>NC_056688.1:14797500-16113750 GCF_018350215.1 Panthera leo | reverse complement strand
GAGAGAGTGCAAATGAGGAAAGAGCAGAGAGAGACAGAGGTAGAGAGAGAGAATCCCAAGAAGGCTCTGCACCACCAGTGCAGAGCCTGACTTGGGGCTTGAACCCACGAACCGTGAGATTATGACCATGACCTGAGCCGAAGTCAGAGGCTTAACCAACTGAGCCACCCAGGTGCCCCCCTTATTTTTTTTTAATTTTATTGATTTTGAGACAGAGACAGTGTGAGTGGCAGAGGGATAGAAAGAGGGAGACAGAAAATCCCAAGCAGGCTCTGTGCTGCCAGCACAGAGCCGGATGCAGGGCTCGAACCCACAAAATCGTGAGATCATGACCTGAGCCAAAGCCAAGAAAGAGTTGGACACTTAACTGAGCCACTCAGGAACCCTGAAGACAGCTCATAAAGATAAAAAACAGCTTCTGCTTTCCAGGACCTGCTAGCCTGTTAAGAATAGATGATTAAATTAATGGAATACAAGTGTGTTGCCTGCTAATGGAAAGAATATGGAAGCACAAGAGAAAGACGAACCCAATCAAGGAGAAAGAGTCAGGAAAGGCATTACAGAAAGGATGAAAACTTTTGAAGGATGAGAAGTCAGGGTCAGGGAGAGATATTGCAGGCAGAGAGAAGAGTACATACAAAGCCACAGAAGTACAAAAGACCATGGCATGGAATGAAATTACAAATAGTTTAGAATGGCTGAGGGGGCCCTAGCTGATGTGCGAAAGGGGGGTCAGATATTGAACGGGAGAAAAAGGCATAGGCAGATCTCAAAAGGTGTTAAATGACTTCATGAGTTTGAAGTTTATCTTCAGGGAAGTGCAGACCTCATCCTGAAGGCTATAACTGATCAGTGATGCTTTCAGGCAGCAGAGAAGTATGAATCAGATTGATATTTTCAAAAGATCACTATGACAGCTGTGGGTACGTAGAGACTGCCTTTAAAACCATAGGCAGGAGAAACAGCTATAAAATGACCGCAGCAGCACTGGGGGTTGAAGGAAAAGGACAGATTCCGCAGACAGGAGGCAAAATGGACAAAGTTTTGATATGAAGGGTTAAGGAAATGGAAAGAATCAGTAAAGACTGGCGAGTGTTTGGCTTGGGTTGATTAGTTTGTGGTGATATTTACCAAGATTGGGAATACAAGGAAGAAGAAAGGTTTACAGAGGTGGGAAGGGAGATCACTTCAGACATTTGAATTTGAAATGTCCATCCAAGTTGTAAGATAGGATAATGATCTGGAGAAAGCACAACTGAGTCCACGAATAAATATATTTATTTTCACAGAATATATTTATAAATTCTGAACCTTTATGTATAAATGGAATCACCCAAAGAGAGAACACCAAAGAGAAGAGGAGGGGCAAAGGCAGATGTCTACAGAATACCCACACTTAACACAAAGGTGAAAGGGAAGCCAAGGAAGGAGATGGAGATGGAAGGGCCAAGAGGAAGGTCATGCGTGGAAAGGTACACAACAGTCAAGGGAAGGAATACATAGCAAGGGATGGTCAAGTGGAAGTTGGGGAAGGACTGAAACTTGTACAGTAGGGTAACAAAACTGGGAGGGCATCTCTAACCTTAGCACAGCTGACTTGAATGCAGCGTTAGAGGTAGGAGGAAACGAACCGCAAAGGGCAGAGGTGTGATTAGAAAGTGACAAAATGGGGGGGGGGGGGGAACATGGCTTGGCTCACAGTTCGTGAGTTCAAGCCCCGCATCGGGCTCTGTGCTGACAGCTCAAGGCCTGGAGCCTGCTTCAGACTCTGTCTCCCTCTCTCTCTCTCTGCCCTCCCCAGCTTGCACTCTGTCTCTCTCTCAAAAAGAAGTAAAACATTTTTAAAAAAAAGTGACAAAATGGAAATGAGTACAGACTAGTTGAGAGATAGGGAAAGACTAGCTTGGGAGGAATTTTTTTTTTTTAATTTTGTTTTTAATGTTTATTTTTGAGAGAAAGAGAGCATGAGGGGCAGAGAGAGAGAGGAAGACAGAATCTGAAGCAGGCTCCGCGCTGTCAGCACAGAGTCTGACGTGGGGCTCAAACCCACAAACAGTGAGGTCATGATCTGAGCTGAAGTCGGACACTCAACCCATTGGGCCACCCAGGAGCCCCTGGAGGATTAGTTCTTGAGTGGAATATGTTTAGATGCCAAAGGGGAACACAGCAGCAGAAAAGATGCTGAAAATCCTCAAAAGCAAAGCGGTAATAAACGGAAAAGGCACTGGGAGAAGGAGGCATCAGCACTGGGAGGGAACGAATACAAAGCACAAGGGATGGAAATTCTCTTCTTCTAGGAAAGGGGTTAAGCAAGGATTTAGCTGCAAAAAAGTTTATGGGCAGGAGTAAGGAGAGAAACTTCTCTGAGACGACAGGCAAAAATTGGTTTATATGGGGATCTGTCAGATGAGAAACACGACAGATTTCTCCAGCTTTCAAAGAGGCTCAGAACCTACAGCAGTTTTGAAGAACACAGCTCTGAGGCACATAAATCATGGACAATGGCTAATTAAGAATAAATGGGAGGGCAGAATAATGGAGAAAAAAACCAGATGCAGGAATTAGTAGAAACTGATTTGGTTGCAAAGGGGTAGCCACAGCAGGGCCAAGATAAAAGACAAATGAAGTAACAGAACCTTGTTAAATCTGGGATGGTATGGTCAAAGCTGGTCCAATAAGCAGCAGGGAGCTACCTACCATCGGTTCTCAAATGCAGAAAAGCCGGGGCTCTGTTTGAAGTTTACCCTGGAAGCGCACGCGCACACACACACACACACACACACACACACACAGAATAGGACAGAGACTGAATAAATAGAGACCAGATAGCAGTCTACAGCCACGATTTAAATATGCTTGGCATTCATTCACTCAGCAAGTATTTACTGAGAACTGCCAGGCACTGTATGAGACTCTAAAGATAAACTGACAAAATTCCTGCCCCATGAGGCTACGATCTGGTGGAGACAGAAAATAAACACACAACAAATAAATAAAGAGACAAAGGCAATAGGATGATGGGAGTTCACTGTGGGGGTTATTTCCTGGGGTCAGGAAAGGCTGCTCTAAAGTGATGCTTCACCAAGGGTTGGCAAACTATGGGTCACTTGCTAAATCTGGTCTGCCACCTGTTTTTGTTCAGTCCATGAGCTAAGAATGGTTTTTAATATTTTTAAATGGTTGAAAAGAAATCAAAGAAGAATATTTTGGGAGCACCTGGGTAGCTCAGTTGGTTAAGCCTATGACTCTTGATTTCGGCTCAGGTCATGATCTCTCTGTTCATGAGTTCAAGCCCTGCGTCGGGCTCTGGGCAGTCAGTGAGGAGCCTGCTTGGGATTCTCTTTCTCCCTTCCCCTTCCTGCTCTCGTTTTCCCTCCCTCAAAATAAATAAAAATAATCATTAAAAAATAAAAAAGGAATATTTTGTACACATGAAAATTATATGGAATTCAAATTTCAGTGTACATAAATAAAGTTTTATTGGAACACGGCCATGCTCATTCATTTTTTTTATTTTTACGCTACGGCAGCAGAAGTGAGTGTTAAACAACAGAGACCATCTGGCCCTTTGCAGAAGAAAACTTGCTGAACCCTGGTTTAGCCCTAAATGATGAGAAAAAGACAGACATACAAACTAGGTAGAGGGGCACCTGGGTGGCTCAGTCGGTTAAACGTCCTGCTTGGGCTCAGGTCATGATCCCATGGTTCATGAGTTCGAGCCCCACATTGGGCTCTCTGCTGTCAGCACAGAGCCTGCTATCTGGGTCCTCTGTCCCCCTCGCTCTCTCTCTCTCTGCCCCATCCCCGCTCACACCGTCTCTCTCTCTCTCAAAAATAAACGTAAAAAATGGTTTTTAATAAAATAAAAGATCTAGGCAGGGCAGTATTCTTGCTTTATAGGAAGTGCAAAGCCCCAGAGACAGCAATAAGCACGCATGTGTGGTAGACGAAAAAGCCAGCATGGCTCTGCAGCAGAATGAGTGAGAATGAGAAGAGATGGTACCAGAGTAGCAGAGTTGACAAGAGGCCAGAGCCTGTGTGGCTTGGATGGCCCCAACAGGGCACCTGGACTTATTCTAGCAGTGGGGGGGGATGAACGGTGAGGGGAGAGTCACTGGCAGGTTTAAAGACAGGGAATAATAAGACTTGACTAATTTACACTTGGAGCACATAGTTGCTGTGTGAAGAACGACTTCAGTGAGATAAGCACACAAGCAAGGAGACGTGCCTGGCTGGCTCAGTATGTGGTGCCTGTGACTCTTAATTTCAGGGTCGTGAGTTCAAGCCCCACATTGTGTGTAGAGATTACTTAATAATGAAATCTTTTTTTAAAAAAAGGTTGGGGGGAGAAAAGGCAAGCAAGGAGACGACAGAGTAGTCCAGCCAAAAGATTATAAGAAGTCTGGGGTTTGGGTGGCAGAATTGAGGAAAAGTGGGATTTAGGGCATTTTGGAGGTCATACAGAAAGAATGTGCTGATGGGTGATTTGGGATATGAATAAGAGAGAGAAATCCAAGGTACCTTTTTAGTTTTAGGCCTGAGTTATTCCAAAACACAGAAAAGGACAAAACTGAGACTTTTTGGCTGTGTTAAGTGTAAGATATCTATTACACCCCCAAGGGCTTCAATGCACACCTGTCTTCTTGCCTGGTAGTAATGGAGGCCACCTTGGAGGATGGTGGAGAAGATTAGGTAACACAATCCACGTCAAGTACTCAGAATACTGCCTGGCCCATAATAAACATTCAATAAATGCTAACTACTTCTATTATTATTATTATCCAAATGGAAATGCCAAATAACCCTGGGACTCCAAGAAGTAGTAAGAATAAGAGACAAAGATTTAATAGTCCTTGGGCATGTAGACGAGGCCTGGAAGAGAGGGTGTAGACAGAGAAGGTAGCCAAAGTTTGCCCCCTGGATGACCCCAACATTCAGGAAAGTTAAGCAGAGGAGGGAAGCCATACGGGATACTGTAAACAACCAGTGAGTTAAGAAAAGGGCAGGTGAGGGTGCCTGGGTGGCTAAGTCCGTTAAACGTCCGACTTCGGCTCAGGTCATGATCTGGAGGTTCACGAGTTCGAGCCTGGTGTCGGGCTCTGTGCTGACAGCTCCGAGCCTTGAACCTGCTTTGGATTCTGTGTCTCCCTCTCTCTCTCTCTCTGCCCGTCCCCTTGCTCATGCTCTGTCTCTCTCAAAAATAAATAAACATTAAAAAAAAAAAAAAAAAAAAAAAAGAGGTGAGTGCAGTGTTACAGAATCCAAGAAAAGTGTTTCAAGAAGGGAGTGGTCAGCCAATTCAATACCGCCCAGAGGTTTAACAGGATGAGGACCAAGAATTATCTATTCAATCTGGCAAGAGTGGGCTCCTTGAGGACTGGATAAGAGCTATTTCAGTAGAAGCATGGGGAGAAGAGCCCAGCTGCAGTGGCTGAGGAGGAGGGAGAGGTGAGGAAGTGCAGACTGCAATGACACACAGCACCTTCAAGGAGTTTTGCTGTAAGAGGGAACAGAGAATGGGGTAGTTGCTGGAGGAGGCATGTGGGGGTCAAGGGTTTGTTTGTTTGTTTTTTTAATAAGGATTATATTAAGACAGTTAGGGGCGCCGGGCTGGCTCAGTCACTAGAGCACGCGACTCTCCATCTTGGCATCGTTAAGTTGGAGCCTCATGTTGGGCATAGAATTTACTTAAAACAAATAAATAAATAAGATCTTAAAAAAGAGAGAGAGAGAGAGAGAGAGTTTTATATGCTTTGAGACCAGTCCAGATAGAGGTGAGAAAAACTGCCAATGCAGACACAACCCTGAGTAGAAAAGAGGGATGGAATCCGGAGTGCAAGAACAGAGTGGTACTTTGTAGAAGGTGCCAGAGGATGTGGTAGTACTTAAGTTCCCTTTTACCAGGAAGGGAAAAACAATTAAAGACCTTGAGACTATGTAAAATACCTCAATCCATATATTACACTTGGCATAGCTGATTCAAGAATCAGTAGATCAGTAAACGAAGACTACTACTCAAACTGCTCCCACGAACAATTCTGTTAATATTAGTTTTGGGAGTTTCAACCTTCAAATGGCCAATTTCCAAAGTTAACCTTACAAAGTATTATAACTTTAGTACTTACACTCATGCGATATTTTAAGCAGAGCTCCATAAAAAGAGGTCAGATAACAAGTTCCATGGGAGAAGAGACTTGTTCAATGCTAATGCCAACACTTGGTCATCTGTCTGGTACATAAAAGAGGTTTTTTGAAAAATGAATTAGAGGGGCGCGTCTGGGTGGCTCAGTCAGTTAAGTGTCCAACTCCTGATTTCAGCTCAGGTCATGATCTCACAGTTTGTGAGTTCGAGCCCCACATCGGGCTCCACACTGACCACTGACGGTTGGGAGCCTATTTGGGATCACCCTCCCCCCCCACCACTCTCTCCTCTCTCAGCCTCTCCTTCTCCGCCCCACTCGTGCTCTCTCTCTCTCTCAAAAATAAACAAATAAGATTTTCCAATCTCTCCATTTCTTACTGTGTAGAGTGCTACATTTCATTTATGAATACCATTTAGGGGGAAGATGAGCCTCTTGGCGAGTACTTTTTCATCATTTATAATAGAAGAAAATATAGTGACATCTGTAACTCATTTCCAAAAACTGGAATGTGGCAATAATGCTGGTTGATTCTACAAGAAGGGAGAAGTATAGTATACTCAGGCATAGTCAAGACATTAACAGACAAACCTCCTAAGCCAAGATGGTTTCTGAAATCCAGCTAGTCAAGAAGTGTGCGCAGTTATTGAACTAATATCATAGTCTTGTCAACAGATTGGCAGAGGTATGGCCAAAGCCAAATTCTCTCTGGTTACTGGTACATTAAAGAGAAGAGTGGTTATTTTCATATACAACAGACAGGAAGAGACAAACTGTTTTAAGTATGATCTCTGCCTGATGTTGAGAAATGTTAACGTAAGAAAGTCACCTAGGATTGAAGAGTGTAAAGCCAACTCTTCTTCAATAACAGTAGTCGGTGAAATTTTCACCCACAGAAGAAGGAAATTCAGTTTTCAAATATTTAATCAATTCTACCTAGCAACTGTCACCTACGTAAGAAATATTACCCACTTTGTAATTAGAGAAAGAAGTAGCACCCCTGGGGCACCTAGGTGGCTGTCAGTTGCTTGACTGTCCGACTCCTGATTTCAGCTCAGGTCATGGTCTCGCAGTTCTTGAGTCTGAACCCTGCGTCAGGCTCCATGCTGACAGCGTGGATGGAGCCTGCTTGGGATTCTCCCTTTCTCTCTTTCTGCCCTTCCTTCCCCCTCGCGCACTCTCTCTCCAAATAAATAAACTTAAAACAAAAGAAGTGGCACCCTTCATCCTCATTCCATGTCAACAAGAGCAAGAAGCAAAGATGCTCAAAACAGCCAAGCAAATGAGCAGGTGAACTCCACCCATCCTGCTTCAGAAAGAGGTACTCATAAAGTGGCTCACTGGTCTAAGGAAAGGAAAGGAAAGGAAAGGAAAGGAAAGGAAAGGAAAGGAAAAGAAAGGAAAGGAAAGGAAAGGGGAGGGGAGGGGAGGGGAGGGGAGGGAAGGGAAGGAAAGGAGAGGAGAAAAAGAGAAGAAAAGAAACACAGCAAATGAACACACTACATCAGATAGTAAGCTAGACAGATTCTTGGCAATGTCCCACATGATTTTGCAGGATCTTAAAAAACCAAGCCAAAACTGATCAAGAAAGGTATACTTCCAGACTCCTAGGTTCCAAGTCTGAAGCAGAAGAAATAAATAAGCCTGATATACTGTAGAAATGAAGTTAATCATCATCATTCACAGGGTTTCTTCTTCTCTAAAAGGAAAGTACCACAACATGACCAGATCCCTCTGAATAGGCTAGAAAAATTAAGCAAACAAACACCAACATTGTTTTCAGAGATGGTTCTTTTTATTCCAAGAGGTTTGGGTCCCCCATATGCCAACTTTAAGTAGTTAACTTCATTCTGAGTTATACGCTCATTCAATTACAAGTTTCTACCATAAAACTGCAGCTTTTTTCTTCCAGCTTGTTGGTCATATCTTGGTACAAAAGTCAGGGTGCATCCTTCCTTCTGGGAAGATAGACGCACTGTTGAATGACCAATAGCAACTACAGTAACACGAGGTTTTCACTTCCTTCTCTCTGAAGGTAAACAGGGTTTATCATTCGGTAAAGTCAGTTTTCTGAAGGAGCAACATGAAGTTAGATGTCAAAAGTGTCAACATTCTCCTTGGCAAAACCACAAAGCCACCGAGTCAGCCAACATCATTTTGACCTAATATTTTTCAGGAATTAATGTTCCATATAGGAGCTGGGAAGTTTCGTGTTCTTCGTATCTTGAAAAACCAACTGACTCTCCTCTGACTACCACATCATATTTGGAAGTTTGCCATCACATTCTGAGAAGCCTACATTCTGTGGCATTAACCTATTCAAAAAAAAAAAAAAAAAAAAAAGTCCCCGGTATTTTTTTTTATTATTACTCCACCTCTAGAGTCTCTCAAGTAGAATAAAGAATCATGAGAATTATTCTTTGCGTTCATAATCGCTTGCTTTCTGAATTTATACCTGTAGGACTAGCAATGAAAAGTTCCAGAAAAAGTAAGAATCTCTTATATTTCCAATTCCCAGAGTTTCTTAAGTGACACCTGATCTTACAGTTAGGGAGTCCAAAGTGCCCTCACTTTGCCACCTTGCAGAATTCCTGCAAGAAGCCAGCTACGTCTTTGACCTCCAGTCATTTACTGAGACTGTCTGGTTAAGAGTAGACAGCATTTACTATATGCAACTTAGAAACCTCATTATATGTATATGACCTTAAATAAATCTCGTGACCACTTCACCTAAAAGAAGGAATTTATATACAATTCCAGGACTAAATTCAAAGTCCTAAAGCTTCAGTAAAACAATGAACATTTTGGAACTAAGAATTGGGAGGAAAAAGAGCTGGCGTAAATATCGGCTCTGCCCAGACTCTTGTAATCTATATGAATAATCCCAATTCACAGTTTTCACTCTGACTGTACAGGAAATGCTTTCTGCAACCCAACATATCTAAAAAGGTTTCATTCTGAGTGATGCAAGCCCTCCACGCAGCCTCAAAAACCAAGGGTCAGAAGCCTTTGTAATCCTCATTCGCATGAAGCAAACTTGTATTAGACAGGGAAGGATTTACAAAGCACTCGTTAGAATAGGCCCACAAGCAGTGGAAACCTTACCAAGGGCTATTCTGCAGCACATCTCTTGAAACTACAACTGAAAACGGACATAAAAGCTACAAACACTTGTTTCCTATATTGAGACCGCACCTACTGTTTTCCCCAGTTTCTCTGGATGTTAAGATATCTCTCTTAGCTCCATTTACTGAAGTCTTATTCGCCTATAAAACCACTATAACATCATTGCATAAAGACATTTCTCTGGAGCTGACTACTGAAAGTTAATTATTGCCACAAATTGACGATTCAAGCCAAATACTCAGGGAGCCAGTAGGGCCCCAGGACCCCTGGGGGAACATTAAGAAGTCTAAAACATGATCCATGCTTTATTTATTTATTTAGATCCTCTAAGATCTGAATAAAAATACACTTATTGATTCACAGAATGAGAAGGTAGCTTGAGAGGTCATCTTATACATATACAGGCAGGACCGTACTTTAAAAATTCACCTCCACAGAAGATCATAAAGCTATTCTGGTTATCTTTTTCATCGTCACTATAGTGACAAACGTCATTAGTAATGAGTTCTTTACGTATCTACCCTTTGCTTCAGTTTAAACCTATTTTTCTCTTACTCTAGTATCCACTGACTTGGAAAAGAACTGGTTACCATTCCTAATAATAGACCCTTTCGTGACTTTTGAAGTTATTAAGTTGCCTCTTAACCTTTCATTCTCCCAACCTTTCCTCACAGGACTGACTTCCAATCATATAATCATCTTTTGAGTCTCCTCAGAACCGCCTCCAACGTCTCCTCATCCCCTTTAAGTTGAGGAACCTAGAAACGGAAACAACACTCAAGTGAGGGGATGGTCAGCACTGGCATTATCTATACAAAAGATGACGGCATCATGTCAGGATAGCTCAACATCACTTGTAAAGCCCCACCTGGTACTTTTTTTTTTTTTTTTAATTTTTTTTGATGTTTATTTTTGAAGGAGAGAGAGGGACAGAGCATGAGGGGGGAGGGGAAGAGAGAGGGAGACACAGAATCCGAAGCAGGCTCCAGGCTCTGAGCTGTCAGCACAGAGCCCGACGTGGGGCTCGAACCCATAAACCACGAGATCACGACCTGAGCCGAAGTCGGACGCTCAACCGACTGAGCCACCCAGGCACCCCCCCACCTGGTACTTTTACAGAAATGATCTTCGATGGCTCTTCAACGTTCCTCTGCCACACTTAAGTTAGCTTCCTATTTTGAAAAAATTACTCACAATTATCCTGCTTATTAATAAGTCTTGTACAATGTAATAGCTTATGTCATACTGTCCTGGCAAAGTATTCCTAAAAGTTGTGTGTGTACCAAATTTTCAATTCAACAGACATTCACTGACCACCTTCTATATGGAAAGTCACCACGATAAACAATACAAAACCTAATCGGTGACTTGGAAATGGTCAAGTCTTAAGCAAATCACAGTCTAGCGGGCGAAAGACGGACACAATCAAAAGTATTTACAACATAAAGCAACCTGGAGTAAATTCTTTAAGGGTGGTATTAAGTACAGTAAGAAAAGAGGAAAGGAGAAGTTGACTTTCCACTAGTAGTGACATTTGTCAAAGCTTCTTGGAAGAGGTGGGATCCGGGGATCTGAGCCGTGAAAGAAAAATAAGCCAGAGGCAGGGCAAGATGGGAAAGACTTTAAGGCAAAAGAGAAGCGTTAGCAAAGGTATAAAGGCAAGTGCAGACAGACCACAGAGAACATCTCAAGATGGTCGAAGCATAGAAGTGAGAATGTGTGTTTCGGGAGATAATGTTGAAAACGTAGAAATGTAGGCCATAAAGGACTGAGAATTTTAAATCTTATTTTATATTCAGCGAGGAGGCAAAGGGTTTTAGGAATAAAGTGACATAATCAGATGTATATTTAAGAAAACCACTGGCAACGCTGCCTATAGTGAAAAGGAAGGCAGGGAGACCAGCTACGAGATTATGGTAATAATCCACGCAAAGGTAATGGAAATGTAAAGTAGGATGGTAAAAACAGAACGGCGGGGACAGATTAAGGAAACGCCGCAACAGTATCACGGACAAGCCTCACGAAACTAACTGGACGGGGTACGGAGAGCAAAGAGGTGACGCCAGCAACAGAGGGAGCACGACTGAGCCTTCCGATGGACACAGGTTTAGATGTGAATTCTAGCTCTGTTGCTTCCTCGCCATATGACTTCGGGAAACCATTTAGCTTGTCTGTGCTTCAGTTTCTCCAGCTGTAGACGATGGGGTGTACTCGGTATTTCAGCAAACCTTTTTTTTTTGTTGTTAATTTTTTTTAATGTGTTTATTTATTTTTGAAGGGGAGAGAGAGAGAGACAGAGCATGAACGGGGGACGGGCAGAGAGAGAGGGAGACACAGAATTCCAAGCAGGCTCCAGGCTCCGCACTGTCGGCACAGAGCCCGACACGGGGCTCGAACCCACAACCGTGGGATCGTGACCTGAGCCGGAGGCGGAGGCTCAACCGACTGAGCCGCCCAGGCGCCCCCTCAGCAAACCTTTTTTTAAGACATAAGGAGTACTGTATGCTTCCTCCTTAAGCATACTACCCTCTACTAGTTATTCTTAAACTTTAATCTGGTTCTGATTATTCTACTCGTGATTATTTTGTATTTCTCAAGCTAAGTTCCAAGCCCCAGTATGGTAACCTACAACTCAGCATTTATTCTATAATTAAATTATTAATCGCGTTGATCTCTGTAGACCAACACTTAATTCTCCCCACGCTGAAACTTGAGAGCAAATGTCAACGAGTTACCAAGTATAGACGAATGGAGCTGAACCTGGGGACCCTGAAGAGCCTCAGAATCATGGCAGGGGATACCCAAGTACTTATAGTCATTCATAAAAAGGTAAAGAACACTAGTTACAGGGACAAAAAGTAGCAACTCCCACAAAGGTGCCTTGGCCTGATAACTATGCAACTCACCGAGGCACTGAATTCCTCAGTATCCCACCTGCCTATTTACTGTCTTGTTCTTTCTCCTCCCTTTTTTGCCTTATCTCTAATTATGGGCTACTTGGACACCGACGGTACCCACTGTTGCCAAGATGTGTGTGGCTGGCCTTCAATCTGGTTACACCTAGCTTGTTAATGAACTTGACACGGGGACCCAAATCAAGAACATTCTAAAATCAAGATTATACAGCCCTCAAATAGGTATGTATGTGCACACATATACACGCAGACATCAGAGTAATAAAACCCAGTTATCTCGGCAGAAAAAAAAAAAGATGACAGCCCTCATGGACTTTCGTGGACTTTGAGTCCTAATAATAATTAGGGATTTCTATGTGCCAGGCAAATTGCTGAGTACTTTGCATGCATAATTTCAATTAAGCCTCACAATAATTTTAAGAAGCTTGATTACTGCTAATTTACAAATGAAGACACCGAAGCATGGAGAGGTTAAGAAACTTTTCCAAGGTCATTCAGCCAATAGACCGGTGCAGCCAAGATTTGAACCCAGGCAGTCTAAATTCAGAGCCCATGGTCTTAACAGCTCTTAATTACTGTGCTATACTATCTCACACTATTACAGATTAGATAATGAGATTCTCCCCATCCTTTATAAAGGTATTTATATACGCACAAATAAAAAATCCTAGCCGGAGAGATTACAAAAGGATTTCCTCATTAACCAAGCTTAAAGAGATGTTATCCACATGGTTTTACTGCTTATAATTAAAGGCAATCATCTAAGAACACTGTTGTATGTTTGCGTTTGATCTAAAAATTAGTCAATACTCATGGATGGACAGAAGTTGAATACACACATGTGTACGTATTTGTTCCTCTAGGTGTAGATATTTATTACAGAGACATTTGTGATTAACTTCCCCCAGTTTTTCAGAGCTGAGATAGTACAAAGGACGGCTTGGTGAAAAAACTGTACTCCAACCACACTCCTCAGCAGTAATATTACTCTCCTAATTCAAGACAGAAAGCCACAGTTACTTTGATGCTGTAAAAGGAGAATGAAACAATGGTGCTTCAGCAAAGCACAGATCGGAAGGGTTGGACCTCCCTAAAACAGTCCCCATGTTTGAAAGGTTCATCGCTCATACAGCTCAAAGACATCAAACCATCTATGCCCAAACATTCCAACCAAACAAAACCAAAAATGCAAGAAAACAGATAAAACATATGAGAGAGACTCCCAACTCTAGAGCTAAATGCCAGCGGGATAGATCCAACCCACTGGTAGGACACAGAGCACTGCTGCAGTGATAATTAAAGGTAAGTTTTCTGGGGGAAATCCCTTCGGTCTATTTGTCAAATAGAAAAACAACTACTCATTTCAAAGGAAGGGGAATTTTCATACCCAGTACAGAAAACTGCCAACTAACTCTTACATTTATGTCTTTATTTCCTTAAAACTAAGGCTCATTAAATATGTCCGGCATCTAAAAAGTTTAGCCAAGTGTGGCCTCTAAGAAGTTTCGTACTAATCCTACCAGAGGACTTCTATCGTCCCAAACAACTACAAATCACACGACCAAACCCGTCTTTCAAATATCTTAGTCTTTGAAAGCAAGCGTCTGGCAGTGTAGCCTCATGGTCGGCTTCCCCTGGTGTGTAACCTGACAAGGTACAAAGCTCATTGAAATATTTAACAGTGGTGGTATGGATTTCTCTGGATAGGTCAAGAAAAGCAGCTCATCCTTTTTAAAAACATAAAGAACCATTTTATGGGATGTCATTCCCTCTGTTCAAGTGTCTGTGTATTTCCTCGGGGCTTTCTCAGAGATCTTATTGAGGGGGAAAATGAAAAGGCTAACAAAAGGACCCCTTTTCTCTCCCTATTCCCAATATAATCCGCCTCGGCCACAGGGCCAGTAGCATCCACACTGTCATAAATGCCAGCAATTAGAGAATTAGGCCATAAAACCACCCACTCAGGTATAAGAGCGCGGGCCTCCAGCTTTATTTAATGCATGCCATAAAGATCCTGTACTTCCTTCTTTCAGGCCTTCTTCACAACCAATGAAATGACAATAACAACAAAAAAAGTAGCCCTTTGTCTGCCTGCCCCATACCGATGTGATCAATGAAACCATCTGGGTCCAGGTGAAGGATTTAAGATTCCTTTTTCCTAATAAAGACTCCATTTCCTCTCACATGCCACATTGAGATCCATTAAAGGCCAGGCTGCATTTAGAGCAGTGATATGATGATGGAAAGTGAAGTGAAATGACATTTTCCAATTATTTGACTTTACTCTGAAACTACTCTAGAAGCCTAGCCAATTCCTGAACTTCTCAAGAAATACTGGAACCTACAAGAGTATTCTTCATTAACTCAATAATTTCTAGAACCTCCTGAAGTCTTTGCTAATGAAAAAAGTTCATTCAAACCTGAAAGTTAATGTTCATTCAGTCTGCGTTTTACAATCTGATACAGTTTAGGAGCAGATCAATAACTTCATATGATTATCTTCACAACCTACCGGTCCACACAAATCCCGAGTGTGTGTGATTTACTCCATGATAAAGTTGTATTTATCAAGCTTTAGACCAAACTAGGTAAGACCCACACAAATACTTTTTTCTAACAGTGAGCTCTTCAGGCTTCCTCTTTCCGCTAGGGCCCATGGGGTTAAAAATAGGATTTAGAAAGTACAGGTATGTTATGTCAGACTCATTAGTAATGTAACCTTTCTTAATCCCTGGAAATAACATGTGCAAACAAAAGAAGTTCCCATCCCAGCAATCCTAGAATAAATTCCTCCCCAAGTAGTGACAGTCACATAGCTTCCCCCTTTCTCAAAGGTCTATGCCACTGGGCTCTCCACCTTGGCAGAGGAAAAATGGAAAGACAAGATATTCACAAAAGGCCCTACCAAAGGCCTTCAAGTTAAGTGCTAGAAGGAAACTGAAGTTCTGTGCCAACACTAGTGGAATGTGGGCAGGCACAAAGAGATCTTAATTAGGAGACCTACAATTAAAACAGTGAGTCTCCAAAAGAGAGAGAAGAGTCTGTTCTGCCTCCGAGCAAGCAAGGCACCGTTGCCCCCCTCCCCCGCCCCCAGCTACGGGGCAAGGAAGGCAACTCGCGGAGTCGGAGTCTGCACAGATGCTCCACGGAGGGACAGCTCCAAGGTGAGCAAAGAGATGGAAAGTGAGTCAAGATGGGAGTATTTTCTCTTCTCCACTTCCAGTCAGGGGGCAAATCACTATTTTGTGAATGATGATTCACTAAAGGGGAAGAACTGTGCCTTCAGAATATTAAATGGAAGGAAAAGACTGGCACATGTCATATGCTTTTCAGTGAGAATGAAGAAAAGTTCTCAAGACTGCCTTTCTGATGCTCAGTATAAACCAAAGTCCTGCATTTCACAGCTTAGTAACAGCTACTCCGGGCAACGTAGGTACTGTCACTCTGGATGCATATATTCGTTAGCGCACAGAAGTTTTCTTCTCATTTAAAAGCTGTCCCACCTAAAGGAATACACCACCTGGACTGAAATACTTCCCTTTTGCAGTCCGGAATCCACAACACTGAAAACCTGAAACAAAAGTCAGCCAAACGAGAGGGCCTCTAAACACAAGACAATGACTTGTATTTAAAATCTGATCTTCAACTGTCTATAAATGAAATTGGTCAATTTCAACAAAGAGCTTCTCCCATACAGGTAAGTCCTTCTATCTTCATACAATGAAAACTTTCCCACTAAGCTGGAATTTCTCTTCCCAATGATAACACCGGTTAACTGGGCAAACGGACTAACATTAAAAATTACCAAGTAGGCTCACCGACTCTTGACTCTTTAAATAAACTCAGAATACAAAGTTCTGACCCGGCCCCCCAAAAATAATAGAATAGAAACGAATCAGAATACTGGAGCAGAAAAGATTCATGAGCTAATATTTAGCCCAACCTTTTCATTGTACAGATCAGATATGTAAGGTTAAAAGTGAACTGCCCAAGGTCCCATCACTGGTCAATGAGAGATGAGGGCGGGGAGAGCCCTTGTCCGCTGACTTCCATGCTGAGGCTTCTTCTGCTCCGCTTGTGTTCTCTGCTTCGCTTTCTTTCTGTCAAGCTCAGGATTAGCTGTGAAGGTGATGAAGGAACAACTCCCCCTCTTGGTACACATGCCCAGTGAACATCCAAAACAAAAAACAAAATCACTCTCCAACTGCCCTTGGCCTACAGGAACATCATCTTTTCTAGGCCCAACCCAAGAGCGTGCCTTGGTCCACCTCAACTAAACTGCCATTTCGAATGAAAACAAAGATCAACCAATGCTGTCATTCAATTTCCACTTAGATCTACTTAAAATGTGCCATGTTACGATCGCAAGGGAAATTCTGCCTTTAACATTTTATGAGGTGGTTAAGGAAGAAGGTAAGTGGGCTGTGAAAGTAATAACCGAAGACTAGCTGCTGATATATAAACCATTTCTGGGGTTTCTATTAAAAACAGCTCAAATTCGAGTCGACAGAGAAGATGCCGTGCCATGTTTATTGAGATGGCACCGTATGGTGGCATTAACAGGACCTGAGACAATCCTCAGAAAAGTGGGACAGTGTGGAGGGGAAAGGGAGACGAAGAAGCAGACCTCTGTGATTTCTTACTGTGCTCAGTTAAGTCAAACTTAAATTCGGCTTCCTGATTGTCAGACAAAAAGCCGAAACAGAGGAGACCAGCAACACCTAAATATTTGCTTAAAATAATCCCGTTCTGACAGAAGTTGGTCATGAAGAACTGTTACACGTAGTCGTTACCCAGAGATATTCAGTACAAGGGAAGTTACGGACCTGTGGCAGTGAAGGACAAGTCTCCATGGCTAAAGGAGTTTAAACAGGGAAGTGATCTGGAAGTTCTATCACCTTTCAACCACCTGAACTTACTAGCTGTGTAAGTATCAGCTTACATTTTGTTATAGACAAGTTATTGTCATCATTCACTTAAAGCAAACCAGAATTTCAAGAGGCTAGCCTCATTTTAGGTCACAAAACCATTTCTTCATGAATCCAGACAAGGCTTGATACAGATCTGTGAGTGAATTCTGAGAAACAATCTTTAGAATTCTATGTCAGCCCAGGGGAACCCTGAACTTCCCCTCTGGAATCTTATCATTGATTTGTGAGACTCTGTAACAAAACGCTTGGTTTCTACACTGAAAACTGCCAGGTCAAAGGACCCAATCACTACGGTTTAGTACTGAACCGTACTATGGGTTAGTACTAATCAACACATACCATCAACCCGTATACATCTTAGATTGCCTCTAACTACCGCATAAAAAGCCTACCAATGGAACAACAGCTCATTCAAACCCAATTCAGAAAAAATACTGAAATTTAATATAAGGAGTCAACCACTCTTCTCATTGTCAAGCAGCAACAACTGTTCAGGCAAAAGTTTTAAAGAAAAAAAAAAAAAAACGTACTAATATGATCTTATTTGAAGTAACTGCAATTCCTTAACAGGCTTTACACTACACACTACTGCTAAGCAAAATAATGCCAGTGGATAAGGAAGTGTTAGCACCTGATTAAAACTTTAAAAGTGATTTGTCAAAGACCAACAGATAAAATATTCTGGTGCCCAGACATTAGGTCCCTGAATCCAGGTGGTTCTCTTTCTAACCAGTCTCTTGAAAAGCTACGATTGGAAGCTGTCAGCATAAAACTTTGCTTTTGAATAGGTGATAACATTTGGAATGTGAACACTTGGTCCCTCAATACAAAATACATAAGCATGCTACACAAGGAGAAAATACGTCTCAAGATCCCTTTAAAATAGACTAACTTCTCCTAATAGAGACTTTCTTATCATACTCAAATATACATGGGGCTAAAATTCTACATATAACCAGGCAAGTCTCAATTTTGAAAATAAGCAGGTAAATGAAATGTCAGTCTTTTTTTTTTTTTTTTTTTTTTTTTTTTTTTGCTGCCGTATCTTTTAAAAAAGCAAAATCAACTCACATTTAAGCACCAACTCCATGCAAGTAACCTGAACGGTTCAGTCTTTTTGTCATGTATGAGGCCTTTGGTTCTCCAACTACATGGGATCTGTGTTGTTAGCTTAAAAAATACAGAATTGGCCTTTCAAAAAAAAATAATAATCTACAGCAACCAATAAATAGTCTCAAACAACCCTGCTGACTGCAGCTGCCTTCTGAAGGCTGGGAAAAGGAGGTGGAGACAGAGCGGAGAGAGGCAGGGAAAAGGGACGCTGCGGCTAGCTACATAGCAAGGAACACGCCCCCATCATGTCCTCCTTGCTCTGTCAGAAGGCGGGCTGTTGTCAGTCTCCTGATCAGGCTGCCTTAGAAACGATTTTTAAAAGGAGGCAGGAAGACTAACAACTAAAAAATGCCAGCTCCTTGAAAGGAGGGGCCAGGGTCTCTGGGATCTTCTCCCTCCCCTTCTTCCCAGGATCTTTCCGTATATCTAAAGGGGTGCAGGGCACAATAGGGGACAAGGGGTTTGCCCGGGACCAACGGCAGAGCACGCAGGAAACGGCTGGTTGTTATCTTTCCCTTTCTGTTTCAATCAAGAGCACTCCAGAGCAGCAACCCCCTACCCCCCCCCCCCTTCGCTTCAGCCCCTAGCAGCTGCTCTTCCTCCTCCTAGCATCCCCCATCTCATCCCCCCTCCCCTACAATTCAAACTCCCCCTTCTGCATCCAATGGAAAACAAATACGCAACGCCACTGGCTGAACCTGAACTCAACTTCCCTTCCCAGGGCAACTTTCCTTTTTGCTGAAGGGGGCTGAGTAACGCTGATCAAGGCATCCCCATTCCTGCCCCAGTACTAATGGGGAAGGGGCAAAACTCTTGAGCCTTCGTCCACCTTGGGTCCCCCTATAAGAATCAGAGCGATAACCCTAACTCCTCCTTCTAAGGAATAACTTTGCTTCATGGCCCCCCTCTTTCCCCCAACCAAAAGCAACCACCACCAGAAGCATAATAAAGTAAAACTGTCCCTTATCTACTCTCCTCACCCCAACCCTGCTTCCCCCACCCCTTCCAAGCCCCAGGATTGGCCTAGGAAAAGGTGGATCAATAGTGAAATGACGGAGAAAAGGAGAAGGGCGGGAGGGAGCTAGGGCTGGAGACTGCGTGCTCTCAGGCGCAGTGGGTGGGGTAGGAGAGCAGCTGCTTCCCCTGGGAGGATGCTGCCCAAGTCCCCCCACAAACACCTCCCCTCACAGGGGCCCCCTTCCCCAGAGCTGGAGGGAAAGCCTGCCTCCTCTCCAGGGGGAACGGTGGAAAGCGGCTCCTCTCTGAGCCTAGGGGACAGTGGACTGTTTTCCTCTCAAAGATGCCACCAATCCTTCATTCTAAAGGAGGGAAAGGGTGGAGTGAAGGTAGAGTAATTCCCTGCTACCAATAGGCTAGAAACTGTAGCTCTGTAAGATGGGGGAAACAGACTGCTGGTCGAGGAGATCACCGTTATCTTCAGCGGGAAAGGAGGTGAAGGGAGGCAAGGTGAAGAGGCAAGTAGATTCTTCCTGGCGGGGTAGGGAAGGAGGAGGGAGGATCTCTCTGCACGGGGTGGGGGGTGGAGGGTGGAGGTGAAGGAAGGGGGAGTGGCTGGTAGTGCAGGGACCTGGCCCGGGGATGGGGCGAGGGTTCATCAGGTTTTCGGAAGCAAGGTGCTGCAAGAGACATCGGTCCCCAAGGGGTAGGAGAAGAACGTGGCCCTGGATGAGGCCATCACCCGAGAGATGCCCAAGAGGAAAACTGCCCCAAGAGTAAAACATCTGCCCAGAGAGGGAGGCGGGGATGTGGCGGGATCAGGTCTCTAGGAGGGAGGGAGGGAGGAATCTTGCTCGGATGAGGTAATCTGTGAAAGGGAGGAGGGGTTCAGTCCCGGGATGGGAAACCCCGGCGAGGGGTCTGTGCCAAGGGATTTGGGGAAGGGTCAGGGGAAGGAGGCGGGGGGCAAACGCCCTCAGCCGGATGGGTCCAAACCCCGGGGTGGGGGCGCCTAGGGGTCTGCACCCATGTATGGGGGGGGGGGGGGTCCCAAGATGGGAGGGCCGTTTGCCCCGGGTCAGGGACCCCAGGAGGGTCCCGGAATTGGGATGCTCCACAATCCCGGATGGGGGAGGGGAGGGGGCTCCGCAGAGGGTCGAGACCCCGGACCTGGGGGTTCCTCGCCCCCTTACCTCTCCGCTGCCGCCTCCCCCGCCGCTCTCCCCAAACACGGCCCGGAACCGGCGCAGGTTGGTGCCGATGGCGGCCGAGACCTGCAGCGCCGCGTCGAAGCCCGGGCCCACCCGGAGCAGGGCCGGCCCAGAGGAGGCTGAGGACGATGACGAAGACGAAGACGAGGCGGACGACGAAGAGGCTGCTGAGGCGGCGGCCGCTCCCCCTGGAACCCCAGCCCCGCTGCTTCCCGCCGCCGCCGCCGCGGCCGCCACAGCCGGGGGGGAGGGGGGCGCCCCGGGGCCGCCGCCGCCGACCGGGGGCCCGGGGGGAAGCAGCAGGGCCGGGACGCGTTGCCGCGGGGCGCCCCCCAGGCCCCGGCGCCCCCCGCCGCCGCCGCCCCCGGTGGTCCCGGGTCGGGCGGGGAAGCGCCACCGACAGCTGTGCGCCATGTTCGCCCCGTGAAGTGAAGCAGCGAGAGGGAGAGGCGACAACACAGGGGGGCGGGGAGGCGGAGGGGGGGGCCGAGGGCCCCGGAACCTGCCTGAGCCGCTCGGCGCCGCCCGGCGGCCTGCACCCAGCCGGCCGCTATGCAGAGCGCCGGGCCGCGCCCGCCCGCCCCGCAATCTGTATAGCGGGCTCGGGCCTACGCTCCAGACGCCGGGCCGCGGCTACGCCAGGCCGAGGCCCGGGCCGCCGCCGCCCGCCCGCCCGTCCGCCCCGCAACCTGGATAAGTGCATGCCCCGCCCTCCGGGAGCGGCATTGCTGGGGAAAAGGAGGGGGGAAGGAAGCCCAGGAGCCCGACGCGGAGCGCGGGTTCCGGGGAGAGGGGGAGGGGGCGAGGACTACAGGGAGGATGGAGGCGGAGGGAGCCCGGCCGCCTGCAGCCTCGAGAGCCGAGAGGCCGCTTACACACGTTCCCGGGATGCGCTGGGAATCGAACCGCCCGGGAGAGCAGCTTCCAGTATAGCGCGGCTGCCGGGTCGGGGACGAGTGAGCCTCCTTCTCTGCCTCGAGGCACGGAGACAAGATGGGTTAGCCCTCATTTAACGCTTCTAGGATAAAAGAGCCCTTATTGTACCATATGCAAAACGGAAGCGTTGCCCAGTTTACTACATGCAGAATAGAAAGGCCCTCAATGAACGCGCTTTAAAAATTAAAAAAAAAAAAAAAAGAGAGAGAGAGAGAGAGGGCCCCTCCCATTTTCACGCTGGAGCTCTCTCCAAAATGCACACAACGAGGGGCAGGTCTCCCGCCACCTCCTCGCACTCGGGGCTTTGGAACCTCTGTCTCTCGTGCCCTTCTGCAGAGAGTTGGGTCGTGTTTCTCCAGCCCGGGCATTGGGGCCACGGCGTGCTCCGCTAACGAGGCGGTGTTACAACGAAGCTGAAGCTGGATGGCTAACGGGGCCTGGAGGGAAGAGGCGGGCAAAAGCGCCCCCGCCCCTTCTTCCTCAGTTCTCTGCCTGCCGCTGCATGCAAAGCAGACCCTAATGTATGCATGCAGAGGGAGGGGGGCTCGCGAGCACGTTTCTGATTAAGAGAGGGGGAGGAGAAGAGCGTTGGGCATTATGATACACTGGGTGGAAGGGGCCCGCCGGCGGCGAGCTCATTGCGCGGGGTTAGTAGGCTGAGGGGGGAGGGGGAAGGAAGGAGGGCGAGGGCGGGGGATGAATATCCACCCGGTTTACTTTATTGCGGGAAAGAGGGGAGGGCGCCTCAAGCTGGGCGTTAGAAGCCTCCAAGGCTGGGAAAGCGGAGAGGGGAGGGAGGGGTTTGTGCCGGGAGAACTTGTGTTGGCCGAGGCTGGGGGATCGATACACACAGCCTGCAGGCCCCGGGGTAGCCTCCATCCCCCCAGCCGAGGTGGAGTTCGCTGGAAGGTCACGCAGCCTTCCCGGACTCCCGCACGGGTACGGCGCACACTGCTTGTAATATTACAGCCCGGGGCGGCGAATTTGGGAAGGAGGGGGAGGGTCGTGGTGAGCAGGTTGCAATCAGCTCTGGCCCTCTGGAGGGTGCACTGCACGCCTCCAGAGAAGGTCCACGGCCTCCTGGTGCTGAAAACCTACGTCCCTCCGCCGCCGAAACGTTAGTGCTGAGCGAACGACCGGGTGGGGGCTAGAGGGGAGCAGAGAAAGGGAGGAGACACGGGCAAGCTCCAACTCCCCCAACTCGTCCGGGATCGATCGTCGTTCCAACCGCGCAGGATGGAGCCCAGATGGTTTGCAAAGCGCACACTCACAGGGCACACGCAGAACCAGATTCCGTTGTTACATCGCCTGGTTTACTGGGTGCAAAAAGGGTGGGAGTAGCGGGAGAGTCTCTTAAACGGCAGCCCCAGGACTCTGCTAAGGATATTAGACACCCCATTGTGGACGGTTTCTCCATTGCAATATATTTGGCGGTAGGAGCTGGGGGGTTTGCTTCAGTGTAGCTGCTCTGATCAGTTACAGATTGGCGACCACGTGGATTCCCTCATGCATCCTGATTTGTTCACTCTCTCACTCTTTCTCGCTTATTTTTCTTTTGTATTTGCCGCCCCCCTTCTTTAATATGCATAACGGTCTGCAGAGGTAATAGGCAGGGGACTGAGTGACAGGCTTTACATAACTATGTCAACAGGATTTCTTCCCGTCCTCCACCCCCGAGAAAACATAAACGGCCGGGTTCTGAGAAACCTCACTTCAAGCACACTTCATTTGGCACAGGTGGGAGGTCGGTAGGTTGGGTGGGGGCAGCAGGAAGGAAGAATGCCAGTGAAGATTGTCAGAAGTCCTCTAGACTCAAGCATCTGGGTAGAAAAACTCCTTGAGAAATCTAGCTTGTCTCTTTGCCTCCAGGCTAGTCCAAAAGGAGCCAGAGCAAAGCAGAATTTGGTTTATTGTTGGGGCTTTTAAGGCAGAAAGAATGATAACTTACATTTGTTGGGTGCTCTCTTTGACCTGGGTGCATTCGCATCTCACCAACCCTCTGAGATAAGTCTGATTTTACAAGGGGGGAAACTGAGGCCTAGGATAACGTCCAAGGTCACACAGCTAGTAAGCGGCAGCACTCAAAGTCATGGGGGTCTGACGCCTATATCCGCCAATCATACTGCTGATCCCCAAAAGACATACTATGCCACCTCACACCCATTAGGATGGCTACTATAAAAAAGCAAATAGGGGCGCCTGGGTGGCTCAGTCAGTCGAGCATGGGACTCTTGATCTCAGCTCAGGTCATCATCTCACGCTGGTGAGATCAAGCCCCACTTCAGGCTTTACTCACACGCGTTCTCTCTCTAAAAAACAAAAACAAAAAACTCAGAAGACAATAAGTGCTGGTGAGGATGCAGAGAAATTGGAACCCTTGTTGGTGGGAACGTAAAATGGTACAGCTGCGGTGGAAAGCAGTCACAGAAATCATGGGGGTTCCTCAAAAAATTAAAAATAGAATCACCGGGTGATCCATCCATTCCACTTATGGGTATATACCCAAAAGGATTGAAAGCGGGGTCTCAAAGAGAGATTTGTGCACCCATGTCCGTCGCAACATTATTCGTAATAGCTAAAACATGGAAGCAACTCACGTTGTCTGATGAATGGATTCAACATGTGGTACCTTCATATGCTGGAATATTATTCAGCCTTAAAAAGGAAGGAAAACCTGTGCTATGCTACACTATGGATGAATCATGGGGACATCGTGCTAAGTGAAATAAGCCAGCCACAAGAAGACCAAAGACAAGTACTGTATGATTCCACTTATGTGAGGTACGTAGAGTATTCAAAATCATGGAGACAGAAAGTATGGTGGTTGCCAGGGGTAGGGTGGGGAAGAATGGTGATTTTCTGTTTAATAGGTATAAAGTCTCAGATTTACAATATGAAAAGAATTACGGGGTTGGATGATGGTAATGGCTGTACAACTATGAATGTACTAAAAAGACATGTGCTTTATCTGTTGATTTTAATTCAGTTGTTTTAAATGTTTATTTTTGAGACAGAGAAAGAGAGAGACAGAGCGTGAGCAGGGGAGGGGCAGACAGAGAGGGAGACAGAGAATCCAAAGCAGGTTCCAGGCTCTGAGCTGTCGGCACAGAGCCGGATACAGGGCTTG
This sequence comes from Panthera leo, assembly GCF_018350215.1. Classification (NCBI taxonomy): domain Eukaryota; kingdom Metazoa; phylum Chordata; class Mammalia; order Carnivora; family Felidae; genus Panthera; species Panthera leo. The sequence goes on along the minus strand of NC_056688.1, from coordinate 16,089,294 downwards.
AGCTCACGAACCGCAAGATCATGACCTGAGCCGAAGTCAGTCGCTTAACCAACTGAGCCACCCAGGTGCCCCCAGTTTCTTTTTCTTGAATACCTAATATATTCATATGGTTAAATGTTTAAAGGAATTAAAGTCTTTCCTCCACTGTTGCTCTGAACTCCCCTCCTGCAGTCATAGCTTACCTCTTCTTAGGGGCAGCTAACGTTATCAGTGTCTCATACAATTCTTCCAGGGATAGTTTGTGCCTATACAAGCAAGTGCGTATAGAAGTTTTCTCATAAATGAAAGAATATCACCCCCGCTTCCTGGATCTTGCCTGGAAATCTGTATCTTGGAAATAATTCCTATTAGTAGATGGCATTTCCTCATTCTCAGGGCTGCACGGAATAGATATAGCATAATTTACTTCACCAGTTCTCCGTCAGTGGGGACTTACGTTGTTTCTAAACTTTTGTTCTTTCAAACAATTTTACAGTGCATTGTTTTGACTATTTGTAATTTTGCCAGTGTGCAAATATATCTGTAGTACAAATTTCTAGAAGTGGGATTACTGAGTCAAAAGGTACGTATATTTGGAAATTTGAGAGATGTTGTCCCCAGTAAAGATTGTACTAATTCATACCCCCACCAGCAATGTTTAAGAGAGCATCTTTCCCCCCTATCCTTCCAGAAAGGATTTTTAACTTCTTGATCTTTGACAACCTACTGGAAATGCACATATTTCACTTTTTTTTCCCCAAACAACAAAAGGAAACATTTAAGACAAGAACCCCAAATCGTGCCCCTTTCTGCAAGCTCATGTTCTGGTTTGAATGGACCTCGAGATGTTTACTCCCTTTTCTCCTCCCTGGAAAGACTTTTCATAGCAAACCAGTATGCCACAAATCTGGGCTTGAACTGTAGGTCCGATAAAACTGTAGCCATGTGATCTTGAAGCAGGCCACCAGGCTCATTACGCCTGTTTCCTAATTTGCAAAAATAAGGATATTAATAGCAACTTCATAAGAGTATTATGAAGGTTGAATGACATAATGTAAATAAAGTGTCTTCTCTCTCATTCAGGTAGACACATTTCCCCTCAGGGATTTCCTTAGGCATTAGTGAAGATACCCTCTCTCAAATCAGCAATTTCCTTTCTCCAAATAGGCCCCCACTGGAAAACATTGCAGTAGTGGTCCCAAAAGTCATCGAACTAAGAAAGAATGGTGGCTGATGGGGCTCCTGGGTGGCTCAGTCGGTTAAGCGTCCGACTTCGGCTCAGGTCATGATCTCCCTGTTCTCGAGTTTGAGCCCCACATCAGGCTCTCTGCTGACAGCTCAGAGCCTGAAGCCTGCTTTGAACTCTGTGTCTCCCTCTCTCTCTGCCCCTTCCCCAATCATGCTCTGTCTCTTTCTCTCTCAAAAATAGATAAACATTTGAAAAACAAAAAAAAGAACGGTGGCTGAGTCGTTTCAACTTGCCCATTGGAAGACTTGAGCATCACTGAACAGAAGACAGTTCAGAATCTTTAGATGCTACTGTCTTGTGGGGAAGAAAGGGTCAAGTCCATTACCCTTTGCACAGGCATCCTTCCTAAAGGAAGAAATGGTTACATTTTGCTACTGCCCTGAATCCATGAGTTCCCATTTCTGAGCTCCAAAAGAATTAGGTATAGCTACATCTGTGACTAAAAGGACTTTAAGTACTGACCCCAGTGTGGACAGCTGGCTTTAAGTAAAGGATTAGTTATAGTCCCTGCCAAAGGTAAGGACTAGATGATTTGGGAGCCAGGAACTCTTTGAGAACAGGAATCGTGTTTTACTTCTCTTTTATTTTATTTTAGTATTTTTGAGAGAGCGTGAGCGGGGTTGGGGCAGAGAGAGAGGGGCTCTGCAGTGACAGCAGTGAGTCAAAGATGGGGCTTGAACTTACAAACCTTGAGATCGTGATCTGAGCCGAAGTTAGATGCTCAACCGACTGAGTCACCCAGGTGCCCCGTGTATTACCTGTCTTTGCATCCTCTGTGCTAAGCAGTGTCTGTACCAGTCCAATTAATGTTTGCAGAATAAGTGACCCTTCCCGGCTGAACTCTCAGTCGTTAGGATTCATGCCCAAAGACTCTTGTTTTATCAGAGGAATTCAGCAGTTGCATATACTTATTTGTTTTAAAAACACATTTTATTTAAGGGGTGCCTGGGCGGCTCGGTTGGTTAAGTACCCGACTTCAGCTCAGGTCACGATCTCCCCGTTCCCAAATTCAAGCCCCGCATCGGGCTCTGTGCTGACAGCTCGGAGCCTGGAGCCTGCTTCGGATTCTGTGTCTCCCTCTCTCTCTGCTCCTCCCCTTCTCGCACTCTCTCTCTCTCTCAAAAATAAACAAACATTAAAAAAAAAATGTTTTTTAAAGGTACATGTGGAAAAGCGTCAAAAGAGGGCTGCACAGATCATACCAAGGGTTTTGGATTTTATGCAAGCCAGGTTAGGAAACAATGGAAAGATTTCAGGGAGCGACCGGCATCATGAACTTTGTGCCACATCACTGTGACAACTGGGTGTAAGAAACAGGCTGATGGTGAAACCAGAAGCAGAGAATGCAGTTAGAATATCTCTGAGCTCTTCCAGGACTTAAGACTCGTACATCCGTATGCGGTAGCCCAGATTATGTAGATTATGGGTGCAGTGGTAGTGGAGACGTAGGAATGAGATTCCAAAGATAGTTGGTAGAGAGAATGACTTTTGGTGTCCATTCAGATATGGAGGGTGAAGAAGAGAGGCTTTTCTCAGGTTGCCAGCTAGGGTCGATCAAGCAGATGCTGACACCACCCTCGAAGACAAGGACAAAAGGAGGAAGGTGATTTTGGAGGTGATGAGCTGCCTGCAGGTGTGGCTTTTAATAGGCAGCTGGATAGATCTGACTGGAGCTCGAGAACAGGCTAAAAAAATCTAGATCTGGGATTTGGAGGCATCGAGTTGGCCGCCAAGACCATGGGCCTGGATGAGACCACACAGAAAGAGTGTGGGTAGCACTCAGAGACAAATGGGTCAAGAAGGGAACCAGAGGAAACCCATATCTGCTGGGTGGGCTGACAAAAAGTAGCCGAGGAAAGGAAACTCAGAAAGAATGCTCAGTGAGGGAGAAAGGGGGCTAGAGAGAAGCCAAAGGAGAAAGCGTTTCAAACAGAAAAGCTGTAAACAATGTCAAATGTGGCAGCCAGATCAAGAGGCGAAAGGACTGAAGAGTGTCCCTCATAGTCCTAGGGAAGTCACAAGCAATCGTGGTGAGAGAAGTTGCAGGGAAAAAGCAAAGTCTGAAGTCAGGTCGCATTTGGTTGAGGAAGAAATGAAAAGGACGAGAAGCGAGTGGAGGCAACTCTTTGGAGGGGTTCGGCTGCAAAAGGAAAGAGAAAGACTTTCGCTGGAGCCCCTTCACATGTGGTTAAGAGTTTTTCGTTTGTCACTTTCTTTTAAGTTTATTTATTTTGATTTTTTTTAAGTTCACTTATTTTGAGAGAAAGAGACAGAGCGAGCAGGGAAGGGGCAGAATCAGAGAATCCCGAGCAGGCTCCTGGCTGCCAATGCAGAGCCTGACATGGGGCTCGAACTCATGAACCGCGAGATCATGACCAGAGCCGAAAACAAGAGTCAGATGCTTAGCCTACTGAACCACCCAGGTGACCCACTGTTGTAGCTTTTTAAGCTAACTTTTGATTGTTATAAAAGTAATATATGCAAGGTGAAATTTTTCAAACAGCATGGAACAGTTAAAAGTCTGAATATCCCTTCCTTCCCTCCAAAGGTAATCACTGTTAAGTTGGTTGTCTAATACTTCAGAATATAAATAAGCACATATACATATAAAATTCACCAATCTCTACGTATAGAAACATACACAGTCTGTATAGAGAGATACTCAATGTGATTATAACATACAAACTAGTATGCCTGATCCCCTCATTTTTTTCACTTAACAATACGACCTGGAAACCTTTCCAGATCTTTCCGACCTTATCACCTGCCTCTCTCTCCCCTAGTTCATTGTGCTCTCGCTGCACTGACCTCCTCGCAGTTCCTGGAACACACCAGGCACACTCACACCTTAAGGCTCCTGCACCTGCTGTTGCCTCTGCCTGGAATGTTCTTCCCCCAGATATCCTCTTGGCTCCCTCTCTCATTTCCTTCAGGTCGCTACTCAGTGTCACCTCCTCAGAGAGGCAACTCCCTATCACTTGTGGAACCTTACCCAACTTCATTTTTCTTCCCAGCACTTCTTGTCTATTACGCGTCTGTTGCCCTGTTGGGTGTCGGTGTCCCGCACAAGGATATGAGCTCTGTGAAGAGAGGGACCTTGTCTACCTCACTGCTCTATGTCCAGGGCCTAGAATTCCTGGCCCTTAGCAGGTACTCAGTAAAATAGGAAAGAAAATGTACAGAGGTAGCGTAGCATAGCGGTATGGATAACAGCACAGCGGTTAAGAGGGCTAGTTCAAATTGCCTGGGTTCTGATCTCTCTCCGGAGGCGTGTGCACTTGGGTGAGTGAATCGGCGTTCTCTGCAAGATAGGGACACACCAGTGCCTAACTCCCCGGGTTGGTGTGAGGTTTACAGTGCGAACATAGGAAACGTGCTTCGAACGGTAGCTGACACGGAGTGAATCGGAAGGCATGATCCCTGCTTGATTATCCGGAGCGTCCTGCGAAGCCTCTAGCAGCTCGGAGGTCAGAGGCTCCTTCTTCCAGCTCTTTTTCACTTCCTTGATTATTATTATTATCCCTTCTTGGCCTCCTTTCTCTGACCTTCACCCCTTAAACATCGGTGTCTCCCGAGTGCTTTTCATTTCTTACATTCTCTTAGGGTGAACTCATGGTTTGAACTACTGGCAGAGTGGCCCAAACCGCACTGTTCCCCGGGGCCTCAGACTCTCGAATCCAACTGCTTTGAGCGTTTCCATCCTAATTACTCGTTAGGTTCTATGACTCACGGACGTGTGGGTTCCTCAAGGGCAGGGATAGTTTCTATGTTATCTTTACCTCCGCTTCTCTGGAGGAGGTGCTCTTGGTAGCTGTACTTGGTAGGTGTGCACAGTCTAGGGAAGGGAAAGAGACAATAAATGCATGACTGTGATGGGCCGGCTGGGGACAAGTGCTATTAAGCAGGACAAAGAGAAGAGAAGGCTGCGAGGGAGGCGGCGGTGCGATGGTTTTGTGAAGGTTGGCCGGGGAAGACCTTTGGATATTTGAACAGAGCGCTGAGGGAGACGATGATGTCTGAGGAGAGAGTGTCCCCAGCGTGAACCAGCAAATACCGAAGGCCTGAGGTGGAGTGTGTTGAGAAGGGGGCCAGTGAGGCTGGTGTGGAGTGGCTGAGGGGACTAGTGGTAGGAGATGAGGTGAACAAAGTAATGGCGGGGGTGGGGGTGGGGGTTCAGATTACACAGGGACTTAAAAGGAGATGACAGGCCATTGGAGGGTTCTAAAGAGAAGACTGACAAAATATGACTTAGGATTTTCTTTACACTTTTTTAAATGTTTATTTATTTTTGAGAGAGAGAGAGAGAGAGAGACAGAGCGCGAGAGGGGGAGGGTCGGAGAGAGGGGAAGACACAGAATCTGAAGCGGGCTCCAGGCTCTGGACTGTCAGCCCAGAGCCCGATGCGGGTGTTTGAACTCATGAACCGTGAGATTGTGATCTGAGCTGAAGTCCTGACCTGGGCTGAAGTCAGTCGCTCAACCAACTGAGCATCCCAGGTGCCCCATGACTTCATACTTGGAAGGGTGACTCTGGCTGTGGGTAAAAGAACAGACTAGAGGGATGGGAGCTTGCCTGGCTCAGTGGGTGGAGCCTGTGACTCTTTCTCCGGGTCGTGAGTTTGAGTCCCATGTTGGGTGTAGAGATTACCTAAAAATAAAATCTTAAAAAAAAAAAAAAAGGAAAAAGAATAGATAAGAGAGAGGCAAGGGTAGGAGCAGGGAGATCTGCTGGAAGATTACTGCACTGGTCCAGGTGACAGATAATGGGGTCTTGGCCTTGGGTGGTAGTGTGGAGGTGATGAGAAATGGTCAGATTCAGGATATATTACAAAGACAGAGTGGGAATTTGCCGATGTGTTAAGCGTAGGGCATGAGAGAAAGAGCGTCGAGGATGAATGGATACATAAATGATTAAGTGAATTGAATGTATATATTTATGCTCATTATAGAGTGACGGATTACAAGAGCTGCCTGGGTCAGAAAATAAATAAATGGTGGGCGCCTGGGTGGCTCAGTTGGTTAAGCGTCCGATTTCGGCTCAGGTCATGATCTCACGATTCGGGAGTTCGAGCCCCATATGGGACCTCTCTGCTGTCAGCGTAGAGCCCGCTTTGGATCCTCTGTCCTCCTCTCTCTGCCCCTCCCTTTCTCTCTGTCTCTGTCTCTCTCTCAAAAAAATAAACATTAAAAAAAGATAAAATAAATGGGGAAAATTGCTTAATGACCATGCAACCAAGTTTCTGAAAAGAATATCTACGTTCACAGCCTCCATTTTCTTACCATGCCTATACGCTTCAAACCACTATCACCTGCCTGCCATCCCCACTGATACGGCTGTCATAAAAAAAACCCTGTGACTTTCGGGGTGCTAAAACTAATGAAGACTTTTTAGTTCTTGTTCTCAGTCTTTTCGTAGCATCGTTGAACTTCTGGTGTCTGTGACCCCCACTCTTTCCTTCCTACTTTTTCCTCCTACCTCTCTCAACTCTCTATCTCAAACCCCTTCACTGGCTTCTTTTCATGTAAATGTCGGTGTTTCTCAGAGTTATGTTCTTAGCCCTCTTTTCTTTCCAGTATTTCATTCATTTAAATACTTACTGGGGCACCTGGGTGGCTCAGTCGGTTAAGTGTCCGACTTCGGCTCAGGTCATGATCTCGCGGTCCGTGAGTTCGAGCCCCGCGTCAGGCCGTGTGCTGACAGCTCAGAGCCTGGAGCCTGCTTCGGATTCTGTGTCTCCCTCTCTCTCTGCTCCTCCTCTGCTCATGCTCTGTCTCTTTCAAAAAAAAAAAAAAAAAAAAAAGAACATTAAAAAAAAACCACCTTACTGATTGTTTATTAAAGTCCAGGGACAATTCTAGGTGTTGGGAAAATAGTAATAAACAAAACCTGGAAAAATGCCTGCCTTCCCCCATGGAGCTTACTCACTTTTCCCAAGCAACCTCACCTCATACTCAAGTCCCCAGTCATCCCCGATGTGCTTGTGACTTCCAAATTCACATCTCCGCCACTAACCACTTTTCAGTTTTCTTTATTTCTTTAAGTTTTTATTTAAATTCTGATTAGTTCACATACAGGGCAATATTAGTTTAAAATTCTTTAATGTTTATTTCTTTATTTTTTTTAAGTTTATTTATTTACTTATTTTGAGAGACAGTGTGCGCCCGAGCAGGGGAGGGGCAGAGAGAGGGGGAGAGAGAGAGAGAATCCCAAGCAGATTCTGTGCTGTCAGAGCAGAGCTCCAAGCGGGGCTTGAACTCATGAACCATGAGATCGTGACCTGGGCCGAAACCAAGAGTCAGACACTGAATTGACTGAGCCATCCAGGTGCCCCTGATTTGTTTATTTTGGGGAGAGAGAGAGAGAGAGAGTGAGAGAGAGGCAGAGAAAGAGAGGGAGACAGAGAATCCCAAGCAGGCTCCTTGCTGTCAGTACAGAGCCCAAATGTGGGGCTCTGAGCCACCCAGGCGCTCCTAACTTTTAAACTGCAGACACATATAACCAATATTCTGTTGGGCACCTTCACTTGTATGTCCTTAAACTGAATTCCTCTTTACATTGAAGTCTGCCTCTTTCTGAATCACCTCTTCTAATGGCCTCACCGTGCACTCCCGCTTGCCCATTTGTCTTCAGGGTTACTGCAATAGTTCCCAGTCTAATCGTCCTCTGCTGCAAGACTGAACTTCCTCAAATGCAAATTAGACCGTACTTTTAATACTTAAATATTTAAGATACTTGCATAATTCCTATCGTCTTCAAGATCCTTATTATTTGTTCAAATGCTCCCTCACTTCTTACCTCCAAACACACCTCTGATTCCTTGTGTTGTTTGCCTTCCTGGATGGCGATTTTCTTGCATGGTCATGCTTTGGTGCATGTTATTCCCTCTGTTTAAAATGCCGTTCCTTCCCCACTTGTCCCGTTGGCCAACGTCTAGGTCCGGCTCACGTGTTACCCGCTCTGCTCCAGCCTTCTTTAAACTGTCCTGTGTGTACAACCACCGCGTAATATGCAGACTTCTGCTGTGGCTATTTACATGCTGTATCGTCACTGTGTGGTTTGAAATTGTTCATTTTGCTACCTCTTCCACTAGACTGTGAGCACTGTGAAGGTAGGAAAGATGTCTTTTTTAAAAAAAAATTTTTTTTTTCAACGTTTTTTATTTATTCTTGGGACAGAGAGAGACAGAGCATGAACGGGGGAGGGGCAGAGAGAGAGGGAGACACAGAATCGGAAACAGGCTCCAGGCTCTGAGCCATCAGCCCAGAGCCTGACGCAGGGCTCGAACTCACAGACCGCGAGATCGTGACCTGGCTGAAGTCGGACGCTTAACCGACTGCGCCACCCAGGCGCCCCAAGATGTCTCTTGTTCTAGTGTCCCAAGAACCTAATATGACCTGTAACAAGAGTGTGATAAATGCTTGTTGAACCAATAAATGAACAAACGAAAATGGGGGGTGGATAGGGAGAGGGCCCCGAAGAATAGAAAGGGAGAGAATCAAGAGCAAATATAGAAGGATAGTTTTGGAAAGAATGTCCAAAATGCTTCCCTCTAGGACGATAGAAAGGGAGGAAGGGTAGTTAGGAACAGATTAGTTTGAGGCGAAGGGGAGGAAATTGAAGGAGTCCGTGCTGGACAGTTTCGACTTTCTCCTTTTTTTTTTTTTTTTTTAACGTTTATTTATTTTTGAGACAGAGAGAGACAGAGCATGAACGGGGGAGGGGCAGAGAGAGAGGGAGACACAGAATCGGAAGCAGGCTCCAGGCTCTGAGCCATCAGCCCAGAGCCCGGCGCGGGGCTCGAACTCACGGACCGCGAGATCGTGACCTGAGCTGAAGTCGGACGCTTAACCGACCGAGCCACCCAGGCGCCCCTCCACTTTCTCCTTAATGCAGTAGGTAAAGTATACCTCTTTTCTGGAAGACTTGCATGTGAGTGAAGTTTCTGAATCAGCTTCTTTGAATCTCAAATTTCACACCTGGAAAACACTTACTCTGTTCTCTATCCCCAAAACCTTATCTTCTGCCAAGTTGCAAGAACCAAGGAGATCGTACAGGATAGGGCTTTGAGCTCTTTAAATAAGTAGCAATGGACCTACTGACCATTATTTAAATAGGACTTCAATTCCATGCAGTTGAAACCTGTTAAATTCCAAAGTCCCTTCCATTTTATCACTCCTTTTAATTCTGTGTGTTGTCGATCCCGCAGTTCTGGAATGGGAGGCATTTTGTTGGCCTCCAAATTACTTTGAAAAAATTCACTGGACCTAACATTATCAAGTGAGTGTTTTCTTTTTACTAGGGGGAGAAAAAAGGGTACAAGTGAGCAATATTATCCTCTCACCGAGATGTCTAGCTTTTTTTTTTTTTTTTTTTTGGAGTCATGCTTAAAGTCTAACTAAATGGTCTAAAATTGGTTTAGGATTCCTTTCAGCCACCAATGCCAACTTATCTTAGGCTAACAGGAATAGAGTTCAGTTGATCTAATTTAGAACAAATTTTTATCCGTAGATGGGATGGAAAATCTAGGTGAGGATTAAGGTCATGGCCAAGGTACAAAAGGAGGAGGAAGTCTGAGTTAATTATAACCTAGGTTCTGCAGTCTTAATTCCAGGAAGCTGTCCCTTAGCTAGGTGGACAACTTGTTGCCTGAAGAATATTCTGAGGAACTAGATGCTACCAGTTCCTGCACTCTGAGATGAGTTTCCACAAGTGAAGGTGTTCATACTGAAAGACTAGAATTTCTTGTCTGGTGAAGAAGAACTTCGAGTAATAAGCGTTTAGTTATTTTCTCTTCAGCAAGCAGGACAGGCCGGGAAGATTTCCTAAAGGTTATCTTTTTCAAGGCCAGTTGGGTAAGGTTGCTTTGACATGTTTCTGAATCTATATTACAATGCATGCGTTGTGTTTAGTTGTTTATTCCTAGACTCTTTTGGTAGATGACTGGAGTAAAAAAAACCAAAAAACCAGAAACCTGTGAGAATATGACCATCATTGCACAAGGCAAAGGCCTTATAGTCTCTGATGCAAAATGTAAACCTGAATTAAAAGCTACATGTATTAATGTCTCTCTTATGTGAAGTCATAGGAGCTCCTGATACGAAGTTTAAAAACTGAGAACTTATTTTGAGATATTATGGGTAGAAACTAGGTAATTAAATGATCATTGGTTCATTTGACTTTTAAGATGTTTAGGAGCAGGGGGCGCCTGGGTGGCTTGGTCGTTTGAGGGTCCGACTCTTGGTTTCAGCCGGGGTCACGATCCCACGGTTCACGAGCCCCGCATCGCACTCCAGCTAGTGGTGGGGGACCAGCTCGGGATTCTCTGTCTCCCTCTCTCTGCCCCTCCCCTGCTCACTCTCTCTCTCTCTCTCTCTCTCTCAAAATAAATAAATAAACTTAAAAAGAAAAGACGTTTAGGATTAGGTTTTAGCCTCTCCTCTTTAGCCTTACTCTCTTCTCTGTTTTGAGCCCTATGAACACCTAGTCAATTCTATTGCTTGAGATGCAGGAAAAATCGTGGTGTCTGAGGCTCCGATGCAAATTATATGTTAAGAATCATCACTTGCTCCTGCTAGAGTTTAAATGGAGTGTCTTACATGTGGCTTAGAGTTCAGATGTAAGTAAGTTTCTGAATAAAAATATAAAAAGGAAACCATCCCCTTTCCCATTCCTGCCACTCACAGTACAATAACCAGCCTAAATGTCCAAGATAGGGAGGATGTGGTTAGGGTTAGGAAACCAGGAATCAAGTCCTGCATTCCAGTCCTCTGTCCCTGACTCACTCACCTCAGGCAAATGGTTGGACTTCATTTCGTTTTGCGGTGGAAAGTGAGGAGAGTGACATTTTGTTTCCAATCTTCTAAGACGAGTGGCTTCTGTTAACCTGCACCAGGTCTTTGCCGTCGCCGAGATGGACAAATGAGGGACCCATGTAGCAACAGACACGGTCTTAAGAGAGATAAAAAGTGGGTTTTGTTGCTGATTTGTATTCTTCCCGCAGACGACTTTGAGAGGTTATTACTCCGTCTTTGCAGGCAGCTTTCTTCTGGGCCAAAGAGTCAGATGGTGATGGCCAAACAGACTCAAGGGTCCCAAATCTAGGACCATTTGGCCTCAGTGTTTACCCTCAGTGCAGCGGGGGTGAAATCTGGAGCCTTGGGTGAAGCGGAAAATAGTTTCCTCTATGTGGTAGTAACGCGTCTATCCCATAATAAAGCACAGTCCTCTCTACCAGCATATTCGAGGCAGATGACTTCCTAACACCGTCCAAGGTAGAGTAATGATAATCAAGATACCACTTTTGACTTCAGATTTAGTTGGCTGATGTCACTTGTTTGTTTGTCCGATCCTGGGCTTTATGTGGCTTTCATGCCATAACTCCGCCCGAAGGTCATTAAAATTGGTAACTAATTTCCTCTCATCACCTTAGACTTCACTGTTATCTCAGAACTCTATTCGTTCTGTTAAGTTCCCTGCCCCCTTGGGACCCAAAGTGAGACGACATCAAGGTAAAAATGCAGGCTGTCCTCAGGGGAAACAATAGCTATTTTAACAAGCAGGCTATCATTCGAAACCACACAACAGGGCTTTAATTGCTCTTGGTTTTGACAAGCTGGACTGCATTAAAACTTGGAGCCTCTAAAGATAAGCTTTCTTACTTTGCAAGTGTCCAACATACAATTCCTAGAAAAATCCCCCCATGGGTTGTATGTGTAAATCCTATGAGGACGAGTGTGGGCTTGCAAACCTGTCTATGATGTGGTCCTTTCAGTTCTTCTAAGGATATAAACAAACCCAGCAATGGAGCTCGGCCGAGGAAAGGAGTTACAATGGTCAGTTGCTCAGGAATTTCTGCACTTCGCAGGTTTCAAGCTAGGTTTTCTAGCAAAGATCTTCGGCTGCCCACCGTCTCGTTCTTTCCTCGCAAGTCTTGTGCCAAAGCAGGGCGGCACTCACCTTGCTCAGTCGGGGGCTGTTAATCAGGGATCCCAATCTCTGTTTCAGAGTTAGAGGCCAGGAGTTAGAGGTGCAGGAGTGACTCAGCGGGCATCGGCTCTGTGGCAGGCTCAGCCTGCAGGCCTTCAGGAAATGACTCCCCCAGGCCTGCATCTCCCTCGGTGGCAAACTGCCACTAAAGTCTGCTGTTTATCAACCAGGTTCCAAACACAGTAAGGAGAGTTTGCTGCCTCACTGTTTGAAAACCTACTATATGCAAGCCAGACAGATAATGTGATAGGCCAGGGTTACAAAGGTGAGTTAGATATTGTACCTTCCTTAAAAAGCTTAGAGTCTAGTAAGGGAAATAAACAGACGTAAATATATCATTAGAGTACAATGGTACGTGTTGTAAGAGGTCCAACAGGAGGGCAAAAAGAAGCAGTCTGGGAAAATCAGAAGAGACTCCTAGAGTGGAACAGGGATGTGCCAGGTAGAAAGAGCCAGGATGAAGGCAAAGGGAACAGCAGTTTATAAAGGTCTGCGCTCACTGAAGGGTAAATTAGTTTATTCATCACATCTTTAGTGAGTGACTTCTAGGAGCTTGGCGCTTGGAATGCATCAGTGAACAAACAGAATAAAAAAATTTTTTTAATGTTTATTTACTTTTGGGGGGGCAGACTGCGGGGGCGGGGAGGAAGGGGCAGAGAGAGAGAGAGGTAGAGACAGAATCAGAAGCAGGCTCCAGGCTCTGAGCTGTCAGCACAGAGCCCAATGTGGGGCTCGAACCCACGAACTGCGAGATCATGACCTGAGCTGGAGTCAGACGCTCAACTGACTGAGGCACCCAGTCAGCCTGTAAAAATTTCTGCCTTTGGGGGGCTTGCATTTATTTCAGTAAGGTAAAACAAACAATAAACATAATAAATCAGTGAATCATATAGAATGTTAGATGTTGATTTTGGGAAATTTTGGGGGGGAAGAGCAGGAAAAAAAAGTGTATTTGGAGAGAGGCTTCTTGGAATTGTAATTAGCATGGTTGGGGAAGCCCACAATGAAAACATTGAATGTGGGAAGGGAGCCAGCCCTGGAGAGATCTTGGGGAGCAGCATTTCAAGCCTAGGGACCAGCCAGTGCTGAGACAGGCATGTTTGAGGAAGACCAAGACCGGTGAAGCAGTAGGAGAGAGGGGAAGAGCGGCGGAAGGTGAGGTCAGACACAAAATAGAAAGCCAGTTCTTGTTGGGCCTTTGTAGTCCCCTGTAAGGATTTTAGCTTTGAACTTGAGTGAGGTGGGAGCCACTGAAGGGTTCTGAGCAGAGGACTGACATGGTCTGACTTACTTTTTGGTGGGGTCACTCTGAATGATGTTTAGAATAGACCGTGGACAGGCAAGCCTGGAGGCGGGAGGCCATCTAGGAGCTCATTTCAGGAATCCCAGCGAGAGACGGTAGTGCCTTGGCGTTAGGAGTAGAGGCGGTAGAAAGGGACAGATCCTGGGTGTCTTTTGAGGCAGAACCAACAGGACTTCTTGGTGGATTGGTATGGAATATGAGAACTGGGAGTTAAGGATGACTGTAGCCTGAGCACTGGAAGGATGGAGTTGCCATCAGCTGAGAGGGAGAAAACTGCGGAACAGCTTTCTGGTGGGGATGGGACAGAAAATCAAGAGTCTGATTTTGGACACAAGTGCGAGGTGTCGATTAAACCACGTGCAGGTTGTGGAGGTATCACATGGGCAGTTGCATATGTGTTTAGAGTTCAGGGGAGGGGTAGGAGCTCGAGATAACAAATTTGAGAGTCATCAGTATACAGATGTTATTTAAAACCACGGGACTGGATGAGATCACCAATGGGATGAATACAGATGGAGGAAGGACTGAGCCTTATCTCTGAGATATTCCAAAGATAGGAAGCCAGAGAAAGGAAGAACCAGAACAGGAATCTGAGAAGTGAAAAAAAAAAAAAAAAAAAAAAAAAAAAAAAAAAAAAAAAAAAAGTAAGGAAGAAGGAAGGCCACAGGAAAGCCCTGGAAGTCAAGTGTATCATAAAGTGCATCAAACAGGAAGAGATATTCAGGGGAGTCAAATACCGCTGAAAGTTCAAACGAGATGAGGATTGAGAATGGACTCTTGCATTTAAGGTATAAGGAGAGCAGTTCCAGTGAAGTGATAGGAATGAGCACCTGACTGGAGTGGGCTCAAGAGAGAACAGGAATCAGAGACACTATTGGTAACTGTTGAGATGTTTTGCTGCAAAAGGGAGCTGATTTAGTAAAAGATGGGCTTGATCATAGCATACGTATACACTCATAGGAACAAGGGAGTAGGGGAAGAAAATTAATGATGTTGGAAAGGGGAGAAATTATGGCACGAAGACACTGAAAGGAGGGAGTGGCTTTAAAACGGAGCGTGAGCAACCCAACACAGACAAGATGGGGTATATATACGGGTACAGATAGTAATGAGTAGATGATACTGTGGGAATCAGTGGAAGTTCTCCAATTGTTTCCATTTTTTTAAAGAAAAGTTGTTATTTAAGTAATCTCTGCACTCCACGTGGGGCTCAAACTCACGCCCCCAAGATCAAGAGTTGCACACAGTGCCCCACTTCAGTTTTCTTAGTAAAGTAGGAAGCCATCTGTTGACGGAAGTTACCTGTTGACAGAAGTAATTATAGCTCAGTGAAATACAGTATGATTGTCAGGTAGCATTAAATGTGTTCTTAAGGTTCTGATCAGGAATTTATATTATTAGTGAGACCAGCCACCTTAGTTGTTTTCTCCAGCTACATCCAGCTACATAGGTGCAAGTACAGAGCACAGAGACTTAGCCAGGGTTGTGGTTTGGCAAATGAGCACGACAACAAAGTGAGAGGCAAGGACAGTGGGGATATATTCAGGAGAGTGATTGCGACTGACCGTGGAATAGAAGTTGGGTAAGGAAGGAAAGGAGGACATTGGGATGGTGAGGGAGGTGGTAGCTTATGTATTGATGGTCACAGTGACTCCAAATGAATGTAGTCGGCGTATTAGTGGAAATGGGCTGGCAAGATAATAGGTGGTCAGATGGATGCGTGAATTTCAAGCTATGGAGTGGTGGAAAAGATTGGTGATGACATGGGAAAAGGAAGGGAAAGACCTAATCAATGGACTTTAACAGGAACCAAGAGGCCAGTTCGTTGGATCATTTGGGTCAATGTTTTTCAAACATCAGTATGTATCGGAATCACATGGGAGAGCCGATTAGAACAGAGATTGCCAGAGTCCATCCCCAGAATTGCTAGGTAGAGCCTGAGAATTTCTAAGTTTCCTAGTGATGTTGCTGCTGCTGTGTCCAGGGACCATACTCTGAAAACTACTGATCCATGTGTGTGTTTAAACCGTCAATTATTAAGATGGAAGTAGTTTTGTAGTGACAGTGAGCCAGGAGAAAAAAATTGTCAAGAAGCAAAAAAATAGTTTGGCGACTGATAAATTGCAACAATCGGGGATAGCGGATGTGTAATTTGATGAGATTTAAAGCTGGCTTTTATGGGGACGGGTGGGAAATTGAGTGGCTGACGCAAGGGTTGAAAGATTAAGGCAAGGCTACAGACAGGCAGATTGTCCAGGGTCTTACACATCGATATTTTATTGCCAGGAGGTAAGCTGGTTAATTCCCTTCTAAGAGAATTTCCGGTCAAATTGCTACTGTATTTATCCTGAGTGATCACAAGTGTACCAGTTCATGTTATGGTAGAAATAAAAGCTACGCTAATTAGGAAATATTAAGTCCTACGAAGCTAAATATGACCTTACCCAAGATTAGGTAGGATGACCTTTGATGGGACAATAAAGCTTCCAGAGATGGACAGCAGGGCAAAACAGGCCTGAGAGCATACAAAGTAATAAGGCCCTGTGAACATACAATGGAGGCGGGTCTACTAGGTAGGTGGTCAGGCGTGGTCAGGGCATAGACCACAACACGGCACCACTACCTGGGCCCAACTTGTGGTGCCACTACGTGTTACTCATGGGATCCTAGCCAAATCATTTCATGTTTCTGCTACTGAATTCCTGTTAAATGGGTCTATCACTGATGCCACCTACCTGGGAGGAAAGTAGAGGGCGAAACGAGTCAGTGCAAGTGCTCTGAAAATGGGAAGCACTATACAATTATGAAATACGAAGAAAGTAATTTGTATGGGGCTGTCCTTAGAAATCAAGGTAGAAGAAACTTAGGTATGGAAAAGATGAGTAGAAAAGAAAGGAGAAACTGTTATCCAAGAAGAACAACGTGACATGTACAGAACAGAGGATTAAGCAGGCAATGCGGACAGTTTCATGTTCAATGTGGTCTTGAAATGAAAGCCTCATAAAAAGGCTGGTATTTATTGACATTTAGGTTCAAGAATTTATTTTTATAAAGTGGTTTCCTTAGAAGTCACACCTTTGAAACACAGTGACTGGGATACATGTAGAGTTGGCTTGAACTTCAGAAACTATAATCTCCCCTCTCCTCATGATGCTGTGTACTAAGAGTATCTGCATCTGGTTTTTTCTTTTTTTTTCAGTTTGAGAGAGAGAGGCAGAGAGCTAGAGCGAGAATCCATGCAGGCACTGTCAGCACAGAGCCTGACACAGGGCTCGATCCCACGAACCGTGAGATCACGTGAGCTGAACTCAAGAGTCAGATGCTTAACTGACCGAGCCACCCAGGTGCCCCACGAGTATCTGTATTTCTACATATGGAGAGAAGTACAGGACCACCTGTACTCTCACATGTCCCCCATGCATGTTCCTGTCCTAGCCTCTGTTACCTGGAAGTGAAATTGCCTGCTGCTGTTAGACCATACAAACTGAGGACAGAAATCGTGCCTTGTCAAAAGTCTTCAACAGTTCTCCATTCACTGGCCTTGAGACAACCCGATCCTTAGTAAGGCATAAAAGGCACTTCATGATCTGGTCCCCATTCTCTGGTCTTACATGACTACTTCTACCTGGCGATTCAGTCGTACTTCTGTTCTTTCAGACCCTCCAATATGCCAGACTCTTTCCGACTTAATAGCTTTTACACTGGCTGTTCTACCTGCCCAGTGTACCATGTCCCATTCTTGGCTAACTTACTCCTCTGGTTTACTTTTGATAGTAGTTGCTCTGACAGCCTCCCTGGAACCCCCTTCTCAAATCTGCCTTAGACTCTTCCAAGCATACCTCCCGCTTCCCTCATCATAGCACTTCTCACGTTACTGTAACTGCACGCTTAATTACCTGTCTCGCCAGACCAGGCACATCATGAAGCAGGTAACGTTCAGTCTTGTTTCCTGATGTTTCTCCCACTTAGCACAGCGCCACGAGTTAGGAGGTGCGCAGTGAGTATCTGAGGGGTGCTCAAGTTGCCAGTGGCAATCACTGGGCACACACAAATTCGGTGAAAGACGGCCTCGATGGTTCTTTACTGGGAGATAAGGCATGTGGGATTTAGGAGGGCAGAAGGTAACTGGCTGGTGAGGGGAAGGTGCCACTTTAAGGAGCCCACTGCTCTCTTAACCTAAGAAAACTCTATACATGCACTTCTAGCCACCACACATCAGAGGTGCGCTGTACAGCAGACGAGGAAGTTGCAGTGAAGTGAGCAGTCAATGTTTATTTTGAGAACTTTCTGGGGTGACCAGATGGTTGAAAAACATGACATGTTGCCAATCAACTAAGCCTTGTAGGTTAGTAGTGCTAGCTGCCTCCACACCGTGAAATGTGTGTTTTTGTTAATCTTAATACTCACTGTATGAAATGGAGAAACTCATAAAGATCACCCTTATTGTAGTAGTCAGTGATTCTCAGTCTTTTGCAATGCATATTTTAAGTTACCGAATGCCCTTTGAAGAGGCAGTTTCGGTTTTGACCACCTGTGATCAGCGCAAGAAGCAGTAAGTCAGGCATCGCTTCATTTCAAAAGAGCAGCAGCCTCTGTGTTGACTTTCCTGCCGATCACTTGGGAAAACTGTGCCGTTTACTAAGCTACAGCAGTTTTCTGAATGTGGTGGACAAATGACTGGATACATGTTTAGTGCTGTTAAAGAAGTAATACTATACGGTGAGCCACGATGCTTTTCTAGTATGCAACCACCTTTTGGTTATCATCAGCTGGTAGAACATGTTTTGCAATGGTTGCAAGACCGTTCTAATGGCCTTAGAAACATACCAATAAGCCATTCAAAGATGGTATGATCCCCAGAGAAGCCAACAACTGGTTAAGTCTCTTTTATATCCTCAATAAAACAGCTCAAGAAGGGGCACCTGGGTGGCTCAGTTGGTTGGGTGTCCGACTTCAGCTCAGGTCACGATCTCACAGCTCCTGAGTTCGAGCCCCATGTCGGGCTCTGTGCTGACAGTTCAGAGCCTGGATCCTGCTTTGGATTCTGTGTCTCCCTCGCTTTCTGCCCTTTTCCCATTCACACTCTTGTCTCTCAAAAATGAATAAACGTTAAAAAAAATAAAAATAAAACAGCTCAAGAAGACAGGCAGATGGCAATCATTTCTATTTATTTCAGGATATAATGTATTATTTAGACCCATGGATGATACTAAATTATAACTATTTATTTATTTAAATGTTTGTTTATTTTTGAGAGAGAGTGAGTGGGGGAGGGGCAAAGGACGAGGCGGGGGATACAGAACCTGAAGCAGGCTCCAGGCTCTGAGTTGTCAGCACAAAGCCCGACGCGGAGCTTGAACTAGGGAATGGTGAGATCATGACCTGGGCCAAAGTCGGATGCTTAACCAGCTTAGCCACCGAGGCGCCCCTAAATTGTAGCTATTTAAATACCCACAGGGTATCTTATTTTTGCAAAGATAGGGTCTAAAAATCATAAAACTGGAAAAAACAGAATAGATTAATAGTATAATACACATCAAAATTAGATTAAAAATGTACATCCTGGCTCTCATTTGCTATGTCCTGCGGTTAAAGACGTTACAAAGATACTCAGAATATCACCAAGTACTCCAGCATTTATAAATACAGGTGTTATCAAAAAATTCTCTCTCTGATTTTGGCAAAGAGAAACCATCCAAATTTTGTTCTTTGTATTACTAACACGATTTAACCATATCAGTTTGGCACGTGGTATTACTGTTTTTCCTACTGTAGCAAGTTCTAGTTTTCCCAAGTCTTTCCCTGGAAAGACTTTCCCTATTCTGGAAATAAATTTATCATCCATTTTAAACACTCAATTAGAATGTTAATCTGTTGTTCAAATTATCCTCATAAATGCATACACCAGGTTGGTATGTTCACATAGATCCTTTCCGATTTTAGGCTAAGCAAAAGACATGCACTTAGAGCCGCATTAAAGCAAAAGACAACTCCTCTTATTATCAAGAGAAACTGTGATCCTTCCATGTAGTGTCTGATAGAGAAAACATTGATTTTGATACATTATCTTATTTTATTCAAATACCAGTCTGATCACATATTGTCCAAAAACACTCAAATAACAAACCAAATACAGACAGACAGATGTTAAAGATTGGTCTTCAAACATCATAGCCAATGATGCCACGCTTGCCTATGATCTCGCCGACATAAAACCACATCCACACCTCAGTGGCCACCAAACCATTCAGCAGAGCTTCCTGAAAAAAGCAGCATAAATTTTAATGTACATTTTTTTCTTACATATTTAAAAGTATTCTTTTCCAGGAGTAAGCAACAGAATATAAGGATGCTACTCATTTAGAGGGCGATTTTAGCCCAAGTCAAGAATCACGGATGTTAAATTTGTTCAACTGCTGAGGACACTTGAACTTTCAATTATGTAAGGTAAATAGTCCAGAGCTTATAAATTCTTTCAAAGCGTTCTTTAAAGAGCTGAACTGACTTAACCCTTTCATTATTAGTTTATGAGACACTTTATGAGCCCTAAAACAACCCACATCCTGGAAAGAGCTGACACATTTAGACAGGGCATTCATATGAAAGGATAGGAAGGCAAGTCTCAGAACAGACAATTCTGTCTGGCCAAAGAGAATTTGTTGAGAGTTGAAGAGCTTGGTCTTCCCCTTTATTCATTTATTATTTGGTTTAACTCTTTCCAAATATTCAGTGAATATTCAGTTTCCCAGATCAATGTTGTACTGCCCTGAGAGCAAAACAAGCACGTGACTGGTTCCTAAAAGCAATGCTGCATGCAAGCAAC
This sequence comes from Panthera leo, assembly GCF_018350215.1. Classification (NCBI taxonomy): domain Eukaryota; kingdom Metazoa; phylum Chordata; class Mammalia; order Carnivora; family Felidae; genus Panthera; species Panthera leo. The sequence goes on along the minus strand of NC_056688.1, from coordinate 16,068,954 downwards.
CATGGATCTTGAAGCTCTAGTTGAAAAAAGTACTTTTCCACAACACAACTGGGTCTGTTCCTTTAAGTACCTGGATGTGAATTTTCATTTTCCCCTTCAAAAGAGACCAGAAATATTGGAAGTCTCCTGAAAAATAACGATTTTCCAGGATGTAGATTCTAAAGGCAGCAGTAATTTAGTTATTTAGGTTTTTTTGTATCCTGTGTTTGGCTCAAGCAAGCAAACATAAAATCCAAGCTCCAATTCTTACAGTCTTTAGATTTTATCTGAATGCAATTCCATAACCCTTCATGTTACAGGATGTGCTTGCTAGGTTTTGGTATTTTTATCTTCCATATGAGTGTTAGCCTCCTGATTGTGATATAGTCCAAGAGATCTTTTGGCTAAACTGGGAATACTTCCAGGACTACAGATTGAAAAAAAGTAGAGAATCAGCAAAGTAAGCCATCCTATTTCAGTATACTAACCAAAACAGGAGAGGGAAAAAAGGTGCCCCGTAAAAATGCTCACTTCTTGGTTATACGACTAATAGGAAACGAAGACATAAAATAGCTTGAATTATTTCAACCCAGATGACAAAATTAGAAAGGTAAATATCTTTCACAGCAGTCAAGAAACAGATTATCTCTCATTATTTAGGTTTCGGCCTCACTGGAAAATACATGTATTAACCAAAACAATCAGAATAATCCCAAGGGAAGACATTTTCTGTTATGCACATACGTTTTCATTTAGCCTATAGTTACCTTAACTGTAAGCTGTTTGAAGCTACCAGTTTGAGCGCTCTTGACTATTTTTTTCAAGCTCTGAATAGCTGTAGGGATCTCAGCAGGGGTTGGAGGAACCAGCTCAACCTTGGCATAGTGCCAAAATGTGGCCAATCGAGGCTTCGAGTAAGTCACAGCAGCTGGAAAACAAAACAAAACAAAACAAAAAACCAGGATGAACTCACTAGAGACCGAAAGAAGCAGATGTGTGGGCTGGACACAAATATTTATTCATGCATCACATTCATTCACTGCTTGTACCAAATGTGCACCCGGTGTGAAAAGTCAAAGCTGCTCCCTGGTAACAAGAGGCTTTTAAAGATGCAGAACACCTGTGTCACAGGGACGCTCAATCAGGCAGGAAGCTAGAAACACATTCAATTATGCCACGACTTCGCTAGTGGCCAGCTAGTACTGTTACTTCATTTATGAACGGCAAACCTAGTTAACTGTAAAGTTACTAGAAGCTGGATCCAAAAGCAAGAAAACAGCAGCAACGTAACCATTATTTTCTTGGCAAAGAGAGTAGAAAATTTGAAGGGAACGGGGCAGAAGAGGAGGGAAGGAGCTACACAGAACAGCATCCTTAAGAATAAAACTTGTCACAATGTTGGCCACAAATCCAGATGGAATTATACCAATTAGGGCCCATTTTTGGTATCCTCATCAATATGTGAATTAAATCTTTCTTTAACAAAAGCCCAGCTGCTACTCCTTCAAAACGCCACCAATGACAATAAAACCTACAGTATTGTTCAGAGTAGCCAAAACTCAAATCTATTACTATGCTGAAATTCCTCAAGGTATTTACGATTTCAGAGAAAAAAAAAATCCATTAATAACCAGGGTAGATGTGAAACTATGGTAGTCATTTCAGCGAGAAAGGCATTTTATTTTATTTTTTTTTTTTTTTTTTTTTTTTAATTTTTTTTTTTCAATGTTTTTTATTTATTTTTGGGACAGAGAGAGACAGAGCATGAACGAGGGAGGGGCAGAGAGAAAGGGAGACACAGAATCGGAAACAGGCTCCAGGCTCCGAGCCATCAGCCCAGAGCCTGACGCGGGGCTCGAACTCACGGACCGCGAGATCGTGACCTGGCTGAAGTCGGACGCTTAACCGACTGCGCCACCCAGGCGCCCCGAGAAAGGCATTTTATAAAAAATGTCACAAGACAAATGCTAACAAAAACAGCACAAATGCATGAACATCCATAAAGTGCCCACTATTGACAGATCGATTATCCAAGGTTCTTGGTACTTTTCCTATTATTAGCTTCCTGTATTTGGGTATTTCACTACTCTTAGAATTACTATCTGTATCATCCTTTGTGCTTAGAGCCATGGGTAAATCTTCAAGCAGACACAAAGCTCTAACAGACAATTCTACAAAGAAGATGAGGCCATCAAAGAGTACAAAGTCTTGTGTGATTGTCTTTAAAACTATCCTCAACACACAGATATTTCATCTTTTAAAAAAATTTTTTATGCTTGAGAGAGAAAGGGTGTGAGTGAGCAAAGGGCAGAGAGAGAGGGAGAGAGAATCTCACGCAGACTCCGCACAGTTAGCATGGAGCCCAGAGCCCGGACCATGAGCTCATGAACCGTGCGATCCTGAGCCGAAGTCAGATGCTTAACCGACCGAGCCACCCAGGTGCCCCTCATTCTTTTTTTTTTTAAATCAGTACTCTGTACACAAACACTGTACTTTAGTTGGTAAATTTGTTTTTCAGGGAGTACAGATTAAAAAGTTTGAAACTGCTTTACATATATATAAGGAATAAAACATAAATAAATGATGGGCTCAGTCAGGTAAGTGTCTGACTCTTGATTTCAGCTCTCACAGTTCGTTGGATTGAGCCCCACGTTGGGCTCCACATTGACAGCGTGGAGCCTGCTCGGGGTTCTCTCTCGCCCTCTATCTCAGTGCCTGGATCTTAGTTTCAAAATACCATTGTCCAACAAAAGAAACTAGGGCTCCTTGGATAAATGGCTGATTCTAAGACTGGGGCAGGGAAAATGTAACATGAGGATCTTGTAGTACAAGTCAATGGGACAGAGATGCTAACCCTGAAAGAGTTCTCAATGGCCAACCCTGAAAGAGTTCTGCAACAATTTGCACCAAATTAATAACATACTATTGGAGGCACTAAGTATGAAATAAACGTACAGGAGTCCACACAATAAATGACTGAATAAACAGGGAAGGAGAACAAACCCTTCTCATAAAATTCCACTTAATTATATGTAAATACTCCTTCCTACAGGAGATGGAATCCTGCTGTTGGCTGCTGCTCCTAGCCCCTGCCATGGGGTAGACTTAGTTACTTGTTCTGGAGAACAGGTTATGGGAAGAGAAAAACAGTAACTTTACAGTGGAGAAATCTAGTAACACTACCTTCACCAAATGATGAAAGTTAATTTCACCAGTGATGGATGTTACATGGGTATCATGTACATCCCGATATGTGATTAGGGCACTTGTGGCATTCTTTCTCAAAACCCATAGCTCCAGACTAATCCTGAGAAGAAGACCAGACAAATCCGGACTGGGGAATTTTATAGGATACCTAGATAGATATCTACATAGACACCGTAAAGACTGTCAAGGTCATGAAAAGTAAGAAAAACTATTAAAGTCTCACATGCCAGAGGAAACTACGGAAATAACAATACAACGTGGAACCTGTACTGGCTCCTGGGACAGAAAGTGATTAATGGAAAAACTGGTACAATCCAAATAAAGTTTCAAGTTTAGCAAATAGGAAAAAAACCTTAGATTCTATGACTTCTCTGGAGAAGTCTGATTATAAAATTACTTACTTTTATAAGCTTCTTTGTATCCTTATGGGAATTAACAGACATAGGTTTTTTGTTTGTTTGTTTTTTTAAACTATGCCAAGCACGTGGCTTGAACTCATGGCCCTGAGACCAAGAGTCACATGCTTGACTGACTGAACCACCCAGGCGCCCTTACAGACAGTAAAATTTTTTAAGATTTTATTTAATGTTTTAATTTTTTTTTAGAGAGCGAGAGTGAGTAGGGGAGAGGGACAGAGAGAGAATCTCCAGCAGGCTCCACTCTCATCTTGGAACCTTGATCTCACGGCCCTGGGATCATGACCTGAGCTGAAACCAAAAGTCAGATGCTCAACAACTGAGGCACCCTGGCGCCCCTTAAGATTTTATTTTTAAGTTATCTCTACACCCAACGTGGGGCTCAAACCCACAACTCCCGAGATCAAGAGTGCATGCTCCACCAACTGAGCCAGCCATGACCCCCAATTTTTATTTAATACTTAACATTCACATTTAATACACTGAAGTATATTACAAAGCAAAATATACTTCCATTATCTAACCTCCAGGTCCCAGCTGAGTTCTCTTCCGTGAGTACTTTTGGAAGAATAACTGCTATCTTTCAATTACTCACACTAATAGAGGGAAGAGTTAAGTTCATAATAAAAAAATTTCTTGTATTATTTTTATTTTTGGATTTTATTTCTAAAATTCGTTTGCAATCGCACCACCTGAAAGATGTGAAAGCCAAGGTCGGGGGGAAACAATCCACCTGAAAACTTAAAAAATTTTGCTTCAAATCACCCACAAAGTCCAAAGGATGAAGCCACAATCCCCTCTCTTTTCATTTATGTAAAATTGTATGGAACTTTATCACCAACAGTCATCACAACAGTTACTGAGATGATCTTAGTAACACAGGAAACTCAAGTTCTTTGGGAAAATGTGTAAATTAGTAGACTGCGAGGGGCTGTGTAGGAGGAGAGAACCAAGCATTATCGCAAGGCCTTCAAGAACTCATTGTTTGGCTGCTGATGGGAGGAAAGGAAGAAGTTGCATAAAAAGGTACCAATCACAATAACAATGGTTCAAAAACATTACCTTTATTTAAAAAGTTTACCTCGCCTTGGAAATAAAATGAATGGCCTGCTACCCAGCAGACAACTGCAATTATTTCCTGACAGAAGACACTCCTACTCGGGACTGTCACTGTTCGGGATTGTTCTGAAATACAGCGGCCTACCAGCGAGACTTCAGATTTATCAAATTGGAAAAACTCTTCGAATGTTAAGCTAGATAGTAAAGACTACTGTTTACAGACCTCCCTTTCTATATTTGTTGGAGCGGGGGTACTTGCCCACAAAGTCCAATTCCACCTAACATTTCCATTAAGGAAACATTTCCCAATCCGGCCAGGACAGAAAGCAGTCAACGTCCCAAAGCACACGTATCCCTAAAGATTTATGTAAACTTCCAGATACTCCATGCGAGAACCGGACAACCCGATGCGGCCGAATTTACGGTGCTTTCCCTCGTCTCTGCCCTCCATTTCCCTCGCTCTGCTGCCAGGGCCATCCCCTCCATATTCCCAACTCCTTGAGATCGAAGGGGGCGTAATGGCGGCAGTGCCGGGCGACTGCAGGCTTCCCGAACACCTCTTCCCTCCGACAGCGTCGTGGTTACAACTCAGGGATACTAGGCCGTGCCGAGAACCCAAGCTGCAGGACAGGCGAAAGGAAGGCTAAAGGAGTCGCAGACCAGCCCCTGCTTCCCACCCCCCACCCCCCAGCCCCGGCCGTCCCGCCCCGGTTCCTGCCGGCCCCTCGAGGTACCACCGCCCGCGTCTTCCTCTCAGGTCCTCCCGTCCTGGCAGCCCGCAGCCGCGCTCACCGTTTACCAGCGCCGGGGCCTTCTCCGCGAGGTTACGGACAAACTGGGCCATGGTTAGAGGATGGAGAGTCCGTCGCCCCGGACGGCCGCTGAATGTCACCCCCCGGAAGGACCCGCCGCAGGACCCCGTTCCGCTTCCCAGGTCAGGCCTCCTCTTGGCGCGCCGGTCCCAGGTATTCAGGTGTCCTGTTATCTTTCCGGAATCTAGCTGGCCAGATTATTTTCTTCAGTCGCAGGGGAGAAAGTGGATATGAAAAGGTGAGGTCAGAGAGCACGTGGAGAGTAGTGGGATTCCGCAGAGAAACAGGCATTTCTTGGGGCAGCCGCTCGCGGAGGGCCGGAAGGCCGGCGAGCGGAGGCCGGGCGCATGCGCCGTGAGCCTCCAGTGCTTAGCGCGGCGCGGATCTGTGGTTTTTTTGCGTGGGGTGTCGTAGGCGCTTTTCTGAGAGAACGTGGGAAGTTAGGGCTGGAAGGCATCTCTAAGGTGTTCCTAGGCCAGCACGATCGTCTTCTAAAGGCAGACAGGGTCCTAAGCCAAATATGGAAAGTTATGGGCAGAGCAAGCGCCACATCACATCACCTGTCATCTGACCCAGTCCTTTGACTTTCATTAGCTCTTTTCTAACCCCGATCTCCCCCACATCTTGTATCGAGATCTGGGCTCTCCCGGTTCAGTGGTGAACCACAAGGAACTGCGCAGATGTGAACCAGAAAACATTGACTGAGGGCCTCCAGTATGCCAGGCACTTGGGAATTTAAAGAAAGCCTGTGTTAGGCAGTGACCCCATTTAAGTCTGAGATTGATAAATGGCCACATAGCTAGTGAGTGGCGGAGTTGGGATCTCAAGAGGTTTCAGTGTAAACAGGCAAGGGGCATCAGTATCCCATGAGTGGTGGTGATCTGGGAAGACTTCCAGAAAAGATTGAATTGGTGTGTAACGGAAGCTCTCTACTACACGGTTGAAATTTTATAGTTTAATATGACCGGAAGCAAAGATTATCATGTAGGGAAGTGGCATTTGATGAGAAAAACATAATGGTATGTACCCTGGAGAAACCTGAGCAGATCTGATTGATGGAACAGAGGTGGAAAGAAAAATTAGGGGTGATATCAAGGAGCCAAGAGCATCATTTCAGTGCCAAAATCAGCTGACAAATGTTCCAGAGAAATCAAATTAAGGATGAGAAAGTTAATTTACCAATATGGAAATATTAGAGCAGTTTCAGAAAATGAGGATAGAAACCAGAGTGAGTGAATATGGCTATAAAGGAAGAGGAGTCAGAAAGCTAAATAAGGATGTGGAACATAAGGTAGAGAGAAGATGGAGAACTGATACCCGAAGAGACCAGAAATTGGTGGGATTGGCCTTGGAAGCATGGGGTCTTTTCCATGGATGGGATGATGGGAGGGAAATTTGAAAGTGGAAATTCTGAAGTCTTTATCTTCCCAGTAAAGTGAAAAGGCAAGATCTTCAGTGAAGGCTACGTGAGAGGTCGGAGAAACTGGAGGAAAAAGGTTCAAGTTTGAATTTCTGGACACACAGAAGGGTTGCTGGGCACTGTTGGCAACCACAGATTTGTGTTCACACTGCTCTAAAGACTGTCATTTTCCTACAACAGTGGTCTGGAGCTTGGATACTGGAACAGAGGGGAATGACTGGGTTAATCCAGGTTGAGGTCTTACATGGCAGAGGTATAGAAACAAAGGGCAAGACAGGGGACATGGTAGTGAGTGATTAAAATGAAAGACCTGGGGTTTAGGCCTGATAAAGAAAAGTGAAGCCAGAAGTGAACTGATTAGGAAAAAACATGCCCCAAGACTCATCTGGGTAACTCCAGGACCAGAAGCCTGGTAAGGCAGGTCAGCCAGGTGACACACATTTGATAGCACCTTGAACAGAAGTGAAGGTCAGAGTCCTCTAAAATTTCAAGGGGATTTCTGAAACTGCCACTAGCTTTTCATGCCGTAATGAAGGAAGTGATAACAAAGATTGTAAGTCAGGTGTTCATTTATTAAATACAAGCTTTGAACAAACACCCCCAGGCAAGTTTGACAAGAAGTAACCTTCCTGGAATGTTTCAAAATACAGTTACGTTGATCAAATTTTATTTCAATCAACCTTTTTGTTGTTTTGTTTTATTTTTTTTGTTTATTTGTTTCTAGGTTTTCCTGTGTTGCAGTTAGAGCATGTGCATTATTTCCTCGTATGACATCAACAGTGCAGCGTCAACCTCTCTGGCTTGTAAAGGCACCCAGTAGACTTCTGCTCTGGGCAATGGCTGCTTAGCAACCAGCATCAAATAAAGTAATGAAGCTTTTGTAGACTGTGATACCAAATAGGAACTGGCACCTTCACCTGCACCAGTAAAAAACTTTTAAAGTCTCTTTGTTTTTACATATCCATTAAAAACTATATATATTAAAAAAAAAACAACCACCAAATAAACCAAGATTGCTTGATAAAACCTACTTAAATAATTTTCCAAGTTTAGTTATTACCCTCTTGGTAAGCAATACTAGAGCTGATAAAGAGTCTTCATTTTCCTATCATACTCCAGCAAAGCCAGCACTTAAAACTAGGGATATCAGAAAGTCTGCTCGAATAGACTTAGAGCTGCTTCTGAGTTTCAGACAACAAAACATCTCTTCAAGCTTCTGAGCGCGTATATACACCACGGTGTATCAAGATGATAATTTTTTAGTCTCGTTTTTGGGATGTTCTTAAATTAAGGAAAGAAAAAGAAAAAAAGGCACAGAGGACACTTGGTTTCCTAACCAACAGTGGCCTTAAGCTAAACACTTGCTTCTGTGATGAGTTTAAAGATACTCAGCAGCATTAATGGTGCCACAGCCATTCATAAAGAGTTTCAGGAAATAACTTAAAAAAAAAAAAAAAAAAAAAAGGCTTGCCAGAAAAGGCTTACAATCTGAAGACCACGGAAGTAGAGTACAGACACAGATACAAGAGGCAGCATAGAGGTTGTTAACTAGAAAGCTGCTGGCAACAGCTGCCTTCTGAGGTTTTGTACCCATTTTTCCTCCAATTTTGTCCTAAAACTGGTCTTTTCTGCGCTTAAAAAAAAAAACCAAAACAAAACATCCTATTACATTGGGTATGGAAAATAAATGCAAGTAGGTAGAAGCTTATTGTTTTATACACAGTTCATTCGCAGAGCAGGAGGCTAATAAATATGAAATGAAGCTCATCTTAAGAAAATAAACAAATCCTATTAACCCAAGCCTGAAGGCCCAGGTTGCAGGCTAAGTTAGTATCTTACATTCTGGCATTTCCAAGAGTCCTAGACTCCTTTTTTTTCATTAGAAGCAACAGCAACAGGCAGCTTTACCTAGTGTGGGATTCCCGCTGATACGAGGTTTTCCAAGTGACCCCATCACAAGCACATCGAGGACTGCTTAGAGCAACTTGTGCTGGAATATCGTACAACTACCATCTTCTCTGAAAGAGGCCACGGTTAAAAATGAAGCAGTGACCCCTGTTTCTAGATCGTATCACTCTGTCACTTATGATATAATCAGGCTTACGGGGATAGCGCTATAGTCCATGGGGGAATGTGCCCCACGTAGCATGGTAAGCTGCACCTTTGAGTAGGGAGCGCGAGCTCAACTTGGACAAGTGGGGCCCATCCGCCTGCTAACTACACAGGGCTAAGTGGCTATTTAAATTGGCTGTGGACAAGGTTGTGCTCAAATTCCTACTTTGCTAATTGATGATCTAAGGCTGAGTTAGAAGCAGATCTTGGAAACTGGGTCACAGGCCCAAACAAACGTTAACTATATACATGTTACAGTCTCAGAATTTTGTCTAGAATAAGTGTGTCAGTAAACATGGCCACACACTGCATACATCTTACCATGGAAGAGACAATATAAAGTGGTACTCAGTTTACACTAGACCAATATAAAAATGTACATGGTGTATATATATACTGAGATATGCTGTTGATGAGTGTCTTAAAATGACATTTTTCATGGTTACCGTATTTGTTCCCTAACTTTTCCACTCAAGCCTAGTCCTTACAGCAACAGTTTTCTTCCTTTTTTCTTTCCCCTCAGAATTTTCTGAATAAAGTGTCAACAATTCACGTCTGTCCTACCAATCCTCCTGAAAATATTATGGGGTATATATAAGTTTTTGGGTAGTGATAACCCCAGGGGCGATTTCATGGGATCTTTTGAGTTACAAGAGAACACAAAATTAAGAACTACCAACAGAAATTGCATCAGATTCCTTTTTGAAAATCTCATCTATTATATTCAAAAGTCTATTTAAACATCAAGGTATCTGCTTTTATGTGAAAGGTTATTCTGTAACATGGCGGGGCCATAACAAGAAAAGGGCTGACATCCGGGTCATGAAGACTAGTAAATAGCTTGACGACACTGGACTTTCTGGTGGTGTCAGCTGTCACTGAAATATGTGACCCCATATACTTAAAAGCTGTGTTCACCAAAGGTGTTCGAGCAGTTCTTGGAAGAACAACAGTAAGATGGCAGGAAGTTTTAGTAGCTGAAGTTAATATAACTTAAGGTAGGAAAAGGAAGAAAAAAGAGTAGGAAGAGAGAACAAAGGGTACAATTAGCAATCGTTTCTAAACTTGGTGCTGCTATAATAAACATAATTTCCTGCAAGCCAGGAGAGCATTGTAAAGTTCTTAGGAATAAATCTAAAGTATCATAATTTGAACAAGAGCAGTTCTCTAATCTAGTAAAAAAAAAAAAAAGAAAGAAAGAAAAAGAAAAGGAACAGAACCAAAAAAAGAGAGAAACCACAAACAATTGTTTATCTACACTCTGGGATTGGGTTTTTGGTTCGTTTAGTTCACAGTAATTTATTCAAGTTGCTCCTTTTGTTGTTGTTTCCTCTCTGCGAGCCACCGTTGTATTTTTTCTTTTAGTTCTGTGTTTGGCCGGATCTGGTCCATGGTGAGGGGACTACGGTTAAAGGGATCGGTTTGGTCACTGGGACAAAGAGAGAAAGGGAAAGGGGTTATTTCCGCAAGTTCTGACACCCGGAGCCCAAGCCAGACCAGCCGGTGCATCTCCCTGTGGGACTGAAGCTAGACCGCACTGTGACAGAGTCGAGTGCCGACCTGAGGCCAGAAAGAATGAGATGAGAAAGAGTGGTTTTTGGGTGTTCTGCAGACTCTTTAGCTACGTGGTCTCTCTGCTTCTTAACAAACTTTATTTCGACATTGCTGTTCAGACGATCCTTGATTGGATTTCCCTGAGGCAGAGAGCCTGTGCACTCATGTCAGCGTCGTAAAGAGCTGTTTGTAGTTTTAGTGACAGACTCTCGAGACAGTCTAAGATCTTAAGGGATAAAGCCCTGTACATTGATACTTGAGTTAGTTGGCTGACTGCTACACGAGTCAATGCAGATTATGGTTTCCTGACAGGTAAGAGGTTCTAGTATACTTTAAGGGCTGCTAAGTTTTCTGTCTGTATCCTGAGGCCACAATAAAATATAAGTTTCCACTGACGCTTTGGAAAAGACGTACCACCTGGTACAGCATTATGCATATAGTAAATGCTTAATACCAAACACCATGAAGTCGAAAATCCCTTTTTGCGATGTTTAAGCAACAGTATTTCCTTACGTTTGGGTCAACTTCTAGAACTTAATTTCTAAGTAGGAAGAGTCTCTCAGTACCCATTTCTATCTAATGTAGCACGTACGGCCTGCAGGCTTGGTGAACCTCGTGGCCACCATGGCTGAGTACCGTAGCAGCAGCAGCAGATGGGTTAACCCATGTGACGGCTACAGTGTAAAAACCAAGTTAAACAAAACAAACTGGTCGTTTATATTTTTACAACTGAAGTAAAATTAAAACAAGTTTCAGTCAACTCCTACTTCAGGTTGACCTAATTCATAACATACACCGCCAGAGAGGACTTCCTTAAGGAAATTTCTCAACGTTGTGTCTTGTGGTGGAGGTTTCAATCCTTACCAATCAAGCGATACACCTCTACCGAAATGCCTCCCCAGCTCGCCAATAAATCAAGAACGTGGGACACCTACTGGGCGCACAGCTCTCTATTAGGAAACTGCGAAAAGAGGAGAGCAAACAAACGTGCCTCTGTGGCCTGGGGCTGCTCTTTGGGGCCGGCATACCTGAGCAGATGTCTGGCAATGGTGGATCTATCCACAGTGACTCTGGAGGATGGCAGCACCACAGGGTCGGACATGAGCGTGCTCATGATGGGATCCAGGAACTCATCGCAGGCGTCTGCGTACGTCTCCTCTTCCTGTTGCTGGAGGTCTGCTAGAGACTAAGCACAAAACCTGGTAGTTAAGGTGACTTCACAGAGTCGCCGAATTCAAAACGCTGACTATACCTTAATCTTCAAGGGTTACTTTTGGGTGTTCTTTACAGAGACAATGACAATCCTCAGCCTTCTTTTCTACACAAGCCAAGACAGGTATTATAAAAGTGAATTTAACATTCAGCCCTAACTCTGAAACTTCAGTTTGCCTCAGCTGCTGGCGGTCATGACTAGAGACGGGTTTAAGTGTTAACAGAAAAAGAAACACATCACATGGGAGATCCTTCTGGCAACAGCCCTACTGTAAATGTCATAATTGAAAAGGGGATGGTGGGAGGAATTATTTACACAGTCGCTCCATCACTCATGCAGTCTATGTATGAAAGGCAGCTTCTGGTTTTAGTTACAAACAGGTATAGGAGGAGTTTAAAGCAGCTTCAACATTTTGATCTCTTCATGACTCTAGTTCCTCAAGAAGCCACCTGGGTGAGCTCTAGGCAAGATGGAACCCAACTCAAAAAGTAGTTCAAGGAAGGGAACACTGATGTCAGTAAGGAAGATTTGCTTTTTTTTTTTTAAACAGTTTATTTATTTAAAAAAAAATTTTAATGTTTGTTTATTTTTGAGAGAGAGACAGAGAGAGACAGAGAGAGACAGAGAGAATGTGTAAGCGGTGGAGGGGCAAAGAAAGAGGGAGACACGGAATCCAAAGCAGGCTCTAGACTCCGAGCTGTCAGCATAGAGCCCGAAGCAGGCTCTAGACTCCGAGCTGTCAGCATAGAGCCCGATGTGGGCTCAAACTCATGAACCGTGAGATCATAACCTGAGTTGAAATCAAGAGTCGGAGGGTTAACTGACTGAGCCACCCAGACACCACTCTTTTTTTTTGTTTTTTTAATAAGGAAGGTTTTCTATTAGAGTCGGTGCCATGATTTTTCCCTTCTTTGTAATGCTAATGAAGGTCGATCAAACTTCAACCAGAGGGATTAGCTGAATATAAGACAGTATTTTTATCTATCAAATGTATGACTATTCCCATATAAGCCAACTACTAAGTACAAATATAATGAACAGAGAAAATCCATAAAAATCAAATGACTAAAAACAACTGATCTTGAATTCTATTCGAAAAAGTTCTGGGTTAATGACATAGATTTTCAAACCTATTGGTAACACTGTGCAGAAAAGTTTTCATAAAAACAGCCTATAAAAATCTGTACATTCTTCTCTTCCAGTAGAAGTTTCTTAAATCGATTTTCTGTTCTTCCCTCTCGTGTTGAAAAGAGAATTAATATGGTAGTGATGATATGGTGATGTGTGGAAGTGCTGAATCACTATACTGTACCCCTGAAACTAACACAACATTGTATGTTAACTAACTGGATTTAAAATACAAACTTAAAATAAAAAAAACGTAGTTCTACTTATTCACTGCCTGGCAAGAATCATGTTTGTTTTCTCAAGACAATATCCTTTTTACCCTTTGAAACAGGGTAACCAGAAGAACAGCTGAGTCAACAAAGCGGTTTCTATTGAATACATTAATAAACAAATTCTCCTCCTCACCTTGATTCTCTCTGCTAAGTTGCTGAAAGCCACAATCATATTCCCGGGCTTATTTATTTTCTTCAGGACTCGGACTGTCTGTGCAAAGAGAGTTGGGGAATAGGAACGTCCATCCTTGGGCACGGTGGCACAGAAGTTCTCCTCATCCCTGGAAGGTCAGCATCAGAAAAAAACTGAACATCAGAGGGTAGGTCAACGAAGGAGATAACATCTGGGTCGAGGAACAAGGCTCCCCACCACTTACACGCCATGAATGTTCTTTTGATTATAGAAAAGATTTCTTCTAGTTTTTAGCAAGGAAGTCTATCAAGTATCCTGCAACCTTAAAAGAATACTGCTTTTCCAAACATTGGTTAAAACTAGTAAAGTTTATCTTTGCACAGATAAAGGCAGAATGTTGAAAAATCTGAACAATGTCCCATAGGTCATACGACACTTCATTATTAAAACGACATAAAATTCCTTCATCTAACCAACTAGAAATGAACCATTTTTCTATTCGCACATAATCACCAGTCATTCCATTATCCAAATCCCAAATTAAAACATTAGCATTCCCTCTGGCTTGCCCAATTAAATCTCAGGTACCCAAGATTTAAGTAGATCGTGCAGATATCTGATACGAGCTGCTGGGGTTTGAAGTCAAATTCACTGAAGTCCTTGACTTTCAAGGCCCCCATCTTGGGGCCAACCAGGTGCTGCAGGAAGTAGTTCAACATGGAGATGATGCGCTCAGCCAGGAAAGGATGCACAAAGAGTGATTTGATCTCTAGAAAAAAAGGCAAAGTCTATGAAAACTCAACCCATAAACCATCTTTTATTATGTCTTAGAGTTTCACTTGGAGACCTCTGGGAAATAGTTTTTAAATTATACAAGTAATACATTTTCATTGCAGTTGTGTCAGAGAACTGCGGTGAGCAAAAACAAAATATAAACCTAGCACCCAGAAATAAACACTGTTAACATTTTGCTAATGCTTCCTTTTAGCTTTTGTCCATATTTACATACACATTTTTAAAACAAGATGATTATCGTGGTGTACATATTCTGTAACTTACTTTTTCAGTTAACTATATCATAACTATCTTACCATTTTAGTAAATGTGTGTTCCTGTGTTGTCCAACATGGTAGCCACTGGCCCCATGAGGCTATTTAATTTAAAATTCAGTCTCTCAGTCACACTAACCACACTGCAAGTGTTCAACAGCCACACATGGCTAGTATCTACAGCATTAGTCCAGATTTACAGAGCATTTCCATCAGACAGACTTCTGCAGAATAGCAATGATTTGCACTTCTTTAAAAAAAGTATTTATTTTTTGAGAGACGGAGAGTGAGAGAGCAAGCACGTGCACAAGCCAGGGAGGGTCAGAGAGAGAGGGAGGGAGAGAGATCGCAAGCAGGCTCCGCGCTGTCGGCACAGACAGAGCCCGACGCGGGGCTCGAACTCATGAACTGTGAGATGGTGACCTGAGCCAAAACCAAAAGTCAGATGCTCCACCAACCAGGCCACCAGGCGCCCCTGCACTCTTTTTAACGACCACATAGTTTTGCAGTGTGCGATTTCACCTTAAGTTATTCATCTTTATTGCTAGCCATTCTACTATAAGCATTTCACTTATTTGTATTTATTGAAAAAAAGATTTTATTCTAAGTCATCTCCACACCCAGCATGGGGCTCCACCTCACGGCCCTGACACCAAGTTGCAGCGCTCCGTCGACGGAACCAGCCGGGCGCCCCAGCATTTCACTTATTGATGAATTTCACTGTGTACATATTTTGTAGACTTACTACTTCCTTACAATGAATTTTTAAGGAATTGCTAGGGCAAAAGACATAAACTCCACAGAAATGTAAAACAAAACATTAACACTTGTCAGGTTTTAAGAAGCCAAACAGCACGATATGGCTTGCTTAGTACTACCGGTTCTGGATCTTATAATTTTAGTCACTGTCAATATTGACACCACTACTGATGAGAGTTTAACTCTTATTTCCTGTCTCTCTTTCATAAATACAAATCCTCCCAGTATATAGTCATTAAGATTATATAAATATCATTCACGGTAGAGTGACAGAGTGTCCTAATGATTACGTATATAAAGTAATACATATACAGTTTTTAATAAACTTTTAACAAATTGGCTTGCTTATTTTTAGAGTACCAATCACTCAATCTTCCTAAACTCTCCCCAAGAAATGTAAAGCTCTCGATAGGATCATTTCTAGCCCTTCTTTTTCGAACTGCTCCTTCTGGAAGCTCCCATCTGGACTCCTTGCTCTACAGGCCTGCTGTGTGGTGGTCACACAAGCTCCTTTTACCATCATCCTGGGCACTTCTCGTGTCTCTCTTAGGGGATTCCACCTTCCTCCTTCTGGGTTTACTCTCTCACTTTAATGGAGAAGATCTTTTTGTAGCTTCTCAAGAAAGGGTATTCTGGAAGTAAATCTGACACCTTCATGTCTAAAAATGTCCTCAGGTTCACCCTCAAACAGAAGTGATAATTTGGCTGGCTACAGAGTTCTAGGCTGCAAAACTATTTTCCATGAGGAGTGTGTGCCAGCTTCCATTGTCACTGCTATGGAAATCAAAGACATTTCATACTTCAACCATTGACATGACCGGACTTTTCTCTGGGACCCTTTAGGATCTTCTCTTTACCTTGATTTCCTGTCACAATAACACCTTAGTGTGAAAATTTAAAAATTCCTTGTGTTGGGCACATGATGGCTCTTTCAGTGTAGAAGCTTTTAGTCTTTGAGAAATTTTGGTATTATTCTTTGATAATTTCCTCCACTCCATTTTTCTCTTTTAAGACTTTCTACATTGATCCTTTATTTTCTTATCCTTTCCATTCTAAGTCTTTCTGTTCTGCTTTCATGGAAGAGCCCCTTAAATCGATCTTTTAACCATTCTACTGACAGGTAAAAATTACTTGTCACATTTTTAATGTCCAAGAGCTCTTTCTTGTTCTTTAAATAATTCTTTGTTCTTGTTTTATGGATGTTGTATCTTCTCTTATCCCTCTGAGATTATAAAGATTTTTTCTATTTTTTAAAATTTATTTAAAAAAATTTTTTTAACATTTATTTATTTTTGAGAGACAGAGAGAGACAGAGCATGAGTGGGGGAGGGGCTGAGGGAGAGAAGGACACAGAATCCGAAGCAGGCTCCAGGCTCTGAGTTGTCAGCACAGAGCCTGACAAGGGGCTCGAACTCACAGACCGTGAGATCACGGCCTGAGCCGAAGTCGGATGCTCAACCGACTGAGCCACCCAGGCGCCCCTAAAGATTTTTTTTTAAAGTTTTCATCAAATATCTATGTTTCATGTTGGAGGATTTCCTCAAATGTCTGGTGATCCTTGGTTATCATTTTACATGTAATCAATATAAAATTATTAAGGAAATATTTTACATTAAAAATACTAAGTCTCGAGGTGTTTTATGTATCTCAATTCAGACTAGCCACATTTATTTATTAAAAAACAATTTTTATTCATTTGGCAAGGGGGGGTAGAATCCCAAGCAGTCTCCACGTTGTCAGGGCAGAGCCTGCTGTGGGGCTCGAATTCATGAAACTGTGAGATCATGACTTGCAACGAAATCAAGAGTTGGATGCTCAACTGCCTGCCTGAGCCACCCAGGCGCCCCCAGACTAGCCCAGTTAAAAATGTCCGATAGCTACATGTGGCAAATGGCTACTGAATTGGGACACTAGCTCTAGAGGGAGTGGAGATAAATGTGGACCTACCACATTTAACCAGAGTTCAAGAATATTCTTCAGGTTAACACACACACACACACACACACACACACACACACACACACTCTCACACCCCCCCACATATATTTATATGGCTACCTTGTCCTCAAGAAAAATCATACCAACTTATGCTTTCTGGTAGCAGTGTGAGGATGAACATTTCCCATGTCAACAATGGGCATCTTGAAGCTTCTCTAGGGATTCATTTCCCGATGGAGGACACATCACCAGAGTCTGAACTCTTGGTTTCATCTGGGCTGATCCCTCACATGAAGCAGGTCTTGACCACTGGGACTTTTTGGGAAGACAGTGCTTTGTGTCCTTACCTGATGTCAGAAAGGCAAGGGTACCAATTGTTTCATTGGACATGATGTTATGGAAACGTGCCAGCTGTCCAAACATCTGCAGGCCAGCCTCCTTCTCTCGGCGGGCTTCTGGAGTCAGACTGTCCCATTCGCCTCGGTCTTTCTCAATCTGTTGAATCTTTATCTTGCTCAGATACTACAGAAATGAGAGGTGAAACGTATCAGAGACGAAAGTGCATTTGAAGGGAAGACGGTATTTAAGTGGTTCTGCTTAAAATCTAGTTTACTAAGTTGGGAAAACCAGGCACTATGTGAGAAACACGAGCCTTGATTTCTCAGCATAGGGCTGGAGCTCTATATAGACGGAGCTTGGGTCGACTTACGGGTAGTTCTAGTCTGCACAGTATAGCCTGTGAAGTAGAAAGGGGGGTAAATAGTGTGATGTAGGAAACCTAGGCAAAAATAAACAGGCTGAAGTGAAAAAAAGAATGAATCCTTCCTGAAACATGGAAAACAAAACAAAACAAAAAACCAGACTCCAAAACTGCCTATCAAGAAACAAAGCTCTATCAAATATGCAAGCTGTCTGGAAGGAGAAGCATAAATATTAAACACTGTCTACTTCTCATTCTTACAGTCCTATGACAATGCCATCTGGTGTCATTCTCTGTGTCACATGGCTCTGGCTTAGAAGGGGCTGTTTCTTACAGGACTTGTTCTTGTTTTCTAAGAAAACCTATCTAAAATCTCAAAGTATGGGCTTATGAAAAAAGCAGGAGCTTTTCACACACATTAAAGACAAGTTACTGGGGTGCTGCTAATCACTATGAGGACCTTGTGTCTGTCCAACAGACTACCTTCACTGTTCACCAGCTTCCTCTCCCTTTGGGTCACTGTCTTATCTATCTGACACCTGTCACAGAGAAGGGAGAGTTTTAACAGGAGCAATAAGCAGCTCCGTAAGGGGTGGGTGAGGATATGATGCACTGAAGTTGCTGACAGGCACCCTGGTGTATACTGTGGGAAACTTATGTTTCAAATACAAAGATTTGGGAGGCCATGGACAGAGGGAGTATTGGTGACTTGGTAGTGTTTATGTGAAAAAACAACCTAAACCAGAGATTTTTTCCGCGCACCCCCCACCCCCAAATGGTGGTGCAAAAATCAGGATCTTTTAGGAAAGGGGTAAGAATCATTGCCTGTGTGAGTCACTGTTACTGATGAGATGGGATGGAAGGTGGCTGAAAGTCACTGACCAAACGCAAGGTCCTCTTGATTTCTTTTTGTGGTGCTGGCCTGATGAATCCTGCCAGTGTACCTTAGTTTGGCCTCATCACACTTTCTTCTACCTTCTTTTTGTTTTCGTTTTTAAAGTTTATTTACTTATTTTGAGAAAGAGCGCACATGTATGCATGAGTGGGGGAGGGGCAGAGAGAGGGAGAGTGAGAATCCCAAGCAGGCTCCTTCCTCACTGTCAGTGCAGAGCCCGACTTGGAGGTCGATCCCAAGAATCATGGGATCATGGCCTGAGCCAAAATCAAGAGTTGGACGCTTAACCAACCGAGCTACCCAAGCGCCCCAACACATTCTTTTCCACTCTGCCAAAATATCATCCTAGCTTACGAGGCTTCAATGACCCTTGATCTTGATCTCTAACGGAACAACACCTATCAAGCTCTGCAATGGCAAGGTGGGTGGTACACTACTACTCAGAAATTTTTGGTGTCCAAACTGCTACTAGGGGCATAAGGATTGCTCTATTATAATTTGATGGTAAAAAGTATGTATTGATCATTATTTGATGAATCAGGGGCAGTTAAATACGTTTTAAAAATTATTTATTTATCTATTCTCACCTGTATGGCTTCATCCAGAAGGAAGATGGCATCGTTCATTAGCAGGTTAAGAAAGCGGAGGAAAAGTGGGGGATTCATGGCTTCTAAATTCTTTGAGGCATAGTCAGCCAGATCCTGTAAGTCCCAGCCCAAGACAAAAGCATTTTAGGACTGAACCAAAACTCACTGGGACTTATCTGAAGTAAAACTCTGGATCAATCGGCTTTGGCTTCAGTGAAAGCTCTCTCACCTTAATGCTCTCTCGATAGGTATCCGTTCCCCACATATACCTTAGGATAGGATACATGGGACGTCGGTAATTAAACTTCTGTTCAAACTGATGGGGGTCTCCTGGAAAAGGGCAAGAGCAAAAACCCAGCAAAGGTAGTGCTATTAGAGAAAGAGTAAGAGCTTATGTCCACGTGGAGCTATTTTATTTCATTCTGAATGTGTCAAAACTACTGGCAAAATCTGCCCTGGGGAGTTTATAAAGGCCCAGAGTTACAGCCAAGTGTTTACTTATTTCCTTACTGACAGAACAAGAGGGAGACAGATGTAAAGCGTACCTTATGCTGAAAAGGACATGGTCTAAGTTGTAGAATAAAAGCCAGGGGAAACAAAGGCCTCAATATCCAAATGTAGAGTACTTTCAGACTTTGAATGAGGCCTCTGAACTGGCCACTGTGGCAGTGGCAGTGACAACTGTTGCAAAATGGGAAACTAAGTAACGCCCACATTCTTCATGGCTAACATCCAAGCTGTGAAACCAACTGGTAAATCAGGTCAGGGGCTAAAAACCTGATGCTTACACTGTTTTGACCTATCAGAGGAACCACTTGCTCTCTGTAGCTTGGGTCATATAATAAGAGAAGAACATGGGATTTGTCGTCAGAACATCTAGGCTCCACTTAATACAAGTCTTTTAACATTTTCAACTTGCAAATTCAGAAATAAAACAGGAACTGTAATACATTCTCTACCAGTGCAAGTGAAGGGCTGAAATGGTTATATGAGTTAAATGCAGTACCTTATTGTGTGACAGTGTATGTATTATGAAGGTTTACATGCACTATGTCAGTCATCACTTCAACCCGTTTTATGGATGAGGAAACTAAGGCTCAGAGGTGAGCAAGTGACAAAACCAAAATCCAAATAGGAAAGGCAGTCAGTACAATGTTAAATGTCTCTTTAAATGTTAGTCATATTTATTACTGAATGGTAGGACATCTTTTAAAGGGGGTCTTTTTTTTTTTTAATTTATTTTTTAAACGTTTATTTATTTTTGAGACAGAGAGAGACAGAGCATGAACCGGGGAGGGGCAGAGAGAGAGGGAGACACAGAATCGGAAGCAGGCTCCAGGCTCCGAGCTGTCAGCACAGAGCCCGACGCGGGGCTCGAACTCACGGACCGCGAGATCATGACCTGAGCTGAAGTCAGATGCTTAACCGACTGAGCCACCCAGGCGCCCCTAAAGGGGGTCTTAAATAACTGCTTAACATATACTGTTTACTGAGATGGGGTAGTTTACTCTTGATCTCAGGGTCAGGAGTTTGAGGCCGATGTTGGAGACAGAGTTTACTGAAAAACAAGGAAAAAAAAAAAAAAGAACCATCCCACTATTCTGCAATTATGAGGCACATAAAAATAAAGACCTAGGTTGTGATCAGACAGCCTGCTTTGTTTGAGCATGATTAAATCAAGCATATAATAAAATTGGTAAGAGCATATGTTTTGATGTGAGACAGAATCAAACTGATTCTACCACGTGGTTGTAAGACACAGACAACTCATCTTCTCGAGCACTCACATCCTTATATGTACAATGAAGACAGTACAGGAAAACTTGCCAGATGGTGACAAATTAATGAGGCAATGTAAAAAAAAAAAAAAAAAAAAAAAAAAAGCACTCAGCATCAAGACCGGCACATAGTAGATATTCAATAAATGATGGCGCTTCTCAGTTCTAGGCTGTGTTACCTGTAAACTCAATGTCCACAAAGACCTTGATTAGAGCTTCTGCAAGGTGCGGTGCGTAGGGAAAGTTGCAGAACACACGTTTCCGGTGGAACACACTAGATACCAAGGGGTTTGGGGTCTGGTCCAGGTGAGGCATCACTGCTTCCAATACCTCAGCCAGTTTGGCCCTCAGGTGGGGATTCTTCATCCTGCAAAAAGGGCGGAAAGCAAGATGAGCAGGTAGAGAACTTACCTCTCAAATTCACGGCTATTTCCTCCACATGAGGAGCCAAACACCCTCTATCACTGTTACAGAGAAAAACAAGACTCTGAAGTTTCAAGTCTTGGCAATTTCTGGGGGGGATAATGCAGGGTACATCATTCAACTTTTGAGATTACAGCTTACCAAGTATGAGGATGAGTACTTAAGTTTCTATTTAATATGTACTTGTCTATAATAATCCATTGTTTACTGCCTACTATTCTCTGACAGTTTCACTGAAGATCTTCGGTTTCACTGAAGATTCTCTGACAGTTTCACTGCCTTCCTAAGCTTTCTGAGAAAAAGGTCCGGGATGCAGTTATTCTAGGTTACTGTTATATAACGCACCCCACATGTACCTAATAAACACCTGTTGACTCAGGATTTTATATTAGGTCTGCTCAGCTCAGCAAAGGACTGGCTTCTACCTACTTCTCACTGATGTGGCTCAGGGGACTATGCATCATTTTCTTTGGGTAGAAATCTTTACTTATGTACACAGCTTCCTTTGGCCTAGATACCAAAACAAAACAAAACAAAAAACCCAGAGAAGCAACTCTACAGGTCAGTGAGCATCTTTCTTTGAGAAAGAGGACCAGAAGCTATGAATGAAAAGATGAGATTAGAAAGCATCTACATATGTTTACTACCCATGCAACTCAGAATTTCAAGGGTAAACTTTGTTATCATACAATTATTAGCTCATTAGAAGCTGCCTGCCACTGGTAAGGTTTCTGGCATTAAGGGAACTATTTTAACCAGGGACTAGCAGTGGAACTCCCATCGGGTATCTTACGTGCAGGTTCAAATTCTCTGTGGGCGAAGTCCTTTGCTTATTGTGCCTCTCAAGGGTGGGATTTGTGGGCTACCCATAAGGATGGCCACGTGATTCATTAATGCTAACACAACTTCTGAAGGCAACCCCTTATGATTCAGGCGCGTGCGTTGCTTGGTTTTGCACCTCTAAACGGTGTCAGAGCCAAGCTCTCAGCCTTTCACCTTTCTATGCTTCCAGTGAAAATGGTGATAAAGTGGAGGACATGTTCCAGGGAATCTGCTGACGTCTCCAAGATGTCATCAGCAAAGCGGCGGAGAAAAATGAGGAAGTCACCCAAGTTATCTGCAAAAAATTCTGAAAGAGAAAATACTCGCTGTAATCAGTGAAACACCTAACTTTCTGTACTAAGCAATACTGAAATTCCTTCCTTTTGCTCTACCCAGTAAAGGTTAAAAAATCCCAAATGTTTTGTAGATACTAGGAATGGTGACCAGTTCATAAGTGTAGAATCGCCTTTAAATCTAAGTCAATTTTTATTTCTATCCTAGTAAATATGAGAATAGCAGAGACACAAAATACTGTTAAACACACCAGTGCAATTTAAGAAACTACACTGATTTACATTCTTTTCCATGCTCAAGGTTAACTGTGCATTAAATAACCTTTTATTTATTTATTTAAGGTTATTTATTTATTTATTTAGAGAAAACGAACAAGCTGGGGAAGGACAGTGAGAGGGGGACAGAGGATACGAAGTGGGCTCTATGCCGACAGCAGAGAACCCAATGCGGGGCTCGAACTCAAGAGCCAAGCCGTGAGATCGTGACCTGAGCTGAAGTCGGACACTCAACCGACTGAGCCACCTAGGCGCCCCCACGATCTTTAATAAAGATGAATACATTAGATTAGATGACTATAGTCATCAGTCTCCAGGATGGTCCTCCAATTGTATTGGCTTCCTGGCATTCATGCCCTTGTGTGTCCCCTCCTACACTCTTCTAGGGTAGAAGCATACAGAAGCAATGGTGTATCATTTCTATGGTCAGGTTATAAAAGCCTATAGCTTCCATTTTGGTCACTACCGCTGGAGAAAGCCAGCTGCCACATTACGAACAGTACTCAGGAGAGATCCGTGTGACCTGGAAAGGAGGCAATCGGGGTTTGCCAACAACCACATGACCAGGCTTGTAAGCAGATCCTCCAGTCCTGGTCGAGTCCTCATATTCCTGTGGCCCTGACTGACAGCTTGGCTGCAACCTCCTAAAAGACCCAGAGGCAGAACCACGAGGCCAAGCCACTCCTGGATTCCTGATCCTCAGAAAACTGTGTGAGATAATGTTTGTTTTAAGGTGCTACGTTTTAGGGTGATTGGTTACTCAGCAACAGATAACCGATACAGCGATCAACAACACATAACCTGATCTTCATGGACAATATCGGCCAACTCCTCACCAACAAACATACATACATGATCTCCCTTGTGGGTTAACCAACAGGAGGTGATTTTTTTTTTCCCTCTGAAGAATAGCACTGGGCGAGGCATGCAGATACATTTGTATGCTGAACCACAAAAACAACATGAATGCTAAGACTAAACAGCTCTGAAAACCCTGGCTGCACTTAATCCTTTGAAGATTATTTTCTAATACACAAAGAAGTGGGGACACACGGCTGAGGAAAAAGCTGTTAGTTCTCCCATACTTCGACCAGTAGATAGTAGCTACATATTTGTTTCTCCAAAAACAGTGGAAAGGGTATTTTGAGGATTAAACTTCTGAAGTGACCCAGTTAAACTCAGACAGTTATAAATAGGCAGTTCCCGAGGGAGAGCCTGCTTACCTGGCACATAAGCCAAAGAGCTGTAGCCATCTGGCAAAGGAAAAGTTAGCTCTATTGGCTGTGAGCCCTCATTGCCTATGGCCAGTTGAACGAGTAGAACAGCCATGGACACCTGCAAATTCAGACAATTTTGTAGCATCTGTGGCTCGGTCATGGCAGTCTTGGTAGAAAGATAGATGGTCATCAGTCGTTCAAACTGCTCACGAAGGTTGTCAGCAGCAGGGCTAGAACTCTGCTGAGCATCCCGCCAGGCAACCTGCAGCCGATGCAGATTTTGGTTGATTTTTACCATCTGATCATGCAACCTGCCCCCAAGAAAGCAGAAGACACTGGGTCAGGAGCCTCATATAGGACAGCTGAGTACAGACTGTTGGAAAAACAAGTCCTCATTTACTTATTCTAGTATTCTCTTTTAGGATATAGGGCGCTGCAATCGTGATGACACAAAAGGCACTCACAAAAATCGCTGACAGGGCAGGGGTCATAGCATCGGGAAAATGTTACCCGGTATTTGACATAAATGACGCTAATTACAAATAGCACACTTCAGCTGAAATGCACCGTCCAAAGAACAGCAGCTTGGCCGGACAGGGAGTAGAATGGGCTGTTATCACGTAAAATAACCATGAGACCAAGTACGAAAAGCCTAGCAGGATACTTCAACACTGTACCGTTGCAATGCTTCTACTTGGATGTGGTTATATGGACAGTCTTTCTACGGTTAGTTGAGAACTAAAGCTGGTGAAAGAAGCCTCTAGATTAGTAACAACCACATATAAACCGGCAGCCACCTGGGATGCAACCTGAGAACAGCTTCCACGCCTCTGCTTTTCGACATAAAATTATTCTTCACAAAGGGTCAGCCAAATGTTCTCTAATGAAAGGAAGCCCCATAATTCAATGTTATGGATAGCTGTCTCTATGGGTACGGTCCAAAGCCATCTTCTTTGGTCCTACAGAGAGCGTCTAGGGTTAGCTAGCCAACATGGGGGAAACCAGATGACATTCATTCCTGGGTCTGAAGCTAGGTGATTGAACAGGCTGAACACAAGCTGCATTGTTATCTAGTACCTCATTTAAAACGTCAATGACAGGGACAGAAAAACTATCTGATAGAGATAGAATCTCATTTTTCTAGAAATTTGCTGAGGTTTAAAACATGCTCTGTGCCCATGTAAGTATCCTGAAAAGACATTAAAAACTGCTATCCTCAGGACCTCTTCCTACCGACTGTGTCATCTTTCTTCCCTTAGTTATACTTGCACTGACAATCAGTTAAACCAGAGGGGTGAAAAGCAGAGAATGACTTGTGGCCAGCCAGAACCAGAACCATTTTTGGAAGTCAGACATTCTAGTTCTTAAATGTTCCCACTTCTAGAATCCTTTTGATCTTTGATCTTTTGTGGTCCTACTCATCTTACTGGAATCCCATACAGACATCTTTAATTTTGTCAATTTTGTCCCTGTATCAGAGAGTAGAGCTTTGTCTTTTTTCCATCAGGAGTAGTAAGTCATGAAAATTCAAGAGCAGGAAGTGGAAAGTTAAAAGAAAACAATTCCACTATCACAGATCACAACAGGAAGACAGCGATTTAAAACATTTCAAGTTTAGAGAAAAATAGTAGTGCGTCTTTACTTTTTGAGAAGTGTAGCAGGTCAAGAATGAAAAGTAAATTCAGGTTATTTGGATAAAGCCAATTCACGTAAACACAAACGCATACAACTCCCATTCCTATGAGATCCTAATGGGAGCGTGCAGAATAAAGGGAGACTCACTTTCAACCTCCTGGTTATCAATGCCACAAAACAGTTCTTTCTTAATAATATCAGGACAGTTACCTGTGAAATCCCAAGTACAAGGTGTACTCTGTCAGGACAAGGTTCTCCGTCACAAGGTTGTAGTTCTGGGGAAACTTTGGCTCCTGCACAGCTGGGATCAAACAAGTTTCTTTGTCCAAACCTCAAAGAGGGTAAAAGGAACAGTAAATGACTCGGCACGGACTTCTGTCTGGGGTCTCCAGTGTCCCCTTCCTCTAGCTCAACTTCCACACTGCTATCAGTGAGGATTTAAAAAAAAAAAATTTTTTTTTTTTGGTGTTTTTGTTAGTAATTTCTTTTAAAAAACAAACATAGAAAACACTGGAGTTTTTCCCAGTGATAGACAGTGGATCATCTGTATGTATTTGTGCTTTTCTGTATTTAAGATTATTTGCTTTTGAGCAGGTATCGCTTTTATAATTAGAAGAGTCACAAAACTGAGAGAGAATACACCAAAATTAGGAGTGATTCGTTTTTTCTTTTTTTTTAAAGAGTGATTCATTTTGAATGACTTATATTTTGATTTCTCTGCATTGTTTTCTCCAAACCGGCCCCAATATTCTCCCGCCCTCGTCTCATTTCCTGCCAATTCCCATATCCCTGCCCCAAATGCCTCTCCCCCGTTCTAGACCCACTGAGCTTCCCACTATTCCCCAGCCAGGCCTTTCATAGCTTTGTACCTTCATACTTTGAACCCAACTCATCTTTCCAGACTCGGCCACGAAGACTTCCACCTTCTGTAGAATTTACTACTCACTCCTTCCTCTGTGCTCCCATAGTTAAGCCCTATACCATATTATGATTATCTGTTAACATTATCTGCCTTCTTCTGGAGACTTTGGGTTAAAATACAAAACAGGGATTGTGTTTTATTTATTTTTAGAAAGAATGAATCAATCAATACCCAAGGCTGCTAAATTCAGAAGGGTCTCACTAAGGCACAACATCTCAAAGCTACCAGTTTTTTTAAACATCTGTCTTAGTTATACCGGCTCTTCTTTCTGCCTCATCTTGAGAAAGAAGCACCTTTGTGAAAAAGGATAAAAGGGAACGCCTTAGATGTTACACACACACACACACACACACACACACACAGTCTTGAAAAGCCCAGTGCTCCCCTACCTCTCATGTGTACATTTTTAATTTTTCGTTCTTCATCATTCAACTCCTTCAGGGCACAGTAAGTGGGATTAAAGGTGAGGAGCCGAGAGGATCTGGGTTTGCAAAATGGCTGGCACAGCTTCAGGAGAGCAGCACCCAGATTCAGAAAGAAGGCATCCGAGGCATACATTTGGAAGAAGATTTCTGGCATCTGATTGGCCCAAATCTTGGTGCGGCCTGCATTTGCATGCAAACAGTTTCCAAGCCAGGACAAGATACAGTGTTTGGTTTCTGGAGAGAGCTGGAGTAAGTTCTTCAGCATCTGGTAGATCTTTTCATGGAACTGGGCCATGAACTGTTTAACCAGAAAACACAACCACAGAAGATTCCACTTTCACAATCCTCATATTTGTTACTCCCAAACCTTAGCCCCTGGCAATTTCCAAAAATAACCTAATCCTAATCTTTTCCCTCACTCTCCCTGTGCTTTATGCCCTAGTTCTGATTAAAAAAAAAAAAAAAAAGAAAATTGCGGGCACTTATGACAGATTCCCTGAGGAGCCGCCAAACCGCACATCGCATTCATGTAGCTTTAGAGTAGGGGTCAGTAAACTTTGTCTGCAAAGGGCCAGGTGATAAATATTTTTGGCTTTGCAAGCTATATGGTGGGTGTGGCAACTATTGGACCCTACCACTGTGGCATGAAATCAAGCCACAAATACATTTATGAATGGGTACAGCGATGTTCAATAGAACTATTTACTAAAACAGGTAGCAGGTCGGATCTGGCCACTGCAGTAATTTGTCAATCCCTGCCTTAGAGTGCGATGAGGGGGGATTTAAACCACCCCTGACTCAACCATTTACTGCCTCATGTTGGCCAGACTTCTACTATAAATTACACTAAGAAGCCATGTGGAAGGAAAGAAAGGGAAAAAAATGGTTTACAAGCTGGAGTTCAGCCCAAGATTTTAGGAGCTAAGGTTGGAAGAAATAGCTTAGTGGTGGGGCACCTGGGTGGCTCAGTCGGTTAAACATCCGACTTCGGCTCAGGTCATGATCTCGCGGTCTGTGGGTTCAAGCCCTGCATCAGGCTCTGTGTTGACAGCTTGGAGCCTGGAGCCTGCTTTGGATTCTGTATCTCCCTCTCTGCCCTTCCCGCCACCCATGCTCTGTCTCTGTCTCCCTCAAAAATAAATAAAATAAAAAAAAGAGCTTAGTGACAACGATGAAGGCAACAATGAGAGGAAGCGGCTGTGCCACAGAAGAGCAGCAGCTTACTCTTAAACCGCACACAGGTTTCTCCTCTTCCTTCAGCCCATGCTAAAAAGAGGATAATTTCTTTACATGATTACAGTAGAAAGCCAAGCAGATCAATCTGCTTTCCCAAAGAGGCTCAAGCAGCCTTATGTGCATCTGCTTCCCGAGGAAACTCGACTTAATCTAAGATCAGGGCACTGGGATACAGTGGTAAACAGTTCCACCTGATGGATGTTGGCCTCTTGCACTTTGATCTCCTGGGGACTGGAACGAGATGGATTCAGGAAGTAGCCATGATTTTCTACTACACCCGGAGTCTTTAGTAAGCAGGAGACATTGAGGATTACTCCCAGCAAGGTCTTCTGGTACATCTGCCCGTTGCTAGGGTCCTTGGGCTGAATGTATTCTACAAAAACCTATAAAAGAAAACAAGTCCTTATTCATCTGTATGAGGAGATAAAGGTGGTGAGATGACAGGGTCTCAAAGAGTTAAGTCTACACAACGGCCAGTGTATCTTTCTTTTATTTGATAGGGAATATTTGAATGCCCTCACGATAGGGATGCATAAAGTAGTAAACGTCCAGCTCAGATGAATACATACCACTTTTCAGACTTACCTTTGCCATATCTTTCTGCCTAGTGAAATAGAGAAGAATGTCCAGATACGCATAAAACAGGATCTGACAGAGTTCTAGGTCTTTTATTCGGCTCAATAAAATATCAAACACTGGAATCATGACTTCTGGAAATGTTCGAACTTCCTCATCCAATATCAAGGCTTCAATGACCTCTTCCAGAAACTCAGTTACATCTTCAAAATCTAACAGATGACAAATGAGAGAAGAAGTGCACAGCAATTTTTATATGCTTTTACACAGTGGATCTCTACTTTTCTCATACTTCTGATAATTCCACTGGTATTGAACCCCAAAGGTCAAGTTATGAGCTCTCTTCTGGCACCGTAGTGGCTCTGAGGCTTTCTGAAGCAATTAGAGGAATTTTAAATTGTGAAGTCAGGATGCAGAAATGCACAAATCTTGCTTGTGTACTCACGGGCTCCTTGGATGGCTTCCAACATCAAATCTACCAGTTGCTCATGGATGTTCTGGTCAACATAGATCTCTGGGGTGAGGAGAACTGTTCGGGTGTTGGACACAGTGAGGTTCCTGCACTGTACTGCAAAGGGGAGCAGGTTCTCTGGAACTTTGGTAATCTGGAAATAGAATGAAGAAGAGAGGGGAGAGTCTAGCTCTATGACCTGAACAAAGGAGGACACAACAAATAGAATGAAAAAGACAATGTATTCCCAAACAATACTGCTGTCCTGTGGATGCTTGAAAATTCAGGAGAGTTCATCCTTTGGTTTAAGGAATCACCTACCTGCTAGGATTCTAATCCTAGAAGTGACCAAGCTTAGACTACTCTATTATTTATACCTTGGTGGAAATGAATTTATTAGACCTTTTATTTTCCCCCAGACCTTTTCTAAAGGTATGCTTTTTTTTTTGAATTTTTTAAACGTTTATTCATTCTTGAGAGACACAGACAGAGCGTGGATGAGGAAGGGCAGAGAGAGAGGGAGACACAGAATCCAAAGCAAGATCCAGGCTCTGAGCTGTCAGCACAGAGCCCGACGTGGGGTTTGAACCCACGAACCGTGAGATCATGACCTAAGCTGAAGTCGGATGCTTAACTGACTGAGCCACCCAGGTGCCCCTAAAGGCATGCTTTTTTAAAATTTTAGGTTTATTTATTTATTTTGAGAGAGACAGAGAGAAAGCACGAGTGGGGTAGGGGCAGAGGGAGATGCGAGAGAGAGAATCCCAAGCAGGATCCACACCCAGTACAGAGCCCAATGTGAGGCTTGATCCCATGACCGTGAGATAATGACCTGAGCTGAAATCAAGAGTCAGTCATTCAACTGAATGAGCCACCTATGTGGTTCAAGGATGTGATTTTTTTTAATGTTTTATTTTTGAGAGAGAGAGTGTGAGTGGGGAAGGGGCCGGGGGCGGGGGAGGGAGGGAGGGAGGGAGGGAGGGAGAGAGAGAGAGAGAGAAAGAGGGAGACACAAGAATCTGAAGCAGGGTCCAGGCTCTCAGCTGTCAGCATAGAGCCCAACATGGGGGATGACCTCACGGACTGTGAGATCATGACCTGAACTGAAGTCAGACACTTAACCAACTGAACCACTCAGGTGCTCCCAACAGTATGATTTTTTAAGAGGTTTGTAAAAAGAACAGGGGATACTGGTTAATTAGGGAAAGGAGTAGACCCCAAGCCACGGAAAGGAGAGACTAAAGTTTTAGACATCAAATAGTGCCTGTAATATCTAGTTTCAGATACAATATGATGTATATAAACTGACATAAAAAGCCAGTGATCCAACTCTCTGGCTTACATATTGAAGTCAAACCCAAGATGACCACACAGTTCTCAATAGCGAGTATTCCTTTACCTCTTCCTTAGCTCTTTGGAAGCAGGAATAAAGGTAACAAAAAATGTGCCTCTCCCCTGCATCTCGATCAGCAGAGAGATTCAATGTTGTAGAAGAAGTCATGTTAATCAAGTGGTTGCCTGGATCCTGAAGTAATAAGCGAGCGAAGACAGCCTTTAAGAAGAACATATAAACAAAACACTAAGCAACTGCAGAATTCATCTTAAAACATCAATATGAAAAGGTCATCTGGACACAGGTTATTGTGAGAATCACAGGATGTAGAGTGAAGGGGGAATAAAGGACCCCACTTACTACTTTAGAAAATATTATATATGTAAATATAACTGTATATGCTGTTGATCTTTGTTTTAAAACAAAATTTTTTTTTAACATTTATTTTTAAGAGACGGAGACAGAGTGTGAGTGGGGGAGGGGCAGAGATAGAGGGAGACACAGAATCTGAAGCAGGCTCCAGGCTCTGAGCTGTCAGCGCAGAGCCTAACGCAGGGCTCGATCCCACCAACCGTGAGATTGTGACTTGAGCTGAAGTCAGATGCTCAACCGATTGAGCCACCCAGCGCCTCTATGCTGTTGATCTTTGAACAATATGGGTTTGACGTGGATTTTTTTTTATAAATACAGAATGCTATTGTAAATGTATTTTTTTCTCTTGCTTATGATTTTCTTTGTAATATTTTCTTTTCCCTAGCTGACTTTGTTATCGGTGAGGCTTCTGATCAACAGTAGGCTACTAGTTAAGTTTTTGGAGTCATGAGTTACATGCAAATTTTCAACTGCCCCTAACTCCCATGTTGTTCAAGAAGCAACCGTACAGTTATCCTAAACAGAGCTCAAGTGTCTGTCTAGTATAAGCCTGGCACAGAGTAAGCACGAAAACAGATTTGTCGAATGGTGTGGACAATTAGCGATTCAACTTATATACGAAATCTGCTTCTCTGTGTGATTGCTGGCCTCATTCAGACTTACATAAAGATAATTTAAACACAGAAAGTTAAACTACAAGTTGTGGAGTGTCTTCCCTACCAAACTCTTATTCCTTTAATGTTCATTAGGCACTTATAAGGCAAAACACACTGTTTGATTTTGCAAACGATATAAAGAAGAAAGGCATGGGCCCTGCCCTGGAGAAGTTAAAGATCTGATAGGGGAGATAAGACAGGTCCATAAAAAAGCCACTACACGTGACAGAAGGTGACAATTCCCATCAGAGAGGCATAGATAGATTACTCCAGGAATTCAGAGGAGAGAATAACAACTCCTACTTGGCAAGGCTTCATAAATAAGATGGCATTTTAACTGGGCCTTAAAGAAAGGGTATATCCGGATACGTGGCCCTGGTAAATGAGAAGATTCCAAAAGAGGCACACCACAAACAACGTTAAGAGACGGAGCTAAGCAAAGTCATGGTTGCAGAAAAGTGGCCAATTTTTGCTGAAGGCATCAGAAAAAAACCGTAAGAAGGGTACCTGCTCAACATTGTTCATATCGAGCCAGTCTTGATCTTCCAGGTCCACCGCCATTTCTTCCAAATACACACAACGGCTGGGGATGCCATTCCCACTTTTCAAGCTCGGGTCACCTGGGAAATGGTTTTAATCTGGTAGGTTAAGGATAACGCTTCTGTCTTATACGGACAGCTGATTTTGACAGCATTTCTCTTCAACCCCAAGTAGAGCTCCGGTAATATCAGAATAATCTTGGCACACAAAATAGTAGCTAAAGATTTAAATCTTTTTAAAGAGTCCAAAAGCATGGGCTCGGTTATAAACCTAACATCATGACATTTAAAGAATACATCCCAGACACTGGCACCGATCTTGGGGTTTAACTATAGAGAGGACACAGAAGGAAAACACCGACACCTCTTGAGCTTTCCATCTAAATGTTTAGGTCACCTCGGAAAAGAAAAAGGATTTGGCTGCTATTCCCACTTCCCTTTCAAGGTAGTGAAGACAAGAAGCTACATGGCCCAGTCAGTACCAAAAGGATAATGAAAGCTGCACCTGTGTCTAAATACTATTTTTAGGTCACATCAGAAGCTTCACTGAAATATCAATCTTGTGTTCCAGGGAGTGTAGCAGATTTGTTTAAACACCAGATACGATAGATTTCTAAGAGCAAGTTGCCAGCCCAAAGCAGGAAGGGCAGAGTTATGAAAACCGGCTGCAAGTCTGTAATCCATTGTTTGTCTGTTTGTCTTTTGAGAGAGCATGTGTGCACGGGGGAGGGGCAGAGGGAGAGGGAGAGAGAATCTTAAGCAGGCTCCATGCCCAGCGTGTGTGTGTGTGTGTGTGTGTGTGTGTGTGTGTGTGTGTGGCATGGGGTGGGGGTGGGGGGCGCGACAGGGATCTCCATCTCACAGCCAGGAGATCGTGACGTGAGCTGAAATCAAGAGTTGGACATTTAACCAACGGAGCCACCCAGGTACCCCT
The DNA here is from genome assembly GCF_018350215.1 of Panthera leo. Lineage (NCBI taxonomy): Eukaryota > Metazoa > Chordata > Mammalia > Carnivora > Felidae > Panthera > Panthera leo. Next base: position 16,035,833 of record NC_056688.1, on the reverse strand, counting down.
GTAACTCACTGTTGTCCAGAGTAATGAGGAAGATCCTTTGGATCATGTGATTGATGTTGAGTTGCTCACATATTTCCTGCTGTGAACGGAATGAGCGGCTAATCTCAGCCACAGAGTAATCAAATTCATCCAGGCTTTCTGACACACTATTATCCGAGTCATCTGGGGTAGCTGGGAGTTCATCTGCCAGAAAATGTAAGCCATTAACAGTTAAACTCCTCTCCGTAGGAGGGAACCAAGTATACTATCAAAAATGATAAAAGTAACAAAGAGGAAGATAATTTCAGATGTGAAACAAGTTAATCATCTAATTAGTAAACATCTCAAGTCAGGCACCATCTTTTTTAAAAACTTGAGATAGAAATGACATGCAACATTATATTAGTTTCAGGCACACAACATAATGATTTGATGTATGTATATATTGCTAAATGATCACCACAGTAAGTCTAGTTAACATCTGTCACCATATAATTAAAAAAACTATTTTCTCTTGTGTTAAGAACCTTTAAGATGTACTCTCTTAGTAACTTGCAAATATGCAATACAGTATTAGGAGCCACAGTCACCATGCTGTTCATTACATCCCCAGGACTTATTTATTTCTAACTGATGTTTGTACCTTTTGATCCCCCGTACCCACCCTGGGCAACCACCAATCTGTTTATCTGAGAGCTTTCTCTCCTTTTTTTTAGATTTCACATATAACTGAGAACACCTGTTTGTTTGTATTTGTCTTTTACCGTCTGACTTATTTCACTTTACACAATGCCCTCAAGGTTTGTCCATGTTGTTGCAAGTGGCAACAAACGTGTGTGTGTGTGTGTGTGTGTATGTATCATATCTTCTTTATCCACACATTCATCAACGGACACAGGATATTTCCATGTCTTGGCCATTGTAAGCAATGCTGCAATGAACATGGGGGTGCATGTATCTTTTTAAGTTAGTGTTTTCATTTCCTTTGGAGAAATCTCCAGAAGTGGAGTTGCTGGATCATACGGTAGTTCTATTTTTAATTTTTTGAGGAACGTCTATACTGTTTTTCCATAGTGGCTGCACCAATTTACATTCCCACCGACAGCGCACAAGGGTTCCCTTTCCTCCTTTCCTCCACATCCTCACCGACTTGCTATTTTTTGTTTTTTGATTACAGCCATTCTAACAGGTGTGAGGTGATACCTCCCTGTGGTTTTGATTTGCATTTCTTTGACGATGAGTAATGCTGAGCACCTTTTCATGTACTTGCTGGTCATCTGTATGTCTTCCTTGGGAAAATGTCTGTACAGACCTTCTGCCCATTTTTTAATTGGATTATTTGTGTTTTTTTAGCTACTGAGCTGCATCAGGCAACGTCTTAAGTATAGGGTTCTGAAATCCCTGGCTGAAATCCTACCACATTTTACACATCAAAAGTTTTATTCTTTCTATTCATTAATTGATTGCACTCCGTATTAGGAAAAATGGCAACTATGTTCCCTACAGAATCCTAGTGAACGAAGATTTACCTAATAGATCAACATGCCTTTAATTATTTTAAAGACACGCTTTTTCCTGATTTTAAGAGAACACATATGTTTTAATAATCTATTAATAGCAAAGCATTCCAGATATTTTTTTCTATTCTGAGATGCTAATGTTTATTGCTAGGATTTTCAGTTACAAAAGAGGAAGGGGTATCATACTATATACACTGCTTTTCAGCTTGCTTTTTAAACTTAATCAGCACCAACACCTTTCTCTGTTAGGTCATTTATAGGCCTACCTCATTCTTTGCAATAGCTCACTGTATTGCATTGTTTGCACACCCTCTGATTTGTGTAGCTACTTCTCAATTGATGAACATTTGGGCTGTTTCCAACTTTTCATGATTTCAAACACTATTGCACCGAATAGTACTCTTTTTGTACACCTGTCTGAGTATTTCTGTAAGGTAAATTTGTAGAAGCAGAATTGCTGAGTTAAAGAGCTTGCACATTTAAAAGTTAACATACACTACCAAATCATTCTCAGAAAGGTTGCTCTCATTTACAAGCCCATCACAAATTTCAGGGGCGCCTGGGTGGCTCAGTCAGCTGAGGGTCCGACTTTGGCTCAGGTCATGATCTCTTGGTTCATGAGTTTAAGCCCTGCACTGGGCTCACTGCTGTCAGCAAACAGCCTGCCTCAGATCCTCTGTCTCCCCACCCTTCGCCCCTCCACTGCTTTCTCTGAAAAATAAACATTAAAAAATAAAAAAAAAAAAACTTCACAAATTTCATAGGTAAAAACCTAAATATTATTTTTTTTAAGTTTACTCATTTTGAAGAGAGAGAGAGAGTGAGAGAGAGCAAGCAGAAGGGCAGAGAGAGAGGAAGACAGAGAATCTCAAGGAGGTTCTGTGCTGTCAGTGCAGAGCCCGACATGGCGTTCGAACTCACGAACCATTAAGATCATGACCCGAGCTGAAATCAAAGGTTGGACACTCAACCGGCTGAGCCACTCGGGTGCCCCTAACCTAATTGTTTTTTTAATGGGCAGTATTCTAATTATTAGTGAGACTGGATTTTTTTTTAAGTTTATTTACTTATTTTGAGAGAGAGAGAGAGAGAGAGAGAGAGAAAGCACAAGCAGGGGAGGGACAGAAAGAATCCCAAGCAGGCTCTGTGCTCTCAGCTTGGAGCCCAGCTTAAGGTTTGAACTCACAAACTGTGAGATCACGATCTGAGCTGAAACCAGGAGTTGGATGCTTAACCGACTGAGCCACCTTGGCGCCCCAAGACTGGATTCTTTAAATCATTTGATTATTGTATATAAATTCCTTGTTCAAATCTTTTTTTCCCCCTCTGATTTGTTACTATTTTCTTATTGACTGGATCTCTTTACATTTTTCTAAAGCAGCCTGAATGAGTGCCCCTCAGAAAGGAACTCCTGCCGAAGGAGAAGCAGTGTGGTGCTGCTCGCTGAAGGCCACGCGGAAAAAAAAAAAAAAAAAGTAAAAGCCACGCGAGCCCGCATCTGTTTTTCTCTGCCGACGCAGTGATTATTCTGAAAGTCCAGGCAAAATTCTCAGAATGTAAGAGTTGCTTCGGGTGGTGAGTTTCGCCAACGTGCGGCTCAACATAGGAGGTCAAAGGTTCTGGCACAGCACTAGGTGGTGGCGGAAAACAGGTTAGATCTGGTGGCAAGCTGAGTGTAAACCAACGAAGATGAGGAGGAGCCAAAACAGTAACAGAAGGGCATGCACCTGATCTGTCCCCACTGCTGGTGCCTGCAACCCTCCCGATTCCAGCCAGTTGGGATGTCTGCCGCCAGCCAGAAGGACAAACATTCTGTTGCTCTCCTATATGGCTAAGTTCTCCTCTGAACCCCGAGTGCGACAGGAGCTAAGAACCTATGTAGCAGAACTCCCCTCAACCACACCCTCATAAATCATATTTTCCCATTTCCTTATTTTTCCTATTCCTCACCCCCCCTTTGTCTCCTGCAGTCTCCTAATTCAAGCTTTCTCCTCCTATATCTTGGCATCAGCAAGAGATTTCAGAGAATGAGACCCAGAGCTGCCTCCTTCTATCATGTTAGAAAGTCAGCGTTACATGGATTTCTCCCTAACTTCATCCATCACCCTGTCTACTACTCATCCGTCTTGCCCTTACCTCCCTTTAATTCAGTCCTGATCGGAGCGCAAGGCCACAAGTCAGCTATGCATATGAACACTTTTGAAATAAAATAAAGGGAAAAGACAAACATTTCTCCTTTCCAAACAAAACTATTATTCTTTTTGGAGAGAGAAGGACAGCAACTTCTGGCTTGAAAGACTGTGAATATCCTCAGAAGACTAATTTTGAGAAATATCATCCCAATTCTTCTTGGCTATATGTCTTCGCATAGGAGGAAGCTAGCCTTGACCTTAATTTTGGTCCGAGATGAGGAACACCATTTTTCTGACTAGTGAGATATTATTATTATTATTATTATTATTATTTTTAATTATTATTTTCACATGCAGGTTTTCTTAGAAATCTGTTCTAATAGCAGTACGCTATGAAAGTAGCCATTCTACAAAATGGGAGAGGTATTTTGTTTGGGTTGGACTCTGAAGCATTGAGCTTAAGAACAACTTTCATTTATTTGTCTACCAAAAAGCCAAAAGCTTTTAGAATATTCTTCCTTTTACACATCTGCTTTCTATAGCTGCGTATAGTCTGCTTTCCACACCTATGCCTACAACCTCAGCTTCCTATGTTAAAAAGATTTCTTTAAATATCTTTTACTAGGTGATTTTTAAAAGAAACAACTTGACAGCTTTGGAATCACGACTGGCGTCTGTTACTACGGAACCACCTGTTAACTGGTCTCTTTTCATGCAGGCGGAGGATAGGACCCAAAACCAAAACAGATAACAAAAATGAACACCCCCACCCCCAATTTATGGCCTAAACAAACAAAAAATGACTTCTGCCCCAAACCTCAATTCCAATTGCAATTACGGACCCAAAGAAGACTTCATCCGGGAAGACCCCATTCTAGGTCATCTCATCTGCTGCTATTGGCCCCTCTACTTACCAGATTGCTGCTTCAGCTGCTCTTTTTGGATTGCTGCAAACTGCTTGGCATCAGCCAGGGAGCCAAAAAGAGCAGCAAAGGGGTTACTTGAGATGTTGTTGTTATTCTCCTGGTCTGTCATTTCACTTTAAAGTATCCTCCATCCAGACCTAGGGGGAGGGGCTGCAGAGAGGACAGGTATCAGACACAGAGGGGCAGGCAGGACAGCCGTAACATAGCCGCAGTCAGGTCTCTCCCCGCGTCTCGAATACAATACGTTTAAAAGGCTTTGGGTGAGACTTTTCCATTCCCGTTCTAAGGTGCAAGGCGTTTTTAGCAAAATGGTTACAAAGCCACCGACTGGACAAGTTGGCCTGATCTGGGGGCAGCTAAAACCAGAAAGCTTTAAAAATAAAAATGTTCAGCTGGAATACATTTATCTGTTGACATATTTCTATTTGCCGTACCTTTAAAGAATAGGTTAAGTAGAAAGAATTACTAAAGTCAACGGGGGAACCCATCTACTCATTGTGATGCCGCATTGAGTGAAAAATAATATGACAAGAGCTACACATTTCCCATAAATCTCTAGGCCAGCCAATGAGTTCCCATTCACCATGAACGTAAGATGGCGCTCGCTCAGGCTTCTAGGACTTAGAGCTGGAAGCGGGAATTCCTCAGCTACAAATAAACAAACAGCAAGCCTTCACCGGAGATGGAAGGGCAAACCAGGACAGGAACCGGATCGGAAGCGTGCTGTGGGTTTTCAGTATGCATTAAGCAATTTATCTCTACTCCTAGGCCTACAACAATTGATATTTCTTCCGCTAAAAACGAAACGGTCTTTGCTTATTTCTATATTTAACTTTCACGATCTGATTTTTTCATACCCCCGCAGACACACACACGTCCCTAATGTGTAACAGGAAATAGATACATACCTGGAAGGCATTTAGTGGAGCTGACTGAGCCTGCATTTGCACCCTTCTGACTACAGGTCCTCATTCAAGCGCCAAGGGGACTCAGTGGCACAGTGGGAGGAGCAGAGCACCCTGAAAGGCTTTCTCCCCTTTCTGAAATTTTAAGGCCACGGCATAGATACACAACCCTGAAAAGGGTGGGAAGAGACAAAGGGTAGGACTATTCTGCCCACAAGGATGTGGACTGCTAAGAGGAGAGAGGCCTCAAAAGGAGTGGGGATGGGGTATGAAAGAAGGAGAAAAAAAACCTGGCCTATCTTTAATCTACTGACGTTAAGACTCCTTATAGAATCATATTTTTTTTTTTTTTTAATTTTTTTTTTTTTCAACGTTTTTTATTTATTTTTGGGACAGAGAGAAACAGCATGAACGGGGGAGGGGCAGAGAGAGAGGGAGACACAGAATGGGAAACAGGCTCCAGGCTCCGAGCCATCAGCCCAGAGCCTGACGCGGGGCTCGAACTCACGGACCGCGAGATCGTGACCTGGCTGAAGTCGGACGCTTAACCGACTGCGCCACCCAGGCGCCCCTATAGAATCATATTAACAAAAGCCAATGTGAGTTGGAAAAGTTACCCTTATTATCGGGTGGAAGAGAGATTTTAACACTTGACAATCCTGCGCCACCTCCGCCAGCTGCTTCACGCTCCTCTGTCCTGTTTTCTACATAAGAGCTAATGGCTAATTATCTGTAATGACTTAGGCACGCAGTCTAGACTCCTCTCAGCATGGTTCTGGGCTTTAATGCTCCAGGAACTGAACTGTTAGATGTTGCTCTATGTATTTTATTTTTTGTTATGTACGGTTTAGTTAAGCTTAACAATCAAAAATAAAGATAGCACATTTAGTGCTAGAATTCACAACAATCCTTGAGAGGACTTTCCCCTCATTTAACCACTGCATAGGCTTAACTGTTACCCCTAATTCAAGTTAAGACATTGATTGTCTATTGTTAGCTGACCGCCACTCTGCCTCTATCCTAAGGTACCCTAAAGTCCGGAGGAATGCAAAAAGTGTAATGACCTCTTGTTATTTTCTGTCTTCAAAACATCATCCTCTTTTTTCAACGTGACACCCCACATTCTTCCTTTGGGGATCCATCCCATTCCCAGCCCATGTGTTCAGAAGATGGTCTCACACATTAGCTTTAGGAATGGGCATATGAATCTGGCCTGGCCAAAAAGAGTGCAGCGTATTCTGGCCAAAGTGACTGAGGGATGGGCACAAGACCCTAACAAGGCCTATCAGAATCAATGAACATCCAGCTTTAGGCCTTTGGCTGAAATGTACAGAAAAAGGAACTCTTTTTTCCTGCTTGGATTGTTAGGGGGTATGATATAATCCTGGAATTGTGATCTTTCCATTATCTAGAAAAGCCTTAGCCCAAAACTAAGTAACCTATAGGAAAAGAGTTGAGAGATGGAAAGGAAAAGTCTTTCAGTGTGTGTGTGTGTGTGTGTGTGTGTGTGTGTGTGTGTGTGTAAATATATAACATATGGTATATAACATATAACATATAATATATAATATATAATATATAGTATATATATACACACATATATACAAATATATATAAAAGCCAATTCAAAGGGGTTTAAAAAAATTTTTTTTAATGTTTATTTTTGAGAGAGAGACAGAGAGACATACAGAATGTGAGCCGGGAGGGGCAGAAGGAGAGGGAGGCACACAATCCGAAGCAGGCTCCAGGCTCTGAGCTGTCAGCACAGAGCCCGAAGTGGGCTCGAACTCACGAGCTGTTGAGATCATGACCTGAGCCGAAGTTGGACGCTTAACCGACTGAACCACCCAGGCGCCCCTCCAAGGGGTTTTTAAACACACAACTGAGGAGTGCCAGGCTGGCTCCGTCAGTAGAGAACGCAACTCCTGATCTCAGGGTTCTAAGTTTGAGCCCCACATTGGGTATAGAGATTACTTAAAAATAGGATCTTATTAAAGAAAACCCCCACAATTGAGAAGAGTTTAGTTTAATACAAAGGAGATGATGCATCATCTGCACCATGTTTGTAGAAAGGAAGTTGAAAGCTAGGAATACAGAACATATGAAAAGATAGGATCCTAAGACTATCAAGACAAATGAACAGGGTTTATGATAATAAATGGCATTATTTCCTCCTTTCTCAATAGTATACTGTCATATTATAAAAAGAAGCTAGCTTCCCATTACATTTTATCTATATTAATAGGATTTATAACTTTCTATGCTGTATTCCTAATGCAAATCTCCTACCCTGCTAGACAGGAAGCAATTTGAGTACATTTTCATGTCTGATTAGTTTTTCTTCCGTGTCTGGCATTATATATCACCATCACAAAATCCCACATACATATTTATTAAATGATTTAACCTTACATGTAATTACTCCTGACCTTGTAATCAATAGCAGCACCCATGATCCTACAAGGGCTTTGCTATGTGTCTTGGGTCACAGTAGGAGCTCAAACTTCCGGGCCAGACACTTGTGGCTCTTTGGTATCTCAGCATGTGTAGGGTACAGACGGAAATAAATCTCTTGTCATCTCCGCTATATGTCTTTTTGAAGAACAAAAGCTTTTGCCTGTCCTCACTAAGTTCATCTTTTTCATATGAACTTCAACTCTGTGCACAAGCTACTGTCGTAGTCAAATGGCAAATACTGTGTAACCACTTACAGAAAAGTTTCATAGGAAAAGGGAGGAATGATCACTTGATGGGAGTCTTTGTGGAGATGATCAATGGTCTCACAAATGTTAAGAGCACCTAGATATCACCCACTCCAAAAGATCTGATAAAATGGAACCCTGATATTTTGTTTTAATATTCAATGGCACGGATTATTTATAATCTTCTGTTTTCAACTGCCATACAGAGATACAGCACCATCCTGTTGGTGACACCACCAACCCTTAAGAGCTTTTGGATTTGATTCCTTTTTTTTTTTTTTTTTTAATGTTTATTTATTTATTTTTGAGACACAGAGAGAACACAAGCAGGGCAGGGGCAGACAGAGAGGAAGACACAGAATCCAAAGCAGGCTCCAGACTCTGAGCTGTCAGCACAGAACCCGAGGTGGGGCTTGAACCCACGAACTGAGATCATAACCTGAGCAGCCGTCGGACGCTCAACTGACTGAGCCACCCAGGTGCCCCGGATTTGATTCCTTTTCAATATTTCCTACTTAAAAACACAATTCACTCAGATAATACTCCCTGCAAGGGTCTACATCTATAATAGCTACTTATTTCCAGTCCTACAAAAATCCTTTCATCCCCACCTCCATTCAATCTTTTGTTTATGAACCGTACTGCTAATCCCTAAGGACCAATGTCAGCTCTTAAAAAGGTGAGCACACAAATGTTTTAACATCAGACTTAGTAATGCTTTTAAACAGAAATATGTAGAATACTTCATAAAACTGGATTGGCAAAATCAAGCTCTACTAAACCATACTCAGTAAGGTCTCTGTCCTGGTGAGTAATACATACATTAAACCAAAAAAGAATTAAAATGTTTTCACTGTCATATGTTCCACGCCCAAATCCTTTCAGGTCCTGATAATGTGGCAAGAGATCCTAACAACATTTCAGCAAGTTAGAAGGATCTCATCAAGTTAAAAAGCCGACAGCATTCTTTCCTGGGTCCCATTTTATCTCAGGAGGACTCCCATGTGAGACCAAAACAGTGAGACTAAACACATCCTTGTTCTGGGAGTGAAAAACTGATCCCAAAGAGAAGGCCCATCAAATATAAGCTCCCGAGCTGTGGTTACGCAATCTCATTAGTGTCTTCTACACCCTTTTACTGAGGGAGAACGAAGCAGAGCGCCAGGAGAGTTCTGAGTAGTGAACTGATCAGGTGGCTGAAGAAATGTCACCATCTTGCCATATGTATTCAGCTGGCTTGATTACTGCGTCCCGTGCTTAATATTACCTTCTCTGGTATCTGGCTATTTGCTGTCTACGCTTTACATGTCATCCCTCCAGGTTCCATAAGGGATTCGCGGCAAGGAAGGAGACCCACCCACTCGGCGCTCATTCCAGAGGAAGGAAGTCAAAGATAATGCATGGCCAGTATTCTGGGCTTTTCCTGGAAGGGAATGGCAAAGGAGGGGAGAGATGCCAGAAGCTGGGGGCACTGTAAAGGGTTCCCAAATCAGACAGAGTCGAAGTTCATGAAGGAGAGGGTCAAGGGTCAGGAAAGCACAGGAGAAGGAATTTGGAGGCAAAAGTGCAGAGGCCCGGAGCGGCATTCAACTAGGAGAAAAATATCCCATCGCAGACTCAACGACCCCCTCCCCTGAAGCTATTTCCTCTCTTACCAGAGCCTGAAAGGCCAGCAGCGACGACACGACAGAAGTCTTAGCGGCCGAAGGGTTCCCACTTCCGACTCAGCACGACAACCGGAGCTTACATCACGACCAGGCGCCAGGCCTTGCGGAATCTCATCCGGGCGCCGGAAACAGGGTGTGCCGCCCAGCTCGGGGAACTGGCGCGCAAATACCTCGACGGCGCATGCGCCAGCCTGGTGGGCGGGGCGGAAGTGCCTCTGGGCTCCTGGGGGGCGGGGCCGGGTTGGAGGAGGGGCTGAGAAAGACTGCAGTGGGGAGGTGGGGTGTCCGCGGGGCCGCCTGGAGCTTGGTGAAATATGAGTGTCGTGCCTTTTTGAAGCAGCTTCCGTTGCTCTTCATAGATTATTATTATCTATGAGGAAACAACAGCAGCAATAATAACAATAATAATAACAAAATTTTGAGCTCTTATTAGGTGTCAGGCAGTGTGCTAAGATACGGTAGCTTTGGATTTTATTTTTCTTGCTGTAAAGTGTCAATATGCATGCTACAAGGTTACTTTGAGGTACACAAAGGCTGTGAAAGCAGCATACTTTTCTTTTTTTTTTTTTTTTTTAAATTTTTTTTTCACCTTTTTAAATTTATTTTTGGGACAGAGAGAGACAGAGCATGAACGGGGGAGAGGCAGAGAGAGAGGGAGACACAGAATCGGAAACAGGCTCCAGGCTCCGAGCCATCAGCCCAGAGCCCGACGCGGGGCTCGAACTCACAGACCGCGAGATCGTGACCTGGCTGAAGTCAGACGCTTAACTGACTGCGCCACCCAGGCGCCCCAGCAGCATACTTTTCAAGAGTGCAAGTGAAAAGACAATTCATAGCATGAAACACAATATTTGTAAATCATATATCCGACAAAGGATTCACATCCAAAGTATATAAAGAACTTATACAACTCAACAACAAAACCCCCACACAATGTGATTCAAAAATGGGCAATGGACTTCAGTCGACATTTCTCCGAGGAGGATATACAAATGGCCAATAAGCACACGAAAAGATGCTCAATGTTGCTAATTAGGGAAATGCAAATTGAAACTGCAATGAAATAACACCTCACATTCTTTAGGAAGAAGCCTATTACCAAAATAAATAAATAAATAAATAAATAAATAAATAAATGGAAAAAAAAGAAAAAGAAAAAAAGGAAAATATGTGTTGTTGTCGAGAAAATAGGAACCCTTGAGCGTTGCTGATGGGAATGTAAAATAGTGCAGCACTTTGGGGAAATTTTTGGTGGTTCCTCAAATGGTTAAACATAGAATTACCATATGATGCAATAAATTCCACTTCTGGGTGTAAACCTCAAAGAATTGAAGGCAGAGACTCAAACAAGTACTTGTACACCAATGTTCGTAGCAAAATTATTCATACTAGCCAAAAGGTGGAAACAACCCAAAATGTCCAGGGACGAATGAATGAATAAACAAAATGTGGTATATACCTACAATTGACTGTTATGCAGCCTTAAAAAGTCTGAAATTCTAATACATGCTGTAACATGGATAAACTTTGAAAACATTGTTATGTGAAATCAGCCAGAGACAAGAGGGCAAATATTGTGTAATTCCATTTATATGTGGTACCTAGCATAGACAAATTCATAGACAAAGAAAAGTAGAATAGAGGTTATTAGGAGCTGGGGGGAAGGGAAGAATGGGGAATTATTGTTTAATGGGTACAGAGGTTGAGATGATGAAAAGTCCTTGAAATGGATGGAGGTGATGGTTGCACAACACGTAAATGTACTTGTCTGGTGAGATTGGAGTGGGGACACCACTTAAAATCAACAGGCACAAGATGGATCATTCAAAAAATAGTCCCGGGGGGCACCTGGGTGGCTCAGTTGGTTAGGGGTCCACTTCTTGGTTTCTGCTCAGGTCATGATCTCATGTTCATAGGTTCAAGACCCTCGTTGGGCTCTGCGGTGACAGTGAAGAGCCTGCTTGGGATTCTCCCTCTCTCTCTGCCCCTCCCCGTCTCATGCTGAATCTGTCTCTCTCAAAATAAATAAATAAACTTAAAAAAAAAATAGTTCTGGAATAACTGGATAGCTATACAGTTTAAAAGTTAGTCAATATATTTGGCCTTTGCATTAAAATTAATTCAAGATGGATCAAAGATTTAAACGTATAAAATGACACCATAGAAATGCAGGTGGAATTCATAGGAAAAAATTCTTAAAAGAATAATCTTAAAATGGGGAAGACCTTTCTAAATAGGAAAGAGCCTAGAGTGCTTGAGCTGCAGGAACTGGGTCCAGCCCTCGAGGGACCTGTGCCCTGACCCTCCCCAGTGGCCTTCTTTGTATCAGCTGTTTCTGCTGCTGCAGTAGATACTTTCAGGTGCAACTTCCTGCAAGGTGGGGCATCCATCTCAGGCAGGTTTTGTGCACCCCACTGACTACTCCACAGGGCCCTCGCTGCCGGTGGCCTCAGGATGAAAGCGGAGACTCCTGTGAACAGCACAATGAGTACTGAGCAAGCCCGCAAGATGGTGAAACAGCTGAAGAGTGAAGCCACCTTGTGCCGGATAAAGGTGTTCAAGGCAGCAGCAGACTTGATGGCTTACTGTGATGCCCACTCCTGCGAGGATCCCCTCATCACCCCTGTGCCCACTTTGGAGAACCTCTTCTGGGAGAAGAAGTTCTTCTGTGCCCTCCTTTGAATTGCTCTGTCCCCCCCCCCCCCCCCACAAGCTCTTCACCTTTCCCTCTCCTAGGCCCTTCCTTAGGTCAGTAATTGTTGTGAGCCCCCGAGGGTCCCTGCATCCCATCCCTAGCCCTTGTCCAACCCTGTGAGGTATTCTGAAGCTCTCTGTCACCTATCTGTCGACCCCATTTTGTCGCCCACTGCAGCTGAGCTTAAGTACCCCCTGACTGGGGGAGGCCCCTTTAGCTCCATCCCCAGAAGGGCCGTCAGACTCTGCCAGCATCCTGCTGGCTTCTCTCTGTGACTGGTCAGACAATGGAGAGAGGGATAGCCCGGGTCAGTGCTCTCAGTCTCACCTGGAGCTATGAGAAGGGTAAAACCATTTAAAGAATAAAGTCATCCAGACTCTCAAAAAAAAAAAAAAAAAAAAAAAAAGGAAACTACCTAGAAGCCATAAAAGACCCATGAATTCTACTCTATGCAGATATTTGTAAAATGTGCACAGAAAACCAATCATCATCAAGTCAAAGAACAAATACCAAAGTTGGAAAAATATTTGCAACTAATATCACAGACAAAAGATCTAGTTTCCCACATATGTAAAGAGCTGTTGCAAGTCAATAAGAAAAAGAGAAAAAGATACGAGCCTATATATCATGAGAGGGAAAAACTCGTGGCTCTCATTTTTTATAAGAAGAATGTAAATTAAAACTACACTGAGATGCTATATTTAACTTATCAGATTGGCAAAGCTCAAAAAGTATGGAGTAAAAGACACTCTCAATTATTATTATTAGGAGTATATACTGGTCCAACCTCCATTAAGTGCAATTTGGCAATATTTAATAAAATTGCAAGTGCAGACACATTACAGTATCCAAAGTTCATTTATTTGTATTTGTTACAAATAGTCTTAAGCATGTTCAAATGTCACAACTAAAACTATGGAAATTTTAACTGTAAAAAGAAGACATAGAAGAAATCTTTGTGATCTTGGGTTTGGCAAAGAGTTCTTAGACATGATACCAAAAGCACAATCCATAAGAGAAAAAATGGATAAAATGGACTTCATCAAAATTAAAATTTCTTTGTGCTTCAAAAGTCACCATGAAGAGAATGAGAAGGCAAGCCGCAGACGGGTAGATGTATTTCCAAATAATGTCTTGTAATAAAAGACTTGTATTCAAAATATATAAGAACTCTTTCAATTCAACAGTGAGACAAAAAAAAAAAAACTAAAAAAAAAAAAAAAGATTTGAATAGACATTTCAGGAAAGATGTAAGAAAGGCTAATAAGCATGTGAAAAGATGTTCAACATCATTAGTCATTAGGGAAATGCAAATTAAAGGTCCAGTAAATACCATTTTATACCTACGAGAATGGCTATACTAAAAAAACATATAGTAACAAATATTGGTGAGGATGTGGAGAAACAGAAACCCTCACCCATTGCTAGTGGGAATGTAAAATGGTACAGGGAGGTTCTTAAAAAGCTAAACAGAGATTTACCATACAACCTAGCAATTCTTCACACCCATGAATCAACCCGAGAAAAATGAAGACACCCACACAAAGATTAACATGAGAATGTCCAGAGCAGCTTGTATAATTCCATTTATATGAAATGTCCAGAAAAGGCAAATCTGATGAGACAGAAAAGATAATAGTCATCGCCTGGGGCTGAGGGTGGGAACAGGGAATGACTGGAAACAGCACAAGGAATCTGAAGAAGGCAATGAAAATGTTCTACAACTGGTTTATGGTGATGAGGGTACAATTGAGGTAATTCTCTAACACGGAGAACAGGAGAAATTGCTTAAAATGAGTGAATTTTATGGCATGTAAACTATACCTCAATACAATTATTTTTTTTAGATGACACTTATACAATGTTAGTCATTACAGCATCATAAGAACAAAATATTGGAAGCAACTTAAATGCCCATCGGTAGAGCATTGGTTAAATAAAATATAGCGTATCTGTACAACGTGGCTGCATTAAAAAAAAAAGTTCCTTTACTTATTGATATGAAATAATCTTAAGGTTATTTTTTAAAAAAGTTTATTTATCTATTTTGAGAGAGACAGAGAGACAGAGAGAGAGAGAGGTTGGGGCAGAGAGAGAGAGAGAGAGAGAGAGAGAATCCCAAACAGGCTTCACGCTGTCAGCACAGAGCCCAACGTGGGGCTTGAACTCATGAACCATGAGATCATAACCTGAGCTGAGATGAAAAGTCAGATGCTCAACTGACTGAGCCACCCAGCTGCGTCAATCTTAGGGTTTTATTAGGTGAAAGTGCAAGATGGAGATAGTATAATACCATTGGTGTGAAAAATAGGGAAAGGGAGAATAATATGTACTTAAGAGCTTGCTTGTGTATGCCTAGAATACTCTGATTTATAACACCTTATATGAAACTAGTACGTTGTTTTGTCTCTGGAGAGACAGCTGAATGGCTGGGGATGGAGGTGGAGGGAGACCTTTCGTTGCATATTTAAACCAAGTAAATTATGACACATACAAAAAGTAAACAAAAATTAAAACTTTAAAAAATAATATTCAAATAGAGGGGGTTATTAGATCTTTTCAATTTTCTTTTACAGAAAAACTACCTTCCAATAGGTGGCGCTCCTGCAACACCATACATATTATTTTCCTTTAATTTTGTTTTATTTTGAGAAAAATCCAAATTTGTTCTGATGGCCTTTCTTCTCCATTTGTCGCCTTTGGGAAACTTGAATCTAGATTTAGGGCTGAAATTCTCTCAGCTAGGAGTGCTCCAAAACGTATTGCTATGTTCCTGAGACCTATCCAGAAGGGAGGACACCTGGATTGAAAAAAGAAAAATTGGGGTGGGTTCAGAAAACCAAATAATGCTTGGGTCTTGTTTTCCTGATAGACACTTTTCCTGCTTGATTGAATCAGAACTTCTGATTGATTGATTGGTTGATTGAAAGTTAATAGAGGTCAGTGGTTCTTAACAAAAGGTGATTTTGCCCTGGAGGAGACATTTGAAATATCTGGAGATTAAAAAAAAAAAAAAAGAAAAAAAGTAAGGTTTATTTATTTTTGAGAGAGGGCAAGCGAGCAGGGGAGGGGCAGAAAGAGAGGGGAGACACAGAATCCAAAGCGGGCTCCAGGCTCTGAGCTGTCAACACAGAGTTGGAAGCTTAACCGACTGAGCCACCCAGACGTCCCTATCTGGAGATATTTTTGATTGTTACGGCTGGGGGCACCACTGGCATCTGGCAGATAGAGGGCAGGGATGTTGCTAAAAACCCTACAATGCACAGAGCAGTCTTGCACCACCGAGAATTATCAGTCACCCACTCTCCCCTAAGCTTTAGAGTTGGTTGGGGAAAGGAGACAGACTTGGCAGCAGTTGGAAGGGCAGGTAAAGGAAAGGTAATTTCTTAGAGTTGGTATAGAAGAACACACCTACTTTGAGTCCTGAGTTCAATTTTTCCTCAACTGTTTTCCTTGAAGGTGGCTGTAATGGTCATTTTCCCGATCCTTGAGGGGCTAAAAAGGACAGCACGGTCATAAACTCATCCTCCCTCCCCCTCTCTGAATTAATCTGATGCATATTTATTGAGTGCTTTTTCACGTGCAAGCCTTTGGAGTGGGTGCTTCCCTGTCCAGGGGGTGGAGAGAGGACAAGGGGGAAGGGAGGCTCTGTATACAGTTTCTTTGTGTGTCCCTCTTAGCGTGTCCTTCAACTTTTTCTCACTAGATCCTGACCTCAGTCTCTTTCAACCCTTCTTTTTCTTTCATCCATTCTACCCAAAGGGTAACTATGTAATCATCTGGTATGCCCTAAGTAGTTCCTTATCTGTACGGTATCTTCCAAATAACTTGTCCCCCCCCCCCCTTCAAATTTTACCCCGAATTGTAGCAATGTCTCTTTCACTCCCCCTTCCCTTACCTGGTAGAGCTGGTCGTTGGACAACAGAGTCTGCTTGTCCGAAGCTGCACAAAAAATAAACAAAACACTCAAAGTAGAGTGGCTAACAAATTGGGTTCTATTCACACACTAGAGTACTAGCTAGCAGTAAGAATTAGTGAAATACATCTTCATACGAGAATACAGATACATCTCACAGGCATGTTTTTGAGTGAAAGAAACACACACACGAGTATCTGCTGTATGAGTCCACTGACATAAGGAGTGAAAACAGGCAAAATTAATCAATGCTGTTAGAAGTCAGGATAGTGCTCACTTTGAGGGCTAGGGAGAGGCCGGAATTGACCACAGAGGGGACTTCTAGGGTGTTGGTAATATTCTCGGTCTTAAACTGGGTGTTGGATTCATGAGTGTGTTTGCTTTGTTTAGCCGTATGCTTGTCACTCATGCATTTTTCTATGTGTAGGTTTTACGACAGTGAAGAGTTTTGTAAAAACACGGAGGAAAATCAGAGGGAGGTGGATCTTGCGACGGGCACGCGTGCTGTGAAAAAGCGGTGTCCTTTTCACCGAACTGTGCGCGTCCACAACGCATGCTTACCTCGTCTCTTCTATTGGGTCTATGTCGGTAGGAAGGAAACTGAGGGTCCTAGGTGGCCCCGTCCCTCATTCAAGAACCTTCTTCTTACCTCTTGACTGGCGAACTCCATCCTGTCCAGCAATGAAGTAGACCCCAACAGCAAGGAACAAAATGCTGATGATCTCAGCGAAGACAAAGCCGGTTACGGTGGCTCCGCTTAGTTCAATGCAGTTCTGACACACTGTGGGGAAAGGGAGGGACAAGGTCCTTCAGGGTGTGAAAGGGGTTCTTCTGCATCTTTTTCTCTTGCCTACAAGTGATAATGCCTATATTTAGGGTAGCAGACTCCTCTGTGCATGGTATGGAAAGGAATTGCCTGGGAGGACACCTGCACTAAGAATGCAATACTTCTTGATGTCCTTCTGTGGCCCAGGTGTCCTGGGGAAGCAAGCCCATGTAGTCTTACCACCAGGAACTATAGGAAATAGAAGGAAGATCAGATCTTCTTCTCCGTGGTCAACTGCCTTCTACATTTGATTGCCGCTCACCTTATAATCTCCTCTGTCTCCCCTAGCTACACCAACTCAGTTTATAGCAGCAAAAGCCGACTGCTCCAATCCGTGGGGGTCCATCCAAAATCAAACCATCCTTTATAGGACCGGTTATGCTTTTCCAAGAAGATTGGGGGAACTGTGTTGTTATATTCAAAAAAGGGCAAGCTGAGATTAAGAGAGCCAGAACGGTTTCGTGTCTATTTCCATACTCGCCCACCAGGGGCAGGAGGCCCGCCAGAACAGCAAGTACTGATTAATTGTACGACAAACAAACCGAAGGGGATTACATACTTCTGAAATACACTTGGAGTGTTCTTGAGCGGTTCTTGGATCCTTGACACCAATATATCCCTTGAGGGTCCTTGATACTGCTTCCCAGATTCTGTATATTTTTATTCTTTTCGTGGGACTTTATTTCCTTCCCATCTTTAAACCATTTGACATCTTTGTCTGGTGACTCACAAGTCAGAAGTACCGAACCATCTTCTCGATCGCTGTTTACTCTTACCACAGGAATTTCTGAAAAGGGAAAAAGCCATGGTCTGTTAAGGATCTCTCCTCTGGAATTCTCCCTGCCCTGGGGTATCAGGACCAGACCATCACAGCAGTGCTTCTCAAACTTTAATGTGCGCATGGATCACATGGGGATCTAGTGAGAATTTCAGGTCCATTTAGTAGTTCTGGGAAGGGATTGCAATGTGGCATCTCCCAGGTGATGCTAATGCTGTTGGTTCGTGAGTCTCACTTTGAATAGGCCGTAGCTGCTAGTGTCCCGTTTCTACTCCAAGAACTAGAGAATGAATTGCTTAGCTACAGGAAAACTGCCTGTTCATGACTGGCCACTCATCTGGAAGGCAACGAGAGATTTGCTATTTATCATTCATCATCCTATCCCTTCCATCACTCACTCCTGTAGGACCACTATGGTAGGAACCATATTTCTATGAGATTTGAGGATAGAAAGAAGCCATGCACCCTACCTTGTTTTGACTGGGCCAGAGTACCTGTAGAGATAGAAGACAGAGAGCGGATTAGCTGGGCATAGAGTCATTCAGATGCCCTGAGGTAGCATTTCCATCGTCATTTGAGGCCAAGATAGAGAGAGATCCTAATCTACGGGAGTGGACGGTATTTATACTTATTTCATTGAAGTGTAGCCTAAATCATCAAATTGAATTCAGGGTGCTGTATAATAATGTGTCTGGTGTTTGTCCTGGATTCCTGGGAGGGAGTTTCTAAAGCCTTGGAATTTCATGAGCGATAGGATTGTCTGTTATTCTTAGTGGGCTTTTGGACCATATATGAGTTTATGCTAATGAGATGACTCAGGATGGGGCTGGTCAAGAACCATGTAATCTAGGACTTTGAGCCCTGGAAGGGAAGGGGCCTGGAGATTGAGTTCCGTCACATGGCCAATTATTCAATCAATTATACCTATGTCATGAAACCCCAATAAAAACTCAGTGCACAGGCACCTGGGTGGCTCAGTCAGTTGAACGTCTGACTCTTGATTTCAGGGTGGGTCATGATCCCAGGGTCGTGAGATTGAGCCTCATGTTAGGCTCTGTGCCAAGCAGGGAGCCTGCTTGAGACTCTCTCTCTCTCCCTCTGCCCCTCTCCCATGCTCACACGCTCTCTCTGTCTCAAATAAACAAAATGAAAAAAAAAAAAAAAAACAACCAACAACAACCAAAAACCTCAGTGGAACTTCCTCGTTGGTAAACACAATGTATTAGGAGGGTGATGTACTCTGATTCCACAGGGAGAAAGCACAGAAGCTCTGTGTTCAGGGCCCTCTCAGACTTTACTTTATGTGCTTCTTCATGGAAAATCCTGATTTTATTTTTTTATACTAAAACTGTAATAGTAAATGCGGCACTTTCCCGAGTTCCGTGCGTTGTTCTAACATATTATCAAATCTGGGAACCCTCCAGATTTGTACCCTGTGCGTCAGAAGTGTAGGTGGTATGGGAACCTCTGAACTTGTGCCTGGAATTTAAAATGAAGGCAGTCTTGTTGGGGACAGTGCCCTTAACCTGTGGAGTCTGATATTAACTCTGGATGGTTAGCATCAGAACGGTACTGCAATATTCATAAGGGTATTGCCTGTGTAGTCTGGAATGCTCTGCTTTTTTTTAGCAGCTAAAGTTCTGGCCAAACGTGGGCTTACACCAACTAAAGCCCCCGCTTTTAAAAAGTTTTTTTAAATGTTTGTTTATTTTTGAGACAGAGAGAGACAGAGCATGACTGGGGGAGGGTCAGAGAGAGGGAGACGCAGAATCTGAAGCAGGCTCCAGGCTCTGAGCTGTCAGCACAGAGCCCGATGCGGGGCTTGAACTCATGGACCGTGAGATCATGACCTGAGCTGAAGTCGACGCTTAACCAACTGAGCCACCCAGGCGCCCCTACCAACTAAAGACCTTTTTAAAGAAATGTTTATTTATTTATTTTGAGAGAGTGAGAGAGAGTGTGAGCAGGGGAGGGGCAGAGAGAGGGAGAGAGAGAGAGAGGGTCTCAAGCAAGCTCCGTACTAACAGCATGGAGCCCAACCTGGGGGTCAATCCCACGAACTGTGAGATCATGATCTGAGATGAAATCAAGAGACCCTTAACTGACTGAGCCACCCAGCCACCCCTACACTAAGTAAAGACTTTTTAAAGTACGTACTTCTAGAATCCTCAGCCTTGGTGATCCGTTTTTTTGTAGAAACCCTGGATGCCGTAGGGGAGGTAGGTCTTCAATAGCCCTCAAATCTGTCTCAAAACTCAGGGTAGTAGAGTTGTATGGTGGATGTACTACAGAGCACTGACACGGGAATTCAACTCAAATGAGTTTAATCCAAACATGAACTAAGCACTGTTATGTACCTGGCATGATTAATCAGGGTGGAAAAAAAAAGACTGTAATACAAGAACTAACTTGCTGCTTCCAAAGCATTTACAATGAAGTAGAAAAAATAAATATGTATGGAATTAATACAATAGAATTTGTCAATTATCTTTAGTACTTCCATGAGTGCATATGAAAGTGGGGCAGAAGCTATTGATTTTGCCCAAGAGTGAGGGACAGGGAAACCTTAACAGAGAAGGTGATGTTTGGCTGGGCCTCAAAGAATGATTAGGAATTCACCGGACAGAGAAGAGCATTCTGGGAAGAAAGAATAGACGAGCAAAGACACGGGTTGGAAAAGGACAGAGAGGTAGTGCGTCTAGATGTAGAGCGTGTGATGGGGACAGATAGGGCAGAAGTGAAGTATGATGGGAAAAAAAGGTATGATGGAAACGGTTGGAAGGAGTCAGCTGTTTTAGAACTTCTAGCAGGACTGAACGGATTACTAATAGTACCTAGTACAGTATGTGGAACATGGTCAGAGCTTTACATTTGTTGAATGAATGCATGCATGACTGGATGATTGAATTAAAAAAAAAAAAAAGAAAAGCAAGACAAACCGTTAAGAAGATTTCTTGCTAGCCTTTCTTCCTGACCACCTGGTCACCATGGGAGGGACAAAGAGGTCCCTCATTCTAACTCAGATTTTATAGGAGAGAGGGTCCACCTGCTTGCTGACATCTTTTAATTTTGCTTCTCTGAGTCTTACTCCTTTTTAGGATTTGAGAGCTCATGTAGCCACATTTCCTAGGTTGACTAGTGAGCCAACAGAGCCCCAGAAAGGAGGCATTGTCCAAGTTCACACAGCTCACTGGTGGCTTGTCTTCTTCAAGTCCCCCGCTCAGCCATCACCCAGCTTGGTTTCAGCAAGTGGCATTGCCTTCCACTTAGTTCACTGAGAATGTAGATGCCGTAACGACCTTCTCTGGCTTCCTTTCCATCTACATGCCTACCCATGACTAAACCCATCTTCCTTTCTCTTCGTCTCAGATGGTAAGGTTGTCTTCTCTGCATCCTTGAGCCCACTCTTGACTCCATCCTTGCAACATCAACTCCAGGACCTTGGTCTACTATCGTTTCCTTCAGCCTAGAAACGTGCTCAAATTTCTCTCACACTCAAAAATAGTTCATCTTAGACCCTATTTCCCTTTCTGCTTACCACTTAAACTGTCCTCATCCAAACATCTTTAAAGAATAGTCTGGGGGTGCCTGGGTGGCTCAGTCAGTTAAGCATCGGACTTCAGCTCAGGTCCTGATCTCACAGTCTGTAAGTTCGAGCCCTGCATTGGGCTCTGTGCTGACAGCTCAGAGCCTGGAGCCCGTTTCAGATTCTGTGTCCCGCTCTCTCTCTCTGCCCCTCCCCTGCTCATGCTCTGTCTCTCTCTGTCTCAAAAATAAGTAAAAACATTAAAATAAATAAATAAATAAACACACAAACTGAAAATTCTTGAAAAAAAAATAAAGAATAGTTTGCATTTGGTGCACTTCATCACCTGCCCTGTATCTTCTACATGTTTCCATTCAGTTTCCACTCATACTACCCCACTGAAACTGTTATAAATCAGGCATGGCCCTCCTTTATTTTGCCAGATTCCACAGATTTAAACTTTTAAATATATTCTATCAGCAGACCTTTCTATAATATTTCATACTCTTGGTGATTCTTTCCTTCTAGAAGCTCTCTCCTCCTTTGGTTTTCGATGGTATTGCACTCATCTGGTTATTCCAGCCCTGTGATCATCCTCTTCTCTCTTCTTCGAGAAGTTTTTCTCTAATGACCCTTTAAAGGTTAATATCTTCTCGGTTCCGTCCTCACTCCTCTTCTTTGGGGATCTCACATTGTACTTGTGTGATTTCAACAACTTTTGTGGTTTTAGCCTCCCCCCGGTATGTGGAGAACCATCTCTAGTCCAGATTCCAGGCATTGACCCAGTTCATCTACTTCCTATTGTTTATTTCCAACTGCATATGCATACAGACACCCTTTACTGCACATTACATTCAATCTGGTGACACTGAAGCTTCTCTCTCCAGTTAGACTATAAGCTCACTAGGGCAGAGGTTTTTATTCATCCTTATATCCTTCTAGCCTGTTATGTAACAGGATCTCACTCATATTTGTTGACCAGTTGACCAGCTGACCAACCGAGTGAGCAAATGCCTTATCGGTCTGTCTGCTGCTCACTCCAGCTCTGCGTTAAGGAACACATACATTTTCTCTTCAGGTTCCTGCCCTGTGCCCTTTGGGGCTACATTCGACCTAAGATGGCGACATCCGGGTCCTCTCTCTAGCCTGTAAAGTCCTCTGTTTTCACTTCTGAAGAGACAGGGACCCCATGTCTCTCAAGGGACACTGCTTCTCTCTGGCAAAGAACAGTAAGAGGCTTCATTTTTGCCCTTCCTTCTCGGAATTCTGATGTGATGGCTCTGGTAGGCTTGAGGTTAGAGATCCCAATATTGTTTCCCCCCTGGTGATGATCTCTTCCCCTGAGCCTTCCTCCAGGCGGCCAGAACCCCTTACCTTGAAGAAGAGTGACGGCCAGGATGAGGCCAGCCAGCTGCTTCCCCTGCTCCATGCCAGTCTCTGTCTTGTCCCTGCAGAAGCACTAAGCAACCCCTAGCAGCCAGCTGACCTGTTGAGCAGCTAGTCTGGCTCCGCCCAGCATCCTTCAGGCTGGGGCCCCTGAGAGAAAGCCCTGAATCTGAGCCTCCACCCTCTCCTTGAAATGTGGGCAGAAGGGGGCCTCAGCAGGGCTGCAGGTGCAGATGTATTTTGCTTTTCTGTTAAGGAGTGGAGGATGGGAGTTGGCAAGAGGAAGAGGGAGAGAGTGCTGGATCCCCATTGCAGGGACAGCTTGCACAAGAAAACCCCTTGGGTTCTGGGTAGGAGATGGCCTGGGCCCCTCACTTCGTGAGAGAGGTAAACATCTCTGCCCCAACCTGTTGCTAGGATCTCAGCCGGTTGCTTGTTGCTAGCTGCCGTTGCCAGAATTAAGGAATTTAGGTGGGGACACTCGTGCTCAGGGCTGGAGATCTGAACACGAGCCCGTCTCAGTCCAGGCGCTTGCTCAGGAATTTTTCACTGCTCTTTTGAGACAAGATCATCAACAAAGTGCCTGCCTGGAAGAGAATAGGAAGAATAATTGCGAGGGGACAGGCCATATATTTCCAAGGGCCAGAGCATGAACAGAGCTTCCAGGATGTTAAGGTTCGTCTCCCTCAGCAGGTCGGTCAGTGAGTCAACAAACACGTACAGAGATCTCGTGACGTGCCGGACACGAGCCAGGTATTGGAGATACAGAAGGGAACAACCAAACCCACGCTATCTCTGCCCTCGGGTAAATTATAGTCCAACTCCGGCAGTGTAGAGAGTTTGGACCCCCATAGGCCTCAGGGGGAAGAAGTCCACCTGTCTCCTGGGGAGGCTCACTCTGCCTGTGCATCAATCATATTGTTTTTAATAGTTACTTCTTATTGAGCAAATATGATGTGTCAGGCACGATGCAAACTTTTTGTCCAAATCATTATTGTGATACTGGGGTAATCAGGCTCTGAAAAATTCCCTGACTGGCCCAGGCCCTGTGGGTAGGCAGTATAGGAGCCAGGATTCCAATGTCTGGCTGAGGGCGGTGGGGGTGGTTGGTGGGGTTCCAAAGCCCAGCGTCCTACTGGTGGGAAGTTACTTAGTCTGGTATCCCAGGCTGCTAGAGGAGGACCTTGGGCAAGCTCCCAAGAAAGCCCAGCAGTGGGAGGAACCTTCTGGGATGGCTTATGGGATGGGGCTTACAGCTTTTCTCCAGTGTTTTGAGAGCTGGCTGTTTTCAGGTGGTGAGTGAATGCAGTTATTCTGTCGACAGAAATTCTGCAATTATCGTTTTTCACCAGTGACGCAGGAAAGAACATTCTAAATCTCCTTTTACTTCCTGGAGGCCTAGACAACCTTTTTCATAGTCTCTACTCTCCCTCCCACCTCACCCCCAAGCTCACTGCTTGCAGAAAGAGCAATTCGCACCTGCTTCTTTCCTACCCCACCCCCAGTCTACCCCTACCCTGACAGTTTCCCATCACCAACGGCAGAGAGCAGAGAAATAGGCGTTTTCTAGTTCCTCCCCCACCCCTTTACTTTTTCCGGGTACCCGTGAGTCGGTTGGGGGAGGGCATCCTCTCTCACCCTGGCCGCTCATTCTGAGACCCGGGGCTGTCTGCTGAATGAATTCTGCCGGAAAATGGAACACTCCAGTTTTCTGGCCGGCCTGACACTGTCTGTCCTTCTCTCCCAAGGTAAGGCTTCTCCAGGTGGTGGGGGCATCTTGGGAAGGGACGTTGGAGAACGTCCCTCCCTTGGAGAGGGACATTACCACCTGGAGGGAGCTCCACTTGAAAGTCCTCAATGCTAGCTTCAAATCACAAGGCAGAGCTGTCAGGGGAGCAGGGCTGGGATACAGCCCAGGGCTTGGGTTTGGGAGACAGGCTCTTGGCTTTGACGGACTCTAGGTAGGCATGCATGTTGCCCTTGAATGTCTTTTTAAAGGCCTTAGGCCAGAGATCTCTGCAGGAAATGTTGTGGTCTGCAGGGGTCTGAGCCTGGGCTGGTAAGGGAGCACTATTCCTTCCAGGGCAGAGGGTCTCTGGGGTCTAGGGCTCTTACTCATTTGGCCATCATTTGTCACCACCAAGAGCCATGCATGACCCAGCATTCAGGGGAAAGTTAAAGAGAAAGTTAGCTTTAGGTTGAACAGGAAGGAGGGCAGATTTAGGGAGGTAGGCTCATCAACTCATTTGTTTGCCTGGTTTTAAAACCGATAGTCCCTTGTTCCAGAAACCGTCTCAGCCTCAGGCAAACTGGGACTAACACTTTGGGACATCCAGGATTTCCACTGGAAACAGGTTCCCCGTGGGAGACACGACTGACTGTAGGATGTGAAGCATCTGACGTGCCTGTATCTCCCTGAGCGAGTGTACACGCATGTATCATCCTGGCCGGCTTGAGAGGCATGAGAAACAGCTCTTTTGGGGGATTTTCTTGAGGATGCTCTTGTATTCAAACGGGTACCTGAATATGAAGTTCAGGGAAAAATCTGGATTCCACTTTCCCCGGGGATTGGAGATACAGATTCTAGGGCCTCTGTGGGCTGTGGACATGCTCTCAGTCAAAGCAATTCAGGGGATCTAGAAAGACGCTGTACATACGCCTCCAGCCTCTAAACTCCCTACAAGACTTGACTTGCATGGAGCCCCACGAATGAATTTGATAAAACTGTTTTTCTGTTCCCCTCCCCCTCAGCAAGGGTAGAAAACCTAAAAATCTTTACATGGCATTTGCCCTGGGTCTCCTTCTGGATCACTGGGCTGGTAATTCATACTGGCTTCTCCCCTCCCCCAGGTGGACTTCTACTTGTCCCCTATTTGTTCCTTGTAATTCTAGAAGTTTTGTTGGGGAACAAATGTAGACATCTTCAGCTGAGGAACGCTCTTCTGCCTTTCATGTTTCTCGGATGCTTCCGCAGCCTACGCTCCCCTCCGACTTCCTTTTATTTATTTATTTTTAATGTTTATCTATTTTTGAGAGAGTGTGACTGGGGGAGGTGTGGGGGCGGTGGACAGAGGGTCTGAAGCAGGCTCTGCGCGGACAGCAGAGAGCCAGGCAGGGCTCGAACTCCCGAACTGCGCGATCATGACCTGAGCCAAAATCAAAGGCTCAACCAGCTGAACCACCCAGGTGCCCCGAAAGTGGTCCTTTTTAAGTATAAGCCTCAGCAGAATCAGGCATCTGCTGGAGATCAAACAGCTGACTCAAATCATGGTATTTCCACCCCCCCCCCCCCCACCCACCCAAGTGAGTCCCTACAAGATATCCGTGGAGGAACTGGAGGACAAGGTGTTGCTGAGTTGTAACACCAGCATCATATGGATGGAGGGAACGATGGGAACGCTATTTCGCAACGATACAAATCTGGACCTGGGAAAACGCATCCTGGACCCACGAGGAGTGTATACGTGCAAGAGGCCAGACGAACAAGACAAGATACCTTACACGCAAGTATATTATCGAAGTATGTGCCTTCTGGACCCTTGGGGTTGAAATGGGTGGGACCTCTGGCTATGAGAACTTCAGAGCCAGAGGGGACTATAGTGGACCAATCTGTTCTCCAAACAAACTGGGGTCACTCTTGTAATGGTATAAGCCAGGCTTTGGAGCCCTCGGAGTGAGAAAGAGCTTAGCTGGTGGAAAAACAAAACAAAACAAAACAGTAGGGGCTTGTGACTCGAGCAGTAGAGGTTTCGTCGGGAGAAAGGTTTGGCCCACCGCCTTGTTTACATTCCTACAAAGCTGACATTACTTCTTGGCTCTTCTCAGGGATTTCTGGGGATAAAGGGCACAGGTGGATGTAGCCAGGGCATCAGCAGGCCTTTCTCCAAGGGTCTTACTGACGTTCGGGTCTTGGTGTGAGAGATCCCGGGGCCGCCCTAGGGAGGCAGAGATGCTTCCCTGGTCTTGAAGGCTCCCCTTCCCCCTCAGTGTGTCAGAACTGTGTGGAACTGGACTCAGGCACCCTGGCCGGCATCATCATCACGGACATAATCGCCACTCTTCTCCTCGCTTTGGGGGTCTATTGCTTTGCGGGATATGAGACCGGAAGGCTCTCTAAGGGTAAGTGGATGGGACAAAGTGTGTGTGCACGCTTATGTCGTGGGTGTGAGTGTGCCCCTGCGAAGCATGGGGCTGGCAGTGGGTTGTGTCTCACCTGGGAGCCGCTCTTGCAATCTCCCAGTGACTCCTAAACCTGGTTCTGGGAAGACCTGTGCCCATCTCGCTCATGCGGACTTCTGAGGATGCCACCAGCTGCGGTCGTCCTGCAGAGCGTGGGGTTTCACTGTCCCATCCTCCTAGGCCCCTGATGACTCTTTTTCCCTGGTTCTTCTAGCCGCTGACACTCAAGCTCTCCTGGGAAATGACCAGCTCTATCAGGTGAGCCCTGAGGGGGAGGAGCCATGAATGGGGGGTGGGGGGCACGGGAGGGGACATGAATGGAGGTGAATGGATGAAGGGTCCTGGTGGGGAACTCATCAGAGCGGATGTGGGGGCTGGAAAACTCAGGCAGGAGTTCTCATCTCTGGGGTCTGCTGGGGTCCTCTCTGGGAGAATCCTGACTCTGCCTGCCTCACTGTTCCCCCTTCTCACCTCCTAGCCCCTGCGAGATCGGAATGATGCTCAGTACAGTCATCTTGGTGAAAACTGGCCTCGGAAGAAGTGAACCGGAGACCGGTGGCTTATAGGAGTATCAGCTACATCGACTGCACCTCCTTTCCTTGTTCAGCCAATAAAGATGTCTTCTCTCCCTCAGCAGGTGCCTGGACTTTTCAAGACTGCCGGGCAAGGCACGGGAGTTGTCCTGCCTCAGTTGGGCCCTTGCCCTCCCTGGCCACCTGTGTCCTTCCTTCACTGCTTCCATTCCTCTGCCCCAGACGGACCGTGTGACGGGCACTCTCCCACCCCCATCTGGCCCACTGGTGCTTGCTGCCCGGTGGGCTCCCTGGGTGCAGGGCTCCATCACACTGCCTCGGCTACTTGTTGCCTCCGGCCCCCTAGTGCAACCCCTTAAAGGCTTTGGCTTTCTCACCACAGCCGAGGGCGGGCTGCTATGTTTAGAGACCCAGCCACACAGAAGTTTCCATGACATCGTAAGCAGAGGAGGTGGGAACATCAAGGGCCCAGGAGACCGTTTCTTATCAAGATGTGGAGGGCGTGTGTGGCAAAGTCCCACTTCTGCCAAGGGGCTGGCCCTGGCTTTATGGCCCCTGTGGAGTGGTAGCCACTGGCTGCGAGGAGGTTTCTACGTAGGTCTGCTCAGGACCCTTTCCTTCCTCCTGTATAGAAGATACCATTCACCTTCCTCTTCTCAGAACCTGTCCCCGTCCCACCCCTGCCTTCTGCATCACAAAGTAACATCAGAAGCTCATCAGCAATCCAAATGCGTTATTCCTCTTCAACCACCCGGAAAGCTGGAATTTGAGAGCGGACAGGGGCCAGGGATGTTTTCAATACATGTCATCTTCAGCTAGTGGTTAGTGGTGAGCCTGAGAGATTCTGAAACCTTGGGAGCCTGAGAGATTTATTAAAAGTATAGACGCTCGATGGGGCACCTGGGTGGCTCCGTCAGTTGAGCATCCGACTTCGACTCAGGTCATGGTCTCACGGTCTGTCGGTTCGAGCCCGGCGTCGGGCTCTGTGCTGACAGCTCGGAGCCTGGAGCCTGCTTCCGATCCTGCGTCTTCCTCTCTCTCTGCCTCTTCCCCACTCTCACTTTGTCTCACTCTGTCTTTCAAAAATAAATAAATGTAAAAAAAAAATAAAAAAAAAATAGACACTAGGGCCCCCCTCTCGGAACGTGGCCCCCAGGTGATTCTGAAGCACCTCCAGTACAGAGAGTCTCTAGAGGAAGAGCTGAGGCCACTGACTCTTTTGAGGCCCTTATGCTCATTCCTGTCCACCATAAGGGCAACCCTTCCCTTTTGTTCTCTGAGTTAGAGTAACTGGAAGGACTTCAGGACAATTTAATAAGAGTGGGAGTTCCCCAGACCAGGGTTTCCAAAGGAGGAAAGAATTAACAACCACACAGCCAGGGATCTGTATGATTCTGCCCACTATCTTCTCGAGCTATACGCGGATGTTAATTCTGTTAGCGACAGAAGTTAGCCACAGAATGAACTTGTAATTTACACATTGAACTTGTGAACTTGTAATTTACACATGCTTGGATCATGGTTACAGTTTATTTCTACCCTTTCTATCCCTACTACCGTAGTCCTCTGAAACCTGCCTCCTGCTTTCACATTGGGTTCCCTCCGCCTTGGGCAACTTAACCATGGCTTCTACAGCACCAAGGCTTGTACCCTTCCCATGCCCTGCACACTTCTCTTGTATTCCTCGTATGCTCTTACATCCCCCTATACCTCTCTCCAGTCCTCAACATTGAATGCGCTTGGGACTCCTCTGCACTTTGGAACCTCCAAAGATTCTGATTATCTTGGGCTAAGGCATCAGGACTTTAAAAACGGCTTAAGGTGATTTCAGTGTGAAGCCACGGTTGACAAACCTGCCCTCCACCTGAGCCCTCCTGGAAACTTGTGTCCCTTTGGTTCTCTTTTTGGTGCTTTGAAAAAATAGCTTTACTGAGGTACTGCATGTATTTAAAGCGTAAAGTTTGATATTTTGACATATGTATGCACTTGTGATACAACACCACAGGCGAGGTAATGAACATATCCAACAACGTGAACAGTTTCCTTGTGCCCCTTTGCATGCAATCCCTCCCTCCTTTCTCTCCTTATCCCTCCACCCTCCAGGCAACCGCTGATCTGCTTTCTGTCATTATAGATTAGTTTTTGTTTTTTGAGATTTATATAGGAGTGTAATAATGTAACATGTACCCTTTTTTGGTCTGGCTTCTTACACTTGAGCATAATTATTTTGAAATTCATACATCTTGGTGCATCAATCAATAGTTTACTGCTTTTTACTGTCCAGTAGTATTCCATTGTATGGATATACCACAGCCTGTTCATCCATTCACTTGCTGATAGTCTTTTGGGTTATTTCCTGGTTTGGGCTATTACAAATAAAGCTACGATGACCAGTCACCATAGAAGTTATTGTGTGGTCTATATGATTTTATTTCCTTTTTAAAAAAATTTAATGTTCATTTATTTCTGAGAGAGAGAGAGAGAATGAGAGAGAGACAAAGTGAATGGGGGAGGGATAGAGAGAGAGGGAGAATCTGAAGCAGGCTCCAGGCTCTGAGCTGTCAGCACAGAGCCCGATGTGGGGCTCAGACCCACAAATTATGAGATCATGACCTGAGCCAAAGTCAGACGCTTAACCGACTGAGCCACCCAGGCACCCCTCATACGCTTCTATTTCTGTTGGACAAATACTCAAGAGTGGAATGGCTGAGATGCAACTTTTTTTTTTAAGTTTACTTATTTACTTTGCACGTGGGAACAAGTAGGAGAGGGGCAGAGAGAGACAGAGAATCCCAAACAGGACCTGCACTGTCCGTGTGGAGCCCCACGTGGAGCTCAAACTCATGAACCATGAGACTATGACCTGAGCCAAAGTTCGACCCTTAACCCACTGAGCCACCTCTGAGATGCAACTTTGAAAGAAAGTAATCTGGCTATTCTAGGTCCTCTGTAGTCCCATGTGAATTACCTTCTCAGTTACTACAGAACACCTGCTGGGGTTTTGATCTGGATCATGTTGAATTTACAGATCAACTTGGGGAGAATTGATTTCTTAATGATACTGACTCTTCCAATACACAAACACGTCTTTTGTCAGATTTACCCCCTAAGTATTTTATATTTTTTGATGCTATTGTATATGGCACTTTTAAAATCTCAATTTCCAATTGTTCACTGATAGAATCTAGAAATACAGTTGTTTTCGTATACTGATCCTGTACCCTGAAAACTTCCTAAGATCACGTATTAATTCTAGTAACTTCTTTTTTTTTTTTTTTTTTTTTGTAAAGTTCATCAGAATTTCCACACAGATGTTCGTGGTGTTTGTGAATAAGGACCGTTTAACTATTCAATTTCTAAACTGGATGTATTTTACTTCTGTTTCTTGGCCTATTGGCGTTGGCTACCTCAAGTACCGTGTTGAATAGACGCGGAGTGAGGACATTCTTGCCTTATGTGTGATTTTAGGGGGAACATTGTCTTTCATCATTAAGTATGATATTGGCCATAGGTTGGTTGGTGGTTTATTTTTTGAATTTATGTATTTTATTTTTTAGTAATCTCTACATCCAGCATGGGGCTCAAGCTCATGACCCCGAGATCAAGAGTCGCATGCTCCACCAACTGAGCCAGCCAGGCTCCCCTCTTCTTTTTATATATTATTAGATTAAATTTGTTAAAACTTAGTGAATAATTCTTGCATCTATTCAAAGGGGATATTGGTCTGCTGGCTTTTTTTGTTTTTCTTGTAGTGTCTTTGCCTGGTTTTGATATCAGCGTTTGGCATTAAGTTTCTCCAGAGAAACAGAGCCAACAGGATGTGTATGTAGGAGATGGAACAGAGAGAAGGAACAGAGGGAAGAGAGAAGAGACAGAGAGGGGGATTTATTTTAAGGAATTGGCTCATTTGATTGCGAAGGTTGGCAAGTCCAAAGCTGGCAGTAAACCAGGAGGCTGGGGACCCAGGGAAGAGTTGATGTTGCAGCTTGAGTCCAAAGGCAGTCTGGAGATGACAACTTCTCTCTTCCTCAGGGGACCTCAGTCTGCTTTTTCTGTAAGACCTTCAACTGATTGGATGAGGCTCACCCACCCACACTATGAAGGATAACCAGCTTTACTCAGAATCTGCTGATTTAAATATAAATCCCCCCATATACCTTCACCACAATATCCAGGTCTGTTTGACCAAATATCTGAGCCAGGTTGACACATAAAATTAACATGGATGAGTTTGGTCTCCATAGAGTGAGCCATAAGTATTCCCTCTTCAATTTTCTGGAAGAGTTTGTATAGAATTGGTATTATTTTTTCCTTCAATGTTTGGTAGATTTCACTATGAAGTCTTCTTGGTCTGGAGTTTTCTTTGTGGAGAGTTTTTTTTTTTTTTCTTTTTTTAATGTTTGTTTGTTTTGAGGCACACACACACACACACACACACACACACACATCATGAGCCAGGGAGGGGCAGAGAGAGAGGGAGAGAGAGAAAGAATCCCAAGCAGGCTCCATGCTTGGCATGGAGCCTGAAGTGGGGCTCGATCTCATAATCATGAGATCATGAGCTGAGCCGAAATCAAGAGTCGGATGCTCAACTGATTTAGCCACCCAGGTGCCCCTGTGGAAAGGTTTTTCACTATATAAGTTCAACGTATTTAATAGCTAACAGCTTACTTACCAGGTTACCTGTTTCATCGTCAGTGAGTGGAGTGCCTTCTGCTCTGTCTTCAAGCTCTACCCATCCTTCCCTTCAAGGCCCAGGCGAGGTCTCTTCTCTGTGTTGCTCTCTCCCTACCACGGCAGCTCTCCCGGCTTCTCCCGGGAACACTGTCCGCAGCCCTCACGGCCGCTTAATCTCATTTGTTTTTCTGTTGGTGTTCAACCTTCTGCATTCTTGGCCACCCTTCTATAATCGCAAGCTCCTTGAAGGCAAAAACTGTTTGTTTGCACCCCCTTAGCGCTCAGCACAGTGCTGGTCTGCCACACGAGTGGTGAGAAAAGCAGTCGCTGAAGAAGTACCTAAAGGATTAAATACAGAGCTTTTAAGCCGGAAAAATGGCGAGCACTTTTGTATGGTCACAGCCGGCACACGGAGGTGCTCAGAACGTTGGAGTTGGACAGTCCCGGCTGCTGATTCCAGCGCTGTCCCTCACTAGCCGTGCAACTTCAGTAAATAACCTCTCCGAGTCCCCTGACCCCGTCAGGGCAACCTCTGTCTTATCTGCCTCGTTGGGTTGTCGAAAGGATTAAAAATGAGATTACGCGTGGAAGGCGCTAAGGGCGATTTCTAGAGCATAGTCAATGTTCACCAGACATGGGCTACTATCTCTTGGATCACCCCGAGCCATACCTCCCTGTGTCCGTCATCAAGGGACACAAGGGCCAGGTTGCTGATCAGCAGCTAGGCATGGTCAGCATCACAGAGTCTCCTGGTGAGCCTGCGTGTTGAGTGTGCAGAGGCAAAGAACCGTCGCTTTAACAGGGACCGACACATAACACGGTCCCAACGAGCCGGCCGAGGCTGAGTGTGCACGCCATGTGGCAGGCTGCTAACCGCGAATGGCCTTTTTGGTCACGGCCACACGCAGAAATAGCCCTGTGGTGAGCAGGGAGGTTTCTGAGCGCAGAGAGGGAGAAGGGGGCCCGCTGGGGCTTGTCACAGCTCCAGCCTCCGCCGGGTGTAGGGGTGTAGACGGAGCGCTGGGCGCTGGGTCAGGGCGAGGCCTCCCACTGGGCCCCCCAGCCCACATCCTGCTGAGACAAACCACAGCAGCTGCCTTCTGGCTGCTGGCTCAAAAGGTGAAGGGAGGGGTGCCTGCTTGCTCCCCAGCACATCCTTCCCCGTGGGCCGGGCTCAGCCCTGGCTTTCTCTCCCAGGCAGCTTGTGGAAATCGGGGTCCCCAGCCCCTTACACCTCACGCTGCCCATCCGCCGCTTTCTCCTGCCTTTGAGGGCTGATGCTTCTGTCCCTCCGTTTTCTGAACTGGCCACTCCAATCGGGGCCCATCAGCCACTCTCTGCCATCCTTGATGTTTTTCTCCAAGAGAAGTTAGTCAGGGGACTATCTTTTCCCTTCTTTCCCGTTCTCTTGTTTATTTCTTCCCTAACGCCCTCTCCAAAGACAGGGTCAGATGATGCCCCCACCCGCATGCATTTGAGATCATAGCTGGGAATTTAGTCAAAGGGAGGGAGGACCTGAGGAAACAAGGCAGCCTCGGAGGGCCTCCCAGAAAAAAGGGACGGAAACTCTTTCAGCCAAATACACTTTATTTCTTTTCTCTCTCAGCTGACAGGGAGCCTAGCGCATTCGCGCAGATGCAAATGACCATCCAGGGGCCTGCGGGGAAGACGTGGGGGAGGGCCCAGAGGGCTGGTTCGGGGCCAGGGTCTGCGAACGGGGCAGGACCTCTGCCAAAGTTACCCGGTCCATCCCCACAAAGGGTCACCGAAGACAGAGCTGGGAAAATGGAAAGGTAGATGGAATAGTTAGGGATGGGGGCAACTTCTGTGCAGGAAAGGGGGGAAGCGAAGGGAGAAGGGGGCTCTCCTGCAGGGTAGGAAGGAACTGGTGATGGTGGGGGTGGGAATAACAGAAATAAATACCCAGACGAGGGGCCGTCCAGGTGGGGGGGGGGGGTAGCCATGATGTTTCACAATAGTGAATAGTGCCTGTGCTATTCTAGGACTGAGCGCCAACAGAGAAGGCAGGATGGAAGGAGCTGGCGAGAAGGCTGCAGGGTGTGAGCTCTCCAGAAGGCAGAGGAGCTGTTCTCTTCTGGGGTCCAAGATTTACTCAGGGTACAGGGAACAGCAGGCCCCGAAGAAGCCAGACCTGGGCCTGTGGGAGGCAGCGTCCTCAAGAGCCATCAGATGCCTCTCTGATTCAGGCCAGAATACAGATCCTGCTGGCCTTTCCGGATGGGCTGGGGGTGGAATAGAGAGGTGGTAGTCAGCAGGGTGGCAGGAGGTAGTTCCTCAGAAAGAAGGGCCTCTGAAGATCTAGCTTTAGTGCAATGGAGAGACTCTTAGACTAGGAGTCAGGAGGCAGGCTCAAGTTCTCACCTGGACCAGGCACCCACTTGTAACAGACTTGCCGCCTTCCGTAAACCTCACCTTTCCCATCTCGAAAATGGGACTCTAAAGACCCACCTCTCAGGGCATTTGTCGGAATTCAGTGAAGTCACTCACGCATACGACAGCGAATATAGCACATGCTTGGCTGCTGCTCGATAAATAAATATTTGTTGAGCTTGCCCAGGTGTGCTATTCCAAATATTTAGCAATTGGTGGTGCGCACACCCACCCACCGGTCGGAACGGTCCTGCTGGGGGTCTGCCGCGCCAGACATTAATTCTCTAGCTGTCTGATGGGGAGGCAGTCTGGTGGGGGAGAGGCTGTGAGGTCTGGCGGTACGTGGGTTGGGGCAGGGTGGGCAGGAAGCTTGGGGCTGTTGACCAGCGAAGTACTTTGATATTTCAACAACGGGTGTGACGGTACCGGTGCGCGCAGGTGGGACATCAGTCCCGATTGTGTCACGTTAGAACGTGCGGGTGTGGTCTCCCCTGTGCTAACGAATCAGCCACAGAAATAGGAGCGCTGTTTCCCTCCCCAGGCCATGGTTGTAGAAGCCACACAGCCTTGGAAATGGCCCTGTTCCATCACGAAGGAGGCACAGGCGGGCACAAGGCGGGTTGTCCTGGAGCTCTGAGTGAGGGGCTTCGAAGGGTCTGGAGGGCAAGCTAGACGGTCCCACCTGTCCCCTTCTCCCCTAGAAAGCTCCCCCCACCCCGTCCCTTGTTACCTCGTAGTCTGGATTGGGCACAGGTGGTGGTTTCTCCTTGTTTTGTCCTGCAGGGGAGGGGGTGGGGGAAGGATTAGTTTCTAGAGGGAACACCCATCTCGTGGCAACGAGACCCAGATCTGTTCTCTCGTCTCTGTCTCCTCTTTTTCCATCTTGGCCGTTCTTTCTCTTGCTTCCTTTCATCCCATCTCTAACGACCCCCACACTCTCTATCATTTTATGACTTTCCTCAGCTCAAAGTCCTTTCATGTTTCCTTTCCTACGGGTAAGGGAAAGGAGAAGGCGGGCGCCAGTATCCCAAAGTCTCTGTCCCCACAGACTGGGAGGGGAATCTGGTTACTCCAGAACACTCAGGCATTTGGGGAAGCCATCCCGTTAATAAGCTTTTTGTACTTTTCTAGGACGGGAAAGAGAAGTGATCTGAGATGTGAACCCCTCCGTCCAGATGCTGGCCACACGGTGAATGTTCTATAGGAGCTGTCTTGACCTGGCTGTGGACTTGCCACCCCGGCTGGACTTTCCCTTCGGTGGGACTCTTTTCCGACTGAAGCCCGCGGTCTTACCCCTGGGCCTGCCGCCTGCACCTGGTCCTCGCATCATGGTCACGGAACTGGCCTTTTTATTCTTGCTCCAATAATATACCAGCAGCAGCAACCCCAGAGTGATACAGACATCAGCCACGATGGTCGCGGCCACTGCCATCAGATCCACCTCCATGCAGTTCTGACACACTGTGGGGGACAGGGGGAGGGGGAGAAGAAGAGAAATCACCGGGAAAAGAAGACACAGAACAGTAGACCCCAGCAAGGAACCCATAAAGGCGATTTTCCCTTTCTTACTCTCACGCTTGCCGTGGCCGGAGCGGGACCTTCCAAAGTTTGTAACAACAAGCAAAGGGGGACGGTTATGGATAGAGGCCTTGGAGTCAGACAGTCCTGGGTTCAAGTCCCAGCTCCGCGCAACTTACTAGCTGTGAGGATCGTGAGAAGTGTTTTCAACTCTCAAAGGCTCTGTTTCCTTTTGTATAAAATGGGAATAAAATAGTACTTAACTCGTATTGTTGTTGCGAGGGCTAGATGAAAAAAAAGTTCCTGGCAAGTGTTTGGTATACAGCCCTTGGAGCTTAACAAGCGCTCAGAAAATGTTAGCTGTTGGGGCGCCTGGGTGGCTCAGTCGGTTAAGCGGCCGACTTCGGCTCAGGTCATGATCTCGTGGTCCGTGAGTTCGAGCCCCGCGTCAGGCTCTGTGCTGACAGCTCGGAGCCTGGAGCCTGTTTCGGATTCTGTGTCTCCCTCTCTCTGACCCTCCCCTGTTCATGCTCTGTCTCTCCCTCTCTCAAAAATAAATAAAAAAAAAAGTTAAAAAAAAATAAAAAAAAAAAAAGAAAATGTTAGCTGTTATTACTATGCCCTAGTTTATGACGCTTTATTATTCGTGTATTTATTTATAAGTGTTTACTTATTTTTAAGAAAGAGAGAGAGAGAGAGGGAGCATGAATGGGGGAGGGGCCGAGAAAGAGAGAGAGAGAGAGAGAGAGAGAGAAAGAGAGAGAATCCCAAGCAGGCTCTGAGCTGTCAGTGCCGATCCTGACTTGGGGCTCGATCTCACAAACCATGAGATCATGCCACGAGCCGAAATCAAGAATCGGGCGCTTAACCGACTGAGCCACCCAAGTGCCCCGACACTTTTTTGTAGCGGCTTTGCGAATCTTTCTGAAGAATTTATCTCTGGATAAAGCATCAGCGGAACCCATATCTATGAGCCATAATTCTGGATTCAATAGAATGCAAACGATGCAATCCTGTCTCTTGGGAAGTTGTTGTTTTAGATCTAATGCTGAGTTCACCCAGATGACCCCACATTGGTGTTTAATCTAGATTTCAGAAAACGCTGACACTGTGTGGCCCCTAAGAGTCTCAGATTGAGTGTAAGAGGAACACAAAGATGCCAGGGGACTGTGAGTTGAGTTAGGGGAAATAATTGAGAACACCCTCTTGAAGTGGTCCTTTCTAATGGTCCTATATTACCTCTTGCTTTCAGGTAGAGATAGTTCTTCTCTAGCGTGTTGCTTGTATAGCAGGCATAATAACCACTGTCTTCCATTTCTGAAAAACCATCCAGAAATAGCTGTTCTCCATATTCATTGGGCAAGAGGCCACCATTTCTTTCCCATTTTATTGATTCACTTCCCAAATCCTCAGGGCATGTCAGCACCACCGTGGTTCCAGAAATGGAGACTTTATACCCTGGGAAATGGGAGAGGAGAGAAGGGAAATCGGAGGGAGAAACCAGTAAGATTTTGGCAAAGGCAAATTAGTCACAAAGAACCAACCTGATACAGAGGGTCATTTGTCACCCAGGCCTTGGGTTTTCTTGTCAAAGGGGATGTCTGCTGGCTACAGGGCGTGAAAGAGGGAATCCGAAGGCAAAGGGGAACTGGACAACCTTTTTTTTTTTTTTGTAGTTTTTTTAGTGTTTATTTTTGGGGGAGAGAGAGAGAGACAGACAGAAAAGGGGAGGATGGAAGTAAAGGAAAGTCTAGAAAAAAGTCCCTTTGGGAATATTTCCAAAACGGGAGTTGGAGATGTGATACTGGAAGGACCTGAGTTCTTGGGGTTAATCTCTCCCGACCAATTCCTTCTCCTCTAGCCACCCACCGGCATCCTGAGGGCACCCATGAAAGACAGCTGAACTTACGTGCGGAGGCAGATGTCTGTGGAGGTGGCTCTTCACCAGAACATGAGAAAAAGAAAGCACAGTAAGAAAATAACCTTGGCTTAAGTTTCAGTTGTAGACACAGATTTTCAAGTGGGGCTAGAAACTATCCCCCCAGAACCGCCAAAGAAGGCCCATCCTTTAGTGAGCCCCAAGCCTTGAAGGTAAGTCGTGTACTCGGCGCACCAAGTATGCTCCTAGACGTAGCTCGGATGCATCAGATTGAGGTTATACCGGCACGCGTTTCTAAATCCAGATCCATGGGAGTGCGGGAAGTCTTAAAACCCTAAAGGTGAACAATTCTCAGTCTTCAAGCTCATTCTCCTGCATTGGCGCGAACCGTATTCTGGTTAGACACGAAAGGGTCTTCTCAGAGATAAAGACCTTCACTCGTCGTCAGGAGATCTCTGAGCCACTGATCCTTGGGCTTACCTATTTTTCATCATTCAGAAGTTCTCTCTTATGATGAACAGAATCCCTCATAGGAGATCAAACAGCTTTCTTATTCTCTACCACTTTCCTGTTGTTGCCTTTAAATTGTGTAAAGGACTGTACTCCTTTTAAGGGAATGGTTCCTCCCGTAAAAGGTGGCTTTGTTTTGAACTATCTCCTGAGTATAATCAACTCTCAGTTATTTTTTGTTAGAGGGAGGCAGTATTGGTGTGGACAACGAAGAGCCGCTAGTATATATAATTTGGGGCCCAGGCACATTCCCCACAGCAGGCCATGTTGTCCTGGGAGGTGGGGCTGGGGCGCCTCTTTGTTTTCTGGAAGGTTTGTGGCCGGGACACAGGGCGGCACTAGGTTATGCTGAAGCCTGGATGTGGCAGCTGGAAGAGAGGAGAGGTGCTCAGAGACCGCTTTTTCTCTGTTGGGGGCTTTCTGCTATAGTAGGCTGTTAGGGACAGGGCGTTGGACTGAATCAGAAGCCCCGTGTTTGAATCTCAGATCTGCTTTAGGCTGTGTGACCCAGGGCAAGTCATTGAACTTCTCTGAGCCTCAGTTTATTCATCTGTGAAATGGAGATAAAACACCAACCTCACAGGGTATTTGTGAGTGGTTAATGGATTATGAGGGTGAAAATGAATGGCATATAGCAGATGCTTAAGAAAAATGTTAGTTACTTTCTTCCTTTCCTTCTTGGGGTCCTGCTACAATGGAGAACAGGACTGAGTTCTGACCCAGTTGCTCAGGCAGCTCTCTGGCTGAGATCATGTGGGATGTAAACAAGTCATTCTCCAGATTTGTCTATCTGCTAATAGTTGGGATTTGAGTATAATGACGTAGATAGTTGATACTATTTGGACTTAGAAATAATTTTTCAAAACTATTTCTTAGAAATGTTATATAAACTAGAAATCATACGTAAAATAATTTAAAAGTAAATAGACATTTCACTCTGCTTGGTGTTTGTTTGAAAAAGAAATGTAAAGGGGCGCCTGGGTGGCTCAGTCGGTTAAGCACCTGACTTTGGCTCAGGGCGTGATCTCACGGTTCTTGAGTTCGAGCCCTATGTCGGGCTCTGTGCTGGCAGCTCGGAGCCTGGAGCCTGCTTTGGAATCTGTGATTCCCTCTCTGCCCCTCCCTGCCTCGTGCTCTGTCTTTCTCTCTCTCAAAAATAAATAGACATTATCTGCTGGCTCTCAGGCTATCTGCCCTACTTAAAAGTCTACAGTTCTAAACTAATTCTAGATACACATTTTTTTTTCATGTTTGTTTATTTTTGAGAGAGAGACAGAGACAGAGCATGAGAAGGGGAGGGGCAGAGACAGAGGGAGACACAGAATCCAAAGCAGGCTCCAGGCTCTGAGCTGTCAGCACAGAGCCCGATGCGAGGCTCAAACCCACGACCCATGAGATCATGACCTGAGCCGAAGTCGGACGCTTAACTGACTGAACCACCCGGGAGCCCCTAGATACACAATGATTAAATAAAGGTATTTGGATTCCATTCCTTCTACCCCCTTTTCCCAAAACCAAACCAAAACCAAAACCAAAACCAAAACCAAAAACAAAAACACCGAGCCTCATTTCTCTTATTTATTGTGGGCCTGACAGAAACATTCTTAAGAAATCTGGGGGACAACCTGTGGTTTATTTTATGCTAAGTGTAACCTCTATTGATTTAAAAATAGGACATATGTTTATACACTGGAGTTGAAATAGAAACTTTAATGCAGATTAGCGTAAGAAATTTTACAAATTCTCTCTGGAGAAACCAACTCTAAAACTAGTTTCAGAGGTGAATAGTGTTCTATTTCAACTCCTTTTACCTCTCTAGTTTGTAGTTTTTATTGGTTCAGTTTAAATAACTTTGCAGGGCCCTACAAATTAAGAATCCATACAAAGTATATATATTAGAGGGAAACTAATCTTACTGCTCAGCAGTATGTTATACAGTGAATATTTGTGTTTTGGAATTTAAAAATTATGTAAGGTGGTAGTATCATGAACGGTTTATAAATGTGTGCTGACTTGCCTATTTTAAGGGATCTTATCCACCACCAGGTCAGAAAAATGTATTTTTAATTTAAAAAAAAATTTTTTTTTAACATTTATTTATTTTTGAGACAGAGAGAGACAGAGCATGAACGGGGGAGGGGCAGAGAGAGAGGGAGACACAGAATCAGAAGCAGGCTCCAGGCTCCGGGCCATCGGCCCAGAGCCTGACGCGGGGCTCAAACTCACAGACCACAAGATCGTGACCTGAGCTGAAGTCGGACGCTCAACCGACTGAGCCACCCAGGCGCCCCAATTTTTTTTAATTAAAAAAAAAAAATTTTTTTTTAAATTTGAGAGGCCTTTTGAGGGGCGCCTGGGGGGCTCAGTCTGTGAAACGTCCGACCTCGGCTCAGGTCAGGATCTCACGGTTCGTGGGTTCGGGCCCCGCATGGGGCTCTGTGCTGACAGCTCGGAGCCTGGAGCCTGCTTTGGATTCTGTCTCCCTCTCTCTCTGCTCTTCCCCTGTTCACTGTCTCTCCCTCTCTCTCAAAAATTAATAAACATTAAAAAAAAAATTAAAATGCCTTTTGAACATTTTTAAGCCATGGATTTAAACAGCCACATAAAATAAATTACCACGTTTAAACAAGAAATAAACATTAAAAAATATAAAAAGATGAATTTGTGATTTATACAGAAACTCCCAGTGGCTTCTATCCATACTTCCCAGAATGTATGCTCAGGGATCCGTGACAGTTAGCAACAAACGCAGGCCCATCCCCGATAGATCCTACCGGTAGACCATTGTTGTTTTCGTCTAGTAGTTCTCATTATTAATATGATTGTCCTCAATACCTTTTTGTCTCACGTTTGAAAAGAGGTCGTGTAGAGTGAAAATCCTCTTACCTGAAGGGTCGTCATTGTCTGAAAAGGAAATGATAAGCAATTGTTAGCTACCCTTGTATCAGCTACCAAGAACAGACCCTGTTCCCCTGGGTTAGGACCTTCTGGTGCTAATGTAACACTGTGTGTCAACTCTACTCAAACAAAAAGAAAAGAAAAAGAAAAGGAAAAAGAAATGCATCCTTGGACTGCGTCAACAGGTCAGTCATGTTGATGACTGGTGAAATGATTATGGACAAGTTTATATTCATCTTTCAGATTCTCTATTGGAGCACCTGAATGGCTCAGTCGGTTAAGCGTCCGACTTCGGCTCAGGTCATGATCTCACAGTCCGTGAGCTCGAGCCCCGCGTCGGGCTCTGTGCTGACAGCATGGAGCCTGGAGCCTGCTTCGGATTCTGTGTCTCCCTCTCTCTCTGCCCTTCCCCCGCTCACACTCCGTCTCTGTCTCTCTCTCTCTCTCAAAAATAAACATTAAAAAAAAATTCTCTATGGTATTAAAATGTAATTTTCCAGATTGAAAGAAAGAAAGAAAGAAAGGAAGAAAGAAAGAAAGAGAACAGCGGATCTCCAAATTCTTCATGGCTGTATAGGAAAAGTTGTTTTGGGCCCTACCTCCTACATTAAACAACTGATGGCGATTTACAAAAATAGATCCTAAGTAGTCATTTTGCAATAGCAAGTCATTACATCATACACCTTGAACTTACATTGTGCTATACGTCAATTATATCTCAATAAAGCTGGGGAAGAAAATGAAGCTCTGCATTGCACATAAATCGATGAGAAAGAAAATCAACTGTAAATGGCAACGGCATGCAGAAGAGATTAGTGATCCCGAAGCATGTCAGTGCTTTCGACGTGCTCCATCTGTCAAGAAGGTAACGTTAGGGGCGCCTGCGTGGCTCAGTCCGTTAAGCGTCCAACTCTGGCTCAGGTCATGATCTCACGGTTCGTGAGTTCCAGCCCCGCGTCGGGCTCTGGGCCGACGGCTCAGAGCCTGGAGCCTGCCTTGGATGCTGTGTCTCCCTCTCTCTCTGCCCCTCCCCTGCTCATGCTGTCTGTCTCTCTCTCTCTCAAAAATAAACATTGAAAAATTAAAAAGAAATAAGGTAACATTAAAGCATGCTGCATGGGAAAAAAAGAAAGACAGTGTTCTAAAAATATTACAAAAGAGGCAGTGTCGGGGCGCCTGGGTGGCGCAGTCGGTTAAGCGTCCGACTTCAGCCAGGTCACGATCTCGCGGTCCGTGAGTTCGAGCCCCGCGTCAGGCTCTGGGCTGATGGCTCGGAGCCTGGAGCCTGTTTCCGATTCTGTGTCTCCCTCTCTCTCTGCCCCTCCCCCGTTCATGCTCTGTCTCTCTCTGTCCCAAAAATAAATAAAAAATGTTGAAAAAAAAAAATTAAAAAAAAAAAAAAAAAAAAAAAAAAGAGGCAGTGTCACGGAATGTAGACGGGCGCAGTGGCCTCCTTTTAACCCAAAATTGCTTCACGGCAGCTCGGAGGAGCTGATTGAACAGAAAGGCTTCCGATATTGGGACATTCCTGACTCTACCGCTGTGATTGGGAAATAAGTCCCGGCCAGGCGTGCTCACACGCGTGTGCACACAGGAACGCACATGCACACACACATTCAGAGCATTTGGACACGGGACTCTAAACCTGCACCCAGAGGCTTATTCGCCGCATGCCCGTGTATACGTTCCTATCCTCTACAAGATTCCACATCAAATATGAAGTGCAAACAAATGAAAACTTTCAGCACTTTCAACCTGAACAGTTCCAAGTTTTTTCTTTCAAATAGTTGCCATTGGGGCGCCTGGGTGGCTCAGTCGGTTAAAACGTTGATTTCAGCTCAGGTCATGATCTCACAGTTCGTGGGTTCGAGCCCCGCGTTGGGCTCTGTGCTGACAGCTTGGAGCCTGGAGCCTGCTTTGGATTCTGCGTGTGTGTCTCTCTCCCTGGCCCTCCCCCGCTTGTGCTCTGTCTCTCTCTGTCTCTGTCTCTCAAAAATAAATAAATGTTAAAAAAATAAAAAAAAAACACCTAAAACTCATTTTTCCTGGGATCTCTGTTCCTTTCCTCTTGCTGTAACTACCTCTGGACTGACCAGATAGTAAAAACTCCTTTAATAGGTCTCTGTGGAAGCTCTGTGTGTGTGGGGGGGGGGGGGGGGGGGGGGCGGTGAGAAGTGAGGGGGTGGGGGTGGGGTCTAGCAAAAGCTCCACTCATAAAAACAAAAAGACTGCTGGGCTGATTGCATAACAAGGAAAGAAAGCATATTCTTACCTTCCTGCCCCCAAGCGCCAACTAGAAAACAAATAAGGAAAAAAAAAAAAAAGAGTTAGTCAATGTTGTGGGTGCCTGAAATTCCAAGCAGAACGAGTAATGTGGTCTAGTTTGGCCATGTCGGAACCACCCCTGGACCAGAGTCATACCTGTACCCCAGATAAGTGACATGAACTGCTGGGTACGGACCAGTGTCCAGTTCCTGGCCCATTGGGACGAAACAAAGCGAAGAAGCATCTAGCGTTAAACATGAACACTCAATATTTGACCAAGAGTTAGAAAAAGTTGAGACTCCTTTTCGGGCCACCAGGGAAATGGCAAACGAATTTTGCAGCCTAGCCTCCGTTTTTGAAAATCGGACTGTGGAAGAAAAACAAGCTTTTGTTTAGGTACGCGCGTTGAGATTCTCGTTCCGTCTCTGGCTCCCGCTTGTCTGATGGTTCAGTTTTTCCATCTGTTTTCTGCTCGAGCCAGAGATGGAGATATTTGAAACTACAATTACTCCTCCGTTAGAGCCTGTGTGTTGAAGAGCCTGGTCACACTTCCACTGGGCTCCTCACTCAGCAATAACCTGGATTCATTACGATGACCAGCTTCCCTCGTGTTGTCTTTAAGTTCTCCGTATACCCGGGCCTCCCTTTTTTTTTTTTTTACCAACAGCATCGAGTGAGACCCCTCCACCCACCCAGAGCCGACTGGGCACATTTTCGTGATGCCAGATCTTTAGGGATGCCCGGGACTTTGATACTTCATCTCGCTCTCTTTCCATCCCCCCCCACCCCCCACCCCAGAAAGCATCGTTTATATTATAAGCCTTGAAGAAAATGCCTGACCTCTCCTTGCAGGAGTCACGTCCTGCCCCTTGACACTCAAAATGTGTTCCTGGGACCGGCAGCAGACTTATAAACGCAAGAGCTTCCTCGAAAGGCA
Source organism: Panthera leo (assembly GCF_018350215.1). Lineage (NCBI taxonomy): Eukaryota > Metazoa > Chordata > Mammalia > Carnivora > Felidae > Panthera > Panthera leo. The sequence continues at coordinate 15,991,088 of NC_056688.1, read as the reverse complement.
GAATGGCGATCCCCACTCTGGTCCTACTGGAGCAGGAGCTCCAGAATCCCAGGTGATTTGTGTGAGCGTTCAAGCCTGAGAAACTCACAGTGAAGCAGGAAGCAGAGACACCATGGCTGTGGCTCTGAGATAGGAGCCCCAGCTCTGATAGCATTTTCTAGGCCTCTGAACTAAAGCCGTCGTGAACCATTTTGCATCACGTAGCCTTGCAGGGCACAGGCCTTCTAGACAGACAGTCCTGGCTTCCCGGGTCAGCTTTAGCACCGACTAGCTGTGCGGTTTTCAACAAAGTTATGTAACATCTCTGCACACCAGTTTCTTCATCTACAAAACAGGGGATGTAACCTTCGCCTTCCAAGATGAAGCTAAGAATTAAATTAGTTGATGCATGTAAAAAAGTTTTCTTTAGCCAGTCTCTGGCACTTAATAAATGGCAACTTTTTTTTTTTTTTTTTTTTTAAATCTTATCTTCTATGAGATGTGGAATTGCTCTCGGTCGTTTACCTGCCTATACTCTCCCTTGCTTCAAAAAGGACTCAATTAATCGAAAGTTCTTAGTCACCTGAAAAGGACTGAAAATTATGAGGTATGTTTTGTCTCAGAGACCAACCTTGCTGTACCCCCCCCCCCCCCCCACACACACACACTTCGGGTTCAGCTCTCTGCTCTTCTCATCTCTTTTGTGTTAGTTCTTAAAGGCTGGGTAGTTCACTGACGAACAAGCCTGTCCTTGGAGGCAGAGAGACTTCTTTGTTTTCAATAGCTACGATCCCAAATGTTCCCTGAGTGGTGGCCCATGCGTCCGTCCCATATCTCGTTCGTCAGCCTGCCGTCTTGGATCCCCAGCCTAACATAGCACAAATAGTTCCTTATACCTTCTGGTAAATGAGGCTCCCTTGGTACCACTGGGCATCACCAAGGGAGGCTGTGGGCCTTCCCACAGCCTGGAGAAGTACGACCCTTTCTCATTTCATCCTACTTACCTGACAGGAGACAGAGTCCCAGAACTCTCCAGAGGCTTCCCAATGGCATCATTCTCTCACCGGATGGACCCTGAATTCTACCTAAGATGGTGGAGGCTGGTGGCTCAGCACTTCTGAAAAAGAAACCAGAGGACTTGTTCAACCCCCCTGCTGCAGGTGAGGACCCTGAGGCCATTGTTCCCAATGCCGGGATGATACAGGGGGCCTTGTTAGGGGGAGACTCACCATTTTCTGAAGCAGGCACCCAAGGCTGGGAGGGGAGGCGAGTGACAACCCCACACAGGAAGTGTGCAGGGGCCTCTGGGCCTGCGGGGTTCTACGTCACTTGGAAACGTTCGAGGCAGAGGCGGCCACCTGGGTTCGCTGGGGAGACATGGGCCCCATATCTTCATCTTCCCATAGCACAAGCAAGAGCACTCTGGCAAAACCTGGGGGTGAAATAAAAAACACCTGCAATTTAACTGCCCGGGGCCTTGTCCCGCATTGGGACCCCCCCTTCTCAAATGGCCCCTCTCCCCAAATAAGCTGTGACAAGGAAGAAAGCGCTTAAAAAAAAAAAACGGATTTAAAGTAATCTCTACCCCCAACATGGGGCTTGAACTTACAACCCTGAGATCAGAAGTTGCATGCTCCACCCACTCAGCCAGCCAGGTGCCGCCCCCCCTTGCTTTCTTTATGGTGTGTCTGCCATGGAACAGCAAAGGTGCAGACGTCTTATTGACAATACCTGGCTTGGAACTACAAATTGGCTTAAAACCGATTTTGGTGGGTTTTTTTTTTTTGGCCCATGATAGTGACAAAAATACTTTATTTTTTTTAAATGTTTATTTATTGATTTTGAGAGAGATAAAGAGAGAGGGAGGGGCAGAGAGAGAAGGAAGAGAGAGAATCCCAAGCGGACCCCGCACTGTGGGTGCGGGGCCTGACGCGAAGCTCGATCCCACACGCTGTGAGATCATGACCTGAGTCGAAATCAAGAGTCGGACGCTTCACCAACTGAGCCGCTCTGGTGCCCCTACAAAAATATTTAAAAACACAACATTCAGTGTTGGGAAGGGTCCAGGGTGAGAGTCTCAAAATCTGCTGCTGCCAGATTGATACGGCCTTTATTTTTAAGCTTGCATAAATCAAATGCTCATTTTATGCCGGGCACTGTGCTCGGGGCTTTGCCAACACATCTCATCTAATGCCCAAAACAACCCTCCAAGGTAGGTATTGCTTTTATCCCCATCTTATACTTGAGCACACCGCGGCTCGGACGGGTTACCTAACCTGTTGAAGAGTACAGAGCTGGGACTCTACAAAACATGTTGGCAAAACTCACTTTGCAAATATATAATATCTATTAGGCTGTAGTTATGTGCCAGGTCCTGGTAATGACAGCTGTAACAGTCCTTGTGCATGTTAAGTGGACGATTTCGGGAGACTGATACTAAGAGAGAGGATATACAGGTGCCCTGGGGATGATGAGGGGGGGGAGGCTAATACAGTTTGGGGGGCAGCGACGGTGTCCCTGAGGACGTGACATCCAAGCAGAAATCCGATGGGCCCGGTAAGAGTGAACCAGGCGGAGGGGAGGACGGGTTAAGGTATTCCTCCAGACGGAGCAGGCATGTTTGAAGCTCGGGTTAGGAAGAATGGCCCATGTGAGAATCTAGAAGTCCAGAAGGAGAGTCAGAAGTTGTCAAGAAATGAGGTAGGACAACTCAGCAGGGACCACACGGGGAGGGATTTAGGAACCATGTTAAAAATTCTTAAGGATTATTCTAAGTGCAATGGGAAACAGTTGAAAGGTTTAAATCAAAGAGCAACAGTATGAAATTCTTAGAACCTGTTTTTTTTTTTAAGCTTATTTGTTTATTTTGAGAGAGAGAGAGAGAGAGAGAGAGAGAGAGAGAGAGTGCACGAGTGGGGAAGGGGCAGAGAGAGAGGGAGAGAGAGAATCCCAAGCAGGCTCTGCACGGTCAGCACAGAGCCCAACACAGGGGATCGAACTCACGAGCTGTGACATCATGACCTGAGCCAAAACAGAGAGCCGGTGGCTTAACCGACTGAGCCATCCAGGTGCCCTGATGGTGTCAACTTCTTTAAAAAAGCTTCGGGGCGCACGGCTGACTCGGTCAGTGGAAGGAACATGCGACTCTTGATCTCTGGGTTGTGGGTTCGAGTCCCACATTGGGTGTAGAGATTACTTAAAAATAAAAATCTTGGGGCGCCTGGGTGGCTCAGTTGAATGAGTCCGACTTCGGCTCAGGTCATGATCTCGCGGTTCGTGAGTTCGAGCTCCGCGTCGGGCTCTGTGCTGACAGCTCGGAGCCTGGATCCTACTTCCGATTCTGTGTATCCCTCTCTCTCTCTCTGCCCCTGTCCCGCTTGTACTCTGTCTCTCTCTCTCAAAAATAAATAAAAACATTAAAAAAAAATCTTTGGGGCACCTGGGTGGCTCAATCAGTTAAGCGAACGACTCCTGATCTCAGCTCAGGTCTTGATCTTGGGGTTGTGAGTTCTGGCCCTGCACCAGGCTCTATGCTGGGTGTTGAGCCTACTTAAAAACAAACAAACAACCGAAAAAAAGAACAACTTAAAGAAAAGTTGAAGTGAAAAAAGGTTTTAATGACAGAATTAATACATGCACATGTTACAAAGAACGAAGGGCACAGAAGGGTACATAACGACAGCCTCCTACCCCACCTCGCCTCAGCCCTATTCCTCTCCCTAGAGAAAACCGCTTTTAACTTTGTGAACTGTTTCCTTCTCGTGGTTACCTTCTTATCTCTGAACGTGCACCGTCATCATTGGGGTTCTCTGGGAAGCAAACTCTGAGATGGAGACTTGTGTGCGGGAGGCCCAGTGAGGGGGCACAGGAAGAAGGGGCACTAAGTCACGGTAGCAACAGAGAGCTCGGCCAATCCCACAGGGAGTTCTCAGGCTGGGACGGCCTCTCCGGACGGTCCCGAATTGAGGCACCAGGCCCATCATCTAGTCTTGGATGCGAACTCTTTCTAGAAAGGGGGTAAGAACTTGGCCAAGGCGGCTGCTCCTGCTGAGGACAATGCCCTGCCCGTGGAGAAGCTCAGCCGAGGGCCCTCAGGGGACACAACGCCAGCAGCTGGGGGGGATGAGCAGTCCTCAAGGGGGAGGCTGGGCAGCACCACATGGCACGACACAGTTCACCCCTTGCTGTGTAATAATTTCACCCTATCCTTAAACAACCATTTCAGGACTCTGCTTGATCTCTTTTCCCGGAGAAGCTTATAAATGGCAAGTTAGTGGGACAAATTGCGGTCCCACTGTACCGCAGTTCTGGGGCCCCATCTGGTAGTCATCTCCCTCCTTTGTTACCCGTATTCTGGATTGCTCCCAGCCTCGGCTAGCACTTCTGCTAACCCACGGGAAGACTTAGCTTGAGGAGTCTGAGCCCCAAGAGTCTGGTCGCCTGGCCTTTTCAGGCAGTGAACCCCTCCATTTTGTATGTATTCTCCTTTTCCCTGCAGCCTTGATTCCTCCTGATGATAAAGAGAGATTCCTTCTGCTGGGAGAGTGAATCATTTTTTTTTTTTTTCTTTAAAGTAAGCTCTATGCCCAATGTGGGGCTTGAACTCACAACCCTGAGATCAAGAGTCACATGCTCTACTGACTGATCCAGCCAGGCGCTCCAAGAGAATCTTTTTATTTATTTATTTATTTATTTATTTATTTATTTATTTATTGCTTCCCAGTCTCTTGGCCATGGTAGGGAACAGGTATAGCTTAGTTTAATGGAACTCTTGCTGGGTACCATGATGGAAGCATCCTGCTTCTGGAAACCATGGCCTCTAGAAACTCAGAGTCTAGAGTTATGGGGACAGGAAGCACGAATTCCCTGAATGGTTCACTGGGAGTAATGGTAAGCACGAATACTCTTATTTCCAACCCTTAGTTCCCGGATGCATGGATTCTACCTCCTGGGGACAAACTACCAATGGATCCTATGGTCACATGTCCATATACCTTTGTTATAAAGTAGGTCCCATGCGGGGCGCCTGGGTGGCTCAGTCGGTTAGGCGTCCGGCTTCAGCTCAGGTCATGATCTCATGATCCGTGAGTTCAAGCCCCCCGCATCGGGCTCTGTGTTGACAGCTCAGAGCCTGGAGCCTGCTTCCAGTTCTGTGTCTCCCTCTCTCTCTGCCCCTCTCCCACTCATGCTCTGTCTCTCTTTCTCTCAAAAATGAATAAACGTTACAAAAATTAAAAAAATAAATAAATCAAGTAGGTCCCATGGTCCCTAGTGATGCTACGCAGGATCTGATGCTGATGGATCCGCCAGTACGCGAACTCGTGGATGGTGAGCTTTGCAGGCAAGAAAGTCAAATCCACGCCCAGAACGTGTACCCACTCGTATGAAATGAATCAAGTCCTTTCCAGGTTTCATCTGGAGGGGATCCAATGTAATTAACTGTCCAAGAAGGGACTCCTTGGTTTCCTCTAGGGAGGGTACCACATAGGAGGCTCAGCATTGGACTGTTTCAGCAGCAACAAAATCTACACCAGCCTTGGTGGGAGCCCACACTGTTGTACCTAAGTACAGCCTTTACCGCTGCTGCCATAGCTACGTTTATAACCCCCAACGTTGCTGTTTTGGGATGGCCAAGGGCAGAGGCCAAGGGCAGAGGCCAAGGGTTAGCCAAGGCTAGCCAAGAGGCTAGCCGGCCAAGTCATTTTCTTCTACTTTGTGTGGTAGTGCCTCTTCCATGATGGATGTTCTCTGGTGGGTGTTATATGACACAAAGACCTTCACATTTTATGATTCCGTGGGTCCATATCCACGTGTCTTACTCCCTTGCCCCCAAGCTTCTAATCTTACTCGTTCTTGTCCCCTGACCAATAAATTAAGCCACTGTTCACTGTCCACGAATCTCTATATATTCTAATAACAGGCCACTTCTCTCTCCACATGAAGTGGGTGACCACGGACAGTGCCAGAAGTTCTGTCCTTTGGGAGGATTTCCCCTCACTACTGTCTCTCAAGGCCCACTTCTGAGTGGGCATTCAGGGCTGTAACTGTTCATTTCGGCTTGCATCCCCATGCCGAGCTGACATCCGCCCTACCCTATTGTCCCTCGTTTATCTATCTCCCTTGCGCCATTGGAATTCCACAGTACGGAGATGGCCCGAAATCCTCAACCTCCTCCCACAATGCTTTTCTCCATACTGCCTATCTTGCAGAAAGCTTGGCTCTTCTCCTTCCCTCCTCAGGACACTTCTTTTCTTGCTCTGTCTCCAAATGCTATAGGACAAGAATAAAAAGTCTGACTCCTCGCTCTTCATGATCTCTTCCAGCCCATTGTATTTCCACCCTCCTGCACAAACCCCTTGCGGAGATGCTGTTGGTGTCTATGCCACATCCCCCTAGCCCATGTGTGACTTCAGTGGCAGCTCTGTGGTCACTTCTGATGCACACTGATGTGGTGTCCCCTCAAAAGCCTGTGCAGGCAGGCGTGAGCCTGAATGAGCAGGAAAGAGTAGGGACTTGCTGCCCCCAGAGGCAGCCCTGATCTAATGGGAGAGGACACAGTGGACCCCGTCCCCAGCCTTCTATCAGTCAGAAGATTGATCCATTTCTGAAATGCATTCTACATGGTTCCTCAGAGGGTCTCCTAAGAGACTTTGAATTGCAGGTGACTAGAGCAGTAACTAGCTTACTAAAACACTCTTCATCTGGTCTTTTTTTCTTTTTTAATTTTTTGATGTTTATTTTTTAGAGAGAATGAGCAAGAGAGAGAGAGAGAGAGAGACAGTGGGGGAGAGACAGAGACACAGAATCCGACGCAGGCTCCAGGCTCTGAGCTGTCAGCACAGAGCCCGATGCGGGGCTTGAACTCACGAACCGTGAGATCATGACCTGAGCCGAAGTCGAACGCTTAACCGACTGAGCCACCCAGGCGCTCCTGATCTCCCCTTTCTCGTTTACTGTCCCTGCAACCTCATTTTGGCTTGGTAGGATCAATTCCCTAATAAACCGCAAGTGTCTAAGTCCTGCCTCTGGCTTTCTCCCCCTCCTCTTTCGAGGGTTTGCCAACCTACCTCTCCAGCATTCCTTCCCGTTCGCTAGTGACTTATACACCAGGTTGGCACTTTTTTCTCTGCCCTCAATATTTGAGTAAAACCCTATAAGCCATCCTTCCTACTCTGGCTTCACGTATCCTTGACTTCCTCAGTTTCTACGGCCTTTATCCCCACTCCGCCTCAGGTAATTGCGAAGACACGCTGACTTTGTCATCACCGGTATCTCTCCGCATCTGAAATCCCAAATTTTCGAGCTTTTTATTTTTTCTTTGTGCTGTCTGCAAAACATCCCGTTGGCCAGAGTACTGTTATTTATTTGACCAATCCTCTACTGGTAGTCGTTTGGGTTTTACCCACCTTTTGTTGTTGCAATGCTGCAACAAAATTCACATACACCTATCGCTTTCAGCAAGTATATCTGTAGGATAAGCTCCAAGAGGAGAGATTGCTGGACCAAAGGTTATGTGCAGCTAAATTTTGGCAGATATTTTCAAAATTGCCCTCCCCAAAAGGGGTACCAATTTATACTCAATCAGTGTATCAATGTTGTTTTTCAACATGTCTTTGTGAATGCTGGGAGTTTTTTCTCCCTTAAAAATTTTATTTGTATTTTAAAAATGGATGTATATTTTCATCTAAATAACACAGCTGTCATATTCGCACTGCAAGGCTTATAACGAAAACCAATAATCTCCTGCCTGCCTCTTCCACCCCTTAAACCATTTGGAGTTGATTTTTTTTTTAATGCTTATTTATTTATTTTTGACAGAGAGAGGGAGAGAGAGAGCGAGAGAGCGAGAGCACAATAAGGGGAGGGGCAGAGAGAGAGAGAGAGAGAGAGGGAGACACAGAATCCAAAGCAGGCTCTGGGCTTCGCGCTCTCAGCACGCAGCCCGACGTGGGGTTCGAACTCATGAACTGTGAGATCATGACCTGAGCCAAAGTTGGTCACTTAGCTGACTGAGCTACCCAGGTGACCCTGGAGTTGATTTTTGGATCTGATACCACTAGAAATCCAATTTCATTTTTTCCCGTATGGCATTTTCCCAACATCCATACTGTTGTCTTCTCTTCCCCCAATCTTCTGAAGCACCACTTGCATTATATATCAAAGTTTCATATGCGTAAAGGTCTAACTAATGGCCTCTGCATTGTTCCATCTCTAGTCAGTACCACACCATATCAATTTTTACAGCTTTGTAATAAAGTTTGATATCTGATAGAGTAAGTTCTGTACCCTCATCTTTCTTTTTGGAAGTGTCTTGGCTATTCCTGGCTTCCTACTTCCCCATATAAATGCTAGAATCATCTTCACAATTTCATTCAAAGCTGCCGAGGGGCTCCTGGGGGGCTCAGTCAGTCGAGTGTCTGACTTCAGCTCAGGTCATGATCTCGCGGTTCAGGGGTTCAAGCCCAGCGCCAGGCTCTGTGCTGACAGTGCAGAGACCGCTTGGGGTTCTCTCTCTCTCTGACTCCTCCCCGCCCCCGCCTCCCTCCCTCCCTTCTCAAAAATAAATAAATGTAAAAAGAAAACTGCTGAGATTTTGTTAGGAAATGGAATAAACTTAATTTGGGGAGAATTAATATCTTTATGATGGTAAGTCTTTGGTTACATGAACATGATATAGCTTTGGTAAAGTAAAAAAATCATGTCATCTGCAAACAAGTACAGCTTTATTTCCTCTTTTTCGTTCTGTAAGCCTCTAATTTCTTACTCGTGTCGTACAGTTCTATGTAGGGCCTCTGACACGACAGTAAATAAAAGTGAGGACATCAGGCCATCTTTTCAATTCTTAATTTAGGAATGAATCTCCTATTTCCCCACTTAGGATAATATTTGCTGTAAGATTTTAATAGATCCTCTTTATCAGGTTAAGGAACACCCTATGGTTTCGATTTACAAAAAGAGTTTTTAATCGAATAGGCAAGGAAGGGACTTTATCCAATGCTTTCCCTGCTTCTATTGAGATGTTCCTATGGTTTTTCTCTTAATCTGTTTTTGTGGTCAATTTCATTTATAGATTTTCTAATATTAAACATTGTTGTATAACTATTTGGTAGTGGTGATTTTTTCTTCCTGTCTTCACCTGGTGAGATTCGTTTTGCCAATATTTTTTTAAAATTTTTAAAAGTTTAAAAAAATTTTTGAGACAGAGAGAGACAGAGCATGAGCAGGGGAGGGGCAGAGAGAGGAGGAGACACAGAATCTGAAGCAGGCTCCAGGCTCTGAGCTGCCAGCACAGAGCCCGACGCGGGGCTCGAACTCACGGAGTGTGAGATCATGACCTGAGCTGAAGTCAGACGCCTAACCGACTGAGCCACCCACGCGCCCCTCGATTTGCTAATATTTTGTGTAGGATTTTTGTTTCTGTTTTCATGAGTGAAATAAGCTTGATATTTCTATGTTATGTCTTTATCTGATGCATCAGGTTATGCTAGCCTCAAAGAATGCATTGAATAGTATCTTATTTCTTCAGTATTCTAGAAGAATTCAGCTTTTTCTGGCATGTTAATTTGTTTAGCACTCATTCACTTATCGTTCAACTTCTAAAGTTTTGTTCCGTTTCCTATGTGCTGCTGTCTTCTTATTCTCCTTGTCTTTTATGCGCATATGCCATTTTAGCAGGGTTTCAGACGTTGAAGATCAGTGTTTGTTCTGTTTTTCACGTTTCACCCCAAATCTGGTATCTCTCTTTCCTTTCTCATTCACGCATTTATCTGTAAAGTTTGACTACCAGAGGGTTGATTATATTAAAGAGTAGGTTCAGGTCTGAGCCTGTATGTTTAACTTTAAATTATTCATTTTAATAGATGACCTAAGAAGCCTTTATGTACCATAAGACGGTATATAATTCAAAAGATACTTTACCAACCCAGGAGCAATGCACTCTCTCAGTACGCAGACCGTAGCTTCGAGTACTATTTCCCACTAAAAGTAACCCAGAATCCTTGGAGAATTATGGATGATTTCAGGTCTGGGGCAAGAAGTGTACGAGATCAGCCTGGAACATCTTGTCGTGGGTCAGAAGGATTAGCATGTGAGAAATTACCGTGATGCTTTGATAGCCCTTTACCATACTATATAACAAGCGATTCCAGAGATCACAGAACAGTATGGTTCATAGGCAAAATTAAGACCCTTGGATCATTTGGCTTATTGAATCAAGGAAAAATATTTAGTGAAAAGCCGTGGAAAAGAGGTGGGGAAGGTTCATCCCCCTAGGATAGGGTGCACATCAGTGGCAGAAGGACCTGAATCCTGTGTTCTATGGTGTTCATAAATCCTATCTTACTCTGCTGCACCAGCCTGTTACAGGGACTGGAGTTGTGGGTGAGCTAGGGGCCTCAGCAGATTGATTGTGACCGAGCCCCAAATGCTCTCGCCCTTGATGGGGTTCAGGACCCGCTACCCCAACTATGACACCTTGGCATAGCGAACGCTTTGAGCTGAAGGGATCTGAGAAAATGGCAAAGGCAAGATCACTCTGATCTTTCCCGGTCCTTCTCCCCTGAGACAGACCATAAATTCCTTGTAAGGGGTGCCTTCCCTGTGCCTGCAGGAAAGGAGTACCCTTATCTCAGCCTCAAGAGGAATCCGAACAAACAGTCCTTGCTAAGGTTCCGCTCTGTTTACTACAATTACCTCATGCTCCTCTACTTACCTTTCCTTGACAAGCGTCCACTCTTCATCCAACGTTGCGTCGAATACTCAGGTCTGTCTTGGAGTTTTCATTTCCTGGCGAAGGCTCCTGTGCCACGTAAAACTCATAGTAAATGAACTTGCAGGATTTTCTCCTGTCATTCTGTCTTTGTCAGTTCGGGGAGAAGAAAGCTTTTCCTCTCCTGCACTCTGTTGTGGGAATGCAAGGGCAAGAATTCCAGGCAATAGCTGGAGCTTGCAAATTACCACGACGGGAGCTGCGGGTTTTATCTGTAAACCTCAGGCAGAGGACGCAGTGACAGGATAGGTGTCACAAAGAGATAGCCGAGGTAAGATCTTATACATGTTGAGTGTCTCACACACATTTGGAGTTTTGTGTGGCTAGTGAATATCCAGTGCCGAGTTAGCCTGACCATCTCTTCCCAGATCAGCAGGCATCTGTTTTACTCGTCAAGGTCTAACTTGTTTCACAAGCCACTTGCTTCCACACTTAATTTCATCTGTCGTCTTTGTTTGTTTCCTTCTCTTATTTTCTATAGCAGACTTGAATATTCTTTTTTTTTTTTTTTCATGTTTATTTATCTTTGAGAGAGAGGGAGGGAGGGAGCAGGGGAGGGGCAGAGAGAGAGGGAGACAGAGGATCCGAAGCAGGCTCTGTGCTGACAGCAGAGAGAGACCATGGTGGGGCTTGAACCCATGAACCGTGAGATCAGGACCTGAGCCGAAGTCGGATACTTAGTTGACTGAGACACCCAGTTGCCCCACATATTCTTTTTTTTTTTTTTTGAGTTTATTTATTTATTTTGAGAGAGAGAGAGAGACAGAGAGAGAGAGAGAGAGGCCGAGAGAGAGGGAGAGAGAAAGAATCCCAACCAGGCTCTGTGCTGTCTGTGCCGAGCTCTACTCGGTGCTCAAACTCACGAACTGTGAGATCATGACCTGAGTTGAAATCAAGAGTGCGATGCTCAACCGACTGAGCCCCCCCGGGTGCCCCAGACTTGAATATTCTTAATATTCTTAAATTATACAACAAACACATATTACAAGGATTCAGGAGCCAATTTGAAGAGGGTCCCACTGCTCAAAGATGGGAAAATGTGAGAATCCATAAGGATAATAATTATAATGTGTGAACTGCATCAAACATGTTTAATGACATGAGTTTGTAATGACACTACAAATAAACACAAACAAAGATAAATCTTTAACTGGTAACCATTGGATGATATCAGTGAACTAACTCATTATGCTCAAATCGGGTCTTTCCTATATGAACTATCCCACTGGGCAACTATTTAGTACATGAGGAAGTTTCTTTTCCTAGCCAGTAAATGAAACAGGAATGATAGAATTAGAATATTGCCATTTTGCAATACCAAATGAATGAATAGATCCAAGCACTGGGCATCAAAGGCTGTTACTATTGCAAAAAAAGACAACCACCCGTTATGTACCTCTTGAAGGAAGAACACAACCCCACAGGACAGGTAGTCTTGGATACAAAAAGTCCACCGTGACTCTGAATGAGCCCCAGTGTAGTTAAGGTCATCGGCTGTTGGGTGTGGCCAGCATCAGCTTGCTGATAACTTGTTAGAAATGCAAATTTTCAGGATTGCATCAGACCAGAGTCAGACACTCTGAAGGTGGGGCCCAGCAATCTGTTTCAACAAGCCATTCAGAGGATTCTGATACCTTTGGGAAGGACTGAGACTCACTGCTTTAAACACAATACCAATTTATAGGAAATACCAAGGAACCTATTACACAACATGATGGTGATTGCAGGCAAAAAAAATCCAGACTGTGGAAAACGTTATCAGACAAATGACCCAGTTTCTTTACATTTAAATCATAAGAAAATAGAAAAGAGATGAAGGGCAACCTATGTTTTAAAAGAGACTTTGGGGGGGGGGGTGCCCCGGTGGCTCAGTCGGATCAGGTCATGAGTTCGAGCCCCGCATTAGGCTGTCTGCTGTCAGCACAGAGCCTGCTTTGGATCCTCTTTCCCCCACCGCCTCTTACCCTGCCCCCCTCACTTGCACTCTCTCTCTCAAAAATAAATAAACACTAAAAAATGTAAAAAAAAAAAAAAAAAGAAAAAGACTTGGGGAACATACAGACCAATGGCAAATTTTGTATCTGATTTGGATAATTCAAATAAACAGACTGAATTTTCAAATAACGTTTATGAGATAATTGGAAACTTTAACATTGGATATTTCATATTTAGGAAATGTTAATTCTTTTTAGGCATGATGATGGTTTTGAAGCTACATTTATTGGTGAAATGATGTCTTCAATTTGTTCAAAATAATATTGGATGGGTGGGTGAAGGTAAAAATGGAAAAAGGTTGACCATGGGTTGACGGTAAGTGGGCTTTTTTGTTATTTTGTTTTACTATTTACTATTTGTTATACTATTTTGTCTAATTTTGCATATGTTTGAAAATCGTCATCGTTAAAGCTTAAGGAAAGAACTGCCTTTGCCTTTGGGGGTCTTTGTGGGAACCCATGGGAAGAATTTTGGGTTTAGATACAGAATCCCCAGAATGAGTCCTAGTTCTAGCCCATTTATTTTGTAGCAGGAGTGAGGTGGGTAGCTGGGTAAATCGCTTCATATCTGTTATCCTCATTTTCTTCATCTGTAAAATAAAGTGGTGAGAATTACATGATGTGTTCAAATGCTTTGCACAAAGCTTTGCAAAAGTTCTAGTATCCACAGACTGAGTTCAATGAAGCCAGATATGGCATCTTCTTTTTAGAAAAAAAATTTTTTTTTATGTCTTTATTTTGAGAGAGGGGCAGAGCACGAGCGTGGGAGGGGCAGAGAGAGAGGGAGACATAGAATCCAAAGCAGGCTCCAGGCTCTGAGCTGTCAGCACAGAGCCCAACACGGGGCTCGAACTCAGGAGCCCTGAGATCATGACCTGAGCCGAAGTCGTATGCTCAGCTGACTGAGCCACCTAGGCGCCCCCGGCATCTTCTAATATATATATATATATATATATATATATATATATATATTTTTTTTTTTTTTTTTTTTTTTTTTTTTTTTTTTTTTTTCAGCAGTGTTGATCATATAACAGGTGCTTTGTAAGTGTTTAGCTTCAGTATTCTTATTCAATCAAGTCATTATTTATTAAATGAATGATAAATAGGTACATTCCCAATTCTAGGTTCCAGACACCTAGAGCATTCATTTAATATTTTTTTGTCATTCATTCAATAATTAAGACTTTTAATGAATGAATGGAAAGTAGGCGAGACCTTCTGACAATTATTGAATATGTTACATTATACACATCCAAGTAGAACCTGTTATATATGTTACAGATTATATTTGCTCCTCTTATTTCATGACGGCTCCTCGGCAGGAAACAGTGAGAAGTTCTTGTGCAGTGTAGATTTTTCAGTCCTGGAGAGGATCTTCGTGAAAACAGGCCAAGTTCAAGCGGAGACTGGTTTCAGGGCTTCACTCTTGCAACTTCCTTGGGTTCCACCAGAGGGAGCTCCATACCGCTTAGCTTTACTGAGACTCTTCTGAGACACATTTGCATTCACTCGTTGAGCAAATGTGTATTGAGTGTCCACTATGCGCCTAGCAGTTTTCCCTGCGGAGGACTCTGCCCTCCAGGGACTCAAGTCTAAAGTGGAGACAGACATGTAAACAAGTAACGATGGCACAGTCTAGCGAGGGCTATAATAAAAGCGTGTCGCAAGGTGTTAAGGGGATTATTAACTCCGGCGGCAGGGGGCCAGGACGTCTTCATAGACCGGGAGCTGAAGTTTGAAAGGCAAGAGTTTATCAGGTGGACAGAGTAGACAATGGTTTATCAGGTAGGACATAGCTTATACAGATACACGTGGGGAAATAAGAAGAAGCATGTGATGAGTTCGGAATGGCTAAGAATTAAGGTTCCGGGAGGCTGGAGAAAGCGGAAAAGGGGCTGGATAGTTGGCAGGGGCCAGATCATCAAAGGCCTTAATCTGTGAAAAGAGAAGAGCCACTTAGTGTGTGTATCAACTCAATAGCTATATGAGGGATCTTAAACTGTAGGAGAGATTATACCCTTCTCATACTTGTGCACAAAATAGTTGTTTAGTTTTTTGTGGGTTTTTGTTGCGGTGGTGGTTGTTTTAAGATTTTACTTGTAAGTAAGCTCTACACCCAACGTGGGGTTCGGACTTACAACCCCCAGATCAAGAGTCACATGTTCCACGGGCTGAGCCAGCCAGGTGCCCCTAGTTTTTTGTTTTTTAGAGGGTCCTCAGGGACCATGTACACACTTCACAAGGTCAACGTTCTCATGATTTTATAATCGATGCCTGGTTTGGTGCTCACTTCCTCTCACGTTCTTAGGATTTGGTTTTTGTGACTGAAATGTGTCCAAAAATCAAACACCCTCTCAAAAACCAGGGAGATTTGCCACGATCAAGGATCTCAAAAAATAAATCAATAAAAAATCGTGGTTCAGCCTTCTGAAGCAATTCCTGAAGACTCATTCTAGAAATGCCTGGGAGGATGTCAGCAGCATTAGAGTAAAAAGCTTGCGGGGCGCCTGGGTGGCTCAGTCGGTTGAGCGGCCGACTTCAGCTCAGGTCATGATCTCACAGTCCGTGAGTTCGAGCCCCACGTCGGGCTCTGTGCTGACAGCTCAGAGCCTGGAGCCTGTTTCAGATTCTGTGTCTCCCTCTCTCTGACCCTCCCCTGTTCATGCTCTGTCTCTCCCTGTCTCAAAAATAAATAAAACGTTAAAAAAAAAATTAAAAAAAAAAAAAAAGCTTGTGCTGAAGGTGACAGTTTTAATTAATTAGGTAGTTAAATTTACTTACAAAATGGAAGTACAGTTGATACCCAAGGCCAAGGTGACAGCTTTAAACCATAATTTTTGCTCTGCCTTTAAAAGAAAGACATTTCCTCCGGTTACCTACTAGTGTGGCCCAGCAGACATCGACCCTTGGGCCTACGACACGGGAAGAGACAGAAAACGGCAACGGTGCGGAAGTCTCCCTGAGTTTTCCCAGTACTGAAGCTGGGGGGGGGTACCCCCACCGAGAGGGGCGCCGGGCCTGTCCTCTCTTGCTCTGACTCACCTGAGGAGACTCACATCCTGTTTGCCTGGGCAAGCGGCTGGCTGCCCCTTCCACCCAGAAACACTGAGCAGACAAGTCCAACCTGCTGGTTCCCTTCAAGGCCTCAGGCCTCAGTGGGAGTGGAGGGGAGGCCGGAGAGGCTAAAATGCCTTAGCCAACTCAGCGCCTTTGCTCAGCATTCCGCAGATCCCTGATGGACACCAGCCGCCCTGAGGCCGGGAGCAGCTTCTTAGTGACAGAACAGCCTGACTCTTCTGAGTTAAGACCGAGTTCGAAGGATGAAGCCCTTTAAATCAGCACGGTAGACTTTTAGAATGTAAAGGGCTGGAAGGATTCTTGGAAGTCACCTGGTCCACTCCCTTCCTTTTATAAATGTGGAAACCGAGGACCCGAGAGTTTAAAATAGGGTGACCCCACCTGTCGGTGTCCCTGGGGCAGTCCCGGTGTCTGTTTTTTGGGTGTGAGTATCAATAATGCTGCTTACACTCTCTGAGGTGTCCCAGTTTGGACAATAAATTGTATGGGCACCCACACCCTGACTTAAAAGAAAAGCTAGGCTATGAATAGGTGGGGAGCAGTGGAGAAGGAAGGTTAGAGGGAGGAGACAGTATGAAAAAGGGATAAAGGCACACCTGGCTGGCTCAGTTGGTGGAGGCTGTGATTCTTTTTTTTTTTTTTTCTTCCAATTTTTAAATCATTATTATTATTATTTTTAATCTTTATTTATTTTTTTTTAATTTTTTTTTTCAACGTTTTTTATTTATTTTTGGGACAGAGAGAGACAGAGCATGAACGGGGGAGGGGCAGAGAGAGAGGGAGACACAGAATCGGAAACAGGCTCCAGGCTCCGAGCCATCAGCCCAGAGCCTGACGTGGGGCTCGAACTCACGGACCGCGAGATCGTGTAATCTTTATTTCTGAGAGAGAGAGAGCATGAGCAGGGGAGGGGAAGTGAGAGAGGGAGACAGAGAATCTAAGGCAGGCACCAGGCTCTGAGCTGACGGCACAGAGCCCGACGTGGGGCTTGAACTCATGGACAGTGAGATCATGGCCTGAGCCGAAGTCGGACTCTCAAACGACTGAGCCACCCAGACGCCCCTTTAAAAAAATTTTTTTTTTAAAAAAAAGTTCCTACTTTGGGTGTTGTATGGAAACCAATTTGACAATAAACTTCATATATTGGGAAAAAAAAGTTCTTATTTATTTATTTTGGAGAGAGAGACAGAAAAAGCAGGGTGGGGGGACAGAGAAAGAATTCCAAGCAGGCTCTGCACTGTCAGCACGGAGCCTGATGCGGGGCTTGAACTCACAAACTGTGAGATCACGACCTGAGCCGAAACCAAGAGTCAGACGCTTAACTAACTGAGCCACCCAGGTTCCTTGGGACCTGCAGTTCTTCATCTCATGGTCGTGAGTTCGAGGCCCACATTGGGCATAGAGTTCATTTTTTAAAATTTTTTGAAAAATGTTTATTTTTGAGTTAAAAAGTGCAAGTGGGGGAGGGACAGAAAGAGGGGGGACAGAGGATCTGAAGCAGGCTTTATGCTGATGGCAGCGGGACCCACGTGGGGCTCAAACTCACGAGAAGGGAGATCATGACCTAAGTTGGACCCTCAACCAACTGAACCACCCAGGTACTCCATAGAGATTACTTAAAAAAAAAAAAAAAAAAAAAGATGAAAGTAAGAAAGAATTTAGCATGTCAGATCTCTTCTTCAGTGGTTCTGTTGCTAAATTACATTTTCCTTCACGAGTTGTTGCTTCTCAAGATAAAAGAGAGAATAATAAATATAAATTTTAAAATTTTAGCTAATTTGGAATTTCTTCGTCCTAGCACTCTGGTTGAATTCTGTTTGGCTGGTATAAGCAAATTACTACAAATCATTCATATGCAAATACCAAAGAGGGGAGCCTGGGTGGCTCAGTCAGTTGGGCGTCCGACTTCGGCTCAGGTCATGATCTCACGGTTGGTAGGTTCAATCCCCTCGTTGGGCTCTGCGCTGACAGCTGAGAGCCTGGAGCCTGCTTCAGATTCTGTGTCTCCCTCTCTCTCTGTCCCTCCCCCGCTTGTACTCTGTCCCTTGAAAATAAATAAATGTTAAAAAAAAATTAAAAAAAAAAAAAGAATACCAAAGAAACAAACTAGGGGAAAAAACTCAAAATTGTAGTAGCTTCTTTTTTTTAAGGTATTTTTTTTTTTCAAGTTTATTTATTTATTTTGAGAGAGACAGAGACAGCACAAGTCAGGGAGAGGCAGAGAGAGACGGAGACAGAATCCCAAGCAGGCTCTGCACCGTCGGCACAGAGCCCCGTGCAGGGTTCGAACTCATGAAACCATGAGATCACGACCTGAGCCCAAACCGAGAGTTGGATGCTTAACTGACTGAACCACCCAGGCACCCAGGTAGTGGCTTTTTGGTGAAAGAGCAACCTGACCTTAGTTTTGCCAGGAAGAAAGAATTTTTACTCAAAACTTAGGCTTTCACCATTATCCTTAAAAGAACTCACTTCTGCTAAGCCAAGATCAGTTTACTCACTCACTAATGTTTACAGAACACCTACCCTGTGTTAAAGGACTGTGTTTGATCAGTGAGCTGGGGCACTTCTTTTCAAGAGGCTGGTAAATTTTTAATGACCGTGTGTTTCAATGAACGATTACAAATATTTTATGAGAATGTCACATCTGGCTTATGGTTTGGAATTCTCTTTGCTACGGTGTACCTTCATTAAAATGTAAGGTCATTGGTGTAGAGACTTTTTTTTAAAGAAATGTTTATTTTGAGAGAGAGAGAGAGCAGGTAGAGGGGCAGAGAGAGAGGGAGAGAGAGAGGGAGAAAGAGAATTCCAAGCAGCCTCCTTGCCATCAATCTGGAGCTCGACTTGAGCTGAGATCAAGAGTCAGATGCTTAACTGACTGAGCCACCCAGGAGCCCCTCAGCGTAAAAAGTTAAGACACATATTGAGAGGGGCACCTGAGTGGCTACATCGGTTAAGTGTCCAACTGTTGATCTGAGGGTTGTGAGTTCAAGCCCTGCATTGGGCTCTATGCCAGGCATGGAGCCTACTTCAAACAAACAACATAGTAAGGATAATTAAACAAAACGATGCGACAGTATGAGGCCTGCCTTTCTCACGGCGACAAAGTGGCTGGAGCTGGGGAGCAGATGTGTCTGCGAATGGCCGTGTGTTCTTTCTTGTTCGCCACAGTCCCCACTCACTCCTTATCGTCTCATCCTTGGCCAGCTTCACACATTTGTTGCCTTGCCTACACCTGGGTCTGGGTCAACGCATGGCTTTCCCACTTTGTTCAGGTGTGTGCTCTTTCGAGGTTGAATTTCCTCAATCCAGTTCATTCTGGAGATTCTTCCCGGATTTTGGCATTAGCCTGATCCGTTTGCCTGAGTTGCCACGGGGCACACCGTTGTACTGTTGCTGGGTGGGGCCCTGTGACGATTTGCTCGCTGGATGCCATTTAAAACCAGAATCCCACCGTCGGGGTGCCTGGGTGGCTCAGTCAGTTAGGCATCCGACTTCGGCTCAGGTCATGATCTCGCGGTCGGTGAGTTCGAGCCCAGGCTCGAACTGAGCTCAGAGCCTGGAGCCTGCTTCGGATTCTGCGTCTCCCTCTCTCTCTCTGCCCCTCCCCCACTCACGCTCTGTCTCTCTGTGCCTCAGAAATAAATACATATTAAAAAATAATAATAATAAAATAAAAACCCTGAGAAGTACTGTGGCTATAAACGAAACCAAGAAAACCGTTTAATTTTGTTTCACCTAGTGTTTCCCCTTGCGCATAGAATTTTCTTTTCAGTCAGTACCTACTAACACCCGGCGGAGTGGTGTTTGTCTGAATGATCATCGAGGGCATCTTAGTGGCAGTGACAGAGCTCCACGATGCCTCGCCGTTCTAAGAGTTGGACTCCTGATCCTGCGCTCTCTTCCTGACTCCCGTATTCATCTTTCCGCTTGCTTGGTTGCGGATGCCGTGCTTCTCTGGCCTGTGATACTATCTTAAACCTAGTGTGTCTGCAACCCCCCTGCCCCCTCCCCCCAGCAGACACTTGCTAAAAATAGCGAAGAAGGAGAGGTGGGCTTACGGCATATCCAGGGCCCAGGGCAGAACGCTGCTGACGTTGCGGCCAGGGGAGAACAGACCTGCTGATTCAGATTTCAAGTCAGGACTTGCTGCACGTTTCTCTGGGAAGCCTCCACTTGCAGTCACGCCGTAAACAGGCTGATTGCAAGTTCAGCTTTCTTCCAAGAAGGGTAGGTCTGTTTTCAAAGGTGTAAGTGCGCTGTCTCAGTGATGTTTATGGAGCCAAATATTTGCAGGTGTTGGAAAAAGGGAAGCTTTTTCCCACTCTGCCTGGCAGAGTGTGGCTCATGTGGAGACTCCGTCTTTTAATTAACCAGCAGATTATTCTCCACCCTTTTAATGTTAGAATTCGGCGGGTGCTTGAGGCAAACGCTTTTGATGACCTATGCTTAAATCCTTAAGTGGATGTAAAATGTCTATTACGTTTAGAAAAAGTCAAGTCTCCTTAGCATTACTGACAAGTAAGTCCTTATTGCCTGTCTCTTTTACTCATATTTAAAATTTCCATTATGGGGGCACCTGGCTGGCTCAGTCAGTGGAGCACTCTTCATCTCAGGGTTGTGAGTTCGAGCTCCACGCTGGGTGTAGCGCTGGGTGTAGCGATCGCTAAAAAATAGAATAGAATAGTATAGAATAGAACTTCCATTACTTATTAGAATTTCCTCTTACATTATCTGAATTTAACTGAGAACCCTTGTAATACAATGCAGAGAAAAGAATCCCACCTTCCAAAGCTCCTTTCCTGCTGTCCTGCTCTTACATCCTAAACTTGCTTTGTAGAAGAGGGACCACAGGGTTTGGAATTAAAGCCCAGCTACACCGTCTCCCAGCTATGTGATCTTGGGCAAGGTACTAAATCTTCCAGACTCATTTTCTCATCCGTGAAATGGGCATATTAACAAATTACTCTCTAAGGTTGCGGTCAGATGTAAAGATACGAAAAGTTATGTAACAAACGATGGTTATTATTACTGTGCTCAAGCATTCTGCTTGACGCTGAACTTGAAGTTCCTATACAGGCCGTGCTGTCTTAAAACTAATGACGAGACCTTGGCCCAGAAGGCCCTGCCCTTTCGTCAAGTGGATGCCAGGGATGTTTAACCTTTTCGGAGCTGGCTTCCCCAGTGCTCCCAGGTAGGGTTTGTCCCTAGTCCTGTGCTAATGCTGTACCCAGCATGTACTTTACCATTGCCTATCACCCCATAGAGTGACTGCTTGTTAAAAGCCTGATCACTCCTTGAGAGCTATTATCTTTTCTTTAACCTTGGAATTCCCGAGGACAGCATTGGACTCCTGTCATTGCTCAAAACTCTTTATTTTCCAGGGCACCTGGCTGGCTCAGTTGGTTAAGCATCCGACTTCGGCTCAGGTCATGATCTCACAGTTTGTGAGTTCGAGCCCCGCTTCGGGCTCTGTGCTGACAGCTCAGAGCCTGGAGCCTGCTTCCGATTCTGTGTCTCCCTTTCTCTCTGCCCCTCCCATGCTCATGCTCTCTCTCTCAAAAGGAAATAAACATTAAAAAAATAATTTAAAAAACTATTAATTATTATTTAATTAAAAAAACTATTTAATTAATATTTAATTAAAAAATATCAATGAGTAATAGGGTACGGAAGGACCAAAATGATGATCTTTTGGCATAATCCAAACCTCATTATAGACATAATTTCTACGTATTTTCCCATCAAATCTTTTCTTTTAGGAGAGACCCTGAGAAGAGGATGCCTAATGTTTGCTTCATTTACTTTTGCTTCAAAAGTCTTCCAAGGGCATCTGGGTGGCTCTGCCAGTTAAGCGTCTGACTCTTGGTTTTGGCTCAGGTCATGGTCTCATTGTTCATGAGTTGGAGCTCTGCGTTGGGCTCTGTGCTGACAGTGCAGAGCCTGCTTGGGATTCTCTCTCTGTCTCTCTCTCTCTCAATAAATAAACTTAAAAGGATAAACATAAAAAAACAAAAGTCTTAGAGAACGGTAGAGGTGGTAATGGTGTGGAGGGAAGGGAGGCCACTACATGTCAAAGAGTGGCCTGTCTTTACGGCCGAGGTTGACTGTAGACATGTTTGGTAAATTCTAACGAGGAAGGGAGATTAGTATCATAGAGAGACTTCCAGTTGGCTCTGGAGAGGGCTTGGGAGTTAAGCCTGGCTCTGGATTCTGGTCACATCATTGGATAGGAAACCCTGGGTGTGTACCTGACCTCTGAGTCTCAGACTTGGGCGAATTCCCTCTCTCGTTCCTGTCACCACCTATGGCAGACCTCCTCCTCTGTCTTTCAGACATCTGCTCCCCCATCTCCTGTCTCATTCTGGAACTTTCTTTCCTATGAAGTGCATAAAGGAGAAGCTATCAGGGGAGAACTCCCTCAGGAGGGGAGAGAACTTTATAAACACACACATACAGACGAAATCTCCTTCAGCTTGTGTTCCCGACCCTTTTCCCTTCAGAGTGAGCCTGATCTGTGCCCATCCTGGGGTTCCCCTTATCTAGGTTGACCATGTAAATTATTTTACAAACTGTAACACTGACATCAGAGTGGGAAAGGGGTACTATTAATCATTATGGCAGGACAACAGCTATAAATCAGGATGCTCTTGAGCACCCAGAACATTCTTTTTTTTGTTGTTAACGTTTTATTTATTTTTGAGGGGGAGGAGGGGCAGAGAGTGGGAGACACAGAACCTGAAGCAGGCTCCAGGCTCCAAGCTGTCCGCATAGAGCCTGACATGGGGCTCGAACTCACGGAATGCAAGATCATGACCTGAAGTCAGAGGCTCAACCGACTGAACCACCCAGGCGCCTCTTGAGTGATCTTTTTAATACACAAATCTGATCAGGTCACTTTTTAAGTTTTCAATGTCTCTCTACTATCTTCAAGATAAAGTCCAAACACTTTAACCCTTATCAAGAGCTTTTAGGGTCTGGCTTCTGATTAGATTTTCAGCCTCACCTCTGGTTAATCATTCTTCTTCTTTTTTTTTTTTTAACGTTTATTTATTTTTGAGACAGAGAGAGACAGAGCATGAACAGGGGAGGGTCAGAGAGAGAGGGAGACACAGAATCTGAAACAGGCTCCAGGCTCTGAGCTGTCAGCACAGAGCCCGATGCGGGGCTCGAACTCACGGACCTCGAGATCGTGACCTGAGCTGAAGTCAGACGCCCAACTGACTGAGCCACCCAGGCGCCCCAATCATTCTTCTTTTTTACCCTTTTCTCTCTACCTACCATAGGGCTCAATAGGTACTAGAATGAATATATCTCTTTGAGTCTCAATTTCCTCTATAAAATCTCACAATTACGGAGATCAGAAATAATATACGTAACATGCCTACCACAGAACTTGGTACACAGTAGGCACTTAAAAAAAAAAAAAAAAGATTTTAGGGGCGCCTGGGTGGCTCAGTAGGTTAAGCAGCCGACTTCGGCTCAGGTCATGATCTCACGGTTTATGAGTTTGAGCCCCGCGTCGGGCTCTGTGCTGACAGCTCAGAGCCTGGAGCCTGTTTCAGATTCTGTGTCTCCCTCTCTCTGACCCTGCCCCGTTCATGCTCTGTCTCTCCCTGTCTCAACAAAAAAAAACATTAAAAAAAAAAAAAAAAAAAAAAGATTTTATTTGGGGGCGCCTGGGTGGCTCAGTCGGTTGGGCGTCCAACTTCAGCTCAGGTCGTGATCTTACAGTTCGTGGGTTCGGGCCCCACATCAGGCTCTGGGCTGACAGCTCAGAGCCTGGAGCCTGCTTCGGATTCTGTCCCCCTCTGTCTCTCTGAACCTCCCCCGTCACACTGTGTCTCTCTATCTCTTGAAAATAAATAAATGTTTTTTAAAAAAGATTTAACTTTATTTTTTAAATTTTTTTACTGTTTATTTTTGAGAGAGAGAGAGAGGCAGAGAATGAATGGGCGGAGGGCAGAGAGAGAGGGAGATACAGAATACGAAGCAGACTCCAGGCTCTGAGCTGTCGGCACAGAGCCCAACACAGGCCCTGAACCCATAAGCCGTGAGACCATGATGTGAGACAAAGTTGGACCCCCAACCAACTGAGCCACCCAGGTGCCCCAAAAGACTTTATTTTTAAGTAATCTCTATACCCAACGTGGGGCTCAAACTCACAACCCTAAGATCAAGAGTGCCACTGCCTGAGCCAGTCCGGCACCCCAAGTAGGCGCTTGATAAATGGAAATGTTTTTTTAATGGTAATTTTTATCTGTTAAAAACTACCCGTATTCTAAGGAATGATGTCTCTACTAGAATACTATAAAATTATGAATCTCCAACACTTTATAAACATTTACTTAATGTGAAGGAAACTTGGCGAAAGAGGGAATAAATTTTGCCAACATCTTATTATGAAAATTTTCAAACACGCAGAGAAGTTGGGAGAATCTTACAGTGAATATCTGTTTACCCCACCTAGGTTCTTTGAGCAACATTTTACTATACATTTTATCACACATCCGCTCGTTTCTCGTCCACCCTTTACCCATCCATCCAGCAATGCATCTTACTTTACTTTTCTGGTGCATTTTATTTTATTTTTATTATTATTATTATTCTTTTAGAGACAGAGAGAGAGAGAGCGCATGCAGACAGGGGAGAGAGGCAGGGGGAAAGAGAGAATCTCAAGCAGGTTCCATGCTCAGCGTGGAGCCTGACACAGGGCTCAATATCATGACCCTGGGATCATGACTTGCACCAAAACCGAGGTCCAGACGCTCAACCGACTGAGCCACCCAGATGCCTCTGATGCATTTAAAAATGAAATTGCAGGGGCGCCTGAGTGGCTCAGTCGGTTAAGCGTCCGACTTCAGCTCAGGTCGCGATCTCGCGGTCCGCGAGTTCGAGCCCCGCGTCGGGCTCTGGGCTGATGGCTCAGAGCCTGGAGCTTGCTTCCGATTCTGTGTCTCCCTCTCTCTCTCTGCCCCTCCCCCATTCATGCTGTGTCTCTCTCTGTCTCAAAAATAAACGTTAAAAAAGAAAAAAATTAAAAAAAAAAAAAATGAAATTGCAGACATCAGGACACATCCCCCTACGCACTTCAGCATTAATGAGAGTCCGATATTCATTAATCATTCTTTTTAAAAAAAATATTAAAATAAAATTTTCATACAATGAAACACACAAAACGTTCAATGTGTACCTTTCAAAGAGGTTTTTCAGGGGTGCCTGGCTGGCTCAGTCGTCAGAGCACGTGACTCTTGATCTCAGGGTTGTGGGTTCAAGATCCACGTTGGGTGTGGAGATGACTTAAATGAATTAAAAAAAAATTTTTTTTTAACTCAAAGATTTTTTTTCAAAAGCACAAGCCTGTGTAACCCAAATTGCTATCAAGATGGAGAACATTAATATCCTGTAGAAATTTCCCTCATGTCCCTCCTGCCAACTCCTGTCCTCACTTTCTCAAGGGCAAACACTGTCAGGATTTTTTCCACCAAAGATTAGTTTTGCCTGTAATAGAACTTCATATAAATCGAACCAAAGAGTACATACTGCTTTACATCTGACTAATTTTGTTCAACATAGTATTTTTGAGATGCCCTCATGTGGCTGAACATCTCACAAGTTTGCTCCTATTTTTTTTGCTGAGTAGTATCCCATTGGACGAGTATTCTACAAAGTACCCATTTTTTTCTGCTGATGGACTGCTGGGCTGTTTCCATCTTGGGAGTATTACGACTAAAACTTCTACAAATATTCTCATACAAGTCTTTTTGTGGATATATAACTTCATTTCTCTTGGATAAATACCTAGGAGTGGAAATGCTGAGGTGGTTAGCTTTATATGATTATTAAAAAAATTTTTAATGTTCATTTTTGAGAGGGAGAAACAGTACGAGCAGGGGCAGGGGAGGGGCAGAGACAGAGGGAGAGACACAGAACTCGAAGTGGGGTCCGGGCTCCGTGCTGTCTGTGCACAGCCCGACATGGGGCTTGAACTCATGAACTGTGAGATCATGACCAGAGCCAAAGTCAGATGCTTAACTGACTGAGCCACCTAGGCACCCTGAAACATGACCTTGTAAGAAACTCTCAGACTTTTTCCCAAAGTGGTCATGGGAGCACTTTTCAAAACCTTAGCTAAGTACAATCACAACCAACCAAACTTACTGAGTGTTTTCTATGGGCACCAAGCACAGAGCTGTATTTAAATGCAGTGTTTTATCTGATTCTTACACCAAGCCTGTGGGGCAGATATTACTATTCTCATTTTACATAAGGGACTATCGAGGCACAGAGAATTAAATAACTACCCAGGTCTCCTCACAGCTAGCGAGTGGCCAAGGGTGGATTTGGATCAAAGCAAAGCAGGTGAGATTCCAGCCCCTGCCTCCTGCCTCCTAGTATATAGCAGCCAAAAAAAAAAAAAAGAAAGAAAGAAAGAAAAAAAGAAGTTGCTGTGTTTTCTCTCAGGAAATGAATTAATTTCCTAAGAATGAAAATTGGTCATGGTAACCAGAAGATACTATCTTCATCAGTAAGCAGGATATATATATATATATATATATATATATATATATATATATATATATATATTTTTTTTTTTTTTTTTTTTTTTTTTTTTTTAGTAAGCAGTATATAAATGTAAATTCTCACTCATTATTTCGATGTAGTACCTTTGGTGAACAGGGAGGTTCTTCGGTTATCTTGCAAGACACCCATCTCTCCAGCCCTGTGCAAATCCATCTAGCTGCTCTTTAGAGTAAGGGAAGGGTTAAACTTCAGAGTCTCTTCTCTGGGCCAGTTAATAAGAGCCTGATGCCCCTCCTCTATAATTAAGAAAGAAGCCCCGGGCTTTACTGGGGAGGTATACAAGCCGCAGTGAGGAGGGAGATTCGAGAGCCAGAGAGCGAGAGTGTTCCCTCCCATGGTTTTTCTAAGCTATTAGAGCTGAGTCTCAGATCCAGACTTGCTTTGGAGTATCTCCAGGGAAGGCAAGGCCAGGAGGACCAAAGTGAACACACCTCCTCTTTTGGACTAAGAGCTCAACTCTCATCTAGGACTCTGACATTCTGACCTCCCTCTCTCATCTGTGAAAAGCTCACCAGATGTTTAAAAAAAGAAAAGAAAAGAAAAAGAAAGAAAGGAGCTATAGAGGGGCACTGTTGTTGGGAGGGGTGGCTGGGAGTCCCTGAGTCGTCTGAAAATGGGTATGAAGTTTGTACTTTTCAAATTCTGGCCAGGGGACCTCTGAGAAAGCTGTTTGAGTATGTGGTGGTTGAGGTTCCAAGGCTTTCCCTCATTATGATTATTATTTTTTAACGTTTATTTTTGAGAGGGGAGGGGAGCCAGCATGCAGGGGAGGGGCAGAGAGACAGGGAGAGAGAGAAACCCATATTGTCAGCGCAGAGCCCAGCGCAGGTCTCCATCCCACAGACTGTGAGATCAGGACCTGAGCCAGAATCAAGAGTCAGACACTTAACTAACTGAACCACCCAGGCGTCCCTCCCTCATTACTTTTTTTTGGTCCGGTAAATACCAAAGTCATTCCACTCTTTTTGGATCACGTATCAGCCACTTCCAAATGGTGTATTTGTCAGGATCAAGTCCATACTCCTTAAAATGCAGAATGAGGACCCTCAACATCTGGACCCAGCCTCTCTCTCCAGCCTCCTGGCCAGCCACCCCTCCCCGTGCACTGGGTTGAGAAATCATTTGTAGGTCCCTGTGGGGAATACATTTCCGCCCCCCCCCACCCCCATTTATTTCAAAGGAGCGGCTTTTTTTCTCCTCTCTCTCTCTAATTCCTATTTGTCCTCTAAGGACCCATCGCAAAAGTCACAAATATGGTAATTATTTGTTAACATAAGACTCCACCTCCCAATCTTCTTTGGACTCTGATTCCCCCCACCCCCACCCCAGGCAGAAATATCTTATTCTACTTTATATGGCTCGCCCAGCATATAACAAAAATTGAATAAAATCTTTCCTAATAAGAAAACATATGGGCAGAAGCTTTTGAGTAAACAGACCTTTATCTGAACCAGCTGAGGAGCGAAATCATTTGTTTCCCTTGCTTCGAATGCTAATTTCATCTTGTGGTGAAAAAGACATTTTGTCTTGAATGTTAAGATGACAATTTTTACAAATTTCAATACAAGCCAGTTGTCCTTTATGTCTTTTGGGCCCCCGCTGTGAGTTTCCAACTGGCCGGTGGGTTTCTAGGTATCCATTAATGGGGTGCCTGGGTGGCTCAGTCAGTTAGGCATCCAGCTCTTGGTTTCAGTTCAGGTCGTGATCTCGTGGTTTGTGGGTTCGAGCCCTACATCGGGCTCTGTGCTGACAGTGCAGAGCCTGCTTGGGATTCTCTCTCTCCCTCTCTCTCTCTGCCTCTCTCTCTACCCTCCTCCACTTGTGCTATCTCTGTCTCTCTCCAACTAAATAAATAAACTTAAAAAAATTTTAAAAATATTTTTGAGGGGTGCCTGGGTGTCTCAGTGGTACTTTGGCTTGGGTCATGAGCTCACGGTTCATGAGTGTGAACCCCACTTCGGGCTCTGTGCTGACAGTGTGAGCCTGCTTGAGGTTCTCTCTCTCTCTCTCTCTCTCTGCCCCTTCCCTACTCTCACTCTCTCTCAAAATAAACAAACTTTTTAAAAAAAGGAATATTTAAAAGGAAATGTGTAGGGGGTGGGGACAGATGAAGTGCTTCGAAAACTAGAGTATGCCATCAATTTTAATGATAATCAGGATTTTTCTCTGGAACAGTTTAGGGAAAAAAGTGATAGCTCTGAAACTTCATTTTTTCGTTTTAATCTTCACCTTCTTCCTTTTCTCTTGTTCGCCGAGACACTAAGTGCACCGGAGGCCTTATCTAGATGCCTCCGGTTTTGATCAAAGTCCTGCCTACCGCCACCCTGGGGACCCTCGGGGGCAAATGTCCTTTTTATTCAGTGTTTTCTCTACTGAAGGAGTCCAGCCTTTGGTCTCCTCCCTCCCCTCCCAGGGAGGGGAACTGGATGACTCTGGAGCCACGCCTGCTAACTGGAAGGAATTGGGCGTCGCTGGGCACAAAGCCAGGAACTCAACCCTGCTGAAGAATGGGATCTGGGCAGCTGCCGTCCTTCAGAGCACCGCGGGCGGCCAGCACCCAGGGCGTCTGGCTACCTGGGGGAGAGATTCTTCTCCTGACAACAGGCAGTTTGTTCAGTGCTGCCTGCCCTGATTCCTCTCCTGCTGCTTTTCTCTGTGTCCTTGAGCTCTCCGGTAACTCTACCTCTCACCAAATTTTGCAATTTGTTGTAGACTTCACGACCTCAGGCTCTACTTCCCTTTCCTTTAGAGCTGCATTTCTCCGCAAGCTGAAGGCTAACAAAGCGGATAAGTTATTCTAACTCCTTTTCTTTGGGGCTCTTGGAGCTGAAACTCTGCAGACCTACATGCCGGAGAGCCTCTATTTTATCCTACCACCATTAAAAAAAATTTTTTTTTTTTAATGTTTATTTATCTTTGAGAGAGAAACAGAACATGAGCAGGGGACAGGCAGAGAGAGGTAGACACGGAAGCTGAAGCAGGTTCCAGGCTCTGAGCTGTCAACACAGAGCCTGACGCGGGGCTCGAACTCACAAACCGTGAGATCATGACCTGAGCCGAAGTCGGATGCGCAACTGACGGAGCCACCCAGGCGCCCCAATCCCATCACCATTTCGAAGATTCCCCCAGCATTCTGATTTTAGGTTCATCTCTGGTCTAGAAGCCGACATAGGAGCCACTCGATTTTCAGGGACACTCATCACAATAAAATACTCATGTTAGGAAACACTTCATTTTGGTTAGCCCCTGGGTTTCTCAGTTCTTTCTCTTCTTTTTATTTTTTTATTTTAAAAAATGTTTATTTAGGGGCCCCTTAGTTGGTTAAGTGTCCGACTTCTGCTCAGGTCATGATCTCAGAGTTTGTGGGTTCAAGTTCTGCATCGGGCTCTGTGCCGACAGCTCGGAACCTGAAGCGTGCTTTGGATTCTGTGTCTCCCTCTCTCTCTCCCTCTCCTGCTCACACTTTGTCTGTCTCTGTCTCTGAAAAATAAATAAACGTTAAAAAATTGAAAACTGTTTATTATTATTCATTGAAAGAGAGAGGACATGGGCATGGGAGAGGGGCAGAGAGAGAGGAAGAGAGAATCCCAAGCAGGCTCCACACTCAGTACAGAGCTTATCATGGGGCTTGATCTCAAGAGATCATCAAGAAATCAAGAGATGGCTGCTTAACTGACTGAGCCACCCAGGCGCCCCCAACAACTGCGTTTTGTTGTTTACCTTTTTTTTTTTTGCCCCATGATCATGACATCTTTCTCCTGCTGCTTTGCTTTTCTTTTTGGCTTTTCTTTTTCACTTCTGCAATCTGCCTCTCCCTCGGTGGAATTTTCTCTTTTCCTCCCTCTTTATGAAGTTTTCTCTTTTTTCCCTTTCCTAGTCAGCCTGCCCCTTCCTTCCTTTTCTGGCAACTTCTCTGTTTCAGGGTTTAACTAGACGTTATGAATCACTCCAGTTTCTAGGTTGCTAATCCAGGGAATCCGGGCAATTTGTTTCTGTTCAGGGTTAGACTCCTGTCAAGCTTGCTTCTTAACTTCATGTGGAATCTTCCTTCTCTTCTGCTGTTTCGCCATGCTGCTTCATTAATCTGTAACAATTACCCACCCTCTTTCCAGACAAAGAGGCACCTTTACTCATTTAAATTCCTCAACTCTTCAGATTTCAGACAGATGGCTGCCCTCAAAATGGCAGGTGAAATCTGAGGCACAAAAATGTTATTTTTCTTTCAAAGATTATTTATTTATTTTGAGAGAGAGACAGAAAGAATCCCAAGCAGCCTCCCTGCCCAGTGCCGAGCCCCACGCGGGGCTCGATCTCACAACCACAAGATCACAACCTGACCTGGTATAAAGTCGGATGCTTAACTGAGCCACCCAGACCCTGCCAAAAAAGTTATTATGGAAACCTCTTCCGCGACAGTCCTCTGGGTCTGCTGGTCCACGTCGGGTATAATTTTGCAGAAAGAGCGTTAGACTTGAGAGCCAGAAAAGTTTTGATGTTCCTACCTATTGTCTGTGCAAATTTGGGCAAATCACTTACCTTCCCTGGGCTCTCTGGAAAAATGGGAACACTTCATGGGAGTATTGTGGAGATGAAGAAGGAAGCAGATAAGTACCTGCAAACTGGACCGAAATGGTAAGTGAGCAGGGACGGTGTTCTGCTTCTTTAAATTCTTCCAAGTGAAGGGGTCATTAAAACACTGACATTTTTTCGGTCAGTTTCTCCCCTCCCCCCCCCCCGCCCCGCCCCCCCTCCCCGGGTCTCAGGGAAAGCTACAAGCTGGAAAAGGTGCAGAGATCCTTGTGGTAACATTTGGCTCAAATGTCTACGCTGTAGGACTTTTTGTCTGGAGAGGGTCTTAAGGAATTCTGATTGGAGTTCTGTGAATCCAGTCCAGGCCAAAGCGGCCCCAGGGAGGTGCTTTGGGAAGGGCAATCACTGCAAGGTGGTTGCAACAGTTCACTTCCCAGGCTAGCAGGAAGCCTGATTAGAAAAAACCGTGTGTGTGTGTGTGTGTGTGTGTGTGTGTGCGCGCGCGCGGGCGCGCGTGCCAAACCCAAAGCAGCCTGGGACGTTTCAGGCTGGCACCACCTCCTCTGGCTGTCTCTGAGGCCATCCAGAGGCCAGAGCCCAGGCCGATTAACTGCAAAGTCAAGAGAGGACCGCAGAGTTTGGAACTGTGTGCGGACCGCTTGCAGCGCAGAGGGCGGGAGGGAGGAAAGGGAGGAGGGCGTAGGGAGCTGAGGCCCCACCTTTCATTCCAGCAAAGTGCAGCGGCGGAGCAGGGATGAGTCACAGGCACTGGAGCTCAGGTTCCCATAGGTGAGGGACTGGCTCTCTTCTCTCTGGGTGCCAGTTCTTACTGGAGCGGCCTTGGCAGGGTGTTGGAGCCCTCGGTCTGCCCGGTCTGGTCTCTGGGGCCAGGGCTGGGTTCCCTCATGTATGGCAAGAGCACTTGGCGTGCTGGGCTGCTTCTCCTTGGCGTGCAGCTCACAGGTAAGGGCTGCGGGGAGGGGTGAGGGTGGGGGGGGGGGGTCCCTCGCCATTTCCTCCTTCACGGCCGACCCTGCAAGGTGGTCGCAAGAGTGTTGCTTGGAAGCCTGAGCCACGGTTGCCGTTCACTTTAGGTTTTGACTTTGCTGAAACCGAAGTTGGTGGGTTGTTTTTGGAGAACTGATTTTGGACAAACAGGTTTAGGTGTGTTTGGGCTGCTAGTGATTCAGGCACAGAGAGGGCTTTCTAATCTCAGGTTACAAACCATTTTTTTTTCCTTTTTTTTTTTTTTTTTTTTTTTTTTTTGTGGCCACTCTCAACCTCCCACTGCAGGCAGGATCAGGCGCTTGGATTTCTGTGTGTCTTGTCTGGGACTCTCAGCAGCCCTGGGAAAGCTGAGAAACTTAAGGAGAGAGACCCACGGTGATTTTGAAACTGCCCCAATATGCACATTCTCAATGTAAATATCCTGGTTAAAAAAAAAAAAAGCGCCACGTGGTGTAAAGGTTCCAGGGGTGCAGACAAACAGAAGCTGTCCGGGCTTAATTAATTTCAATTTCTGCAGAAGATTGGGGACAGTATGAAATCAAGGACCCTTTCTGGACAACTTGCCTTCTAGGGGACCATTATACACACAATACATAATGCTTCATCTGAATACATGTCTAATCCATGCTACGATTAGTTTTGATTTTTGTTCGTTTGTGCTTTCAATTGTATCTGCCGACCTTTGTAGTTGGTTCCAACAGTGTGGGAGCGGGGACCGTGAGGCTAGGGTATCGCACTATGGAGAAAGTTGAGAGCACCGAGAAGGCTCGCCATGTGGTATTCTGAGTCACGGTTGCACGTAAGTGGGAGCATGCAGACTCAGGATGGAGTAAGTTTGAGATCCGGGACATTGACTTCTTTACAAGACTCACTCAGACATTTATTTTGGCCGCGTCGGCAGAAATTCTCTTAATCTGCATCTTCCTTTCTCCTTTTCTCTCTGGTAGCCCTTTGGCCTATAGCAGCTGTGGAAATTTACACCTCACAAGTGCTGGAGGCTGTCAACGGGACAGATGTTCGGTTAAAATGCACTTTCTCCAGCTTTGCCCCCGTGGGTGATGCTCTAACAGTGACCTGGAACTTCCGTCCTCGAGATGGGGGCCCCGAGCAGTTTGTAAGTAGATTATTGTCATAGGCCCGGGGACCCCTGGTTGGGGAGACAAGCCGGTCCATTTCTCCTTGCCCTGCCTGTGTTTTTTTTTCTCAGCAATAAGCACAGGGTAAAGCTGAGACACGATTCTTGGCAGAGAATGACTGGCAGAGTTGAGAGGTCCATCAAGGGGAAAGCAAGAGGTTCTTGGAAGAGAGCTGCATACGGGGCAGTGAGGCTGGCTCCCCTTTCTCAGCCTCCGTGCCCCGGCACTGAATAGTAAGACTTTTGGCCGCTTCTGCCTTGTAGGTATTCTACTACCATGTGAATCCCTTCAAACCCATGAGTGGGCGTTTCAAGGATCGAGTGGTCTGGGACGGGAACCCTGAGCGGTACGACGTCTCCATCATCCTCTGGAAGCTGCAGTTTGACGACAATGGGACATACACCTGCCAGGTGAAGAACCCACCTGACGTTGATGGGCTGATAGGGGAGATTCGGCTGAGCGTCGTGCACACTGGTAGGTCACACAGGGGAAAAGGGTTTTGGGAAGCTTGAGAG
Organism: Panthera leo; assembly: GCF_018350215.1. Taxonomy (NCBI): domain Eukaryota; kingdom Metazoa; phylum Chordata; class Mammalia; order Carnivora; family Felidae; genus Panthera; species Panthera leo. The sequence continues at coordinate 15,957,496 of NC_056688.1, read as the reverse complement.
CTTATAGAAAGGAGAGGGGTGGTCTTTTGTGACGGCTGAAAGAGTAGCGAGAAGGGCTAGCCCTTCGGGTCTGGAATCTACAGAGGGAGACTCAAGAGTCCTGGGGTAAAAAGAGAAAGGCTTTGTTTGTCTGTGGAAAGAAACAGAAAGTTAAGCAAGCAGACTGCGGAATCTGTTACAGAAGTGGCATTGAGATTGTAAAAGGGAGAGGAAGCAGTTCTCTGATAAAAGGCTAACAGTAGATCTGTTCATTCACTCGCTTATTCACAGGATGCTTACCGAGTACCTACTCTGTGCCAGGCACTGTCCTGTGCTTGGCCCGTACTATCTCACTTAATCCTTACACCCTAGGCTGCGGATGCCAGTGATGGTGATGATCATTTATTGAGTGCCTCCCACGTGTCAGGGGCTTTGCATATGTTATTTAATCTTTATATATCGCATCAGTTTCTTGTGCTCTTAGTGCCCCACATTTTACTAATGAGGAAGTTGAGGTTCATAGAGGTTAAGTCGTTTGTCTGAATTCATGGAGCTGAGGGAATGGAATCATTTGGAACTCAAACCCAAGCATCTTTGGCTCCAAAACTGTACCCTAGACTAATGCATTGTAGTGCTTGCAATCTTATAAAGGAAAACCCGGAGCACTGGGTGTTGTAGGGAAGCCAATTTGACAATAAATTATATTAAAAAAATAAAATAAAAAGAAGGGAAAAAAATAAAAAGGAAAACCCGGAAGCTGTGCAGATAAGACCATAAAACTTAGGAGTTGTAAATCTGGGCTTGAATCACTGCTATCATTTACCAGTTGGCAATAAATCTTTTTTTCCTTTCCTTACAGTGAGAATAATCTAGCGAGGCTTATGGTGAAGGAAAAATGAGACAATGAATGTAAAAATTCCCCAAACTCTGAATTGCACCAAAAAAACTTTTTTTTTTTTTGCACTGAAAATTATAATAACTACCGTACAGTGAGTGTTTATTATGTGTGGGCACAGCATGGAACCAATTGATACGAATGTCTTTTTTAAATAAGAATTCAATAAATGAATATTGTTGTCTCTGTTTGATACATTGAGGAAACTGAGGCTCAAAGAAGTTAATTACCCCAAATCACATAGCTAGTAAATTGTGGAGCTGGCATTTTCACCCAGCTGTCTCTGGCGGGTGCTCTTAACTAACACATGATATTACTACCTGTAGAGTAGTAGGATTTCCTCCTTTCATTCCTAGTGTCATCCTTCAGGGCTCCATCAGTAGGGCTGCGTGACCTTGGAGAAGTCGGTTGAGTACCAACAGACGTAATGGAATGTCTTTGGACCTCAGTTTCTGAATTCATCTGCGTGTAACCTGCACGAACAGGTTGGACAAGAACACATGTTCTTAAACGTGTTGTGGTCACTACCCTGAGAACCTAATGAAAGTCGTGGCTCTGCTTCCCACAAAAGTGTACACATACACACACTATGACACAGAGTTTGTGGGCTTGTGGCCCGGCTCTCTTCCCATCCTCTGTCACAGACTCCAGGCTGGGAACTTCTGGGCTAGACATTTTCTAAAGTCCTTCCTGGCTCTGAGGGTTTATTGAAGTTTTAGTCAGAAATCAGGGCACCTGGGTGGCTCAGTGGGTTTAAGTGTCTGCCTTCAGCTCAGGTCGTGATCTCACGGTTTGTGAGTTCGAGCCCCGCGTCTGGGTCCATGCTGACAGCTCAGAGCCTGGGGCCTGCTTCGGATTCTGTGTCTCCCTTTCTCTCTGCCCCTCCCCTGCTTGCACTCTGTCTCAAAAATAAATAAACATTAAAAAATTAAAAGGCAGGAGACCCAGGCTTCACAGATTCTGCCTGGTGTTAGGGACCTTTCCCACTGGGTTCCCTCTTGCATCATTTTATCTACTGGACTATAGTTACAGATTTACTTGCCTGTCTTCCCAGTGGGTATGAGTTCCTTGAAGGTAACGTCTTTTTTGGCTTTGTATTTCCGTTGCAATGTCTGAACATAGTAGGCCCTTAATAAATCTGAATAAATGACCGGATGAATGCCAGAGGTGAGAGGGAATCGAGGAGAAACAGTTTGGACGCTGGGTTTGGCTAGGTCAGCAATAACCTTACCCTACTGGGTGGTTTACTGGCTCTGTGGTTCTCAGAATCTTAGCATCAGAATCACCTGGAGGACAGGTTAAAACAGATTGCTGGGCCCCACCTACAATTCAGGAGGTTGAGGTGGCCCTGATGATTTGCATTTCAAAGTTCTGCAGAGTGCTGCTATTACTTGTGGGACCATAGTTTGAGAACCACGAGAGCAGCCTTCATAGCTTCCTTACTGCTGCTAGAGTTCACAAGATCATATGGTAGGAGAAAGGAAGATTCCATTTAATGCTGAAACTACATCCCTCTTATATCGTTAGGTTTCATCGTATTCTTTCTCTTTTGAGAATCATGACATCCTCTTTTTGTCCTTACAGTACGCTTCTCTGAGATCTACTTCCTGGCTCTGGCCATTGGCTCTGCCTGTGCCCTCATGGTCATAATAGTAATCGTGGTGGTCCTCGTCCAGCATTTCCGGAAAAAGCGATGGGCCGAAAGAGCTCATAAAGTGGTGGAGATAAAATTGTAAGGCTGGGCAGTTCTGGGCAGTCTTCCTCTAACCCTCTTCTATCGTGACTCTTGGTATTTTACACTTGGGCAGAATGATTGTTGAACAGATGTTTTTCCCTCCGAGTGAATCTTATAAAAGAATTCAGATTCACAGGATGGAGAAAGTAGGGTGTGATCTGGTAACTTCACAAAAGCTTTCTTTTTTTTTTTTTTTTTTAAAGTTTTTTATTTATTTTTGGGACGGAGAGAGACAGAGCACGAACGGGGGAGGGGCAGAGAGAGAGGGAGACACAGAATCGAAAACAGGCTCCAGGCTCTGAGCCATCAGCCCAGAGCCTGACGCGGGGCTCGAACTCACGGACCGCGAGATCGTGACCTGGCTGAAGTCGGTCGCTTAACCGACTGTGCCACCCAGGCGCCCCCACAAAAGCTTTCTTAATTGTATAGAAGATTTCATTAGAGGCTTTCTTTATTATGGAGGATTTGACATTGTCAAAATCTGCTTATGTGAAGCTCTTCTAGGATATTCCTTACTTAAAAAAAATTTTTTTAACATTTATTCATTTTTGAGAGACAGAGCACAAGCAAGGGAGGGGCAGAGGGAGAGGGAGACACAGAATCTGAAGCAGGCTCCAGGCTCTGAGCTGTCAGCACAGAGCCCGACGCGGGGCTCGAACCCACAGACTGTGAGATCACGACCTGAGCCGAAGTCAGACGCTTAACCGACTGAGCTGCCCAGGCGCCCCTGCTATTCCTTACTTTTTAATGTAAAGTGTATATTTGTAAAATCTGCTGGGCAGGCAGCAGGGGCATCGTAAGTCAGTGCCTAGGAGAGTCAGCCATGCTGATATAAGGTGCTCAAAAAATATATATTTTTTGAGATGAAATTTACCTATCATAAAAATTTGTCTTTTTAATGTTCACCAAGTTACATAACCATCACCACTAATTCCAGAATTTTCGTCACCCCCGAAGGAACTCCATACGTTTTAGCCATCACTATTTTCCACTTCTACCTGCCCCTGACAACTACTGATCTGCTTTCTGTCTCCATGGATTTGCCTGTTGTTCGAAGGCAAGGAGAATGTAAAGTGCCCCCCCCCCCCACCCCGCCCCGAGACTGAGAAGGCACTTTGAAACTGGAAGAGATACAGAATACGCAGAGTTCTATGTTAAGTGACTTCCTGCCAGGGAGGATCAGGAGGACCGCCATCTGGACAGCTGCGCAGCCAGTCTCCTCAGAAGCCCTGCGTTTTAGCTTACTGGCTTTAAAGGAGCTGGACATGCGGGGGAGTGTTTGCATATACGTGACTGGTGGCTAATGTCTAGCAGACCTTATGGCACTATCCATGCGTTTGCAGAAAACTATGTTATCTGCACTGGTATCTTAATGGGCCCATTGAAATCCAGAACAGATTCCCTGGACATTCTGGTTTTAGAAGGTGAGCCTAGAGTTTATACATTAACCTTTTACATCTTATACATTACTCTAGAACATGTATCCCTGACGAGGTCATCAAGCAGACAACAGCAAGATGCTAGGGCAAAGATGGAGGCAGTATGGCCAGCATTCCTACACCTATTCTGGACATTTCGTATAAATGGAGAATCATCCGATGTGGCCTTTTATGTCTGCTTCTTGACTCAGTATAATATTTTCAAAGTTCGTCCACGTATGGCACTTCGTTCCTTTTTATGGCTGTGTCATATTCCATTGCACGTATATACCACAGTTTGCTTATCCATTCATTTGATGGACATTTAGATTTTCTCTACTCTTTGGCCAACACGACTAATGGTGCTATGAATATTTATTTATAAATTTTTGTGTAGGCATGTTTTCAGTTTTCGTGGGTATATTATACCTAGGAGTGGAATTGCTGGAATGTATGGTTACTCTGTTAACCTTTTTGAAGCGTTGCCAGACTGTTTTACAAAACAGTTACACCATTGTATATTTCCACCAGCAACATTCCAATTTGTCCATATCCTTGACAACCCTTGTTATTGTTTGGCCTTTTGATGATAGCCAGCGGATGGATGGGTGTGGAGTGTTATCTCCCTGAGGTTTGGATTTGCATTTTCTTAATGACTAATGATGTTGAGCATCTTGCCATGTGTTTATTGGCCATTTGTATATCTTATTTGGAGATCTATCTATTCAAATATCTTGCCCATTTAAAATTGGGTTATTTGTCCTTTGTGGGTTGCCCTTTCACTTTCTTTTTCATGTCCTCTGGAGCACAGAACTTTTTAGTTTTGATGAAGTATAATTTATCTATTTTTTTCTTGTGTTGCTTCTGCTATTGGATATAGCAGAAGCTATATATTCTTAGATATAGATTCATATCTAAGAATCTGGTGCCGGGGTGCCAGGATTAAGAGTTAAGCATCTGAGTTTGGCTCAGGTCATGATCTCAGTGTTCGTGAGTTCGAGCCCCGCGTCGGGCTCTGTGCTGACAGCTCAGAGCCTGGAGCCTGTTTCAGATTCTGTGTCTCCTCTTTCTGTCATCCCCCAACTCGCACTCTGTGTTTCTCTTTCTCAAAAATAAAAATAAACATTAAAAAAAAAAAAAAAAAAAAAGAATCCATTGCCTAATCCAAAGTCATGAAAGTTCATGTTTTCTTCTAAGAGCTTTACAGTTTTAACTCTTACAGTAGGTCTTTGGTTCATGTCGAGTTAATTTTTGCACATGGAGTGAAGTGGGAGTCCAAATTCATCCTTTTGCACTTGAAGTACTTGAGTTGTCCCAGCACCATCTCTTTTTTTCCCTCAAGTAATATTTACTGGAGTAAAATGGAATTGATTTGAAGAAGCTCAATGAGCCCAACCCTGAGGTTAGGGCTTGAACAGAATATAAGCAATAAAGATGACTTCTAGGTCAACATAAAACTTTGTATTTTCTGAATAAGGAATGGAATTAGAGGCAGCATACTAATGTTAAACTAAGGTTTATTCAAGTTCCCAAATTGTATTTCCCTCCAAAAATATTCTGAAACATGTCAAAGTTCAGATACCCAGGGTCATGTGGAAGCATGTGCATTTTTAGACGGCACTAGTGGTAACTTTGGATCTATTCCCAGATGCGTATAATTCTACCCAAAACATGGGAGAAAATACATCAACCGCAGCTTTGTAAGATTTGCCTCCCTTGCCTTTTTTTTTTTTTTAACCTCCCTTGCTTGTTAACATTAGTTTCTGCTTCTTTGTTACAGAAAAGAAGAGGAAAGGCTCAACCAAGATAAAAAGGTCTCTGTTTATTTAGAAGACGCAGACTGACATTCTTAGATGGTGAGGTTCATAAATGAGTTGATTTCTTTCCTTAGCTTCCTTGTCTGGCCCATCTCTAATGTGGATCCTCCAGATTTTAGGACTGTTAGGTGTTTTCTACGTGACGTTAGAGGAGCTGGGTCAGGGAGATGAAAGTCTTCTATTAGTGTTATGGATGGCTTCCCCTTTCAGTATGTTTTGTGCAAAGGATGAGGGAGTTAGACCCTACTGCCGTTGAAGATGGAAAATTCTAAGATTATCTGAGGCTTTGTGGTTATGTTTACCATGACCACGAATAATAAATTAACTTTCAACATGTAAATAAATCTTTATTTTTTATTTATTAAGTTTTTTTCACGTTTATTTATTTTTGAGAGAGATAGAGAGATAGAGAGAGAGAGAGAGAGAGAGCGCGAGCAAGTGAGCATGAGCGGGGGAGGGGCAGAGAGAGGGAGAGACACAGAATCCGAAGCAGGCTCCAGACTCTGAGCTGTCAGCACAGAGCCCGACATTGGGCTTAAACTGTTGAACCGTGAGATCATGACCTGAGCCAAAGTTGGATGCTTAACCAACTGAGCCACCCAGGAACTCTGACATGGCCTGACATTTTAGCAGGAGAACTTTTATACTATTTGGAATTGATTTCAACTCCTTTCATCTAGTTATTGGGAATAGGAATCCCATTTTAGTAGCGTGTAATTTTATTTTACCAGTTTTCAGGCTTATTATGCTTAAAAAATACGATGACTTATTTTTCATATGATCGGAATTTTTTTCTATTCTCTGAAATAGGCCTGCTATTATTATTTTCAAAAAGAGTCATATTTTTGTAGCCTAAAGTCTCAGTGAAAAGTCTCAAGGACTTATAAAATCGAATATGGAGAAAAATGATTCTATTGTAAACCCAGAAGAACAAATTTGGTATCAGAGAGATTTTACCAAGGGCTATTGTCTTTTAAAAACCAAGCAGATTCTTGGGGCACCTGGGTGGCTCAGGTCATGATCTCACAGTTCATGAGTTCAAACCCCACGTTGGGCTGTGTGCTGACAGCTCAGAGCCTGGAGCCTGCTTTGGATTCTGTGTCTCCCTCTCTTTGCCTCTTCCCCATTCACGCTCTGTCTCTCTCTCAAAAATAAACAAACATTAAAAATAAAATAAACAAAGACAAAAAAACCAAGAAGATTCTCTAGCAAGTCTGGGTCATGGAAAATGAAGATGGAGATGAAAAGAAACTTTTAAAAACGTTTATTTATTTTGAGAGAGAGAGAGGGGGAGAGGGGCAGAGTGAGAGAGAGGAAGAGAGAGAGAGAATCCCAAGCAGGCTCTGTGCTGACAGCGGGCAGCTCAAACCCATGAACTCAACCCATGGGCTCTAACCCATGAACTGTGAGATCATGACCTGAGCCGAAGTCAGATGCTTAACTAACTGAGCCACCCAAGCACCCTGAGATGAGAAGAAATTTTAAGGAACTCACATGATCAAGTGCATTGTTACGGCATGTCCTGACTGGATGGATACTAGTTTGAACAAAGTAGTTGTAAAAAGATTAGGAGGGGGACAATTGGGAGTCTTGAATATGAAAATGTGAATATGGATAATATTAGGGAATTACTGTTAATTTTATTAGGTATAATAAAGGTATTGTGGTTATAGAGGAAAATGTTCCTATTTTAAATATGTATTTATATATATTATATATAAATTTATATATACATTTGTTATATATAAATTTATTTTCCCTATATTTGTTTTTTTATTATATATAAATAAATACATATATACATTTGTTATATATAAATTTATATATATATTTATATATAATAAAGTACCAAATAAATATTGGGAAAATAAGGCAAAAAATGCTTTAAAATTAGGTGACAGGTGAATTCTATACACTGTCTTTTCTATTCTTCTGTGTGCTTGATTTTTTTTATATAAAAGAGTGGGGGAGGGGCAGAGAGAGAGAGAGAGAAGGCATGCATGTGTGTGATCGAGCTATAGATCATCTGAGTGTCTGTGCAAGGCAGAAGCTATGAATTAAGGACACTGAGAGCTATGTAGTTAAGGAACGGGAAACATCTTCTAAAAGTTGAATTAGAAGGAGAACAAGTACGTTTAAGAATAGTTTCCTTCAGGGGCGCCTGGGTGGCTCAGTCGGTTGGGCGTCCGACTTCGGCTCAGGTCATGATCTCGCGGTCCGTGAGTTCGAGCCCCGCGTCGGGCTCTGTGCTGACAGCTCAGAGCCTGGAGCCTGTTTCAGATTCTGTGTCTCCCTCTCTCTGACCCTCCCCCGTTCATGCTCTGTCTCTCTCTGTCTCAAAAATAAATAAACGTTAAAAAAAATTAAAAAAAAAAAAAAAAAAAAAAGAATAGTTTCCTTCACAGTGGAGAGCACATTCGATAAAATAGATGTAATTCGGAATTCCATGTTACCTCTATGCACTCTTCCCACGTGAATGATCCATTTAAACTTTTGTATTTCAGGAAGCTGAAGATTCCCAAGAACAAGCACCCTAGGATAAGCTGAAGTTAATGGAAGCTTTTCTTTGGCTTTACCAGTTGTGACTTGTCTTCCAACCAGCCCTGCAGTACATAACCACCCAGAGAAGCAACGTCTCTCTGGAGCCAGCATAGGCCCAGGGCCCTCTTGAGCTGATACCGGGAGACTCACACACAGCCCATCACTACGGTTTTATTTAATTTCAGAGTGCAAATACTTTTCAAATGCTCATGAGCTTTTTATACTGAGAAACTACATTTTTGCCCTTGAACACTCCTTGGGGATTATTAATTGTATGCACGCCCATTGGTGTCAAATGAGATGAAAGCCATCTTGTCTGTCATGACATTTCCTTTAACGTATTAGTTTCTTCAGAGCAGCACTCTTGCTACTAAGGTTAATGTGTTTACTTTTTCCTTCTCAGTCTCAACTAAAAGATGAGCCAATTCTCTCAGCCGTTTTTGATCAATTAACAGGAAACCCTAAATCCCGTTCTTCAACAGTTTGATTTTTATGGCTCTCCTTGAGTATGGGACACATCTTGTTTTATTGAATTTCTTTCAGTATCCCAGATGATTGTTTGTTTTGGTTGATCCCACATTTATAATTAGCACAAATCTAAATCACAGAGTAGCTAGGAGAGTTTATGTAAATGCTTATGGATTGACAAATGCCACCTCAGGATGAATCACTTGTCACCTTTTTTCTCTGTGTTCCGAAAAAACAACCAACAGAGCAAGTCTTCCGTGAGCAGTGGATACTGTTCAGCTTACTGTTCAGTTATAACAACAGAGCAAAATCTGTGCTCTTTTGCAGACTGGAATCATCAAGCAGTTACAGAGAAGGTTCTGGAATAGTATGACTAAAAATTTAGGGCTGGTGAAAAAAATCAAGCCTAAGTGATGATAATTTTGTACAGTGTTATATAAAGCTCTGAGAACTGGATGAGATTATTTTTTTTCCCTTTCCTTTCCTTTTCTTTATATTATTTTATTTTTGCTTTAATTTGCTTGTTTTGAGGGAGGGGGGATTTGGTATGGGGCAAAGAAATACCAAAACTAACAATATGAAACCAACTTTATTCTTTCTTCCCTTATGCCAGTAGAGACAGCAAACTTTATAAGTAGGCTATGGAAAGAAAAGTGCTTTTTCAAAAGTGTTTAACCTCCCAGTGTCTTTCCAAACTTAAGTTATAGCAGCATTTATTAAAAAAATAGAAAACATCTGAAAGTTTAGTTGCCCCCACCCCCGCCCCATCTTTATAGCCTAATAACTTCAGTTTTCACTGACTGGGCCAAAGATGTTCTTTCTTTTAACAAACTGGAATTTTCAAATAGGTTATCTGTATTTAAATATGCTGAACTTTGACTAGTCTTTTTAGAAAAATTGGTACAATATTCATATGAACCTTGATTCTGCATTCATTCTCTACCTATCTCATTTTGCCTTTTACACGAAAAAAGTAAAATTTTAACACTCAATTTGGAAACTAAAAGTTACATTAAAATATTTATTATTATTATTATTTGAGAGAGAGTACAAGCTAGCGGGGGAGGGGCAGAGAGGGGAGACAGGATTCGAAGCAGGGCCCACGCTGTCAGTGCAGCATGATGTGGGGCCTGAACTTAGGAACTATGAGATCATGATCTGAGCTGAAGTCAGATGCTTAAGCGACTGAGCCACCCAGGTGCCCCAAAACTAAAAGTTGGCTTTTAGGTCTATATTACTTTTAAATTACATTTTCTACTTTTCTCCATAATTCAACCTTTGAAAATAACAATATTTTTTCAAACAGATGGCCTGAATGGTGTCCCAAAAGTGTAATGAAGTAGTTAAAACCTCATGGAAAATCTTTTCAGCAAAACTTGTAGCTTGTGTCTTGGCTAAATATTCAGGGGTTAATATGACCCTATTGTTCAGTATCTTTTTCCTAAAGAGAACTTTTGTATGGTAATTTATTTTTTATTGTGCCTAAACACATATGTAAATAACCTTTAGTAGTAAAGAATTATCAATTGTATAATTTGCTTACATACAAATCTAAAAAGTTTACATAGCAAGTACTCAAAAACACATGGTTATGTACTTTATCATTACTAAGAAGTTTTCTTAGAGCCTGGAAGTCAATAATGGGTGAAATTAGTTTATACTGGATAAATAAATGTTTATACTGGATAAAGAATTCTACATTGCTTCGGATAACTGGGAATTGGGCACAACAAACTACTTAGTCTGGGTACTCTTTCTTAGGAAGGGTATCATGTTCTGTTTGGTATTCTAACATCACGTTTTTAATAGAGAAAACCACTAGCTTTCACATCTAGTAACGGAATGGGAACTGAAAAATGTAAAGTTATTAAGCCTTCCCAAAAGCTGAAACGTGGACTTTTGTTCTTCTCTTGATTTCATTAAACACGCAGATTCCAGGAGAATAGGTTGACCAACAATTGTAGCACGGTACCATCCCGTCTCTTAGAAGAATGTGACACCATCGCATAGCTTCCAGCACGGTGAAAACATTACTTTCTCACTTTTCCCACCCAAAGATACATAAATCTAGCTCCTTTCCCCCTCTATTACATGTTGTACTGATTTCATCATTGCCACTGTGAACGGCAGTTTAATAAACACCCCATTTACGTAGGCACTTAGCTGGCTGCTGAACAGCAACACACAAAAACCCAGGCACTAAAGACACTTGAGCTACACATTTATCATGAAGGCCTAATACATATTTATTGACTGATGCTGTACGATCTCCTAGATCTCTCCTAACCAAAACTCTAGAAACCTATTTAAAGACCTCTGGAAGAGAGTCGCAGAATCGAGACTATTTAGTACTGCAGAATCCCACACAAATAAATTGTAATTTTTCCAAAGTCGGTGGCTTACTTCACCGTCAAGCAACAGGGAGTAATTAATTCTTACTCGAAACTTAAAAGAATCGCTTGTCGGGGCAAGTTTCAGGTGTGGCCCTGGAAAGATGCCACGTTCCTATGGCAACCTCGAATCGCCATTTGAAGCGTTCTCGCGACCTCCCGCCCTGACGTCACTTCCGGTATCACCTGTGTGGTTACCGGGAGCTGTAAACAAGGTGTGCAAGCATCCAGAGAGCTGTCGGGATGCAGCAGAGCGGAGCGGGTGGAGGCCGTGGCTGCGCTCTGCTCCCACTGCTGGGCGTCCTGCTCTTCCAGGGTGAGTGCGCCCGCTGGTTCCCCCAACTTCCGGCCGAGGGGGTTAGGGAAGATGGTCGGTTTTCCGGTTCCGGTGTGGGGGGGTCTCAGGAAAGCCCCCACATGGCTTCTAGCAATGCAGGAAATGTGAGGGTGTGGGGAGGCTGCTCTCTTCCAGTATTCGCCACCCACTGAGCAGCCTGTCAGTGCTTTTCCTGAGCGCTGGGGACGACGGACCCTTTGCGTGACTCGCTTTGTATTGTGGTGCTGGCACGACTTGCTAGAACCACGGAGGGCTCTGGCTTCGGGGGCACCCGGTCCTATCCTGTGATGACTTATCAGCGGTTGACCCTGCTGTGGTTTTGTGGGCTGTGTGCCCTGATTAGGATGGGGCAGTTCTAGTGCTCAGTAGTTTGGCTCAGTAACTGTTGGTACGTTTGTTTTTTGTAGGTGGTTGTCAGGGACTAGGAAGTAAAATGGGTATTGGTCACAGATGGGATGTGCTGTGATTTCGTTAACGCTGGAGAGGCATTTGGTTGAGGAAAAGCCACTGCTGGAGCATTTTAACGACATTTTTAAACTACAAGAAAGGGCATCCCTTTTCTGTTAACATTTTAATCTATTAACCAATATCAGAAGTGCAGTATTCATGCTATGGCGCGTTCTAAGGATTTGGATACATTTTGCTTTGATGCAATTTTCAAATTGCATAAATTTCAGCCCGACCTAATTGCCTTCGTTTTAGGGTGCCATTATGTCCTGCATTTGTGTGTGTGTGTGTGTGTGTGTGTGTGTGTGTGTGTGTGTCTTCTCAGGAAGTCGTATGTTAATAGATCAGAGTGAATTGTTAATTTCATAAAATTTCCCTGTGGTTAAGAGGGAATTTCTGAAGGGGGGCTTTAACATAAAGACATCAGTTGTTCTAAATCTTAGCATGTAAGGCCAGGAAGTTTTTATTTATTTGATGACTAATATCCAGGTTGCCAGCACACTCCTTGGTACCTCCCAGCTCTCTGTGTCATCACAGGTGTCCAGTTTTTCAGCTAAATTATTTTGCAATATAATATGTAGACTGACCTACTGTAATCCTAGTTTCATCTCTCCCCATCCCCCAGATATTCCAAAGTTGTCCTATTGTGAAAAAAAAAAAAATCTAGAAATGATGAGTGGTTTCGTAAACTTGATGTCATTTCACATAGAAAAGCATCCATCAATTATAGCAGACCAAATAATTCAAACTTAAAAGTTTGTGACCTGTGTGTAGTTGAATTGATTTATCTTTGTCTTTTATTTTATTTTTTAATGTTTATTTATTTACTTTTGAGAGAGAGAGAAAGCAGGGGATGGGCAGAGAGAGAGAAAGAGAGACAGAGAATCCCAAGCAGTCTCTGCCCTGTTAGCCCAGAGCCCCGGGAACCCCTGAACACTGAGATCATGACCTGAGCTGAAACCAAGAGTCAGATGCTTAACTGACAGAGCCATCCAGGTGTCCCTGTCTTTTGTTTTTAGAGCTGACTTTGGCTCAGGCCATGATCTCTTGGTTTGGTTCGTGGGTTTGAGCCCCCGTGTGGGGGCTCCACATGGGGCCTGCTTGGGATTCTCTCTCTCTTCCTCTCTGCCCCTCCACGCTCTGTCTCTCGCTGTCTCTCAAAATAAATAAGCTCAACATAGCTTTATTCAGATAGAATTCACATGCCATACAATGTACCCATTTAAAAGGTCCAACTGAGTGTTTTTTAGGGTGTTCACAGACTTGTGCAATCACCACCATAATCAACTTTAGAATGTTTTCATCACCCCAAAGAGAAACTCCATATGCATTAAGTCACTCCCCATTCCTCCCTTCCCCCGCCCCGGGGCAGACACCAATCTACTTTCTATTGCTATGATTTGCCTATTCTGGACATCTCACATAAATAGAATCATACAATATATATTCCTTTGTGGCTAGGTTTTTTCACTTAGCATGTTTTCAAAGTTCACCCATTTTTTGGAATCTGTTTCACACCAGTGTTTATCTGCTTTTCCCCTTCAAAGATAGGACCCATTAAATGATTAGCTTGTTTGAATTCTCCAATTTGTAAACATAGTCCCGTTATATCAGTTGTCAAGTACATGGAAACGATAGTTTAGGCAGCCTAGGGTTCTTACACTTTTCTCCATATAAGTGTGCACTTTTATGAAACAAACGTTGACAGCTTTGTATTCTGGGAAATTGTGTAAAACTTGGAGTTTTGTTTTGTCATATTCTTTTCTTTCCTTCTGTGCATAAAATTACATATGTTTCAGTGTGATATTCTTGTTTTCCTCCCAGATTAAAAAAAAAAACTTGTTAATGATTATATTTTTATTGTTGGCTATTTTGACTTGGCAAGAATGCTTTTTTACTCAGGAGAAAATATAAATATCCCTAAATACATTGGGTTTAGGATGAAAATTTCTGAATGAATGTAACAGTGGATTAGTTATTTTATTTTATTTATTTATTTATTTATTTATTTATTTATTTTTGGGTAGAGTAGACAAATTATTTTACATCTATTGATTGTAACATACTTTTAATTTTTAGAAACTAAATTTTTAGAAACTAATTTTTAGAAACGAAACATACCTGGGTAACTGGCACCTAAGTCAGGGTTTAAAGTGTCACTGGTACTCCAGAAGCCTTCCTTATACTTCCTTCCGGTCATTATCCCTTCTCCCTGAAAGGGAGGGACAGGTACATTAGTTTAGTTCATCCATGGATCTTACTTTTCTCTATATACTTAAGACCCACTTATCCAATTTTTAGATTTCAGTAAAGTGACTTTACATATTGATAACTTTGTGGTGAAATCATGCTAATGAACACGGAGTTAAGATATATTAACAAGAAATTGGTTGTTAGGTAGACTTCTTAATGGGGTACTTACTCTAATTCAGTAACCAAAACTTGCCCAGAACTTGTAGGTTTTATGCTTGTTTGACAAGAATTTTTGTTTCATAAAAAGGAAACTCTGTTGGTTTGGTTCAGTTGAATATTACTGAGCATCCACAGTGCCCTAGCTTCTGTTTTGATGAGCTCAGCCTCTATTGGAGAAGACAGACAAGCCAATAGATAATTTTAGAATCTGGTATTAAGAGAGAAATATGCAAGAAACTGTGGGAGCACAGAAGAGACGCCCTTAATCAGCCACGAGGGTACAGGGAAGACTTCCTGGATGTGCCACCGAAGTTCAATCTCGAAAGAAGTTGAGGGGCACCTGGGTGGCTCAGTGGGTTAAGCATCCGACTTTGGCTCAGGTCATGATCTCATGGTTCCTGAGTTTGAGCCCTCTGTGCTGTCAGTGCGGAGCCTGCTTCTGATCCTTTGTCCGCACTCCCCCTCCCCCGCTTCCCTGCCCCTCCCCTGATGATTCATTCTCTCTCTCTCTCTCTCTCTCTCTCTCTCTCTCTCTCCCCCCAGCCCCAAATAAATAAACTTAAAAAAAGAAGAAGGAGAAGAAGAAGGAGGAGGAGAAGGAGAAGTAGTAGTTAGAGATAGGGAGTAAGTAAATTCCAGACAGAGAGAGGAACATGAATAAGGCATAGAGTCTTTAAATAACTTCCCAGCAAATTTTTTGAGACGTATACTTTGATTGGGTTAACTGAAATCACATGTGGAGTGTGTGTGTGTGTGTGTGACACAATCAGTGTGGAGTGTTGGCTGGAGGGCTGGAGGGACATTAAGGAGATTCTGGCTTATAACTGTAACTCACATATTTCTTCTTTGCTCTAAACCAGGGCCGGCAAACTTTTGTAAAAGGATAGAGGATAAATATTTGAGGCTTTGTGGGCCATAGGTCTCTGTTGCAACTGCTCACCTCGGCTTGAGTAGCGCAAAAGCAGCCCTAGACAATATCTAAATGAATAAATGTGGCTGTGTTCTAATAAAACTTTATTTACAAAGAGTCATCGTACGTTAGATTTGGCCAGCGGGCCATAGTTTGCTGACCCTTACCCTACACCAACTGTCCACTGACATTATCTCTTGGCTATCTCAAAGGCCCATTAAACTTATCCGAAATCAAGCTAACGCTTTCTCCCCTTCCCTTCTCTAGTCTTTCCTGTGTCAGTGAATGGTATCACCAAGTCAGAAACCTGGGAACCGTCCTTGATACTCTGTTTCCCTAACATTCCACAACCAGTCTGCCACCAATCCTTACTGATTTTACTTTGTAAGTATGGTCTTCCTGGGTCTTTCCATGTCCACTACCACCAACTTAGTTCAAGCTTTATTTTTCACTTGGCTATTGGAGTAGTTTTCTAAGTAATCTTAGATTTACTCTTGACTCCTCCTCAGTGTCTTCCCTAGAGTGATCTTTTAAAAATGAAAACCTCATCATGTCTTTTTTCACTCAGTCCCACATTTAACTGTTTTCCTTGGCTTCCCACTACTCTGAGAATAAGGACCCAAATCTTTAAGGTTCTGTATGACCTGCTTACCACCCATCCACATCTCCCTTTCTCTCATGCTGTTTGCCTTCCTTTCGGTTCCTTGGCTGCCTGTGCTCCTACTTGGCACAGGACCTTTGCATATGTTGTATTCTCTACCGGGAATGCTCTCCTTCTCCTCACTTTGTCACCCTTCCTTCAGAGCTCAACTCAAAAGGCAACTTTTTCGGGGAAGCTTTCATTAACCACTCCCTGCTCCCCTACTGTAATAGGTGCATTTCTGCTACTCTCTTGGTCTTTGCTTCAGAGTACTTGCCAGGTTTTGTAATTACACGTTTGTCTTTATGATTGATTTGATTGATAATGTTGAACTTTTGATGTATTTTAAGCTCCAAAATAGGGAGCATATTTATTTTGCTCATGTTTAATTCCAGGCTCAGAGGGTGGCACACAAATGGATGCTCAATTACTATATGTTTGAAGAGTGAGTGAGTGAATAAGTGTATTGTCAAGAAAGCCTTGGGATGGAGAAGGTCTAGGAGCAAGCAGTCACTGCTTTAGAGAGATCCAATAAAATCAGGATAGAAGGACACCTATTGGGGTTTTTCCAGTTTTAGGACATGATGCTCTTTACCAGAAATGGTAGTGGAGTCTGGATTGTGCTATAAGGGTCCAGAAGTGAATGGGAAGGGGGGAAATGGAGATGCCAGGTGTATACTGCTCTTTCACAAACTTGGCTTAGAAACGAAAGAGAGGGCAGTAGCTGGTAACACATAGTATCATGGGGTTAAGGGAAGATCATTATTATCTTGTTTTATTGTTATTTGTCTACCCATTTTTAAGGATGGGAGAGACTTCTCTGTGTTGAAACGAAGAGGCTGAGGGGGGAGAGGGCCCTCTGGAAAGGAAGAGGTTGAAGATAGTAGAGAGAGAGGGTTTTTCTGCTGAAGCAGGGCTTGGAGGGGAGGGCTCCAAGGCAGGACCAAAGAGGATGGCCTTGCATAGGAAAAGGGATACCACACCCTTTGAGACTGAAAGTATGGGTGGGTGTAGCTGCAGGAAAATCCGTGGCTGGGCAGTTTGTAAAGCCTCACATTTCTTGAAAAAAGTAAGAGGAAACGTTTTCTTCTGAGAAAGAGGGATTTGGAGGTTGCATAGAGGATGGTGAAAAGGGCAAAGGTTTGAGGAATCCGAAAGAGCTGCTGATCAAGGCTGCTTCGTTAAGGGCTCAGCTATGGGTGGAATCCATGAATTTCTCATGGTAACTATCTGTGCAGTTGTGTCATTTTTCTCCTTTACCGCACACCAGCCACAGCCGAGGAGGTCATCTCGGGCTGAGCTTTTCCTGAACGGGTGCACTGGAAAGAGAAGGGTGTAGAGGACTTAAGCCTGTTGGAAATACCGTAAAAAAGGGGGAGCGGAAGAGACCGCATGACTAATGAGCACACTTGGTTCCTATACGAGAATTTCTGGTGACCTGTCCACCTCTTTCTCTCAGTCTGCGTCTGCTCCCTTGCCTCTGAATTTTTGCCTTCAAGGTGCTCACGAACAGGGGAAATAGTCTTTCTAAATTGAGGGCAATCAACAGTATATGTACCTGAGGAGCATTATGTATTATTTGTTATGAAAACAGTGAAGAAAGAGCAGTCAACTGCACCCAGAGGAATCTGGGAAGGCATCACAGAGGGGGCCGCTATTTGGACAGGGTCTTGAAGGTGCGTGAGCACCGTGGGGGAGGCACACGCAGGCAGGATTGGTAGGAATGGGGAGAGCCTTCCAGATAATGCCACATTCGAAGAGAGGCACAGTGGCGTGAAAGGACCTCGTAAATTTGGGAAATGGTGGCTATCCTGGGCGTGGTGGAGGGGATGGACGGGATGGGTAAGTGGGTGGAGTAGCAGAAGTTTGGGGCCAGGCTGTTCACTGTTTGGATTTTATTCTACGGCTCAAGGAGGAATTATTGAAGGTTTTTGAATGTTTGTGGTGTTCATTTAACGACAACGGCCAACATTTATTGAAAGATTCTATTTCAGACGCTATGCTAAGCATTTTTGTGTTATCTTATTTAATCTTACTAGATCCTAGCAGTGATCCAAGGAAGTGGGCCTTGTCGCTCTTCCGTTTACCAAGTGAGGAGACTGAAGCTCGAGTAGGTTAGGCAACTGTGATCCAAATCTTCCAGCTAGAAAGTAGCTGGGCTAGAACGGAGGTCCAGGCCTATCTAATTCTAAATCTGTGCTTTCAAATCTCTCGACTGTACTTACGTCTTAGGATAAAGGAGTAGTATGGGGAGAGTGTAGATTATCCATCCATTTTCAGCTCCCAGTTAAAAAAAAAAATTCTTTTTTACACTTATTTATTTTTGAGAGACAAAGGGAGACAGAGCGCGAGTGGGGGAGGGGCAGAGAGAGAGGGAGACACAGACTCCGAAGCAGGCTCCAGGCTCGGAGCTGTCAGCCCAGAGCCCGACGCGGGGCTCGAACCCGCGGACCGTGAGATCACGACCTGAGCCGAGGTTGGATGCTCAACTGACTGAGGTGCCCCTCCAGCTCCCAGCTTTTGAGCTTGTTCTTGAGTAATGAGTAAGGTGGATCGGGAGTGAGGGCCTAGGAGAGAGTAGGGGCTGAGGGATGAAGGCTTTTGGGGCAGAGGAACATCATTTGCAAAGTCCTAGAAGGAACGACAGATCTAGCATGGCAAAGCCAGAGTGGATGCGATGGAGGAAACAGAAGTAAATCCTTATCTTTGAGATGGGTCAGATCTCATTGGAGTTGTGAGCTCAGCCTTGGTCTCCTCCTTTTAAGAGGAATGCGCACAGACTAGATTATCTTGAGAAGAGCAAGAAAAATCATTCAAAGCAGACAGAGGTGAAGGCGTTGATGACTCATAGCTGGGTCTGTGACGGGCAGGGTTGAGAGAGTGTAGGCAGGACTGAAGAGGTGGCCATCATAAGGTTGAAGCCATCTAACATGCACTGGGGTAGGCAGGCTTTCCAGTGTTACACCTATTTTCACTCATTTATTCCTCACAGTGACCTACTGAGGCCAGCGCTGTTGTTCTCATGCCCACCAGGGTGAGAAACTGAAGACTAACGTAACTTGCTAAGACCACAGGGCCAGCAAGTAATTCAGCTGGGGTTTGCCTCGACCGGAGGAGGGCCTGCTGGTTTTCAGATTGGTGTGTGGGTTTGCGCTCTTCTGAAACCTTGCTGCTCTGTTCGCCTTTGGCCTGCCGAAAGAATCATGGCTTGTTGCAGTGGAGGAGGAAGCAGTGAAAACAAAGTGCGGGTGACTTTCCTAAAAAATGACTCCCTGGTGGAAGATAAACTTCTCCTCTGCGTTCTCTGAACGCGGAGGGGATTGGTCAGAGGAAAGCGGAAGCTCTTCCTGGGGGAACTGGGATGCCAGATTTGGATATCTGAGCCAGTTTTGGCAAGAGTTCAATCTCTGGAGGGTTTAGAAACGATATCTTATTTTTACATTTTACAATCTTGGTGTTTTTTTTTTTTAAATGTTTATTCATTCTTGAGGGTCAGAGAGAGACTGAAGGCGAACGGGGAAGGGGCAGAGAGAGGGAGACACAGAATCCAAAACAGGCTCTAGGCTCTGAGCTGTCAGCACAGAGCCCAAAAAGGGGGGGTGGGGGTGGGGGGGCTCCAACTCATGAAGAGTGAGATCATGACCTGAGCCCAAGTCAGACGCTTACCCGACTGAGCCATCCAGGTGCCCCTTTATTTTTACATTTCAGAATGCATTAAATTGTTCTGTTTTCTTCCCCCATGATTTACGTTTAATGGATGTGGGATTCATTAACCAGAGGGAAGAATAAAATACAACCAGATCGAACCTTGGAGCAGCTTTCTAAAATTCTTTGAAACAAAATGCCCTATTCTTGTTTCCTGTTCTCATTTTGCTGGTGGTTGAGACAGCGGTAGCTTTGGGTTACAACTGTGCTGTACTTGGGGATAAGTCCCTTCGACCACAACAGCTGCCATAATTCCTGGCGGGGAGTGGGGGTGGGGCGGATGTGTGTGTGTCGAGGGGGAGTGAGTGGCGTTGCCTTTCAGCTGCTGTGGGCAGACCTACTTGTTTGTACTTCATTTGACCACAGTCTGTCTTTGGAAAGATGCTGGTGTTTTAGATTTTTTAGGTTTTAGATGGTGTTTAGGTTTCAGATTTTTACCCAAGCATTCGTGCTGTGACTGAATATCGTAAACTGACAAAAACACTCTCCTTGGTTAACGCAGATATCTGCTCCTTGTCCTTCTGGGCCTGCCTGACAAGATATTTGTTACTCCGAGAGCCCTGAAAATGATAGTGTCTGCGCACTGTTCACTCACATCTGTATATCCCGCCCAGCTGCCTACCTTTTAAATGTTTGGGCTTTGCTCTGATTAGGTGTTTACATCGCCCTTTCCTTGGAGATTAAAGCGGATGCGCATGTCCGGGGTTACGTTGGAGAGAAGATCAAGTTGAAATGCACCTTCAGGTCGACTTCATCTATCACTGACAAACTCACCATAGACTGGACGTACCGAGCCCCCAGCAGCAGTCGTACTGAATCCGTGAGTATTTCCTCTTGAGGACACTTCTTTGAGTCTTCTGTGGCCCACAGCTCTGGAGTCCTTTTACTCCAAGTCCCAGGCCCCCCTTAGACCTTCTCATCTTAGAATCAAAGATAAGCTTCTGTCCGATATGGCATCCATTTGGTCACATACGGCTTTTTTTTTGTGGGAGGATTTTGTAAATACGCCATATAGGAAAAAAAAAATTGCCAGAAACTCAGAGGAAATGTGGTTCACTTTTGTTTCCCGTTTGTTGTTTCTTTTTGCATGTTTTCCTAGCTTATTTTCAGATTCCAAGTACTACCACGAGTATCTCCAGGACTGCTGGCTAGAAAAAATTCTATCGGTCCCGGTCATAGACATCCTGTCTCATAAAGCTGCTCATTTCCTGTGGCATGAGGCTGTCTCCATGGGTGTATCTGTTTGCGTATCTGTACTCAGTAGATTTATCTTGGCACCGTGTCCTAGCATGTAAACATCTGCACTGATTTATATAGTTCCCTTCAGAGGGGATGGTGGCACCTCGTGTTGATGACAGATGCTGTTGGTGACAGATGGCCTTGCAACGTTAGAAGCAATATACTTTATACACACATATAACACACATTTATGGCCCAGATCCCATTGTTGATGTCTAATTGGAGATTGCAGTGCTATTAAAAAACCCTTTCTCTTTATGCTTCCAGCAGCATCCTTTGTTCAGGATAGATGCTATATCGAGGATGTAAATGTCATAGCTGTATTTTCGAAAGTATCCCTAGTTTGTTTATACTGCGTTCTTCCCTGGGAAACTTTCTCTTTGATCTTAACATATAAGGTTTGGGTTTTGCTTTAGGACCCATTATTGAGAGCCAGAGAGCTTGGAAGCAGGTAGGGGGCTGCAGTGAAGGAAGCTATTCCTGGTCTCTCTTCCTTAAAACAGTTCCTTTTGTTTTGAGTTATCAGAAAACTATAGCTGGCCTTATTTGGCTCTGCCTCCTTGGCCAAAAGCAGGACAGGGCAAGCAGTGGGAATCTTCTTGGGTCAGAAACCTTCAATGCAAATAGCAGTTCTCATATGGTGCTGTTTTTTTCTGGGAGACTGATTAGAAAGCCAGCAAGCTCACCTGCATTGGAATCAGCGGACCTTTATTTATTGATTAAAAACGCTTATTTATTTATTTGAGAGAGACAAAGTGCTAGTGGGGGAGGGGCAGAGAGGGAGGGAGACACAGAATCCGAAGCAGGCTCCGGGCTCTGAGCTGTCGGCACAGAGCCCGACGCGGGGCTGGAACTCACGGACCGTGAGATCCTGACCTGAGTCGAAGTCGGCCGCTCAACCGACTGAGCCACCGGGCGCCCCTTGAAATCAGTGGACTTTTAAAGCCCCGTTGCCTGATGTCGCAGTCCAGGCCAAGTCAGTCAGGATTCTGTCTGAGTAATCGGTTAGCGAGTATTAGAGAGTCACCAGTTTAACGTGGAACTTACAGGTTGGGTTTATCTCAGAGATACACAGCAGGATTTGTTTTGTCAGTGAGGAGCTTCAAGCCCTTTTACAGAGACGCTGATGATCAGTGGTCGGCATTCTTCACCTCCCTCTTTGTTTGTTTGTTTTCAAGATTTGATTTTTAAGTAATCTCTACACCCAAAGTGGGGCTCGAGATCAAGAGTCGCTGATCCACCGACCGAGCCAGCCGGGTGCTCCCTCCCTCCCTCCTGTCTCATGGCGCTCGTCACACACGTTATTATTTCTTCCTATCTGAATTTCCCCCTTAGACCGGAAGATTCATGACAGCAGGGACTGACTATGCCTGTTTGGCTCTCACTATATCCTTTTGCTTAACCCAGTGCCTAGCGCGTAGTAGGGGTGCCGTAAATATTTGTCGAATGGATACATGAATAATGGAACTGAGAAGTGATTCAGCATCTTCTCCGGGAAGTTGCTCTTCAAAATTGGGCAATTGAGTGCTTGCAAATGGGAAGGTACCAAGTAAACAGATAAAGAGGAAGGCCTTGAAACGTTGCATAAGAGGGAAAGATCATATTGTATTGTAGTACTTGCCTGGCCCACCACCAGACATATACTGAGGTGCTTTTGGTGACAAAGTGTCTGATAATTGATCTGAAGCAACGTCATTTTGATTCAACAGACATTCATTGAGTACTGATCACGTATTTGACTTGCGATTGGTTTGTAATAATGGCCGAGATAACTTGAGAGACGCTTGACTCTATCATAAGAGAATATTTGAGAATGTACTACTGAGTACAGATACGCAAACAGATACACCCATGGAGACAACCTCATGCCACAGGAAATGAGCAGCTTTATGAGACAGGATGTCTATGACTGGGACCGATAGAATTTTTTCTAGCCAGCAGTCCTGGAGATACTCGTGGTAGTACTTGGAATCTGAAAATAAGCTAGGAAATATAATTTGGAATAGTTGTACCAGCCCCATGGAGAGTTCACCGTTGTTATGACACTCAAGTGAGTAAATCTATGGGAATCATTTGCAAACCATAAGGTAGTATACAAATAATTAGCTGCGACTTTAGAGTAGGGTTTCCTTGGGGTGCCTGGGTGGCTCAGTCGGTTAAGCGTCCGAATTTGGCTCAGGTCATGATCTCACGGTTCGTGAGCTCGAGCCCTGCGTCGGGCTCTGTGCCGACAGCTCAGAGCCTGGAGCCTGCCTTGGATTCTGTGTCTCCCTCTCTCTCTGCTCCTCCCCTGCTCATGCTCTGTCTCTCTCTGTCTCAAAAAAAAAAAAAAAAAAAGTTATAAAAAAAAAAAAAAAAGAAGGGTTTCTCAGCTTTGGCACTAATGACATTTTGCGCTGGATAATTCTTTGTTGTGGGGGCCTACCTGGCACACTGTAGGATTTTTACCAGTATCCCTTGACCTCTACCCACTAGATGCCAGTGGCAGTCTCCCCACCTGTGACAACCAAAAATGTCTCCAGACATTGCCAGATGTCTCCTGGAGGCCCCAATTGCCACCACCCAGTTGAGAACTACTGCCTTAGGACTTCAGGGAGAATTTGGAAGAGCTTTGAGAGTTAGGATTCTGGGACTCTT
Source organism: Panthera leo (assembly GCF_018350215.1). Lineage (NCBI taxonomy): Eukaryota > Metazoa > Chordata > Mammalia > Carnivora > Felidae > Panthera > Panthera leo. Next base: position 15,933,926 of record NC_056688.1, on the reverse strand, counting down.
TTGTCAGGCCTTTTCCTGATAAGTTGTATTAACTTGTCTTTTAGCCTATAGGATGAAGGTGAACAAAACATAAAAAAAAAAAAAAAAAAAAAGGTCCAACCGAGAAAACCCATCATGCATTTGTATTTTGTTTTGGACCTACTGAGCTTTACATTGTCACTGCAGTTTGGAAATGAACTTTCTTTCCTTCTGGTGTTTGCTTTTCTTAGATTTTTCATTATCAGTCTTTCCAGTATCCAACCACAGCAGGCACGTTTCGGGATCGAATTTCCTGGGCTGGAGATGTGTACAGAGGGGATGCGTCTATAAGCATCAGCAACCCTACCCTCAAGGACAATGGGACATTCAGCTGTGCCGTGAAGAATCCCCCAGACGTGCACCATAACATTCCCGTGACAGAGCTAACAGTCACAGAGAGGGGTAAGCTAACTGCCGCCAACCTGCTGCGGGGCTTTGTGCCTCCTGTGGCGCTTCCCCGGGTGGTCAGGGACAAGCTAAACTACCTGTCTTTGTGAGCCAGTCAGTCAGTGGGGGCTTCTGCCTTGCTAATTGTCTCTTAGGATGAATTTCTTAATCTTTACTTTGCAACCTGCAGTTGTCACTCAATTGTTGTTCTAGTTTTCCCGTGAATCTCTTTTATTTTAACTTCAGGTGACCAGAGGTCTTGTGGGATGCATGGCAAACCCCTCCGTAAAGGGGGGCTTGTTCCCTGTGTGAAAGATAGGTCATTTGATTTCCCTAGTCCGTTTGCACCCTCAGTTGTGAGGCCGTGTTCTTGCCCGTGTCTTGAAAGTGTGCCCCCTCTAACGAGGCGGGCAGCATACTTCTTTTATGTTGGAAAGGGCAGCGGTTTCCTTTTGGTGTGAAACCCAAGGAAAGTAGGTTAAGGACTGACCTTTTTTTTTTTTTTCGACATTATTCCCTGGTGACTCCTGAGTGGCCATTCTAATCCTCAGTTGGATTGGAACCAAAGACCTAGAGATACAGAACGGCATTGTGGTTCGTTATAGATGGCCTATCATTTCACAGGTCTTTCTCAAGTCTGTCTGTCTCCCTTCCTTTCCCTTCTCCGTCTCTTTCTTTAAAAAAAAGTTTTGTTTTTTTTTTTTTAACATTTATTCATTTTTGAGAGACAGAGCATGAGCTGGGGAGGGGCAGAGAGAGAGAGAGACACAGAATCTGAAGCAGGTTCCAGGCTCTGAGCCGTCAGCACAGAGCCCAGCGCAGGACTCGAACCCACAAACTGTGAGATTGTGACCTGAGTCAAAGTCGGATGCTTAAGGGACTGAGCCACCCAGGCGCCCCTCTTCTTTCTTTTGTTAAGATGGTAACTCAAGGTTTAGGGGCGCCTGGGTGGCTCAGTCGGTTAAGCGTCCGACTTCAGCTCAGGTCACGATCTCGCGGTCCGTGAGTTCAAGCCCCGCGTCAGGCTCGGGGCTGATGGCTCAGAGCCTGGAGCCTGCTTCCGATTCTGTGTCTCCCTCTCTCTCTACCCCTCCCCCGTTCATGCTCCGTCTTTCTCTGTCTCAAAAATAGATAAACTTTAAAAACAAAAACAAAAACAAACAAAAAAAAAAAGATGGTAACTCAAGGTTTCAAAGATCCAGTCACGCTCATGCTGCTGGCTGCCGTAGAAAGTAGTATAGTGTTTTTGGAAGAGAGTTTGGTAGTATGAGTCTGTGTGCCCCTTGATCCAGTAATACCATGTAAAATTTTATCTTAAAGAAATAGACGTAAATATGAAGATTTACGTACAAAGATGATCATCATAAAGTAACTTGTAGATTCAAGGAATTGGAAACAATTCGGATGTCTAGCATTCCAATCCTGGTTCAACAAATGACTCAGTGTGCTAGAATACCATGCTGCCGTTAAAAAATAACACCCAGAAGGAATTTTTAATGACCCGAGAAACATTTATTATATGGTACCTAAAAGAGGGGTCTAGAAACAGTCTGTAAAATATGATCCGTACTTCTAAAAATGTGCACTCTCCTCCCTACCTGCAGACCCATACCCACGTACTCCAAGAAAGCACTGGACGGGTAGATACCAATGCGTTAATCCTAGGGAGTGGGACCGTGGCTACGTTTTTATTCTTTTTGTACCTTTGTGTACTTTCTACCCCTTCTACCACGAATTTATTCCTGTTGTGATCAGAAGAAATACAAGAGCAGGAGCACCCGGGTGGCTCAGTTGGTTGAGCGCCCGACTTCGGCTCAGGTCACGATCTCGCGGTTCGTGGGTTCGGGCCCCGCGTGGGGTCCTGTGCTGACAGCTCCGAGCCCAGAGCCCGCTTCCGATTCTGCGTCTCCCTCTCTGTCTGCCTGTCTGTGTCTCAAAAATAAATAAGCATTAAAAAAAAAAAAAAAAGAAATACACGAGCAAAAGTAAAAGCTTTCTCATGTCAAAGGAGGCCCTTTTGCGCGTCCTGCCCTCTCACCTTCCCTTTCCCCCCGTCTAGGGTTTGGCATCATGCTCTCCTCTGTGGCCCTCCTCTCCGTCCTTGTCTTCGTCCCCTCAGCCGTGGTGGTTGTCCTGCTGCTGGTGAGGATGGGGAGGAAATCAGCTGGGCTGAAGAAGAGGAACAAGTCTGGCTACAAGAAGTCGTCTATTGAGGTGTCAGATGAGTAAGTCCGGCTGGAGCCCTGAGCAGCCTGTCCCTTTCTTCTTCAGAGCTGTGCTTTGTGGACAGTACCCAGAGATCTGAATCCACGCCTTTCCTTCTCCCCAGGCCAAGTTTAGTTCTGCCGAGGAGTACCAGAGGGAAGGTTGGAGGTGAAACTGGTGGATATTAATTCGGAGAGAGAGGTGGAGGGGTGAACAGCATGGTCCTACTCTCTCCTTTGGAAATCAGATTAGACTCTGCTATGGTTCTGCGTATACATCCCCAAGGAGATCACATTCCTTCCAACTTACCAGGAAATTCCAACAAGTCGGTTATTTTTCCCTTCTTGTTTCGACACCAAGCTGATGTCTCCCGACAGAAAATGCCTAAGCAGTGAGGAAGGCCTTAAGAATAATAGCCTTAGACGGCAAAAACCGATTTAAAGCAGCAAGATCTGTTCTTGGTCAGCAGATGCTCTGAGGGGCTAATGGGATTGTGATTATCCAATCACATTTATGAAACGTCATGTTGCCAGTGAGCAGGCATGATCCAGTATTTTCTCTAAGAATAAATCTACAAAAAAAAGGTGACAGAGTCTGCATGAAAACCCTTTTCATTCTCCATTGTCTATACCAGGTGTTCCTAACGTTGGGAGGGAACGCTTACCTGGGGAGGGTCTAAAATGTTCTCTGTGTGTGTGTGTGTGTGTGTGTGCGGGCACGTTCATGTGTGTGCATTATTTCACGGGAGAGAGAGGGCCCTTTCCAAGGAATCTGTGGGCCCGCTAAAAAGGTAATGAGCTCTTGGTAGAAATACTAAAATGTCTATTTCTAAGCACAATGTAACAAGCCTCCTCCTTAGGTCACATTGTTTCCTGACATTTCTTCTCTTTCACTCCACCTACCAGCTGCATTGAGCTTATTTGCTTCTCTGAACACACTGTATACCCTCAAGTCTTTTTTTTTTTTTTCTCCCACATGCTTTTCTCTCACTTGGAATCCTCCCCTTCCCTCTCTTGTTTGCCTGGAAAACTCTTCCTTGTCCTACAAGACCCAGATGAAGTGTCTCCTTCTCGTGAGTGTCCCTGAGTCGTCCCCCCCCCCCCCCCCAGAGTAGGCCACTCCCTCCTCTTTGCTGCCATAGCAGTTTGACCTTAAGGACTGAAACATTTTATTACATCGTGTCATAAAGTACTCATTAAGTTTCAACAGGTTTCGCACACCCATGAGATTGTGAGCTCTTTAAGGGGCAGTGTTTTATTTATGCCTGTACCCCCAGCTCAGCACAATGGCTCATCCGTGGTGGCTCATACATTCATTTCTAAATGAACGATTGGGAACAACCCCTATTTATTGGGCACTTCCTATGTGTCAGGCACTGTGGGACGTGTTTTACATGTGGTTATTTTTTATCCCAGAGCTTAAGTCACCTGCCTAGTCACCCTGCTAGTAAGTGGCAGAACTGGAATTTAAAACGCCACCTGTCTGACTTCAACAGCGGCGTGCTTAACTGCTCTACTGTGCCGAGGACAGTCATTGTTCAGATCTGGTTTGTCCTTTTTCTCCAGCACTGACCAGGAGGAGGCGGACGACTGCATGGCGAGGCTTTGTGTTCGTTGCGCCGAGTGCCTGGTAAGCCGGTGCCATTTCTCAGTTTGCTCTTCACGCTCCTTCTTCCTGCTGACTTACGGGGACCCTTGCTCCCAGAGGCAGCAGAGGATGCTTGGGTAGATCCGAAGCAAGGTCTTCCCTTAAAGCATTTCGGTCTCAGGGGAACCCCTACTGATTCTTTTTTTTTTTTTTTTTTTCTTTTTTTTTTAAGTAGGCTCCATGCTCAGTGCAGGGCCTAACACGGGGTTTGAACTCACAGCCCTGAGATCAATACCTGAACTGAGATCAAGAGTTGGATGCTTAACCGACTGAGCCACTCAGGCGCCCCGACCCCTGCCGATTCTAACCATTATTTTGTTTTTTGTCTCACGGGCATAGAGCGATGTCCTTAGGTTAGGGAAGGGACCGTGTAGAACTGTGTCTGCCAACTGACAGCGAACCCCCTGAAAGATGGGTGCCTTAAGCCACTGGGTCACACTAGCAGATTTTGTCTGGTTGGACTCAGAGTCCTGAATTGAACTTTCCTGCTGTGTGTCAGTCCCCCCCCCCCCCCCGCCACTCCCCCCCCCCCCCCCCCCCCCCCCCCCCCCCCCCCCCGGGGGAATCAGTGGGATACAACCTTTTGGGTGACTTGTGGCTTCATCAACAAGAAGTACCCCTGTCGGAAGGCCAGAGTTTTGATTTAAATTTCAAAAGGCTGTCACCCCTCCCCTTTTAAGCTCTTGCTGCGATTGGTTGGCTCCTGCGGCTGTCCCAGGGTCCTAGGAGGAAAGACTCTCTGATGTGGTGCAATTGGAAACAGGTCAAAAGCAACTTACCATCTAATATGAAACATACCTGTCATTGCCGGGTTTAAGCTGGAATTCTCTTTGTACTCATCGCCAAGCTCAGCCCTTGGCCAGGTGACCGCAGCGTTCTTTTGTTCCTCTCGTTTTCAGACTTGAGTGTGATGGGTAAGGCGAGGGACAGTGCCAGTGAGGAGGACCTAGTTATAACCCCTCGGGGTTTGAGTACTTTGATGACACAAAGTAAGAGGGTTCTCATCCAGCTTTCAGATATTAATTCATTCAGCAGTTATTTAGTGAGCATCTGACATGTGCCAGATAGGATTCTGGGTACTTAGGAAGCACGAGTGAACAATACTGACAAAAATCTCTGCCCTCAAATAACTTACATTCTTTTCCATGCCTAGAAGACGCTCATTCTCGGGGAGCCTGGCTGGCTCAGTCTGTAGAGCACGGGACTCTTAATCACGGGGTTGTGGTTTCAAGCCCCACATTGGTGTAGAGATTACTTAAAAAACAAGAAAGAAAGAAAGAAAGAAAGATAACTCCAAGACACAACTGAAATGTCACTTTCTCATAAATTGGGGTACAAACAGTAACTAATGAAATCTTTTAAAAATAAGTGAACATATGGTATATCAGATGGCCCTCAATGCTATAGAGAAAAATAAAATAGGGAAGGGAGATGGGATGGCTGGAAGGCGGTATGGTATTACATAGGGTAGCTGGGGATATCATCATCACTGAAATGATATTTGAGCAGACACCTAAAAGAAGCAGATAGGAAGCCATATAGCTGTTCTGGAGGAGAATTTCGGGCAGAAGAAATGGTAGGTGCAAAGGCTCTGGGGAGGTGGGGCATGATTGGCATGTTCTAGGAATAGCCAGGAAGCCGGCGTGGCAGGAACGAAGCAAGCAAGGTGAAGAATTGTATTTATTGGTATCAGAGAGAGAATGCTCAATCTTATAGAACATTGCAGGTGATGCGAATGATCTGGGCGTTTATTCTTAGTGAAATGGGACGTGCTAGAGGTTTTCGAGAAGAGCAGAACCGTGAACTGATGTCTGTTTGCAAAGGGTCATCCCGGCTTCTGTATTGACAAGACGTAGGACCATGGTCAGGGGACCCTGACAGTCAGAAAGCCCAGCCAAGAGACCTTAACAATGATGCAGGTGAGAGAAGATGGTACTGGTTTGAACCAGGGTGCTAAGAAGTGGTTGTGTTCTGATTATAGTTTGAAGGTGAAGCCAGAAGGATTTATGGGTGGGTTTCACGTATATGGGAAAGAATGAGGAGTCAGGGATACTTAATTCCCTGGTTCTTGACTTTAGCAACTGGTGGAATAGATAGAAAAGGTAGATTAGATGTAGACCAGAGCCCTGGATCTCTCCAAGATGGATAGACCTGGCAAAGGAAGAAGAATTGGTGGAGGAGTCTGAGAAGGAATGTCCAGCGAGCTAGGAGAAAACCAGGAGGGTTTGCTATCCTGGGAGCCCAGTGAAGATTGAGTTTCAGGGAAAAGAAAGTGATCAGCTGTGTCAGTTGCTGCTGAGTCAGGTCAAGTAAAATGAGAGCTGAGGGTTGATTACTGGCCGGTCTGGTGGTGTGGGGGCCGTTGGTGACCTCGGGAGAAGCAGCTTCCGCGGGGTTAGCGGGGAAGAAAGCCCGACCGGGGCAAGGTCAAGAAAGAACACGACGAGAGACACTGGCGACAGTGGGTGTGAACAGCTCTTGCGAGGAGTTTTGCTGTGAAGAGGTGCAGAGAAAGAGGGCAATAGGTAGCAGGGAGATGTGTCTCAAGGGTTACCTTTCTGTTGAAGATGAGAGAAATTACGGCACGTGTGTATGTGATGGGAACGATTCAGTAGAAAAGGGAAAAATGATGCTGCAGGAGGGAGAGAGGAGGTTGCTGGAGTAACTCCAGGATGCAGTGGACAAGCGGGGATGCTGGCCTTAAATAAAGGCGGGGAGAGCAGACCCCTAAGAATAGTAAGGAAGACCGCACAGTTGGGCCCCGATGCAGGTGAGTGGGCACATACGGTGATGGGAGCTTGCGAAGCTTCCCTGCCGACTACTCTATTCCCAATGTGGGGAGAAAGCAAGGTCGTCAGCTGACAGCAAAGTGAGGAGTAGGTGCTGGAGGGAGGTTTGGGGAAGGAGGGAAGGCTATGGAACAGTAATCCAGGAAAATGAATGGCCTAGAGAAATGTGGTCTGCTAGGTAGTTCTAATGGGCCAGTTGAGGTTAGAGGTAATGAATACAAATGTAAATAATAAGAGTGAGGGGCACCTGGGTGGCTCAGGGGCTAAGGGCCCGACTTCAGCTCAGGTCATGATCTTGCTGTTCATGAGTTCGAGCCCTGCGTGGGGCTCTATGCTGACAGCTCAGAGCCTGGAGCCTACTTCGGATTCTGCGTCTCCCTCTCTCTCTGTCCCTCCCCCGCCCACATTCTGTCTCTCTCTCTCTGAAAAATAAGTAAGCATTAAAAAAATATATATATGTTTAAAAATAAACAAGAGTAAGAATGAGAATAATGGTACCAGTAGCCAATCTTGAACGAGCACTGACAGCGTTAGGCACAGGGCTAAGTGATTTCCATACATTGTGTCATCCGATTCTCATAGCCTTCCTGTGAGGTGTCTATGAGTATTTTTATTACCCCCATTTTACAAATAAGGAAACTGAGGCTTAGAGACGTTAAATAACTTTAAAGTTCACACAGCCAGCAAGGGGCGGAGCTGGGGTTGGCGCTCAGAGAAACCCCGAAGCCGCAACTCCTCACTATAGTCCCGCGTGTTCTGCTGCAGACAGGCGCCTTTTCCCGCGTGTTGAGGTTTTAAAGAATATCCGCCACGGAAAAGGGAACCACTAGGGTCTCAAGACAGAAATTAGCCCCAAAGACACCAAATATGTTGAAGTCCTGTGACACTTCATGGGGATGTAGGTGTGTGGATGACGTTAATTTCACCGTTAATGTCGCCCCACGCTGAGCTCCATCCGAGGGGTCCTAGAATGTGGTCTTCGTCTAAGCTCTGAACTACACCTGGTATGGTGTCAGTGACATTATACTTCATATAGACACCACAGCTGCTTTTCTTTCCCTCCAGGATTCAGACTACGAAGAGACATATTGATGAAAGGCTTCATGATGTAAGAAGAGTCACCTGATAGAAAATATCCCGTCCCACTGGCAGCTAAAGCCTCTCAGAGAATCGAAGCTGCTCGGATCGCTGTGCCAGAGGATTCTGGAAGCCATCCGTAGAGACGTTAGGAACCATTTATTTATTGAACAACTGTTCTTTTTATATTTATGAACTGTTCAAGAACTCCCAGAAGAAACTCCTACCTACCCGTTCTAATAACTTATGCTCTAATCGAATGAAGGAATTCTCTTCCTGAATAGAAAGAAACTTTTTGTTTTTGCCTTTGCCCTTGAACGTGTTACGTGCTTTCTTCTGGTTACTTGAGGGAAAATCCTAAATGTTGGCCACACCGCTGAGGCCAAAATATTTTTAAAAAATGAAATGGAGCTTGTAGTGTCCAGATGTGCGACGAGACGAGATGTTTGGGATAAGTATTCTTTGGCATTTGCTCCGTGAATGTTTTCAGCTGTGGATCAGCGCACAGCATGTACTCATTGGTTTAATGACATCATCCGTTGTGTTTGGGTGACTCGGAACTCTAATTTCCATAGAGTCGGTAGGGCCCGGAGCCCATGGTTTGCTTTGACTGGGTTTTTAAAGTATTAAAGTGTCGTCAGTGTCCAATTAAGGAAAGGAACGGTGACGTAGAGGGATCCCTTTCTTTTGTGTTGCTAGGTGCAGCTTCGAAAGGTTTTTTTTTTGTGGGGAAATGTATAGAATATTTTATCAGTTATTTGCAAGGAAATCATCTTTTTTTTTTCTTTTTTTTTTTTAACAAATGCCACTCCAGAGTTCAAATGTTGGATTTACTTTAACGAGGCTTATGTTTATCGGAAATCATCTTTTGACCTTTGTTATTCTTCGGAACTTTTCTGAGTTCTAAAATGCGCCAAATATGAGTGAACCAAGGTATTTACAAACTGTTTTTGTTTATGTCGTATTTGACATAAGGAAGTGAGGTCTATACTTCTCTATAGTCTATACTTCTCATTTCTATTCTCTCAGTACCTTATATCAGCTTCCTCCATTTTCCTTCAGCAACTGATTTCAAATTTTAATTTACATGGGATTTTCTACAAGCCATTAAGTAATACGTGTGACATGTCCGGAAGGGCTGATAGTATAGTCCTCTGTAAAAGAGCGATAGAGTTCACTTCTCGATTATGAGAGACAAAAATTATCCTCCCTCCTCCCATCTTTGTTTTTTGTTTTGTTTTGTTTTCCCATGGTTCTTCACTAGGTGGCTAGGGAGGTTTCCATATTACAGCCTGATACGCCCCATATGTTACACAAAAAATCACTTTGCCAAGATTTATGTTTAAAATTTTGGGTCATTAGTTCTGGAAGTCATCAGTAAAGACTTTAAGAATTATGATATGGGTTCGGCCTGGCCTCTTTTGTTAATCTAGTCCATACATAAGAGAGTCTGGTTCATTAACAGATATTACGATTTACCTCTGGTCACGTAAGGAAGTGAAAGAGGCAAAGACACGTTGACTGTTTATTTCCAGTGGTTGAGCCTCAGAGTCTTGGGCTGTTTGTCAAGTATATGGTTGTCTGGGGCCAGCCTGGTGACAGACACTCTGACACCACAGCAGAGAGGGGAAAACATATTTGAGCAACAAGAGTAAATAATTTGGGTTCTGGGAGATTTGAAGATAGAGACCCAATTGTGGGGTAGACTTTTTGTGGGTCTGAGAAAGAGATGATGTGACAGGAACCCAGTTAAAACCGCATTTCATGAATTGAGGAACCGGGTTTGTCTGGGGTTTCTTGTAATTTCCTTTCAGGTGTGTTATGAGGATTAATCCAGTTGTAGTAAGCTTGTCACTGTAGGTAAAGGGTGCTGTGTGACCACTTGGTCATGTTATTTTGTAGCCTCGATCGTGATTTGAACAAGTCCCTTTCTTTTTAAGTGACCGAACAACAGCATCCTTCGTGGTAAGAGAGTAGGCTGGGGATTTAGTCGTCTCTGTGGGTTTACGGTCGCACCAGTCATAAGGCTTCTGTCAGTGTTCTTCTTTATCTCTTACATTGAGGTCTGGGTTACAGCCTTCCCCCCACCCCCAAAAGGAGCAAAAAGCAGTTCCTTTTTTTTAAAGATGGAAGAAAGATAACTTTTTTTTTTAAACGTACTCTTTTTAATACCTTCTAAGGTGCTATTCTCCCTCTCTCTCGTTTTCTTTTCGCTGCTCTGTATGCAGAACACATCGAATGAAGACCAGCCTTGTCTAGAAAGGGAATTGAATTCTGAAAGCTTCAGAGGGGGTTAAAAGCCTTTCAGAATTTTTCTTTGGCTGCCGGAGGCTTTACTCGGGGCTACACTATCTTACAAGTTTCGTGCATTGAGCTCTCAATTCCGTTATCGAATGTGAATTTATGAAATGCTTTGTGTTTCCCACGGGTCCCCTTGCCCCAGGCTTCGTGGAGAAGGTACTAGGTCTCCGCAGCTCCCAAATCGTGCGCTGGTGTTTCAAGAGGGAATGTTGAATGTTCCTGTTTAAGGAGAATTTTTGGAGGCCAAATCCTCAATCTGAACGTTCTGTCGTGTCACTCAGTTACGGTTCTAAAAGGGAGCCGGGAAGACCCCCGGAGAGCCGGAGAGCGGACCAAGACTGTCATTTAATTGCACAACTGGAAACTTCGCTGCCAGAAGAGGCAGCTGCATTCGTTCGATTCCTGCGTTGGACTGTTGTTAACCACTGCATTTCACAGCGTTTTTTTTTTGTTGTTTTGTTTTGTTTTGCAGGAGAATGGCACTGTTGGGCCATGTGCACAGACATTGTAACTCTTGATATCTTTACCACATCACAGTTAATAAACTGCTTTGCACTGTCTGGCTACTTTCTGGTTTGTATCTACATGTAAAATGAGAGCTGTCATGTGAAAGGGGAGGAGGTTGTGGTTTTCAGCATCAAGCAGCCATTCGCGTCTAAGCTTTACCCCTGCAAGACCCTGCACGGATTCAATGGGGTGCTGGAGCCAGTTCACCCAGCAAGAGCTGATCGTTAAATTTTTAGGAATTTTGCAAACTGATTGTTAAACTACTGGTGGCTTGAAATAGGCTGTGGTGGGTGTTTATGTAAGTTGCTGGCTTACCAGTACACTATTTCTAAGAACCATGTAGCATAGGGGCGCCTGGGTGGCCCAGTCAGTTAAGCATCTGACTTCGGCTCAGGTCATGATCTCCTGGTTCATGAGTTTGAGCCCCTCATCGGGCTCTGTGCTGACAGCACGGAGCCTGGAGCCTGCTTTGGATTCTGTGTCTCCCTCTCTCTCTGCCCCTTCCCTGCTTATACTCTGTCTTCTCTCTCTCTCTCAAAAATAAATAAACATTAAAAAAAAAAAAAAGAACAGTGTAGCATAGTCCTTGAGAGGAGCAAGTATTCAACAAGTTTTCAAATGATACAGGACAAGTTCCAAAAAACCATGATGGCCATGTGTAGGTAGGTCAAGCCAACCCAACCAAGGTTGAGGGTGTGTACAACTGAGAACACTTATTTTGAAGTGGCAACTTATTTTTTTAAAAAAATTTTAAACATTTATTTATTTTTGAGAGAGAGAGAGAGAGACAGAGCACGAACGGGGGAAGGGCAGAGAGAGAGGGAGACACAGAATCCCAAGCAGGCTCCAGGCTCTGAGCTGTCAGCACAGTGTCCGATGCGGGGCTTGAACCCACGAATCATATCCTGATCTGAGCCGAAGTCGAACGCTTAACCGACTGAGTCACCCAGGCACCGCTGGAGTGGTGACTTAAAAGCAAAAGATAGTTTGAAGCGAAGAAGCTTTGAGTTCTTATCTACGATGTCCAAATCACTCAAGGGGTTCTCTGGGGAAATAAAATGCTACTTGCATTCTGGAAATGCTGATATCACATGGTCAGAGGACACCGACATGGTAAGCTGGAGGACTGAGCAGGCTTCTCTTTGGAAGCAGGGGTTGGGTGATTGCCTGGCTACATTGCACCTATGTGTTGAGAGAAGAAAACAAAAGAGGTTGCTATAATTTTACTTTTATTATCTTATTTTATTTTTAAATTATAGGTAAAGCAAGCATAGGAGAGGGGCAGACGGAGAGAGAGAGATTGAGAGAGAGAGAGAGAGAAAGAGAGAGAGAATCTCAAGCAGGTTCCACACTCAGCTCAGAGCCCATTGTGGGCTTGATCCCATGACCTTGGGATCATGACTTAGCTAGAATCAAGAGTCAGACACTTAACCAACTGAGCCACCCAGGCGCCCCTTATTTTGTCTTATTTTATTTTATTTTGTCTTTTTATTTTATTATTTTATTTTATTTTATTCTATTTTGTCTTATTTTATTTTGCCTTATTTTATTTTATTTTGTCTTATTTTATTTTATTTTATTTTGTCTTATTTTATTTTATTTTATTTTGGAGGTTGCTGTATTGTAAACAGAGCAAAATGTGCTGTGTTCATCTTAAATCTATCGTTCTTTGTTTGCATGTAGCTGATTTCTCTCTTGGGGAATGTGTGCCTGATGCCTTTCAAGACCCCACCCTCAGAGAGCTCTCTAGAAGGGGAGACAGCCCCTGCTCAGGTCTGGAATATGAGGCTCTCCTCGGTAAGTTGAATATATATCTTCTTTTTAGAATGAAAATATAAATAAAAATTGGGTCATGGGCCAGATAACTGAAATGAGAACCTTGATTTAGAGGTTCCTGTTTGCATCTCTGCAGCCACTTCAGAACGCACGCATTTGGTTTGCTCTGAGCCTGACCTCCTGTGCCGGCAGAAGTCTCTTCAGTCGGACTTGGGTACTGCAGATGTAGCGCAGTTCAGTGCTTGGCTTCCCCTCGGTGCGCCTCATCTTGGGTAAGCAATTGCTTCATATTTCTTAAGCAGGGATTCACACTTTGCTGTCTCAGGAGAAGGCTTTAATTTGATGGCCACGTTTGCAGGGCTCTCCACCTCTGTAGGAAGAGATGGGTATAAGGTAGCCTGGTGGGTGCACTTTTCCTTTCCGTGGGGTAGAGTTGCTTCTGTTAAGATCCTCAGAGAGAAGAGGGGTAAGGTTTGCCCTTAATGAAAGAGTAGGTGATGATGATGATGATGATGATGATGAAGAACAAGACTTTCATTTATAATTTGCCTGTGGTTTTAGGTAGAGCAGTGACTAGCTGCCCTTGAACTCATGGCGGGACTTGTCCCTCACTGTTTCTCTTCCCCCAATCCTAGACAGACCAATATTTAACCTTAAGAAGTCAGAAACTTAAACCTCTCAAGAGAGATAGGCTATACTGTCCTTACCAATCACGTCCTTTGCAAAGCTCTGATCTCATGAAGGCCTGATGTAGGGTCCTTTAGGTGTAACCTGGTCTGAGGAGGGAGCGGGAGTAATGACTTCCAAAGTCCCCTTCAGGTAGAGGGTTGACCAGTGATGTCAAGACTGTCTTACAAGGAGCCATGTGACCTCCCGGCCCAATGTAGGATAAACGGTCTCGGAAGGAAAACTGAGGATGCATTTCAAGAACTTCATGCCTCAGAGGGGTTACGTGGGTAACTATACCTCAAAACAATGAGAGCCCAGAGGTGCACAGCCAGGGGTGAATCGAGGGGACTTAGCATCGCGAGGTGAGCGGGGTAGGTAAGGGAAGCCTGTGCAGGTGTCTATTTGCTCAGTGGTTGGTTGTCCTTACGGGGGGCAAGCACTGGCACTCAGAGGCAGCACCTCTCCCTTATCTTGTTTTGTGATATTGTAACATTAGGGGGTCATTTTCACATCCTGTGTGGTTGTCTCATTGTCACGAGTCCCTTTTCTGAAGAGGTTTTTCTATCACAATCGTGCCAAGGGTAACCCTTCCTCTGCGCTGTTAACAATGAGAGAGGTGATCCCGATGGTTACAACCTGCCCCCCCCCCCCCCGCCCCTACTCCCACACCGGGAGTGATAGAAGATATTTGCCAGGAGTTATATTGTGAAAGCTCCGTGAGCTCAGGTCAAAACGTTTGGCCAACACATGAGACTTCTGACCATGCAGAATTATCTTAAGAGCATCTGCTGAGGAGATGTCAGGATCTGAAGAAGCGAGGTAAAAGTTGAGAATTTAAACGGAATCCTATTATCAAGGTGCTTAAGGTGCATCTGATGCTTTGGTTGGATTTCTAAAGACCAAGATTCATTTTATGCGTGTATTATATATCTGTATATATAAGATTCTGATCTTCATTGTTCAGATAGTAGAGCTTATAGTCTTGGGAGGTGAGCGTGGAGAGCAAGACTTTAATCAAACAAGCCCACAAATAAATAGATAATTAGAAATTATGACAAATGCCCCGAAGGAAAGATAAATAGTCTTATTAAAACATGTGGCTTGCCGGGGGCTAGGTGGGGGCACCCGGGCGGCTCAGTTGGTTACGGCGTCTGATTCTTGGTTTCGGCTCAGGTCACGGTCTGATGGTTCGTGGGTTCGAGCCCCACAGTGGGCTCTGAGCTGACAGGGCGGAGCCTGCTTGGGATTCTGCCTCCCTCTCTCTCTCTACCCCTCCCCTGCTCTCTCTCTCTCTCTCTCTCTCAATAACTAAACAAATACATAAATATTAAAACAACAATAACAACAAAACAAAGCATGTGGCTGGGCATCTGACCTGGTAAGTGTGGCTCAGGAGAGATTTCCCTGAGGAAGCCACACTGACTTGACATCTGAAAGCTGAACAGGAGTTCACTGGATGAAGTGGGCGGGAAAAGCACTCAGTTGGGGGAGCAGATTCATCTTGTTTGGATACATGAAGTTCCGAGAAGTTTTGCTCTAAAACATGGAATACTTTCAGAAACACGAGGGGCAGTACAGGGCAGTGAGGGGACAGGTTCTGATCCAAAATGCCTGGGTTTGAATCCTGGCTCTGCCGCTTGCTATGAGTTATCGGGCAAGTCACTTCACCAATCTGTGCCTTAGCGTCCCAGTCTTGGAGACCTCATAGGGTTGTTGCAAAGGTTACATGGGTCAACGTGTAGAGCGTTCAGGCGGTACCTGGCATGTAACCCTCTCGGAATTATTGCATATGTAACTACTGATTTCTGGCGTGGTCCTATATTAACTAGGGGGGAGAAAAGGTCCGATCTTTTAATGGTAAGGAGGAGGCCCAGGAGACTGAGTGATTTCCCAGAGATCAAAGAATTAGTTAATGGAAGGTCTGACCCAGGAAGATAATTTTTTAGGAATTCAAATCCGTGCTTTTTCCACGAACTCATTGCTTTTCATTCACAGGGAGTTCTACCGGTGCATATGAGTACTTAGAACCAAAAATGATATCTCGTATTCTTTTTTAAAAAAATATAATTTATCGTCAAATTGGCTAACGTACAGTGTGTAAAGTGTGCTCTTGGTTGCAGGGGTAGATTCCGTGGTTCATCGCTTACGCACAACACCCAGTGCTCATCCCAACAAGCGCCCTCCTCAACGCCCATCACCCATTTTCCCCTCTCCCCCACCCCCCATCCACCCTCAGATTGTTCTCTGTATTTAAAAGTCTCTTATGGTTTGCCTCCCTCCCTCTCTGTTTGTAACTATTTTTTTCCCCCTTCCCTTCCCCCGTGGTCTTCTGTTAAGTTTCTCAAGATCTACATATGAGTGAAAAAATATTGATCTCTTGTATTCATCAGATTATTTGCACGTTTCCTAAGATTTGTTTGAAAACGGTTGGGTGTGGCTCTGAGTGACTAGAGTTTGGTGACGGGGTTCAGAGTCTCTTTGGGATCACCTGTGTCCTCAGGATAGAATGGCCCGAGTTGTAGGGAATGTAGGGAATGGTTTCAACGTGGTGGTCATTTGGGCAGCTATTTGCACTCACCCAGCACATGCCAGGCACTTTAGTGGTGCTGCAGCACAGGCCTGGGACACTCGTAAACAGGAACATATGGTCCTTCTTGAGAATCTAGACTTGGTGCGGTTTGGTGTTAGACCTGTAAATCAACTGTTCCTCCTCCAAGCAGAGGGCGCACTGCTCTGGGGGAATGTACAAGAATAGTTTGCCGGACAGAGGAGGGAACACAACCAACTCCCTGAAGAGGAATTCAGCCGGAACGTTCAGGGATCTCAGATATCCCAGATATGATGAATTACAATGACGCATGCTCGCAAGGAAGCTCTTTTTCATGGATGTGTGGGGTGGGATGGGTGGGGTGGGATGGGTGTCGTGGAGCCAGAAGACAGCTGTTGCTATCTTGAGAGAGATCTGTGTTTTTATCAGAGGTGTTTGGGGGAAACTTAGTATGACTCTTGGTATATCTGAGTCAGTGTAATTATCATCTACATTGTGATGGGGTTCAAAAATTGAAACTTAAAAGAGTTTCCAGTTCATTCTGATTCATCACTTGCCATTCTTATAAATGTAGACGCTCAGAACCCAAATCTCTCTCGGCGCTACAAATTGTTTCCTATCTGATTTTTAGGTTATGAGAAACAGGATCTTATGTGGTAATGATTTCTACTTTTCGAAGCACTGTTATCTACATCATCCTGTTTGATCCTTGCATTATTGTCCTCATGTTATAGGCAAGGAAACTGAGGTTCTGCAAGGTCAACTGACTTCTCTGCATAAGTGGGACCTAGGGTAGGACCTCCTTGAACAGTTTGACCCTGATTTTCCAGATGGAGGATTTTGTTGTTTAGAACGCAGGTAAGGAATCTCTTAGGTAATCGTTGTGTACAAGTTAAAATGGCCACAACATGTGGACTTCCCACCAGCGCTGGGTGGGGTTCTGTGATGGAATTACACAAAGACAGCTTTCCTCCTAGCAGGTTCTAGGTAGAGTTCTTTTAATGGCGGGATGTTCCGGGGGCAGGGATCGTGGCCGAGCCCAGACATAGCGGTTGGTGGGAACCCAAAACGGGTTGGATTGTAACTCCCTGAAGTTGGTGTTCTGTTTCATTAAGAAAATTGTGGGGCATGGTGAAAAACAACGAATCCTTTCCCAGAGCTGGTAGACGCAGCGAAATTAATACCACAGAGATAATATAGATGCTTAAAAAGTACTTTTTTGCCCATGTGCAGTTCAAGTCTCATTCTATCCCTGCTGCCTTGCTTAAAAAGGTGGGGGGCGGGGGGGAGGGGAGGGCAAAAAAAAAAAGCTCACCATGTCTATTTTATGCGGCTCCTTTCTGCCACAGAATGCGGTGAGTGCCTTTCAACTGGGTTGAAAATTTTCTCATTTGTGTAGCTCCTTTCCCACATGTCCTGAACATTCTCTATATGTTTAAAAGTAATAATTTTAATTTAGTTGGAGAGATAGGCAAAAATCTCACACCGAGTCAGCTGTCATCTTTTGTTTATGTGACATCCTTAGGTTGTAGAATGGCCAGGGTTGTCATCTCAAGGACATCCTGAAATTATTTGCTTTTTTCCTCTTGAAAAGCAATTTTCATCGAATCTTCTCGTACAGCCAATCTAAAGCGGCCCCCAAGCGACTCTCCAAACACTGCTTTGTTTTGTTTCATGACAGCACTTTTAGCATCTGCTATTTTCTTGTTCATTCACTTGCTTCTTTTTTCCCCCCTCCATTCCCCCCCCAACTCGCAAACTGCAGGCGAGTGGCACCTTGTCCTTGTTCGGGGCTGTAGCCCAGTGCCTCAGGCACAGATTGGCCCACAGAGGCACTCACTGTGGTTCGTTAACAAACTTCTCTTGATGCTATTTTCTGATCTTTTTTTTCTTTTATCTGAAGGTTGGAAAATTGGAGAGCAGCATGTGTTGCCCACTGAAACTCCTCCTGATGCCAGTGTTACTGGGTAAGTAGAAACCAAGGAACCAAGGAGGGCGTTTGATTTCCTGTAAGTCTCGTGCGTTTTCGAAAGCCGGCTTTATAGATTTTCATTTCCCTTTGGTTTGCTGAAAACGGAAACCCCAACCTGGAACATCATGGTTTTGCTGAAACAGCTGTTTTAGAAGCTAGGTAGCAAACTCTTTCTTGGAAAGCTGAATCTTCCTCTGTTTCTATTAGAAACAGAAGGCCTTCGGGTCCTTGATCGTGTGTTCTAGGACCTTCCGACGTGGTACGAAGAACATTTCTGGCATTCCTGCGCTTTAAATCGTGACCTTAAAAACACAGCTAGTCTCAGATCAGGAAATGAAATTACCGAAGAGAGTCCCAGAATCCCTGTACTCTGCTGTTGCTGTAGCTACACCAGCCTTCTTGTGGTTCCTCAAATGCACTGAGCTCTTTCACAATTTGGGGTAGTTTCTTTTGCCAGGACTTTCTCTCCCCGCCTTGCCCTAACGAGCCTGCCTAAAGCTTCCTTATCCTTCAGGTTTCTCCTTAAGCTTCCTTCCTTCTGGAAACCTCCTCTGAACCATGCCACACACCCCCCCCCCCGCCCCCCAGCCCCCAACCCCGGCCCCGGCCCCTGGCCCTCAGGTTGGGTTGGAGTCTCCTGTTCATGTAACTTCTGTGCTCTGGGCTGCTTCTTGTGTATAGTTCGTGTCTTCTTTCTAAGTTGTCCGTCCTTTCTCCCTGCCTTTTCTTTTTTTTTTTTTTAAAGCTTATTTTTATTATTTTGAGGGGGGAGGGGCGGAGAGAGAGAGGGAGACGGAATCCCAAGCAGGCTGTGCACTGACCGCACATAGCCCCTTGCAGGACTCGAACTCACAAACCGTGAGATCATGACTTGAGCCCAAACCAGGAGTCGGATGCTTAACCGACTGAGCCACGCAGGCATCCTTCTCCCTGCCTTTTCTCTTTATCCCATGGGGATAGCTCTGTAGGAAGAATGAATGACTAAGGTGCTTTGCTCTCATAGTCTCTTATTTTTCCTCTTTATTATTAGTTTTTTAGCTGTGCATGGTAACCTAAACACTGACTCAGCAACGTGCACATAAGAACTGCCTTTGCTCTAATTCCAGGAAACAGAGAATGTGTACCAATATGCAGACAGACAGACAGACACACACACACACACACACACACACACACACACACACACACACACGAAAATGGTATGTATTTAAGAGAAGCTTTTAGAACCATGCAGGCTGGTCATGTTCTGAGGCTCTTTAGACATTTCCTCAGAGGCACAGGAGGCAGCCTGCAGATTTCTGCCCTTCCAGCCAGAGACTTAACAATTCAGCCCCGTAGGCGGTGGCATCAGGGCATTTTGTATTTCTTTGCAGAGAGCTTTTTCCTCTGTAGAAAGTCTCATTTTCTCCATCCGTTGTTCTACAAAGGTTACCCGTCAGGTGTCAGTTTCTTGTCGCTTTGGCGGCTGCCTCTGCTTTCTAGCTAACCTTCACTTAATACTACATAGGGCGCTCTTAATATTAAATGAAATTAGCTTAATATTAAACTAATTAAATTAAATTAAAGGTATAAGAACACCTTTAAGCGCGTGTGAAGTTGCTCAGTTCTTCCTTACAGGAAAATTCCAAATCGGCTTTGGAGATGATTTTGATGTCTTTCCAAACACTTTCCCTCCAAAGGGTGTAGGGTTCATGTTTTCTTTTCCGTCTTCCCTACTGTGCGTGCCTGCTGTTGGGCAGGAAGTTAACCCTCTTCTCTCAGGGCAACAGCTTGCATGAAAAGACTGGCACATTTTCTCTTTATTCCCATACGTGTTCACTTGGCTCTTCCTCGATAGAAACTGGCCAGCACCTAGAGGGGTCTTGCTCAATGTTGTCTCTCCACACAGGGCACATCTTGTGCAAATGCAAAGAGCCGTGTAATGGTTTCCTCTTTTAATGAAAAGAGAGGTGATTTGAGCGATATATAGATAGCGGAGTGGTGCCTGTGCATAAACACCTGGGATCTGAAAAGCCGGGGCTGACGGCAAAGCTGGGGTGGGAAGCGGGGGTGGAGACAGACACAAAGAAAAAGCGAAGGGGAGAACCGTGCTCGTGCTGGTCTAATTACAAGGACCTGCACTGACAGCCAGAATCAGCCAGCAAAGTCAGAGAGAAGCTTTTGTAAGGGAACTAAAGAAAAGGAAAAGAGGAGGGAAGCAAAGAATACCTGTGAGTTGGCTTTTTAGATAGGGAACCCATGGGAAACTAGGAGCAGGAGACATGTCATTTCCTGTTTGTGGGTGTCTAAATGCATGACCCGGAAGGAGAACGTCAGGGCTTCCCTGAAAGGGAACTCAGAGAGGGGCACCTGGGTGGCTCAGTCGGTTAAAGCATCTGACTCTTGATTTCTGCTTAGGTCATGATCTCATGGTTCGGAAGATCGAGCCCCACGTTGGGCTCTGCGCTGGGCGTGAAGCCCGCTTGGGATTCTCTCTCCCTCTCTCTCTGCCCCTTCCCTGCTCTCTCTCTCTCTCTCAAAATAAATAAATAAACTTAAAAAATAGAAGGAAAGAAAGGAGCTGGGAGAAAGGAATTCCAGAAACAGGGAAGGGACCAGCTAGGAGAACAGGATCAATTTGCATTTTTGCAATATGAAGATTGCAGAACCCCTCCAACTTGAGGCATGTGCATAACTAGAAGGTATTTCTCTTACCCTTGGGAGTGTCCTGCTGGTTTGAGTGAGGGGCCTCTGAGTACTTTGTCTGTGTTGGGTCATCTGGGGAGGGAAGACATATAGTACTTAGTGATTAATACTGATTTTTGTGGTTGAGGGTATTTGTCTAAATGATGTCTCCTCTTGCCTTTGGCTTCTATAGATTATTCCCTGGGCCTGAATGACTTGATTGTTTCCTCCCTTGAGCTAACGGTCCATGTGGGTGATTCAGCCCTGATGGGGTGTGTTTTCCAGAGCACAGAAGAGAAACGTGTGACCAAGGTAGACTGGATGTTCTCATCGGGAGAGCACGCCAAGGTAACAAGGAGGAAATACAACTCTGTGGTAGAAACCCCTGGCCAATGGTGTGAAGACAGCATGGGGAGAGGGAGAATCAGGTCATCAGGTGCCATGAGGTGGTGTTGCCAGAGTTTGGGTTCTGAAGCTTGTCGGAACTGAGCCTCTTCCTTGCTCGGCCCTTTGGCCGTGTGACCCACTGGGCCAGTAACTCCACTTGACTGACCTTCAGCTTCCTCATCTGTGACGATGAAAGTCATTATCATAATGGTAATGCTTACCTTTTGGGTCCTTGAGAAGCAATAGAGACGTGCCCATGAAGTTCTTTTTGTTTCTTTTCTCGATGTTTGCCCTTTGTAGAGTAGTTTAGGTGGTTGGGAGGGCTGACAAGGGTGAGAGCACTGGTCTAGACAGAAGAGGCATAAGAACGATGTCACAATAATCTTTTTTGGCGGGGAGAGGACCAGATCCTTTCGGCATTCCATGCCCCATTCATGTGCTGGGGAATCGTCTCTTTCTCCTTCATGGCCGCTTCAGGTGTTGGGATTAGAAGGTGAAGCATGGCCGAGAGGGGGTCTTTCATGGGCGCTCTTTGGAGTGGGGAATAGTGTATACAGCCCGTCAGAGATTCTGTAGAGATGCCTGTATCTCAGGATCATTTGTGAAATCTATCCTAAGTAACGTGTTACTAACGGTAAGGTCCCGAAGTGTACAAACGAAATACTCTTTATGTAGCTCATAGCATGTTATTCCTTTAATACTTTTCTCACTCAAATTTTTGTTAGTATTTTGTATTATGAGAGGGATAGGCCCATGGTGTACGTAGAAATAAGAATTTCCCAGGGCTCCCCTTCCCAGCCTGCAAGCCAGTCCGTGATGATGACTCCTTCTCAAGCTGTATGATATGCTGCCTGGAAGAGGGCAGAAGGGGGGGTGGGGAGTGATGGCCAACATGCCAGGGACCGTCACCACTACCGGTCTGGGGGATTGCCTCAAGGCTTTGAATGCCCTTGAATCCAGGGGCCATAGCGGAAAACGGGGTGGAGATGAGAGAAGGTGTTCAAAAGTTGTGAGTTTGAGTCCCCAGAGTGACCTTCAGAGTGGATGTTACATTTTACCTCAGACTGTAAGAAATGGATATGTGTGGGCCATGGTCCGCCATTTGTGCGTGAAATAAGGCACAGAGCCTTGCTCAAGTTACAGTGTTACCCGGCACCAAGTACTTTTTAATCATAAGGACAAGGATGATGACAGGTACGATGGCGATGGTGATGATGCCGTTGCCTCCACAGAACAGGGTCTTTTGCATCCAGGCTCCTAGGTCTGGTGCCCGTGACTTCAGACGTGCCCCCCAATGTTGTGTTGCCCTCCAGGATGATTACGTGCTATACTATTACGCCAACCTCAGCGTGCCTGTGGGGCGCTTCCAGAACCGTGTGCGCTTGGTGGGAGACATCTCACGCAGCGATGGTTCTCTCCTGCTCCAAAATGTGGAAGAGGCCGACCAGGGAACCTACACTTGTGAAATCCGGCTTGAAATGGAGAGCCTGGTGTTCAAGAAAGCGGTGGTGTTGCACGTTCTACCAGAAGAAACCAAAGGTATGCGAATGCTTTACCTAGAGAAGGGCGAAGGGGCAAGAGATCTGATGTGCGAAGAGGGCAGGGAACCGACTTTGTTGAACAAATGCCAGCCTTTGGTCTAGACACTTACCACAGAGTGAATCTGCGATAGTTGGTGTGCTTTTTTTTTTTTTCTTTTTAATTTTTTTTTACTGTTTATTTAATTTTGAGAGAGAGACAGAGGCAGACTGCACGTGGGGGAGGGGCAGAGAGAGAGAGGGAGAGACGGAATCGGAAGCAGGCTCCAGGCTGCTGAGCTGTCAGCACAGAACCCGACGTGGGGGTTCGAACCCACGAACGGTGAGATCACGACCTGAGCCGCAGTCGGACGCTTAACCGACTGAGCCACCCAGGCATCCCGGTAATTGGTGTTCTTTAAAGAAAAATCTTGACGGTGGTAATTTTATTATCACCTTAAATGTGTCCCATCATCATGAAAATGCCGTGGAGGAAATATTGGTCTTTTCATTTTACACATGAATTAACTTGAGGCTTAGAGAGGCTTAGATGTGACTTGTCTAAGGACGCATGTTTATTAAATGGCGCACCTAGTACTTAAGCCCTGGAGCCTCTGACATCAAAGTCCCTATTCCTTTTACTCTGTCCTGGTGGTACTTCCCGTCCGTTATCCTCAGTGACGCCATGTCCATATTTAGTAGGTTCCTCTGGTAAGCGTTCTAGGGGACAGAAAAGAAATGAGAGGATCTCGGTATCGTCTTTGGACTTCATCTTCCCATTTGTAAATGGAGGGTGTGGCTTCAGTAGACTGGTGGTGTTCAAACTGTGCTGTGTAGAACCCTGAAGGTCCAAGGAACCTGGTAGGCTGCGCAAAGGGTGAGAGCAGGGCAGGGGTTAATAGAGGATCCGGTCTAATAGGACCTCCGGCCTCCAACTGCAACCAAAGTCCTTTGTCTTTCTCCGGTTTTATTCATTGGGCTGCCAGAGAAGATTTTGTTTGAAGAAAGAATTCTGCTGCCTTAAAAAAAAAACCTTGAAAACCCTAGAATTAGATATATTCTTTCAAAGTGTTGAGGGACGAGTCTACGGTCTCGGGAAAGCTTGCTAGATTCTGGACCTCCTCTCCTCCCCCAGCTGGTTTGGCCCGCTGTGCGCGCCTCTTTGGTGATGCCCATCACGCCTGCCCAGATGTGTCTTCCCTGTTCACCTGGGTCTGTATTCTTTGTCCTCTGACCAGCCTTGGACCCCCTGCCTGGAGCAGAGTAGGCCATCGATAAACATTTGTCGAACGAGGGGCGCCTGGGTGGCTCAGTCGGTTGAGCATCCGACTTCGGCTCAGATCATGAGCTCATGGTTTGTGGGTTCCAGCCCCACATCAGGGTCTGTGCTGATAGCTCAGAGTCTGGAGGCTGCTTCCGTTTCGGTGCCTCCTTCTCTCTCTCTCTGCCCCTCCCCCATTCATGCTCTGTCTCTCTCTGTATCTCAAAAATAAATAAATGTTTTAAAAAAATTAAAACAAACAGACATTTGTCGAATGAATGAAATTCTGGAATTAGCACCCTTCACTTGGAATCCTGTTTCTAAAGCTGGAGCTGTAAAAGGGATTGTAGAAGGTGGCCTCTGACCTCCCTCCTAAACTTTTCTACTTGTTTTCCTTTTCTTTTTTGTTTTAAAGTTTATTTATTTTGAGAGAGAGGAGGGGGAGAGAGTATGCCAGGCTAACAGCACAGAGCCTGTTAGATGAGGGGCTCGATCTCATGAACCATGAGATCATGACCTGAGCTGAAATCAAGAGTCAGCTGCTTAACTGACTGAGCCACCCAGGCGCCCCGCCCCCCTACTTTCTTTCAGTTGACGTTTTTCTTTTGATTTCAAAGCTGTAGTTCTCCAGAAAGGAAATGAATCAGCTATTTCCCCAAGGATCATCTTTGGGCTACTCCTTTCTGCTTTGTCCTCTGATGCCATGCCCAAATGCTTGTCCACACAAATACAGCCTATAAAATAGGAGCCTTTTCCCTCTTTGAAGAGACGCATAAGGCCATGAAGTAAAAGGAGCCAATTTCAGAATTGGAAAATCCATGGACACAGGCTAGAACAATTTTAGGGTTTGTCAGATATTTCCCCCGTAGCCAGTGGAGCAACCTGTATTTATTTTTCCCTTGTGGCCAGAAAGGGAGTAGAGCCAACTCCTAAAAATCTGCCTGCTGGCCACTGGAAAGTTGTCCAGCTTGCTTGGTGGAGGTTGTCTTCCCCCATGTGAAGTCATCTATACTTTGCTCTACAGAGTTTACTCCTCAGTTTATAACTTTTCTATGCTCCTGCTACCATTTAGAATTTTTTCCATGATCCTACTCCTTCAATTCCTTTTTCCTCATAGGTTTTATTTTAAATATCACAGACAGTATTCTTGCAAACAAAAATAGTATTAACTTCCTGTACTTTTGCTCTAGAACCAGCCATCCTTCCACTTACGTGAGGGGGCCCGGTACAGCGAGTGAGAGCTTTTGTGCGTTTCTTCGCTTAGGTCTGGGGTGTGTGCTTGCTCAGCCTTTTATGGGCCGTGTGCCTTTGGGCGCTTTCCACCTTCTTCCTCTGAAAATGGGCAAATGATAGTGCGTATCTCAAAATATTGTAATGACTGGCTGGTATGTTACATACACCGTGTCTGGCACAGGCCTGGTGCAATGAAAGGTGCAGAATGGGTCAGTTATATTTACTGCATTTTCAAAATAGAGCTCAGTTGGTGAAGCGTCCAACTTCGGCTCGGGTCGTGGTCTCACGGGGTGAGTTGGAGCTCCACATCAGGCTCCTCGTGAGAGTGCGGAGCCTGCTTGGGATTCTGTCTGTCTGTCTGTCTCTCTCTCTCCGCACCCCCCCTTCTCTCTGCCTCCCCCTCCCCACTCACTTGCCATCTCTCTCTCGCTCTCTCTCTCTCTCTCAGAATAAATAAATAAACTTAAAAAATAGAGTTCAGCTCTTAATGTGCTGTTGGATTTAGGGGGACCTTCCCTCCCTATCCGTCTTCTTTGGAGTGAATTTTTGTTACTTTCAAAATGACTCCCTCCATAGAGTTTCAAGTTCAGAATATTGTCTTTTGCTTTCCTCCTATTGTGCATCTCCCCTGCTGGGCAGGAAGTTCATGTTCTCCCAGAGCAACAATTTGGATGAAAAGGTCGGCTTATGCCTCGCGTTTGCTCCTTCGTGAGCATTGCTTAATGCTCTTTTGAAGGAATTCTGTCCAGTTAAGCCCTAGGCTTGTGTCTCCCCAAACACCATCCTGCCTTTCATTTCTTAACTGACTTTGGGGTTGATTTGTGTAGCGTATTCTTGAAAAATCAGAATCATTTTGCTAGTTTTTTTTTTTTTTTTTTTCCAGGGGCCCCTTGAAATGATTTACGCAGTAAACACATGATGGGGTCAGTTGCGCGTACAAAAAAGCAGAAAGAAGAGTCTAGGAGTTGGGAAGCCAGAAGCAAGGGAATCTGTTGGGGGAGTGGGGGCAGGGATTAAAACAGAAAGACAAGCCAAGAGAAAAGCTGTCTATTGTCTTGGCCTAATTAGCAAGCGGTCCTGTGACCTGTACCATAGCCGGAGCTGTCTTAAGCCAGTCCTAAGACAACCTGTAAAAAGAAGGAAAGCAATTGAAGAAAGTCACCCGTGATTCAGTTTTTCAGCTCAAAGAGCCAGTGGGTTATGTATAAGCATGAGAATTATATAACTTTCCACTTCCTGTTTATGTTCGGCAGATGTGGGCTTCTAAGCTGGTGATCGGAAAGAGGGGGGCTTCGAAAAAAGAAGAAAGAAAGAGGGGGCTTCAAGATTGTCTGTCCTTTCTTTAGTATAAACCTGAAGTTGAGTTGGGACTGGAGAGAAATTCTGGAAAAGGGGAAGGAGCAGGGAATTAAAGGGAATCAGAATGTGTTTACCGTAGATTGAAGACCCCTCAGAGTTGACGTGTGTGGGTAGCCACGGGTATTCTCTCAGCTGCGGGGTGTCAGGTGAGTGAGACGCCTCTGAGTGCTTTGTCCACACGGGATCAGCTGGCTCATCTGCGGAGTGAATGTGTGCGGTTTTGGGGGTGGCATTGATTTTATGGCTGAGGATCTTTGGCTAAACATGATCTCTTCTGGAAGTTCTTTGACTTCTGTAGATTATACCTTGGGTTTGACCTGAGTTACCGTTTTATCCCCAGAGCTCATGGCCCATGTGGGTGATTCGACTCAGCTGGGCTGTGTTCTCCAGAGCACAGGAGAGAAACGCATGACCAAGGTAGACTGGACGTTCTCATCAGGAGAGCATGCCGAGGTAAAGGAGAAGGAACCACTGCTGTGCTGTCGACGCCCCTGGCGGATGGCGGCAGGACGGTGTGGGGGCAGGGGCAATCGGGGCAGCGGGTGCCGTGTGGTGGCGTTGCAGGGCTTGGGCTTTGGAGCGTGTCAGAACTGGGCCTCAGCTCAGCCACTTGGCTGTGGGCAACTTTAGCTTCCTGGTGGGAAAAATGGCTCTGATGCAGATGAGGAAGAGGAGGAGGATGATATTCTTGCTGCTGCTGCTGCCTGCTCAGCTTTTAGGGCCGTGGGGACACATGTATTAGATCGTCCGTGCAAAGCATCTGTACGTGACTTGGCCACTGCCTTTTAGTTTCCTTCCTCTTTTCCCTTCTCTTTGTAGAGTCCATGGGAGAATGAGGGGGGTTGACTTTGGTGGCCTTGTCTCTAAGCTCCGGGCTGGGCATAAGAATCGTTGCATTCTTATTTTTATTTCGGTTATTTTTGTAAGTTTTCTTCTGTGCCCCGCCGCCCCACTTCTGGGATGGAGGGAATTTTCTTTGTCTTTATGGGTGCTTCAGGCGTTGGCATTAGTAGGTCCTGGGGGCCAACGCGCAGACTCGTTCATGGGAACTTGCGTGCAAGCAACAGGGGAGTTCACGAGACCATAGGCGTCATTTGTGCCTGCTGATGTACATGTGGGGCAAGGTGCACTGCGGGGGATATCCCAGGTCGGTTACTGTTAATCAAAATCAAGGTGCAAAGTTTATAAAAGATCTATCTTTTCTAAACTAAGACATATTCCCAGCCACCTCTGTTAAAAAGTCGTTTGTACTCACTCGATTCCTGTATGCCGTCTGAGTGGGCCTGGGAGTGTGGCATCACGGTGGCATATGGGGAATTACATGTGGCCCCAGGTTCACCTCTGGGAGCTTGTCGTGCGTTTAGACGTCAACTGCTAAGTGAGTCACAGCAGAAAATATGTTGAGAATGAGCCTTTTGAGCTGTGAATTCAAAACACAGAGAGGTTTCGCATCCATGTTTGTATCCGTATACCCATTTCCTTTTCTTAAAAGCCTTAAAAAATGTTTTAAGTTTATTTATTTGAGAGAGACAGAGACAGGGTGAGTGGGGGAGGGGTAGAGAGAGGAAAGAGAGAGAGAGAGAGAGAGAGAATCCTAAGCAGGCTCCTTTAACAGGTATTTACTTACTCATTTAACAGGTATTTTAAGCACCTATGTAGCAAACACTCACAGCTCCTGCCCTGATGGGAGACTTACGATCAAGATCAAGGGAGATATGCAGTAAAATACTGAGGAAACAAATACATGCTATGTCAGATATTAGAGCTATGAAGAACAAGAAGGCAGACGTTTGTGGTTCTTACTGTATATAGGTGGTCAGAGAGCCCTCACTGAACAGATGACATTTGAGCAGAGATTTGAAGTGAGGGAGTGAACCATGTGTATTTTGAGAGGGAGGGATGCCCCAGGCGTAGGGAGCAGAAAGTACAAAGGCCCTGAGGCCAGTACTCAAGGAGAGCAAAGAGGCCGGTGTGGCTGGAATGAAGTGGTGAAGTGACCCGAAGAGGTAAAGTGAAGAAAAAGTGTAAGATGAAATCAGAGAGGAAAATGGAGCGGGGCGGATCATGGAGGGCCTTGTACTTTTAGCAGAAATGGGAGGGGGCATTGGAGGGTTTTGAGTAGAGGGATAACATGATTTAACTTCTATTTCCTTTTTTTTTTTTTTTTAACATTTATTATTGAGAGACAGAGAGAGACAGAGCATGAGCAGGGGAGGGGCTGAGAGACGGGGATACACGGAATCCGAAGCAGGCTCCAGGCTCTGAGCTGTCAGCACAGAGCCCGTCGCGGGGCTCGAACTCACAAACCGCGAGATCATGACCTGAGCCGAAGTTGGACGCTCAACCGACTGAGCCACCCAGGCGCCCCTTTTAAAAATTTTTTTAACGTTCATTCATTTTTTGAGAGACAGAGCGTGAATGGGGGAGGGGCAGAGAGAGAGGGAGACACAGAATCTGAAGCAGGTCCAGGCTCTGAACTGACAGCACAGAGCCTGACATGGGGCTCGAACCCACAAACCACGAGATCATGACCTGAGCCGAAATTGGACGCTTAGCCAACTGAGCTACCCCGGCGCCCCTTAACTTCTATTTCTAAGGGCTCATCTGCTGAGAATAGACCAGTTTGGAGAAAGCGGGGAGACAAGTAAGGAAGCTTATTGCAGGAATTGAGGTGAGAGATGCGGTGGCCTGGGTCAGAATGGTAACCATGGAGGAGGTGAGAAATGGCCAGATTTGGGATATATCTTCAAGGCAGAGGTGACAGGATTTGCTGAGGGATTTTCCATGTGAGTTTAAGAAAGCGAGGAGTTTAGTAGGATGACTTCAGGATTTTTGGCCGGAGCATCTGGAAGAAGGCATTGCCACTTACCAAAGTGGGATGGACTGGAAGGGGCTGGTTTGGGGGAAGAATTTGGAATTTAGTCTTAGACGTGTTTCCAGGGTCTGTCGGAAGTCCGACTGGGAGTGCCGTAAGAAGTCAGGGCGCCCTTGTGCTTCTTTTTACGGGAAGGGAAGGCCTCTTGTGCCACTTTCCTCATCCTTTTCTGCCCAGGGGACAGGCGTTCACGGTTCGGTGGTGTCCTTCACAGTGACACAGGCTGTGCCCCTGTGTGTGTGCATGGCCTCATGTTGTCTGATATTTCACTGCCCACACACGCAGGGCCCTGCACGTCCTGAGAGCCCCCCACTCAACCTTGCCCATGCCCCGACCCCCTTGGTCTTTGCAAACTCATACTTTGCCTTTCCCTTCTAGGAGGAGGTTATGTTACGTTATCACTCCAAACTCAGGGTACCTGTGGGGAGCCCCCAGAACCGGGGCCGCTTCCAGAACCGTGTAACCCTGGTGGGGGACACCTCCCGCAATGATGCGTCTATCATGCTCCAAGGAGTGCGGGAGTCTGACAGAGGAAGCTACACCTGCAGTATCCACCTGGGGAACCTGACCTTCAAGAAAACCACCGTGCTGCACGTGATCCTGAAAGAGCCCCGAAGTATCTGACGTTCGGCTGGGGAGGGATGGGGGGCCTCGTAGCGGGTGGGCATGGCCGGGACTAGGGTGAGGCCAGAGAGGCATTCAGGGTGCAGAATTTCAGGGGGCGTCTGTCTCTTACAAGCACTTGTGCCCTGGACTTCAGTGGCCTTGACAGTGGCATTTGGAGCCCTAGGCACCTTGCTTGCCTCGCTCCAGTTCTGGCCCTGAGGATGTATGAGGTCAAGGGAGCTGGTATTTGGTGAACACACGCCTTCTGCCAGAACTCACTCGTTGCCGGTGTGATAGGCTGATGGAAAGGTACAGGAGCTCAGAGGTGGATTGGAGTTGGTGTCCGAAGTCACTTTTTACTTGGGTGCTGTATGCTCCGTAGTGGGAGGGAAAATGACCCTGAGCTGGGGAGAGACAGCACCGAACAGAGAGAAAACAGGAAGAGACCGGAGCCCCAAACAGAGGCATTTTCTGTATTCTGGCCAACCCTGTGCATTAAAGCCAGTGGTATGTGGGAGAATAAAGACTCGATTGTGTGGACGGAGAGGGTGATCGGTGAGGGGTTAAAGTTAAACCAGAGCACAGGTAACAGTCAGGATGTGGCCTGTGGACTTTGCCTTTCGCTAGAGCCCTTCGCTGGGGGTTGGCTGCAGTTTGTTGGGGGCGGGGAAGTGAATGAGGCCAGAACACAGCTCGGTACCTCTGACCAGAGATCTGGGTCGATGGAAGCACCTCCCTGTAACAGCAAAGGCTCC
Organism: Panthera leo; assembly: GCF_018350215.1. Lineage (NCBI taxonomy): Eukaryota > Metazoa > Chordata > Mammalia > Carnivora > Felidae > Panthera > Panthera leo. Next base: position 15,903,373 of record NC_056688.1, on the reverse strand, counting down.
CAGCCGGAGAGGGAAGCAGGACAAATGGCTTTCTTCACCTCCTCACGAACATGAAGTCGTGTTTTCCACTTCACGGAGGAAATACACGCCATTAGTGGGGGCTCGCTCAACCTCCAAGGCCTCCCCGCCTGCAGGCCTACCTCCATCTGCCCCCCTCCTTACCTCCATCCTGCCCCCCAAGGCTCCCTTCCGCCCCGGGCTGATCCGAACCTCTGTGCTCAGGTGACATGTTCTCCCCCTCGGGAACCTCGTGCTTTCTACTGGCTTCTGCTCCTTGGCCTATAAATACGCTCAGCTCTTCCTCTTACCTTCTGTCCTCGTCTACTTTAGCTCACACCCTGTATCTTTTTTTCTCTCTTAAAGCAGACACAACTCACATACCGTACAGCTCACCCATTTAAAGCATGCAACTCAGGGGTTCCAGAAAATTCAGTTGTGCGACCATCACTGCAATCAGTCGTGCCTTTCTTTCTTGACTTAGCCAAGTAGCTTGCTCAGAGGCTGAGTGTGGTGTCTCCTCTGTCACCTCCAATGAATTCCTGAGTGCACTGCAACCTGTCTTCTGCTCCTGCCTCTACTTACCTCACATCACTAATGGTACTCTAATTGCCCGTCCTCAGCCGCATTTACCCGAGTAGGATTGGACACTGCATCCTCTCTATGTTCAGTAAATATTATGTTGGGTTCCCTTCTCTTCTTCCCTCCTTGCCTCCTCTCTCCTTCCCTCCCTTCTCCATCCCTTCCTACCTCTCTCCCTCCTCCCTTCCTTCCTTTCCTTCCTTCCTCTCCTCCTCCCTCTTCTCTTCCTCCCTCCCTCCCTCCCTCCCTTCCTTCCTCCTCCCCTCTCTTCCTTCTCTCCTTCCTCCTCTCTCCCTCTTCCCTTCCTTCTTCCCTTTCTTTCTTCTTTCCTCCCTCCCTCCTCCCTTCCTTCTGTCCTTTCCCTCCTTCCTCCATCCCTCCTCCCTTCCTTCTTCCCTCCCTCTCTCCCTCCCTTCCTCCCTCCCTCCCCTCCCTCCCTCCCTTCCTTCCTCCCTCCCTCCCTCCCTTCCTTCCTCCCTCTCTTCCTTCCTCCCTCCCTTCCTTCCTCTCTCCCTTCCTTCCTCTCTTCCTCTCTTTCTTCTTTCCTTCCTTCCTACCTCTCCCTCTTCCCCTCCTTTTCTTCTTTCCTCCTCCCCTCTTTCCCTTCCTTTCTTCCTTCCTCCCTTCCTCCCTCCCTCCGTCTCTTCCTTCTCTCCTTCCTTCCTACCTCTCCCTCCTCCCCTCCTTTCCTCCCTCCTCCCCTCCTTCCCTTCCTTCTTTCCTTCCTTCCTTCCTTCCTTCCTTCCTTCCTTCCTTCCTTCCTTCCTTCCAAATTCTAGCCAGATATTCCACAAATTCTTCAAACGCAACACATCCAAACCTGCCCCTGCACACGTCTCCACAGCTCATCTCCAGCTTATCTCCTCCACCTGCGTTAACGCCGTCACCATCTACACGGTTACCTAGCCGGATGCCTGGGAGTTGTGCCTGATTCTTCCCTTTCCCATGACCTCCAATCTAACAGGTCAACAGGTCCTGTCATGTCTGCTACTGATTTTGGGTCTGCCTTCTTTCCAGTCCCATGCTAGGCTCTGGCTGTCTTCCCCTCTGGCTTGGCCTGCGGGCCCCCAACATGTATCTGCTCTCATCCTCGGCCCCCGCTCTCATCCTTCCTGCGGCTCTCTGTGCCATCCTGTCAATCACAGATCCCCACATTCTGTCCAGTGCTTGTAATCTTTCAGTGGTTTCTCCACTGTCTACAGAAACAAAAACCAGACTCCTGGCTGGGATAGTCAAGACCCTTCATGACTGGGGACTCTGTTATCTATCCAGCCTAATTCTCCACCATACCCACGAATGCGACCTTGAACCAGACCCCCAGAACGATTTCTACTTTCTGAATGTACCATCCTGCCGGGCCTCCAGACTTTGCACACACTGTGCTCCACCACCCTTCCCCATATTGTCTGCCCAGCAAACTTGATGTTTCCTCAAGAGTTTTAAACTTGAAAACTTTTGCTGAGGAATTCTCATCTGACACCCCGTAGAAGTGGGTACCCTTTTTCCTCTGTGCCCCTCTGTGCCCCATGTGGACTTCCGTCATAGCACCTAGAGCAGGCTGTGGTTCTCTGTCGATGTGTTTGTCCCTCTTCTTGAGATTAGGGACCACGCGTTGTCTCTGTAGCTTCCGTGCCTAGTGATATCTGGCACCCAGGAGGTGTTTATGTATGTATTTAGAGGGACGTGAGGAAATGAATGAGGGGTGCCACGTGGGTAAGAGTGCCCCTGAAGGCCTTACTTGGCATTCTGACTATGAGGCTGGGTGTTGTAGCATCTATCCTTTTGAAAGCAACCACTTTCTCATAGAAAGAACTACAGCCTCTGAAGCATCTGTTATTTTATTTTAAGATAGAATTGTTAATGTAAAAGGAAACTCTGCTGTAGGTAAGGTGCTATTCTCTTCTCCCACCCACCTTGATCTATACTGTAGGGGTGAGCAAGGGAGCCAGACTTGGCTCTCCATCTAATGGGGACCGCTGGAGTCCCAGGGTTTCCACATGGGGTGGAGTCTGGCTTTCTCCCCCAGCTTCCTGACTTGGCTGTTGCTCCTTGGTATAGAACTTGTGGGACTCTCAGCTCTTTTCCCGAAACACTAAGACCCTCTAATTGCTTTTCTCCTTTCCCAAGCATTGGTGACCCCAGCAGCCCTCAAACCTGAGATCCTGGGTGGTAATCAGCTGGTGATCATTGTGGGGATTGTCTGTGGCACTATCCTGCTGCTTCCCGTTCTGATATTGATCGTGAAGAACACCCACAGGAATACGAGGTACAGGGCTGGGTTGGGACGCTGGTGGTACCTCTAACCCGAAGTGGGAGAGTGACAGCACCCTGACCGTGCCATTTTCCCAGAAGGGGGTTACTTTAAAATAGAATCATTTGCGGTTGTCAAATTAGATGTCATCTAGGTAGGGACCCCCACCCCCTGCTCACCGTGCTCCAGAAAGCCCTTGCACGTCCGCACACCCTCTTCATTCGCTTTGGTATTTCACAAAGATTGCCAGCTCTTTTGTAACTGGTGGCCTAAGGAGAGCATTATTAAGAGTATAAACCTTTTGCGAGAGCTATAATGGTGCCAGTCCGTGCCCGAGAGAAATGGTTTTTGGATTATCCGCAACATCCACTTCACCTAGAGGTGCAGATCTTGGTGCTCTGACCCAGCAGCAGTGTTTCATTGGCCATTGGCAGGCCCACGGCCCCCCACCCCGCATTTCCCCAAGTGTTGATGACGAAGTCTTGTGGCTGTCTTGTAGGAATGCTGCCCACGGGCAAAGGCCCCCATTCAGGCTAAGTAGTTCCGGCTTCTGAGTCTCTTTTCCCCGTAAAACACCCATTCCACGGAAGGTGCTGGCGTGCCTTCTGGCTTTGCACCTCCTCCCCCCGGGGCCTCGCTGACTCGGTTTGAACTTGGCTGGCCTCTCCAAGGGTCTTTACGCTGGGCATGAAAGTGGCACTGAGCCCAAAGTTAGACACCCATGTCAACTCACCTACCCACTCTGGGCCTCAGTTTCCCACCAAATGAAGTCAGTGCTTCCTTGTCTACTCGCTTATCCTAAAGAAATAAGCAGACGGCTATGCTGAGATTTGTGAACACGGTTGCTGTAGCACGGGTGATAATCGAACACTGAAAATCATCCTCAGTGACGGTCAGAAAGGTAATGATTCACCGCATAGGTGTTCCATTCAATGACATGGTGCACAATCCCGAATGGGACGACATGGAAAGATGTCCCAGAAGCCGTATTACAGAATGTATGATACGATCTCATTTTTATAAAAAAAGAAAATTACATACAATGAACATATCTTGTGTGAGTGCCCCTAGGCCCGTATTGAGAAAGTTTGGGAGCATAATTCCCAAGTATTGGTAGTGCTGTTTGGGAGAAAAGAGAAGGTGGGTCCCCTGAGGGCGGGAGGTTTACTGGAACTTCAATTTCCAACTCTCTGTGTTTCTTTTGTTTTTTAAAATGTTTTATTTATTTATTTTGAGAGAGCGTGTGCATGTGCGGTGAAGAGAAGCAGAGAGAGAGAGAAAGAGAGAGAGAGAGAGAGAGAGAGAGAGAGAATCCCAAGCAGGCTTTGTGCTGTTAGCACAGAGCCTGACTCAGGGCTCAGACTCACGAACCCTGAGATCATGACCTGAGCCGAAATCAAGAGTCGGACGTTCAACCGACTGAGCCACCCAGGCACCCCTCTCTATGTTTCTTTATTATTTGAATTATTTTACAATGAGAACACACAGCTTTATACTCAGATAATATGCGAAAAATATTTCCTCCACTTAAAGACAAAAAAAAAAAATCCGGTTTCTTTTCTAGCTTCAACCCTGATTTTTATTATTATTATTATTATTATTATTATTATTTTTATTATTATTATTTTATTTTTTTTTTTTTTAGCTCTTGCCTAGGCCAGAGCAGAAAAAAAGGAAGTGTATTCAGTGGCAGATGCAGAGGGCAGATGGTCAAGAGATCAAAGGCCGAGGGCTGGGAAGGGGCCAGGGCTGGCCGCTCAGGGAGTTTCTGGCGCCAATTCTGCTCTGCCTCCCCCCCCTGGATGGCCAGGAACCCTTTGAAACTGGGTGTCGCTGAGCTTCTGTCGCCCCCTGCTGGTCCAGCTACATCTCCCTAGTCCTCGGTTGTGATAAAATCTAATCCCGTGGCCCTCACTGTTAATTCACTTGAAAGTGTGTGAGCAGAAAGATGTTAGCTAGGTTAATAGGGAAGTCAACACTGCTGTTCAGCCCAGACTATCTCCAGAATCCCTTCCTGCCCTTCATCAGAGAGATGCACTCCTCAGGTTTCGAGGTGGGCTGACTGGTGCTGGCGGTGGGCATCTAGAGAGAATAGTTCCTCCCCTGAGGTCCCCCTCTGCACAAAGCTCTGTGGGGTCTCCTGCAGGGACTCTTGAACATACAGTGCTGGCTGGTTAATTCCCCATGATTTTCATGCCTTGCAGCTCAGGAACGTCCACAACTCTGGTAAAAAGCCTGGAGAACGTACAGAAGCCTGATCCAGAGGTAAGGGAAGAACTCTACCGTTCTGCTGCTGGGCCCAGCGCGGGGCCGGGTGGATAAGGCTCTAGCATTTCAGGTGGTGCCATCAATTCCTCTGCGAACTATCTTCCTCAGTGTTATGTCTCAGCATGCCGGCCGGTGCTGGGCACGGAGCAGGGGCTCAGGAAATCTTCATTAAGCCAGCGAGCGAGAGCCCCTGCGGTGGGAGTGGGGTGGGGCTACAGGGCCTCCTGGTAGGGCTGGAGGAAGGAGCACTGGACTCAGAGCCATTTGTCCTGTTGTAAGGTCCAAATAACCCGGTGATCTGCAAGAGCTTCTTCATCTGTGGCATCATGAGGGAGCCATGAGGGAGAATTGTGGTGAATTCAGGAGTCAACAGTTCAGATGAAATCATTCAGGGACCTCAAGTAGGAGGATCAAGAAGTTCTTCTTCCATATTAGTTTGTAATGGAGCTATAAGTAATTGCTATTAGAGACTGAGAAATGAATTCATTTCCTTGAACTTCCTTTCCTTTCCTTTCCTTTTTCCTTCCTTCCTCCCTCCCTCCCTCGCTTCCTTCCCTCTTCCCCTTTTCTCCCTTCCTCCCTTCCTTCCTTCCCCCTCTCCCTCCCTCCCTTCTTCCTCCCTCCCTCCCTTCCTTCCCTCCCTTCCCCTTTTCTCCTTTCCCTCCCATCCCTTCCTCCCTTCCTTCCCCTTCTCCCTCCCTCCCTTCTTCCTCCCTTCCTTCCTCCCTTCCTTCCTTCCCCTTCTCCCTCCCTCCCTCCCTTCTTCCTCCCCCTTCTCCCTCCCTCCCTCCCTTCTTCCTTCCTTCCTTCCTTCCTTCCTTCCTTCCTTCCTTCCTTCCTTCCTTCCTTTAAAAACTCCTCTTTGAGTATTTACTTTTCCATCTTTCGGCCTGTTTGTGACCCAAGAGTAGGTTTTGTCGCAGCTGGGGCCTCAGAAGCCCAAGAATTTATCACTGGATGACATCGCCTCCCCAAATAGTGACAGGAATACTACCACCGACCTCACAGATGTGAGATTCAGGGAGGGCTGTTCCTGCCACATAAACCCTGTCAAAGAGATAACCGCAGTTAGCTGCTGATCAGTGCCATCGTGCCAAGCCTCTAATTAGAAGGAAATAAGCACAGGGTACAAGTAATCTGGCAAGATAAGGATTCCCTGCTGCTACCTAAATGGCCATCCAAAGATGTTTATCTTTTGAAGCAAAGAATGTGGTTAAAATAGTGCTCTTCCCCAACTAGCCAATTTTCTTAATTTGGGGGAAGACTGGGGACTGAATTGTCATTATTGACGATAATTTTCTAGCTCTCAATAACCCTCTGGTGTTGATGCCCTGTGAACAGTAGCAGATGGCCATTTTCTCTGGCATATAACATTTGCCGATTTTTGGGAACGTTTATCCCGTTTCTCCCCCCGTTCCCCCCTCTAGAAACATGTTTACTCCTCAATAACCACACGGGAGCTGATTGAGGAAGAAGAATCGAGTGGAAGGGCAGAGGCCACCTACATGACCATGGTGAGAGTGGTTCTGGGCCTGGCTGAGCCAGGTGACGGGGGTTGGAGAAGGAGCTGGCGAGGATATGGCAAACTCCTAGGCGGTGGGCATGGCTGGGTCACCCAGGGAGGTGACTCTGCCGAGGGCTCCTGCCCTGTGATGCTTTCTAAGTAGTAGGGAAGTCTGAAAGGCTGAGGCCCTGCTGGGTAGAAGACCAATCTTGCCTTCGTACCCAATCTCGAGTAGTTAAGCGTCACTAGGGCCAACGGTGATGGATTTTAGTGGCGAGAAGAGGCACCTTTATCAGGCATGAGCAAAGTGCCCCTGCCTCATTGGAGGTTAAACACGACTAATGAGGAGGGTACTGTAGATCCTTGGACAAACGTTGTGTGGCGATCTTCCTTCCTATCCAAGAGTCCCTTCCAGTTCTTCCCTTTTTATTTTTTTTATTTTTAAAAAGTCTTTAAAAGTGTATTTATTTTGGGGGAGAGAGAGAGAGAGAGCGCGCGCGTGCACCAGCGGGAGAGGGGTGGAGAGAAGGAGAGAGACTGAGGACTCTGCACCATCAGCCCGGGGCCCGATGTGGGGCTCGAACTCATGAACCGTGAGATCATGACCTGCGCCAAGATCAAAAGTCAGAGGCTTAACCGACTGTACCACCCAGGTGCCCCAATTCTTACATTTTTAAATTCTGTGACTTACGATGCGTGGACATAATCTGATCGCCAGGAGGGCTGCCTGCTGCATTCCATACAATAATAGGGAGTCGGATTCCTTCTTTCCCTTTCCTCCACTCCACAGGGAAGTACAGCACGTAGAAAAGGCAACTGGGGCGCAGTGAGTAGGAATAAGGACAGAAGGGGTGAGCTGGCGACGGGCACGGTACTATCTGTAGACTAATTATGGGCACCCCGGCCATGAAAGGAGTGGTGTTCTGCTGGGCCCAGAAAGGCTGGCCTCTTGCTCGCGTCTGTTCCCGTCACAGCGGCACTGAGAACACATGACTCCCAGATGATCGCGGCAGAGAAGGACCCTGCCAAGGAAGTGTGAGGTCAGGGACCTGGCCTGGTTCCACCAAGTGCAACAGTAGCTCCACTCCGAAGTTGCGTGTAGTCATGTTTACCCCTCTGGCCTTCTCCTGCTACTGCCCTGTGACGCTGCGGTCCCTGCCAGGCCTTGTCCGGCCTCTCAGAGACCTGCTGATGACCTTTGCATGGTAGCTGCTGCTGAGTGCGTCCTCACCTGGGCGACACGATCTGCAGAAACTCTGTGAGGTCCACCTTCCCCGTGTTCAGTGTAGGTACTTGCATTGAAACTGGAAAAGAGCACTTCTGTCCTCTTGAAACGGAACTGAATAAAGCAAGGGGGATGAGAGGCCAAAGCCACAAAACTCAAAGGCCTTTAGGAGCTGGTCAAGTTATTTCTAAAGACCGCGTGCCAAATTCAGTAAGCGTCCGGACAGATTTTGGCCCGCAGGCCTTTTGTTTGAGACCTCAGGTATAGAGGTGATACTCGATTAGGGAGCAGGGATAACAATAAACCTGCAATTTTGTTGTTGTTGTTGTTGTTGTTGTTGTTGTTGTTGTTGTTGTTGTTGTTGAATTGATCGTATTTATTTCAGTGAAGGGGGCACCACGCCTGTGTCCCCCTCTCTGAGGCTGTATGGCATACTGGTTGACGTCACAAGCTTTGAAGCTGGGCAGATGCGAGTCCAAATCCTGGCTCTGTGATTTAGAAGCTAGCTGGTCCTGGGCAGGTAACTTAGCTTCTCTGAGCCTCAGTCTTCTCATCCTTAAAGTGAGAAGAAGAAGACTACCTCCCTCCCAGGTGGTGAGGATCTAAAGAGTCAGTGCTTGTGAAATTCAGAATTGGGCCAGATCGATGGAGAGAGCTCAATAAATGGCAACTATTACGATCAAAATACTTACAAATGTGCTCTGTTTCTTCCCTCCCTTCCCCTGCAGCACCCAGTTTGGCCTTCTCTGAGGTCAGCCCCAAATAACCCGCCTGAAGAAAAGTCAGCTGGGGGAATCCCCAAACCAGAGCAAGCCTTTTGAGAAGAAAGGAGAATTCCTTTTGTCCTTAGCAGTGGCACAGACTCTGTCCTCTGTGTGTCCCGAGTCACTGTCTGGTCATTCCGGACCCCTGCCCCCACCCCAGTTGGCTTCCTGCCTCATTGGTCAAAAGGCTGAAGAAGGAGGGTTCAGAACCTGGCAGAAAGACGGGACAGCTCGGGAGGAACGGGCTCCGATGGAGAGAAGCATGGCGGCGGTCCTTCCGGAGCGGGACACTGGCCCTGGGGACCCTGGCCGAGCCGCCGCAGTGGCCTCCTGCATTCCATCAGGTCCTCCCCTTGGATGTTGGTCTCCATGGATGGGTTACTGGGAAGAACCACAGAAGTCAAAACCAACCCAAACGGTTCCTTTGGCAAATTACCCCTAAATAAACGTGGCTTGTGGAAATCATCCTGTTTATGCCCCGGCTGAGGGGGGAGTGGAGTCTCTGGTGAGGAATTTAGAGTCAGGAGTCCCTCAGACTGAAGTGACTGCAGGCCAGTTTTGGCCCTGGGACAGTGTGGGAGTGAATGGGTTGGAGTGAATGGGTTGGAATGAATGTGGCTCAAGGATTTAACCTGGCAGCTGTTGGCCTGGCTGGTATCAGGATGGCTGGTGGCTCTTTCCTGGGCCTCACCGGAGGCATCCTTGGTGGAGTTTGGGCATCTGTCTGTCTTTTTCAAAAGTGGAGCTTGTTGGTTTGCCAAAAGTAGACGGCCGCTGAGTTAACTCTTGGTCGGAAGGGGGAGGTCCCTATACGTTTGGTACCATTGTAAGATTTAATGAGGTTTGTTTCAAAGATCCTTTGGTTCTGGGCTCCCGTCTCTAGCCTGGGCTCTGCTCGGGCCTCCTTTCTCCGACTGCCGAGGCCCTTCCTCGTTCTCTGTACCCCATCCTTCCCGCTTAGCCCTTCAGGGCGTGGAGTTCTGGTCCAGTCTCAAGTGCAGCTGCATTTTTGAAGGATTCCCCTGACTCTCCATACATCAGGACCCTCTCATTACACGCCCATTATTGCCTCTTTCTCTTTTACCAACTGTTCTTGGGTGTCTACTCGGAGGCCTGTAGCCTCATTTTCGTTCTTGTGCAGCATGGCGAAGAGTCGTTAAATGTTTCCTTCTCACCTGTTAGCTCTAAATAAGGAGGATGTCAATACTTTGCAATATGTGCATCCTGTCCAAGACCTATCAGAGAAGCGACACGTATTGCCATGATAAGTAGAGTGAACGGAGAGACTCTTTCATATCCTAAGAATTCATGGAGGGGAAGTGATCTCATTTCTGGGCTATTAAGTAACATGCTCTCCTGGGCTAAGGAGAGCCCACTTTCCACTTCCTCAAATATTATCTGCAGAGGATGAGGACCTTCGGGGTACAGAGTTAGGTGGACGGATGGTGATTTTAACATCTGACGTTCTGGGTCAAAGAGAATAAATTAGGGTAAGAGCTGGAGGGTGGGATGTGCAGTTACCCACACGCTCCTGCGGAGGGCGCTGGGGTCGGGGAAGTGGGGGCACGCCCCCTCCAGAGTTCCACGTGCCCGAACTGGAAGTTGATTCCTTCAAAGTTTGGTTTCCATTCTGGGTAGAACAACTGTAATTGAGGAGGGGGAAGAGGAAGCCTCCTTCTGTCTCTCAGCCCGACCTCCCCACAAATGTCTCATTTATACACAGGCCTCAAGTCAAGGTTGAGAGTGGAAATCCACAGCTGTCAAATACTAATTTTGCCTAAAACTATAACGGCCCCGTGGGGACCATCGGAAGAGCTGCCTGCTCCCTCATGCCCTCCTCCTGCGGGCGGTTCTCTATTCAATCCAGGAGCATAATGGCAAATGGAAGAGGGAATGGGCTTCGAGCTCAAACAAGCCTGGTTCAACCCTGGCTCTGCCTTTTGTTCTTTCTTCGATATGGCAATTGGTTGACTCAGGATTTTGAGGCTGTTTCCCGATACATAAAATGGAGACCCAGAGGGTTTTTTGTGGCGACTAGATGAGGTGGTTTAGGTGCCAGTGCCTGGCGTGGGCCCTCCATCCCCTTCCAATGAGTTCCTCCTCGGTTGGATTGTCTTCTAATGATTCCGTCCCCATCTCTCGTTACCTTTTATTTCTGTGGGCAGGAAGTGCTTGAACCCCGCACACCCCGAACCCCTCTATCCCACCCAAAGGAAGAGAGGGCTCCGAAGCTGAGCTGAGGGGAGGGTTTCGCACAGCTCCCAGGGGGCACGTTTGGACGGTGGGAGAGCTGCTGGAAACACGCAAGCTGGATCTCCTTGTTGTAGACCTTTTAGCAAGCAGTTTTGTTACTTGAATTTGTACTATTTTAAGTCCCTAGAACACCAGATGCTCCCATGTTCAAAGGCTTCCAGAAGTACGCAGGCTTTTGCCAACAGAAATTGGCCTTGAAGGAGTAGAGCGGGTGGGGCCACCCATGAATAATAGAGAAGCTAGCAGCCTCAGAGCTTGGCTACCAGAACTGAAAACACTTCAGCCTGTCCACTGGGAACCTGGAGACGTACCTCCCGGAAAGGGCTGCAGCTTCCGCCAGCCCTTTTGTCTTCGTTCCCCTTGCCACCCACTTTTTCTCCTTTTGGCCAGTCAATATGGTTACATGTCTACACTGGCAGTTTGTTTGATAAAATACTAGCGCTGTGCGTGTGTGTGTGTGTGTGTGTGTGTGTGTGTGTGTGTGTTTGGGAGGGGTCTTGCTGCCCCTGACTTAGTTACTCAGAGCCAAAGAACCTTAGGTTGCAAGTTTTGTCCCCACACAGACCAGTTATCCTCTTACTAAGCATAAACACAGTTTCTAAGCACTACTGACCTTGGTCTTAGCCAGCTGGTTTGCAAATGTGGTCTGTTCTTCCTCAAGGGAGATGAGGCAGTCCATCGCCACTTCTGTAAAACTCAACTCCCAAACGTACCTTCTTTATCAAAAAATAAGGGAACTCAGAGTTTTCTCAGAGAGCAGAGACCTTTCCTATTTTGTAGATGGTGCAAACAACAGAGATTTGCCTCTCCCAGGACTTTCAGATCATGTGTTCATGGCCTCCTGGGTTTGGGTGCCATTTTGTCCACCCATCCATGCCTCTCATTTTCTTTTCATGACGGAACCCTCTGCTCCATATACCTTTGTCTTTCTTGCTTCTGACCCTTTGCTCTGGGTGTTTCCCTGCCTGGAACTCCCTTTCCCTTTCTGCCTGCCCAAATCAACATTCTTTCAAGGCCCTGCTTCAGTCCTGCCTGAGTGGATTATTTCTCCCATCTTCCCGGATGTCTCTACACTTACCAGATTTTATCTCCTCATGTTCTCTGTTTGTTTTACGAGTGTGAGGCTTTATTTTCTCCAAGAGATCTTAAGCTTTTAGAGATCCTGCTTTGTGTGTCTTTTCTTTACATCTCTCCTGCGACCACGTGGGTCCATCCCTTGTTAAATAGGATTCGTGGAAATGGCGTGGAACAGCATGTACCAGGAGGCCTCCCGTTCGGGTCCTACCATGCCTTGGCCGCGTAAGTTCTGGCTGACGGAGTTTCTGCCCTCTCCCCAGATGTAGACATTTATTCTCATGTGCTCAGGGACCAGTAGAGGCTTAGCTCAAACTCCAAATAAGACCCAGTCCCTGTCCTTAAAGAGCTGTAGTTTAGTTGGGGGGGTAAGATGTGTAAACAAAAGGTGACAATATTTTCTGACACCCAGGCAATACCAGGCGTGCCTTTGTTCCTGTGCCCCCTGGAGAGGGACGCTTACACCTTTGTCTCCCTATCTAGAACGTGAGCTCTCCGAGGGTGAGCTGTATCTCATTCATGTCGGAGTCTCTAGCTTCTAGTCCTAGTACGTGGGGGACACGGAATAGATATTTGAGTCTGCTGAGCGAGAGAACTGATAAACGAGGGAATGTACCCCGCGTCACAGGCGTCTACGTCTCTACGTCTCTACGTCTCTGCGTAGAGAGACGAGGTACGAAGAAGACAAAGAGCGGGTGAGTTGGTAGCCGCTTTTTGAAGAAAGACTAGGAGGCTGCTGAACAGACCAGAGAGGAAGGGCCTTCCGGGAAGAGGAGACAGCGAAGGCAAGGACACCAAGGTGTGAAGTCCTGGGTCAGAGAAACCACCTGGTGTGCAATGGCTGCAGAAGGTCACGGGGCGGAGAAGAGAGGTGAGTAACGATGAGTTCCTTCCTTGGTGGTTTCTCATCGGGCAGCTGGGTGCTCTGCAGATCCTGAGACCAACATTTCCTCCTAAGCTTGTCCCTGCTTACCAATCCCTTCTCCCCAACCCCCGAACCTGGCTTCTCACCGCCCATGGCTCACGGGATGCCAACCTTTTAATATGAGTTGAAGTCAGGACTTTAATGTGCTCAAGAATCACCCGGAGATCTTATTAAAAATGCAGATTGTGGTTTCTTAGGTGTGAGGTGCGGCCTGGGAGTCTGCATTTCTAAGGAGCTCCCATGTGATGCTGAGGGTGCCGGTCCAAGGACCAACCACACTTCGAGAAGTCAGGCTTTCAGGCGAACTACCTAGGGAGGCTCTCGGTAGCCTCAGTGAGGCATTCCAAGGGCGAAAGGAAACCACCTTCCTTTGGGTTATTTAGAACACGGCTTCTCCCAGCAGGGTGGGTGATGGGGTGTTGTCCAGTAAAAAGTTAGGGGTAAATGGCACCGGGTAGAAATGCCAAAAGCAGGGCTTCACTCCTCAAATAGCCCGTCTTTGATACTGGTGTCTACACTCTGCAAAATACCTCTTTGAGTTTCAGCTTCCCAGCCTTTCACTGGCTCCTGGGGAAGCTTTACGCTTTTGGCGCAAATGGGCCTTGGGAGGCCCGAGTGAGCCATGAACGGTTGCCAGGCCTGTCTCCTCCCGCGGGACCCTGCCACAGGCCACCGCCCCCCTGATCTCGTTTGACCCTGAGTCCTGGAGGACTGAGTCGCTCAAAGGCCGTCTTGTTATAAATCACGCACCTGGTTTCTCTTAGCCACACTTTGGAGAGAAGCAGAGACACGCGTCTTATCTTATGTCCCCAGCCAGGATAGAAGTTTCTGGTCCCTGCGTGAGACCCAATGAGCGGAGTAAGCTGCTTCCCTGAGCCTCACGGGCTCCCTCGACTGCATTAAGGAAAAGGAGGAGGCCGGCTACGTCAAACCAAAACTCTCTGGCTGACATGTGCCTGCGGCAGCACGGGTGGCTGAGTGGCTGTTCCGCAGACACAGACCGGGACCGGCAGAGTGGAGGCCCCGGGCTGGTGGCGAGGTCTCTCCCTCCTCTCCCTCCCTGCACACCTAGGAGCCCGGCCGCTGCAGCAAGGAGGCCCGGGCCAGAGGGCAGCAGGGATGGGGACCGGCCGTGGCCACTGGAGGACAGTTTTCCCTAGGCGACCTCTCCTCTCTCTCTACCCCTCTGCCTTCAGCGACTGGCACCCAACCCTGGCCACCTGGCCTCTCCCAGCCTAGCGGCTGCGGCTAGATTTTCCTGCCAAGCGCTGCTCCCAGCTCCCATTCGGTTCCTCCACACCCTGCTTGGGGCACCTTCCTCTTGCATCCTATGCAAAGGTTCCTTGCTACGTCCCTTCCGGTCTTCGGTCTTCTCTTTCCCACGTCTCTGAACAACCCGAGAGAAGGACTTGCATCTCCACGGTGGGCCATGTAGAGTACCGGGAGAACCCAGTGTTTCACACAGGCCTCAGCTTGCGTCCTGCCTCTGCCTCTGCCCTTGACGACCATACGTAAACTGGGGTGGGTTCGGTTCTGTCCGCTGCAGTGACGGGGCCTGGGACAGGTGGCAGTCCAGAGCTGATGGCCAAGAAAGAATTCTCGAGACGTCTTCGGTGCCAGAAAAGGTGACTCCGTTAAAAGCACGGGGACGGGACCCTGGGCAGAAAGAGCTGTCCCGGGACCGTGAGAAGAGACTGATTATAGACTTGGGAGCCAGGGGAGGCAAAGGCAAGGGAGAGTTTCCAAAGTTTATATACCAAAGAAGACTCACAGGAGAGCGGAGGCCTAGCTATTGTCAAGCTCAGGTCGTTTTTGCCTCTAGCCAAGCATGAACCTTAAGACAGAAGGGAGTTCCTGGAGGCATGTTCTACTCCGCCTGCCTCGAGTATTTATCAACGGGCTGCAGGTTATAAGGGAATTTAATTTTTTTAATGTATTTATTCTGAGAGACAGAGCGCTAGCAGGGGAGGGGCAGAGAGAGAGGGAGAGAGAGAATCCCGAGCAGGCTCCGTGCTGTCAGTGTGCAGCCCTGTGTGGGGCTGGATCCCGTGAACTGTGAGATCATGATCCAAATCAAGAGTCGGATGCTTCACCGACTGAGCCACCCCGGCACCCCCAGGACATTTAATTTTATCTGCCATTTCCTTCTGCCTCCGTTTCCCACATCATCAGTTTCCTAATTTACAGTGAAAAAAAGAGAAGAAGAAATCACCTGGCCCAGAGTTACAGTTCAGTTGAGATGTCACATGTAAAGTTCTTGGCACAGAATTAGTGCATAAGGATTTTATTTTTTTTTTATTTAATTTATTTTTTTTTAACGTTTATTTATTTTTGAGACAGAGAGAGACAGAGCATGAACGGGGGAGGGGCAGAGAGAGAGGGAGACACAGAATCTGAAACAGGCTCCAGGCTCTGAGCCGTCAGCACAGAGCCCGACGCGGGGCTCGAAACCACGGACAGTGAGATCGTGACCTGAGCCGAAGTTGGACGCTCAGCCGACTGAGCCACCCAGGCGCCCCAGTGCATAAGGATTTTAATTGCTTCCTCTTGCCCATGGCCCAATGGCCCATCACAAGTGTGAGGGACTGCCACACAGGAGTCTTTGTTCTACTTAAATGTCTCCCCAGAAGAGCTGGGGCCACCTGCTGTGTTCAGGGCCATCTTGGGACTTCACCCCAAGTTCTCCTCCTTGTTGATTTTTGCCTTCCTTTTCCAAAAGTTTTCAAACATACACATCAGAAGAGAGACCTGTACAATGAGCCCTTTGCAACGGTCGCCGGTTTCAATAATCAACAGCGATGTCCTGTCTTGTGTCACCTCCCCCATTTTTTTCCCCCCTGGTATATCTTAAAGCAAATTCCAGTCACCGTATCATTTCACCTATAAACACTCCAGTATGTATAACAGATAAAGATGTGCAAGAACAAAACCACAATATTGTTACCACGTTCAACAAAATTAAGAATTATTATTATTTAAAAAATTTTTTTTAATGTTTATTTATTCTTAAGACAGAGACAGAGCGTGAACAGGGGAGGGGCAGAGAGAGAGGGAGACACAGAACCCGAAACAGGCTCCAGGCTCTGAGCTGTCAGCACAGAGCCCCAAGCGGGGCTCAAACCCACGAACCGTGAGATCATGACCTGAGCCGAAGTCGGACGCCCAACCGACTGAGCCACGCAGGAGCTCCAAGAATTATTATTAATATAATTTAATACCCGGTCCATATTTATTTTTTCCCAATTGTCTCAAAAAATGTCTTTTCACTGTTGATTTGATCGGATATCAGGATTCCCAAAGGTTCGTATTACATTGGATTGTAAAGTCTCAGGTGGTTTTGCATCAGCCTGTTTTGACATGTTCTGTTTTCAGTGGAAATGGTAGAAAAATGAGGAAGCCCTTACTTCCTGAAAGTCTCTCCAACTCACTTCCCTGAACCCTTTCCAAATAACACAAAACAAACATGTCCTTTTTTGGGTGTCTTTAAATGACAAAAAGAGTTCCCCCCTTTACAGCAGTTTTGAAATGAATGAGCTCCTCTAACAGCTTTCAAAACCCAACAATCATTCAGGAGAAGAAGAAGAAGAAGAAAAGCAGGATTTGCTTTAGTTCTTGTTTTTGAGGGGAAAAATTCCTGGGAACTTTGTCCTTTTCAGAAAGACTTTTTTTATGCCCTCCCACCTGCTTTTCAAAATCCACCAACCACAAAATTTACTCCATCCCCCTTTTTTCTCTCTCCCTTACACACTCCCTCTCTCTTTTTAGCAGCAACATATAAGCCGGCCATATTAGAGAGATGGAAATAAAGCTTCCTTAATGTTGTATGTGTCTTTGAAGTACATCTGTGCATTTTTTTTTAGCATCTAACCATTCCTCCCTTGTAGCCCTCGGCCCCTCAAACCACCCTCTCCCATATCCCACCCGACTAACATCTCAGTCTCTGAAAATGCACAGAGATGCCTGGCTACCTCGCCCTGCCTTCAGTCTCACGGGGCTCAGTCTCTTTTTCTCTTTGGGTAAGTTAGACGACACATTTGCATGCTCCTGAGGGTCCAGAAGTGTAGCCGCAGCTGGAAGAGGGTGGGGGCTGGGGGGCAGAAAAGAAGACATTGCTTGAGTTTCCCTTCTTGTCCTTGGGAAGGGAGGTACCGGGGGACCGGGGGAGACATTGCTGAGGACTGCATAACGCGGGTATGACTTGGCCACAGAAATGTTGGGTCGGGGGATCTGAGTGTTCCTTGGGGGTGACAGTTATCACAGGGGGTGGTTTTTCTTTGGATTTCCCTAAAACGGACTTATGTGGGGGTGGGGGCAAAAGATAGGTTGATCTGCCAAGTCTCCTCGTGGATTTTTTTTCAGCTGCTGCAGATGTGGGGTCCTGGGCCTTAATGCTCCCTTAAGGGGCTTCTTTTGTGGACCTTGATCTTTGGAAGCTGGTGGATTTAGGATATTAGGAAAGAATGCGTGGGGGAGCCGGGGTAGAAAGTTGAGTCTGGGTCTTGTTTCCTGGAAATCTGTACCATTGATTTGTTGAAATGTGTGGGGGTGCAGGTGGCAAGTTGGCTTGGGGTATGGTCTCTGTATTGGGAAGACACTTTCTGAAGCTGATGGTGGCCTCTGACTTGGGCCAGATGGAGTGGGGGAGGGGTCAGGTGAAGGACTCAGGAAAAAAAGAAAAAGAAGAAGAAGAAAAAAAAGGAACTCATGGGCTGAGTGTGGCTTCAAGACCAGCCCAGCCTTGGAGACTGCCATGTCAAGTGATCCAAATGTTAATTTCTTACTTGACCCCTCATGACTTCCTGGTGAGGAGGTGGGCTCCAAAGTGATTTGCAAGCCTGCTTTGTGGGTAGTTTCATTCTTGCTCCTAAACTTATTGCTGGTGTAGCAGTTGGTCAAGTCCAAGGATTGTCAGTGGGGATATCCCCAATCGCAAAATCCCTCTTCTTCCCTCCCTCCCTCCCTCCCTCCTTCCCTCCCTCCCTCCTTCCCTCCCTCTCTGTTTCTCTGTTTCTTGGTTTGCTGTGTTGGATATTGGGCAAGAGTGCTAGACAGAGACAACACAGAGCCCCTGGCAGCTTGTATGATATGGCCTATTGGCTTTGCGGAGTTACTGGACATATTAACAACAGAGCAGGAATGTTATGGAAGCTCGGGCAGTACAAAGAGGGCGAGCCTGGGAATCAGATCTGGGTTTAAAGCCATCTTGGCCATTTACTTCATGAGCATAGGCAAGTGACTAGACCCTCCTGAGCTTCAGTTCTTTCATGGGTAAACTGGAGAGGGCCTGGGTGTTTTGAGTCTGGCACAAAGCAGGTGCTCAATAATAGCTGAACTTTGTGAATGTTTTCAAGCACCCGCGCGCTGTGTGTCTTATTTAGTCTTCGCGATAATCGGTAATCATGCGAGGTAGACACTGTTATGATCCTCCTGTGACAGATGACGAAACAGGCACAGAGAAATTAACCAAATGACTGAAATTAAATAACTTGAAGTCACACGACTAGAATAAGACGAGCTGAGATTTGAACCTTTTGTCTGACTACGGGTACTTAGTTGTTGAGTTCTACTGCCCCCAATGTTCAAGAAGCGGTACTGCTATATTAACAATAATTGATCAAAGAATCTCCATCAAGTGCAGGCAAAAAGATGAGGAATTGGGTGGATGGCCTGTGTGTAAGGAGCCAGGGATGGAGGACAGGTGACTCCTTTTGGAGTTAAGGAGAGCTTCCTGCAGGCGGGGGCAGTCTTGTGAGAGTGAAGAAAGGAAGGCGGCTCTGGGACCAGGACCTGGGTGTGTCTTAGGGGAGGATGGGGTCTGGAGGGAAGAGGTCAGGGAGTGGGGGTTGTGAGGTCGTGGTGGGAGGAAGCTAGAGCCTTGGCGAACCTGGGTGGTAGAGAATGCAGGAATGGGGATCTTGAACTCGAACTTGACTGATGCTAAGATGGGGTATGCTCTGGCATTCCCAGGCTAAGGGGTTCAGGTGGAAGATGGAACTTTGGCGGTTGTAATGGCATCGGTCTCCAAGATGGGGGAACAAATGACAAGGGAGGGGCCGCATCAGGGGCAGGGTTTGTGAGAATGACTATACAGCTGGTCACGGGGAAGGGGACCAGCTGGGCAACCTGCTGCACACACAACAGAAACAGGTGGGACTAGTTTCTAGCTAGACGCAATCCACGTGACTGGACTTCCCAGAGTTTTTCTTAAGACCATTGGCTCCGCAGCCCCAGCCCGGTTACCAAAGTCTGGGTTATGTTAGGCAAGGCCTAGAAAGTGGAGTCTGGTCCTCAGTCACGCCCGCTGCACTTTGCTGCTGGGGGCAGGGATCCAGACACAGAGGGGAGAGTGCCTTTCCTTCCTTCTGCAGACTTTTACTGTGTCACACACTGTTCTGGGTCCAGGGATACCAAGGTGACTAAAAATCAGCCCTGGAGCCTCCTGAGAGACACAGGCACATAAACAATAACAACGCCACATCATAGGTGCTGTCATAATCATAACAATCATAACAACGATAGCAATAACAGCAGCTAAACTTTGTCAAGCGCTGACTACGTCCCAGGCAGCTGTGAGCTTTACATGTTAGCAAGCCACTTACTCCTCACGGCAGCCCTAGGAGCTAGGTTCTATTATTGCCCCCCCTTTTAACAGATGAGAAAACTGAGGTCTGGAAGGTTAACTACCTCGCCTGAGATCAGACCACTTGGCCACTATGCCGTTCTGCCTCCCGGTCGTGTACAAGTGGAAGCCGTAGGGACGGGGGCCGCTGCCGCGGAGGTATGCCTTATAAGCCGGGAAGTGTAGGCTATGCAAGGGGTGTAGAAGGGTGAACGAGTTTCCCGAACGGAATTAAAAACGAATGTAAGAGGCCTGGAGGGGTGAGAGAAGGTGGAGTCGCTGGGAAAAGTAAGAAGTCAGGGGTCACTGAAGTGGAGGAAGCATGGAATCAGGAGCTGGCGGGAGAGGAGGCCAGGACCTAGGTTGGCCCCAGATGGCAGAGGGCTTGGAAGCTGTGCCCAGGAGCCTGCGCGTGATCCCGAAAGCAACAGGGAGCCAGCGGAGGGGTGATGAGGACAGCTTGCTCATGCTGCGCGGGGGCGGGGGTGGGGGGGTGGCTTAGACTGGGCTTGGAGGGGGAGATCCTGGCACGGGGAGGGGGGAGGGTCTGAATGCAGGAGGCAGGATCTGGGTGCCACGCTCTCCTGGGATGCAGGGGCTGCCCCGGGAGACAGTGTGCTCAGAAGGTTGGGGGGACACATTCTCTACTTAGACACATTCTCTCTCTTTTAAGCAAGAAGAAAATAAACCTACCTCATAGGGGGCTGTAGGGTTGGAAAGAGGAGTGGGAGAATTCACTTCTGTCTTTGCAGGAGACAGGGCTCAGCCGGAGGTGAGCAAATTTTTGTGATCTTTGAGAGATGGGTCAGTTAGAACAGTCGATAACAGGGGGCCTGGGGTGCCCAGATGCGCCCTGGAGAAAATGGGGAGGGCTGGGCACCGGTGATGTTTTGGAACTAAGACCAGAAGCCACATCCTTACCGCACCCCTGTTGATCCCCATTTCCTTTCTGTGAGCTGGTAATCACGAGACCCAGACCTGGTCCCAAGTGGGGCAACCAGGAGGACTGGGCTTCCTTGTATGGAGGTTCCTTTAAATAGGCCCATTCTCCTCTGGCCAGCCTGCCCCGAGCTGGGGGCTGGCAGTTTGGGGCGGGGTCTGCCATGGAGACGGCAGGAGGCCTGGTCCCTGGCTTTGTCACACCCTCACCCAGCCCCAACCCCTCACCCCTGTCTGGAACCTTGGCAGCCTGGGTTCAAATTGAGCTTTGCCACTTACTAGCTATACACTTGGGCTATTCACGTACCTTCTCTCTGCTCAATTGCATATTCTGGAAAGTGGGGTGGTATTAGGGTTATTGTACGTATCTAATGAGGCCTGCGTGCATCTTATGAGGAATGCATAAAACAGCATCTGGCCTGCGGTAAATAAGCACTTTGTTATTGTGAAATCCTTTCTGTGGCCCTAGTTGTGGACTCGTCTGCTTTCCGGAAGCAGCAGAATTTATCAGGATTTTGCTCACAGCTCTGACCTTGTTGCACGATGGCTCCCTCGTCTTTAATGGGAGCCTGGATCCGTGAAAGGCCTAAAGCCCCGGTGGGGACTCAGGCTGAGGTGGGCGCCTTGGAGTCAGGAACCACCTTCTGGCCCCGGCTTGTCCCTGGCTTTCACTGATTTGGTGATCCCATCCCTCTCTCTGCTGTTGGGACTTGCTAGATTTCTCTGACCACTAGAGGGCACGCGTGTTCCTCCCGGCGCCTGCTGCAGGGGTGCGGGAGAGGGACCCTGCATTGCACCTCTGCTCCCCTCCTGCCAGCCAGAAAAGGCCTCCCCACAGCTCTGTCCTTCCATGCGGCAGGGTGCTGGCTCCTTCCTCATGGAGGGAGCTTCCCTGTGGCGTTCAAGTTCTAATCTGAGTGATGTGGGCTGGGGTGGGAAAGGGGCCAGGGATAGGTCAGCCCGATTCACAGCACCTGGTTTCTGGGGCCACCTGGAGGCTCTTTTGGGGGTAGGGGGCCCTGGGAAGGTAGCAGAACTTGGAAGGGGCTAGAGAAGCAGGGCCGTCCTCGGATAAGAGGTAAGCTCAGGACAAGGCCCTGCCAGGTTCCTTCCCTGCAGATCTCTCTGCCTCTGCAGAGCGGGGGCAGCAATGGCATTTTCTGCATACCTCCTCCTTGCCCGGTGCTGTGCTAGGTGCTTTCATAATGGTGATGAAAGCGGGGATGGGGGAACTGGGCTTTGTTCTTCTCAGCCGGCCCACCCTGCGTCCCCAGCTCGTATTCCCCTGGTGAGTATTCAGCCCACACCCCGAAGCCTTGGCCTTGCAGGGGGCTCCGCACCCCTAATCCCTCCACCGAAGGCTCAGTCGTGACCTCTATGGCCAGCATTTTATTGCATTTCCTGCTCGTCAGCGTCCCGCCCACGAGCCCTGGCCATTGCATCCTAAGGGATGGGCTGAACAGAAGGCTTCCAGGCTGCGGTGCGGCTGCTGGTGTGGTGGGGCCCGGCAGGTCTGTGCTATACGGCAGCGTGAAAAACAAGGGCCCTGCAGGGCCTCCGCTGCCGGGCCTGGGCTGTGTGCCAGACCTGGGGGAACTCCAAGGGGCTGCCCTCTGCCGGGAGGAGACTGTCCTGGAAGGCCTTCCTGTTTAGGGGGCAGAATTTGAGAATGTAGGATGACAGACTGTCCATCAATGCATTTACATGCAATTTACATTGCATAATTTGAAAAATTACCGTGGCAACCCCAGGAGGTGGGTGTGGCCAGCCGTGTCTTGCAGAGCCGGGGACCGAGGCTTGGAAGGTGAAGGGGCTTGTCCACATTCTGCGAGCCGACTACAGGCAGCATGGGACCCCGTGTCTCACGGGGTCTCCTGGTCTATGCTACTCCTGTATCAGCAGCCGCCTAGCCACCCCTCTGCCCACGACTCCCTGCCCCCAGGCCCCTGGTGGCTTTGTATCTCACCCAAAGAAAATCCTAACTCTGAGTTCTGGCCCCCAAGGTTAAAGTTACATTATTATTTTTTTCTTTGTTAATGTCTGTTGCCTTCCCTAGGACACAAGCTTCATGTCGCAGCAGTGACGCTGCCTGTCACAGCAATGTCCCCTAGGGCCTAGGCTAAGTGCAGGGGCGGGCATGGTGGGTGGCTTATAAATATCAGGTAAATGAGTGAATGAATGGCTGATGCTGAACGTCACTGTTTATCCCCTCTAAAGAAGAGGAATCTTTGGGGATGACATTTTGACGATATTGGTGGAAAATCCAAGCCTTAAGGTCAGGACTAGGGTGAGGTGCCCGCGGTGTATGGTTTAAGGAGGCCTTTGCCAGATCCCGAGGGGGGGCGCCCCCTTAAATTTTGTGTCCCAGGCTTTCTGCCCTCTGAGGGTCCCTGCAGCTTCGGCTGGAAGGGCCTGGGTTCGCTCACCTCCCCCTAGACTCTGCTCTGCTTAGGATGTCTCAGTGGGACAGAACTTTCTCAGCCCCAGCACCCAGCTCCTCTGGACCAGGTCTGGTGCTGCTTATCGGATGTGACAGAAACCTGCTGTTCCCACCCGGCCACCCCCTCAGCCTGTATCAGCTCCCTGCTGTGGCGTTTCCAGGCCTGACATCTCCCAAAGGGACTCCTGTCCTTGGAGACCCATCAGTTGGGCCCTTGGAATCGTACCTACTTTTCTGGGATGGCTCTAGCCTTCTGCTGCTTGTCTGCCTTCTTTCCTGTTTGCTAGGGGCCGGTGGGGGGTGGGGAGGATAAGCGGGGGGTGGGGGGGGGGGTGCGGGGGTTGGGCTGGAAACACTGCTTTCCTCCGACCTTGGGGTATAGAGAGCAAGGCCTTCTGAGTCTCCATCCATCCTCAAGGCTTTCCACCCCGTGGGGGACACTGGAGGGGCTTTGGCTCAGCAGAGACATCTGGAAGCGGTGGGGAAGGAGGTGAAAGCCGGGGTCGGCACAACGGAGCCCCTCGTCCGAGGTCTTCAGCTAGCAGGTGGCAGTGGTGGGACTAGGGCAGGACAGCCGGATGGAATGGCTGCATGACATGGTCCTGGGAAAGTCTTAGGGCCACTTGTCTGCCCCACCCTCAACAGACGGTTCGGTTTCTCTCCACCCCAGCCTTGCTCTACCCAAGGGCCACATCAGGTGCCCCTTATGAGCTTGGCCCACCTGACCCCACTCCCTAGTTTCAGCCAGAAGGGCCCCCACCCGCTGCCAGAGCTCTCTCCACGCCCACCTGGTGCAGAAGGCTTGCGCCCTGTCCCCAGCCCTGTCAGCCGGACTCCTTACCAGCTTGCGGCTTCATCCGCAGTGCCACCAGCGCGGAGCATGGAGATCACAGTACCTACCACCCTCAACGTCCTCAATGGCTCTGACGCCCGCCTGCCCTGCACCTTCAACTCCTGCTACACGGTGAACCACAAACAGTTTTCCCTGAACTGGACCTACCAGGAGTGCAGCAACTGCTCTGAGGAGATGGTGAGTCCTGGGAAGGAGGTGGGTGGGGGTGAAAGGGGAGGCAGGAGCCCTTGCGAGTGAAGCCCCCATTTCCCACCACCTGTCCCTGCACTGGATGAGGACCCTGGTATTCCCGGGGATGGGGGTGGGGGGTGCTGTCTGCTCCAGAGGGCTTTGGCAGAAGGCGTGTCGTGCCGCCCGCGGGGGCCCCGAGAGGGTGACAGAGACCTGGAGGTAACCGCCTCTCTTCCGGGAAGACAGGCGCACGGGGGTGGACCCCCACCCCCCCACTCTTCTCACACTTCCTCATGCATCCAGCTCCCCTCCTGCCCCTTGTCCTAGTTCCTCCAGTTCCGCATGAAGATCATCAACCTGAAGCTGGAGCGTTTCCGAGACCGCGTGGAGTTCTCGGGGAACCCCAGCAAGTACGATGTGTCGGTGACGCTGAGGAGCGTGCAGCTCGAGGACGAGGGCATCTACAACTGCTATATCATGAACCCGCCCGACCGCCACCGGGGCCACGGCAAGATCTACCTGCAGGTCCTCATGGAAGGTGAGGGGCGAGGGGGCAGAGCGGGGAGCCCGATCCCAGCCGGCCGCCCTCGGGGCGCCCTTGGAGAGCCCGTGGCCCTCCTGGGGCTTGTGCCGGCTGGGAGGCCTCCGCTTTTCTTCCGCTGCTCCCTGGGGACCGGGGCCACGTCTCGGAGAGTCCTTACCGCGACCTCGGTCGCGATCATCATCCGAAAATAGCGGCTTTTCGTGCGTGGGGCCCTTGCTATGTCTCCGTGAGAGGGCTGACCTCGACGTGGGCGCTATCCCAGGTCATCGTCAAAAATGCCTCAGTGGGGAAGGCATCGTTACTGTCCCCATTTTACAGACGAGGAAACAGGCTGAGAGCAGATCAGTCAGTTACCTAAGGTCACACCATAAACGGAGAGTGCAGTTGGGACTCAGGTTTGGGTCGATTCGATCTCAAAATCCGTGGTCTTAAATCCTGCGTTTCACTGTCATCCCCTGGGGTTTTTAGGTGCCCCGGGGATTTGGGGGCGGGCCCGTGGAGGTCAAGGGCCTGGGTTGATTTTGCTTTTGACCAACGTCCTTTCCATGGGGGGCGCCCAGTCAGGACCACCCCGCACATACTGTGGGGAGCAGGGGGCGGCGGGGGAGGCCCCCTTTTCCAGCCCCGGGGCTCAGTGGGTCCGTTTCTTGTCCTCCAGAGCCCCCTGAGCGGGACTCCACGGTGGCGGTGATCGTGGGCGCCTCCGTGGGCGGCTTCCTGGCGGTGGTCATCTTGGTGCTGATGGTAGTAAAGTGCGTGAGGAGGAAAAAAGAGCAGAAACTCAGCACGGATGACCTGAAGACAGAGGAGGAGGGCAAGACAGACGGAGAGGGCAATGCGGACGATGGCACCAAGTAACGCGGCGGCCCGGCCGCCCCTCCCTCGCGTCCTGTCTTCTTCCCCCTGCCCCGCACCGTGTGCCCTGCCTGCCCTCTCTTGGTGTGCTTCTCTTGAACCAGGCTCCCAGTGCCGACCCGGGGCCCCCCGAGCCCCTCACTTCGCGTCCCCCACCCCGCACCAAGAGTGACCCACCTCTCTTTCATTCGGGGGAAACCTGCCATGGGGTGTGGGACACGTGGGCCCTGGGGGAGGGGGAAGTGGGCTCCAGACTGCCGGTCCCGGAGGGGAGGCAGGAGGCCTGTGTGAGGGTCCTGGAAAGAGAGGCGGGGAGGGTGGGCAGTGGCGGAGGGGGAGGTCAGCTGTCCAGCCTGCCCGGTTTGTGGACTGGTCCGGTGGGGCCTCAGGGAGGATCGGCGGGTGGCAGAGGGGCTTTCCTGTGCTGCCTCGAGAAAGCCTGGGCGGTGGCATCGCCGTGCTCCCCGGCTGCTCCAGGCCGGGTGGCCCGGTCAGGCTGGGGTGCCGATGGGTCCTGTCACTTGGGTGGAGGCCACGTTGAAGGGAGGACCGTGCATTTCCTGGGCACTGAAGGCAAGCAGGGGCTGGGGGCAGGTGGAGACGAGCCTCGGCCCAGGAAACTCTGCTCTTACCCCCTCTCCGTCCATAGCTGCTACCAGGGAAGCCTCGGGGGTTTTCTGGCAGCTGCCAATCCCTCGGGAGTTTTGGTGGGCATTGCACAGAGAGTCACTGAGCTGGGTCACGGGCGGGTTGTAGCGTCCCAGGTGGCGGTCATGTCCCACCATAGTCGCCCACTAACAGGAGACAAATTTCGAAGCCGGCTAAGGTCTGAAGGGGCAGGGGCTCCATTGTGAAGTGGAGTTGGCCGCAGGCTGCCTTCTCCCACAGGCTGACCACCCTCACTCCTCCCAGGCCGGGAGCGGCCAAGGTGGGGGGCTAAGGAGGGGTGGGAGCCATGATGGGGGAGCCGATGTGCAGAGTGGGGGCTTCGTTCAGGCCTTCCATTCAAACTTTCCCAGTTAGCAGGGTTTGGGCTGGCTTTTGGTAGAAAACAGGGAAGGAAACGCCCTGAGGGAAGTGTGAGGGGGCTCCTGGAGCCTCTGAGATCCTGTGGTCGCTCCCACCCTTCCTGCCCCAGGGCCTCCCTCTGTGGGGAAGAAAGTAGCGTTTATGGAGAGCCAACTTTCACTGCCATTATACTCACATCTGGAAGGGACTGATTATTTAAGCCTCAGGAGAGGGAGCGAGACAGAGAGAAGCTGCCGACGTGGACACTACCTTGGAAGACCCTCAGAGACCAACCAGGCAAGCCACTCACAACAAATGGGGAAACTGAGGTTCAAACCGGCAGAGACCGAGGGTTCCGCCGTCTCCTCCTCTGGCTCCTCAGTCTCCTGTTTGACCCAACAGAGCCATAGTTTTCTGGGTGGGAAGAGCCTCTGCGGGCTGGTCCACGAGGGAGGTGAGGTGAGGGAGACGGGCTGTCCAGGCCTGCTGCTGTCCCAGGGCGGCAGCTTCAGGCTGTGATTGAGGCCGGGTGGGGGGGTGGCGGGATGGAGGGGTGGAGTGGGAGGGCAGAGCTGCTGGCAAGGCCCCACTCCTGCCCCCCTCCCCCCCACCCCAGGCTGACCTTCTTCAGCACTTCCCAGCCTTTCCAGGAGCTCAGAGGCCACCGAGGCGCAGGAAGTCAGTGCCCAGGGCAGGAATGAGTCTGAGGAAAGGAGGCGAGGACAGGACTGGGACAGTCTCGGGGACCATCCTCTGCCTCTCCCCATCAGATAGCCAATTTGGGGCGAGAACGATATGGGAGGTTCCGTTTAATTCATTCCAATTCAGCATCCGTTCATTGAGCATCTCCCGTGTGCCCGGCACTGTGCCGGGCCCCAGGGAGGCACACGAAGCCATAGACGACTTGGGAACTGCAGGTCAGCCCCGTGGGGGCCAAGACTAGTTTTTTTGTTTTGTTTTGTTTTGTTTTTGGGGTTTTTTTGGTGCATCTAATTCCACCTGTGCAGCCACTGCTCCCAGGGCTGAAGTTGGAGAAGAAGGAAGAAAGTCCTGAATCCGGGCCCTGGGAAGGAAAGGAAGGATGGAAAGGGGGGAGAAGATACCGCAGGGAACAGGGTGGTAGACCAGGAAGAGTGGGCACAGCGTGGGGGACAGACAGCCTGAGTCAGGTGAGTCCAGCTCAGTACCTAACTGCCAATCAACACACTGCCAATGGGGGTGGGCTAAGCCACCAGGATGCCTGGGGCAGGCGGACACAGCCCATCCTTGGAGCCAACCAGCGAAGAGGGGAGCGACGGGTGGTGGGCACCCCATGCCAGCTGAGACCAAGGTGGCGACGCACTTCTGCAGCTTGCAGATTTCACTTTTCGGCAACCCCTCAAGGGCTCTCCTCTCCCAGGACCAGTGAAAGTCTGTGCCGAGGATCGGAAAAGTGGGGCAGCTTTCTTTTTCCAGGACTCCTAACATTTAGGGGAGTTTTTGCACGATCCCCTAGGTTTCTTCTAAGAAGTCCTAGCTCTCCGTAAAGAAGCCCCAGACTTCCGGGTTCCTTCCTTGCAGTGCCCTGACCTAGTGGGGCCTCAGAGGCCCGAGCGGATGGAGGTGGGCCAGGAGCCACCTCTGCCCCAGGTGCCCACCCCCATGCGCCCTTTCTCCTGCAGCCGCTTAGAATCTCTTCCAGGGGCCTCCTCCAGCTGCCTCCCCCAGGGCGATGAGGTTGGGAACCAAATGGGGCTTCTGCGCGAGTAGAGGTGGGAAACCGGTGACATGTTTCCACGGCTGCTATCTCTCTCTCCTGCTTTCTAGTTTCTACCAGCAAGCTGGTCCTCTCCCTGCAAAGCCCACTTCTGGCTGCGTGTTTCCGTCACCGCGCTCTCGGCTGGGTCCAGTCTCCTGTTTTTCTCAACCGCCCCTGCCTCTCCTGTTGTCTTGGAACTCCTTGTCTGTCTCTTCCTCCTAATTAAGGGCCCCTGTAAAGAGCTGGGCTGGCCGACCCATGGGATTTAGCTTATAAGAACAAAGTACAATTTTTTCAGGACTGAAATGCCTTGAGGTGCCTTGAAACTGGCTTTGAAAATAGCTGTCCGCCCCTTCGCTGGGGACTAATCACAGTGATTCCCAATTTATAAAAAGGAAAAGCTGATTAATTGGATGCGTTAAGTCCCCTTGGGGAAGCGGGGCTGGGAAGTATTTACAAGGTCAGGTTAAGCAGATGGACAATTGAGAATACTGGCCAGGTCACCAAAGACAGTCCCAGGCCATGGGAATGGCGTGGTGCAGTTAGATGGAGGGATGAATCCAGAAATTTCCCTTGCTACTTGTCTTAAGGATAGACAGCCCGTGTCTCCTGCTGTGCCTCTTGCTGATGTCTTCCTTTATTGAAGCTTGCTGATGCATTTGTACATAGTCTATATATAGGTATAGATATATTATATATATACAAATATACAACATCTCACTGCATCCACCCCACAAGTTATACTGGGTGTGGGGGGAGGGGAACAATCATTTCTCAATGTTTTGAGTTGATTCACCAAAGGCAAACTGCAGAATGTTCTTCTAGCTCTTTGTGCCCTTGGAGGAGAAAATTAGGCACTTTCTAGGTTTCACGTGCCACCGGGTGGTTGGAAGGGGTGGTGGGGAGAAAAACTTCAACGGTCCTCGGGGGCCCAGCTGCCGCGTTTCTTTTGCAGTTTGTCTCATTGCTTGGATCTATTGGCTACAATAAACAGATCGTCTCCCTGAACATCCCTGGAGTGTGGCTTTTTTGGGGGGCGCAGAGCGGGAGAGGCTTTGGCAGGATCCTGACAGGGCCCCCTGATGCTCCTTTCCTGGTAACCCCACTGACATTGCCGGGTCCCCAGCAAGGACGAGGTCCTTCTGCTCTGCCCATGTTGACAAATGCCTTCTCTCTTTCCCCGTTTGCCTTGTCTCGGAAACCTGGGGGACTCCATCCAGCTTGAAAGCACCCTGAGGACAGGGTGGCTGAACACCCACTTCTTGGCGGTGGCGCCCGGTTATTTCTGGGATGCTGACAACCATTTAAGTCCCCACCACTGTTAACACTGATGTTATTTTTTCCGTGGGTGGAGGGGCCATCCTTCCTGCCCCCTTTCTCTAACCTGTGTCTGATTAGGCAGACACTTCTTTTGCCTGTTCTGGGTTCAGGAAAAATAGATGACAGCTGGTCAGAGACTCCCCTGATGCACCTTCACGGGTGAGGATCGCTGTGGGGAAGGGTCAGGCTGTCTATGTCCCGTCTGAGTGCCGCCCTATCCTATTTACATGCAGTCGAATCTCCCTAAGTTCAGGACCAAAGACGACCCCCTGGCCCAGGAGCTCTACTGTTCCAGACACAGTCTTTTTCTCTCTTGCTTCCTGTTTTTATGCCTCTGCATCTCTCTCTCTCTCTCTCTCTCTCTCTCTCTCTCTCACACACACACACACACACACACACACACACACACATGCCCAGGGGCTTACCAGATAAGAAAAGCCTCAACTTTCTGAATGGCAAAGAAATGCTGACGTGGCTGGTTCCTACTTTTCTTCTGGTTTCTTTGTCATTTCTGCCTACTCCCCGCTGACCCGGAGGCCTTTGCCAGCGGTTAGTGGTCAGCTGCATTTTAGAATATTCCAGAAGGATCCTGATATTGGTAGTTGTAACTTTGGCAAGGATTACAGCTGCTACCTGAGAGAGAAGCCAGAAGGGAGGTGCCCGGTGTTTAACAGAACCAAAGACACCTTGCTTTAAAAGGATGTCTGTCTTTCAGAGCGCCTGGGTCCTTCCAAGGATGGGATGTCAGAGAGGGTGCTTCTCTAGTTAACAAATAGGGAAACTGAGGCAGGGGATGTGGACCGAGGAGCAGCAGAAGGCACTGGGGATTCTGGCAGGTTCTTTCTGGGGTGGAGTCAGCATCTTCCTCATTTGGGGGCTCTTCTCCCAGAGCACTTTGGAGCTGGGCCTGCTTCCTGGGAGGGTTGGATTTGGCTCAGGCATCTCCCTTAAATTGATGTTCTTTAGCCCAGGGTGCTTGGGGCCTGGGGGCAGGTAGCTGTGATGTTGCAGAACGAGCTGCCTCGTGGGGGAAGGACTGGCTCCCACTCCCGTGCTCAGAATTGGCCACCAGCTTCCTGTCCCCTCCCTGCACCCTCCCCCCCCACCCCCACTGAGATAGAGGTGCCCGTGCAAGAATCTCTCAATTCCCAAGGCTCCTTCACTTCCTGCTGGCGCCCCCTGCAGGGCTTAGGCACCCCATCCTCCTGCCCACGGCCTGCTGCCATGGAATAGGAGACTACCTAGTGGCGGGAGGGCTTTCAGAGTCTCTAGGGCAAGTCCTGAAGGCCAAAAGGACCGGGAAGGGAGACTAGATCTTTACAACATCAGAGACAGGCGGGGTCTTGGGAACCGTCTGGCCAAGCCTCCTGACTGTCCTGAAGCGGAAGCTGAGGACCACAAGGCGGTGATCGGCATAAGGCCACGGGGTGGGTCAAGGACAAGACAGGATCTCTTCTCAGGCTCTAGGTCTAGGCCTGTCATTCTTCCCACAGTCTGGGCACAGCTGGGCACATCGGCCCAGGAGCCTACTGCCCCTCCCCCGCTGGGCCTGGTTGAGCTAGAAGAGGCCCCCCACGCTTTCTGTAAGGGCTGTTTACAAAACTGAGATTCAGAGAGGGAAAGTGTTCCTCCCAGAGTCACACAGTTGGCTAGCGACAGAGCCTGGGCGGGAAACCAAGTCTCTCCTCCCCAGGTAAGGCCTTCCCCCAGGATGACCCATCATCAGACGCGAAGACTCACGTCCCCTGGCTCCAGTTCCCAGGGTCGCGTTCCTCACCCCCATAGCGTGACTGGCCTCATGTCGGTTTGTATGTGGGCCCCTCTTAGGCGACTTGTCTCCCTCTCATATTGCGGGGGTGGGGGTGGTATCTAAAAGCCATCAGTGAGAGGGGGCTGGGCAATGCCTGGGGGTCTGGGGGCTGGGCGGCTTGATGCACAGGATTACCAACCCCCACTAGGTCCCTGGCCCTCCTCTGTGGCATCTGGAGGGCTCAGAGGGTCCGTGCTGGCAGGGCGCTGCGGGAGCTCTTCTCAGATGGCCCAAGTGAGGTGGCCTTGCCTACGAGCCCCCTCCCCTGTAGGGCTGAGGAGGCCTCTGGCTAGAAAAGGGAGAAAGACCGGGAAAGTAACTTCTTCCTTTTCTCTGGCATTGATGACCTTTGAGCGTCCAGGAAGTGCTAGGGAAGGGGGCACGTGGGCACTGGGTGCTCAGCTGGGCTACTTGGGATTCCACGGGAGGGGCTTTCCCTCGCAGCCCTGACAGAGTCACCTTTATCCCAACCACAGCTGCTTCTGCTTCTCAACCGGGACAACTGGCCTGTAAAACAGGTGGCACGGGACCAGGAGCTGTTTGCCTCAACAGACTGCAAGCCCCTCCTGTGGGCACGTGGGCAGCCGAAGAGGGTTCATCCCACCAGGAGGGGAAGCGTGTGTCACAGCTCTTGGCCGATACGGTGGCCAGGTCTGTGGCCACGGGGTGAGGGATTAGACTTGTGCCGTTGTGCCCCAAGGCGACACATTAGGGCTGGTGGGCAGAGGCAGACAGAGATCCAATGGAAGTCAGAGCTGTGCAGAGGGTTGAGTTTCTCGGAGGCAATGAGATCCCCATCCCGGAAGGTATTCAAGCATAGCTTGAGGGTGTTGTCGAAAGATTCATACATCAGGGCATACTTCTGGATGCCTCCAAAGTACAATGACCCTCTTCAGGCCTCATTTTCAGATTCAAGTGCTAGAAGGAGGCTTAACTCTTGCTTGCCTGAAGATTAACATGACGTGCACGGGCCAGCTCCTGTCCCTCTGCCACTTACTCAGTCCCAGCCTTCCCCAGCTTGCCTCTGTACCCTCGTGCCCCTTCACCCTATTTATCTTTACTTGATTCATCCATGGTGGGGAGAGGGGAGGTGGCGAGCGCCTATTGGCGGTGAGAAACAGTCTGGGAGAAGGTGGAGATTTGGGGTCAAGCATCCTCGGGGACTTCTTTCCAAAGACCAGGCCAAGCGCAAATTGTGTCCTTGGCCCTCCGGCCAGGGCAAAGCTTCCCCTGTCCTTCCAGCCAAGACTGTTAGAAGGTGCCAGTCTTCACCGCCTTCTCCTCCGTGGGCCCTCCCAGCTTCAGCAAAGGCTTCAGCCTCCCCGTCCCTGCCCTGTGGCCCACTCACACCGTGTGGACACCCCGCTGCAGTGGAAGGGTTGTGGGGCTGGGTTTGAGTCCAGCCTGAGAGAGCTGGGGAGGTGGGGTGGGGGGGGGTTGGAAACTGATGAGAGAGTCGGCTAGACTAGTAAGAATAACCGCCATTTACTGAATACCTACCCTGTGTCTGGCCCCGAGCTAAGCATTCCAGGGACGTCAGCAGACTGAATCTTCAGGACAACTCCCCAAATATGCATCCTTTTCTCACTTTTCCAGATGGGGAGGCCAAGGTTCTGCTATACTTAGGACGTCTACACGCAAGGTGACATGGCTAGAAAATAGCAGAGGACTCAAACCCAGGGCAGAGCGATGCCAAAGGCGTCACATCACACTGCGAGGAAGGACAGAAAGGGGCAGAGGACCGGCCTCTCGCAGCCCAGAGGTCGAGGAGCGAGTGGGGGAAGGGTGCCTCAGAGCCAACCTCGAAATGACCATGGACGAGGTAAGGGCAAAAGTGTTTGGAAGCAGAGGCAAAGCCTTCTCGGTGGACTCCTAACATCCCCCCCACCCCCGTCCTCCGTGGCCTGGCCCTTGACCGCACAGCTCTGTGCCAACAGCCCCGGTCTCTGGTCTCTGGTCTCTGGCCACCTTCTCCTCTAGGCTTCTGGAAACACGTAAAACCCCTTCTTCGCTCTCAGGGCAGCTGCCTCCTGCTTCCTACCCCTCCTCCTGGGCCTGGGTCACACTCCAACTTCTCCAAGTTACCCTTCACTCCAAGGAGCCGACTCTCCATCTCCCCCACCTTCTTCCCCTGCCATTTCTCCCCTCCTACTCACATCCTCCCAGCCCTCCCCTTGCGAAATCCCGAAAGCTGCTGCTCCTGCACTACCGTGTTCAGAGGGGACCGCATCAGAACACTCAGGGAGTCCCGTCTGGGGCTCCACACCACTTTACATTTCCGTTTCGGTCTGTCTGTCTCAGCGCCCCGTTCAGGGCAGAACCGGGTCTCGGGTCCGGGAGGGCACCTGGCCGTCCAGCTGACAAGGTAGTCCCAGGGGCAACCGGGCTGCAGTGGATGAGAAACCTTCCCAATGCCCCCAGCCCCCAGCCCTCCCGAGTCCCCCGGCTCCCTTGACGGGAGGGCAGGGGTCATGGCAAGCCTCGAAGCAGTGAGTAAACAACCTCTGGGGTGCTGGGCGGGGTAGCTGAGACCCTGCCCCGGGGCTTCGCAGCCCACCCCCACGTGGCCCGGAGGAAAGAGATGCCGGGGACTCACCCCATCTCTGAGCTGCCGCAGGGAAGCGGATGCCTGCTCCTGGAAGTGGACACACACGCCCCTCTCCAGCTCGGGACTGCCCGGTGAGCACCTCTCTGGTCAGGACGGTTCAGCTCCCTCCTCCCTCTGCCCTCCTCCTCCCAATGAGCTCATCTGTCTGGGGCTCCCCACCCCCTTTGCCCGAAAGGATGTTTGGATAGAACCTGGAAGAAAACAGAAAAAGAGGATGATGGGTGGCATGGAGGCGGTGGCTGCCTTGCCTGCCTGTGCCCAGAGCCCTTAGAAAGTGGAGGTGGGTGAGGAGGGTTCAGGAAGAGCTGATCTCTACTCCAACTCCACAGGGCGAGGTGGGCTTGGGGAGCAGGGGCGCGGTGGCCAGGACCGGCTCCCGGCCGGCCGCTAGACCACGTGCCTGCGGGCCGGCGTGGTGCGTGCTGTCCTGTTAACCCCCTCGGCACTGCCAAACTTCAGTGGGTGCCGAGCCAGCGGCCGGGGGGCGGCTGAGCGGGCACTCGGAGCTGGAGGGAACGAGTGGCGGGGAGGGACGGGCAGGGAACAGACCCAGGCGCACCAGGAAGGAGGTCCCAAAAGTCTGTGCGGGTGGCGGGTGGCGTGCACCCAGCCCCAACCCGAGAGGCAGAAAGGTTTGAGGGCATTTAACTTTAAATTAATGCAGGCAGAGGATCTCGGCGCCTGCAGTTCCGCCGTCCTGAGGTTGGGGCTCTGTTTATAAGCGAGGGGTCGGGGGTCGGGGGCGGCTCAGGGAAGGTGGTGGGAGAAGCAGCCTCTGGGGGTAGACCCCAGGCTGGTGGGAGAGGAGCTGTGAGGTGGGAGGGCGGGGGCTCCCCGCAGAGCCCCGTGGTCTCTGAGTCTCCGAGTCTACACCACTGCCAGTGAGCTCAGTTATCTGCAAGGCCGGGCCAGGGCCAGGGCCAGGAGCCGCTTGTGGGGGGCTTTGGGGGAGGAGGGGGAGAGGGGCCTTGGGGCAAGGGCATGGGGGAGCCAGCGCAGGGGCTGGGGGGTGGGGGGAGGGGTGGGGGGGAGCGGGGGGAGGCTCCCTGCCAGGCTCCAGTTACTTAGGAGGAACTCCTCTTAAAATAGCTCCCGAGACCTCATAGGAGTGTCCCTTTCCCCTCCTCCCCTGCCGGGGTCTTGGCCACCTTTCCAAGAACTAGCAGGGGACTGAGCCTCCCATCTGCCTGCCCTGCTAGAAGCTGGGACCGCCCCTGGAGTGAGTTCCTTCGCTTGGGAGAGCATTTCCCGGGCACCGGGGGCTGGGGTTCTGCTCCCAGAACTGTTGGGGGCTCCCCCTTTCCCCAGCCACACACCGACCCTCCCTCCCTCCTATGCTCTCCCTCCTGGCTCCGCTCCAGCTCCCCGAGGGCAGGAACCGATAGGGCACCTGAACTGTTTCAAAGAACCTACGTGACCCCTACCCAGGAGACAACCTCCTTCCCCCTAAATCGAGGCCCCATCTCCCTCCCTCCACCGGAGAAATGACAGCACATCCTGATACTTCAGAGGCCCACTCCCTCTCTGCAACCCCTGAAAACTTGCTCTTCAGGGTATTTCTGAGCAGGCTGCCCAGGACCTGAGTGTGCATCAGCCACCAGCAAGGATCAAGCCTCCAGGGTGCCGCTGGGGGCTTATATCCAAGACACCATCCCGGCCCTCCAGGGATTTCCAGCAGAAGGAGGGAAAAGAGCCAAGTGCCGAAATCACGTCCCCCACCCAGAGACTGGGGGCTCTTGAGCGGGGCGAAGGGGGCTAAATCAGGGAGGGTTCCTCAAGGAGACGTTTTTCAAAGGGTCAGTCTCTCCCCAGCACACTCAGGAGGACCCTCCAAGCTGGATCAATGGTCTAGGGTTTTGAGAATTGTTCGGGAAAGTGCTCTATAAATGTAGAAATCTCCTAGCCACTAATGCATTTCTCAAGCACTTCTTCTGCCCAAGTGTGGAACCCTCCTGATGTTCTTTAAAGGAAAGCTGGGGGGGCGTGGACAGAGGGAATCACATAGTGGGGGAGGTTCTAATCCTGGCTCTAAGACTCGCTTTCTCTGTGACCTTGGGCTCCACACTCTACCTCTCTGGGCCCGTTTCTTCATCTGTGAAATGTGTGTGTCTCCTAAGAATTCTCCGGGCTGTGAAGAATGACGAGCAGCGAGGCAGCGGGGGACGCGGAGGGCACCGGGGACACTGGCCCCGTTTCCGGTCGCCAGGATCTAAAGATATCCAGAGAGCTCTGTCCCCTCCCCTCCCCCTTCTCTGGGCAGGGGTCACTTTCCTTCCCTTTGGCTCACCTCCTCCCTCACCTCAGCCTCCTGTTCTGAGAAACATGACCCCTGCTGTAAAAATAAAGTGGGCAGCTTTGATGCCCGCCCTGCTGGTCTAGTGTCCAGGATCTCGGGTGGGGAGGAGAGGGTGAGGTGAGCCTGGAGATGGGAAGAGACTGAGCATTTTTGGGTCACAGACCTCTTTGAGAATAATACGAACGAAAAGGTACTGTGCGCTCACCCTCTGTCTAGCACTGTGCTAAGCACTTTTTGCATAAAAGAATATCTCATTCAGGCTTCATCGTCAGGTCCGCTTCTGACGTTTGTAAGGCCTGGAGCAAGTAGACGAATGGAAATTACGTCTATGCCTAACTGGAAGTTAGATGTCAAGATGCCAAAGTGTTAAAGTTGATCTGTTATCCTCCGAATGGATTAATTTTCCTTGGCCTTAATTTGAGGCCCAGGTCCAAAAAGGATTCCCTGGGCTGCTTCTCGGCTCCTGCAGGGGTGGGGGCTCTCACGTCTGCCTGGCAACGTTCCACCCTGCATGTCGGGTTCTGTCCACTCCCCAGCCCCTGCAAACAGCTGACCCTTGCCCACTCTCTGGGCCTGCGGGTGCATCTGGCACGGTCAGCTCCTGAGGGGATGCGCCTGGGGACGAGGCTGGCTCCGGGTTGAGTCATCTGAGCAGGGAATTCTAGGATCCCGGATACCCGGAGCATGGTCTAGAAGAGGAGGTGCGTGGACCACCCTCCTTTCTGACAGGCGAACTCCTTTTCCAGTGAGGAGATTAGGGCCACAGGAGGGCCAGAGCGAGGCCCTGAGGCCCCTCCCGGTGGCTCCGTCTCAGTAGCACTGCTCTTAACCATCCCACGAGGTAACTATCACAAAGTACAGACGAGGCTTCTGCAGGAGATTGCATAACTTGCTCAAGGTCACGCAGCAGTGCGTGCTGGAGCTGGGATTGGAGTCCCCAGCGCCTAACCCCAGGGCCACCACAACACTGTCACAGCGACACGGAGGAAAGGCAGTGGGCCTCTCTCCTGGAAACACAGAGCATCTTCCCGACAACCTCAAGGAGGCCAGGATCTCTTTAAAGCCCGGCCGGGGACCCCCAGGTTAAGAAAGTGGGGGCACTGACGGGGCTGTTGCAGGGCTCAGCCCGTGACATGGGAGCAGGCTTCCAAATCTGAGCAGGTGTCCAGACCTGCAAGGACTGGAGGGTCAGGGAGGCGGACAGGATCTGTGGTGGAGGGAGGGGGTCTGGGTGGCCGGCAAATAGCCCTACTCGCTTGTCCCTCCAGGTTGGATAAGGCTCCCTCCTCTGCCATCGCACCTCAGCCCTCCGACCTGGCTGTAACCCCAAGCAGGGAGGCCTGCCCTGGGCTCCTTTACTCCCCACCCCCAAAAGGGAGACTCAGGGAATCCCTTGGAGGAGGGAGACAGAGCAGGTTCCGGGGGGGGACAGCCTGGGTGGGCAAAATGAGAAGGACGGTGCAGCGGGCGCACATAGGGAGTGTCTGGCCTGATTCCCCAGCCAGGAGCATCACGATTTCGGGAGAGGTCTGTGGGCGGGGGGGGGGGGGGGGGGGGGGGGGGGGGGGGGGGGGGGGGCGTTTGCAACTGGAGGCTCTGTTCTCCGGGCCCTGAGCGGCGGGGGCGCGGGCGGCGGGTGGCGGGCCGCAGGCGCAGGGGGTCCGCAGTGGGCCAGCCCGCGCGCGCACTCACCCGCTGCGGCAGTGCCGGCCGCGGACGTTCGAGTGGTCCTTTTGCGGCCCCGGGAGAGGGAGCCGCCGCCCGACTCGCGTTCCCCAAAGCAGAGCAACACAGCCTCCCAACACCCGAAAGGCTCCACATCTACCCCCACCCCCAACTACCCTCCTAATTGGCAGCTCGGCGCACGGGATGATGCGGGCGGCTGCGGGTGGCCCTGCAGTGCTGAGCCGCAGCCGCCCAGCCCGCGCTGGGGAGGAAGCGGGGTGCCCGGCCCGCTCCCGGGGCTCCCGGCCCGCGAGGCGGGGCAGGGTGCGCAGCGGGCGGGGGCGCCCGGGGTTCCGCGGCGGCCGCCGCCCCTCCTGCGGCTGGAGCGCGTCCAGAGCCGAGGCGCAGCGCCGCTCCTCTCTGCGCCCGGTCGGCGATCCTCCTGCTCGTCGTCGTCCTCCTCCTCCTCCTCCTCCTCCTCCTCCTCCTCCTCCTCCTCCTCCTCCACTTGCTCCTCCTTCTCCTCCCGGTGCCCTCAGCAGCGGCTCCAGCAGCCGGCCCCTCCTCTCCCTCCCTCCCCCTGCTCTTGCGCTCTCCCCGCTAACTTTCCCGAGCCCCGACCGGCGGCGCAGAGCTCGCGGCGGCTCGGCGGCCCACTGCAGACCGCGGGCCGCGAGCGGCTGTGCCCTGTAGCCCGTCCCCGCGCCCCTGGCGCGCTCCGCAGACCACAGAACGATGCCCGGGGCCAGGGACCGAGGCGCGGCCCCGGCGAGATGGCTGGGCACTGGGCTTTTGGGTAAGGCAGCCCCAGCTTGATCTCTTCTCCTCTTTCTCCACCCTGTTCCCCCAGGGGAGGGGACACTTAGAAGAGAAGTGCCGTGGACCGGGTGGGCTTTGGAGTGCGGCACGGAAGGAGCAGCGCCGCCACCAGTTTCTTGCCGGCCGCCCGGCTCGCACGGCTGTGCTCTCTGGGGACGGTGCGTGTCCCCCGCCCCAACGGCCGCCAGCCCCGTGATTAGTTCTTTGCTGTCCCTGGCGCCTTCAGCTCCGGGCTTCTGGAGCTGCATCTTGGCGCTGCAGCAGGGGTCTCTCGAGTCCTGAGGTTTAGGCTTGCTGGGGGAGGGTGTCTGTGCCCCGGGCGTAGGGGGGATGCCAGGCGGGCTGCACCTGTGACTGTCGGGATGGTGGTTTCTCCCCCTACCCAGAGCTGTTTGCAACTTGGAGGCTTGATGCCCAGGCATCGGGATGCACCAGTTGGAGGGGGTGGAGGGGGGCTCCCCTTCCTCCTGGCCCTTTTCCCGCTTGTCTCTGCCCTCTATCTCCTCAGGGCCCACTGTCTTTCCCGCAGCCCCACACTAGGGACTGGGGAGGGTTGGAAGGACTTGGGAGAACCGTTCAAGCCCCCTTTTAGGAAAGATCTTTTCCTTCTCCTTGCAAAGAGATACCACAGGGAGGACCTGTTTAACCTGCTCCCGGGCTCTTCGTTTTGGGATGAGTATGAAGACGGAGGAGACAGATCCAGAGGACCCCGAAGGAAGAGAGTATTAATATCTATTAATATACACGTGATAGTTTTGAGTGGCGAACTCCAAGAGATTAGAGAACGGTATCAGTCCAGAATCTAATCCCCTCATAAATCATAGCTGGATTTCAGTGTAAGCTGACCCCATCTCTGGCACCTGCCCTTCTTCCTGTTTATATTTGTCAGATTTGGCTTTTGGCAGCTCCCCTCGTCAGGCTAGGTACATGATGTAGGCGTTTGTGCCGGAAACAGGGAGACCGAAGCTTTTAAGGGCGGCCGCTGCTGTGCGTGCAAATGTAAATAAACTGTATGCGGACCTGGGTGGCCACGTGTATGCACGTGGTGCGGAGGAGGGTAGAGTATTTCTTTCACTCGGGAGCCACCGATTTACTTACATCCCTACAGCTGGCGAGAAGACACGGGTGTCGTCTCTCGTCCCTTGGGCGCAGGTTTGTGCTGCTTTCGCAGTGACCCTAATGAGGTTGGCGTCTGCGAGGCCTGAGGCTCCCTCTTCATCGGGTGGGCGCGGGGACGCTGTGTGCCAGCTCTCCCCACCCCCATCTTGCCTCTGATCAGCCCGGGTGCCCACTGCGGCCACGGCAGGGGTAAGGGGTCCCTGGGGAGGTCAAACTCCTACAGTCATTAAACCAGCCCACTTATCAACACCTCTGCCCCGCCTTCTGCCTGCGGTGGGCAGAGTCCTGGTACTTTGCTCCAGGTGGAAAACGTCCCCTCCCCCTCCCCCCAAGGACTGTTCAGCTGGGTAGACTTAGGACCACCAGGGTCCCTCCTTGGACCCGGCCCAGGCGGCCACTACTGAGCCCTCACAGAGGGCATTGCTTTGAACTTGGGACACAGGCGCCATCTTTGCTCCCCGTCCAGCGGGGGAGATACAGGGGCAACTGGACAGCCAACTTGAGAAGCTCCCTGGCAGCATCCGAGCTGGCAGGAAGTTTGAAAACCATATCACAGAGTTCCCCTAAGGATGAGGAAGCCAGGGTCCAGAGAGGGAAGGTGACTCACCCAACATGGCCAATTGATGGTCAAGTGGGACAGAATCGAGTTCTCTTGGGCTCTGTCAGCCCAACTTGCCCCCCAGTTGACTAAAGTCTGGTGAGAGGGAAGGTCAGCAGGATTGTGCTCTTGAGCTGAAGAAGGGGTGAGGCCTGTAGGGATAGAGGCTTGGGGGCCCAGACACCTGCAGAGACTGGGCACAAAGCAGTAAGCTCCCCGGGGTCCCTCCCCCGCCACCCCCTCACCCCATGTCAAACTCAGTTTCACTTATTGAGACCACAGATTTCTCATAACCCCACAACACATCCCTCTCTTAAACAGAGAAGCAGTTTCCAAGGTCGTATTGTTGCGGCTGGGGTTTACGTGGGTGCCAGTCCCTTCCTGAGCTTGTAACTGGTAATATGTCTGTCCTGCCCGCCCCTTCCTTGTTCCCCGATTTGCTTAATTGCTGTGATCTGTGTTTAATTATCACTTGTGAGGGTGCTATGTTGCACAACCCTCTTTCCCTTGGTATGTATTTATTAAGGGCTTGTTTAATGAGAACACAATTAAGGAGAAGGTGCTCAGACCCGCTCAGAGAAAAGGAAAGGAAAGGGTGAGGTAAGGAGTTCACGGAGAAGAGGGCGGGAAAGAGGAGGAGTGGAGAGATGCCCTTGGTTTTGAGCTGGACTGGGTGATGGGCTGGTTTTCCGGAGATGCGGGCCGTGGGGGTATCCCAAAGCCCTCCCTCCCCCCGCCCTAGTGCTAGGATCAGTGCGAAAGGTAGGCCCTGGGCACAGGTACTCCCACCGCTTGCTGAGAGTGCAGGGATCTCTGAATAAGCCGCAGGCTGGTTGTGCCCACACACCCATTCCGTGGCTGCAAGGGGGGGGGGGGGCAGGCTCGCTGTTTGGACTTGTTGGCAAAGCTGATTTTGCTGAGCATCCAGTACTCTCTCGGGGGCACACTTCTGTCTCAGCAAAGCTCCTGGGGGTGGGCAGGAAGTAGGCAGGTTGCCTAGGGAGAGGGAGCTGAAATCTTTCCTTTGTCTCTGGGCCCAGGGGCCTTGGTTGGCCCAGCCCTGCCTCCCACGGTCCCCAGGGCCCTGCTCCCCAGGAGGGGTCTTGTCCTGCTGCCTCGGCCCACTTTCTGCTACTCAGCTCTAACTTTGAGCCTGTCTCTGTCTGACTCCCCCGGGGCCAGGGACCAGAGCGTATCAGCTTCCCTGTTACAGTCAGCCCGCTTCCGCCTCCCGTGCTGCCAGGCCAGCCCTCGGAGCTAAACTTAGAGCCCATGCCACCTTGCCCCTCTTTGCTCCCTCCCCTCTGGCGGTGTGTGTGTGTGTGTGTGTGTGTGAGAGAGAGAGTGAGTGATTGATCCTTGGATTTGGGGAGAGGTGGCAGACCATTTCCTGCCTTGGCATTTGCCTTGGAATGTTTGATGGTGACCGTAAGATTCCCGCTGGTGTGAATATTTAATGATAACATCTGCATGCGCCAAGGACTTAAAAAAAATTTTTTTTTAATGTTTATTTATTTTTGAGAGAGAGAGAGAGAGAGAGAGAGAGAGAGCATCAACAGGGGAGGAGCAGAGAGAGAGAGGGAGACACAGAATTGGAAGCAGGCTCTAGGCTCCGAGCTGTCAGCACAGAGCCCATCGCGGGGCTCGAATTCACAAACCGCGAGATCATGACCTGAGTCAAAGTCGGACGCTTCACCCACTGAGCCACCCAGGCGCCCCTAGGGCTTTTTTTACTTTACTAAAACTTGGGCAGCTCGAGT
Source organism: Panthera leo (assembly GCF_018350215.1). NCBI lineage: Eukaryota > Metazoa > Chordata > Mammalia > Carnivora > Felidae > Panthera > Panthera leo. The sequence continues at coordinate 15,861,368 of NC_056688.1, read as the reverse complement.
GACTCCTCAGACAATACCCGCAGCACCCAGATGAGAGTGGAGGGACCGAAGGCTTCCCAGAAGGGCAAAGAAAATGGAGGCTCCGAGAGTCGCTGGGTAGTCAGGGCCTTTCAGGGAGCAAAGGCAAAGATTTGGGGCTCAGGGTGGTATTCCACAGGGTGAGACCTTGTTCATCGACCCCTGAGCCAGAAAGAGGCCCCCAGTCCCAAATACAGGCACACACTGAAATTCTAAACAGTTGAAATTCTAAGCAACGTCTTCACTCCGGGGAAATGGCCGCACAGACACAATCACCTCCAAGTGGTGATATAGGGCACGAGTACAAAGTAGTGTGCGAACGGCCTGGGGGCATTTTCGGCTGACACCGGCCATTGACCTAGAGGTCCCCTGGTCGCGTCCAGACCTGTGATGGGGGTGAGCCCTGTCCCCCTCCCTCCTTTCAAATACCATCCTCCTCTCCCTTCGAGGTGCCTAGGTCAGAGGGGTGGCCTCACCGAGGCCCTTCTTGGACTTTGTGAGCTCATGTTTTGTCTTTATACCAAGCTCAGGAGGTAGGAAAGACAGGCGTCCCTGGTCTGGGGTGTGCATGCGGGCCGTGGCGTCTCTGACTTTATCAAGGTCAGCAGGCAGCGTGGGGCCTGCTTGGCACCTGCTGACCAGTCCGCTCCTGGCTTGGTCATCCTACTGAAGCACTCTTCTGGGGGCCTCTAGTGGACCAACATCTGCCCTTGTTCCCTCCTGTCCCCCCAGTAGAGCATTGCCAATGGGAGAACACAGGAGACAGGCCCCTGGCTTTTCTGTGCACGAGCCTCCCAGGCATAGCGGCCAGGACTTCCAGACCGCTGGGAGGCTGTGCGGTGCAGAGCCCAGGCTTGCCCGCCGTCTCTGATGCCTGAACTTGGGCAGGGCTTTGGACTTTTCTGTGGAAGCCTCTCTGCCTTTCCTTTGTCCCCTCCAGGCTATGCTGGGAATGGCAATGTTTCACTGTGGGAGTCCTGAGTGTATTAGAGTTAAGTCATCCACATAGGCACATGCTAATCAGGCAGAAATATGCATTGTCATGAGCTAGACCTTAAAGAAATAGCCTGTCCTCCGTTCTGGACTCTTCTTTTGCCCTTTTTGGCCTCTCCCTATTTAAAGCAGTCAGAAAGATTTTGCTTTCGATGTGTATTTTTGGTGTTCTTGGATATCCCATTCTGGCGGGGGTTGGGGAGGGGATGTCACCCTTGACTTGAGTTCCCCCCCATCTGCCTCAGGATGCGGGTTCCTGGCCAGAGGTGCCAGTGAGCACTGGAGGCTGGAGCTATGGCTGTCCTTGGAGCTTGGGCACCGAGGGAGGCCTGTGGTTATTAGGAAGCTTCTGAAGGCTTCCCCGTCATAGTTCCGCACTCTGTTCCTTGGTTTGGGGGAACAATGGGGGTCAGAAGCAGAGCTCGTGTTGCCTACAGAAGGGCCATCTTTTAAAAAAAATTTTTTTTTTAAATGTTTATTTACATTTGAGAGAGAAAGAGAGAGAAAGAGTAGGAGAAGGGCAGAGAGAGAGAGAATCTGAAGCAGGCTCCAGGCTCTGAGCTGTCAGCACAGAGCCCGGTGCGGGGCTCGAACTCACAAACCGTGAGATCGTGACCTAAGCCGAAGTCGGCCGCTTGCTCCTGTCTGGCTGCTGTCCCAGATCTCTAGGGGAGGTGTGTTGCAGGGCAGGGGCAGAGGGAAAAAGGAAACCAGGAGCAGTGAGCCGAGCTAGCCTTGAGAGTGTGAATGCTGCTTAGTCCACTCACCGGGTGTGTGGCCTTGAGCAAGTGATTTTCTCTGAGCCTGTTCCTTTCATTTTGTATATTAAGGATAAAAATAACTACCTCCTAGGATTATTATGAGGATTAAATGAGACAGGGCATATAACATGCCCTGGGCTCAGTCCCAGATTCACCAGTTACTATGTGGCCCTGGGCAAGTTATGTAAGCTCTCTGAGCCTCAGTTTCACCATCTGTAAAATGAGAAAAATTATACCTACCTTTTGGTGTTCTAATAAAAGCTGGCGTTAATATGGATAAATCCTCTAGGACAGTGGTTTTCAAAGTGTTGTTGCTGACCAAAGTATTCCCTGAGAACATGAAGAAATGCAAATTTCTTTTTTAAAAAATGTTTATTTATTTTGAAAGAGAGAGAGAGAGAGAGAGACTCCCCAGCAGGCTCTGCACTGTCAGCACCGAGCCCAATGTGGGGCTCGAACCCAGGAACCATGAGATCATGACCTGAGCCGAAATCAAGCTTCAGAAACTTAACCCACCGAGCCCCCCAAGGCGCCCCTAGAAATGCAAATTTCTAATTTCCGGTAGGCTCTCTGGACTGAATCAGAAACTCCAGAGGTGGGCCAAGCCATCTTGGTGATTCCCATGCTGTCTCAAGTTGGAAAGCCACATTCTAGAACAATTCCTGGCACATAAGAGCTGATCGAAGAATGAGGGCTAACTTCTCAACACTCATGGGAACCTTGGCGGGCAAACCCTTCTCTACTAGGATGTGAGAAAGGAGTTTCTTGCTTTGGGGCTTTGGAATGCTGGAAATGTTTCTTGTTGACCGAAAGGCGAGCCACTTAACCTCTCTGTGCTAGTCGTCTCATCTATAATATGGACTTATCATAGCACGTCGCTCACAGGATGGGTATAGATCCGATGTGCCTGGCACACAGTACATGCTCAGTAAGTATCGACTGTGATCGACACTGGCAGGGGCCACGATGGGTTCCTGGACCATTGCGTGTTCCTTCTGACCTTCGAGGTGAGAGCCCTCCACGTTGCCTTCAGCAGCTGAGGGGACGTGAAGAAGCTGAGTGGAGCCCTGAGTGCAAGAAGCGGGGCCGTTGGCTCTCCTTGGAGCCCTTCGCTGTCATTTAAAAAGCACTGCTTAGGTGCATCATTACCTCCGGTGAGCAAAGCAAGGGGAAACTGATTAGGGACCATGAAGGAATCACGGTAGACCAAAGAGGTCCCTGAGACAGAGCGAGAGCAGGGGAGGGAAAGAGCGAGAGGGAGACCCAGAATCGGAAGCAGGCTCCAGGTTCCGAGTCCTCAGCTCGGTGCCGGAGGCAGGGGTGGAACCCACAGTGAGATCCTGACCTGAGCCGGACGTCCGGGTGCCTGAGTGGCTCAGTCTTACAGAAATACCCATCTTCCAGGTGTGAGTTGGGAATGAAATGGGATCACCCACGTGCGGCCTGTAGCAGAGCTCTGGGCCCAGGAAAAAAGGGTCATTATTCCGGGGATGGCTGGGAACCTGAGTAGGACCCTCTCTGAGACCTCGCTCAGGGCCACCCCAGGTGCCCCTTTCACTTAGGGGCAAGGACAGCTAGGCATCTTATTCTGACGCCCCTCCTCCCCACGCCCCCTATCGCGGGGCTCCTCAAAGGACTCTGTGGGACAGGAGGAGGGCCAGGGCCACGAGGTGGGTCCCAGAGGCGAGTGGAGACTGGTGGTTCCCAGGCCCAATGATGTCCTGAGTAGTGGGTGCGAGGTTGGCAGAAAGAGACCGGGGGGGGGGGGGGGGGGGGGGGGGGGGCGCTCGAGGAACGTTCCCGGAAGGAGGGCCGAGAGGGGCTGTGGGGTGTGGGGGACAGTCCGGGCTACTCCGGGCCGGGAGGGGACAGCGGTCCGGCACCCTCCACACCGCCCGTATCCCGTGCATCCCTGTCGTCTGGACTCTGCCTCCAGCGGGGTCTGCCCGCTCCCTTTTCCTCCTACATTCGCCTGACCTGAGCCCCCGAGCCACCCCACCCCCTCCCCCGGTCCCCTGGTCCCCCCCCCCCCCCGTCGGTCCTGCCCCGGGGGGTCGCCTTCCTCCTGTTCTCAGGGTCCGGTGTCCAGGGGCCGTGGGACCCGGCCAGGCAGGCACGGTCCGGCGGGAGGTGGCCCTCAGCCTCTCAGCCCCTGGGGGCCGGTGCGAGGGTCCAGGGCTCAGGACGAAGAGGCCGCTGCGCGGTGTCGGGGACGGGGTTTGCCCATTTTCCCTTCTTCCCCGCGCGGGACCTCGCCTCGTCCCCACCCCCCAATCCGGGAAATGTAACGAGGGGGCCGCGCAGCGTCCCAGGGGCCATTCCCACCGCCAATAGGCCGAGCCCGTCCGGCACCTGCGGGGTGCGGGAATGGCACTTTCAGGGACTGCCCCGCAGGTTAGGGGGCGCCGACTCGCGGCGAGGGCCCCTTTTTCTTGGGTTGGGGTGACCCCTGGTGGTCATTCCGTGTGCCACAAGGGCGGCTCACCGGCCCGGGCCAGGCGGGAGAAATGAATGAGGGCGGGTGGCTCAGGCAGCGTGAGCTGCAGTGAAGAGGACCGTCCTCCCCAAGTTGATACCGAGGGTGACAGAGACCTCCCTGCCCGGCCAAGCCACGCCTCCCTGCCCGAGTGTCCTCTTCCAGAGCTCCAGGCTGGGGATTCCCGTGGGGTTTTATTCAGGGGGGTGGTGTCTCTCACACAGGTCTCTTCCTGCTCCCCGTGTCCCTGTCGCTGGAGGTGTCCGTGGGAAAAGCCACCACCATCTACGCCGTCAACGGCACGGAGATCTTGCTGCCCTGCACGTTCTCCAGCTGCTTTGGTTTCCAGGACCTCTACTTCTGGTGGTCGTACAACAGCAGTGACACATTCAGGACTGTAAGTCGTGGGGGGAGGGGAGGGGACAGCTCAGCTCCCTGTGCCTTACCCCTGCCTCCCGTTCCCCTGGACTGGTCCCTTCTGGAATGACATCCCTGCAATGGTCCCCAGGATCCACCTTGTGTCACCCTTGCTCCTAGCATTCTTCCCAGAGCTGTCCAGAAGGATCCAATGGGAGGAATGCTTAGACTGTGTTTCCAGAATTGGGGGATTTGTTGGCATTCTTGGCTAGAGTCCTTGTCTGGTCTGAAGGAATACCTGAAACTTGGATTGCTTGTGTGAAAATAATTTAAAAAACGGGAGAGGGAAAAGACCTCTGGAAGGCTTGCAGAGAGGAAACGAGAAGAGGCCAAGGGGAGAAGGGCTGGGGAGCTGTACCTGAAGGGAGGCAAGAGGAAGCTCTCCAGGAGTATCTGGCAGGGCTGTGGGCTGGGGGTGGGGTGCATCAGTCAACAGGGGCTCAGGGAGGAGTCACCGCGTGGTCCGGTAGGGGTCCCAAGGTGTAAGTAAGGAAGCCACAAGAGACCAACTCTGGATGTAATTAAACGCCGAACTCAGAGGCTGTTGATGGACAGTGCCGTAGGATTGGGATTGACCCAGGTCTTGACGGAGGGCCAGAATTCAGATGGACAGGGGACAAGGCGTCAGCAAAGGCTGGGGTGGGGGGTGTTGACAGAGGGAAACGAGTGTGGGATTTGCCGGAGTCATTATGTAAAAGGCTTTTAAGAAGAAAGCAGTAAGCGCTGTGCTGCGTTCCAGGGAGACCTTAATGACAGAAAATGGGTTTAGCGTGAAGCAAGCAAAATTCAGGTTAGACAGGCGGAGTCATCGATATTGGGAGGAAACCAAGTGGGGGGAGCGTCTCTGGCGGCAGGCTCTTTCTGGACCTGGGCAGGGAGGCACCTAAGGGATGGGCTTGAAGTGATGCCGTGACTTCTGAGGACTCTGATTCTTTCTCGGCCATCTCTTCCCCCCCTCCTTCCCCCTATAGATCATAGACGGGACAGTGAAGAATGAGAAGTCTGACCCCAAGGTGAAGTCAAAAGACGATGATCGCATCACTCTGGAGGGCTCCACTAAGGAGAAGATGAACAACATTTCCATTCTGCTGAGGAACCTAGAATTCAGCGACACGGGCAAATACACCTGTCATGTGAGGAACCCCAAGGAGAAAAATATTCATCACCAGGCCACCATCACCCTCCAAGTCGTCGATAAACGTAAGCAGTGGGGGCTGGGACCAGGGATACCCCACTCAGTGTTACACTGAAACGGCAAAATGGACCCCACTGGTGTTTTCTGTTGTTTTGTGCTCTCGAGAGTTACTGGGGTCACATCTGGAAGCTCAAATCACTGAGCAGGAGAACTTCATTCTGCTGCTGAACAGCTCGTGATATACATTTCGCTCCTCTGAGCCAGTTTTCCTCATCTGTAAAATCTGCGTTCTCCTAGGGTACCCGTGAGAAGTAGAGACGCGAGCTAGGAGTGTTTTGTGGGTGGGGGACGTTCGTGGGGTGTGCCGATCATTACTGCTCTTGTGGATTCCCTTAGCAACTGCTGGTCGCATGCCACGTATCCGACCAAAAGGGCTACGACTGATCCACAGTGGTCTCCCTTGAGGAGTTTAGAGTTCAGGGTAGGACAGAAGACGGGTGAGCAGAGACCTGAAGTAGGGGTGGAGCGTGGAGAGGCACAGGCAACCGAGATTGATAAGAACGATCGCTCCCCTCTGGAGCTTAAACCCCAGTTGGGGGTTGCCGTCTGGCACAGATGGAACGGTTGGGCGGTGAAGAAGCCGGTGGTGAGGAGCCAGGTGGTCACATGACTCCAGGCGCTAGAGGTGGTTAGAGAAGGGGCTGGAGGTGTTAGGCTGGTCTTCGCGGATGGGGCGTCTGCCAGGCTAAGGAGGCACAGAAGCAGAGAAGAAAAGGGAGGGAAGCTGATCAAGGATCCTGCTTGTGCTGCATTTCTTGTGTTCCTGGGGGTTCGCTGCCCTCCCGGATGATGTGGGGCCTGGAGAGAGAGATGCCCGTGGGTTCACTGTTGGCCGTGTCAGGGGCAGAGCCAGCGGCCGTCCAGGCAGCTCGCCATGAGCCTGGAGCCATCTGGGTCAACGCTGTGTAGAGCATCACCTCTTCTACTATGTTTGGATGTTATCCCACTTTGTGCGCAGCCTTTCCATGAGGGAAGAGGAGAGGCAGGGAAGCCACATTTACGGAGCATTTCTGGGTGCCAGACCCTGAGTTAGGCGCTGGGTCTTACCTTCGCTCCTTTGATCCTCACACGTCCCTTTGAAGGGATCTTTTCTCCGTTTTTATAGACTCCTTCATTCCTCTATTCACCAGATAGTTATTGAGTAGCTACCGTGTGGCAGACGTTGTTCCAGGTGCCGAAGACACAGCACGAACAAGGTAGACAAAGTTGCGCCCTTCTGGCGACGTCCTTCCAGTCAGGGGAGATATATAGTAAACAAAATAAAGAAGAAAATGAGGTCGTCGAAGAGAACATAGCTGGCGTTGTAAAGAAAAAGCAAAACGGGGAAGGAAAGAGGGGAAGGCCGCACCAAAAAGGCAACAGAGAAGAAGGACATTTGAGGAAGCAATGGGGATATCTTTGGGAAGATAGTCTAGGCAGAGGGAACAGCAAGGGCAAAGGCCCTGAGGCAGATACTTGAACATCAAAGAGACCACTGTGGCTGGGAAGAAAAACAAAAAAAGAGAGAGAGGCCACTGTGGCTGGAGCAGAGCAATTAGAAATGAGTCAGATTAAGCCATATTGTGTGGGGCCTGAGGGAGACGGGAGCCACTAAAGAGCTCTGAGTAGAAGAATTAACCTGGAACAAGCTCTCTGCAGGGCCAAGAATAGATGATGAAGTAAGGAGTCCGGTTAAGAGGCTCCTACAAACAGCCAGGCCAGGATGTCTTGGGCCAGTGTGGCACTGAGAGGTCAGATTCTGGGATTTTTAAGTTAGGGCCATCAGGATTCTCAGGTGAATGGGATGTGGGGTTTGGAGAAGGGAGGGGTCAAGGATGACTGCAAGCATTTTGGCCAAAACAACCGGAAGGGTGGAATTTTCTCGACGGAGGTCGGGGTACAGGGAGTGGAGGGGGTTCCGGAAGTCAGGAGTTCAGATGAGGTAGAAGGGTTAGTGACCAGCTCCAGTTACCAGCTCGTTAGTGACTGTTGAAATCCTGTAGTTAAAATCCGGACGACCTGACCCTGAAGACTTCCTGCCGCAGAGAAGTTGTTAGAGGGAGATGCTTCATTTTTCCTGCACGGACAAAAGAGGCCCAGAAAGAAGCAGTGACATTCGATGTGGCAATTTGGGGCTCAGAAGCCGCTGTGGCCCCGCGTCTGGATTATTCCAGAACGGCGTGTGTGCCTGTGAGAGGGTGTGTGCACGGAGGGGGTCGGGGGAGGGCCCTCTTCGTGTCGTGCCTTAGCCTGGTGGACGCCATGTTCCAGCTTCTACTTCCTGCTGCAAGGCCTGGGGAGGGCCGCGGACCCGGGGTTGGAGGGCTGTAGCCGCCAGGCTGCCATAATGCCGGGCTCCAGGTGACTCCCGCTCCCCTCACCCACCCCCTCCTCTCCCTGCTCTGGCCATGCAGTGGAAGAAGTGGACAACACGGTGACCCTCATCATCTTGGGCGTCGTGGGCGGGGTCATCGGGCTCCTCATCTGCATTCTGTTGCTCAAGAAGTTCATCGCCTTCGTCATCAAGAAGACTCAGGAGAAAAAGTGAGTTGGCTCCACTGCACGCTCCTGTCCCCCCCACGGGCCCACCGCCCCGTCCCGTCTTCTCTCGTGGGTGTTCCCGGGGTTGTGTCATCCCACTGCCGTCTGCCCCCCATCCGCCTGCATCCTTCCATGTGTCCCCTCACCCCATCGTCGCTTCCCACTCCTACCCCTCCTTCCCATCCCTGCGCCCCTCCTCCCGCCTCCCAGCCCCTCTTCCTCTCCCTCCTGGAGGAATTTATTGAGTTCCCCGAGTACACGAATACAACCTGCCTGCTCTTTCTCCTCTAGCGGTCTTCCTGTCCGTCCCGTTAGCTCCTCTCTTTCCATGTGCACCTCCCCAGCCTAAGTCTTACCAGAGGACTGACGACGCCTGCTTTGTCGAATCACAGAAAATGCGAGATTCCGTGTACAGAAACTCTAAAATGGGAAGACCCTTATTCTGAAAGTTCACACGGGGGAGACTAAAATCTAAGAAGGCCGACAGGGCCTTGCCGGAAACCCCAGGGCGAGCTCAGGTTTAAGACGGATGGGAAGGGAGGGAGGGTACGAGCCCAGCCCCCGGGGGCCTGGAATTGCCAGAACTGTGTCGGGCTCCTGAACAGCAGGAGGAGAAAGTGAAAAGGCATTTGGAACGTGGGGCTCGAACCCATGAACCGAGAGGTCATGACCTGAGCTGAAGTTGGGTGCTTAACCGTCTGAGCCACCCAGGCGCCCCAGAACTGCTCTGTTTCTCTTCTCGTCATTCCGCTTTGTTGAGAAGAGGGAGTTAGGCTGGAAAGGGCAGAAACTGTACTGGTGAGAAGGGAGGGAAGCTGAAGGCCGGGGGGACATTAAGGGAACAGCGCTGGGGGTAGAGAGCGGGAGGCTCGGGGTATCACCTCCAGCACTGGCTGGGATGAAGAAATCTTGGACTGTCTCCCTGCATCATGACCAGGGTTTTGGAGAGTTTGGAGAGGGACCAGGAGCATGGAGTTGGACCGCATTTTGTTTTTAATAACCAGTTTTGCTATTGACGGTTAGCAAAATTGGAGAACGGACTGTTCAGCATATGGTTTAAAAGCATTTAGAAAAGAAAACAGTGGTTCTCGGGAACCACCAGGGGTTCCTCAAGGACAAGGCAGACCAAATGTTTTCTTGCTAGGGCGCTGGTAAATCAAGAGGTTGCTGCAGATGGTAACACTTCACGCAGAGGTGCAGTAGAATGCTTCAGGGGTTCAGGAGAGGGTGGAACACTAGGGAAGGATTTCTGGCCAAAGGGACATTTGTGATAGGCCTTGCGAGATGGATGTAATTTAAGCCCTGGGGAGGGTCAGGAGAAGGGTGTTCCAGAACTGCTGAGAGCAGAAGAGGACAGTCTGGGAGGAGGGATGTGTCTGAAGAACAAGGCATTTTGTTGGTTGGGAGAGCGGGGCGTGTGGTTGGGGGGCGGGGGGAAGGAGAGAAAAAGCCTGCAGAGGGGGCTGCGGGGAGACCCCTGGGGACCTGGGAGTCCGGGTTGAGATCGGTTTTCCTTCTGGCTGCATTGGAGCCTGTGAGAGCTCTCAGGGCCTGGCATGATCAGAGGGCTTTGGAAGAATGGGTCTGGCCTCGGTAAGCACAGGGAACTGGGTGGGAGGGGAGGCTGGAGGTGGGATTCAGACCCCGGGGAAGCCTGCAAGTGTCCTCTGAGTACAGGAAAGCCTGCATTAACAGCAGAGATGGCGTGGCTTCCCGAGCAGAAGGGAGATGCGGGACAGCATCTTGGGATCAATTCTGGGCTTCTCCTCAAAGGCGCAGTTCCCTTTGCCTGGAATGTCTCCTCCCTTTTTCCTGCTCATCTTTGTTGGACTCAACTTCTGTGACATGTCCAAAGAGCCCTCCCCGATCCCTAGGAGGAGGCCTCCTCGGGGAATCCCTCCTCAGCACACCCTTCACCCTATCATTGTGTTGGGGTCATGTGTTTAATGTCACATTCTCTGGAAGACTGCAAATTTTCTGAGAGCAGGCACTCAGCGCCTGCTAGCCTGACACAGTGCTGGGTACCGAGTGGCTTTTCAGTAAAAAAATCTGGAGTGCTTGGGAGTACAATTAGGTAGATTGTGGTTGTCTGGTTGGCTATAGGTATAGGGATAGGTAGGTAGGCAGGCAGGTAGGTAGATAGATAGATAGATAGACAGACAGACAGAAAGATAGACAAAAAGGTAGATAGATCCATCTGAATAGAGGTCTTTAGTGGTATGCCACTGGGCCCTGCTTATTCATTGTTACTAGGATTTGAGTGACACCAAGAATATCAAATTTCCAGGAACCGAGTGACTATTAGAGAACAGAATTGGGATCTAGGAGGAGCTCGGTAGGCTGCAGCTCTGGAGTAAATTTTGCGAGACAAAACCGATGAGGACAAAATAGCAAGTCCTTCCCGAAGGCCTCGAAGCTGGCTGCACAAGTCCGGGGTGAGGCGAAGATAGTCTGTGGCCACAGCAGCCATGAAAAAGCCTCGGAAGCTTTCACAAGCAGAGAGCTCGGAGTGATGTAGCGGTCAGGGCTTCTCTGGAGAGCCGTATGCAGCCTGGGTACGGGCATTGAGGTGGGGCATTTTTTTTTTTTTTAATGTTTGTTTATTTTTGAGAAAGAGAGAGAGACAGAGCACGAGCAGGGGAGGGGCAGAGAGAGAGGGAGGCACAGAATCCGAAGCAGGCTCCGGGCGCTGAGCTGTCGGCACAGAGCCCGACACGGGGCTCGAACTCACGAACCGTGCGATCGTGACCTGAGCCGAAGTCGGACGCTTAACTGACTGAGCCATCCAGGCCCCCCCCCCTTTTATTTTTTAATTGTTTTGAGGTGGGACATTCTTATCCTGGAACACGACCAGTTCTGGGCAGGCAGGGTGGTGGCACTCCTGGGGGATGTCTTCCCGTGTAACCATCTCTCCTTCCTCCTGCCGTCTCCCCATCCCGCCATACTCTGTCCACACCTGCCGTCCTCGATGCCCTGCTCTTTCTCTCCGCCTCTTCCGTGAGTGTTCCTCCACCTCTGGTCACAGCCGGCTCAGGGAGCCTTGAAGGGCCCGCCGGGGGCCTGGGGAGGAGCTCTTTGTCCTTGACGTACTGCCCGCTGGCCTGCACCCTTCCCCTGGGCTGGCCCAGCCTGGGAATTAACCTGGCTTGGCTTCCCCGGAGCCCTGACCCCTGGGAACAGCGCCTGGTACTCTTTCTTGCCTTTTGCCACATTGGGGCGACTAGGTGACGGTGAGCCTTCCCGGGTCCTGTCCACGTGGCGGGCACCGTTCCAGGTACTCGTTGATGCCTTGTGGCACCCCCACGAAAAAGGTGTCATCGTTACGTCCATTTTATAGATGAGGAAACTGAGGCCCAGAGAGGTTAGATGACTTGACGTCTCACCACCTGTGCCCTCCGGAAGGCCAGAGAGAGGGCCTGGGGCGGGTTGTGGGGCCCACCGCTTCTCTCCAGAGCTGACCCCTTATTCTTGCTCCTGTCCTCACCACCTCACCAGTGCCCTCTCCTGCTCTCTCCCTCTCCAGGAAAGAGTGCCTCATGAGTTCCTCAGGGAATGATAACACAGAGAATGGGTTACCTGGCTCTAAGGCGGAAGAGAAAGCACCAACCAAAGTGTGAGCCCTTGCTGGGGGCCGAGCAGCTGCCGGGGGCCTCACTTTCTGATGATGGAACTGATGCTTGAGCCGTGTCCGTGAACCCACGTGCCTGAGACACCTGCTGCTTGGCTCCAGCTGTAGTCTTTCTGGGGAGAAACCGGGGTCCTGGCCAGCCTGCCTGCCCCCCTCCCAGCCGGGGCTCCCCAGGGATGAGGGCCGGCCAGGGGAGGGGGCCTGTGGAAAGTTCAGGGAAGCAAAGGAAGGCTCCGCGGTGTGGAAGGTGGGTCCCCCAACACCTGGGTACATGCGGTCTTCTTCAGTCTCCCCACCTTGATTGAGCAACACCTTGGTTTTCCTCCAGATTTCTGTTTAAGAGAGGCTTGGCGGGCGATCAGTGAGGCCTGCCCCGGTAGCTGGACCCAAGTGAACAATAATGTGGAGATCTAACCCTTTCGGTGGTGGCTGTGGCCTACAGGCCTCTGTTCAGGGTCGGGGGTGGGAGCCTGCTAGCGGGGGTCCTACCGTGAGTGGCTTTGATGGACACCTGACCCGCCAGGTCCCTCTGGGGAGGCGCTTCCTCCCCTCCACAGGGTGTCCCACAGCCCCTGTCCCATCTCCACCCCCCCCAGACCCCCCGTCCCCCACTGCTGCTTGGAGTCCGTGAACCTTCCCAACTGGGGCTGACCGCCTTGGTCTTAGAGGGGGGGTCCCGGCCTTCCTGGAGCACTGGGGGTGCTACTGAAGCCTTTCCTAGCATTTCTTCTCGGGGAACCAGCACTGCGGACGTGGGCGAGCCGGTGTCCAGGGCCCCTCGGCCACTGGGATGCCCGCCCCGGCACCTCCAGTGCGGGCTGCCCCTTCTCCTCGGCATGGCGGGACCATGGCCGCCCCTGGGAACTCCCGAGCTTGGCTCCCTTCTGCTCCTCTTTCCCTGATGCGGCAGGTGGCATCATCTTGCTTGAGGTGTTGCACTCTCAGACCCTCCCTTCCCGTGGGCTCACTCCCCCACCCGTGCCCGTCCATCACACCTCCCCTGGCCCTGGGTTGTTCACCTCCAACTTGGGGTCAAGCCTTGCTTTCACCTCCGGGATCCTCTCGCTTTGGAAGAGAGGGCCCTTGGGTTTCCTGGCTGCTTCCCGTTCAGCTGTGCCACCCTCCCCCCTCGCCCCCCGAGGGTGGGGGAGGAGCAGGGGGAGAGTTCTCGCAGTCTTCTCTGCTTTTCTAAGAACTGGTTTGCACACCCCCCTGTGTGTGGGGCTGGACTGTGCCTTAGCTCCTCATGTCCCGGCTCATCCCCTCTGTCCCGTCTCCAGCCTGGACGCGATGGCCATCTCTGGTGTAGTGCTGCCTCCTCCCAAGACCATGCTGGGGACCAGGGAGCTGAGGGGGCCCACCAGTGGCCCCTTGGACAGTGATGGGATCATGGAACTGTCAGGGTCCCTGACAGGGAATTCGGCGGTGGTGTCCCCATGGGGCGGGAGGAGGGGTGAAGAGAGCCGTGTGCGGTTAGGGGAGGCCTCCACAATCTGTTCCCGCTCGCCCCCTCTCTGGCGCTCTGTCCTCTGGGCCTGGGAGGGATAGGAAGGGAGTAGCCCCCTTTCCCAGAGGTTAGGGGGCTGCCACCAGATTCTCCCTATCCAAAAGCAGCCGCAGGCTTCCTCCAGGGTGGAGGGGATGGGGGCTGAATAACAGGTGCCTGGCTGTGACCCGTGGCCCTCACCCCACCTGACGGGTTTACAGGGTCCCACTCTGATCTGCCTCTAGGGCTCCCATCCTTGGCCCCCCAGAACTCTAGGCTCGGGCTCAGATTTTTGCGGCTTTGCGAACACACAGACTGCCAGCCTTTTGGAAAACTTCTTGTGGCCACCTTCGTGAAAGCTGCTTGCTTCTCCTTCCCGGTTTCAACATTTGAACGAGCTGAATCCGAATCGGTTGGGCTCCTCTTACTCTCTTCAGAGGAGGCCAGGGTTTCCAGAGCAGGGGGGTGGTGGGGGGAAAAGCATCATCCTGTCCGCTCCGGGGTCTACTGCTGACTGATAGGTGGTCACGCATCTGCTCTGGGCTCCGCTTTTCCCGTCTATAAAGTGGGTGTAATGATACTTACCTACCTCCCAGGACTGTTGTGAGGCTTGACGGGTTTTTGTTTAAAAAAATCTCTTTGGCTTGGAAAGGGATCTAGGAGGCCAGGCCTTATCATTGGAGGAGTCGTTCCAAGTCTGTCCTGTCCTCACCTGTGTCCCTTCCCCACGAGACAGACACAGACCCACGTCGATGCACACGCACGCATGCACTTTCTCTTTCTCACCCACTCTCGCTCTCTTCCCACTCCTCCCCCTTGGAATTATTTTAGTCTCTGCAATATTAGAAACCTTGGCTCTGATGCTTGAAGCTTCTTATCCACGGCTTCTGTTTGGGAGTTTTCAATAGAGGGGGTAGAATGGGGACCGGAGGGGGGACACTTTGGGTTGCCCCGGTGCCTGGGGGCACTACGGGCATTGAGCGAGTGGGGACTAAGAACGCTCAGCTTTGTCCCCGCAACAGAGAATGTTCTGCCCCAGCGCTGAGAGGGCACCCGGGAGGCACACTGGCATGGGTTTGCCATAGAATGTAGACGGGCAAAGCCATGTTCCCAGGCCGTCCCTCAGTGCGCGCAGATCTCAGAGGGTGATGTGCAGGGGTTGGTGAGGGTGTCTCCAGGGCTCCTGGGCTAGAGAGAGCCATTCACGGAGTTAGCGTTGGGAGCCCTGGAGGCACGCAGCTGTGCCCACAGTAAAGTCCGCGAGACCCAACACGAGAGTCTCTTCCAATTCCCCATCCTTGGCCTCAAACGAGGACCTCAGCATTCTAGGCCTTGCGTCTCTCCCTGGGCCGGAATTGAGCAAAAGGCCGCCAGAACGAACCTGTAAGGCTAGAGAGGTCTGGGAGAGGGGCCGACGGAGCGCAGACTTTTCCCTCCTGGCTGGCTGACCAGAGCTGGGGTGTGAAGGGAGGGGTGTGAAAGCGTGCTCCTGACATGGTGGCAGGTGAGGGTGTGCCCGTGGAGTTGGGAGGGGGGTGAGGGGCTGTGCACGGAAGCGCGGTTGTGTAGGAGGTGTGTGTGAAGGCTGAGTGTGCCTGAGATGGGGGGAGACTCGGCACATTTGGGGAGTCATCTTTCCTGGCCTGGGCTATAGCTGTTGGGCCACCTGGAGGCTGAGAGAGGATAAGAGACAGAGGGGAAGAGCAGCCATGCTTCTGGGCCCCATTACCCCATGACTCCCTCCCACGGTCGCAGGCAGCTGCCATGAGTGCTGGGAGTGGGGGAGTGGGGTGGGTGGGGAGGGCAAGGAGGGGAACTTCTCGAGAAAATCCTACAGCTTGCTTCACCTTACTCTGTCCCGGGTTGGAGTCCCTCCCCTCCCACCTGATATTCAGAGCTTTTGACTATCTTATGCATGGTTTATTCCTCTGGCTTGGATGACAATACCCATAGTCAACTTTTTAAATATAACTATAGATCAAAACAGTGCCGCAATGGGTCCGGGAGGCCTCTGGTCCGTTGGCGCCTCTGGGAGGCACGGATATGCACACCCCCAGCCATGACTTGTGTCCAAGCACAGAAAGATGGATGCAATCAACTCTCTTGCCTTTATACCACGTTTGGCATTGTAGAACTTTATTTAGCTTTGCCTTGGATGAAATAAAAATTATGTTTAATAGAAACGGCTTGGGGCTTCCATTTTTGGCTTTTGGGGAGTTGGGTTCCAGTTTCATTACCTGCCAGCTGTAATGGGGACAGGTTCCTTTCCCTCCCGAGCCCCGGTCTCCTGGTCTGAAATGTTACCTGCCCTGGTATGATCATACGTGGAAAATGTCTAAGAACGTGGGGCACGTTCATTCATAGGGAAGTTGGAAAGCTTACCCTTTAACACTGGAATCACTGCCAGGGCCCTCCCTATACTGACGACCTTGGCGATGATTCTGGTCGGGCTTTGCTTGGCTGGTCCCTCCAGCTGGCTGTTCCAGGGGACAGGCTCTTTACCTCTACCCATGCACATTCCATATTGTTGATCTTGAACTATCCTGAGCATGGATGGATTACCCAAGCGTTCCTGACTTTAGAAGAGTTTCTGCTGGGCATAAGGCCAGGCTGGGAAGGAATTGGGGGTCGTGTGTGTGTGTTTGGACCCAACAGAGTAGAGTCTACTATGACTCTGTACTTTTTTTTTTCTCATACCTGAAACCCTTCTATCAGCAGATCTCATCAGCTCTATGTTCAGAATACATCCTGAACTCAATTGTCTGTCACCACAGCCATCTGTGCAATCCGGGACCAGGCCACCGTTGCCTCTCACCTGCATCACTACAGTACCTTCCTCACCGCTCTTCCTCCTTCTGCCCTTGCTTGTCCTTGATCTGCCCTCTCGAGTGGTCCTTTCGGCACAAATTGAGATTCCAGACGAGATAGAGACTTGGGGACCCTGTACCTTTGGACCTCAAACGGCTGCAACACTGGAAAGAGTTTATGATATGGTGGTTTTCAGAGGTAGGACAACAGGGATTGGAAGACGGTGATTCCCGAGAGGGACAAACAGGCGAGGTGGCCCTACTACTTATCGGCCAAGCTTACAGCCTGGAGAGGATTTCCAGGCTGCAGGGCAGGGAGGGGAATTTCGGCCAAGCCCGAGTGTTTCTCTGAGTTGACGAGAGGCGCTGAGAAACTGGAAGGTGAAGGCAATTAGGACTCACAGGGCCGGGTACCTGCCCACGGTCCTCTTGAGTCCTCAGCTGATACTCATGGTGGGGTGTGGGAGCAGACCCCGTGAAGCCAGGGCAAGAACCACCAGAGAGGCAGGGGGGTGAGGACCCTGGGGCTGACGGGGCAGCCTTTCATCTTGGGGTGATCTCGCCCCACTACTGTGGCAGTACCTTTCAATACCCTTCCCATCTCCCATGAATTACAAAGTTTTCCCATGCCAGTTGGTGGCAATGTTTCTATTCTGGGCCGGTGTGAGCTCCAGATCATTCTCGCCACCCCTCTCCGGTGGGTCTTTCTCAGTCCCGGGTGATATCCTCACACACGCGGCCCCCATTAGAAGCCAAAGACCCCCAGGGGACCCTCTGTGGGTCTCCAGAGTTCTCGCCGTGAAGCTCTCTCTGCTCCAGGACTTTCCGAGGTGAGCCCTACCTGCTTCCTACCCCCATCTCCTTGACTCCTGGAGGTTGCCAGGCTGTGCCCGGGCCCCCCTCCTGTACCGTAGGGTGCACCTCTCTCAGGGCTCACTGTCCTGTGTTGCCTCGTGTCCCACGTCGGAAAGCCGTTCTGTGTATCACTTCCCCAGCTTTTGAGTCGTTTCAGAGGGGAGAGTGAATTTACTCCCCGTCTTTGTCAGAAGAAATTTGTGAAAGGTTATGGGCGTGTAAAAACCTGTACGCAAATGTTTGTAGGAGCTTTATTTGTGATCGCCCAAAATGGGAACAACGCCAATGTTCCTCAGCTGGTGAACGGGTGGACAAACCATCGTACGTCCATATGTGGCGTGCTCGTCAGCAATAAAAAGTTCCGTGTGCCAGTGTGGATGAATCTCTAATGCGTTATGCTAAGTGAAAGACTTCAGCCTCAAAGCGCCTACTATATTGTTCCAGTTCTATGCCATCCTGGGAGAAGCAAAACTGTAGGGACAGAAACAGATTAGGTGGGTGTGGGGAAGGCTGTAAATAGCAAGAGAGTCTTTTGGGGGTGATGGGGCTATGATCGCTTGTTTGTACACAGTTGTCAAAATTGGCAGGCCTCTAGACTAACAAGGATGAATTTTATCGCACGTAAAGGACGTCTTAAAAAAAAATCACAAAAAATTAGATCTCTTTTGCTCAGAACTTTCCGGTATATTTTACCCCTCACAACTGCCTAGAAGGCTTTATTGTTCTGCCCTGTTGCCTCTTTGATATCTTTTTCCAATACTCTCCTTCTGCTGACTCATAGCCTCATCGTTCTCGTTGCTGTGCCTCAAACATCAGGTCCTCTTGTCTCAGGGCCTTTGCACATGCTGTGCCTCTGCTGGAATGCTCTTCCCCCGCATACCCACAGGAGTCATTCTCTTGTTTCAATCAGGTCTCTGCTCAAATGTCCTCTCCTTAGAGATTTCTCTGGCCATCGTATCTACAATCATACCTCCCACCAGCTCAGACACTTGCTACTTAACCCGTTTGATTTTACTTCAAAGCATTTATCTCTAGGAGGCCTATGTTTGTTTACTTGTTTATTATGTATCTTCTCTAACTAGGATGTGAATTCCATGGGAGCAAGAGCTATGTCTATTCTCTGGGGGAAATCTAGATTCCTCCCCCTGCCCTTTCCTTGAAGGGATGGGATCTACAGAGAGGCCTGGGGTCTCTAACGACGTGTCTCGTCTGCTCAGAGGGAAGGCAGCCCTTTGAGGCCAGAATGGACTGTGAGGTCCGTTGTTGGAGCCCTTGACATTGCAAGGCAGAGCATCTGGACATGGCTTTCAGGTGGGCCATGGGAGGGGCAGGGGTCCTGGACCTGGCTTCTTAAAGTACGGTCTGGGGACCCGCAGCATGAGCATCACCAGTCCGCTTGTTAGAAAGGATTTCAGGCCCCACCTCAAATCTACTGAAGCAGAATTTGCTTCGTAACAAGTTTCCCAGGTGACTTGCGCGCACATTTGAGAAGTCCTAGTTAAAACTACAGGTGTGGGTCCCTGGCCCAAACCTGTCTCTCGCCCTGGGCACTGCCTTTCCAGAGGCTTAGAAAAGCAGGGGGTGGGGCGCCTGGGTGGCTCGGTCGGTTAAGCGTCCGACTTCGGCTCAGGTCATGATCTCGCGGTTCGTGAGTTCGAGCCCCGCGTCGGGCTCTGTGCTGACAGCTCAGAGCCTGGAGCCTGTTTCAGATTCTGTGTCTCCCTCTCTCTCTGCCCCTCCCCTGTTCATGCTCTGTCTCTGTCTCAAAAATAAATAAACGTTAAAAAAAAATTGAAAAAAAAAAGCGGGGGGTTTGTCCTGCCCAGTGTTCTCTTCTCCTTTGGCCCTAAACGGGAAGCGCGGAGGCCTCTGGGAGCAAGCTAGAGAGACCTCGACACGGCGTGGTAATGACGAAGGCAAATATGGATCGAATCCCTAGGGTCCCAAGTGCCCTTCCTACAGCATATTGAAGTGTCCTTGTATTCCTGGAAGGCAAGTATAATTATCCCCATTTTACCCGTGATAGAAGCCAAGCACTGCGACGTTAAAAAGAAAAACAAAAACAAAAACAAAAAAACGCCCTTCCCGAAGATGTAACTCTTGTGTAGCAGAACTGGAATTTAAAGCCAGTGCATTTTGTAGAACAAGCAGACAGCCATTTACAGAAGTCTGTAAGTAATAACGACATGATCGTCACTGACCTACAATGAGCCCCTGCTGGACCAGGGGCTTCTCTGAGTACCTTACACGGATCTGGTTATTTAACTCTGATGGCGAAACCCTACGAGGGGAGCACCAGTGTTATTGGCCCCATTTTACAGATGAGGAAATGGAAACCCAGAGAGGCTCAGTATTTGTACAGAGTCTGGAAAGATACGCATCCGACTGAGGTCAGTGGCTGCCTCTGAGGAGGGAGGTCGGGGATTGAAGGGGGAGCTTTTTCTCTTTACTTGAACCCTTCAGCCTTATTTAGAACTGGGTAATCCATTCACAATACGCACACACGCACGGAGTTTTGGGTGGAGGCGTGCCTGCCTCTAAAGCCCAGATTCTTTTCGCTGCGAAGCCATCTTAGAGCTCTTTTCACCTTCCCGTTCTGTCCTCTCTCGCCCTGTCCTCGGAGCACAGGGCTTCTCCCTTCCCTGCTTTTGTTCCTGCTGTTCCCTGTAACTGGAATCGCCTTATTCGGCCATTAGCTCTACTTCAGATGCTGCCTTCTGGGGCATTTACGCACACCTGGATTACAGAGCTCGCCACATCAGGTCTCCCCTTAGCTCCCCCACCGCCCTGATGGGCTGCACCCCCCTCTCCCTGTCAGGGTCACACTCGGGCCTCTGTCACGCTCTCTCTGATAGCTGGCTTTCAGGTGAATTACGGGTTTTAGCCTAGGTTTCTTAGAAAACTTGTCTAAATTAAATGTACAACTTAACGCTTTAGCGTGGGGTTCCGTCCCGGGGAGGCAGGAGTTAGAGGGAAAGGGCTGGGAGGCAGGGACGGAGACAAAGCAAACACAAGGTGAGGTGTTCCTGAGCTGACCACAGCTCCATAAGCTGACTCACAGGACCGTCCCTGGGGAGCTAGGCTTCTCTGAATAGTTCCATCCTGGGAAGGAGGAGGAGTAATTTATCTGCTGGCTCCATCCTGTCTCATCTTCCATTATTCAACATTTGTCCTGTAGGTGATAATTTCCGTGTTTCGTTACTCAGCCTTTCCGGGCAGGCCTGGGGAAGCCAGTGGGGACACAGTCTGCCGGCTCTGGGTGCTAAAGCTGCCCGTGGCTCCCACCATGGTGGGCGCCATGAAGACCGACCAAGCCAAAGCCCGGCCCTGGCCCCAGTGAGGGGGTGGGGAGACTGGTGCGGTGTTAGAAATGATGGCAGTTCCCAGGTATCTAGAACCATGGACACGAAAGAGCTGGGTCCACGCGAGGCAGGAAGGTGGGGCCTAGAGGTGGGAGCGTGGGGGACGCAGGCAATGCTGGGTGGGGATTGGTGGCACAAAACAGGGTGTGGGGTGCCCATACTACTTCTGAAATGTGTCGAGACTTTGTGGCCTGGGACATAGTTAACTTTGTGCAAATGCGCTTGAGAAGGATGTTTATTTTCTAAGGGTTGAGTGGTAGGTTCTACACTTGTCTGTGAAGCCTGCTAATCGGATTATTTCATCTTCTATACTAATACTGTGCCTGCCTGACCCATCAATAATTGAGAGAAGTATACTGCAGGCGTCCTCTGCGATGGTGCATTTATCGACCTTTCTTTGGAGTTGTATCACTTTTGGGGCTATTTTTGTTCTGTTTATATAAGTAAAAAAAAAATCTATTTGCTGAGAAACATTTCAAATGTACAGAAAAGTAGAATCGTAAGTATCTCTTCGATTTCACTCGATGACGTTTTGTCCTAACTGTGTCAACTGTTACTTTTCCCCCAAAGTAAATGACAACTTCACGTTATTTTATCCTAAATACTTCTGCATGCGTGTCTACACATGAAGAATGTTTTTATAAAGTATAATGTCATTGTCACACATAACGAACAATCCCTTCCTGTCCTCTAATCCCGGATCCTATTCACGTTGCCCCAGTTACCCCTTTGCACAAATGTCCTTTGCTGCTGGTTGTCAGGCCTCTTAAGAGCCTTTCGTGACATTGTCTTATTGAAGAGATTGGGCCACCTGTGTGGTAGAATGTCCTTCCTTCTGGGTTTGTCTTCGAGCTTGCAAGTGGTATCATTTGTTCTTCCAACTTTTATATTTCCTAGAAGCTGGAAATTAGATGTAAAGGTGTAGGTTAAGCATTTTTGATAAGGTGCCTTTAGGTGATGTCACCTGCATAATTCATACTCCTATTGGGAGGTGCATAATATCTGGTTATTCCGCTGGGCGGTGTGATGGCAGCCCGATTCCTTGATTTTAAAAAAATTTTTTGTTCATTTATTTTTGAGAGAGAGAGAATGTGAGCGGGGGGAGGGACAGAGAGTGAGGGAGATACAGAATCCAAAGCAGACTCTAGGCTCTGAGCTGTCAGCACAGAGCCTGACGTGGGGCTTGAACCCCTGGACTGCGAGATCATGACCTGATCCCAAGTCGGATGTTTAACCGACTGAGCCACCCGGGAGCCCCTCCTTAATTTTTAAAGTTAGGTTTTCCTCTTGAGATCAGCAAGGCATCTGTGGGGTGACACTGGGGCGTTAAGCAAATATCCAGGTCTCCATAAACCTTTCATTTAACGGGTTTCGCCTCCACTGAGGATTCTTGCCTGAGTCCATTATTTCATTAGAAGTTGCAAATTTTCTATCATTCACTTATATTGATAAGCCACATTTTTCTGTAAAGAGCTTCCCCTCACCACCTTGAGCCACCATGTTACCTGAAGGTAGATTTCTTCTTTCTAAAGTACATACTTGAATTTACCCAAAGGATGCAAAAACACGAATTCAAAGGGATACATGCATCCCAATGTTGATAGCAATGTTGTTTACAATAGCCAAATTATGGCGACAGCCCATGGCTCCATCTACTGATGAATGGGTAAAGAAGATGTGGTGTGTGTGTGTGTGTATGTGTATGTGTATACACACACACGATAGGATATTATTCAGCCATCAAGACGAGTGAAACCTTGTTATTTGCAATGATGTGGAGCTAGAGAGTATTATGCTAAGGGAAATAAATTACAGAAAGACAAATATGATTTCACTTCTAACGTGGGAGACAAAATTTTTTTAAGAGCGCGAGCACGAGCAGGAGGGGGCGGTGGGAGAGAGAGGGGATCTTAAGCAGGCTTAAGCAGGCACAGGGGCTGATGTGGGGCTGACCGTGGGATCCTGACCTGAGCCGAAATGAAAAGTTGAATGCTCACCCACCCAGGCGCCCCTCGTATGTATTAAGAAACAAAACAAATGAGCGGGGCGGGGGGAGAGGGAGAGACAAACCAAGGAACAGTCTCTTAACCATATAGAACAAAACTGATGGTTACCAGAGCGGGGGGGGGGGGGGGGGGGGGGCGGCGGTGGTGGGGGTTAAGGAGGGCACTTGCGATGAGCGCCAGGTGTTGTATAGAAGTGTTGAATCGCTACATTGTACACCTGAAACTAATATACACGGGATGTTAACTACCTGGAATTTAAATCAAAACTTAAAGTACATACTTGAGATTTTCCTTCAGAGAAGACCTGGCGGGGGGGCGGGGGGGGCAAACTTGTGGTTGTCACTTTCCTGAACATGTCTTTATTCTTGAAGGATAGTTTTGTGGGGTTCACAATTCTCGATGGACCTCTACTGTCTTGGCACACCGAAGACAGAATCTTCTCTTACGGCCGTGGGGGAAGTCTGCTGGCAGTCTAACTGGCGTCTTTCTGGTGCTGTAGACAGTCTGGCTCGTTTCCCTGGCTGCTCTAAAGAGTTTCTGTTCATCTTTGGTGTTTTGAAGCTTCACTACCCTCCCTAGGTGAGGGTTATATTGGCATGTTTCTACCTTGTATGTGTATACGCTTTGTAGATTCATACCTTTTATTGGGTTCTGGACAGTCTCTGCTATTATCTCTTTAGATATTATTTTTCTTTAATACTTCCACTCTCTGCCTCTGAGGGTTTAGCTGGATACGTTAGACCTTATTATTCTAGCCTCCACTGTCCATAGCCTTGTTTTTGTATACGTGTATATTTTATCTCCTTATCTCTTTCTGCAGCAACCTTAGTGACGTCTTCAATTTACCTTCCAGTTTATTACTCCTCTCTTGGTCTCCATCTTAAACGCTATTTACCCCAAACATTCTGTTTTTCATTCTAATAATTATAGTTCTTATTTCTAAGGGCTCCATTTAGTTCTTCTTCAAATCTGCTTGTCACATTTGCTTGATTATGGAAATACCTACTTTTTTTTTTTTTTAACAGGAAGTGAAGTGTTGGTGAGGATGTGGAGAAATTGGAACCTTGTGCACGGTGGGTGGGAACGTAAAATGGTGTGATCCTTAGGGAAAGCAATGAATAATGAAAAACCGATACCATATGATCCAGCAATTCTGCTTCTGGGTATACACCCAAAGAATCAAAAGCAGGGTCTTGAGACATTTATGCACCCATGTTTACCCCAGCTTATTCGCAATCGCCAAGAGGTAGATGCAACCCAGATGTTCGTCAATAAATGGATGGAGAAACAAAATGTGGTATAAATAATGGCATATTATTCACCCTTAAAAAGGAAGGAAAATCTGGGGCGCCTGGGTGGCTCAGTCGGTTGAGCGTCTGACTTCAGCTCAGGTCACGATCTTGCGGCTCATGGGTTCGAGCCCCGCATCGGGCTCTGTGCTGACAGCTCAAGAGCCTGGAGCCTGCTTCAGATGATTTGTCTCCTCCTCTCTCTGTCCTTCCCCTGCTCATGCTCTATCTCTCTCTGTCTCTCAATAAACATTAAAAAATTTTTTTTAAATAAAAAAATTTGTTTAAAAAAAGAAGGAAAATCTGATACATGGCTATAACCATGGGTAAACCTCAAAGACCGTGTGCTAGCTGAAATGAGCCAGGCTCAAAAAGGCAAATACTATATGATTCCACTTACATGAGGGACCTAGAGTCGCCAAATTTATAGAGACAGAAGGTAGGAGGGTGGCTTCCGGTATCTGGCGGGAGGAAAAGATCGGGAGTTATTGTTGAAGGGGATACGGAGTTCTGGAAGAGAAAAACAGTCCTGGAGATGGACGGGATTGATGGCCACACAACAGTGCGAATGGACTTAAAATCATTGAACCGTATCCTTAAAACGTGGTTAAGATAGATTTTATGTGTGTTTTAAAAGTGTTTAAAAAATATTTTAAAATGTGGAAAAGTGCCCATTTTTAATGAAAGATTTATAAGCTCTTGTATTAGAAGCCCTACGGTGTGACGGTTCATAGCACCCCGGAGTCTGAATGCTCTTATTCAACTTACCCGTGTGTAACCTCACGCAAGGTACCAGCCTCATTGCGTCTTAGTTTTCTTACCCGTAAAAAGAGGATACGGATGGCACCTCTCTCATAGGTTTGGGTGAGTGTTAAATGACTCGGGATGGAGTGAGGTGCTTAGAATAGTGTCTGGCATATAGAAATATCCTACGGTATCCGTTCTTGATGATGATTATTTTTTTAAGTTTATTTATTTATTGTGGGGAGAGAGAGAGTGTGCGCAAGCAAGTAGGAGAGGGGCAGAGAGAGAGAGAGAGAGGGGGGAGAGAGAGAGAGAGAATCTCAAGCAGGCTCCACATGGAGCCCGATATGGGGCTCGAACTCCCGGACTGTGAGATCGTGACCTGAGCTGAAGTCGGATGCTCCACTGCCTGAGCCACCCAGGTACCCTATGGGTTTTTTATTATAATCCGGTAATGCGAACATGTAAAGTGCTTGGTTTTCTGACAATTTGCTGTTTTTGATGATTCCCACCGTGGGGTTAAAAAAAATTTTTTTTTTAATGTGTATTTTTGAGAGAGAGAGAGAGACAGAGCACCATTCTGGGCGGTGCTCTGAGCTGTCAGCACAGAGCCCGATGCAGGGCACGACCTTGAGGAACGGTGAGATCTTGACCTAGGCTGCAGACCGATTGAGCCCCCGGGCGTCCCTCATGGGGTTTTCTTTTTGATAAATCTTGGCTGATCTTTGATTGTGAGCACTGGCTCTGGGGTTTGAGTTCTCGTCCCAAGCAACCACGCCCTGGGCTCTCCAGGCAGGACTCAGAGGTGCAGTACCTCTTTGCAGCCACTGGGGGAGCCATGATTGACTTCAGCCTTGAATGCCTAAATTACCTCCCTCCCAAATCCTAGGTGTTATCTCTGGCCCATGGCTGGGTAGGGCAGGCAGGAGAAACGGGAGGAGGGCAGTGGGAGACGGCCTTGTGTGGGAAGGAGCCGTGCTCACGCTGGCTTCCCCAGTCCGCAAGTTCACTGTTGCCCTCACTCAGCAGCTCCAGTCTTGGGTCTCCTTTCTCCTTCTTTGAGAATCACTGGGCTCCCCAGGACCTTTCCCTGCCCCGGCCCAAGGATGATGCAGTAGGGGTGCAGTAGTCCTCGCTCAGTTCTTACCACGCAGCCCAGTCAGCCTGTGTCAAAGGCTTCGCAGGCCTTTTGAATAGCAGCAGCCACGGGGCTAACAATGACAACAGTGACGTTAGTTGTGTCAACAGCAGGACAGTGCATCTTGCGTTACATTTGGTTTCTTGCTCTGAGTGTGCTTGGGGAGGGGTGGAGGAGGGGAGGGCTGGCTCAGACCTCTCCTCCTTCCGCTCCAGCCCTTGGTGATCTGGGCTCTCACCAGAGAGCCTACTTGCGTTCAGTAGAGGAGGAGAATTTCTTGGCTTAGCAATGCCTTCTGAGACCTCGGCGGGAAGGCTGGCCTGTTCAGTCTTTCTCCTTGGGATGCCCGGAGCCCCAGGGGTGGCCGGGCTGGGGCTGCTGACTTTCTTCTGGGGGCCTGTGGCCTGTGAGGTCTTTGACAGGAATGGAGGCCCTTTGCTGCACCAAGAAATGCTGAGGCTGTGGGCAGAGAGGTGCGCCCGAGGGGGCTCTTGCTCCGTCTGACTTCTGGGGGATCCCCAGGGAGGCAGGACAGGGGGGAAGGAGCTCCCAGCAGTACGGAGGGGCGGAAGCATCATAGTGTAGACTACAACGAAACACCAACAGAGAGGCAGGTGATTTGAAACTGGACAAGGTGGTGACGTGTGCAAAAATAGCCTGCCTTTTCTGAAGCGCTTTGCTCCTCTCTCTATTTTCGAGGAAAGTTTCTTAAGCCTTTGCACCCTCCTCAGCAGAATCTGTTCTCTGGAAACTCTCTGAGAGTCGCATTCTGCCAGGGAATAGAGAGTGATAAAGCTGGGTGTGTTCCGTACCCTAGGCGGTTTGCATTGAAGGGGAATCTCTGATCCTAGGGACTTTGAGTTCTTCATGGTGGAATCTCAGGCTGTCACTGGTAGGGAAAATTACTTAGGATGCAAGGCGTTATCTCAGAGCCATTTGAACCAAACCTGACGATGGTTTGATACCTTGAGGGTAGAGGAAGGGAAGGAGGACACAACAGGGAGGCTCACCTTCCGGACGCTGTAGATCCAGTCGAGATAGCTTGTGACCTTGGTGTATACTCCCGGGGTACTTGGACCCCCACAGCCATGGCCCCAGCTCACGATGCCCACCACTTGCCACAGGTCAGAGTGATACATCAGGGGCCCACCGCTGTCACCCTGTGAGACACCAGAACAGGGGCTGCTGGAGGGGGCAGGCAGGGGTGGGGTGGAAGGGTGGGCTTCTCTTTCCTGCTCCCCACCCCCACCCCCCGGCCTTGACCCATCTATTCTCTGCTTCCCAGTGCTCGGTGCTGTTCTGCCCTCACTGACTTTGCTCATGCTGTTCCTGCAGCCTGGAATGGCCTTCCAGTTGGGGCAAAAGGGTCTGTTTGTGGTCCAGTAAGTTGTCGGCTGCTGTTAGCCTTCTCGCAGGCATTCACAACACACACTAGCAAACTGAAGGCTCTAAGGGGTTCTGCGGTGAGAAGCCTGATTATCTTTGTTTAACCTAGCATTTCCCAAATTTATTTAGCTACTCTTGGGGTGCCTGCTGTGTGCCACCTACTGTCCTAGACAACTGGGGTTCGATCAATGAAAAGAACAAAGATCCCTGTCCTTGGGGAGCTTAGAGTCAAGCGGAGAAGAGAGAGAGAGAAAACACAACAAAACAGATTATGAACATGGCAGATAGTGAAAAGTGTGCTTATTTGGGTGTCTGTCCCAGCTCCTAGAGCCCCCGAGACTTCCTCCCCCCAATAACACCATAGCCTGACTGCTCCTTCCCCCACCACTGTGAGCTCCCTGAGGGAAGAAGACACTGTCCCCCAAACCTATTTACCTGGCATTCAAGAGATGACCAAGAGATCCCTCTTGAGTGGAGGAATTGAATGACCGAGAATGGGGGCAGGAATAGGGCGAGGGGCTTTAATGCAAAGGGATCGGGAGATCCTCTGGGAACATGTATTCAGGGACCCATCAGTGGGGTCGGTGGGGGGAGTTGCGCCAGGGCTTATCCAGCATCAGATGGTTTTCTCTAGTGTAGTTCGGCATCTTGACGGTTCTAGAGAACATAGACCCGGTGTTCCTGCCCTCGAGTGACAGGAAGTAAGATGAAGGGAAGTAACAGCAGGTGAGGCGGGTAACGCCATCTTGGTATGCGAAATACACATTTGAAATCTTTCTGCTTGTTTCCATCCTTCCATCCTTGCCTTCTCTCTGTCCCCCTTCCTCGCACATTGAGTGCCCACCGCACGCAAGGCCTCAGGCGGGGCAGTCCGCCTCTGGACTTTGTCTCTCCAAGACTAACATCCCATCCAAGGAACTCCCTCGGGATCCCACCTGGCAGGTGTCCACGCTGCCCTCCAGGATGCCCGCGCACAGCATCTTCTCGGTCACCTCCCCCTGGTAGGCGTCCTCTGCGTTGCACCGAGCGTGGTCGATTAGCTGCACTGAGGCCTGCAGCAACGTGTCAGACATCTTTCCTAGGAAGTTGAAAACACACTCACGTTCCCATTTTTGCCTTCTACCCCCAGCCCGGGACAATTCTCTGGGTTGCCTGGCACCTTGCTGCTTGGACTTCCAGGATGATTTTTCTGAAGCACGGCGCTCCTTCCCATCACTTCCAAGAGCTGCTCCCTCAGCCCTGTGGTCCCGAGCCCAGGACTCACCTCCATCCTGCTCCGTAAAGCCCCATCCAATGACCCAGAGTGGGGTGGCTGGAGGGAGCTCCTCATCAAAGAAGGGCAGGCAGATGGGCCTGACTGTGCCTGCCAGGAGCAGAGAGAAAGAGGGGGAGAGCCTGGTGGCTAAGCCCTCTGAAAAGGTTGACAGCAGGGTTTCTAGGACATATGTTCCAGAGGACGTTAACAAAAATGGCACGAGGAAAAAAGTTCTGTGGTCAGATAAGTTGAGGAGATAGGGGTTAGACATAATAAAGCAAATTAAATATTAAAAAAAAACCATATCTTTAATACACTAGTATGGCCCAAGAAGAGAGCTCTGCTATAAAAATGTTTCCCAAACTTACTTGGGGAATAGAGCCCTCTTTTCTCCCGAGGGACGAGTGTCCTGTGGGAATGACATTTAGAAGTGCTGATATAAATACTATGCAAGCATGAGTCATCTACCAAGCTGTTCAAAGATTCCACGGGCTGCCCTAAAGGTAATGAGCTCCCCACCCCTGGGGGAGACCAGATGGGCACAACCCCTTGGCAGAGATATCGTGCGGGCTCTTGGCATTGGTTGGGGTGGCGGATGGGCTAGACGATCTTTTAGGTCCCTCACGACTCCAAGATCGGATGAATCTACGGTTCCCACTTGAGGTGCTGCACATGGAGAAAACAGACCCCAAAAGAACCCAGCAGGAGCTGATGGCTTGAGGGGGCCTCAGGGCATCACTGATGTTAGGCTGGTATATTCACGGGAAACAAATGCGCAGCTGAGGGCTTGAGAGGACAAGTGAGGTGCCGAGGCCACTTGGTGAACGAGTGGCAGAATGGGAGAATAACCTGCCCTAGGGGGTCTGTTCCCAGATGCCGCCTCTCACCGGAGAACGTGAGCGGGGATTGCAGCTTCACGAGGGCAATGTCCTTCTCTTTGGGGTACGTGGTGTTGAGCTCAATGACGAAGATGTCGGCCACAGGCAGGGATGGGAAGTTGCCCAGTTTGTCCGAGCCAGCCCTCACCTTCCAGTTGGGTACATCGAGATGCTTCCTAGGGGCAGAGACGGCAGGGTTCAGGCCTGCGCTGTGCAGCCTCTGCCAAAAGCTGGGTCCTCAGGGCCCTGGAGACTGGGGTGCCGCATGTCCCTGCTTTAGGAGACAATGATGGTGGGGGCAGGGGTGGCAGAGAAGGAGCGGGTCTGAGGAATCGCCTACCAAAGGCCCAATTCTAAAAGGGGATTTGATCCTTTCCCCTGGTGAAACCTCTCCAAGGAAGCTTCTAACTGGAGGCCTGGGGAAGAACTGCTCCCTGTGCCTGAGCTCTGGGGTCCTGGCACTCTCTCCCACGATGCTTTCTACGGTCTGTGTTACTCACGTGGTACTTGTCAGTTGCGTTACGTACTTGGCTTTCTTCCTCCTGACTCCAGAAACTCCTGCCCGCTGAGTGTGTGGGGGCGGGGGGGGGGGGGATTGCAAGAAAGAACTTGGAGTTCATCAGATCCCAGAAAAGGTTAAGAATCACTGGCCTACCCTGTGAGTTCCTCTAAGGCACTGATGGGATCTCACACACATGGGCACATAATACAGTACTCATCATTTGACGTTGAGTGGAAGGAAGGAAGGAAAGGAAGGAAGTGAAGAGGGCCTGGGAGTAGTCCTTCCCCAGAGGTGTGGGCAGGGCTCTGCTAACCTGTAAGGAAAGGTGAGGGCATCGAAACACAGGCTGGAGACAGGGGACCCAGGCACTCCGGCCCCTCCAAGGCTTTGATCCCCCAAGGCCTCCTTGCAGTGTGGGCCTCACCTGAAGCAGTGGGCTGCGGTGAGGATCCAGTGGGGGTCCAGGATGCTCCCTCCACAGATGTGTTGTTTGTCGTACTGGATGCTGACCTGCCAAGGCCAAGAATCCACGGAGGCCGCCTCCCCGCCCACCACCCGAGGGGACTTCAGGCTCTCCCCGCAGGCTGGAGGCAGGAGGAAGGAGGGAGAGATCAGAAGTCAGGCTCTGGAGGGGATGGCCTCCCCTTGGAGCCCAGAGTCTGTCCCCTTAGAACAGGGCCCTGATGACGGGGGCCTGGAGGGGTGGGGAGGACCAGGCCAGTTTTGAGCTATTCGTAGGAAGGCTGTGAGAATCTCCAGACCATAGGCTTCCCCCCCCCCCATCTCCCCCCTCCTTTGTTCAGCTTTGGGTGTGTTGAAGAGTTTCTATCGTGGGAATCGTGTGCTGGGAATTCACGACCTTCAAACCAAATAGGGATGCAGAATTAGGAAAGTCCTGCCCAGGTGGAGTGTCCCCAGCCGTTGCTGCTGAGTGTAGGCAAACAGATGCCCACGAACCGTCCTGGGAGAGTGGGAAGGAAGTTCTACACACTGGATCTTCCAATCTTAAACTCCCCGCTCCCGAAGTCCCTTCCCCCCCCCCCCGCCCCCCCACGCTGTGTGAGTCTCCCAGTTTGACACCTTTCTTTCCCACGCTACCGTCCTTGGCTTTTCCATCGTGCCCCTCAAGCTCTTGTAAAAGCCTCCGTTCGCACCTCCCTGACCTGCTCTCCGCCTCTCCAGTCCTGGAGGTCACTGCCACAGCCGTGCTTCTCAGAGGAAAAGAAAAAGCCTGCTATACTTTCGGGGCCTGGGCTAGCCAGGGGCTTTTTGGACACCTCTTATTCCAAACTCTGCTTTCTCTCTGAGTCACCTCACCTCCTCAGAGCCCCGAGGTATCTCTCTTTTGAGGGTAGAGTTTAAAGTCCCTCCTCCGGCAGCTGCCTGCTGTCCTTCTATCAGGTTTCTGTCTAGCCGAATTGATCTGCTTATAGCTCCCTAGAGAGTCATTCTGTTTTTGCTCAAGGAAGCCCCTGTCCCTGAGATGCTGTCCTCTTTGCTGTTTATCTAAACCATTGATTCATTCGGCAAATTTGTATTGAGTGCCTACTGTGTTCAAGGATGCAGGGAAGAGAGCAGAGGACCAGACAGACCAACAGATGTGGTCTCTCCCTTCCGGGAGCCTACAGCTCAAGGTTCGGCCTGGGCACCACCTCCAGGCCACCCAACCCCTGGGCATTTTTCTTGGCTTGGAATTTCCGCAGCCTGTCTTGGGTGTCGGCCAGACGTTCGTTTTGGCTGTGCCTCAGTCTTCCCAGTGAGACTCAAGGGAGGGTCTGTGACTTAAACCTCTTTGTGACTTCAGTGGCATTCAGCGCAGACATCAGATGACGTGACGGTTCGGTCATTGGCTAGCCACCACGCGTCAGCCCACCCACGCCAGGGATCGTGGGTGTCACATAACGACAAAAAGTCTTAACACCCAGTGGGGAAGCATGTATACTGCCCGACTGCAAAAGCAGTGATGATGACCTCGTTCTACTCAGCCCGTCCAGTTTCTGGCCATCCTTCCAGGCTCTGCTCGGGTCTACCATGAGGCTGATTGGGTGAGCTGGACCACAGCACTTGTTGTCTCTTCTGATCTCCTCTATAAGAGCAGGGAGTCTCCCAGGATCCCCTTGGGCCGTTGGACGAAAGGCCTTCTTGGGAAGTGGGACCTCACAGAGGTCAAGTGCGTTACTCAAGGTCACGCTGGAAGCCAGTGGGTCTCCTGGCCTCCGCGAAGCTCTCTCTGTGGCATGTCGGCTGTGACCACTACTCAGCTGGGGGCCACACGTGTAACCTTGCCTCTCGCTCTCTGCTCAGACGTAAGCTCCTGAGGAGAGTGGCCAATTCTTTTACTGGTCAGGTATTTTCTATTGCTCAGCAGCATCTGACCGTGCTAGACACAGTCTAAGTGTTCAGTGTATTTTTGCTAAACTGGATGTGGATAATTTGATCTTGGATAACGGGGCAGACTGTGACCCAGTGACTGGGGAGGGAGCATGGGGCGGCCCCGTTCCGTCCTTTCCAGTTTTCTGTTCCCTGCTGGCTCTCTGCTTAGGTTGTAGGGATGTGTGTGGATGGTGTGGAAGAGTTCTTAATGTCACCCACTTGAAGGAGCGTTGACCTACAAGCCCAAGGGCCGAAGAAGGAAGTTTGGGACGAAACGGAGAGAAACTTAGTCTGGGAGATCTAAGAGTGAGGCTGAATGTCTCCCTGCTCATTGCTGGCCCAGGGCCCAAACCCTCAGAGATGGGGAGTACTCACCGAGACAGTGCAAGGAGACCAGGGAGCCTGAGAGACAGGGCCTGGAAGGGACAGACGGGGCCTTGTGGTTTCTGTCGCTCCCTTGGATGGGAGGCGAGGACTCGGGTCCCCTGACACTGTTGACCCCAGCCCCCTCCCGACACTTGGGAAATCTGGAACCCACATACTGGGGGACTGCATAGAGATGGCTTGACCACTTAGTACAGTTCTGCCTGTGTCCGAGCCCATCCTGAGCTCTCGGCAGCCTGGAGTGGAAGAGGAGAGCCTGGGACAGTGCCTGTTGGACTGTGGGCTTTCCAAATGGACCAAAAAAAAGGGGGGGGGGAGGGGATTACAATGGAATTAGAGGCAAAGGATCACTCTGCTATCATCTTGGTCCTTTTTAAGATTCACTCTTTGATGAATAAGCAGCCCTCAGCAGCATCCTTGAACGCTAAGAAGCTCGCGTCCTCTCTGAGGCTTTCTGCTGCATTGTGACCATTTTTATCTAGCTGCTGGGCTCTAATGCAGGGCAGTGAGGCATAGGAACAGGCCACTGCCGAAGGCCATGCAGTCTTTTCTCTGGAGAGCTGGGAGTATGAAGAGGTCTTCCCCTGGCCTGGGTGAGTGTCTGGGAAGGACAAAGTGGCCTTTGGAGTCTTGCCTATTGGGTTTAATCGGGAATATAAAGCAGTAGGAAAAATGTTGGTTTTAGCCACCGACATGTGGACTGCACACTTTGTCCTGCTCTCTATTATGTATATAAAAAAGGGAGTCAACCCAGAAAACCTCTCAGAAATCTGGTAATCTGATTCCCTAGCCCTTTCTGTCTAACCATCTGCATGGCCTGGAGTTCGTCCCGTTGTCTGGCTTACATCCCCCTTTGCTGCACCTGCTCAGGGGAGTCTGGCTGCCTCCCTGATGGCAACCTCTGTTACCAGAGCCTCTTGTGGGCCAGAAGGCGTTTTCTCACTTACCCACTTAGGTTTCGCACCTGAAGCTCCTGGCTGTTCTCTGTGATTCCAACAACATCCAGATCTTGGTCTGGGCCAATCCTCACAGCTTTGAAGGCGGGTTTGCTGTTCATGTCGGGAGGGAGGGAGGGAGAGAGATGTGAGGTGGGGTGGGAGATTAGAAGGTGCTGGGAGCGGCCCTCACTCCCAGGAGACGGGGGTGGTAAAGAACACGCCCCAGGACACTGCTCTGGGCACAGCGTGGATGTGGTCTTGCTTCTCCAGTAGCAAGGCAAGTGGGGGAGGGGCAGAGGGAGAGGAGGAGAGAGAGAGAGAGAGACAATATGAATATCCCAAGCAGGTTCTGCACTGTCAGGGCAGAGCCTGATGCGGGGCTTAAAACTCACGAACAGTGAGATCATGACCTAAGCCGAAATCAAGAGTTGGACGTGCTTAACTGACTGAGCCACCCAGGAGCCCTGGTGCTGGGTTTAAGAGCCCTGGAGATGGAGGTTCTTGTCCTGGCTCTGAGACTAGCTTGATGGGTAACCTTGACAGGTCACACACACCCTTCTCCGGGTTTCCTTAAGCCTCAGTTTCTCCCTCTGTAAAATGATAGGTGGACCTGATGTTCTCCAGAGCCCCTCCCACTTTGAACCATCTAGGGTCTTACGGTCCTGAGCGAGAAGGGCTTCCTGTCTAGGCGGAGGAAGGAAAGTAGAGAGATCTAGACCCAGAAGGAGGGACGGGGGTGGAAATGGACAGTCTCAGGACAGTTGACCTCTGTTCACCGCTTACATTCTAATGAATAACCGACCAGCTTTGATTTTGTAGAACTCAAGAGCCGGCTGGTTTGGTGCATTAGTGAACTCTGGAAGGACAGAAACTCCAGGAACCTATTACCTTCAGGAGCCCCGGAGACACCTTGGTTGCATAACCCAGCCGCAGCAGCCTGCAGGGCCGGGCGCTCCTGCTGCTGACGCCGCAGTGGGCTGGGCTGCAGGGGGGAGGAGGGGCTGGCTGCCGGGGAGGCTGGGCTGGGTGGCTGCTGGAGGAGCCCAGGGAAGAGCAGGGGCAGGGTGTGCCTTTCCAGCTCGCCTCAGAACTGAAGGAGGCAGAGGTGTCCTGTCCGGGGTTGTGCACTGTGGCCAGCGGGGAGCAGCAAAAACCTGGTAACCAGGAAGCAGAGGGGGCGAAACGATCTGATGGATCAGTGACGCTGCCTGGAGCATTTATTGTAAGAAGGACCTTGAGGCTGCTTTAAGGGTCGACCGGAGAGGGCTCTGTGTTTGATTGATGATGTCTGCCTGGCATTTCTCATTTTTGCCTCCACTCTGGGTCCAGTTTCTTAGAATCCTTGGGGCTTGCCAGGGAGCGGGTGCCCCACTCTGCAGCCGAGTAAACGGGTTCTTTTTCCTCCTCTCTGGTTAGGCTCTCTGGTCAGTGGCCTCCCCTCTCCTCCCTTTACAGGTAAAACCTTGGGAGAGGAGAGAATGACCCAAGCTAGAAACAGAGATGCTGCTGGAACTCGGGATGCCCAGGAGTTCAGGGGTCTTGGGCACAAATTCCAGGCCTCTCCTACCCAAGCAAGTTCCTGATTTTCGCCAAACCTATTTCTAAAATAGATACAATGAAAACGACCTTTTTGCTTTTGCCAGGATCAAACGAATATAAACTCATCATGCAGATACCCTTGTTATGATTACATAACTCTTCATCCACCGAAGGTTTGAAATTGCTTTTGAAATTTGCTGAGAGAGCTGGGGTTGCTGATGGGGCTCAATGAAATCAGGATCATTTAAACGAGATTTTAATTGATGGGACATTGAATAAGTAAATTATATTCTGGGACAGGGTGGCCTCCTGCAGAGCCAAGAAGGAGCGAAGCTGGCAAGGAGCCGGAACTGTGTGTTGGGGGTCATGGTGAGGCTTACTTTCTCTCGCTGCACCTCCCAGGCATCCTATGAGGTTTCTCCAATTGACTCTTGGGGAAACTGAGGCTTATGAGATTGAACTTCATGTTGTTGTATGTGAAAGTGCTCAGATTCAAGACTGGTTCTGTCTGACTCCAGTATCTATATTTTTGGGAAAGGAGGAGGCAGGGAGGAGGTCCTAAGGGTGAGGG
This sequence comes from Panthera leo, assembly GCF_018350215.1. Lineage (NCBI taxonomy): Eukaryota > Metazoa > Chordata > Mammalia > Carnivora > Felidae > Panthera > Panthera leo. The sequence goes on along the minus strand of NC_056688.1, from coordinate 15,825,847 downwards.
GACAGCCTCTGGAGGCTTGGGCTGGGTACCTGTCATAGCCCATCTGCCCACAGGCTATCTTGGCCAGAGCTTCTGTGAAGTTGTCGAAACAGGCAGAGACCCAGCTTCTTGTGGCCGGGTCTAGCACCTGCAGAGTGGATCGGTCCCTGGAGAGGCGGACTGAGAAGGCAAGAAATTGGGTCAGCTGCATGTGGCAGGGGCCCGTCTGGCCCATCTCCCTCAGCATTCATCATGAGACCAGCACACCCTCCCTATACCCAGACCCTGGAGCATCATAGAACACCGACCCTTTCAGCCCCAAGGGAACTTCTTCCATTTGGCTTTGTCCAATTGAGCCTCGTTTTGATGGTAGCTAGGGTGACCCGATGTCCTGGGAACAACCTCCATGTTGACCTATTGTCCTGGGACAATTGCTAATAACTTTTCCTTTTGCTCTTATAGGTATCAGTTTTGGTGATAGGTTGTGGCTCTCCTCATGGTTACACACAGCTTGCCCAGCCTAGGGAACTTCTCGGTGGGGAACCTAGCTCCTTTTTCCACGTGAGGTCAGAGGGAGGGGTTGAGAGGGAAGTACTATTGGCAGTAGAATGGCAGGTGCCCATATGCATTTGACTTCTGATTTAAAAAAAAAAATAAAAAAGGATATATGCAAGAAGTCCCTTCGTCCTGCCCCTCAAAAGCCCCAACACCCATCTCCTGGGCTATCCTTTCTCTCCAGAGCCCAAGTACTAGATGGATGATGCCGGGCTGGCCCCATCCAAGAAAGAATAGGAGTTTTTGTATGAAACCTCCCCTATTCCTTTGAAGGACCTCAGTCCTTGTTGCATAGCGTCCTTGTTGCTCAGTCTCGTTGTATAGCATGTTACAGTGAGCACTTACCTAACGGATAGAGGAATCAATAGCTAGTCAATGGCTATGGCTATTGACCTTACTTTCCTACTCCCCTTTCTGGTCTCCTGTAGAGAGGAGGAAACTCCCCAGGGTCATCCAATCCAGCCCCCTGCCTCAGTTCCACCCCGGTGCAGCAGAATGGGACAGACTGTGTTGCAATTTCCTGTCCCCTCTGGTTCCCCCACTTGTTATCAGATATTCACTGAGTATTTGCTGCATGGTAAGTACTAGGATCTAGTTGGCAAGACCTGGTCCTGTCCTTGAGAACCTTACAATAAGGATGGGAACTGACCAGTTGGCAGATGCTAGGCTGTGGACCAAGGGGACCTGAGCTGCTTTCCTGCTGTGCCCGCGCCCCTGGACTCACCTGTCACCGGGGACCCATCGGGGAAGTTCTTGACACAGAGCTGCTCATCCTCCCCTGAGGCACAGTCCTGCTGGCCGTCACACACCTGCTTCCTCGAGATGAAGTGGAGAGGCTGCCCGCACAGGAAGTAGTATTTGTCCAGAATCACCTTGACTGGAAGGCAGGGGCAGGGAGGGGGCTGTGAGGGCTGACAGTCAAGCAGGCAGCCAGGGGGGGCGGGAGAGGCTGTGTGTGTCCCCTAAAAATATGCTGGGCTCTAAGGCGGATGAGGGTTCCAGACCCAGTTACTCCACTTGGTAGTCTGTGTACTTGGTCCTGAGCCTCAGTTTCCTTAGATGTCAAGTAACATCTGTCCTGTACCTGTGAGATGGGTGAGGAGTTCAGCGAGAGGATGTGTGGGAGAAATTTAGAAACAGCCCCCACTGGCCTCCTGCTCTCCTGTGCTGGTAACGAAAAGACAGCATGGGGCCTGCCCCCTCCTGTGTGACCTTAGACCCATCAGTTCCCCTCCTGGGGCCTCGTGGCCTCATCTGAGCTGAGGTCGTCGACGGCATTTGGCAAGCTGGTGGTTGTGAGTGTCTTGTAACTGTTAAGTGCAGTTCTAGAACTGGGTGTTTTTATCTGGGACTGAAGGACCCAGGAAGAGGCTGGTGTTTTGTTGGGTCTTCTGCCCGCCGCTTTCGAATTCGGTGGCTCCTTTGCTGTCTCGGGCTGATGGGAATGAGTCTCGTGTTTGTAACTCTTCAGGGAACAGATACCTCAACACATTTCTAAGGTCTCCTGGTAGGAAGAGAGCCTCTCGCCTAGCCAAACCCTCCCCTGGCCCGAAGCTCCCCCCCTGCAGTCCACCATCACTCCTGGCGAGCCCCACAAGTGGCGGTCCTCGGTCTGACCATGGCCTTGCTTGTCACTGCTGAGAGCTTTCCCTGCACTGCCTCCTGTAATCTTGACAAGTTCGGAGGCAGGTGCCGTGAGGAACTCACATTGTAAGGGACGACACTGATCCATCAGCTGATGAATAGATAAAGAAGATGAGGTTTATATATACAATGGAATACTACTCGACGATGAGAAAGAATGAAATCCTGCCATTTGCAAGCACGTGGATGGAACTGGAGGGTATTATGCTAAGTGGAAAGAGTCAGTCAGAGAAAGACAGATATCATATGATTTCACTCATGTGGAACTTGAGAAACTTAACAGAAGACCATGGGGGAAGGGAAGGGGGAAAATAATAGTTGGAGGGAGGCAACCCATAAGAGACTCCTGAATGCAGAGAACAAACTGAGGGCGGAGGGGGGATAATGGGTGATGGGCATTGAGGAGGGCACTTGCTGGCATGAGCACTGGGTGTTGTATGTAAGCGATGAATCATGGGAATCTACCCCCTTCCCCCCAAACCAAGAGCTCACTGTATACACTATGTTAGCTAACTTGACGATAAACTTAACAAAATAAGTGAGGACGCTGAGGTATGGAGAGTTAGGGTTGATTTCCCAAGGCCACACAGCACTTAGGTGAGAGCCGGGATCCCAGCCAGGGTCTAACTCCAAAGCTCGCTCTCTCTCTGCCTCTCCACACCTTTCCTGAGGGGTTTCGCGATGAGATCCACTGGCCTTGGTGGCTCTGGTGCGAGTGAGCAAGGGAGGAGCAGGCTGAGTATTTCCTAGACCTTCAGACTTGGGTTCATGGTCCGGAGCCAGGGTAAGGCAGGATCACTCCAGCCTCCTGGGATAAAGCCAGGACACCATGTCGCCCGTCGAGACCCCAGAAACCAAGACGTTGAGGGAGCCTAGCCTGGGATGGAGGCTCGGGTTACCTCCTCTGGTTGCAGAACCTGGGGGCCCAGGGCATGGAAGCCCCACAGGGCCTTGTGGGACGGGGAGACCCCCGTTCTTACTCTGGCACCACTGCCTGCCTGGCGTCCCCTGGAGGAATTTGGCTCCTTTGTCCCTCTCCAGTGTGGCAGGATGTGTGTGCAGAGAAAGCAAGCTTTCCTTCTTACTAGTCTCCATAGAACAGACCCAGGACCACAGCAAGTCTGCTTCTGCTGCTGCTGAAAACCCATTGCCAAGGCCCCCCGTGCCCTGCTCCCCACCCTGAGTGTGAGTATGGGGAGGTGAAGGCAAAGACAGTCACAGGAGTGGGAGCTGCGAGGAGGGACTGCGGGCATCACAGGTCATTCGGGTCACTCTGTCAGAGTGCCTGGGGGAGATCACACTGGGTCTAGGCACTGGCCGAGAGGAAGACAGCACTAAAGGCAGGGATGGTGTGCTGTCTGCCCCGGGGGTGGGGTAGGGGGTGGCTTCCCCAGGGTCTTTTCTCAGTGTCTATCTCACAAGCCAGGGGGCTCTCTGCTGCTCTAGCCAGGAGGGCTGCTCAGGGGTCTGCAGGCCGCCCCCTCCCCTGCCGGCCCGGCCAGTGGCCTGCGTGGGTTTGTAACATGTGCTGCTGTGTTTTCCCCGTGGCAGAGATCATCTGGGGGTAGGTGGGGGCTGAGCTCACCTCCCCCTCTCACTCCCTTCAGCGCAGGGGTGGATGCAAAGCACACAAGCTTTATGCAGATCACCTGCCTGTGACTGCTGGCTGGAAGGGTGGAGGGTAGGACTGTGCTCAGAGAGGCGGGTGGGGGCGGCCACTTACTGAGGACAGCCATGATGATGATGGTCGCCAGGCTCAGCAGTGCTGCGATGATGGGGACTCCCACCTTTTTGAAGGTCTCCAGGGGAGTGCGGGGTTTGCGCAGAGGGGTGACATCTGTGAGACGGGAAGAGCCTACAGTCAGCACTTGAAGACTGCCCCTGCCACGGCCCACAGCCTCCCTGCCCTCTGGCCCTGGTGCTGAGCCACAGGATGCTTTGGGGACGGTTTTGCTTCGCACTGGCGGTTTCTTCCTGCAGACTGGGCTTAGCTTCAGTGGCACAGGGTCACTTCACCTCCTTCACTTACCCAGGCTTACCCATCTTTCACCTGCGCCCGTCAAATGAGCCTCCAGACCATGATATCCTTCCCTTGTCTTGACTTAGTCTCTTCGGGGGTGTTTCACCCTGTCCCGTCTGCCCTGTGCCTGCCCCAGGGTACTCACTTTCCTATCCTTGATCCTCTTTTCTGACTTCTCTTTTGATGAAACTAGAAGCTTGAGGAGGGCAGGGACCTGAAGCTCTTAATAAATACTTGTGAATGAATGTGTCCTCATGGCCTCCATCTCCAACTCAACAAACCAGTGAGTCCCTAGAACGGTCCTTGTCTTTAAGGCGATGGAGGTTTGGGGGAAGAAGCAAACAAGGACGTAGTTGCCGCTAACCCCAGATATCATCAGAGCTCTTAAATGGGTCTCTGTAGGTGGAGATGGGTGGGTGGGGGGCTAGACCAGCTGGGCAAAGGCCCGGGGGTGGGCCTCCGTGAGCTCCCCACGTGCCTGGGATGTGACGGGGGCAAACGCATGTTGTGGAGGCAGGACTGGCCTCGTCGCTTTGTAGAGCGTCTTGAATACCACGCCAGGAGTTTGGATTTTATGCTGAAGGCAGTGTGGAGCTAGGGGAAGCTTTTGAGCAGCAGAGAGACAAGATCCCATTAACGCTTAGAAAGATGAACAAGAGTTTGGAGTTAGGAGTTACAGGTAGGAGCCTGGAGATGCCTAAAACGGAAGCCATAATGACCGTCCATTTCATATCGTTATCCAAGGAGGTGGTGCGGGGGCAAAGATTTGAAAAAGTTAAATTCTCAGGAAGTTTCCCAGAGCGATTGGTTCTCTGACGCCCCCCCATCTTGCAGGCAATAAGCTGGAGGAGGCGCCTCGGGACCTCTCCTCCGGGGCGAGCTAGGGCAGGAAGTGTGGCAACCCTGAGAATCCCTGGAAAACAATAGGTCAGCTCTCTGCCCCTCACCTCCCATGGCTTGTTCTCTCATCTTCTTCCAGTTATCCTTCAAATGTCACCTTCCACGTGAGACCTTCTTGACCTCCCATTTTCAAAGGTAATTCTCCAACTGCCTGTCCTCCTCCCCTATTTTTTTTAAACACCCATCAGCTCTAACACGCTCTATAACTCTACAACTCTAACACACTCTGAAGTGAAGGCTCCACGAAGAGAGGGGTTTTTGTCTTTTTTGTTCACTGCTGAGTCCCTGGTGCCTCAACAGATATTTGCTGAGAGAATACATGAATTGTTCTTGGCTTGATCTTGTAAGTATATCCTTTCCGTCTTTCTTACAGGTCTTGTTTTCTGGCTTGAACGATGGCTAGTTCTACGTCTGTCTTGCTCTCTTTCCTCAGCTTTTCAAAAGCAGAGAATGGCGCCCAGCCAGAGGCTGGGTGCCCGGTAAGTGCTGATATCATTGAATCTGTTGAAAGGGAAAGCACAGAAAACTTTGTGTTTCCTCCAAAGGGAGAGTTTAAACCTTAGACACAGAGCGCAGGCCCTGGGGGCTGTGGACGGGTATTGCCTGTTAGCCCCAGGAGCTGGGGTGAAGGAGGCGATCAATCTTTTTTTTTTTTAATTTTTTTAAATGTTTGTTTACATGAGAGAGACCGATGAGTGGGGAAGGGGCAGAAAGAGAGGGAGACACAGGATCCGAAGCCGGCTCCAGGTTCCGAGCGGTCAGCATAGAGCCCGACGTGGGGCTCGAACTCACTGACTGTGAGATCATGACCTGAGCCAAAGTCAGTTGCTCAACTGACTGAGCCGCCCGGGCGCCCCAAGGGGAGGAGGCTATCAATCTTAGCAGATGTTGTTTTAGAGTCCCAGTGGTCAGTGTGCAGAACTGTCCTCTTTCCTGTGGCCGTGGATTTGGTGACATTTTGCGCATCCATTCATGCATGATTTCTTTACTGAGCACCTACCACTGGGGACACGAGGTGGGCTTGTTTTCTCAGAGGTGAATCATCTATGGGGAGCCCTTCAATGAGTTCCCGTGTCCAGGTCCTGCTGTCTCTGCCTCCCTGAGGTTCTCAGGGAGAGCATCACCAGGACGGGTAGAGTTTTCCTGGTTTGCGTTTCATACTTAAGGTTAACAAAGCCACCGTGAGCTATGAAGAGCCTCCCCGCCTGCCACTGTTCCTTCCTCCAGCCTGCCCTGCACACTGCTGCCAGATAGAGCCCCCCCAAATATTGTTGTCCTGTCATTTCCCTGCTTGAGAACCCTCCATGGCTTCTGTCTCTAGACCACACTCTTTGCCAGACTTTGAAAGCCAGCGTGATTTGGCCTCCCTCTCTTCATCACGTGGACTCCGCACTGCCGATCCTCGCCAGCCCCCGGCGCCACACAGGCGACTCATGCCCTGGTCATTCTTCCCTCTGAACTTTGGCACCTGTTCTTTCCTCCGCCCCTGAAACCCCCATCATTTCCTTCTGATCCTTTACTCCCGTGGGGACTTCGTCAAAGCTCGCCCGACCCACGACGCTATGGTCTCTGATCACTTGGCACTAATCTCTCGCTCTCGAGCTCCCTTCACACGGACGTTGGTGGCAAATTTAACTTGTTTTCTGGTTTGACAGTTCTGGGGCTTACTCAGCTGGCGGAGCGCTTGGATGTCTGGTGTTCTCTGGGGACACTGTGGTCTTTTGCTATATCCAGTTCCAAAGTAGGTACCATCTTACTTGGGGGAGATTGTGTGGTTTCCGATCATTATTAACTTGGGACCCCGAAATTGTTGAAGGAAGTGGGATCGGTTATTTCCTTGTTGATCTGCCGTATTAATTTGTTCTTTGCTCCCTTGTTTCGCTGATACAGTGGGCTATCAGGAGTAGCTGTCAATGGTTTAAGAAAATGGAATGGGAGGGGAAAAAGCCCCCTAAATTTGGGAACACTTCATCTCTTAAGTTATTCAGGCAAACACTATACTTTTCTAGTCTAGCAGAGAAAATAGCTTTGTCCAGCTTGTTCCGTGGCAGCATGGTCAGACTGTGTAAACTTCACGAGGGCAGGGACTTGGCTGTCTTATCTCCTGCTTTAGTCTAGCACCTAGCCCGGAGCCTGGCACATGGCAGGCACCCACAGTGTCGTTGAATGAATAAGAAAAGCAGAAACTGAACGAATGAGTTGGAGAAGAACTGCTTTTGGGGTTGTTGGTCCTATTTCTCCTATTTGCTTCCTACTTCTAGAATTATCCTGGACCTTAGAGTTGCTTCATACTTTTTTGTTGAATGATGAATGGGTGGGTGGATGGATATCTTCCATGCCATTTAGCCGTTGGTGGTGGCAGTGAGGGCCATGCAAGAGGGGTTTAGTACCTATCTGGTAACTGATTGAAACTTGGAGGCTGAGGTGGTCAAGGGAAAGCCGGACCTGAGCTTACCAAAGCTGTTCAGGGGTTGATCGCTGCCAGGATCCTGTAATTGAAGGAAAAACAGTCAGTGAGTTGAGTGAGGGAACCTGTCAAGCTGGGGCCAAGAGCCCAGGGGAGGCTCTTGGTTCTTATCTCCATCCCCTTTTTCCTGCTGAATCTAAGTGGGGAGGGCTCTGTGATACCCAATCGGTTCAAAAAATAAAATTCAGTTATGCATCTATATTACCTGGTACAACTCGCTTACTAATTGTAGCAACTAGTCGGCAACTGTAGAAATGACTGGCCGTTGGGCTGTTGTATTGCTGAGTCTCTGAGGGCGATTCTCTGCTCTGCTGTTTTGGTCCACCGTTTGTCTACTTCAGTCGATGTTGTAGTTCTGTAAACACTTGGACACGTCACAAAAGGGGATACTTCGATGGCCAGTCGGCGCCAAAAGGTGCTCGGTATCCTTACTCGCCCAGGCAAAATGCAAATTCACACCGCAATGAGATCGCTCCCCACGGACACCAGAACGGCTAACGTTCAAGAGACTGACAGTGCTAAGTGTTGACGAAGATGTGGAACAGTTGGAGCTCTTACACTTTGTCGTTGGGAGTATCAATTAGCACGGATACTTTGGGAAATGGTTTGGCTGAATCTGCTCACGCTGTATGACTGTTCTACGGTTCTGTGACCCGGGAATTAGCCAAGAGAAACGAGTGGGTGTGTGTCTAGCAAAATATCTGTACGTGAATGGGTGTAGTGACTGCACTCGTAATGGCTAAAAACTGGCAAAACCCAGCGTCAATCATTGGGGGAATCGATACCTAAATTGTGGTATATTCATATCATGGAATGTGTTTCAAGAATAGACAAGCATAACCTAGTGCTAAGTGTGATGAATCTCATAGACATAATGATGAAGGAAAGAAATGCGACACAAGAGAATATATTCACTATTTCATATGTATGAATTTCACAAGGTAAAGTTAATCTATGGTCATATAAGTCAGAATAGGGATTACCACTGGGGGGTGGGGCAGTTATTGGAAGCAGCACGATGGAACCTTCCGGAATATTAGAAAACACATAGGTCTTGATTGAAGTGTTGGTTACACGGGGGTACATATGTTGAACATTCATGGAGGGGGGATACTTTAGATCCGAGTACTTTACTGAATGCGTGTCATGACATCATGACGTCAGTTATTTACAAACAGACAAAAAGCCATACGAGAGCACTACGGCATTTATGCAAGTGTCGCCTTAGGTCACCGTTGATGCACATCACCAAATACACACAAGCCTCTGTTCTTCCACTTATACCACTTCACGTGTGCACTCAGTGCACACACAGCCACACAGGGACACACACAGGCGCCGCGCACACAGGGCTCACATACGAAGTCCATACACCCCCTTTCCTGCAAAGCGAAGGTTTAGGGGAAGCAGTGGGTACGGGGGGACTGCCAAGGCTCATGCCTCACTCTTGTTCCTCCCAGAAATCTCTCCTCTCTGCTCCGTCTCCAGCTGGTACAGGATCTGGAGTCCTTGGGCCGGGGGAGCGGCGGGCCTGCCTGAGGTCTGGGTCTCCATCCTGGGACCGGTCTGCCCATTGTGCTGAGGTCATGACGGTTCCACTGGCCGGTGGAAGAGTTGCAGGACCCCGAACACTTCCGCCTGGGAGTTTTTCTAGTCCCGTTTGGGAGTGACCGGGCTGCTTCTAACCCTGTGGGGGTCCCAGATTAGGTCTGGTGGGGGTGTGTGCGTGTCCCTTGGTGTTTGCCATGGCTGAGCGCGGCAGACATGCTCTTTGGGAGAGGGAGCCCCTTCCTTATCTCCCGGACTCTCTAACCTGCTGGAGGGACGTGCCTGGCTTGGCCCTTCGGTGACGTGGGGCCTCGGGCTGCGGGGGGACGTAGCAGAGACAGCAGGCTGTGGAGTCTGCAGGGGCTGAGTTGGACTCTAGGTCCTGCGTCTTATTACGTGTGAGCCTTGGGTGTAAGATGGTTAACCTCTCCGAGCTTCACGTTCACCCTCCTCAAAGTGGGGGAAATGACACCTACTCGGAAATGCTACCGTGAGGCTGAAAGTGAGACGTGGAGTGGAAAGGGGCTGGCTCACGCGTGGGAGCTCCCTTCCCTCCTGGGCCCCCTGGCATTTGCTGCAGCACTTTCCCACTGGGCACCCCCTTGTCGCCCTTGTGCCCTCAGAATTTTGCACCGGGCTCGTCCCCAGCAAAAGACCGGATCAATGGTTGTTCGAGGGAACTGGACTCTGGGCTCTGTCCTGTGGATGACTCCCAGCCACCTCCCCTCCACCGTCTCCAGGGCCTGGGTGGGGACTATTTCCAGGACACAGATGAGCACAAATCCTGCACCACTGCATTGCTGTGGCTGCAGAGTTGGGTAACAATAACATCAACGGCACTTAATCTACATCTTGGCGTGTAACGCTTCACCAGATTCTTTTGTCTGACTCAGTTCAAGTTCAGGGGTGCAAAGGATACCAGCTGTCTGATAACCAGTACGGGTAGTTAAGTGTTCAATTAAATATTTGACCAGGCCCTGCTCTAGGGGCTGTGGATTCAAAGACAAATAAATAAGTACAATAGGATGGGAGAGGTGCCCAGACAGGCCGGGCCAGGCCTGTCGTGCCTTCACCTCTGGGGAATCGGGAGTAGAGGGTGTTGGGAGGCAGGGGGAGGGCAGGTGTGAACAGATGAAGCCCGAGTGGCAGGTGCCATGCAGAGTGAAGCGGGCCATGGGAGAGCACGCCTGGTGGGTGCTTAGGGCCGGAGGCCTAGGGAAGGGGCCAGGGTGGTTAGGGGCAGCCTCCGGGCTGAGATCTGAATGACAGGGAGGAGCAAGGTTGACACTGGAGGGACAGAAGATCAGCAAGGACAAGAGGAAGGAGAACGAGGGTGGTGGTGGGGAAAGTCACCGTGTGTTTGGAAGAGAAAAGCGGCAGCCGTGGCCAGTGGGTCGGACGCTCTTTGGTCTTGAGTGAGCAGGTAGGAGGGTATTTGCTGAGATACAAGGGCTGCGGCGGGGGGGGGGGGGGGGGAAGGTTAGAGGGGTCAAGAACACCCATTTAGTGGCCCTTCCCTGTCTGCTCGTTCTTTTTCACTCAGTCTTCCTGTGCTTACATGCCTGTGTTAGTTGAGGTAGGTAGGGCGAGTCTCTTTTGTTTATTATTAATTCAGCAAATATTGACTGTATGCCTTTGACGGGCCCTGAACTGTGCTGGAGGCCGAGACACAGAGGGAACAAAAGAGGCTTACGGTCTGCGCTCTCTTGGTTCCTCGTCTGTGAGTGGAAGTGACCTCAGTGCCCCTTTAGCTGATACGTGTTCGACTGTGGCCCACGGAACAGTGTGGTTGCACAGAAAACATCCCACACCTTTTTGAAAACAGAAAATAAACTAAATCAAAACCACAAGCTTGAATTACAGACTGTGACTAATCGGTAATTATGGCATCCCAGGTGTCTCCTACGATGCCCGGCATAGAGTGGGCGTTTAATCAATATTTGCTGAGCGAAAGACTTAAGGAAAGTATCCTGGTTTCAGGGCTCAGTCCCAGGCCAGCCTTGAAGAAGCTGACGGTGGCACATGCATACAATGGAATATTATACTGCCGTCAAAATGAACCATGGGGCCACAGAATAGTACGGGCGGCATTAGTAATTTAATGTCAGAGGAAAAAGCAAATCCCAAAAGATGACACGTAACACAGAATCTTTTTCATAAGGGAGCAAGGAAAGGATCAACATGGGGTTGGGGATGGTGCTTACTTTCAAGGGGGCATCCTGGCCTCACAAAGATGTATAATCAATATTTGCTGAATTATTAAACATCAGACTTGCCCACCCACCTGAGCAGGGGAGGGAATGTGTGTGTTGGGGTGGGGGGGGGCGCAGGGGAATCTCATGGTTAGATGCAGCTTTTGTCTGGGGAGGTGGATTTATGGAGGCTTACATTGTTAGAGCCATCTAATGAGCTGGAGAGTTACAAGGGGGCCCTGCAGGGACCGACAGTGGAAAAAGAAAATGGCATGAATCCAGGATTAGGATCTGTCCTGTGGTGTGCACCTGAGGTTCAAAGAGAAAATAAGAAAGCAGTCGCCTGGCTGTGCTGAGCGGTTAAGGAGACAAACTCCTATCTTCCCATCCTCCAGAGCTCTACTCTGACTCTCATGCTGCCCAAGTTCTTCTGTCAAGTGGCCTGCTCTTTGTCTGGCTTTCTGGAAGCCTCTCTGGCACACATCTCGGACACAGTGAGATCAGAGATGCTGGGTTGCTAAACTTCTGGGAAGGGGAGCTGCTGAAGGTCACAAGCATCCGGGGTCATGGGCAGGGAGGTGGGCACACTTAGGTCTAAGAGTGGCAACTGGGGAATGTCCATGTCAATGACCTTCCTGAGGAGGGTGGAGATGGGAGGGGATGCACGGTAGCTGTGTTGCCTTTCAGTCCAGAATCCATCCCGAGCTGGGGCCGAGAGACGAGGACACCAGGTAAGATTCAGGAGCCTGGCCATCCCCCATCACTGGGTGAGTCCATGCCGTGATCAGAGGGCACAGAGCCGAAAGGGGTTCTGAGGACCATCCCAGGCAACTCCCTCATTTCCAATAACAGGCCAGATGGGGGAGATGCCTAGCCCTGGAGTTGATAGAGGGAAGGAGATTGAGAGGCCACCCAAGACCAACTGTGCTGCCTTCTGCCTTGTGGGAGGTGTCTCAGTTTATCTCCAACTTGAACTCAGCCTCAGACCACAACTGCCACAGTCCAAGCCCAGCCCAACCCTAGGAAAGGCACCGGCCTTTCCCGTGTTGTTGGGGCTGCTGGCGGGGCAGGCCTGTCTGCTGTGTTGATTCAGTCTGCTACAGAGCCCTGACTCATGGGTCCAGCCCAACCGGTGTCGGACTGAGGGGTTCATCTGGGAAGGAAGCTCCTGCTGTCTGGATTACAATGGAAGGGCAGGAATGCCTGGGCCCCCAGAGCCCAGGAGTGCTGGACTGGACAAGGCGGGGGTGGGGAGTGGGGAAGGAGAAGTTAGCAGGCGGGTGTTAGAAGGCAGAAAAATCACCTATTGATTGCCTCATTGCTCAGAGAATCACCTTTCCCTGTTTTTCAGTTGGTCACTGGTCACAGAAAGACGTTAATCCAAAACCCAAAGGTTGAGGCAGAACAATTAACTACTGCATTTGGGGATTATTACAGAGCTTACGGTATCTTTCGTAAATGCTGTCCCTTTTTTAAAAAATATTAAAAAAATTTTTTTTTAAGTTTATTTACTCTTGAGAGAGAGAGAGAGAGAGACAGAGCATGAGCAGGGGAGGGGCAGAGAGAGAGGAGGAGACACAGAATCTGAAGCAGGGTCCAGGCTCTGAGCTGTCAGCACAGAGCCCGACGCGGGGCTCGAAGTCACAAACCGCGAGATCATGACATGAGCCGAAGCCAGAGGCTTAACCGACTGAGCCACCCAGGCGCCCCTAAAAAATACTTATTTTGAGAGAGAGCACCCCCAGCAGGCTCTGTGCTGTCAGTGCAGAGCCCAACGCAGGGCTCAGTCCCACATTCCGGGAGATCGTGACCTGAGCTGAAATCAAAAGTCGGATACGTAACCAACTGAGTCACCCAGGTACCCCAGTGCTGTCCCTTTTAATCTTCAAAACAACTCTGAGAAACTGTCCCCATTTCCCAGAAGAGAAAAGCAAGCCCCATGTAGATTAAGTGGCTGCTATAGCCTCAGAGCAAGTAAGTAACCGATCCAGCTCTTGGGGCCAGGGTTTTGGACTCGGTGGACTATTGTTTTCACCCCCACCTCCCCTATCCAGTTGCAGAAACCTATTTCGGGAAGTGATATTAGCTGGCACTGGGTCCTTTCGGTTCTCTACTCCCTGGCACGAAGTCTGGTTGCATATAGTCAGCGTGCAGTTGCCGTGCAGAGGTCACCCCGGCATCTCCTCCGCCCTTCATCGGTTTGAAGGCAAACCCCTGTCTGCTTGGTTCCTGGCTCTGCCGAGTCTTCCAAGAACGAGGGTCAGAAGTCCCCTTATCTGGGGAAGGCGCTGCCTTGCTTGGTGCCGATAGCAGGGACTTCACTGTTCTCAGCGTCCCTTCCTCCCTCTCTTCCGTCAGGTTTGCACGTTTCTCTGCTCCTCCTCCTCCCCTCGCTTCCCCTCAGCCCCTGGTGTTGCAGATCTTGGAGAATCCTGATGGGGTTTAGCTCGGCTTTAACCTTCCAGCTCAGAGGTGATGAACCCGGACACCAGGCAGCTCTTGTTTTTAAGTGTGCTGCAGAGGCGACCCAGAAGACCGGCCCGGGGAGTAGAAGTTCTCTTACTGCCTTGTCTTGTGACTCCCTGTGTGGCCTTGGGAACACCCCTCAACCTCTCTGGACCGCAGGGTGATTGGAAACTCTCTTTGAGGGATGGTAAAGCGGGTAAGAGGGTTAATAACCACACGCCGACACAGGCAGGCGCTCCACCAGCCTAATAATGAGGGGAAGCGGAGGTGACCGCTCGTAGAGGCCGAGGGAACAGAAAGCCTGGCCAGCTCTTTTGTCTGCTCTCCTTGCCAGGCGGCCTGCCCCTGGGCCTTATTTCTCTGTTCCTCTCTGCAGCGCTGACTCTGAGCTTCTTTGTTCTGGAAAGAAGTCCACAGGGGCAGAGCTCGGATGACCGCAGGTGTAGAGGAAGGGAGAGAAGCAGAGGCCCGCGGTGAGGGGCTTTCTGGCCCTGCTCTGGTGTGTGACAATCTCAGGCTCCCTTGGGGGCTCCAGCCCCAGCTTCCCACGGTCTCCCGGGGAACACCTAGAGGCTAGAGGCAGGGATGCTTCTGTTGCTAGGTGATGAGATAAACAGGCCTTCCGTGGCTCTAGCAGGTGGCAGCTGTGTTGCTGAGGTCAGGGACACGGCAGCAGGGGCGACCCAGGGGACCAGGTGGGGAGAGTTCTCGGGTGTGCCAGGAGACCCAGAGGTTGCTCTTTGCTCGCAGAGAAGGGCTCAGCCACTGGCTGGCTCAGGGGCTGCTCCGAGGGTGCCTTGCGTGGTTCCCTGACCCCGAAAACACATCCCGCTCCCGACCTGGCAGCAGGTGGCTGTGAGCTCTCCACCTACAGCAGAGATAGGGCTGTTTGATGCCTTGACCGGGGCTGAGCAAGTACCCTCTGTCTTGGGTGCTTCAGCCATGACAGGTAAGGCGAGGAGTGGGGCCACGAGGGCTGGGCGGTTGTGAGTCACAAGAGGGGGTATGGGTTTCTGGAGATGGGCCTGGCTGTGACACGGCAGCCCTGAGTGTACAGAAAGTTCTCAGAGATGGAAAATCAGGCCGGCTCTCCAGGACCTTCGGAACTATCCAGACAGGTCCCCCCCGCCCCCACCCATCCGGGGCCACACACAGGTGACTAACCAAGCTCTCCCTTGCAGGGGTCTCTGCGAGCGTTCTCACTCGCTCTGCCTTGTGCCAGGTGCCCACGGCGGCGTGTTTTCCTTCAGGGCTAACCTCCGCCTCGGCTGCTACATGAGAAACCGCTGGGCCTTGTTCTAAGCCACATAGGTGCTGACCTGTTGGCAATTTGAGCTGAGCACCTCGACCCCCACGGCGGCACACGATGGCTCCAGGGCGGGGCCTGGGGCAGCCGGGAGGTGTCGGGTGACCTGCCATTATTCTGCTGCCAGCCTGCTGCTCAGCTGCCCTCCTCTGCGGATCAGACCTTGTGTTTAGGCGTAGGTCTTGATTCCAGCTGGGGTTACGGGCGAGGTTGAAGGTATAGCAGCTCTTTTTGTTTCAAAAATGGGGAAACCGAGGCACGGACTCGTCCTGTTGTCTCTCCCCGGGTCACGTGGCAAGACAACGTGCTGTGCCAGAGTGAGGTCTTAGCACATGCCCGTTGGGTTGAGTTGACCTTGCCTCCAGGTGATGCTATTGTTAACTCTAATGGGTACCAATCCCTCCAAGGTCCTTCTCGTGGTGCAGGGGTGGGGAAGTAGCCCCGTTCTCTGCAGCCTGAGTTCTCCACCATTCTATTTCATTCTACTTACTTTCTGCCCTAGGGTGGCGGGCCAATCCTGCCCCGCCTTCCCTCCCAGGAAGGTCTCTTGGAAAGGGGGACCTTTGCACACCCGAGGGCACTGCGTGGGCAGTGGCTGAAGGGGCCATGAGAGAGCCATCAGGAGTCAGGCTGCTCAGATCGAAGACGACCCCAGGGGTTTGCCTGATGGGGACTCTTGGAGGTTTGCCTTCAGGTGGTGCTTATGGAGCCTGAAGTTTGGGGGAGGGTTGTTTCCAAACACTGCAATTTACCTGAACTAAAGAGCTGCCACCCCAGGTAGAGTCTGGCGTTTATAAAAGAATCCCGTGAATTTTATACTGCATTTGAAAAATCATGCTCTCTTCTGCTTATTCCAAATTGCCCTTTAAGTAGTGGGGTGAGAAGAGGGGCTCTGGGGTCATAAAGTCGAACTCTACAATTTACCTGCTCAGCAACCTTGGGCAAATCACTTAACATCTCCCGGACCCCGTTTCTGCCTTTGGAAGTGGGTGTGATAAACCTGTGATGATAAGACCAGAGAGCGAGAGAGAGAGAGAGGTTGTGGGAGGGGTTCTACCTGCCAGTGATGACGCACGTTTTCAAGGTCACAGGAACCCTGTCTGGTCCTCTCATGATTTCACAGACTTCCTCACGGTCGCCCTCGGTTGGTCTTTGCGGTTCGAGGGGTCTCAGCTGCTCTGGGCAGATGGAGGGTTGACCCTGTGTCTGCTCTTCCGAGCTCTGTGTCGGGGGCTCTGGCCTGAGTCCAGCTCTGGCCCTGACCACTCATGTGCTTCTGACACGTTAGTTTCCTCATCTGTAAAGTGGGTAGGGTGTGATCTGCCTCCTGATGTTGTGGGTGATGGACGAACAAGGTAGTGACCCTGGTGAGATGCTCAGCATAGAGACAAATTTAAATTTAGTGCTTGGGCATTGCCCTCAGCTCCAATTACCTTGGAGGCTTGGGGAGCAGACCTCCACATGGCGTTCAAGGAGGGTGTGCATGGCGGTGCTGTTCAAGGGCAGGACTGAGTGTTCTGGATGCTCCCGGGGAAGCGGCCCCAGGGGGCTGGCTTGGCTGCTGCAGCAGCAAAGAGCCGCCGCCGTCTCCTGGCCAACGTCTGCAGTGACTCCTGGGTCTCTCCTGTGAACTCCGAACTCGTGATCCCATAAAGAGTGCTGCCGTGGTGTTCCAGTGACTTCTCTGCAGCTAGTGCTTGGGGATTACATAACCGAAGCTCCCTTTTACCACTTTTACCACCTTTCCTGCCCACTCAGTAACTCAGTGAGGCTTCGTAAGATTTTCCTCTCCCGTCTGCCTTTGGCTACGCAAGTTATTTAGGCACTGGGAGCCACATGTGTGCGTGCATGCGTGCGACAGAGAGATTGATTCTAAGTCGTCTTAATGACACCCAAATATGCGTAGCCTATAGCGCATTGCCTGGTATACAGTAAGAATGCGATAAATGTCAGTAACAATAAAAATAACCACAACAAGACTATTTTATCCATCCAGTGAAGCCCTGTTCTGGGGGCTGGTTATACAGCAGTGAATAAAAAAGGCAAAGTCCTTGTGCCCATGAAGCATATGTTCCGTTACTTCTTATAAGTAATTAATAACTATCACCATAGAACTATTACTATAGAAGCTAGTAAGGGCTTGGCATAGCCCATGCTAAAAAATCATTAGTTATTAGCGGGAAGAGCCTGGCAGGGGGCCTCACACGTAACGGGTGCTGGGCAGATGGTGGCCATTTCTGTGATTTCCCTGGGCCCAGAGGCCTGCCTTCAGGAGGGAATCAATGAATGCAGTGGAGCGCACTGGGTGGAGAGGCGCCAGGGCAGTTTGGTGTCCTGAGATGTCACCTGACCTCTCTATGAACAAAGGGAGGAGGCTTCAGGCCAGAGAAGCAAAGACCTTTGGTAGCACAAACGTGGTCCTTGACCATGTGGAGGGCTGTGTCAAGGAAGTGGCCAAAGGGATGCCCAGGATGAATGAGGGACATTACAGAAAGGAAAGATCTCTCTCTCTCTCTCTCTCTCTCTCTCTCTCTCTTTCTCTCCCCCCGTCTCCCCCCTCCCTCCCTCTCTCCTCCTCCCTCCCTCTCTCCCCCTCCCTCCCTCTCTCCCCCTCCCTCCCTCTCTCCCCCTCCCTCCCTCTCTCCCCCTCCTCACTCTCTCCCCCTCCTCACTCTCTCTCTCTCCCTCTCCTCCCTCTCCTCTCTCTCTCTCTCTCTCTCTCTCTCTCTCTCTCTCAGTGAAGGGCAGATCATCTAAGCAACAGAAGGTGTGTGAGTAGAAGCTCATGTAGATGTCCACAGTAGACAGGGCAAGGCCAGATGAGAGCTCTGTGGCACCCCTGGGGACTTGATGGAGACCCGTGAGGTTGTTGCAAGAGGAGGGAGGCAGGGCAGGAGTGGGTGGGGGTCTGTTTTCCATGTGGGGGTTCTAGGTTAGATTTTGCTGGGCAACAGGCTCTGAGGCTGAAACAAATTTGGGGAAAACGTTGACCAAGAAGACCTCTAAGGTCCTTTCCTGAGGGCCTGTGACTCCGAAGAGCTCGCTTGATGTTAGCCTGCAGATTCTGTTGCCCCCTCCCACAGAGAAGACTAGTTCAAAGCCTGATTTACTTATAATTTCCTCTCTCTCACTTAGTTTTCTATCCTCAGTGATCTCATGGTAACTTGCGTGTTTTTTTCCCGAGCGGCTTTGGGTATGAAGCTTTTTCCTGGTATTCTTGAAAGTCTAAGTTAATTCTGTCCGTTGGTTTCCTTCGCCGTGTGTCCTTTTCCTCCTAGTGACCTTTGGCAGGGTAGTGAGGGATGAAGGTCTCTGGACAGAAAGGACATTGTCTTTCCTCCACTTGGTCACGCCAGCTGATGCAGTCTTCACTCAGTGCACACTTTATATTACAAAGTTGATCAGCTTCTAGGTAGGGAGATACGGGGCTCCCTGGCTCTGCAGTTTCCACTGCAAGTTCAAGTTTGAGGTCTATTCTCAAGTTCAGGTCTATGGGTTCACATCTGGGAGGAGAAGGAGGGCATTATGAAAAAATCTGAGCACTTGATATTGAAGTCCCAGAACGTAGAGATCTTGGCGGAGTGACCCTTTCAAGTCATGAGCCTCTTGAGTCTTGGCATTTCTCATCTCTAGAACGAGGGTCATGATGTCTCGGCTGGTGTAAGATGCGGGGAGATTCGGGAGGTGAACGTGCTTCTCAGGCTGCACTTGCTGCGTTCGGGTAGGGGTGACACATTCAGCGAGTCCTACTCACCGGGAGAGGTGCTCCCGATGGCCTGGTGGGGTACCCTCCTCCTTGGGGATCAGAGACGTGATCATGAGTGAAGGCCCCGGTGTCAGGGTGAGAGTAGGCTGGGGTGGGGTGACCTCAGCTGCATCATCCTCTTTGTGTTGAGGTCTGTGGGTGAATAAGTGGCCTGTTCTGCCTGGGGTGGGGTCAGCACTCGGCTCTGCCTCTGTTCCACCTGTACGGAACCGAGGGCTTCGCTTGGGTGTGTTCTTCTCTGAACCTTCCGGAGTCTTGCCAGTGCCTGGCACGCAGTTGATGCTTGAGGAACACGCGACGAACGAACGAGTGAATGCGTATTGTAAAGGAGAAATTGAGATCCCAGGAAGTGCCTAACCCTGTGGCGAGCTCAGCCACACCAGCGGGCAGAGGCCAGCCTGACCGATGTGCGGGACATGGCACAACGGGAGACCGCTGCCGCCCTGGACAGGTGCCGTCTCAGTCTCTCGCCCCCCTCCCTCAAGCGTTCCATTCATCCGCTACCCTGTGCGCGTCCCTGCTTGTGCATGGATTAGGCCCGGGAGCTGGAAGCTGCTTTGGGAAGGAGTGGTAGGGGAGGGGTGTTGCGGTTTTGAGGCTTGTTTACAGATTTCTCTGCTGTAATCAAGACAGAGCCGCAGGCTGTGAGGTGGGGTCGAGCACGTCGCAGAGGGATTGCCACATTGGTTCTGCTCAGGCTCTCTTTCCAGTCCCTGGGGTTTCCAGACAGGCTTGGGCTTGTCTCTCTCCACTTCCGCACCCCCTGCCCCCCACGACTCCCACCCCCCGCCCTGATTGGGATGAAAGCACTTTGGTGACACCCCTGGTAGATTCTGGCATCTTTTCCAGTCGGACTTGACTGACTTTGTTATCAGTGTCAGATACATCAGCAGGTTCTGGGAATCCAGTCTTTTGTCACTTACTTGTTATTCACTCGCAAGCATTCATCACGTGGCTATTGTGTGTCCGGCCCTGTGCCAGGTTTGGGGCTAAAAGTGGGAAAAACCCAGTCCTCAAGAAGCTCCCAGTCTGGCGGCCACACGTTTACATGAAAACGTGGCAGCGGAATGCATTTTAGGTTGTGAGGAATTCGCCGTCTTGGGGATGGTTGCTTGGGCATTTGAGGGGTGTTACTGGGTAGATGTTTTTATGTGAGCAGGAAGGAAGCCCCGGGGGGAGCTGCTGGGAAATGTGAAACGCAGATTCTCAGGCCTGAGAGCCTCTGTCTCTTGCCATCCCGGGTTGGCTCTGGGGCTTTGGAAAGTTTGTCCAGAGTTCCTGAGACCTGTTTTCATGTCTCCACACACCCCCCCCCCCCAATTTTCCCCCTTACTCTTCCCCGCCCGCCGCTTCCCACCCTATCTGCCTGGAGAGAGCCTGTTCATCCTTCAAATTCCAGTGCAAATACTGTTTCTTCTGGGACAACTTCACAACCACCCTGGAGAGGATTCACTGCCTTCTCTGCTCTAGGGGTCCCTTGTCATCACCTCTGGTATTGGACTTGCCACAGCCTCTTTGGATCCTTGGCTTAAGGAGCTCTCCTTCCTCTGGATTTGGGCAAGCTCCAGGGCAGAACTGAGGCATTGTACCCTTGTGCCCCCCTTGCTGCCTTCTGGAGGCTGGCCAGTTGTAGGGACTGATTAAATGGCTACGTGGAGGGAGCTACTTCGGGGGTCACAGCAGCAGCAAGCCCCCCACCCAGGTAGGGAGGGCACAGGTAGGGGAGCAGGCAGGGGCCTTAGCCCTTCTTTGCCGAGCTTGCCCTCTAGGGTCTTTCCGGAGCCCAGGAGGGCATCACCAGGGCTGAGTGGTGGGCCTGCCCGTGCTCCTAGACCCCCCATTGCCGCAGGCTGGCCCACTGACCTGGCACATTCCTGAGTCCTGGCCAAGCCTAGCAAACTCCTTGGTCTGAACCAGCTGGAAAAGGGGAGAGGGAAGGAAGAACCTGCTTCCTCTAGAGCAGCCAGAGGGCTGGGACTGACCTCGGGTGTTTAACACTCTACTCTGGTGGCTCATGGTCTGTCTGGGGCCTCGTGGGCAGTAAGGAGTCAAGACCAGGATGGCCAGTCCCAGGGTCCCAGGCTTCCCTCCAGGCCTCAGCCGCAGCTGAAATATCAAGGGAAACATTCCCCTCGGGGACAGAGATGGGGCTCAGACCTCTGCCCACTGCTATGAGGTAGTAACTGTGCAGGACTTGTCTGTCCAGGGCGGGGCTGGCAGGGGTGAGAAGAGGCGGGGAGGGGGAAGGAAGGGCTGGGCCCCAGCATGAATTGTTTCATCTTTCCCCAGGGCTGGGCGCTATGGCCCTCCCAGCCTCGTTAGAGGGAAATGACTGGGTTATTAGGCACAGGTGGTTTCACGGCTGGCTCAGGGGCCAGAAGCTCTCTGGTCCTAACCGGGACCCCGGCAATGCCACTGCCAGCAACGCCCAGCTCCTTGCCTGGCTGGTGAAGTTCAGTCGGGCCATGCCGCCCACCTGTCACTTCCTGGAGGGGATTCCTCTTTGGCCCCACATCCTTACGCTTACTAGCCCAATCGTTCCACTAGTCGTCGGCATGCATAGGCGTAGCATGGATAAGATTCCCATTTTACAGAGGAAGAAAATGAGTCTCAGGAAGAGCAAAGTCTCAAGAATAATACGCTAAGAAGGGAGCTGGCTGTTCGACCTTTTGATTCTACAGTTTGTGCTCTGGTTAAGTGCGTTAGAAACTGCCCTCTCTCACGTCACTCCCTCGAGAGGCACTCAGACCGCCTCGGTGTCACCAACAAGCAGCTCACAGCCGCGCAGGCAGGCAGTGCCTCCTTTCTCTCCTGAGAGTCCAGCAGGATGCAGCTTCTAGGCACACAGGCTCGGCTTCTAGGTGCTTCCTTGGATGGGGCTGTGGGAAGCTGGTGCTTCCATCCTGGCTGGATCGCAGAGGAAAGCAGGCAAGCCCTTCCCCTCTCTGATCCTCAGCTACCCCAGCCCTGGGTCTAGAGTTTCGCCAGGAGAATGCCACTTGGGGGGGCCCCAGCAGGTCACCTCTGTTCCCCTTGGACGGAAAGCTTCCCCTTCCCTCCCCTTTCATTTTCGTGTTGGTTTTTGGGTAACTGCAGCATCTTTGCCAAGAATTAGAGATGGAAAGATTCCCTGAGTTCCACCTCAGACTTGGATATGATCTCTTCCCCTCCCTGTCCTCAGATGTCCTTGAGAGATGGGATTGATTCTCTTTGTCCCAAGACAGTGCAGATGCTCTGGGCGTTCGGAGGAGGAGGAGAGAGGGCAGGGTCTAAAAAGAGGCCAAGTGGATCTCCACAAACACCTTAGATTGTTTTGAGGCAACTGTCCCTTGTTTTCTGTAGGAAGAAAGGGAGTCCATTTCCCCACGGAGGCGGCAGAGGGCCATCAAAACAGCCCCTTGCCCTTGGAAAAACAGTGCCAACCTCCAGCCAACAGACCAAGAGACCTTGGACAAAAGAGCACGAAGGATTTAGGAGGAGGATCAGGGAGGGGAAGCCTGGCCTCTGTGTCCCGGCATCCTCGGTGCTGGTGCAGGGGCTGCTGGCAGGGAAGGGAGAGGAGGGCAGATGGGCACGGAGACTTGCAAGGGCTGGCATGTGGGGGTGATTCACTGTCCCCTCTTTTTTTTTTTTTTTTTTTTTAACCAGGAAGGTGTTACAAAACTCTCAGGCTGCTTGAAGGGCCCTTTCTGGGGAGACCTGCCCTCCCGCAGGACTCGGAGCAGGGGACCCCCACACTCACCATGCCGGTTCTGCGATCTTCCATATTTCTCTACAGGCCGGAGCTGAGGTCGGGAGGAGGACCTCCTTGGATCGGGCCCTGGCTGGTCCGCGGGTCAGAGCCGCCCTGGGCAGCACTGGCCGGAAGAGGCCTAAGTGCAGGGCAGGCGTTGGTCCCGCGTGTCAGGCATCCCTCTCCCCTCAGCACCCCGCTGCCTCCACCGCTGCATTCCAGGAGTGATTTGGGGACTGCTGGCCAGTTGATTAAAACAACCCTACAGGTGAAGTTGCCAAACTGGAATGATTAAGTGTCTTGTAACCTCACACCCATTGTAGGGGCTGGGACACACCTGGAGTCATTCGTGGCCTTTGGCCCCAGAGCAGGTGACACACCTAAGATGTTGCAAAAAGCCTTCCCGCCTGAATGACATCCCCCCACCGCCCCCCCCCAGCCGGGTGCTGGCTGACGGAGATGTTCGGAGGCGTGCATGCTCCCTCGCTCGCGCTCTCTCTCTCCAGGTTGCGTGACTTCTCCATGTGTGGGTGCTTTTGACTGGGGTTGCGGGGAGGTGGAGGAGAGTGGGGCGCTCAGTGGAACTGGCTCATTGCCATGTGTGGAGCAACAGGATCAGAAAGCCCATGGGGCGGTTTCTACCCCGTCCCTTGTCCCCCCCACCCCCGGCGCGGACCTGGCCCGCGCGGGACTCATGCCCAACGTCCCTGCCAGCATCCCTCCCAAGGGTTTCTCGCCCCGCCTCACCGGTTATTACCTATTTGAATATCTTGGCCTGAGTTGGCCCCTGGCCAGGGGATATACAAGGTGAAACCTTGACCCACAGAGCCAGGGAGCTGGAAGGAACCTGGATGACTGTCTTCTCCCATCTCTCCATTTTGTGGGTGAGGAAACGAAATTCCAGAGAGGCGAAGCCACACAGCTCAGATCCCACGGTAAATTAGCGCCAGATTCCGAACCAATCCAGACGCTCAATGCCTCCTGGAGACCAGTCCAGGGTGGACATGTGCCTCGTCCCTTCCAGTGATGGCACGCTTGCCGTCTACGTGCAACCGTGTGAGGGACGTTCTGTGTCGCCAGTCGAGGACATCCGAGCTCGTGCACATGAAGTGACCGGCCCCCAAATCACACCGAGGTTTTGGCAGAGTTGGGACTTGAATCTGGTTCCCCATGTGGACGGGCTGATGGTAGTACAAGTGTCTGAGGCCCTAAGTCCACGGTCTGGGGAAATATGGCGCCTGGATGACTGTAGTGACGTCTGAGCGGGAGGATAGTTTTAACTGATTGATGGCTCCACCACCGCTGCTCAGTGTGGTGTGGCCTTGGACTTGTCTCTGAGCGGCAGAGACCCAAGGCTGGTCTGGAGGGTCTCTTGGGCCAGTATGGCACCAGCCCTTTTCCCATCTAGGGCAATGAGCCAGCCATTCATTCATTCATTCATTCATGCATTCATTACGAGTGTTTTATGCTTTATTTATTTTAAAGGGGTTTTTTATATTTATTTTTGAGAGAATGAGAGAGAGAGAGAGAGAGAGAGAGAGAGTGGGGGAGGTGCAGAAAGAGATTGGGAGACACAGAATCCTAAGCAGGCTCCAGACTCGGAGGTGTCAGCACAGAGCCCGATGTGGGGCTCAAACCCACGAACCGCGAGATTGTGACCTGAGCTGAAGTTGGACGCTTAACTGACTGAGCCACCCAGGCACCCCACTTTATTTATTTTTTTTTAATTTAAATCCAAGTCAGTTAACACATAGTGTATAATAATTTCAGGAATAGAATTTAGCGATTGATCACTTACACGTAACACCCAGTACTCGTCCCAACAAGTGTTCCCCTTAATGCCCCATCACCCCTTTAGTCCTTCCCCCCCCATCCCACACCCCGCCAGCAACCCTCAGTTTGTTCTCTGTATTTAAGTTTCTTATGTTTTGTCCCCCTCCCTGTTTTTATATTATTTTGGCTTCCCTTCCCTTACGTTCATCTGTTTTGTATCTTAAATTCCACACGTGAGTGAAATCACATGATATTGTCTTTGACTGATGGATTTTACTGAGCATAATAGCCTCTAGTTCCATCCATGTTGTTGCAAATGGCAAGATTTCATTCTTCTTGATCGCCAAGTAATATTCCATTGTATACGTGTACCACATCTTTTTATTCATTCATCCGTCG
Organism: Panthera leo; assembly: GCF_018350215.1. NCBI lineage: Eukaryota > Metazoa > Chordata > Mammalia > Carnivora > Felidae > Panthera > Panthera leo. The sequence goes on along the minus strand of NC_056688.1, from coordinate 15,801,099 downwards.
ATGGACATTTGGGTTCTTTCCATACTTTGGCTGTTGTCACTAGTGCTGCTTTAAACATTGGGGTGCATGTTAGGGCAGCGGGCTTTAGAATTGGAAGTTTGGAGTGAAGTGGCTATGACCTTAGAACAGGTGGCTTCAAGGGACAGGCTGCAAAGACCTAGGCAGGTGCCTCCCTTTTCAAAAGAACTTCCACAGTCAGACAATGAGGGGCCGATGGGCCGTCCTGCACAGGCTTTCCCTGGGCTGGAATCCTCTCTATGCCAGTCTAAACATCTGGCCCCAGGTTTTGAATCGCCTTGCCGGGCACTCAGGTGATGAACAGGAAAGAGCGCTGCACAAGAGCGCTGCTGGGTGTGATGTGTTGGAGGGAGGATTACTCAACCCTGCTGGCTCAGCTCTGGGCCCAGCTTCCAGGTGGGTCTGGGAGCCCGAGGAGAGACAGGGATGTTGTGATACCTGGGGAAGAGGCTTGCAGAATCTACAGGGGGAGGCACAGAGGCTGGAGTGAGCAGGGAGCCCACACCTCCCAGGGCCCAGGCAGGGGGCTACCACTGGACACCCCCCATTCGTCCAGGGGCAGCCTTAGCTCCCCACTCGACCTCTTCTTCCTCCCTCTTCCTTCCTTCCTTCCTTCCTTCCTTCCTTCCTTCCCCTCCTTCCTCCCTCCCTCCCTCCCTTCCTGCCTTCCTGCCTTCCTGCCTTCCTTCCCTCTTTCCCTCTTTCCCTCTTTCTCTCTTTCTCTCCTGCCTTCCTTCCCTCTTCCTTCATTTTCCCCCAGGACATTTTTACTTGGATATGCAATTTTTAGGACAATGTATTAATTTGCCAGTTGTTCTGATGGCACATTCGACCTTCGTATCGGCAACCATCCACTCATCCATCCAACACTTATTTTCTGTGGTGGTAAAGAGCACTGTGGTTCGATCTGTAGTTGGAAAAAATACATAGCTTGTACCTTGCGAAGCTCAGTCTGCCCACGCCCTGCACGCCTGCTATGCAAGCAGGAGCTTCTGAGGGCAGCAGGCCTTCCAGATCCTTCCTGCTCCAGGTGTGTCTGTGGAGCCACCAGCATCCGTGCATCACCTGGGAGATTGTTAGAGAGGCAGAACCCCCACCCCTCCTCCCCCTTGCCCCGACAGACCTACGGACTCAGGATCTGTATGACAAGATCCCTGGGAGATTCGTATGTACCTTGAAGTTTCAGAAATGCTGTTCCCGATCTCTTCCCACGCTTGGGAGTGGGTAGAGGCTGTTATTTCTGGAGTGAGCTGAATTTAGAGACTGGAGCTTGCCATCGATGAACCTCTGGGGTTCCTTCCAGCCAGCAGAGCCTATGGTTCTTTCCTCTGAGCCCAAGTAATTTGAGCTCGGTTTCAGCGACAGACCCTTCTGTTGGGACCTCTCCCGGGAAGTTCTGTGGACAAGGACGCAGACGGTGGGTATGTGCCAGCAACGGCCCATAGCATCCGAGCCAAGTGGCTCTGAAAGGAGGCGGATGGGGGAGGCAGTGTGTGTCTGTGGGGACAGAAGGGACGCCTTGGCTCACCGTGAGGTGTGCAAGTGTGGCTCTCTGTGGATTCGCTCACTTTTGGGAGAGGATTTTCACTGCTAACCAACCCTTCTCCCAGACATGGTTTAGGCCCCAACGCTGTGGAACGAAGCCTCACATGTCTGCACCAAAGAGGAACCGGGGACATCGAGAATCCCTAACTGTGGCTGATGTGTTCGGGTGGGAGCTGACCTTGTCTTGTGGTCCTTGCTGGGATCAATCCCCCTCAGGCTGAGGGTAGGGAGTGGGGGCAGACAGGAGTATCTGACAGAACAACAGGGCATGTTTGGTTCAATAAAGCCGCGGAAGTAAAACATCGCTAATATGTAACGTGTTCCTGTGTGCCAGGCTTTTATGCCTGTGTAAAGAAATTTCATTACCTTATTCAGACCTCAGGGCCACCCTAGGATGTGGGTGCTTGCGTTACCTCCGTTTTATAAAGAGGGAGGGGTGCCTGGGTGGCTCCGTCAGAAGTGTCCAACTTCGGCCCAGGTCATGATCTCACAGTTCACAGGTTCAAGCCCCGCATCAGGCCCTGTGCTGACAGCTCAGAGCCTGGACCTGCTTCAGGTTCTGTGTCTTCCTCGCTCTCTGCCCTTTCTGCGCTTGTGCTCTGTTTTGCTCTCAAACATTAAAAAAATCTTTACAAAGGGGGAAACTGAGGCCCAGAGAGGGCTGTGCCCCAGGCTTGTGTCACCTAGGACACCTGGGCCTTTTCCACTTTTTCATGCATGGTTGGGTCCTGCATGGGCCATGGAGAGGGTCTGCAAGGGCCTCAGCAGTTCTCCAGGGCCCTTGAAAAGCCACTCACGCCCCCGTTGCCCCAGAACTCTGGGCCATCCCTGGGGACAGTTTCCACATTGCCCATGTATTTGAAATTGGTCTCAGAAAAATACGTTGCCATTTGGCCTTCTCCCCACAAATTAGGCAAAGACTGAATTTCCCATTATTGCTGAGTCCAGCCTTTCTTTTCAGGTGTCTCTAGAAGATGCTCTGAACTTTACCCTGGAACTGCTTGTGGTTGAAAGAAATAGGGAGGCTGATGGGGTGGGCGACATTGCCTTTCGTCCTAACTGCTATGCATCTGAGACCATGAACATATAGGACTTGCATGATTTTTTTTTTTCAAGAGCATGGTTAGAAATTAAATTGTATAGATGAAAACTTTATTACATTTGTATTCCCAGCTTGTACACGGAATAATCACCATGTATGGTGTTACATTTTTTTAAAATCTTTTCTTTGTTGAATGTTTATTTTTGAAGGAGAGAGAGAGAGACAGCGAGTGAGCAGGGGAGGAGGAGAGAGAAAGGGAGACACAGAATCCAAGGAGGGCTCCAAGCTCCTAGCTGTCAGCACAGAGCCCGACCTGGGGCTTGAACCCCCAAACCGGAAGATCATGACCTGAGCCGAAGTTGGAAGCTTAACCGACTGAGCCACCCAGGAGCCCCTTGTGGGCGTTACATCTTAACTTTAATGGCTCTGTCACTTTCCAGCTATGTCACCTTCAGCACGTTATTTAACCCTTCTCTGTCTCACTTTCCAAATCTCTGAAGTGGGTGGCAATAAATAAGCCCCACCTTCTGGGGCGGCTGTGAGGGTTGTGACTTAACATCGAGACAGTGCTTACGGCAGGACGCGGCACACAGTAGGTGCCATGGAAATACTGCCGGTGAAGGAAAATGAGGATGATTTCAGTTGTGGGTTAATGAATCGTCACCCTTAGAATGTGTTTTTTGATTACCGTGGGCCCTGTATTCTGTGCACGTCGTTCATTCTTTAAAGCTTCATGAACAGTACGAGTTGGTAACTCACGTTCCAGCCGCATCTTCTGCCAGTTGTGTGGGTGAGGGAGGGACCCTTACCCCTTGTGAGTCTCTTCACGGTCTGCCCTGCGAGGTGGCTGGGAACACCGGGGAGCAACGCGGGTGGGGAACTTGGGGGAGCAACATGGGTCGGGAGGCTCCGCCCACCCCTGAGCGCAGGCAGGCGAGGTAAGTGACTAGCTTGAGTAAAGGCCTTGTGAATTTCAAGGACCCGGATGTAGATCCCTCCGCCCCGCTCGGGGAAGGGCCGGACTATCTCGCAGCTGCGCCCCCTCTCGGTTCCGAGAGCTTCGTTGGGCTTTGTTCATGCTGTGCTGGGCTCCTTCTCTGGGCTCGTTCTGCACCTCACTGCCTCTGTGAAGCAGGCGGAGGCTTCACAGGACAACACCCCCGATTCCCTGTGGCCCAGTTGCTTAAGGGTGCCGTCTAGAAGCCCTGAATCACAACATGATCCAGCTTTGACTTTCTGCAGAGGTACGTTGGCAAAGGCTTGTTCGTGTGATCAGGACAGGTGCTCCCAGTTCACCCAGGGAGCCGGCTCGTGGCTCATGCGAGATTGGCCCCACAGTTGCAGAGGGTATTCTGGAATGTAGAAACCGTGGACCTAGAAAGGAGGCAGGCGGAGTACCTGTGGTGTCTTACCTGGCATTGTTGAGGGAAACATCACCCGTGTTTCCCGGCACAGAGCTTTGCAGTAACCAAGCTTTTTCTTACGTGACCTTCAAAACGACCTTGTGCAGTTGATCAGAGAACTGAGGCTCAGAGAAGCGGAGTGACTTGGCCGGGGCCACTAAGACGTCCACCTGGAACTGACCCGTCCCAAACCCCTTCACATGGTACTTTCTTCTTCTGCCTTTTGTTGACAACCGGGCGGGATAGCTTTTTGCTGGGTTGGATAGTGTCCTCTAGGAATTCATGTTCACCCGCGTGCTCAGAATGCGACCTTATTGGGAAGCAGGGTCCGCGTAGGTAGATGTTGTTAGTTAAGATTAGGTCCTGTTGGGGAAGGATGGGCCTTGAATCCAACACGATTCATTAGAAGAGACAGGGATGGACAGGCACAGAGGAAAGAAGATGTGAAGACGGAGGGATTGGGGGAAGACTGATATGGGGGGGGGGGTGGGCAGAGATGGGGAGGTGCAGCCACAGTGGAGGAACACCTGGGGCCACCGGAAGCTGGAGGAGTCAAGGAAGGATCCTCCCCCAGAGGCTGCAGAGGGAGCCTGGCCCTGCCAGCATCTTAATTTCAGACCTCCAGCCTCCAGAACTATGTAACCCTAGGTCTCTATCGATTAAGCCACCTCATTTGTGGGCCTTTGTCACTGTCGCGCCAGGAAAGGAACACAGCGGCAGCTCCCAGGCTTGTGTCTTTTTCTTCTCTGTGTTCTTCCTCTTTCCTCTAGAGTTGCCCTGTGTCCTTGAGGATTATACACACAGAACAGCTAAGTCCTGGCAGCTCGTGTCCTCTGTGGACAGGAGTTTTGATCCTTGACCTAGATTACGTTTATTGCAGCAAATTCACTTGTCTACTCCTATTTGGCTCTGGTTTTTTTTTTGCCCCAATGTAACTTGTACCACGCCAGCTACACCAAGCGTCCTGCATCCGGGTGAGATGATGTCTGGGGGAGGGGGTAGGCAATGTGGCCATCGCGCATTGGGAGCGGGCTTTTTTTTCTCGCAGCCTGGGACTGGTGGTCTCAGGCTGGAGGCTTGGGGCTGTGCTGGCTCTTGCTCTTGGCCTTCAAGTCCAGGCTGGACCGGTACTGGCTGGCTGTTTGTCTGGGGTCCTGGGCTGGTTTCTCCTGAGGTAGGCCTGCTGGGGGGGGGTGGGGGGTGGGAGGCCCTCCTGGGCGGGGGGAGGCTCTGAGCTTGCTCACACTGCTACGTAAAGGGAAATATTGAGCAGGGAAGTGACCCCCCCTGCCCCCTCAAAAGGCACTTCCTCCACCAAAGCCATTGAGCCAGATGGTTGGAGATGTTTGAGTCCTATCCTCTGCCTGTTTCTGTCATCGCCCTGGACGGCCTTTTTTATGCTGGGACTTCTGCTGCTAGTCCTTGTGCTGAAGGTGGGCTGGGAGGGAAGGGGGGCAAGCGAGGGGCGATGGAGATGGGGTGGTGACCAGTTCGAGTCCCAGCTTAGTGACCTTGTACAACAGCCTTAAGTACTTAGGGACCCTGCGCAGCACTTCCTAGGAGGGGCTGCGTGTATCTTTATACCTGCAGCCCCAGTTTGGCATGTGCACATGAAAGGTGCTTAAATGCTGCTTGGGTAAAAGTAGCTGAAAACACAACTCCTGCTACAGGGGAGGATGATTCTGGCAGCCGCACAGGGCAGAGGAGGGAGGTGGGGAAGAATTGGTCGTAGTAGTTGAGGTGAAACATGGAGAAAGCCTCAATCACTGCTTGGTCCACAGGGCCAGGGAGGATGGAGAAAAGGAGGAGACCTGTTCTCTCTGGCTTTGCACTTCGCGTTTTGCCCTGTGCTGCCTGCAGTGGGTACCGTGGCTGCTGTCGTCCTAAGAGCCTTGCAGGCTCCGTCTTCCGGTTCCCATGATGGCTGCAGAACGGAGGTGACTGGCCTAACAGCCCACAGCCCACAGCCCATACCGGTCGGGCCGGCCTGGGACCCAAGCTGGTGCAGGATGCTGGCGCAGGACCAGAAGGGCCCCCTGGGGGAGGGGTTGGGGGTGGCTGAGGCTTCTGTGTGGCTGCCGGTGTGGATGGGGGTCCATTAACAAGTGAGTTCGTTGGGTTGACCCAGTTGGAAGCAGGAATGCTTTTAGATTGCCTTTGTCCGGGCTTTGGCAGGTCCCCCACTCCATCATTTATTGATGGTGCTGGTGCCTCTCCCTTGACTGAGTGCTTTTGGCCGCAGAGCGATGCTTGGGGGGAGAGGTTGCTTGGCTCCTTGAGGCTCCCTGGCCTCCCTGGGGTTGCAGGTGCCGCCACGGTGCCTCCAGTGCTCACTCCCTCGCCCGGGGTCCCTACTTCTCCAAGTAGGCTTCGTGTCTCGCATGGAATGCCATCAGTGAGCAGACTTCATGAGGTTCACCATGCAGACATGGTCCTGGATGTTCCCCGCACCATCTCCCTTGGCCCTCATCCTCTCCCTGCCTATTGCCCTGAACCAAAGTTCTTGAGCCTGGAAGTCTCTGGCCTGGACCATCCCTTGACCTCATTCCTGGCTCTGTGAATCTCTGATTCATCAGACATTGACTGAGAACCTACAGTGTGCTGGGCACTGGGGACACTCAGATGAAGTGCCTTCCCTGCCTCCACATCTCTTGACCAGGGTGGAGAGGTGGGTGGCGAGTGACTGGGTGGGTGGGGGTGACCTGGCCCAGACCTCGCCCTCTGATCCGCAGGAAGATGCTGTACTGAAAGAACAAACAGAGCCCGAGGTCGGGGCACTCTCCGCGGAGGAGGTAACATTTGAGTTGAGCTTATGAGGCTGAACAGGGACTTGCTAAGTGAAAGAGTCCGGGCTCTAAGGGGGAAAAGAACATTCACAGCCCAGAGAGGAGACTGTATGCGTTTGGGGAACCAGCTATTAATTCCACAAATATTTACTGAGCACCTGCTCCACGCCAGCCTCGTGCTGGGAACATAAATCCTCCATAGCCCCGATTATGAGAAATTTACAAGACATCTTCTTTGGCGGGGACCTTTACACAAAATGAGGAATTTGGACGCAGACCTTTTGTATACACTAGAAGTTCTCAAACTAGGGTTTTTGAGCCCTGGGATTATGCAAGATGATCCACTGGGAGAGGAGGAAAAAAAATCGAAGCCTCTATTTATAAGCATTTTTTTAAAAAAAGAATTGGAGCTTCTCGAATATTTACTGTACGCGTTGACCCTGGTGCCTGTACTTAGCCCCTATGCCGTGCATGTTGCCTGCGTCAGGGAGGGTGGGAGGGAAATGGAGTGAGAGGTTCCATGAAATCGACAAGGGCTCCTTGCCGTCCTCCCTCACTGTTAGCACATTGTAACATATTTACATCTGTTCCTGCAGTGGATTTATGGGTGCTCTTATCTGACTTTAACTAGCTGACCCTCACACAATGGACAAGGTCTCAACAAGTTTCCTGGAAAGACACTGGGGGCTGGAGAGAGGGTGGGTCACCCAAGCGCAAGCCAGACAGCAAGAACTTGGCAAGGCTGTTGCTCCCTCCCCCACCCCAGCCTGCTCTCAAAGGGCCCCTTGTCCTCTTTCCATCCTGAGTTAAAAGTGGTAACAATCCAATTGTAACCAGTGGAAGCCAGACCAGAAATAGTCAAAATTACCAAGGTAATTGGCAACATAGATTCAAATCTCCTGATGTCAGTAATATTCTTTCCCTAAAGGTTTGTGGTCTTTTAGATATTGCCGCGGGATGATGGCACATGTGAGTGCCCAGACACATAGATAAAAATACACCCCTTAGGGATGGATACCAGCATCTGTTTGATTAGACACAGCAGTCAAAGTAGTTTGGACATCCTGGCTCTAGGCAGTAAGGAGCCAGTGGAAGCTGTCGAAGCAGGACAACGACTTGTTTGGTTAATTTCGGAAGCCCTTCCCTGGCAGTGGTGGAATGAGAGACTGGGGAAGAGCGAGTAAGAAGGGCTTTTGCAGAAGTCCAGGTGAGCGAGGATGAGGTCCTGAACCCAGGTGAAGGGGACAGGAGAGGAGAGGGAAATTCTACACGTGAACTGGACTCAGTGACTAATAAGTTTGGAAAACACGGCAGGGGGAGGATCCAGGGTGAGCCCCGGCTCTCTGAGTGACTGTGGGCGGGTAGTGGTACCGTTGACCGAGGTGGCAGATGGCAGTGAGGGGTGAGTGTGGGGAGGGAGATAAAGAGTCTGGATTCGAGCAGGTTGAGTCAGAGATGCCCGTGAGAGCGGTGGGTGGAGCTATCCTGCTTGGTCAGGCTTCTGGGGGTCTTGGGCTGCGGGCACCCCTTGCCCAGGCAGGGCCCAGGTGAGTGAGTGCTTGAAGGAAATGCAATGAGTTCAAACGTGATGAGTTCATAAGGCAGTACTGGTGTCTCCTGTCCAGTCTCTAGCCTTCCCAGGGGCCAGACCTTTTCCATATCGTATTTCTGGGAACCACCCAAAGTGTAGGTTCCCCTTGTTTTCTTCCTCTTCTGAGCCGTCTTAGGCTGTGGGCAGGCTCCTACTCATGGGGCTTCAGGCAAAAGTAATTGGGAAAGCCTGATGAGGCTGGGTGTGCCCTTGCTCTCATCTTCTGGTGCGAAGATAAGCAAAGTGAAGGGCAGGGGAGGAGCCTGGTGGGGCAGGAGGGGGCGTGGGTGCCGAGCAGGTGCCAAGGCTGGGATAGGTGTTGGGTCACTGAGGCTCCGCGGTGGGGGGGGGGGGGGGGGCATCATTTCTGAGTCCAGTCATTTCTGAGTTGCAATTTCTGGGCTGTCCCCGGTCAGGATGTGCTTGTCTGAGGGTCCACCCGGGGCTTGACACGGAGAAGGCTAGTGGTTTTGTCGGTGACGCCTCTGAGGACGGCATGTGGAACTACCAGCTTGGCCCTCTGGTGGGATCCCGGGCTCTGTGTGTTTGGGGGGCAGGGTGTGTGACGTGGACGGGAGGCTCGTGGTTGTCTTCTTCCGTTTTAGTATTTTCCTGTGGCAGGGAAAAGAAGAGAAGAACAGATTGGGGGGGGGGGGAAGCAAGAGAATGAAGCAGAGTTAGGAATGAAGGAAGAAAAATGAAGAGGAGAGAGGAAGAGAAACAGAAAACAAGAAGGAGAGAAGAAAGGTATCTAGGAAATTCCTTCCCCGCTGAAAGAAATGGAAAGATCAGGATTGAGACGGGAAGTGAGGGCCATGGACAGGAAAACAGAAGGCGGTGAGAAGGCAGAAGCACGGAGATGTGGACGAGACAGAGGGCGAGGGGTGGGGGGGGGTGGTGCGGAGGGAGGGAGGGATGGAGAGAGGCCTGCTTGGATAAAGCACTTGGCCCCGCCTTCCTTCTGCCCCCACCATCTGCCCGGTTCTCAGTTGCAGAATCAAAGGGGCCAGAGCCCCAGCCAGCTGCCCGGTCTCTATTCCCGACCCCCCAGCCGGGCCGCGGGAAGGGGTCAGAGGCGGTGTCACCATTGCTTCTGCTGGGCAGGGGGCCCTCAGGCAGGGTCTGGAGAGGAGCCAGGCTGACCCGTGGTCCCGGCCCCTGGGAACCAAAGGGGTGTCTGCCTTCACGCAGTAGTCCTTCCTGGCTGCTTCTCTCGACTTGCTTTTCCCTGCGATGGAACAGAACCGTGAGCCCGCGTGCCGGGTGGTCACTAAGGACCTTACAGTGCAGAGCGGGAAGACTGGGTCATAATAAACCGGGGCCGAGGCAGTGCGTGGGGTGAAGCCCTTCGTAACCGTCACACCCTGTGCGTGGCAAGCGGCACACGCTTGCACCCTGGCAGCCGGGCCGTGGGCTGCAAAAGCGGTGAAGCCTCTGAATACTGAGGGCTGGTTTTCTGAAGCCAACTCATAATGGGAAGAGAAATGCCATCTCAGAGGCCTGGGGAGCAGGGGCCTACTCTGGCTTGAGTCGGTGACACACGTCTAGACAGAGAAGGTGTCGTCACAGGGGGGATCCCGGGTGCACAGGAAATAAGCTGCATGGCTCTGAACAAACCCAGGTCAGAGGACAGGGCCTGGGAGTGGGGGATGCTGGTAGGTTCCTGATGGAGAGGAACTGTGGTGGAGCCCTAGTGGGGGCTGTGGGGCCTTTTCAGAGAGAAAATTTCCCTCACACTCCCCCCCCCCACCCCCTTCCCTTGATCTGATTGTGTGTTCATTTGGTGCCCAGTTACTGATTTGGCTTCCATGGGACCCTGATGCCAGGAAGGAGGTCACCTGAGGTGGGGACTCATCCCGCTGGTCCCTGGAGTAACTATTTTAAAAAATCAATACGTTGGCATAACCGCAGCAAGAAATGCTACGTGTCGAGTGAGAACTTACCAGACTCTGCTGAACGCGTTGCGTGAATATGGCACCCGGCGTTGCCAGCGGTCTCGCCAGGCGGGCGTTCCTTCCTCCGCCTCGTAGATGGGAAGCCGGGCTCGGGTCCGGGGTTTGCGGCAAGGCTCTGGAGGCCAAGAGCCCGGTCTCTTCACCCTTCTCTTCTCGGAGGGGGTGGGGGCGATGCTGGGCTCGGAGCCCGGGCCCAAGTACAGCCTGAGTCACCCCCACTGGACGTGGGCGGTGTGCGTCTGCCCCTGAGAAGGCGGTGTGAGAAGCCCCGGGTCTGGACAAGCGGGGCTCGGGCCACGTGCTGGCACCGGCCAATGCCTCTCGGGGTTGGGGGGGGGGGCGGCATCTCTGGGAGGCTCTGCTGGCCCGGGGGCCTCCCCGCTGGACTCCCCCAAACCTGCAGCCAGGACCGCTGCATCTGCAGGACACGGGGCTGGATTTGTAGCATGGAGGTGCTCGCTCCGTCCCTCGTTCTGGGATCAGTAAGGGAAGATGAAGGGCCGGCGGGAGTGTCAGCCTAGGGATCCAAAGAATGGGGGCAGCCGAGCAGGAGGGGAGCTGATGTGAGGGCCGGTGTCTGGCTGAAAGGAGATTTGGAAGCCAGATTGGAACCAGCATTCCAGGGGACCGGGAGCTGGCAGGGAACCAGAGGAAGAGAGGGGAGAAGGGGATTTGCTAGAGGTGAAGAAAAGAGGGACCCTCTGTAGGCCCGGGGGTGGGGCTCCAGCCAGCCAATGGCAGCTGCTTTTGCCCCACCTGGGACCCAGGGGCACAGAGGACCCTAAGCTTGGGAGGGAAGTGAGGCAGCCACCTCTGGGTCTCCACCACGAATGCTTCCTGGGGCTGCCGGCAGCTGGGGAAGGGAGACTGGTGGCAGCTTTGGCTGCTGCCCAACCCTGACTCATGCCTTCCAGAGCCACCACATCTTATTTTAACATTTCCCAGGGCTGTCATCGGCACCAGGAGTTAATTGCAAGAGGGCTGTGGGGGAAGTGGGAGAGGGTGTTCGCACTCGGAGCACGGAAAGGGGCTGGGACTCCTGTTGCTGGAGGAAAGCCTCAGCCTCCCTCCGCCTCCCTGCTCTGCAGGGCGGTCAGGAGAGGAGATGTCTGGGCTCTGGGCGCAGACTCTAGGCAGGCTCCCCGGGGAGAGGCACCGGAGTGGACAGACAAGGTCCTGGCTGCGTTTGCCCCTCGTCCCACAGAGGCGGGCATGCAGACACGGCTCCCAGGCTCGGGGTGCAGAGATAAAATGCTAATCGCATTTTTCTCCACCTTCTGGGCCTGCAGGGTTTTCGCTTGCTTCATGGGGCCGGTATTCCCCTTCCGCTTTCCCTGCCAGACAGGGAGGGGGGCGGGCACTGATCATCTTACCCAGCAGGGGCTGAGCACCTCCCCCTGGGCCCCCAAATCCAGAGGCTCCCAAAGACACTTCAAGGTTTCATCTGGGCCCGAAGTGAGTGGGGCCATCCAGACTGCTTTTCCAGGCAGAGCAGCCAAGGAATAGAGCTAGAACTACATCTAGAAGGCCCGGGGACTGGGGCATCCCGATGGGCCCCGGTGCACCCAAAGGCCCATCATTTTGCTTGTCTTGGGAATGGAACTCCTATTTTTATATTTCCTTCCTTCCTTCCTTCCTTCCTTCCTTCCTTCCTTCCTTCCTTCCTTCCTTCCTTCCTATGTTTGTTTATTCTTAAGAGAGACAGAGCATGAGCTGGGGAGCAGCAGAGAGAGAGAGAGGGTGACACAGAATCTGAAGCAGGCTCCCAGCTGTCAGCACAGAGCCCGACGCGGGGCTCGAACTCACGAACCAAGAGATCATGACCTGAGCTGAAGTCGGACACTTTGCCGACGGAGCCACCCAGATGCCCCTTTTATATTTTCATCACTGGGGGCAAACGTTTGTGCAGTGCTTGGCAGCTGGCAAACTTCTTCCACAGGTTTTCTGATTTAAGCCTTAAAGCGCTCCGTGAGGTGGGCCTTCTAAGGCCACTCGTTGACGCAGATGAGGGAGGTGATGCCCCAGTACGTACCAGAGCCAGGACCCAAACCAGTCTGAGGGTTTGGCGCTGGGAGGGCCCTGCCTCTGAGATAAGGACCTGGCCCCGTGAGAGCAGCCTCACCCCAACGATGCCTGGGCCTCTGGCGACATGTCTGTTCAAATTGTAAAGTCCCTTATTTTGACCTCTCCTGCTTCCCTAGAGTTACCAGTGAAACCTCAGAAGCACAGTTCTCTGCTCTACGGACAGGGAAGTTGGGGGTGGGGGGATACTCTGAAGTCATTAGTACCTCTTCTGCAGAAGGGCGTCCACACCCCGTTTCTTCCCCAAGTCCCTAAGTCTGGGCTCATGGTCAGATTCCAGAGCCTTCTCGCCCGGAGGCAGAACACACACTGTACTACTGTCCTGGAGTCTGAGGTGGACCCAGCCCTACCCCTACCCCAGCTCTTGGCTCCCCAACTCTCTCTCTGTTTTTAAAAGTTTTATTTATTTATTTTGAGAGAGAGCAGGGGAGGGGCAGGAAGAGGGAGAGAGAGAGAGAATCCCCACTCTTGGCTCCTCAACTCTGTCCCTTTTTCCCCCCCCAAGTTTTATTTATCTATTTCTTTAGAGAGCAGGGGAGGGGCAGATGGAGGGGGAGACAGAATCCCAAGCAGGCTCCGCACTGTCAGCACAGAGTCCAACATGGGGCTCGAACCCACGAACCAAGAAATCATGCCCTGAGCTGAGATCAAGAGTCCGACGCTTAACTGACTGAGCCACCCAGGCATCCCTCCCCGACTCTCTTTCATAGACATGCCTATACCCGAGTTTCCTCAATGTGTGAGTTTTTTCACGTTCTTGCAAGTGGGTTTCTGGTTTGGTCCCTATTTCAAGCCCTTCTTCCAGGATTCTGCACTCATGCCACTTTGGTCCCTGACCCTTACCTCTCACCCACACATTGGGCACCCCTTCCTGAGGTCTGTCGTTTCTCCTTGTGCCCATGTCATGGCTGCCAGACCCTGCCCACAGGTGCCCAGGCCTGCGTCACCTCCTCCATGGGTCCCTTTCCAGCCCTGGCCCTGGGATGAACACTAAACCTGAGATTGGACTAGGAAGAGAGAGACCTGAATGGAAGGAGGGGAAGACCTAGGAAAGGGGGCAGTGGACCACCACCCTGGGGGCTACAGGGAAGCCCTGAGAGGGACCTGGCAGAAGGGAGCCCAGGAGGGTGGCCCCTCTGCTTCTGGGGCCCTCTTCTCTTGGCCTCCAGTGTAACAGCCCCCATAGCAGAGTGGCTGGCCCCCCAGGGCACAGTTGCCTTAGATAGTTTTAAAAACCATTACAACAGTTCTAACTGGGGAGAACCAGCCTCCAGCTAGGCCATAGGGTCAATAGCGTTTAATCTCCTGCCTGTGATCTTTCCGCTCTTGTGGCCAGCTGTCAAACGATCAGCTTGGATCAGCTGAAGACGGAAATGTAATTATTTATTTTGAAGCCGTTCGTGTTTAATTCCACAAAAATTGCGCCACCGAGCAGAGGTTATGGGGGATTACTGGAAAAAGGGAGATCGGAGTGACTTCGGGCCTGATTCACATCTGCCTCCCTTCCAACAGGTTGGCCCCTTGCAAGGGACCATTGGTTTTGACGGATGGCTGCGTGTGTAGGCCTTGCCTTTAAGACATAGATGCTTCAGGTCTCTGTGCCTTGAGCAGTGGGAAGTCGGGCGGGAGGCCTGAGCCCTGTGCTTCGCCAGGGTGAGTGCTCATCTCCTTTTCTGTTCTTAATCATCCTAGTGACGGCATGCCCTCAGACTGCCGGGAGGGCAAGGGAGGGGGGGAAGTTGGTGCCAAGTGGATTGACTGGAGCGTGTGTGCGTGTGTGCACCCACGTGTGTGTGTCTGAGGTTGGATGGGGAGGAGCGGGGTGGAGCGAATCAAGGTTCCATGCAACCCGGATGTGGTTGGGGAGTGATGGGGAGGCCGTTCCCTTGGATGGACAATCCAGCTGGGCAACAGCAGCTCTTTCTGGAGAGGCACGGGTGGCCCCAGGAGCTTGGTCTGCTGCTGTTTTGGAGTTCTAGGCACGGGGGGCTGGAGCCTGGCTGGTCCTGAGACCTGTGACTGGGATTTCTTGGGGGAGGTGGGGGCCGTAACCTCTCCCGGGCGCGTTCAGTTTAGAAACCCATGGGAAGGGTGTGCCGTCCGGCAGGCATTCCCAGGCCTCTGTCCTCAGGGGCCTCAGTCTGTTCTGAAGTTAGATTCTGGCCAGTTGTCCCCTGGCCTTCTGTCCCCGTCATCCAAATTTAAGTGCTAGATGCAGGCTGACCGCAGCTCTCTTCTCTCCATACTGCTCTGAGTTCCTCCTCCCCTTCCTCCTCCTCTCCATTCTGGGAGAAAGACTCTGTGTTCTCAACGTTTCTCTGAAAGACCGCTTTCCTTTCCCAAACTCAAACCTGAGGACCCTTGGCTGCTTTTTGTCCACAGCCAGTGGTTAGTCTTCCGCTCGTCGTGTTCGAGGAGGCAGGAGGGAAGACGAGGGGGCAGTATTCTTCCAGCTCACTGCTGTCACTGCTTAAACACTTCCACCTCCCAAGGCCACGTGAAATAAAACCCTTTCGCGTCTGGGACTTCGAGCCTCTGGGCAGAACCATCCGTGGCCCCTCCTGTCGTGTCTCCCAGTGCTGACCCCGTCACTCTTTCAAGGAAGAGTCTGACGTCTCTGAGTCCAGCCCCCCTCCCTGGGTGACGTGAACGGATGCTTCCTTGACTGGCACCTTAGCCGCCCCCCTCCCCAATTCTTGAGAAACCTTCACCTAGGCCTCAGCCCCACTGCCCGCCATCTTGCCCGCGGCTCGGTGTCTTCTTGGCCTGGTGAAACTCAGGCGCCAGCTGTCCGTCCTCCCGCCTTACTCTCTTGTCCTCCCGCCCTCCCACTCCCTCGTCCTCATCACGCCTGCTCCTCAGTGTCCTAAAGATCCAGCTCCCGGACCGTCCAGTCTCTCTCAACCTGGCAGCCCCTTCTTGGCTTTGCCCTCTATCCTCCCCCACCCAGCCCCCAAGGCCAGTGCCCTCAGCACACCTCTCTCCTGCCAACACCTGGCCAGCCAAATGCCAGCCCTCCACCTCCTCACGCCTGCACCTGGGATGCTGGAAAACTTCAGCCTTGGGGACGTGACCACAGCAACAGCATTGTCTCCGACCTCCCGGCTGACCTGTCCCCGCCCCCGACGATCCCTCTCCATATCCATGACCGGCACTCTCCCCATGGTGGCTCTGTCGAACTTTCAGGGCTCTCAGGTTCCCCAGCATGCTGCCCGCTCCCCCAATCCTCTCAACCAATGTTGGGACCGCACAGGGGCAGTAGCGACCTTCGGTTCCTTGCCTCTCTTCACCCTTCGCACAACCACAGACGAATCTGTGTCCAAAACCCTCTGTATCTTTCCTTCGGGTGCAGCAGAAAGTTCTTCATCCTTTCAAAGCCTTCTGAACCGCTCTCTCCAAACATTAATTAGCCATCCAGGTCTCCAGCACCCCTTTCTACGGCGTGTAGCATCATCCAGGCCTCCTCCTGTCAACTCCCTGGACTCTGTATGTCCAGCTCTGACCACTGCCAGGTGGCTTCCCTTCCCCTCACTGCTCAGCCAGGGGGAGAGAGGTCAGCCCCCTCTTCTCGTGGAAACACGTGGTCTTTCTGTGGTGCCCCGCCCTCGGGCACCCCTTCTGCCCACGTTTGCTGCCACCCACGTGGTCTGGCCTCGCTCCCTTCCTTCCTTCCGCCGGGACTGCTCCCGCCGAGGCCTGACGTCCTTGGTGTTGTGACCACTGCCAAGTGCACGATGGCCTTGCCGCGCTTCTCTGCAGAGTTTGCCTGCCGCCCCGGAGACTTTCTGCTACCGTGATTCCCGTCGCCTCCTGGTTGGATGATCTTTTCTGTCTCCTCCACCTGGTGGTTGGCATTCCTTCGGGCTCCCACTGTGGCCCTGCCTTTCTTGCTTGTATCTTCTCCCTGGGGACTTCGTCCACTTCCAAGGTTGCATCTGTCACCTGGGTGCTGCTCTCTCCCGAATTAAGTTGTCTAGTCCAGAGAATTGTCCCAAGCGATAAATCCGTATTTCCGTTGCCCGGGAGACCTCTCTTGAAGGTCCAAAGGTACCTGGAATCCAACAGGGAAGAACGAAATTGCCTTCTGCTGTGAGCGGACTGCCGTCCCCTGTTGCCCACATCAGCATCCCAGGGTTGTCCCCCCTTCCTTACTTGCATGGAGCTGATTGCCAGACTGGGCTGCCTCCCCACCTTGCCTGCCCTGGACCGGGCTCCCAGCATCTCTCTCAGCAGCAAGGCCCCTGGTGACCTGCCCTTGGCCACGACTTGACCCTCAAAGCCTCTGACCACACTAAACCTTCAGTGTCCGCCTCTCCTGCCTCTCGTTTCCTTGAGGTTAGAGCGCCTTCTTTCATCACCTCCTCTGCATGGCAGCTGATGACTTAGTCGTCCTTTCCAACTCTGCACATGTCACCTCATCCAGGAACACTTCTGTGAAACCACCCTCGAACCGGGTCTGTGCAGCCCTCAGTGCCCTTAGAGCCCCCCTGCTCACCTCTTAAAGCACCAGCTGCCCTGTAATAACCACTGTAATATCACCTCCGCCCCTCTGTCTCCCCCACCGAGGTCTGGGGCTGTCTCTCTTATTCCTGTGCATCAAAACAATGCCATATGATTATCGAGTAATCAAGGAGGACTTCCTGGGAGAGGTGATTGTTAAGTGGCATTTTGTAGGCAGCCATAAAATGGTGCGAAAAGGAGGATGTAAGTGAACTGGGTAGAGTGTGGGGGTGGGTGGGTAGTCTCAGACTCTGACTTCTTCAGGAGTAGGGAAGATAGAGAACTGACTATATTTAACTGGCGGGACGGAGGGTGGGGGACACCGGCAGAAAGCACGCCTCAGTGACTGGCATCACAGTCTGGAGAAAGCACAGGGGTTTGCTGTTGCTGGTTTCAGGTGGCAGGGCTGGGGTGGGGGGGTGGCACCGTGTGGTACAGATGGAGGGAGGCAGTTGGGATAGAGCCACTGGCGGGCTCCTTCAGAAACCAGCAGGTGGGGTGTGACTTTGCCCACCCTCCCTGGCACGACTCCCAGGTGTTTTGGAGGCGCTGGGCCTGGAGGTGCTCACTCGCAGGCTGCCGGGCCGGCCCCGGAAGCCACAGGTGGGCATGTTGGACCAGAGACACAGGAAGCAGGCACGGCCTTCCCTTTTCTTCTCTGAGCCTTCCTGAATGGATGGAGCCCACCGTCCCTGTTGGGGGAACCAGCTCCAAGGCGGACAGGGTGTTTGAGACCACGGGTGAGATGAGTCCTATTGTAGTCCCTTCCAGGCCAAGGAATTACAGACTTGAGCCTCC
Source organism: Panthera leo (assembly GCF_018350215.1). NCBI lineage: Eukaryota > Metazoa > Chordata > Mammalia > Carnivora > Felidae > Panthera > Panthera leo. Next base: position 15,783,379 of record NC_056688.1, on the reverse strand, counting down.
ATGTGAGTAAGACGCAGGTAAACCCAGCGCGCTGGGTGGGGATCAGGCATCTGTGTAGATGCTGGTAGAGGAGGTGCTGGTGGCCGTTTCGGCCACAGGAGGGCGCACAGGCTCCAGGAACGGTTTCTCAGGGCTGGCCAATAAGGTGTCCAGGAGGGGTGGCTAGATGTGAGAGCATTGGCTGCAGATGGGACAGCAGGACTCAACTCTCACCTTTCAGAATCACTCTGTCATTGTCCCTAGCACGAGGGCCATTCGTGGGTTCATTGTTGTAAGAAGCATTTGCCGAGAACCTGGGGTGGAGGTGGGGCCAGCTCTGAGCCAGCAGGCTCTGGGGAGGTAGAGTCAGACAAGCCCACGTGGATATTGTGGGGGAGCAGACAGTCTGGGCAGGGAGTCTGACCGTCAAAACTGCAGTCTCCGTGTGGCGTGTCTGTGCTGTGACAGAGGGACATGCCGAGTGCAGTGGGGGCGAGTGTTGATTCTGCTTGCGACTTGGGAAAAGGCTTCCCACTGTGGGTAGTATTTGCTGTGGGTCTTGAAGAGTGAGTAGGAGTTCATCAGGCCAGAAAGTTAGGGAAAAGGCAGTCCCGGCAGGGGAATGTCGTGAGCCGGGGCCTGGAGGCAGGAACCCAAGCTGGCTAGGCAGGTGAATGTCCGCTGGGAGGAGGCTGGCTGGCAGAGGGTGTTGGCTACTGGGTTGGGGACGAGATGGGGAGGGAGTCTGGGCAGATCCAGGTTGTGTGGGGCCGGAAGCTTTAAGGTTTTGGAGGCTTCTTGGAACATGAACACCAAGCTGGGCAGAGGGGCTTGGAAGGGTGCACATAAGCAAGAGATCTGAGGCTTAAGCTTATTAGCTGCATGGAAAATCCCCCTGTGCGTGGGAGACACATCTGCGACATCTTCCCTGTTTCCTTTTAGATTTCCTGCCTGCCCTCAGCAGCTGGCTTCCCTCGGGCAGCAAAGAGTTTCTGCTTTCTGCCTCCCTTCGCGGGTGCCCCGGAGCCTCCGGCGGTGGTTCGGGACCAGATTCAGGAAACCAGAGTCCGGGGCTCTCCTGGAGGCAGGGAGGCCGCACTGCTCTGCTGGGGGAGGGGGCTGGGGATGGCTTTTCACACCCAGTCTATGCAAATAGTGGCCCACAGTTTTTCCACGGGGCGTCTGTAACTCCGTCCAGGTTAACACCTTAAATAATTCACAGGTGTGGAGCATTTTCTGTGGCCCAAGCACTTTTCACACCTCGCCGCACCCGGGTGAAGGGCAGGTAAACCGTTCCCGCCGCAGAAGGCTCATGATTGGCCCAAGGATACCTGGCGTGCTGTACCCTGGCGGGTGGACCTCATGCTCGGAGCCCTCGCTGCTTCACCCTGTTGCCTCTGGCTCGCCGTCAGCTCGACCAGATACTTAACCCCGAGATCGCTTTCCTTGGGCACCTGCACAGGGCAATGATTCACCATGGAAGTGAAACCACAAATGATGTGGCTGGCTTTGATACTCTCCTGTCTTGCTGTGTTTTGATGGTAAAGGCATACGCACAGGTAGGGTGGAGCTTGACCGCCTTTCTGACCCTGTCTGTGTCGACACGGTGGTGAGAGCACGTTCTCACCTTTACCCCCTTCCTGGGCTGATGGGAGCGCTCACACCTGGGTGACCTCTCCATCTCGGGCTGTCACCCGTGCAACAGGTCTCTGAGACTCAGCACTGATTTGCAAGATTTCCTAGGTGGCTTGAAGCCTGTATTTAATTTGGGCGTCTCAGCCAGGGCAGGGCCAGGAGAGGGGTGGCCGCTCATTCCAGCGGCTTTCGTCAAGCAAGCAGTACGAAGCATCTGCTGTGTTAGACACTGTGCGAGCCCCGTAAGGATAGAGCTGAATCAGCCGCACCTTGTCCTCGCGGCTCGCTCCGGCATCTGCCTGTTCCGGGTACGGAACTGGGCGGGGAGACGGGAACGTGGACGAGCAGCCAGCCGTGTGTCTGTGCACGAGAAGCTCACGGAGTATTTCAGGGTGTCAGCAGAGAAGAGGAAAAGGCCTGACGTCATCTTTACAAAACTGGGAAGGACAGTTTCCCTGCTTCTCGTGCCATCAGCTGTAGTGAAAAGCAGTGGCTTTGACCTGCCCTGATTCTTGGCCCCAGACACAGGCAGAGATGAGCCTCTGACCATCGTCACAAAAATGTAGAGTAGAGCCTCCTCGCTCTGTCTCTCTCCTGCTTCCCCTAATGGCAAGGATCAGAAATGGTGAAGTATGTGGAGTGCAAGTGTATTTCTGCTCCTGGACGAGTTCTTTGGCAGGGACTTAAGGAAATAGGATGGGAATGGGTCAGGGGAGGTCAGTGGAGACATTTTCTCCAAAGGCTGCACAAAGGTTTGGGAGCCTCTGGTGTGGGGTTTCGTACACATCAGGGTGAGTAGGGCTACAAGAGAGAGAAAAGGGGGGGGGGATCACCCAAGGATTCAAGTGTTTCTAGATGCTTCAAGGCCAGATGCAGAAAACCCCAAAGCCTCCGAACCTGCAACCATACAAAACAGCCCAAGTTTAGTGTGTTCTCTGCAACATGCATGACTCAGCCTGTGCTGTGGCCAGGAAGCAAGAGGCTTGGGTGATAAGGATCACCTCTGAGGCTAGAGGACCCCTGGGGTGCTCAGAATGAGTACCTGCCTCTGTGTGTGTGTCAGCTGTCTCCCCTCCTCCCTTCTCCCCCTAAACATCTGGCAGACATCAACAAGAAGAGTCAAAGAGCGAAAGCCTCCTTGCCCTTGAACTTTCCCAGAAGCTGCGGGAGCCTGGAGACAGCAGAGGTGGCTGATGGTCGGTATGAGTGGCTGAGAGCCAGTGCTCTAGCTCGCCTGGGCTGTGCATGACTTCTGGTCCACTTGAGCAGGGGCCTGGCTTTGTCTGGGCAGGGGCCTCAGCGCAGGTACCCCTGGCTGGCCCTGCAGCACCTGCTCTTTGCAGGCTTTGGAGCTTTGGGACCTCTGGGGCCACCCCATGCCTAGGATAATACCTGGGAGAAAGAAAATGCTGTGTGATTTCCCAAAGCCCTTTTGTCTTCCCTCGTATGAGTCTCTCAACAGTGCCACAAGGTATATATATATCAGTTATTAGCTCTTGATTTGACGGAAGATGAGCTTGAAGTTCCCAGTGGCTCACCCAGGATTGCACACTAGTGTGTGCTGGGGCTCCAGGGTTCCTCCCTCGGAAGGTAAGCTCTGTGCTCCTTCTGGGACTCTGAATGGACTTTACAGAGCCTCCCTAAACCCTTTGCTCCTGAGAAGCCTGGGTCCTCCAGTCCCTAGAGACCCTGATGCAGCAGAAGGTAGTGTGAACTCAGTGGGACGGGTGCCCCCAACAGCTCCTCAAACCCACCCTCCCTCCCTCCCTCCCTCCCTCCCTCCCTCCCTCAGCATCTGGTCGGGGAGATACAGTTTACGCAGAGGAAGTGTTGACGGCAATCCGGGCAGGTGGAGTTAGATCCTGCCCGGTTTTTGATCCCACCTCCCACCCATAAGCCATTTTGAGTATACGCTTGGATATTTATGTATTTATAAATTATATTTGTATTATGCTCTAGTATAAATGGCCATTAATCACACACACACAACACACACACACACACGCACACACACACACACACACACGCACACACACCCACAGGAGAAAGATGGGACAAACATGCAAGAATACAGGATTACAGCTTCCTTTGAAACGCTCCCAGAGGGCGAGGGCGGTTTACCTTCACTCTCTGTGGACTGCCCTCTCGGCCACCTCCTCCCCCCGCCAGAGCTGTTCCCTTCTCTGGCTCACCGTGGCGTCATCCCCGTTGCAGCTCATGCCGGGGCAGTGGCCACACTCCTGCCCTTGAGGTAGGGCTCTCATGTCCCGAGCCTGCTAACAGCATCAGGGAGACACTTGTCTCCTGTTGCCCCAACGGCTCCTGCTTGCAATGTCCCATGGAAAGTTGAGTGAAACGGCACTGTTGTTTTTTTTTTTTTTAAAGCTAAAATAATACTTGTTACAAAAGTAGCACGTTATGATTATTGACAAAACTGCTGTGGTTTTTACTTGTTCTTTTTTGCAGCTCTTCAGCTTGGAGGCAGGCATGAGTTGTGGGCGGAAGGAAATGTGAGGGGTGGTTTCCCCTCCCTAACCTTACCCAGGGCCTGTGGCATATTGTTCCTTGAGGACATTTTCCTTCCCAGAGGGCATCTCTCTGTCTTCTGGGCTGGCCTGGTGTTCGGCCATTACTCATAAGCTTAATCCAGAGCTGTGGTTTTCCAGCCACTTTGTCACCTGTGCCTTACCCCCAAGCCACTTGTACTGTTATTCATTTTTTTTCTTAAACCTGGCTCACTTGCAAGAATTAAATCTCTTGTTTCTTGAAACTTGTCCTAAGTCACGAACTCCACAAAATCCAGACCTGCTGTGTTAATTTCTCTTCTTAAACACATTAAGATACATGCACGACTATTAAAAACATGGCACCAGGTACCGGCATAATCCCCTCCTGATCGCCCGTGGGTGCACCCATGCTCTGGGGAAGACCGATGTGGTGGGGCGGTGGGGAAATCCTTGGCCAGGTTCCGTCTGAACCCAAGAGCCACCTCCTAGAACACCGTTGACAAGTCTTGAAACACTCAGGGATGCTGTCGCCATTCCACACGTCCCAAGACACAGACCCTGTCCAGCAAACCTTAGGCACTGAAACTGGTGCCCCGGGGTGGGGGTGGAGGGCTACAGTGATCCCCAGCTCACGGCAGTCATTTACTTAAGCTGATGTAATGGCACCTTGGCCTTGAGTCCCCTAAGGTGAGTGACCACAGCTTATACCTCAAACTGGCTGAGACTGGCTGCAGATGTATGATGCCTCCCCCTAGATGATGTTTTGGCTCTACTGGGACACCATCAAGGCTCTGTTCAGACCACAAGAGCTTCTGGGTGTCATTTGTCACAAAGGCCCTAGAATGTCAACCTTACCACCCTAGCTCAGGGCCAGGGCTCCGTCTACGTTTTCTCTGTCTCTGTCATCAGATACCCATTGGATCCCTTCTCTCAAGATCGCCACGTGAGGAAGTGGGAGCTAGCTCTCAGTAGTCTGTGTGCTCGTAACATTCGCTTATTAGAAATGGGGCTGGCTTCTAACTTTCTCATTGACTTTATCTTGCTCAGAGAAGTATTAAAACCAAGTATTCTTGGGACTAGAATCTATCAAGAAACCTAAATAGCTGTTTATCTTAAAGGCTCACTGAAAACAATACATTTACAAACCTAAACCTCTTTGTGTCCAACCTTAAGTATATTCACTATGACTTCGTCACCTTCTTCCTCTTCGGTGTGAAGTAACCAGAACGATTTTCTTTGGGAACCCCCTATGCCCTCATATAATAGACTTTGGTGGACCCATCGCGCTGTCCTTCACACCCAAATGGTGGCAGTCTGCCTATAAGAGAGTTCCCTTGGGGGCTTATTGAAAATTACTGATTCCTGGGCTCCCACTCTGCAGAGTTTGAGTAGACAGGTCTGGAATGGGTTCCAGGTAGCTCCATTCTTGGAAGGATCCTTAGGGGACTCTGAAGCATTTGGGGGCATCTGCTCTCCACTTGCCCTGGCTTGCCTAAATTTTGGAGAAAACTTGACTCAAGCCTTGAGCTGGGGTCTTTGTTACACAGGGGTGTATTGAGGCCCAGGGCTGAGTAGGCAGGGAACCAGCTGATGTCAAGATTGCATTTCTGCCTGGGCAGTTGGTTACCAGGACTAAGAAGCTGTTGAGGTTTCCTCCTCCATAAACCCTACCATTACCATAAAGGGTGATGGTTATCTTCCTGTGTGCTTTGGAAAGAGACTGTATCCATCTAATCTAAGAGTGGCATCAAATCATGTGGCGTCACTTAAAGAGCAAGGGCCCCACCACTCAGCCTTGTTGTAGGTCCTGTGAGATGGTGATCCGTCTGGAGACCATTTCTGCCTACCCTCATTCTTATATTGGAATCAAAGGCAGGCTTTTGAACAATGTCGTCAGATGGTGATTGCTGTGTGGGCTCATGTGGCTTGGTGCCTAGCTGATTTCTGTCCTGGGGGTCAAATGCAAAGATAGATCAGTGCAAAGCTGCTCACTCTAATGCTGTTCCAGATTTGACCTTCCGAAGGAAAGTAACATACTGAATATCTATTAGGTATCAGTACGTGTATGTATCTTACTACCTCCCATTCTCCCACATACCTCCTTTCAATCTCCACAATAGCCATTGGAAGTTAATATTTTTATGTCCACTTTGATACAGGCAAGGACTGAAACTTGATCTTGTTCAAAGTAACAATGTTTCACTCTGCAGATGGCCTGGTGCTCTCACGCCATAATGTCATATCACTAGAGCGAGTACTCTGGTGGCCAAGAATTAGGAAGAGCCATCTGAAATCTGTCTGCTCATTCGGGCCACTGGATCAAAAGAATGGGAGAAAGGTTAAAGTTTGAGGGGCAGTAAACGTATCATTGTGTGTTTTTTTTTTTTCTTAATTAAATTTTATGAAATTGCTGATATCTGTTCTTAACTTACAAAAATGGCAATTTTATGTGGTTCACTTAATACAAAGGCAACGTTGAAAATCTCTCTTCACTCCTACCCCTACCCCACTCCCACACAATTAGAGTGTCCTTTCTGTGTGTGCATGCGCACCAGTGTGTGTATAAATAGGATCATAATGTATCCTTTTGTGACTTGGATTGGTCTTTTAAAAATGGAATTGTCTTTTTAATTTGGCTTTAATTTGGAGTAATTGAAGTAAAAAAGAAATACAGCTGACCCTTGAACAACACAGGTTTGACCAGCCTCTGTCCTCTTATATGCAGATTTCTTTTTTTTTCTCCTGCCAAAAGCTATACTGTTTCCATTTGGTTAATGGCTTGGGCAGGGCTAGAAAGGCTGCGGGTAGAGGCTCTGGCAGAAGCCCCCACGCCAGGGGGTGCAGAAGGGCCCCTCAAAAGCCGTGAGCTCCGGAGGCTGCTAGGGGGCAGGAGGGTGAGTCTCTGGAAGAGACGCTGCGCAGCCCGGCCCCCGGAGCTCAGGCAAGTGCACCCCATCTTCCTGGCGAGGTTCACCTGCTCCTCTAGGATCCGGGTTTCCTGCAAGACCCAGAGTGTGTGTGGGCGGGGCTTGCAGATCCAGAAGGGCCTGCTTGGGGGTTTTCTCCTGGGTTGGGGCGGCTTCCACTGAGTTCAGGGTTTGGCCCTGTCAGTCTTGGGAGGCTTCTGCTCGTCCTGGAAGAGGGCACAGCCGCGATGCGGGGTTGGGATCGAGGGGCTCTCAGTGCCTTGGCGCTGGTCCTCTGCCCACTGGCGGAGGAAGTGCCCCAGCCTTCCAGAGCCACACCGTCACGGTGGAAATAGAAGCTGGGAGGGAGGGAGGGTAGGAGGCCCGCAGATGCAGGTAGACTGGGGCTGACCATGGCTGGCACTTGGGTGGAATAATTCTGCAAATCTGGGAGCTCTTGTAGCTGGTGCAGATAAGGGACAAAGCTCAAAAGCTGGTGTTGGCTGGTCCCGGAGGCAGGGGGCAGTGAAGGTGGTCGGGAAGGTAGCTCCTATGGAGGAGGTTGGTGGGTGGTTGGAGGCTGGAAGAAGGGATGTCCCTGGATGGGTTCCGTCCAAATACTGTTGCAGCAAGAGACAGACCTGAGGGACCTAGGGTCACACTGTCTGTATAGATTTGTTTGCTTGTTTTTTGCCGCACCGTGCTGCAAACGTATTTTCCTTATGGTTTTCTTAACATATTTTTTTCTAAGCCGAGCTTATTGTAGGAATACAATCTATACGTGTTATATACAACGTGTGCATATATATGTATATACATATGTACGTATATAACACATGTACAAAACACGTGTTAATTATGTTATCGGTAAAGCTTCTGGTCAGCTATAGGCTATTAAGTTTTGGGGGGAGTCAAAAATGATACTTTGCACCCCTAGCCCTGAGGTTGTTCAAGGGTCGGGTGTAAATTTTAGGGTTCACAGTTCAGAATGAGTTTAAACAGATGGAGAGAAAAGAGCTGAAGTTTGCATCATTTTATAGCATTGTTTGATAACAGGAACAATGAAAACAAGTGGGGGGCACTCTGGGTTCCAACTGCGAAGTGTAGGCTCCATAAAACTTGATGTATGGGGGGGCGCCTGGGTGGCTCAGTCGGTTGAGCGGCCGACTTCGGCTCAGGTCACGATCTCACGGTCCGTGAGTTCAAGCCCCGCGTCGGGCTCTGTGCTGACAGCTCGGAGCCTGGATCCTGTTTCGGATTCTGTGTCTCCCTCTCTCTGACCCTCCCCCGTTCATGCTCTGTCACTCTCTGTCTCAAAAATAAATAAACGTTAAAAAAAAAATTAAAAAAAAAACACAAAACTTGATGTATGGGGAAGCAAAGGGAACCAGATTTACCAAAAGTCCACGGAGGTCTAAACATCTCGTTTTCTATTGCCAAAGCTGTACCCTGGCTGCCCTTTGTGGCTGCTTTCACCGTTAATCCGAGTACTGAAGCCTGGGTCTTGCCACTAGGGTTCATTATACCGAAATTTTGAATTTTAACTCTTCGGTCTGATTTTGTTTGATGCGGTTGCTAATTTTACTGTTTGTTTTTAAGCCCCTGGCCACAGGAAGCTAAAACCTAGAGAGACCCAACTACCTGTTAGAGCTTCCCACTAATTGATCAAATTGGAATTTTTTTTTTTTTTTTTTTGGTCAAAATAAATTGGTAACTGGGAGTTGGAGGAGAATCTGGAGGGAAAATCATGGTGTAGGTGGGTGGGCTAACCATTTGCAAACTTGGGTGGCTTTGGGTCGATTCATCTGCGTGGTTTAGGGAGCACTGTGTTGCATAAAGAGTCATAGCTGCGTCTCCCCAATCCTGGCGGATTTCCCAGTGACCGGGACGCCTCTTCGTAGAACATGAACAGGTGGGACCCTAACTGTAACGATTTTGGCACCTCAGCCTCTTGCGTGGGCTCGAAATGTTACGTGCCTGCACGATACCTGGATCATACAAAATCCATGTTAGTGCGTTTCTTCGAGTTTAAGGATTTAGGGACCTCTTCTTTCCAGCTGCGAGAGGGCATAATTAGAGATAAATGTAAGCTGGCATTTCATTTTTTAAAAACAGCTTTATTTAGATGTAATTTACATAATATACAAGTCGCTGTTTTGGAGTGTGTAACTCGGTGATGTTTAGTGTATTCACACGTATCTGCCACTATAGTCACAGTCGATTTTAGAACGTTTTCATCACTTCAAAAGACCCCCCCCCCCACCAAATCCCATATCCTTTATCTATAAACCCCCTTACCTTCCCGTCCCTCCCACCTCGTACCCCTAAGCAACCAATGACTGGTTTCTGCCTCAGTGGATTTCCCTATTCAAGACTTCTATATGAATGGAACTGTATAATATGGACTTTGGTGACTGCCTCCTTTCCCTTGGTCCAGCCAAGTAGTTTATCATGTATCAGTACTTTATTCCTTTTTATGGCCAAATAGTACTCCATTGTATGGATATAACACATTATGTTTTTCCGTGTGTCGTTGATGAACATTTGGGTTGTTAATGTCTTTCAGCTATTAGAAACAGGGCTGCTGTCACCATTCATGTACCTATTTTTGTGTGGGTATGTTATGTTTTCATTTTGGGCTTCTGCCTGGGAGTGGGGTTGCCGGGTTGTGGTAACTCTGCTTTGAAGGACTGCCAGACTCTTTTCCAAAGAGGCTGCACCATGTTATTTCTGTCAGCATTGCCTGAGCTTTCTAATTTCTCCACGAATTCACCAACACTAACCTGACTCTGTGATTCTAGGGGATGTGAATCGGTATCTCTCTGTGATTTTGAGGAGCATTTCCCCAGTGGCTAATGATGTTGAGAAAATCTTTTCTTGTGCTTATTGGCCCTGAGTATATCTTCATTATAGAAATATTTATTCAGATAGTTTGCTTATTGTTATATTGATTTGTTTGCCTTTTTATAGTTGAGTTGTAAGAGTTCTTTTTTTTTTTTTAACGCTGATTCATTTTTGAGAGAGAGAACATGAGCAGGGGAGGGGTGGGGGGGGGGGGACAGAAGATCCGAAGAGGGCTCTGTGCTGACAGCAGCAAGCCTGATGCGTGGCCCAAACTCACTAACCGTGAGATCATGACCTGAGCCGAAGTCAGACACTCCACCAACTGAACCACCCAGGCGCCCCTGAGTTGTAAGAGTACTTTATATGTTTTGGATACAAATCCCTTATCAGATAGATGATTTGCACATAATTTCTCCCAATTTGTGGGTAGTCTCACTTTATTGGTGGTGTCCTTTGAAGCACAAAAGTTTTTCATTTTCATGAGGTCCAATTTTTTTCTTTCATAGCTCATGAAATGCTCACTCACACTTTGGGTGTCTTATTTAAGAATCCTTAACCAAATCCAGGGTTGTATTTACCTCTTCATTTTGGTCTAAAAATTGTGTAGTTTTAGCTCTGTTAGGTCTTTGACCCATTTTTGAGTTAATTTTTGTATGTGGTGTGAGGTAAGGGTCCAACTGTGTTCTTTTGCATGTGGCTATCCAGTTGTCCCAGCACAACTTGTTGAAAAGAGTTCTTTTCCCATTAAATCGTCTTGGCATCTCTGTAAAAAATGAGTTGATTATGGTTGCATGGATTTATTTCTGGATTCTCAGCTATATTCCATTGATCTATATATTTATCATTGTGCAAGGCTGCATTGCTTTATAGTAAGTTTTGAGATCAGAAAGTATGGATCTTATTTTTTCTTCTTTTTTCAGGACTGTTTTAGCTATTTTGGGTCCCTTGTAATTCCGTGTGAATATTAAAATCCACTTGTCAATTTCTACAAAGAGGTCATCTGGAATTCTGATAGTGTGTGTTGAATCTGTAGGTTAGTTTGGGGAGTATTGCCATGACATGCCATTAACAATGAATTAAATCTTCTCCTTGAACGTGAGATGTTTCCCATCTGTTTAGATTTTCTTTTTTTTTCAACAGTGGTTTGGAATATTCAGAGTTTGGTTTTACACTACTTTTAATTAAGTTTATCCAAAGCGCATTATTCTTTTTGATGCTATTGTGAATGATGGGTTTTGTAATTTTGTTTTTGTTTTTAAATTTTAATGTTTGTTTATTTTTTGAGAGAGAGAGCTGTGGGGAGGAGCAGAGAGAGAGGGAGACACAGAATCGGAATCAGGCTCCAGGCCCCGAGCTGTCAGCACAGAGCCTGACGCAGGGCTGGAACCCACCAACCATGAGATCGTGACCTGAGCTGAAGTTGGATGCTTAACTGACTGAGCCGCCTAGGCACCCCTGTAATTTTGTTTTTGCACTTTTCATTTCAAGTGTATAAAAATACAACAGTTTTATTTATTGATCTTGTATCCTGCAGCTTTGCCGAGCTTGTTTCTTCTAATAATTTTTTAGTGGATTCCGTAGGATTTTTTCATATGTAAGATGATGTCATCTGTGAACAGAGATAGTTTCGTTTCTTCCTTTCCAATCTGGATACCTTATATTTCTTTTCTTTAAATTATTTTTTTAACGTTTATTTATTTTTGAGAGAGAGAGACGGAGCATGAACAGAGGAGGGGCAGAGAGAGAGGGAGACACAGAATCGGAAGCAGGCTCCAGGCTCTGAGCTGTCAGCACAGAGCCCGATGCGGGGCTCGAACTCATGAACCACGAGATGATGACCTAAGCTGAAGTTGGATGCTCAACCGACTGAGCCACCCAGCCACCCCGAGGATGCTTTATATTTCTTTTCCTTGCCTTTCCTGCCCTGGCTAGTACCTCCAGTACAGTGTTGAATAGAAGTGGTAAGAATGGGCATCTTTGTGTTGTTCCTGATCTTGGGAGGAAAGCATTCGTTGTTTTTACCATTAAATCTCATATTAGCTGTGGGTTTCTCATAAAGGGTTTTTTCAAGTTGAGGAAGTTCCCATTTATTCCTAGTTTGTTGAGTGCTTTTATCATGAAATGGTGTTGGATTTTGTCAAATGCTTTTTCTGCATCTATTAGATAATCATGTAATTAAAAATTCTACTGACATTATGTGTTATATTAATTTATTTTCAGATATTGAACCAACTTTGCATTCATGGGATAAATTCCACTTGGATGTGGCATATAATCTTTTTTATATGTTGCCAGATTCAGTTTACTCGTATTTTGTTGAGGATTTTTGTGTCTATGTTTATAAGGAATATTTGTCTGTAATTTTCTTGTGATATCTTTGTCTGGTTTTGGTATTAGGGTAATACTGGCTTTAAAAAATGAGTTGAGGGGCACCTGGGTGACTCAGTTAAGCGTCTGACTTAGCTCAGGTCGTGATCTTGCAGTTGGTGGGTTCGGGCCCCACGTCTGGCTTTGTGTTGACAGCTCAGAGCCTGGAGCCTGCTTTGGATTTTGTGTCTCTCTCTCTGCTCCTCCCCCACTAACGTTCTGTCTCTTTCTCAAAAATAAATAAACATTGAAAAAATTTAAAAAATGAGTTGGGAGTATTCCCTTCCCTTCTGTTTTTGGGGCAGAGTTGGTAAAGAACGGTTATTAACTCTGAAGCGAAGATATTTGGGCTTGTCCCTTTGTTCATTTCTGATTTTAGTCATTTGCGTTTAGTAATTGAGTAATTTTTTTTTCTTGGTTAATCTAGCTAAAGGTTTATCAATTTTGTTGGACTTTTCAAAGAACCAACTTCTGGTTTCCTTTACAATGTCTATTTTTCTGTTTTCTGTTTCAAGAATTTCCTCCCTCCTGCTTGATCTAGGTTTAGTTTGTCCTTCATTTCCACTGTCTTAAAGTGGAAGATTAAGCTATTAATTTGAGATCTTTCTTCTTTCTTAAAGTATGCATTTACAACTGCAAAATTCCCTCTAATCACTGATTCCGCTGCACCCCATAAGTTTTGGTATGTTGTGTCTTTATTTTCATAAATAATTGTTCCATCCAGTATTGAAAGTAGGACGTTGACGTGTCCAACTATTACTGTTTAGTGGTCCATTTCTCCCTTCATTTCTTCCGGTTTTTTACTTTATGTATCTTGGTGCTCTGTTATAATTATTATACCTTCCTGATAGATTGACCCTTGGATCATTACGCAATGTCCCTCTTTATCTCTAGTAATGTTTTTAAGTCTGTTTTATCTGATATGAGTATAGCTACTTCAGCTTTCTTTTAGTTGCTCTTGGTACGATCTTTTTCCATCCTTCTGTATTCCACTATTTGTTTTCTTTAAATCGAAATGCTATCTCCTGTAGACAACATTCAGTTGAACCATGTTGTATTTTTAAGCCAGTCTGACAATTTCTGCCTTTTTCTTTGATTGTTTCATCCACTCCTCTTTAATGCTGTTATTGAGACAGTTGGATTTATGTCAGCCCTTTCACTTTTTGCTTTCTGTGTGGTTTGTGTCTCTTTGCTTGTCTAGTCCTCCTTTACTGCTTCCTTTTGCACGAAATGGATATTTTCTAATGTAGCGTTTTAGTTTCTTTAATGTTTTTTCACGATTTAAAATTCTTTTTAATGTTTATTTTTGATAGAGGCGCGAGTGACGAAGGGGCAGAGAGAACGGGAGACACAGAATCCCAAGCAGGCTCCAGGCTCTGAGCTGTCAGCGCAGTGCCTGACATGGGGCTTGAACTCATGAGCTGTAAGATGACCCCAGCCGAAGTCAGATGCTTACCTGAGCCACCCAGGCGCCCCTGTTTTTCCAGTTTTTTAAAGTAGTTGCTCTAGGGTTGGCCATACACAGTTTAGCTCACCAGAATCAGTTTCAGATTTACACTAGCTTAATGGTAGTGACCTAGTACATTTCTACATACTACATAGAAATATTATTTCTATATAGCTGTATTCCATTTTCCCCACTTTTGTGTATTATTGTTATACCCATCACATCTATTACCGTTACAAACCCAAGTATATGTTGTCATGTTACTTTACGAATTGCAGTCATCTCCTTAGCCCAATATAGCTTTGCTCCCACCCATCTCCTTTGTGTTGTGATTGACAAATATCACATTTCTGTATGTTATAGGCCCAACATGTTAACTCCTACAGTTGCTTTTCAATTAGTTAAAAGAAGGAAGGACAGAAATGTGCACTAATACTTTAAACATAATTACCTTTATTCGTGCATAATTACCTTTGTTTTCTTTGTGTGGAGTCACATTATCATGTAGGATCATTTCCTTGCAGCCTGAAGAACATCTTTTAATAGTTCTTGTAAGGTGGGTTTGCTAATGACAGATTGTCTTAGCTTTTGTTTATCCGGGAAAATCCTTACTTGGCTTTCATTTTTGAAAGATAGATTTACCAAATATAGGATTCTTGGCTGATGCTTTTTTTGCTTTGAACAATTTGAATATTGTTATTTCACTGCTTCTGGCCTTCATTGCTTCTACTGAGAAGCTAGCCGCTAATCTTTTTGGGAGTCCTTTGCAGGTGACGAGTCATTTTTCTCTTGATGCTTTCAAGATTTTCTCCTTGTTTTTGACTTACAGCCTTTTTTTTTTTTTTATTCATAGCATATTTGTGGATCACTTGGTGTTTATCATATTGGGGTTTATTGAGTTTCTTGGATGTATAGATTATTTTTTTTTAATTTTTTTTAACGTTTATTTATTTTTGAGACAGAGAGAGACAGAGCATGAACAGGGGAGGAGCAGAGAGAGAGGGAGACACAGAATCTGAAACAGGCTCCAGGCTCTGAGCTGTCAGCACAGAGCCCGACGCGGGGCTCGAACTCACGGACCGTGAGATCATGACCTGAGCCGAAGTCGGACGCTTAACTGACCAAGCCACCCAGGCGCGCCGTATAGATTATTTTTCAATAAACTTGGAAAGTTTTTCTGCCATTGTGAAAAAAAATGTTTTCTTTGCTTTTTCTTGCCTCTCATCCTTGTACTTCTATTACATGTATGTTGATGCACTTTTTGGTGTCTTCTATTTCTCTGGGCGTAGTTCATACTTCTTCTTTCTTTTTTTTTTCCTGTTTTTCAGTTTGCGTAATCTCTACCAATCTCGCGATTCAAGTTCTTTAATTCTTCTGCTGGTTTAAGTCTGCTGAGCCCTTCTAATGAACTTCTGATTTCAGTTTTTGTACTTTTCACCTCCACAATTTCAGTTGGACTCTTTTTTATATAGTTTCTGTTGCCCTATTAGTATTCTCTATATTGTGGGGCATTGTTATATCTTCCTTTACTTTTTATTTTTAAAGTTTTATTTATTTAGAGAGAGAGATTGGGTGAAGTGCAGAGGGACAGAGAGAGAGAATCCCAAGCAGGCACCTCGCCATCAGCAAGGATCCCCACGCAGGGCTCGAACTCAGGAACCGTGAGATCGTGGCCTGAGCCGAAACCAAGCGTTGGACGCTTAACCTGCAGGAGTCCCTATTTCTTTCTTTATTTCTTAGTGATTGGCTGGATTATTTGAGTGAAGCCTATTTTTCCCTGCTAGCGTCCAGCCTCTGATGCCATTTGCTCCTCAGGGAGACGCAGCTTCGAGTACAACCACAGTTACCCTGGGATGACTGGTGTTTATAACGCTCTCTTCCTCGCTTTTCTTGACCACGCCCAACTGTTCAGCTCCACTCATGGCTAGTTGATGGCTCTATTGTTTTCAACACGCTCAGAGGTGTAAATTGCCCTACAAATGAATCCAATCAAATTGTGGCTCCTTGGAAGGAATAGTGTCTGAGGTCTGTGTTTGAAATATGGTTGGGCCCCGCAAAGGTTTCTCCCAGCTGTCTTAGTCCTGCAGGCTAGCTAGCCTGCAGTCGAGCTGTATTATCTTCAGTAAGTCCCTGAATCTCTCTCCATTGGCATTTCTCTGCGGACTCCACTTGTGTAGAGAGCAGATCTTAGGTTTGAACTCCCATCAGGTTCTGCTGCAAAGGAAGTCTGCTCCTGTGGGCAGAATACTATGAGCTGTTTTATGCCCCCGCCCCCCTGGGGAGAATCTGAGCCAAGGCTATGGAGCTGGGGATGGGGACGATGGCAGATCCCTCTCTGAGCGCCACCTTGCCTCTGGGAGCCAAGCACCAGCAGCCTGAGGTCCTCTTGGTTTGCCTCTCCTGGTGTGGAAGCTCTCCCTCAAAAACTGAGCCAAGAGTAATCGGGGGGATGAGGTTTGGGGGAGACGGTGGGGTTCATGGGGTTCAGAGCTGACGGCCAAGAAAGAATTCTTGAAGATGTCTTTGGTGCAAAAAGGTGATTTTATTAAAGCACCGGGATAGGACCCGTGGGCAGGAAGAGCTGCCCTGGCGTTGTGTAGAATGGCTGGTTACCTACCGTGGACTTTGGGGGAAGTAAAGTCAAAAGAGAAGTTTCCAAAGAGTCTTTCATAGGCTACAGACTTACAGATGATTGGAGGCCTAGCTGTTGTCAAGCTCAGGTGGTTTTTCCCTCTAGCAAAGCATTAACAACATTAAGACAGTGGGGAGTCCTTGGAGAAATGTTCCACTCCATACTTGCCTCAAGTATTTGTCAACGGGGCTGCAGGTTATAAGAAACTTGAATTTTACCTGCTGGTTTCCTTCTTGCCTTTGTTCCCCCTGTCACTGTGGAGGGGTGATGTTGGGGCCCCAGGAAATTGAGTCTGTAGGTTTCTGGAGATTAGGCTATTGATAAGATTGCTGTTTTCTCGTAATTTGCCGAGGCATTTGTAAACTGGTGGAGACTGGAGTTTAACCGTTTGTTTTCGGTCCTTTCCTTTATCCTTGGGCAGCCAGGAGCACCTGAGGGATGTCACACATATCCCGCCCGGGGGGTAGGGGTAATGCCAGCTTGTGCTTGGCCCTCAGCTTGCCTTATTGTTCCTCATCAGGGCGCCCCACCCCCCCATATTCTCAGCATGTCGTGCCCGTCCACTTCTCAACTGCACTCACCCAGAACTTAGCCTCAGCAACAGTGGCTAGGGACAGGATGAGAAGTGCTGAGGTCCTGTTCCTCCTGGGAAGAAAGCCCTCTAACTGGGCTCGATGGGAGAGGGAGCCCTATGTTTCTGGATGCAGCAGTCGGGTCTGGAGTGTCTGCTGAGCCGAGAGAGAGGGGAGGGAGGCAGTGGTCTTCGTTCAAATAGCACATATCGCTGCCTTTCTTACCAAATTTTCGTAGATTTTCTTGCGTAGGTGTTTCGTCCTTGGCTGTTTGCCCTTAGAACCATCTCCAGAGCTTTACATGTTTTTGGTTGTTGTTGTTGTTGTTTTAGTTTTTCATCAGTTTCGTTGGAGAAGGATCAGTGGATCTTCTCATGCTGTCAGGCTAGAATTTTCTGTCTCTAACTTCTTTATTCTGGAACAACCTTAAAGAGGCTGCTACAGAGCTCCTGGACCAAGGCAATCAAATACTGTTTTGGCCCAATCTAGTCTCCTAATTAACTGAACATAAGCCTTAATACTGTACCTCTTCCAGCAAAGCTACCTGTTCGACTGCTGGGTGTTCGGATTCCTGATTCCGTGTACTCCATAGCCGAGATGATAATTACTCAAGCCCCCCTCTCTCTGGTCTCCCTGCCTGTCTGTTTGCTCTCCCCTAATTTATTCTGCACACATCAGTCAGAATGGTTTTTAGAAAGGACAGATTTGGTTACGACATTACACCGCTTAAATGTTTGATTGGTTTCCCATCTTAACACTGAAGTTCAAAATCCTTACCGTGTACTACAAGACCCCATTTATTTCTTCCATTTCTTCCTGTGCCCCTTTCTCTCTGTGCCCCACTTCCTGCTGCTTTTCTCCCCCCATCCCACACCAGCACATACTCTAGTCTCACAACTAGCCTTTCCAGTTTCTATTGCGCACTTCCCTTGCTGTGTTGTATTTCAGGCCCTTTGCACCCAGAGTTCTCTTTGCCTTCAGCTTCTCTTAACTTCTGATTCAGTCTTGCTTGAATGTCACCTCCTCTGAGGAGGCTTCCCTCACCTCCCAGAATAGCTCAGGTCCTCCTGTTCTGATGGCATTCTGACACACCATATTTCCTAGAATGTGTGTTTTTGATCAACTGATTACTAGGATGGTTATTTAGCCTACGTCTTCCCTGTAGAACACGAACTCGTGAAAGCAGGGATCCTGTCTGTCTTGACCACTCTATGCCCAGTGCCCCTGGCACAGAGTAGGGACTCCATAAATACTGTTGAGTGTGGGAATGAATGCTGTATGCGGGCGGAGAATGCCAGGTATGGGAGGGTGGTCCTGGGGCTTGACGTGGAGCTTGATAGGGGACCAGAGGAAAAGTTCAGAAGAACGCTCCTTGCCACTTACCTTCATGACTGCAACCTGGTCTTACCCAGGGTCTTCTACCCTTGACACTGTGGTCCCTGAGCCTGCTTTAACTCAGATTTGGAATCGTGAGGTAGGGAATATAGATTGAGACAGTGATGATTTTTATTAAAAAAAGTAATCAACAACAACAACAACAACTATAATTGCTACTTTTAAGTGTGCTCTTTGTGATAGACATATATTATTTCAAAGCAATCTATATTAATTTCAGGCAGTAGGCACTTTTATTTCCATTGGGTAGATAAATAAACTAAATTTTGGAGACATTAAGTACCTGGCTCAAAGACACATGATGAGTAGAGATTCAAACTCATGTCTGTTAGGCACCAGCAGTCAAATTCTTAACCTCTGTTCTGTATTGCCAAGGGATTCTAGAGTTCTGTAAGTGATTTCTTGCTGTCTGACGGTCTCCTGAAACTTATGTGAACTTTCATCTGAAGTGCCTTTTGAAACTTCTACCTGTAAGTGCCTCGAGAGAGGGAGGTTTTCTTTTCATCTCTTATCATGAGATCATTGAAAACTAAAATCTCTTCGAAGCTTTCTGTGTTTGAGTAGACTTTCTTACTCTAGACTTTCTTGATTTTACACGGACGTTATCAGGAAGCCAAACACAACAAAAACAGTAGGAAAAGCCCCTTGACTGTACTAATAAGGCAGCACGTAAACAAAGGTGGAAGAGAACACGCAGGGGTTTTGTCTCATCTAAGCCCTATTTAAACTGACTACCTCTAAAATCTTTTAAGTTGGGAAAATGCTTCTCAAAGGTCTTAGAACCAAAAGGAGGGTAGGTTTGAAACCCTATCTACAGGATGAGGTTTTGGGGAGATAATCAGTGAAAGCACAGACTTAAATTAATAAATGAGAGGGTTGGGGCACCTGGGTGGCTCTCAGTTGGTTAAGCGTCCGACGTCGGCTCAGGTCATGATCTCGCGGTTCATGGGTTCCAGCCCCGCGTCGGGCTCTGTGCCGACAGCTCGGAGCCTGGAGCCTCCTTCGGATTCTGTGTCTCCCTCTCTCTCTGCCTTGCCGTGCTCGCAGGCTCTGTCTTTCTCTCTCAAAAATAAATAAATTAAAAAAAAGAGGCTTCTTTTCTTAGCAACGTGGTAACTGCCTTGAAGTCCTCACGTTCTAGAATCCTTGCTAACTGGTCACTGAGAGAAATTCCTCGGATAGATCTCTAAATTAAAAAGCCAAAATTAAATAAAACACCGGGTAAAGTCTTTCTGCTGCCAAAATTGTTCAAAACTTGACTTAATTGAAGATGTCTGATCCTTGTTTAAACTTCACCCTAATTACAGACACTTTTAAAAGTGTATGCGTGCCAGTGCTTAACATATTTATTCATTCATTTGAATGCATAAAAAATAGAAACAAAAATGGCGCATCATCTCACTTTCCAGAAGACTTCTGCTGTTGTTTTTTTTTTTTTTCTAAATTAGACTAATATGGTAATAAAAGGTAAACCATCCAGGAAGATATAAAAAATAAAAGCATCTTCCCACCATCACCCAGTCTCTCCACTAGGTCACCCCATTGTTTTTCTTCTGCATCTCTCCAGAAAAACTGTGTGTACCTGCATAACAAAATATATTCTTGCGAAAAATAGACCAAAAGTATATAAATGTATATGTGCAAATGTATGTACAAAGTATACACACGTAAGAAAAAATATATTCCTTTGAAAATCAAAATATATAAATATATTTGTACAAACGTGTGAGACATATACATAGACATGCCACATTCTTTTAAGTTTTGCTTTTTTCATTTTTAAAATGCCTTGGCCATCTTATAAACCAGTAAATAGAGGCCAACTGTGTTTTCAAAAATTTTAACTATTTTTCGACATGATTACAAGCTTATAGGAAAGTCGAAACTAATATACCGACATATGAAGCAAATCACAACTTTTTCCCTGAATGATTTGAGAGTAAGTTACTGACCTGATGCCCCCGTCACAACTGAACACTCTAGAGTATGTTTTCCTGCAGAGATGCTGCCCTACATAACCATGATACAGTGATTGATCAAAATCAGAAAAGTAGTATCAGTATTAATTACTTTTGTCAGATGATTCCGGTTTTGTCTGTTGCTCAGCCATGGCTTTTATAGCAGGAGGACCCAGTTCAGAATCACAGGGTGCGGTTAGCTGTCCTGTCTCTGTAATCTGCTTCAGTCCGGAGCATGCCTCTTGCACTTTGTGACTGTTACACTTGACAATTGCAGGCCAGCTCTTGGGTAAAATGCCCTCCATGTGGGTTTGTGTGTGATGTCTCTTTGTGATTAGACTCCGGCTCCGCATCTTTGGCAGGAAGGATGCACTGTGTGTGTGTGTGTGTGTGTGTGTGTGTGTGTGTGTGTGTGAGATTGCTGATGATGTTTGCTTTATCGCTTGATTAGAGTGGTGTTTGCCAGGCTTCCCCTCTTTAAACTTACTCCTCTTTCTCTTTGTAATTAATAAGTATTTGTGAGGAGGGACTTTGAAACCGCGTACATATCCTGTTATGCACTAAACTTTTAATTAATTAGTTAATATCTATATGGATGTAGATTTCTATGTTTTTCAAGGGGTTGTTACTGCTGTTATTTCTTTTGATGCTCAAGTTTTCACGATTTGGCCAGTAGAAGCTGGCTTATGTGTCCCCTCCCTTTTTTAAAAATAAGCTCTACATTCAAGGTGGGGCTTGAACTCATGACCCTGAGGACAAGAGTTGCAAGTGCTGCTGCTGAGTCAGTCGGGTACCCCTGTCCAGGTCCTTTTGACACGTCCCAATTATTCTTTAGGCCCTTTTCTTTTGTGGGGAAGCAGGAGACCAGAAGATTTATAAGTTCATCCTGTGCTTTGCATGCCAGCCCTGGAATCAGCCTTTTATCCAAAGAGCCCTGCTTTCCTAGAGCACAGACTGGTATTTAGAAACCAAGATTTTGGTGATAGATGTGTTCATTGATATTGGGGCACTGCTGTTCTCAAGCCCTCTTAGAGGACCGAGCTACATACATACGCGTTTCCATTTATTTCTCTGTCTTTTCGTGTGTGGAAAATCTGAATTTGTATCAATAGCTCCAGTTCAGCACAGCACCAGAGGGTGCTGAGAGATGTTACATCTCTCCCTTTTTGTGTGTGTAACTCCTTTATCCAAGAGTGAGAAATCCGGCCTCGATTATTAATATGTTTATTTATTTGGTTAATTCCCTGGATGTATTCACTTGCTCATACTGCTACCCACCCGCTGTCTGTCCCCATCCTCTTATCACCCTGCTTGGGATCTGACGCCTCCTGTCGGGCTGCCCCATCATGACTTTTCAACTCACTTGGTGTGGGCTAAGTTTCTGTGAAGAAGTCTGAGGTCAGCCTAAACGATGTTCTATCCTCTTGCTCTTCCCCCAAGAGATTTTTATATTTCTGCCCGTCGGGGGGGGGGGGGTTCAATAAGGAAACAGAAATCACACCAAGTATCGTAACAGAGTTTATCCCAGAGGATTGCGAAGTAGGTAACTGAAGCGGCAGGTAGAGAACGCGAAGTTGTCACGGAGGTAGCAGTCACAAGAGGCAGCCGCTACCCTCTGGACTGACTGGGAGACCAAAGGCAAGAACTTGGAAGTGTTAAAACAGAGCTTTGAGGGGAACCTCAGACCTCGGGGGGAGGGGGCTTTGATAGTCTGGTGCTCATGTTTCTGGAGTGGCGGGTGGGGAGAAAGGAGGCTGGTTTTATGAATTTGAAAAATTGCAAAGCAGACCCAGTGGCTTGTGGAAGAAACAGCTGGGATGAGGCAGCGGTGGGTGGTGCTGACAGGAGGAGGAACTCCAGGAGAAGACGGTGAGAAGCAGACAGGACAGTGCAGCAGGAAGGAGACAGGTGGGAAGTAGTTACCCCCTAGCCGTTCAGTCTCCTCCCATCATTCCCTATTGGCAGAACCTGCCCCAGCTGGCAAAGGAGAAATGTGGTTTGCAGGGTCCCAACTGCATCGTCACAAAGCTGAATGTGGGGACTGGCCTTGAGGTTGAGACACGATAGCTTAATAACTGGAACAGCACTTTAATTAGAATATACATTGATCTTGAGTGCTTCCAATCAATTTTTTCCCTGGAGCCTAGTATACTCTCAGTCTTCATATGCTACCCAGACTTTTCAGGGAAATTCTCTTGTGTCCTTTAAAAAAACCTTTTTTCTTTTACTGTTTATTCGTTTTTGAGAGAGAGAGAGACAGACAGGGGGCAAGAGGGCAAGGGGCAGAGAGAGACAGAGGCAGAGAGCAGGCTCCAGGCTCTGAGCAGAGCCTGACACGGAGCTCGAACCCACGAATCGTGAGATCATGACCTGAGCCGAAGTTGGATACTTAACCGACTGAGCCACCCAGCCACCCCTCTTGTGTCCTCTATTTTTGCAAATATTTTCTATTTAATTTATTGGGTGCTCAACCTCAGAATTACCAATTTTCCTTTGATTGGGTTATCTTTGTCTTCCATAACTGTTAGCTTTTTCTCTAATTGCTTTAATCTCTGAGTTTTTCTTCCCCATCCTCCATGCTTTTCTATTTTTTTTCTTTCTCTTTAATTTTTTTTTCAATTTGTTTAAATTCAAGTGAGTTATCCTAAGTTTAGTATTGATTTCAGGAGCAGAACCCTGTGGTTCATCACTTACATATGACACCCAGTGCTCATCCTAACAAGTATCCTCCTTAATGCCCATTCCCCTTCTAGCTCATCCCCCCCCCCCCATCCTCCCTTCCAGCAACCCTCAGTTTGTTCTCTGTATTTAAGCATCTCTTATAAAAAAAAAAGTCTCTTATGGTTTGCCTCCCTTTCTGTTTTTGTCTTATTTTTCCTTCCCTTTCCCTGTATTCATCTGTTGTGTTTCTTAAGCTCCACAAATGAGTGAAATCATATATTTGTCTTTCTCTGACTTATTGCACTTAGCATGATACACTATAGTTCCATCTACGTTGTTGCAAATGGCAAGATTTCATTTTTTTCATTGCTGAGTAATATTCCATTGTATATATGTACCACATCTTCTTTATCCATTCATCAGTTGATGGACATTGGGCTCTTTCCATCCTTTGGCTATTGTCGATAGTGCTGCTATAAACACTGGGGTGCATGTGCTCCTTTGAATCAGCATTTTTGTATCCTTTGGATAAATACCTAGTAGTGCGATTGCTGGGCTGTAGGGTAGTTCTATTAAACTTTTTG
Source organism: Panthera leo (assembly GCF_018350215.1). Lineage (NCBI taxonomy): Eukaryota > Metazoa > Chordata > Mammalia > Carnivora > Felidae > Panthera > Panthera leo. The sequence continues at coordinate 15,759,892 of NC_056688.1, read as the reverse complement.
AGGAAACTCTCTACTGTTTTCCAGAGTGGCTGCCCCAGTTTGTATTTCCACCAACAGTGCAAAAGTATTCCCCTTTTTTTCCACATCCTTGCTAACATTTGTTGTTTCCTGAGTTGTTAATTTTAGCCATTCTGACAGGTGTGAGGTGGTATCTCATTTTGGTTTTGGTTTGTATTTCCTGGATAATGAGTGATGTTGAGCATCTTATGTGTCTGTTAGCCATCTGGATGTCATCTTTGGAAAAGTGTCTATTCATGTGTTCTGCCCATTTCTTCACTAGATTATTGTTTTTTTGGGTGTTGAGTTTGCAAATGACATATCAGATAAAGGGTCAGTGTCCAAAAACCTCCATACTTTTCTTAGGCGTTGTCTCTATGTCAGTAATGTAGTTTTTTTAAAAATTTTTTTTTAACGTTTATTTATTTTTGAGACAGAGAGCATGAATGGGGGAGGGGCAGAGAGCGAGGGAGACAGAGAATTGGAAGCAGGCTCCAGGCTCTGAGCCATCAGCCCAGAGCCCGACGCGGGGCTCGAACTCACAGACCGCAAGATTGTGACCTGAGCCGAAGTCGGACGCTTAACCGACTGAGCCACCCAGGCGCCCCAGTGTGCTTTTTAATAATATCGATTCTATTCCTTGCTGTTTCTGTTGAATATATCATCTCCATTGTGATCTTATATGGTCCTCAATTTGTTTCCTTAATCTTTCTTCCCCTGTAACCTTCCTTTATTTTAATGCATGCTTTTAGTAAGTGCTTCTAAAGAGTGAAACTATTTTGAAGAGTTTCATCCTACTTTTTGAGTAACGTTCTGTTCTAGGTTGGGGTTTTGGTCCCTTCTTTGCATTTGGTTTCATTTATATACTTATGCTACGCTTTGCATGTGTGGTTGCTATGCCGTTGATTTGGGTGGCTAAGTCCCGACATTATATTTGTCTGACATAATGGCAGCTGACTGTATTCTTCATCATGATTCTGTTTTCAAAAAGGGAAATTACGATTTTCATCCCAAACTCTATATATTCACTCATTTCTTCATCTTCTCTTAATTCTCTTTTTTCTCTCTCCATCCCTACCTCCTTAATACTTCTCACTCTTCTTTGTTCCCAGATTCTTTTTTCCTCTCTCACTTTTTCCTCTTTCTTCCTCACCTTTCCAAGTATATTTTCTGCCAGTTTTCTTCCTTACCAAAAACCTGAGTTTCCTAGGTCAATATTTTAGATAAGGACAAGCATAGGCTTGTTTGTGAAGTCAGCGTGTACAGGTTTTTTAAAAGGCGTTTTAAGGAATTGATGACTTTTTGGCCATATCCAGAGATACAGAAGCCCTACCACAGATGACACAAAATCTCCAAGATGTCCATAAAGAAACGGGAGGTACATGTTAAAGTAAGATAAAGTAATATCATATTAGAGGTTTTGTGTCTTAAGTCCCCACCGGTCTAACTTGCAAACTTGGTGGGAACTTGGCTGAAGATGCTTGGGGCATTTTTTCCCCCCTCCTCCTTACCCAAATCCAAATCCAAATCCAAATCCAAATCCAAATCCAAATCCAGAATCTTAGCATGCTCTGGCCTGTAAGGACAGGGAACTGTTGTAAGGAGAGTGCCTGAGCCTAAATGAGGGACGCATGATGGATAGACTGGGTCCTTACTGCTCCAGACACATGGAAGGAGGAAGTGGAGCAGGACAGCCATCACCATGGTCTTTTGGCACTCACTGACCCAGCCCAGTAGGGAACTTGGGCCGGTCAGCCTGACTCAGGGGGTAGTAAAGTAGGTTGGAAAAGAAGATGTCAAGGGTAGTCTTGAATGCATCTCTTTCCTTAGAGCCCCACGGTCCTTGTGTGATCAGACTAATAAAATATTGTAATATGGACTCCTTATTAGCCTTTGACTATATGGCCACTGAGCCATACACAAATCTGTCTCTTATCGATAAGAGTGGGGAGTTGAGAGAAATGGCCTCCATGTTTATTCTGAAGCCGTAGTAATTAAGATAAGGTAGGGGTGTTAATGTGATAGACATTCAGACCAATAGAAGGCATCAGAAAGCCCAGGAAAAGAAACATACGTGTACGGAAAACTTCATACACGAAAGTGACAACAGCGAAGACCATTAGGGAAAAGTACGGAAAAATAATTTTCCATATAAAACTTAGATCCTTACCTTGCAATGTAGCCAAAGACATGAATTCCGGGCAGATTACTGTTCTGTGAAAAACGTAACTTTAAAACTTGTAGTAGAAAACTAAGGAGTAGGGGCCTTGGAGCAGAGATGGATTTCTTTTAAATAAGAGTTTGAAAACCACAACTCTGCCCTAAGCAAATTTGTTTTTTATGTTTTTAAAAATGTTTATTTCTTAGAGACAGAATCTGCAGCAGCCTCTACACTGACGGCAGAGAGCTCGATGTGGGGCTCGAAATCACGAACCGTGAGATCATGACCTTGAGCCAAAGTTGGACACGCAACTCACCGAGCCGCCCAGGCGCTCCCCCCCCCCCACCCCCACCCCCCCAAGCAAGTTTAAAGGACAAATCACAGCCAGAGACACCAGGGGACCCCTTTGCAGACTTCTGGAGATCTCTCTCTGCAGCCAGCCTTCTTCTCTGGTGTTCTGGTCCCATAAATTTGAACTGTGGTGGTCTCCTGGATGCCAGCTTTTTTTTTTTTTTTCCCTCAGCCTGGACTATTGGACTCTCTTTGGGTCTCACCTCCCGGTATTTGGAGGTGGGAGCCGACCCCAGGCAGTAAGCTGGGCAGTCACAGAGTATACCTCAGTTCATCTCTGCCTCTTGGGAACCATCCTCTGGCGTGACCTTTTCTCCATTATTTTACCTACTTTTGTCTGGTGTTCTAGTGATTTAAGGGCGGAGGGGAGTAAATCCGGTCTCTCTTATTCTGCCACGGCCAGAAGTGGAAGTAACCCTACCATCATTTTTGTAAAGTTTGAAAAGCAGAACAGTGATACAGATAGATACACAGACACAAACACATTTAATGGGAAAAAATGAAACGGCATAAAAAATGCCTAGGGCAGCTGAACATCAAATTTGAGAGAACGGGGTCTTAGAGGGAGAGGTGGGAGAAGGCTACTCTGAAATTAAGGTGACAGACCATAATGGCAGAACTTTAGGATTCTTTGAAGCTTCCTAGGAGGTCCATGGAAGTTCACCATGTTATTCTGTGCAGTTTCTGTGTGCGCGAAGTCTAAGAAAAATGGAAAGGTACACCAAAGGGAGACTAGGTACAGAATATTAGTTCCAGAGCATCCCAGAGAGATGAAGAAGTGAAAGAGAGTGGTAACTGTGTCTGGAAGCTACCTAAGCCAGAAGGCACCGTTGGTGGGGACAGAATCGCAGCCACGGAGCTGGTGCATCTCCTTTCCTCACCAGCTGGGTCTCCGGAAGGCCTGTGATTTCCCTTCTGGTGCTTTCCTCCCGGTACTTTTCTGTGATGAAACCCTTGCAAATCTCAGCTTCCACGAACACCACGTTGCTGAGTCACCCATCCACTCACCTCTGGGTCGCTCCCCCTCGCTCCCGAAGACTGGAGCTCTTGGGTCGTCGTCACGTTCTCTGTTGTCCCCTCGGATGGCCTCTCTCCGACTTCGGCCTCTGGGTTTCTCGCACCACTTTCCTCCAATGAGCGTCTCCTGCTTGGAGCTTCGCGGTGGCCTCTTGACTGGTTTCCCTTCATCATCATCATCACACCCCTCACCCCGCTCCGGTCTGTTCTTTACACGGTAGCCGGCAGAGTGTCCTTTTAATACAAGGTCGTGTCCTTTCTCTGCTCCAAATCCTCTGGTGACTCCTGCCCCTGCCCGCCACTTGGGCCCCCTCGACCCTCCTGGAACCTGCTTGGCGTGCCCCTGCCTCGGTTGTATCCACTGCCCCCTCTGCCTCGCGTGTTTCTACTGCAGCTACCCACGTGGCGTGTTCCTTTCCTCAGCTTCTGTGGCACCTTCTCCTCAACTGTCCCCTTCTTCACGAGCCTGCCCCTGACTGCTTTATTTAACACTGTACTCACATCCCCACAGATCTTTCCGTCTCTTCCTCTGCTTTCTTTCCTTCTCCCTGCCACCTATTGGTATGCTATACTTTATGTATTTACTTTGTTTATTGTCTGTCTCTCTCCACGGGAATATAAGGTCCTTGAGGACAGGGATTTTTACGTTTTACTTATTGCCGTAATACAAGTGTCTACAGGTGCCTGGGCGGCTCAGTCGGTTAAGCATCCGACTTCGGCCCAGGTCGTGATCTCGCGGCTCGCGTGTTCGAACCGACGGCTCAGAGCCCGGAACCTGCTTCGGATTCTGTGTTTCCCTGTCTCTCTGCCCTTACCCTGCTCGCTTGTGCTCGCTTTCTCTCTTTCTCTCAAAAATAAACATTGAAAAGAATATAAGTGTCTAGAACAAGAGCCTGGCACAGAGAAGGTGCCGTTAGTGGCTTTGGGGATCCCTGTCGCCCCGTTTTGGGGGAACTTAGAGACTGGGGGAAGGATGCATTGCCCTGGGTGCCATCTGCTCATGCTGGCACCTGTGGCAATGGCCATCACCTGCACTGGGCTTTGAGTATCAGCTGTGTGGGGTCCTGAGATCCCTGAGATCCCAGCTGTGTGACTCCTTCCACTCCTTCGAGGGGGTCTCTCCGTGACCCCTCTGCTTCTCCTGGGGACACACAAACCATTTGGTTGCTCCCGTGCCACGAGGGGACACAGCAACACTTCAAGGCCGTCTGAGGCTCCATCCGCCGAGGTGCTCCACGAAACTCTTCCTTGCTGGGCTCTTGTCTTTTCTGGGGCACAGTTCTGGCTCTCAGATCCCACAACTCTGCCTGGACGTTCTATTGCCTTTGACTCAGGGAACAAGGACTTTCTCTCTGGGACCCTGTTGACATCTTTTCAATATTTTCCCGTGCTTTTTTTCCCCTTTTCTGGATCTCGCTTTTTCCCTTCCCTCCCCCAGGCTGGAGACTTTTTTCCCTGGTGTGGCGAGGAGGGCCGTCTTGCTTTGGCTCATCTCCTGTCCAAGTTGTGAATCCGTCCCATCTTTCTAAGGGCCTGGGCTTTTGAAATCTAAAACTAGGAGGACGGGCCCTTTCTTTCTGCACTGGGCTCTCCCTTTCTCTTTGCTGAGTAGATGCTCACTGGTAATAACCAGGATGCTTTTCTGGAAAGAAGGGGCATGGGAGAAAGGAAAGGCTAGGGCAGGGGAGATCGTGAAGTATTTAAAAAATACAGTCCCGCCATGTGACGATAATACCGACAACAATAATGTTGTCGTTAACGTTCACCGGAGTCGTCCGAGTGCTGTCCGTATGATGCCTCCATTAACCATCACAACGACTCCATGGGTATACGTTCTCATGCCTTTTTTTTTTTTTTCCCCATAAAGGCAAGTTGAAATCTAGTGAGGGAAAGGGATTTGCTCAGGTCCCACATTTGGCAAATAACGGACCTGGGCTTCGGAAGCAAGCCTGCCGTGCAGAAGGCTGTGCTTAGCCACTAACCTCCTGGCCCCTTGGCACCCCGCCCCTCTCCCCCCACCGGAGCCTCGGGACCCGGGGCCATGGAGATGGGGGGGTCGGTTGATTCTTCCACGCTCCTGGCACTCATCCAGCAAGAATGGCACTGGCCTTTCTCGTCCCTCCCTGGCCGGGCAGACGGGTCTCTCCATGGTGCTCCTGTTGTCAGCCTCTTCCTGGAAAGCTGGCGTCCCTCTCTGCTTCAGGCCCACGTCATTTCCCGGGAGGTGTCCGGTCCTTCTTCCCCCCTCCCCCCTCCCGCCCCCACTCCCTGCTTCCCCTTCCCCCCCTCCCTCCACCTTCCCTCTTTCTTCCCTTTCTCCCTTGGGTTTGGCTTTACAAATAAAACATAAATTTAGCTCATACCACAAAAAGGGAAGAAGAAGCGATAAGTATAAGCAGCACACAGTTTAAAAGTAAACACCCTGCCACTGGGGCCACAGGCTTTGCAGGGAGGGTACCGAAGGTTTTGAGGTCTCTGGGCTGTCCTTCTCCACCGCCCAGTGAGGCTGAACAGAGACCTCCTGGCCTCTCCCCCCAAACAGCAGTGCCTTTTCCAACAAGCAGAAGGCCTGTGGCTTCAAGAGGCCCTCCCAGCTCCATACTGTCTCTGTTGTCAAGGGCTGTTCCTTTGGGTAAACGGGCTAACTCTCAAAATCTCCAGTATCAGACTCTGCTGTCTTAGTATGACTTGGCTCATCTAGCTAGCTCAGGTCAAGACTCCTAGGGGGCGGCGGGGAGGGAGGGGAGGAGACTTGGAACATGGGGCGGGGGACTGGGAGAGGGCTCTGGGCAGCCGACCAAGGGTGCCGTGTGTGTCTCTGCAGGTGAGGACTCCATCAGCACCCTGGGCCTGATCCTTGGTGTGGGGCTCTCGCTGCTGCTCGTGTCCGTCCTGGGCTACAGCCTGGCCAAGTGGTACCAGCGTGGGTACTGCTGGGAGGGTGAGTGAGCGCCGGACCCTGCCATCCCAGCCCCTCCTCTCCTGTCGCAGTGGGCAAGTTCGGGTGCGGCTGCACACCCTTCAGCGTGGCATCATGCAAAGATATTTCCTGTGGTGGCTGCATTAGTTGAAGACTTGAGTGGCAGTGGCTGAGCGCTTGAGGAGGGGGGTGTGGGGTACTGGGCTTTTATTGAGGGAGTGAGGGCTCCTCCTACCCAGCGGGTAGCTGCCTTTCTTTTCCCTCAGAGCCCACAGGAGTCCATCCCCAAGGCCCGTGTGGGGCCCGAGGCCAGGGGCCCCACTCGGGCTCCTTGTGTCTCTTTTCCCCTGCCCGTGGGTCCTGGGCACCCCCCTCCCGAGTTTGCTTCAGCTTCCCTGGGAGTCTCCTGGAATTTGCTGCGGGACCCCCAGCTCTGAGCCACATCTGTGCTTCCCACAGGACCGGGGAGAGTTGGCAGGGCATGCGGGAATCCCCAGAGGGAGAGAACATTTCTCAGGTCTGCAGCGGATGCCCACAGCGTCCATAAATGTTTGTTGAGCACCTACTATGTGCCAACGCGCTTTCGCCTAATACGATTTTCTTTAAAATTCCATGTAAGGATGGGATTCTTAGTCTCTGGTTTTTATAGACGAGGTGGAGGGCCGAAGTCACAGGGTTAGAGACAGGCGTAGTCCAGGTTCAAGCCCAGCTCTCCTTCTTTTGGACTCTAAGCTAGGACTGTCTCCTTCCCAGGATAATCAGTACCGGTAATGGAGGGGGGGATGCCTAGCGGCAGGATCTGCCCCCCAAAACTGGTGGCTCTGTCTGGGCAGATGGGGTGCACCAATGGGCGTGGGGCCCTCCCACAGCATCCTGAGGTCCAGCCCAGCCACCCCCCTCCTCCCAGATGGGGTGAGGGAGCACCAGATGTTCTCAGACAGCTGATGGGCAGATCTCCCTGGAGGTACTAACTCTCTCTTTTCTGACTGTCTTCCTAGGGCCCAATTTTGTCTTCAACTTGTATCAGATCCGGTAAGTAGATCCATGGCAGGGGTGGGGTTAGGTACGGAGCCAAAACTTAGGGTTTCTCTTCCTTGTCCCTTCCCCATCCCCCTAAGCACACCAGAGAAAAGGAAGGAGCCAGGGTCTGTTTACAAAGTGTCACGAATGAAAACTTGAACTTGGACCGGATTATGTAAGACCATGCTGATGGTGACCCTCTTAGCATTTACCCCCTGGCAGGAACCAGTCATCCATTCCTTCATTCACTCATCATTTATTCAGGAAGGATCTATTGTCACAGGGGCTGTGGAGTTAGTGTCTAGGGGTACAGTGAGCGTGGTCTCTGTCTTCAGCCATTTCACTGCTGGTGGTGGACACAGGCCTGACTACAAATCAGATAACCTCGGGCACAGTGTGACGTCAAAGGAAAGGAACAAATGAAGACCACCAGGGATTTAGGGAGTGGGGGTCAGAAAGTCCTCCCGAGCCGTCTTGTCCACTCTCTGCCACAGGGCCGGCCTCCTCCTCCTCTGGCCCCAAGTAATGGTCCTACTCCTGTTCTGGAACGTAAGTCAGTCTGGGAGTCACTGCCGGGAAGTTCTTCCCATGCGCTGGTCTAGGGAGTTGTGGTCCCAAGGAGAGATCAGGTTCTCAGCCCCCAAAAGCCGATCGGATCATCTTTCTCAGGAACCTGAAGGAGCCGGAGGTGGGTCCACCCTTCACCATCAGTGGCCACGTCAGCAGTTCAGATGGCAGCTACGTGAAGTTCTCCGACAGGCTAGTCTGATGGGGGAGTGTCAGCCTCTGGAGCCCTGGAGAGGTGAGTGGAAGGTTGGTGAGCTCCTGGGTGAATCTCCTGTCCTGGTCAGTTCCACAGATGGTCCAGGCACCCAAGCCTAGCACCAAGCACTGCTCGGAAACCAAGAGGTGATTGTCTTCATCCCTCCCCACTTCTTGAGGGGTGGGGTCTCTGGGAGGTGACCTCAGGAACCAAGGCCTAGCGTCACACTGTCCCCACCACCTGCCAACACCAGACAACTCCTTTCCACCTGTGCATTCAACCCGTGTCCTGCCTTCCCTTCCTGGGGAGGTTCTGTTTCTAATCAGATGGCAGCTTCTAGAATCAGGCTTTCTATCTCAACTCTTTGCTCTGAGCCAAAGGTTCTAGGTGGTCACTCTTTCCAAGAAGCACCGCTCCAGAGTGTCATTTCTGAACTGAATGCCTAGGAGCCATCTCTGCTTCGTAGCTGGCTGGCCCTTGGGTCACATCTTCCCTCCGCCTGCCTTCAAGCCCCTCCCCCTCCACATTGCAGTTGCTTTTTCCCATCCACCTTCTCCCTCGAGCAGTTCCTCATGGACCCTCCCCCCCCTTTTTCTCTCAGCTTCTCTTCCTGCCTGGGAAAAGCCTCGCCTGGTGCAGTGGTTTAGAGGAATTCTTCCCAAGCCTCATCTCTTTGTTGCTCTCCCTTTGCTTTTTCTGCAGGAGGAGGCTCCCGGCTCAGCACCTGCTCCTCCGGGGTCCCCGGGCTACTTTTACCCTCCTAGGTCTTCAAGGTCTGGCCTGGTCCCTTGTTGTGGACAGTGAGGAGTCACTCTGGGTGCACCTGGGAGAACCCCCAAGAGGGGTCTGGGCTCTGGAGACAGTCTGGTAGAGTAGCAGTGGCTTTCTCATACAAACCAAAATGGCAGGCATTGCCTAAGAGTAAAGACTCCTTCCTAGGTGTCCCTGGGGTTCCTGAGCCTGTGGAGGGGTTCCAGGTGTCCTGGAGAACAAAGCCCTCCCAGCTCAGCCCTGTGTGACCAGGGCCTGCAGACCCAGAAGGGTGCTCTGCATGGGGCGTCCCCAGTCACTTCCCCTTAAAGGGCTGACTCCAGAGGCCGGAAAACCAGTCAGATCTTCAACAGGCAAAGTCATGTGGGAGTGGAGGTGATTCCAGATACTGTTTTTAACCTTCCTACCATAAACCAACTTCCTCTAACAGCTCAAGGCTGAGCTTGGCCTTTGCCCTGCCTTTCCCCGCTCTGTGCTCAGTTCTGGTGCTTTTCAACCCTCCCGTGCCCCTGTCCGCCACCTGGGTCTGTTTTCCCTGCTGCTGACCAGCCACCGTGCCTCCCAAATAATTTGGAGGTCACTACTTAAAATAGTCTAGAAACATGATCTTACTCGATTTTCTAGGCTCCTGCAATGGGTGGGCACGCGTTGGTGGTGGAGAACTCTCCCTGTGTTCTGCATTTCCTGTGCAAGGCTTGACCTGTGATGGGGAGGGCAGACCAGAAATGGTAGGAGTCGGGGAGGAAACCAGGCGAGGCTAAAAACAAAAAACAAAAAACCCAGCTAATGCGCGAGGGAAGTCACGAACCAAGTGTAGGCTGATGGACGGTAGAGCTGTCTGCCTTGGGAGTCATTACTTGTTCCTCTGGTCTGTGCCCTACTCGACCTGAGGTGGAGGCTGCCCTGGGGTGTCTTCTTAGCAGGCCTTTAATGCAGAGTCGTTCAATCCAGAGAGACTGAGCTCCTGGGGCAGCTGTGGACAGAGCAGAGCCCGAGAGAGGCCCTGCCAGTGCTGAAACCTGAGTGAAAACAACCTGCCGACGTCCCAGGACCAAGGCCAATACGATGCCGGAGCCCAGGACGGTGATAGGCGAGGAGGAGAGAAGTCATATTATTCGTCTTCCTGTCCTTGCTTCCTCAGGGCATGGTTTCTTTCTTGCTTTGGGTTCTAGCCGATTGAGAAAGAAGGAAGGAAGGAGAGGGGGCATTACCAGCCCCTGTGCCCTCCCTCCCTGCCAGGATCCGGGGGCCATGCTCTCAGCGTAGCCAAGCTCTGACTTAGTAAACCAGATCTCTAGATTTGGAGGTCTTGATCTGGGCCCCAACTCTCCTATCCCTGAGTTGGTGAGAGTCGGGTAGAGCCTTCACAGGCTTTGTGTCCCTCTCTCCCTTGAGGGCTTTATTGGGAGAGTGGTGGGAGAGCAGTGAGGAGGTTTGGATGGGCTGATTTTGACATCCTTCTTGGGTTTCAGTTCTGAGGCTGGGCCCCATTCCTGAACTCATGGGGTGTCCAGCCTCAAGAACACTCTCGACAATGCCCTGCTCAGCATGGATCCTGGGTCTGCAGCCCGTACAGGTCCCTGAATGTGCTCAGGGCCTCAGCAACCTCAGCAACTTTGGGGAAACATGAAAGGTTGGGGCCCGGGGCCCAGGCGGTCCTGCCCCAGGTTTGGTGGCTTCAGGTAGGGAGGCAGGAGCAGCTGCTGAGGGCTGGGAGAACGGAGGGTATTTCCCATCCTTGGGAGGGGAACTGAGACCGGGCTACTTCCTCTTTTAGGGTCCTCTGACGTGCTCCCTGTCCCCTCTGCCTCCTTCTTGTTTTCCTGACTTCCGCAGTCCTCGGGGCTAACACAGCTTTAGCCTTGACCCCGGGCCTCACCCAAGGATTTGCCCTGAATTTTTTGAGAGCCCTGAAGTGGCGGCTTCCAGCGTATTCAGGAACGATTAGGGAACAGATGCCTGGAAACCTGGCTACTGGTCCGGGTGGGCTGGGCACTCAGACCCATGGCCCTGCCGGGGCCTCCCCCACAGCCTCCTCTTCCTCTTGACGATCCTTTCTGCCAGCCCCAAGAGCCAGGATGCAGTCAGGAGAGCCAGCAGTTCTATGGGCTGGCCGTTCCCGGTCCCTCTGCCACCCTGTTCCTCTTTAGTGCCTTTGCCAGGGCTTCCGGAAATGTCTTCTCCCTCCCTGTGACCCCCTCCTAGCCACAGCTAGTCTCCAGGGTTGCCTCAAGTGTCCTCTTCCCTGTGGCTTCCTTCAGGATTCCCGGCTCATTGTCACCCGTTAGATCCTGATGGGAGGTGGCCGTGTGTCCTCCATTTGTGCTGTTCCCCAACCAGGGTGAGCCCTTTGTGGGCAGGGTTATTGTCCCATAGGTCTTTAGTAACTGCCGGAAATAGGCCACGTAGGAAGTGCTCCAGAATACAGTAGGAACCCCCCAGTGTGGCTCCGGAGGGCTGCCTTGTCCTAGAGAAAGACGCCCAGTGACCGGAAGAGCCGCACTGCTTGCACAGCACAATGTGCAGAGGACAAATTATCTTCACGCGCGTCGCTGCGACTTAAACCCTGTGGCAGCCTTGTGACGTGGGGAGTCTAGCAGTGGCCGCATACTGCCTCTGGTGACACTGAGGCTCAGAGAGCTAGCCTGCCTTACCTGAGGCTGCACAGCTGCTGACTGTCCCGGAGCCTGAGTAGAGTTGGAGGCCTCACAGATGGAGCCTGACCCACAGGCTTAGTGGGCTGACGAATGAACACTGTCGAACAGGGTCCAGCCCTGGCCTGCCCTGCCGTGCTGGGTGGGGCCACGGGCTCGTCACTTCACCATGGATCTGTGTCTCTGCATCTGGAAATCGAGGGATCGGACTATTTCTCTAAGGCTCTGCTCTCTTACCTGAAGGAGCAAAAGGATCGTCTGTTTTTGTTGTTGCTTTTCTCTCTGTGTTGTGTCTAGCGTGAGACCTGGCACATAGTAGGTGTTCAATAAAAGATGCAAATACAAAGTATATAGTTCTGATTTTCTAACTTAGGAGGTGGGTGGTAAAACGTGACTCCTGTAGCCCCTTTAGACTCCAGTGGTCTAGGATCCAAAATATTACTCAGCCTCTGACCAGCATCTAAGACTGGACCATTCCCAACCGAAACTTCTTTATCAGCAAACTAATGTTTGCTGAGCACCTGTGAGGGCGGGCAGGGGCTCTGTACGCACAATCTCCCTTCATCCTCACAGGGGAGGGAACAGAGGATCAGGGTCTGGTGAAAGGATTTGCTTAAGGCCAAGCAAGAATGTATTTTCTTTATAATCCTTTGTCAGCCACTTTGAGCCTCCGTCCAAGCTGGCAGCTTCCCTGAGTCCCTGGTCCCCCAGGAAGCAGGCCCCTCCCACTAGCTTCTGATCTCTTTCCCGGGTCCTCTGGTGTGGTGAGAAAGGGCCCTGTCCTCAGCTCTGAGCTTCTCATTGACCCATTCCTTAGTTTTCCTTTTATTTTTTCTTACACCCCCCCCCCCCCACCCCAGCCTCCAACCTCAGCCTCCAAATCATCAAATTCTGCCCCTTCTTTATGCCAGCTCTGTTTTCACTTCCCCACTGGTGGGTCTTGTTGTCTTCTCAAATTTAATTACAAATACTCTCTGGCTTCCTTAACTGAATTATTGATTATTCCCTTCTATTCATTCATTCATTCATTCATTCACACAGCTTCTCTAATAGGCCAGGAACTGTGCCAGGCACCGTGGGGGCCTCCCAGTCTCTCTTGAGATTAGCTGAGCTCCCCTCCTGTTTGATGGGTACTTTGCCGCAGGCAAAATTCAGGCCTGACACCTTTTCTGAATTTTCTGTGGCAGCTTGTATGGCTCTGGCCATAGCCACGAATGTCTCAGGAAATCATAGGGAATATTGCTCAGTCTTTTCGGGGAACCTCGGGCTTTGCTTGATCCCCAGTCTAGCTTTGGGTGCTCTAAAAACCAAGGCTTTTGATTTTCTTTGCTCGTCCTCAGTCACGTGCAACCCTGTGGCCATCATCAGGTCCAGGTCTGGACCCAGAGCACACACGAATGGTGACTTTGTCTGTTTAAGGGCTACCTTAAGGAAGGGTCGAAACCAGGAAGAGGCTGGGCAGGTGAGGAGGGGTCTCGGCTCCCCTCTAGGTTCTCTCTCAGTCGTGCTGATCTTGCTTCCATGCCAGTGGCCATGCGGGGCCAGCTTCTGTGGTGCTCTCTCTCTGCCCCAGTGGTATGAGAACCTCAAAGTGGGAGCACACGGGAGTATCATTACCATATTTAAAAAACTGCTTAGTGATCAAAAGCTGTCTAGAAGCAGTGGTATTTAAGCAGATCTGGTACAAAACAGGAAGCCAGTGGCCTGGTGAATTCTCACATTTGGGGACCAGAAGTGAAAATGTTCTGTCTGCCCAGAGTAGCAAACAGGCCAACAAAACAACAGGTGGGGCGGTGCTGGATGTCAAGGCCTTGGTGGGCTCCCCGTCTCCTGGGTTTTTCCCTGCAGAGCCGTGTGTGTGTGGTGGGGGGTGGGTGTCTCCCCACTCCCCAGAGCCTAGGATAAGGCTTTTCATATATAAGCTGGGAGCCTTTGGGAGGGAGATGGGTGGAAAATGTAAGAAGCCTCCAGTTTCATTGTAGCCCCAGTAGCTGGTGGGCCCCAGGTGCCATCGGACCTGAGGACGGTGAGTTCCCTTCCAGCTGTGAGGCTTTTGCAGAGCGTGGGTGACTTCAGTGCCACGGTGCTGGGGGAGGGGAGCAGGGGAGGAGGTAGGTGGAGACACCTGTGCGTGTGCGTGCGTGCATGCTGCAGAGATGACTTAGCCAAGGAGGAGAAGGATCTCCATTATCGCCCGCTGTATTCCCAGAGGGCCTGCCCGTGGCAGGTGCTCAGTGAGTGTTAGCTGAAGGAGTGAATGACTGCATGCTGAATATTGTCACGGTCCTTTGCCTTGCCTCCTGACCACATCCCCTTGCATTAGGCTTCCTGTTGGGTCTGTAGCCCCGAGTTCCTACAGTACCTGAGAGCCATAGGGTGCAAATTGCAGGGAAGGGCATAATCATGGTATGATGCGACTAAGCTAAGGAGACAACAGGCCTGCAGACAAAATTTAAATCACATTTATGTGTATCGCCTGCTTTCTCTTGGGCTCAGTCTAGTGTGTCCCAAGGAACCACGCAGCTGTAGGTTACGTTCCCAGCATTGCCATGATACGTTTGGACATCAGGCACCTTCACCGTCTTGTCATGTGCTTTTCCTTGTGAGGAAATCCGTGCGTTTGTGCATTCGTTATTCATCACATTTACCGAGCACCTAGGCATCGGCGGGGCGTGAAGCATACAGAGACGTTTCTGCTCTCTAGAGCTCTTAGTGAAGCGAGCGCTAAATGTGGTGGTATATTCAGTGACAACAGTATGCCCGGGGCACGGAAGAGAGAAGTCAGAGTGAAGCATACTCTCTGCATTTGGCTGGGGAGACTGAGGGCCCCGCGTTGATACGACGTGACCTAGCTGGGTGGTCCGAGAACCCAGGTCTCCTGAGTTCCGGGCCAGCCCAGTGTTCTTTCCACTTGGTGGCTCTGTGGCCTGTTCCTCTTTGTGGGCCGTCTCCAGACTGACAGCCTTGCCATGGAAACTTGGCTGTGGTCCTGTCCATTAGTCTGAGGGACTGGTGGACACTCCCTCCGTGTGAGGGTCCTGTTTCCTTCACTCCAGTGCGTTGTGCCCTCAGCACCTGTTAGACGACCTGGGTCGTCTCTCGGCCCCAGGTTTGAACTGTGGGCTCGGATCTTATAATCTCAAGTTTTGGGAGAGTCTCCCAACCTCATTTTGCATAATTTAATAAATCTCATTTTACTCCTTTTAATTCCGTCCAAAAAATGTGCGTTGAACACACTAGCTGGGCCAAACACCCCTCTGTGACCCCCATGAACGTCTCCATCACAGGTCGGGCAGCAGGGGCTTCTGTGCTGTGCCTCCCATCCTTGGATCCTCCTCTGATTCCAGCCGGTTGTCAATGGGCTACAACTTTGTGCCGACACGTCTCGTCTCCAGTGTCCCTTACACATCACTTTCTCTCTGCCCTGGCTCCTCGTGTTCTGGGGGAGCCCAGACAGCCCCACGCACCAGCAGCTTGAGAGCACAGCACCTCTGGGGGAAGCCTCGACCAGTGCAGGAGCTCAGCACTTCTGTCAATGCTCAGGGGACAATTGGAAGACGCTTCTACACTCTTTAAGGAACATTCCAGTGGGATCAAGGCCAGCACAGCCAGCTTGGTAGCATGTCCTTGTTTTGGGTTTTTCTTCTCCTGGTTTCTCACTCTCTCGTTCCCTGTGATCACCTTCCAAAGAAACTACCTGCCCACAGTCCTTGAATCAAGGTTCTGCTTCTGGAGGGACAGTCTGGGCTAAGACCATACTTACACCTTCCATTGTACGTTTTCCCTTAATCATTTACTTGCTCATTCATTCTGCAAATAGGGATGTCTGCTGTGTGCTCTTAGTTGTGGGACTGCGGGAGTGAGCAAAAGAGAGGAGGTCTGTCTTCATAGATCTTTCTCAGGAGAGACAGGCTGTGAGCAAATAAACATAAATAGGTCATATAATTTCAGGTTATAAGTGCTCTGGAGGAGAAAAGCTAGGAGTAGGGAGGGGTGGAAGGGAGATGGGGAGGAAACTTGGATAGGGGTTCAGCAGAGACCTCCCCAAGGAGGCTGTGTTTGAGAAGACACTCGAATAAATGACCTGAGATGGAGATTAGCTAAAAGCAGGATGGGCAAGAGAGAGAGTGCAGGAGGTGGTGTCGGGGAGCTGGCAGATACCAACTCATTGGGACTTTGCCTCTCCTTTGGCCCAAGAGCAAAGGGGAGGGCTTTCCACAGGGCAGTTGTATTTTATAAGGATCATGCTGGCTGCCGTACTAGACTACGCACGTGGTACGAATCCCACCGTCGGAGGCTAAGGCAGCAGGCGTGGAAGCAGAGGGACGGTGAGGGGATGAACTGTGGTCCCGGTGAGACGTGGTAATGGATTGGACCAGGAAGATAGTGTGGGGGTGGGGACCAGCGATTAGACTGACCACATATCTGGAAGGTAGGGCTGATCGGACCTAACCGATGGATTAGATACAGAGTGTGAAGGAATGACTCCTGGTTTTTGTCCTGAACAACTGGGTGAATGGTGGCATCGTTACTCAGGAGGGGAAGATGGGAAAGATTGAGCGTGTGAGGGAATCCGACCTTCTTTTGTGGACATTACAATTTTGAGGTGCATGCCAGACATCTCCATGGAGCTGCTGAGGAGGTGGGGTTCAGGAGAGAAGTCCTGCTGGGACATTTGGAAGTCCTCGGCCTCCAGGTGGCATTTGAAGGCATGGTCTGGGTGACACCATCTAGGGGCAGTGGGGGGAAGGGTAGAGTTTAACAGAATAGACATCCAATCATCAAATTCTTTAAAGCAGTGGCCATGGGGTGCCTGGGTGGCTTGGTCGGTTGAGCGTCCGACTTCGGCTCAGGTCACGATCTCACGGTCCGTGGGTTCGAGCCCCGCGTCGGGCTCTGTGCTGACAGCTCAGAGCCTGGGGCCTGTTTCAGATTCTGTGTCTCCCTCTCTCTGTGACCCTCCCCCGTTCATGCTTTGTCTCTCTCTGTCTCAAAAATAAATAAACGTTAAAAAAAAAATTAAAAAAAAAAAACCAGTGGCCTTTACATTTTAGTGTGCATGGCGGGGGGGGGGGGGTCACCACCTCCAACACCTGTCACCTGTTTACTAAGCCGGACCCTGGGAATTCACATCCATCAATCCTGGGCCTTGGGGAGAAGCTTAGGAAAAGCACACTTGGGTGATTCTGATGTGGGTGATACTTTGGAAAACTGCCCTTGGGTACAGGTAGATGGGAGTGTTAGGCGGTGGAGGGCAAGAAATACCGCCAGGGTCACGGTGACCGGGATCCTGAAGAATGCTTTTCTTCTCTCCAGAGCCATCATGAGGCCTTGACCTCCACCAACCCTTCCTTCCCTGTGTAGGTAGAGGTATATGGGTGCACCCTCTACCCAGGCGTTTGGCAGTCCTGTACCAGTGTGCTCCGGCCCCCCCCCCCCCCCCCCCCCCCGCCATGTCCACTCCAGAGCTTATCAGCTCTACGGATCCGCTGATTTACTAAAAACTCTCAGCTGCACCTTCGTCTAAGCAACGATGAGGCGTTGATGAGGCTCCCCTGGGGTCTAGGAGATGGGTGCCGAGCACACACACGGCTCCTGTCACTCTAAGGGCAAAGGGCTGGTAGCCTGCTTTTCCTCTAGGCGGGGGGTCAACAGGTGAGTGTTTCAGCTGCAGGTTGGCTGCGGGGTGGGGGGGGGAGTGTGTGGCCATCACCATATCTGTGTCCTCAGTTCCACACCCAGGTGTGGGCTCTCCCATCCAGTGGGGGCAGCATGAGCACAAAGGCCATCACATCTGAATCCCTAGCTCTGAGCCCTCACCGACTGCCAGGCCTGCCTTGCCAACTGCCGGAGGACTTCTTTGGGTGACTTGTCCTAGGGCGCCAGAACTCATCCCCCACCGCGCCCCCCCCCCCCCATGTCTCCTTCCCATGTGCGTATTTCGCTTTTCTCGTCCATGTTTGATTGGGATCAGTGCCTCTTTCACTGCAGCCTGCCACTGAGTCTTGCCAGTTCTTTCCGCAGAATGCCTTTTGAATCGGTCACCTGTTCTCCATTCCTGCTGTCCCTGTTCAGTATTGTCATTGGATCGGATTGTCATTGAACCCTGTGGTGGACTGAATGTGTCCCTTCCAATTTCACGTGTTGAAGCCCTAACTCCTAATGTGATGGTATTAGGAGGTGGGGCCTCTGGGAGGCTTTTAGGGTTAGATGAGGTCATGAGGGGGAGGACCCCGTGGTGGGATAAGTGTCTTTGCGAGAAGAGGAAGAGAGACCAGAGAGCTCGCTTAATGGGAGCACGCACTCGCTCTCTACTCCCTCTCCTCCCCCTCTCCTCCCCCTCTCCTCCCCCTCTCCTCCCCCTCTCCTCCCCCTCTCCTCCCCCTCTCCTCCCCCTCTCTTCCCCCTCTCTTTCCCCTCTCCTCCCCCTCTCTTTCCCCTCTCCTCCCCTCCCACCTCCCCTCCCCTCTTTCTCCCTCTTCCTTTAGTGAGGACAAAGGAGAAGGGGGCATCCACAAGCCAGGAAGAGAGCCCTCGCCAAGAACCAAATTGGCTGGCACCTTGATCTTGAACTTACAGCCTCCAGAACTATGAGAAATGTCTGTTATTCAGCCCGTCCCCCAACCCGGGTGTGGTATTTTTCTATGGCAGCCTGAGCAAAAGAAGACAGCTGCCTCTTCCTTCCCCTCCTCTTGCTTCCACCATCCCTTTTTCCGTCTTTGTTCCTCTCAGGGCGCCTATCACTGATTGTAATGATGTATCTGTCAGTCTGTTAGCTTGATATTCATCTTCGTAACCAGATGGCTTCCTCCATGAAGCTGCACCTCTTTTGTTCACTGCGGACCAGGGCTGAGCACCATATCCAGCACATAGTAGGTGCTTAAAAATGCTTCTTGAAGAAATGAAATGCTGACTATAAGTGCTTCTGGCCAGGTCTCAGTACATCCTGCCTTGTCCCTTCTGACTCATGCCATGTGCTTTGGCCAGGGTTATCTTTTTAAAACACTGACCCAACCCTTCCTTGTCAAGAGTGTTTATCGGGTCCCCCCCACCCTTGTCGAATATTTATGGGAGCCATGCGGACCTAAGATGAAGCGGCTAGTGAGGAAAGGTGCTGTGAATGGTTAATAAAAATGCATTTAATTTTAAATTGTGGATTTGCTTTAAAAGAAACCCTGAAACCCAGAAGCACTACAGGAAATGGATGAGTCATGCCTCCTACTACCTGGTGTCCTCTAGGCTGGGGCTTCAGAAAATCTGCCCGAGCTGCCCGAAACACTCCCTCTCTCAGTCACAAGTGCTCTGTCCCGGTTGGGCATGGCCCATGGCATCCTTCTCTCCGCCGTTCCCACGTGGGGTTCCTACAGTTTCCACCCAGCGGGTCAGTGTGGGCTCTGCGGCCATGACCACCCTCGCGACCCCGTGACCGTGTGTTCTGTGATAGTGTGTGCCTTGCAGGTGGGGTGAGGAGGGGTAGAGATCTTCGGGGAAGACAAGGCAGATTCTTTGACACAGCTATTTAGAAAGTTGGGAAAACAGTTCAATAGAATTTCCTGTTCAGTCAACGTGGGTCCATTTCCCCCGTCTCCTGGGTAAGAGGAAGTTCCGTTAGCTCACAGAAACGCAGAATCACACATTCCTCAGCCTGGAAAAGCCCTTGAGGGAGATTACTCAGTTTAAGAACAAAGAGGGCCTTCTGTTGGGGACTTGAATCCCAATTGCCGAGCAGCCTGTGAGCATCTCGGCACCGACTGTTGGAAGATCGCTGTTTGCCCCACGAGCCCTGGCTGTCCGGGCTGGGCAGGCGGAGAGGGGCTTCAAAGCAGAGGGGACCCAGCACAAACTCCCACTCATGCGTCACAAGGGAAGCAGGTGAGCCCACATCCTGGGACTCCGTTCTTCAAGCTGCTCTGGGTTTGGTCTCTTCCAGCTGAACTGTCCGCGGTTGCTGGTTCCTTTTACTCTCTCAATCTGTGCATTCACCTCTCTGCCGCTCTCCACCCAGCCTGCCTCGGGGGCCTTTTCCTTGGGGCTGAAGCCATCTGCAACATTCGTTTCCAGGAGTAAGTGGCCAAATCCACACTTCTTAGGAATAGGACAGGGAGGCCTCCGGGGCAGAAGTCTGAACAGGTCCCAAATGGCATGGTATTAGTCAAGTTCTCTGAAGACGATAGGATCAGCACTTCCCCAGAATGGCTGCTTTTCTCAGAGTGGAATGGGGAGAAGCGTCATTGGAGATAACCCAGGGGAAAGGAGATGAGGTGTCCCCATTCACCTCCTCGAGGATCCAGGCTGTGACAAAGGGCAAAGTGCACCAGAGACCCTGGCCCTGACCCTGAGTTTGCTCCATCTGCCGGGCTGAGCCTGGGGAGAGAGTCAAACCCACGTGTGGCTTTTCGTGGAAAGAGAAGGTTGCTTTCAGAATCAAATGCAGATGGCTTCCGCACTTATGAGAAGCACCCGTGGGTCACACCTCCAGGTCGAGGGGGTCAGGTGGCGGGGCTCCAGGAAGGTCTGCTCTCTTTTCCAAGCGGTCAGAATCCACACTCAAAAACATTGCCTTGGGGGCACTGGGGTGGCTCAGTCGGTTGAGCGTCTGACTTCAGCTCAGGTCATGATCTCATGGTTTTTGAGTTCGAGCCCCCGCGTCGGGCTCTCTGCTATCCGTGCAGAGCCCGCTTCGGATCCCCTGACCCCTCTCTCTGCCCCTGCCCCCACCCCCATGCTCTCTCAAAAAGAGCAAACAAACAAAAACAAAAAACCTTTGTCTTCTACGTTTCCTTTTCAGCTTTCCAAAGGAATGTTTCTTTCACTTACATACAGTGTCATGATCTCTTACATTACATACCCATTACGTCATGTTAGCACGAGGGCTCAGACCTGTGTCCCATTTGAGCCTAAGTCTTCGTCCCTGCTAAAGCGACATCACACATTTTATTCCTTATCAACCTCCATGAGCAACAACTTGAGTCTCCCACCAGCCACCGTGTCATCAGAAATTTGACTGGTTTCACCAGGTTCCTGTGGTCCTGACAATTTATTGAAATAAAAAAAACATACACCACTGACGTACAGAGCTTTTCTTTTAAGACCCGTTCATACCCACCCCCTCGGTGGAAACTCACGTCCCTGTGAATGAAACGCATCAGGCATGGTTTTCTAGATTTGCAGATGAGGAATCCGAGGCGCTTCAGTTTACAGATGAGGAAATGCTACGCACAGTGGGGTCGGAACTGGAACCAGGGGGGTCAGAACCGGGTTCTTGAAATACCCAGAATTCTTTCATGGTACGGTGCTCTCTCTTCAATAAATAAGGGAACAAGATAAATAAATAAACCTTCCGAGGGAACCCTGAGGAGCTCCTCAAGCTTCAGTGTGCAGAGGGAGTCATCAGATACCTGAGAACCTCTTGGTAGAGTGTGGTGGGGGAGCAGGGGCGGTTCTGGCTGGATTCTCTGAGCCGCTTGTCTATTCTTGGAATGCCACAGAAAGATGTAGGGCCGAGTGGCGACTCTTCGGGGGCGGCTGTCAGGCCTGTCACCCCTCCCAGCTTCCTTGCCCATAGACTGTAAACTGGCTTTGAAGACAGAATCTTAACCCCGAGTGTGGGGACGCAGGGCCCACAGCCGCCCCCTTTCTGGGCCCAGGTTCTCTGATGGTTCTCTCAGCGCGACACCGTGGACTTTTGCTAAATCTGTTAGTCCTCAGCGTGAGAAGGAAGCTGGTTCTCTGCAGACGTGGGTTCTACGGTCTGCTTCTTCCCAGCCCAGGCTCACACCGGGCCGGAGTCACCCCCGAGGCCAGCTTGGTTAACGTCCAGCGGGGAGGGGCCCCCTGGAGACTGAGTCCTTATTCCAACTGGGGCTGGTCCCAGCGCACACAGCTGAACCCCGAGAGAGCAGTGACATGTCTTGCGGGTCTGGAGCTGGATGTTAGCAGTAAACCCAAGTGCAGGTCCCAACCCGGACCCTCTGGGGCAGGCGAGCTGGTGCCCAAGTCCACCGACAACCTGGAGGGCTGAGTTTTGACCAGTGACCGGTACAAATAGCCACGGCTTCTCCAGCGCTGTCAGCAAGATGGTGGAGGCCACAGGGTGGGGTAGTGAGTGGCTTGGACACGGGGGCTTCGTCCCCTTGTGGCTCCATAATGGCGGTTGGTAGACTGGCTGACCAGGGCAGATTCATCTGAAGATCTTCTGTGACAAGCTCCCCGCCTGGGAGGACTGCCAGTCTGGAAGATTCTCCGTGTGACCATCCTAGAGACCACACCTGATCTCCGGGTCCTCCTGTTTCCTCCTAGAAATGACCCTGCAGGGAGGCTCTGAAGCCCCCACCCTCCCAGCACTGCATCCTGCTGGAGGCCCTGGCACATGGTTAGCCTGAGAGGGAGGGCTGGGTCTGAACCGACTTCAGCTTGGTGCCCTCACCACCATAGCTGGCCTCACCACATTTCCAGAAAACCCTATGATTTCCCCGAGCAAAGACTCTTTTACAGTATAGGAAGAGCCCCTAGAAGGGAGGAGATCTCCGCCCTGCCCTTCCTGGTCCTGCCAGAGTCTCTGGGGCCCTGTCTGCATAACCGGCCAGTGCCATCTGGATACCCTGCAACAGTATAACGAGATAGCCTCTTTCTGCCCTGGGCACCTCAGGCAGCCCTGCTGGGCCTGGCGAGGGCCGGACCTCCGGAACTTGCAGAAGAGTGCTCACACTGGCCTCATGAGTCACTTCTGACCCCTGCGGCCCCTCCTCCTGGTCCAGGAAGGGCACGGCTGACATCAAAAGCAGCCCCTTAGCCTGAGTCACTCATTCGAGTGCAGGCTGGAGATCAGAGGCAGAGGGACCAGGTTTGAGTCAAAGCGGTCCAGGAGACCACCTGGGGCTGCCATACAGTCCAGAGGGGCCAGGTCATGGGCCAAGTTGCAGTCAGATGCTCCTAGGTCCCTGGAGCTGGTCAAACCCAGAAGTGACCACTCCTCAGTTGGACGACTCCACTGTCCGGTTGGGGTCCCTGATGCAGGGCGAGTCGTTCCTGGGTCCTGTTTCAAATAGCCCTTGGCCAGGGCCAGCGGGGGCCAGCCTGCCTCGGCATCCAGGCATGTCCTGAACTTGGGGCCGAGGCCATCTGTCGAGGCGGGCTCTTCCTCCAGGCAGCCTGCCGTGGTTGCTCTCTCCTGTGTGCATCTGGTTTGCTTTAGGTAGCCCCGGAATGCCACTGAGGCTGGGTCTTCCTCCCCAGGCACCTCAGGCCCTGGGGGATTGACACGGCCCAAGTCTGAGACCCCCTGCACATCCCCAGGCTGCCCTTCTGAGTTTTGGGCTAGACCGAGGCCGCTGTCGTCCTGGCCCTGGCTGCTCTTCCTCACCCGCTGCTCCCAGTGGGGTCCGGTGCCAGGACTCGGGCTGGGCTCCTGCAAGCAGATCCCGCTGTCTGTGCTGTTGTTGCTGCCACCGCTGCGGCTGCTCTCCGGCTCCCGGGGCGCCCCCTTTCCCACAGTCCCCGCCGCCTGGGGGTGGGGGACCGGCAGGAGGAACTGGGACCCCTCATTCTGCAGGGATGACTTCGCACTGCCAAAGCCGCTGTCCGTGCTGCCGTGCAGTTCTGAGTTCTTCAGCTCCGGGGACACTTTGGGGAAGGCCCCCTCGTCAAGGGGATGGATGGTGTCCTGGGGCTCTGGGCAGGGGAGCTGGAGGACCAAGTTGAACGGATGGGGCTTCCCGAAGACCTGGAGGGGAGAGGGCAGAGTGAGAAAAACAAGGGTCACCTGCAGCAACCCACTCCAGCGTTGCAGGTGAGGCCCCGGGTCCGGGAGGAGAGCCCAGGGAGGCTCCGCTGTAACCGAGGGGTCCCTGTGCTTTTTGTTGTCATTTCAGAACCGACCTTTCCTCTTAATGCAATTCTCAGTTTGGTTCAGGCCTGTGTGCTCACAGCCCGGGTGGAAAGGCAGGTGGGATGGGAGCCTGCAGGGAGCGGAGAATGTTCTCGGCTCCCTCGGCACTGCTTTCCACACCTGAGAGCAGGCCGGATTCCTTTGGATACATCTAGAAGTGAGTGCCAAGCTTTTTTTTGACGATGGCCCAAAATAGGGAATGTGTTACATAGTAACCCACCTACAAATAGCCTGTAAGTCTGTAACTCACGTTTAAATAACTGTCCCTTAACCCCTCTCCCCCTTGCTGTTCTGTCTGGGTCACACTGGGGTTCTTTCTGCCCTGGAACGCATCAGCTCAGTGCTCTCAGGGCCTTTGCACATGCCATGCCCTGTGGTCGGAACACTCTTCTCTCAGCCCTTTCTACGGCTGTGTCCTCCTTAACACTCAGGTCTCAGCTCAGCTCAGCTCTCCCCAGAGAGGCCTTCCCGATCATCCTGGCTAGAGCAGTGCTCCACACGGTCTCTGCATTAACCTAGTTTTTAAAAAAATTTTAAGTGTATTCATTTTGAGAGACAGTGAGAGGGGGAGGGGCAGAGAGAGAGAGAGAGGGAGAGAGAGAATCCCAAGCAGGCTCCACACTGATAGTGTGGAGCCTGATGCAGGGTTCGAACTCATGAAATGTGAGATCATGACTTGAGTCGAAACCGAGAGTCAGACTCTTGACCGACTGAGCCACCCAGGCGCCCCAGCATTAACCTAGTTTACTTCTTTCTAGTACTTGGTTCCTGGAATTATTTTTTAGTTTATTTTCTACCCCCTACCAAGACCCACGATACAAACTCCCCACACCCAGCAGAATACAAGCACCTCGAGGGCAGGACCTGCCTAGTTTTGTTTGCCACAATGTTCCTGGCGCTTAAGCTGAGCTGGCACATACTGGGCACTCATAAGGTTTGCTGACTGACTGACGGACTCACTGTTGCACATCTGCCCTAATTCCCTTTGTAAGTTTTGACTCCAGTGCAACCCTTACTGGTTGAGTTCCTATTGCTATCCTATAGGTTGGCGATGAAGGACAGCTGTTTCTAGAACCAGACTCCATGGCCCAAATCCCAGCTCTGCCTTTGCCAGCCGTGTCACCTTGGCTCAATTATTTGTCCTCTCTGTGCTTTCGTGTCTTGCCTGTAAAGTGGCAATAAGGACAGTACCTGTCTGGTCATGTTGCAGTTAATGCATGGAGAATGCTTTGAACCGTGCCTGGTACATAGAAGGCACTCGGTGAATGTTCGGTGAATCGAATTTTATGCTCCCATCTCTAAGGAAGTGTTGTTTCTCCATTTCCTAGAGGAGGAAATGGAACCTCAGAGTGGTTAAATGACATGCCCAAAGTCACAGCAGCAAAGAACAAACCTGGGATTTGTACTCTGCTGGCCTGATTTGAAATCCCCATTTGTCCAAAGATCAGATCAAAACAGCTAATGAGTGGGACGAAGCAAGTGAGTGTGAAGGTGCTAGAAGGTGCCAGAAGTTATTGGTAGAGTTCGTAATGGCCATGATCATTTGATGAAGGGAACTGGGTTGCCTTTATCTTGAGGAGGCAAAAATTCTCAAGGAGAGCTCAATTCTGTGATCCAGATGTCACAGAGGAGCAAAACCCCAGAGGTTGCTTGTCCTCTCCTTTGGCATTTTGGATCTGTGTCGATTTCACTGGGTCGCATTAGAGTGAAAAGAATACATATACGTCCGCTGCCCCAACAGGCTGTGATCAAGCCCCTTGGGACCAGGGGCCACTGCCGGTTTGTTCATCTCTTCCTGGACGCTCATCCTGATGCCCAGCTAGGAATCCCCGCTGCAGTTACCAGGACCACTCCTCCCCCACCCCTCTGCTTTCCGGTTCTCCAGCCCGAAGGGCAGCCGCCATGAGACACTCACCTCTAAACCTCCCCCATCCCAGCCCCAGGCCCTGCGTATCGGATGTGCTCCAAGTACGTGTTAAACAGGCCAGTGTATACACGTTTATAGAACTGAATCTCCCCAGAGTACAGAGAAGGAGCCATGAGTGACATACTTCAGTTAGACACAAGGGAGAACTTTTTAGTCTCCTAAGGTACCCAGGGCACAGGAACACGGTCCTCTGCTTCCTGGACAAGGCTCTAAGTAGGGCAGGCAGTCGCTTCTCTCCCTGCCTCCCCACTTCCTGGAGTTCTTACTCAAAATCATTCCAGAGGACCTGTGTCTCTCTTCTTATTTTTCCCAGAAATCCTGGGATCCCTCTGAGTGGGGGGATACCCTTCCAGCTGTGGCCTTTCCTAGGGCCCCTGGCTCCCTGATGGGGCCGGTCCTCCCCAGCACAGCCCACGGCTATCGCAGTGATGGCGGCTGGGGGGATGTGGCCGCAAGCTCTGGAGCAGCCTGAATCCCAGGCGGGACGGGCGGGACAGTTTGGAGATGCTGGCTTACTCGCACAGGTGCAGCCGTTGCACGAGACGCTCTGGAAGAGGGTCAGAGACCCTGGCCATGACCTCCTCGGCATTACCACCCGCTCTGCTCTCTGCCACTCTGGTGGCAGCACTAGGTGGGTGCTTCTAGGCCTGAGTTCTTCCTCTTCCAGAGCACTCGTCGTCACCAGCCGGTAGGTGGGGGGAAAGACTGGGCTTCGGCCTGACTCTTCCTGGCCCTGTGACCCCTGTGCGTGGAACAGTCCCTCTATGCCTCCCCATAGGGGAAGATAAAATGAGGATAATACCTGCCTCAGAGGTACTAATGCACAGGGGCTGATCCATGGCCGATGATAGTAAATAGTAACAAAAACACCTTGGGGGTTGGGACTACTCAGTATGGATCTTATCGGGGCTATTAGAAGATAATGTTCTCAGCACCGGGCTCTGCATGTAAGCCTTGCCTCTGTCCCCGTGGTCCCTGAGGAAGGTGCCTGCTGATAACGTCAGGGCTGAGGGAACGGACCGTCTGGGGGGAGCCCGCTGCCTCCTGGAGCCCTGGTGCGGCTAGGGAGGATGGGATAGTGGCCCCTCCTGGGGACTCACCAGGACGGTAGGCAGCTTCCTCTGGCGTCGCACGTACAGCTGGAGGGCCAGGCAGTAGGCCAGGGCTCCGCAGAGCAGCAGGACGAAGGTGAAGAAGATGATGAGGTTGGTCACGGTGAAATCTGTAGGCCCAGAGAGATGTGTTTGTGGCCCGGCAGTTGTGGGACGTTGGAGGGGTGGCTCCCGGGAGCCACCGAGTGCGGGGCCCAGGTGATCCCCCAGGCTTCCTCTAGGCTATACAGCTAGATGTTTCTGGATTCTTGAGAATCCCTGCCTGGCCTTCCAACCTCTGTCCTGAAGGATTCCCTCACTAGGCACACTGACTCGGCTTCCGGCTTTGCGCTCGATTCACGCTACGGCACGTGGAACGGTGGGGCAGGGTGGTACAGCGGGTGAGAATGGAGGCTTTGGGAGCAGCCAGACCTGGGCTAAGTCCCAGCTCCAGCACTCACTAGCCGTGAGGGTATGGACAAATTACACAGCCTCTCTGAGCCTCCGTTTCCCCACATAAGATGACTGTGAAGGACACAGCACCTGCGGAGAGCCTGGCTGCAGCAGCTGTGGCAGGGGGCAGCTCAGTTCGGCTTCCTCGGAGGGGGAGGCAGGGTTAGAAGGCCCTCTGTGCCCAGCTCCAAGGAAGGACGGCTGAGGAATGTAACAAACGGGAAAGACCATAGGTGGCGGAGGTAGGCTGGGGTGGGGGTGGGTTCTTGGGAAGCACGGCTGTGCTCAAGTGGAAGCAGAAGCAAGAGGCCTGGCTTTGCCACCATGTCCTAGAAAGTTGTTTATACCCACAGAGCCTCAGTTCCCGCGTCTCTAAAATGGGGACAAAAGGAGCTCACCCACAGGGCTGTGGGGAGGAGCGCCCATGGCATCGGCAGCCCTCAACCGATGCTTTTCTGGTTGTGTGAGGCCCTTCCTGCCTCCCTCCCCGCCCGGACAGCAGCCCTGGCCGCAGACTCACACTGTCGGGTAAGCACAATGCACTCTTCCTTGGACCACAGCCCCCTGTTCACTCGGGAGGCCACAGATGGCTTCACCTTGACACAGAATTCTCCCAGTTCTCCAGGAGGTGAGAGGCTGAAGGTTTCACGGTTTATCTTCTGCTTTATGAACTGAAACGAAAGCAACACAGCCATAAACAAAATATCCCTGGCTCATGGGCTGCGGGAGCCGAGAGCTGGGGAGCCGTCAGAGATGCTCCAGGCCGACCTTTCTTCAGTGTCCTTTCTCAAACATCACAAACCCGCTATCATCAATGCAGCCCAAGATCTCTGTGATTAACATGATTTATCTCGTACTAAAAGAGAAGTGGAACATTTTACGGGACACTGAGGACCTTTCTAGAAGGGGCTGGAATCAAATGGTGGAAAGAGCCTCCTCTTTCCTGGCAGATTCCAGACATCCCACATACGGGGTGTCCATGGGCAATCACATAGCCTCTCGGAGCCTCATTTCCCCACTTTCAAAAGGGAGTAAAATATCCACCTGCAAGGGTGTCGGAACTAACAGCTATCAGATGTGTGGCATGGTGCCTGGTGCTAGCAGGCAGGGTCCTCCCTGCCACCTGGCAGGTGCATCTTAACCCAGGGCTTCTCGACTCCCTTCCCCGCCCCATGACCGCCCTCCACTCTGCCAGCAAAGTCCCCCACGGGTGCACAAAAGGTCCTGCCGGCCCGGGGTGACAGGGAGGCCCAGGGAGCCCAGGGGCTGCGGCCCCGGGGAAGTCCATACCGTAGAGTTCCCCGGCACCTTGCGCAGCTTAATCTCGTACTCTCGGAAGTGTTGGAAGATGCTTTCGTAAGTGTCGCCCGTAGGGGCGATCCTGGGCCTGGGGAGCTGGATCCGCCCGAGGATGATGCCGTTGTCCACCTCTAGCTTCACGCTAACCATCAGAGTCACTGAGCAGGGAGGCAAAATCATGAGGCCGGCGGGCTGGGGAGGGCCTGGGTGCCCCACCCGTGCTTGGCCTCTAGAGTCCAGCGTTACCCGCCCTAAAACCTGGGCCACTGGTTTGCAACCCAGCAGAACATCAGGACTTCCTGGGGGCTACATTAAAAATATAGATGCCCCAGGCCCACTCAAGACACAGTGAATCTCAAGTTTTGAAACTGGGCCCTGGAAACATTTATTTTAAACACGCTGCCCGGGTAATATTTCTGCAGCCAGCTGAACACTGGCCTGCGGGCCGGCATTTGGGAGCCAGTGACCTCAGAGACCATTGGTCCTGGCTCTGAATTCTGGAGAGTGGGCTCACCACACACATAGAGTGTATGGTCAGTTCCAATTTGCAGAATAGAAGAATCCCATCAAGTTTGGGGCTTACCCTTTGACCTCTAGAAAGAGAGACCCCCAACTCTTCATCAGCATCTCCCTGCCTCCAAGCCTCACACCCTGACCCCTGGGAATTCAGCCTGAAGCAGGTGAGGACTAGATCTAATTCGGCCTACTGTTTGCTGCCCCATGCTGAGAGCTTATGGATTCACTTCCTCTTCCAGAACTCTATAAGTACACAGGTCTGGCCCTTGTGACTCAGCTGCTCCAACTCGCCCCGAGACTTCTCTTCTGTAGGATAAACAACTCCAGTTCCCTTTTAAATCTTGAACAACTTGGCTACTTTCATCTAAATCTTCCCAAAAGTCCTGACTAGTTGTTTGGGCAACGCGGTGCCCGGCCAGGAAGCCTGGCTGGATGGCAAGCTATGGGAGCAGAGTAGAGTTCTAGACTAGAGTTTCTGGCAGGAAGGGACCCCCAAAGCCATATTCCAGGTCCAGGGGAGTTTCGAAAAGCACCTTCATCCAGGGAGAAGCGGGTGTTGGTGTTGGTCCAGTTGGAGTACCGGTTTCCAGCCATTGCCCGGACTCTGGCTTTGTAGCTACTGTCGTGGTACAGGTCCAGGGTCATAATAGTGAGATCACAGGACGGCACCAGGGTCTGGTTACAGCTGGGGGTGGACTCCCAGGAGTCTCTTCCATACCTGGGGAGATATCCGGATCAGAGCATCAGTAGGGAAATTTGTGCTCAAACCTGCCTCCTTTAAGAGGAAAGCAAGGGGCCCGGGGAGAGAGCTCAACGATGGTCCAGCCCTCAGGGCATTTTCTCTGGCCCAGGGCATCTAACTGCAAGAATCTCTCTCTTGGTTCTGGAACCGCATACCAATTTCTCTTAGATTGGAACATCTAACGGACATCCCCTTCCTCCAGGAAGACTTGCTACCCACTGCCACACGGCCTCATTTCTCCTTTCTCCCGACTACATTTGCAGTCCTTTGGGCTTTTACTTGTTTTCCGACCATATTATGGATGCACTTCCTGTTTTTCCAGTAAGATGGAAAAAACCTTGAGGGTGAAGGCAACACCTTGGCCTTTTCACCCCAGAGCTCCCAGCGCACTGCTCAACGCACGAGACTCAAATCAGTACTCGTCAACTGATGGATATGCACCAGGGTCCTTCCTGGAGTCACTTCGATGACAAGACCGATTTATCTTCCCGTGCCAGGAAACTGCAGGGGATGGCTCCACCCCCTCCCGCACCCACCTCTCTCCTTTCTCCATCTCCCCTTTCCATACATACCTCAGAAGCTCCACTTCATAGTAGGTGCCTTCTGACTGATTCGGGATGGGAGTCCAGTGGAGGATATGGGAGAAAAATTCTGCTTCAAACCACACAGATGGAGGGCTGGGAAGTTCCGTTCCTGGGGCAAAGAGCGTGGATATCAGAGTTGGTGGAGCCCGCCTCCCGGGGATAACGAGGCTGACGGTGGCCATCAATCTTACAGCCTCCATTTATCGAGTCCTTTGAGCTGAGCACTCTGCTAAGTACTTTTTCTATGTTGTGTCAGTTAATTATCCCAGCAGCCCTCCAGGGTAGGCATCTAGTACTCCAATTTTACGGAAAGGTTAGGTGACTTGCCCAAGGCCAATGGAGTGAGTGAGGGTCAGGGTGAATCCAGATGGGTCTGGCTCCAGCCCCAGGCCTCCTCTCTGCAGTTCTTGGGGGTACACAGATGTCCTGCTTGTTGGCATCTGTTTCTCTTCACAGCTCTCCTGGGCAGTCCCAAGCTGAGTGCTTGCCCCATTCCCCCGCTTCTAGAAGGGCTTTAGGCTGGCTGACAGAACGAAGCAGTTTTGGTTCTACACAGGGCTGACGGCATTTCCACCCAGAGCCAGCACCCTTGGCTCCACGGCGAGATACTCAACGCCACAGCCGAACTCCCATCTTCCGCCCTTTGCTCCTCCCATTCACCAGGGGGAAACTCCAACTTCAGGAGGCCTCAAATGAACTTGCCAGGGTGACTTGGGCAAATTACTTAACTTCACCAGACCTCTCGTTTGTAAGAATGTAATAAATACACCTATGCTGAGAGTCTTGCCACTCAAGTGCAATGAGGTAGGTCAAGGCCAATACCCAGTCAATCCCTCTTCTCTCCTCCTTGATCCCTTAATGTCTCTCAGTCTGCCAGCCACTCTCCCAGGCTTCCTTTGTTCTCTAGTTTCTCACCATCTGTAGTAATACTTCTTCTAGAGTTGTCATTCGCACAGAGTATATTTCCCCTGTCCCTTTCTTTCTTTCTTACAATGTCTTTGATCCTCAAGGCTGTGTTTCGATTTCAGAACATTGGATGGAAAGTGAAAAATGCAGCGGGTCTCTGTGGTGTTTGGGCTGCGTGTCCCCGACTCAGCTCTCGATCATGTGAACGGCTGACTGCATGTTTTACTTTGTATTTTGGTGTAGATGCGGTTTCAGTCCCTGCTCTCCCTGCCGCCACCTCGCTGCCCTTTCATTCTCTCTCCAGGCTCGTCTCACCTCCCCTGCAGAAACTTTCCAGGACAGCTGGCTGGGTTAGAAGACTGAGCTAAGGGGTGGGAGGAGGTAGGGGGAGGCAGGTGGCAGTGGGAGCACGTTAGGGGCTAAAGAAGAAGCAGGGGATGATCAGATGGACCCACAGGTGATAGTGAGGGGAAAGAGCTGGGATGAGCCAGGGCATGGCACGGGGAAGAAACAGGTTAAGTGGACCTCTAAGGGAAGGTGGAGTCAGATGGGGAATCAAAGTCATTCCCCAGGGGGGGGAAGCAGTCTTAGCTGGCCGAGAACAACAACAAAAAAGGCCAAGGCTAAATTTCTGATCGGCCTGGAAGTGGATGGACAATAAGCCGGGCGCGGGGGTGTTATCTGACTTCTCTATCCACCCCCTTACCCCCCATCAATTTAATGCTCTTACCCTTCCACAACGGGGAGCCTAAGACTCAGGCTTGCCGGAATGAGGGAGCTTCCGGGGGGGGGGGTGTTGGACAATGGACTCCCCTCTCCCCGGAGGGACAGCCAGACGGGGTTCCCCGTGGAGCGCACAACTTTAATGTAGGGGCGACGAAAGGCGGGGGTCGCGTGTGGACACGCACACAGCCCAGCCGGGCGAGCGCGGAGCGGGCAGGGGAGGGCCGGGCTGCGATCCTTACCGTGCGCGCCGGAGCAGAGGCGCAGGCTGAGGAGCACCGCCAGCGGCACTACCAGGCGCGGCAGCATCCTGGGCGCGCCGCATCCTCCGGGGGCCGGAGCCGGGCTGCGCGCGTCCAGCCGCGACTCCGCGGCTCTGCCTCTGAGCGCTCGGGCTGGCGGGCTGCCCCGCCCGCACTCCGCCAGGCTGCGTCAGAGGGGCGGGGCCCCGAGACGCCCCGCCCCCCTCCCCCCGAGGCCGCGGCCCCGGATGCTCGCGCGGGCCGCTGCCCTCAGCCCCGAGCCCGCAGCTCTGCGCTCCCCGCCCACTCGGGTGGGGAGGATGCGGGGGTGGGGGAGTGGGCGGGCACAGGGCTGTCCCGGGGAGGGGACGCGGTTCTGGCGTCCCTTCCCCGCTTCCCAGCCCTCCGCTCCCGGTTTCCAAGGCCGCCCAGTGCGATCGCGTTAAAGCCAGCCCGGGCAGTCTGGGCGGGGGTGCGGAAGGTGGGGTGAGGGTGTCAGAGCTGATTTTGCGGGATGGACAAACAGGGTTGGGATTGGAGCTGTGGCCAAGGCCAGGCGCTCGCTCAGAGCTGGGGAAGGGAGGAGAGTGCCCCAGGCGCTCAGGCAACATTGTTAGGACACGTGTGTGACTCTCGATGTGGCCCTAGTGCCTGGGTGTAGGGTTATAAGCCAAGCCAGCGGTAAAGTAGGCGGTCCTCTACCCGACTTAATAGTTTGGGAGGGGTGTCCGAGGCCTCCTTCAGCTGCTTTTGGCTTCCGTCTTTTGCCTGAAATCTCACATTTAGAGCCTTTCTCTTTTCTTTTCTTTTCTTTTCTTTTCTTTTCTTTTCTTTTCTTTTCTTTTCTTTTCTTTTCTTTTCTTTTCTTTCCTCTCTTCTCTTCTCTTCTCTTCTTTCTCTTCTCTACTTCTCTTTCTTTCTCTCTCTCTCTCTCTCTCTCTTCCTTCCTTCCTCCCTCCCTCCCTCCCTCCCTGCCTTCCTATAAAACTCCTGGGGGACTGGTAGCATATTGTCCGTTACTCATGCTTCGGTATCACTTGACTCAAACGACACTTCACTCCAGGTGCACTGAAGATGTGAGAGCATGGGAGACAAACTTGTCCACTTCACTTTGGTTGTGTGGTGACACCTGCTTAAGAGCATGTGGGTGTCTTGGGGAGGGAGTCCTCTTCTGGGCTGAGGGTCTACTGTAGGGCTAGTAAGACCTCACTTTTTGATGATGATTAGTGAAGGTCAGGGATGCCCCAGCTATGTGGATAGTGGAGAGTGGTATAGGGAGGCAGGACACGGTCTCAGTCACAGAGCCACCCTAAGCGGACAGCTCTTGTTGCCACACCCTCAGATCAGCTGGGAGAAAGAGTTCCAGGGTTTGTAATGTGCGAGAATGTTGTCTGCACTCTCTGTTGCCCAACTGGAAGATTAAGTGGCCAAAAGTATCCAGGCATGACCCAAGGGGTGTGGCTGCCTTCTGAAATGACTTTTCAGTTCCCACTGACCTTTTGAAGGAGGAGTACACGACAGTTTCTTGTTGAGCTTGTCTTTACTTTTTTTTTTTTTTTTTTCAGTTATAAGAGTTTAAAAGTCTTACCCCATTGCCATTGTGAGGGAGGGTCAGGATTCTTAATTCATTCACATGACAATTTTTTTCTGTACACTCAGTTTGGGCCAGATCCTGTATTAAGGCTGAGGAGAAAACAGTGATCAGAACAAGGTCCCTTCCCCCCAAGAACCTTACAATTTAGCTAGAGACGGAAAGTAAACAGAGATTTTAATATGCCATGGGAAGTGTTCTGGGAAGGAAGCATAGGCCAAAGTGGTTACACAGGAAACGGGCACCCAACCATAACTTGGAGTAGAGGATAGGGAACGCTTCCTGGAGGAGGTGACATCCAAGCTGATACTTGAGGGATTTGTAGGAGGTAGCTAGCTGGGTTGAAGAGCAGATATGGAGGATGTTCCGGACAGAGGGCAGTGTCCACTTAGAGATGGGGGAACATGGCGCTTTTGAAGAACCTTGTGAAATGCGTAAGTCAGCTTTCCTGTTTTAAGATGAGAGTCACCATGGCTGACATAGATTACTGTGTTGCTCAGGCAGAGCCTGCATTCGAATATAGGCTATCCCCATGTGTCCTGCTGCCTCCTAGCACTCAGAACAGGAATTAGGTCAGACATGTGATTACCATACCTTTTCTTTTTTCAATGTTTGTTTATTTTTGAGGGCGAGAGAGAGAGAGAGAGAGAGAGAGAGAGAGAGATACAGAATCCGAAGCGGGCTCTAGGCTCTGGGCTGTCAGCACAGAGCCCGACGTGGGGCTCGAACTCATGAGCTGAGAGGTCGTGACCTAAGCTGAAGTCAGACGCTTAACCGACTGAGCCACCCAGGCGCCCCCACCATAACTTTTTTTTTTTTTTAAAAGAAATTCATGTGTTTGTTTTGGTTTGTATGCAGTTACGTATTCTTGGTGTTCTGCTCTAAGGTTCTGCTATTCGTAGCAACTAGATTTCCTGCTTCCCTTGCAGTTAGGTGGAATATGTGACTGGGTTTTAACCAATGTAAAGTTGAATTGATGGGTGCCACTTCCTGGCCTGGCCTGTAACTTTCCCTTTGTTATTCTGTCAGCTCGCTGGAAGGGGTCCGGTGGAGGATTCCAAGGGGGTGGAGGGAACCTGGGTCCCTGAATCACATCTCAGAGGAGAGCGATTCGGTAAAGATGCCCAAACTGTGTGAGCCTGTGACCGGAGCGAGGAGTGAATTCTTGTCGTATCTGGTTACTGAGATTTGGGGATTTTTGTTACACCATCTGGCGTTGGCTATCCTGGTTCATGCGCAGACGTTGTCTCGTTGAATCCTGACTGCCACTCTACGAGACTGGCTTCGTTACCGGTGTTTTTAGAGGAGTGGTGAGGTCCGAGACTAAGTCGCTTGTCTGTATCACTCAGCCGGTGAGTGGCAGGCTACAGCCCAGGTCTCTCCAGAACTCACGCTTCCAACACTGTGTAAACAATGCCCTTTCCTATCTTGGAAGAGCTGTTGGGGAAGGCAAATGTGTGGTGAATTGAGAGAGAGAGAGAGAGAGAGAGAGGGCGGGGGGAGGAGGAACAGCTCAGGGCTGAGGGTTGTGGGTGGAGGGAGTGTGGTGAAGCCCCAGAAAAGCTGTGGGTGGAGCTGGGTAGGCATCTTGTCCCCATGGCCACACTGGGAAAGTTTTAGGGCAAATTTTGAGCTCTGGATGGTTCCATTGTCTCATTTTCGCTTTACTTCATCTTGGTCTTCGGGATGACGCTTCTCAGCGGGCATCCCTGGGCGGGAGGGTGGACATCTGGGAGGGTAGGAAGCCCATGTTCAGTTGTGGTTATAGGCAGGACTTGCAGTTTCTGTCCCTGACTAGTGACTAGGGAAGTTCCAGGCCTTGTGATTGCTGTGTCAGAGCCACACATAACAGAGAGCGCCCTAGAGGGAACAGACCCTGAGAAGCAGACAGAGGGAAGAAGTCTGCCTGAGGACATTTGGTAGTCCTTGGGTCGAGGACAGCCATAGAGGTGAGGTGAAGGGGCCACCGAAAGCCAGCCCCGGCTCTAGGAGAAGCCTTCTGGCTCTTGTCTACAGAACCTGACTGATGTCCGTGTGTCCCCTCCCTGTCTGCCTAATTCCCTCCTGGCTGGGCTCAGAAGGGACAGAACCCCCTTCTCTGAATGGGTTTAGATGGTGACTCAGACTTGAATGGGGAGTTGTTTGAATATCAGCTGGGTAGGTGATAGGCATCCCTGAAAGGTTTGGGGCAGGCGAAGGACATGCGGATTTGCACTTTAGACAGAAGAGGAAACTCAGAGCACGGAGGGGACCAGCTGAGGGATTTGCTAGTTAATGGCAGAATCAAAACCCTGGTCTTCAGATTGAGGTTCAAGTCTCTTTCCCTGACATTCCACAGCAGCTAAGCTTGTGGAACACTAGGAAGGCTACAGCAGAGTGTCTTGCCCATCAGCCTAGAGGAAAGGGGAAGATATATATGTGTGTATATATATGCGTACACGTGTATATGTGTACGTATATACATTTAAGCTTATGTATTTATTTTTGAGAGGGGGGAGGGACAGAGAGAGAGTGAGAACATCCCAAGCGGGCTCCTTGCTGTCGTCACAGAGCCCAATGTGGGGCCTGAGCTCATGATCCATGAGATCGTGACCCGAGCCGAAATCAAAAGTCGGACACTTAACTGATTGAGCCACCCAGGCGCCCCAAGAGGAAGAAATACTGATTTACCAGTTGAGGAACCTCTCCTGCTAATTCCCTTGAATCAGCAGAGTTGGAGCAAAGAGCTTTCTCACGCCTGCAACCTCACGCCGGGACATTGTGCTTGGTCAGTGCCCAAGGTTCACAAGGCTCCTGGGAGAAGACTGTGGGTCTTGGAAACTGGAGACCCAGTTCTAGCCCCGGCTCGGCCATTGCCGGCCGTGTATCTTTGGGCCAGTGCTTTCACCTCTGTTAGCCACTGACAAGACTGGAATCATTGTAACCCTTCCTGGCCTGTTGTAAGGCCGGATGCAAAGCGTGCTGACAATTGTCAGAGGTTCCCCAGATGACAGGGGGTGTGGTGGTTAGAAATATTCAGCAGAAAGGCCTCATACTGGCCAGAGGGAGCCAGTCCTTTCTCTGTGTCTGAATGCACTTGATTTTCCTCCAGGCTGTATATGGTGCTGAGTCCCACTCCATTCTAGGGACTGGGGCCTTCGATTGTACTTGGGACCTCTCCCCTGCAAGTGACTTTTAAGGCAATCCTCTTATCAGGGAGGGAGAGGTCCTAGTCCACTGTCATTGCTTTGTGAACTTGGGGTGCAGCAGGTTAAGAACAGAACATTGACAAAAATACCCCATGTCACTTCAAGAGGCAGCTGGGTATTCGTTCCGTGGCCCAGAGGACCTTGATTTCTCCAGTTGTTAGGGGTGTCATTTCCCTTTAATTCTGAAATTAACAGCAGCCTGAGCCCCCATCCCACGAATGTAGGAAGTCTACCTGCTCTTGGAGTCTCATTCCTGGATCACTTGTGGAGTTCTCCAGGGAAGCCTCACATGCCCAGAGCCATCGGGGGACCTCACAGCTCAGCTCTTAGTGCCTCACAGTGGTGGCCTCTGGGCTGAGGCTTCTACTTCATGCGTGGACGTAGTGCCCATAGCATTCTTCTTTTAAAAAAATTTGTTTTAAACATTTATTCATTTTTGAGAGACAGAGACAGAACGCGAGTGGGAGAGGGGCAGAGAGCTAGGGAGACAGACTCTGAAGCAGGCTCCAGGCTCCGAGCTGTCAGCACAGAGCCCGACACAGGGCTCGAACTCACAAACCGAGAGATCACGACCTGAGCTGAAGTCGGACACTTAACCGACTGAGCCATCCAGACGCCCCTTGCATATTTCTTTACATCTGCCTTAGTCTTAAATAACAGTACAGGTGGGACAGTAGCTGTGTGGCCTCAGGTGGTGGTGGCATGTCAGGCCCAGTCCAGGCCTTGCCACAGTCATTCCTCCTTGGGTGGGGGTGGGGGTGGGGTCGGGGTGAAGACCAGATCTGCCTGCTTCTCCTGCCCTTGTCTGGGCTCCCGGTCCTCTGTAAATAATACCGGGAGGAAGAACAATGATTTTACAGGTATTGGACAGGACAGCCCAGACTCAGACTTGGGGAGAACCATTTCTCTAACTTTGCAGGGCCATGGTTCTGCGAAGGAGATACTCAGTTGACATTGCCCAGAAATACCTAGAACACTTCACCGGAGACACCCGCCTTGGACCCACGGCCGATGTCCAGGGCTTTGCCCAAAATGAGGGACGTGCACTTACTTTACATTGACGTGACCCAGGAGGTTCACCCAGGACAGAGGGAGGCTCCCACCTAAAGACAATCTTAATGACTACTTTGTGGTATAGAAACTGCCTGTATCTCCTTGCATTACGGTATTTAGTTTCAAGTATTTTAGTTTTTTCTCCAAGGTTTTATTTATATAACAGTTAGTTAACGTACAGTGTAATAGTTTCAGGTGGAGAATCAAGTGATTCATCACTTCCATTCAACACCCAGTGCTCATCCCAACCAGTGCCCTCCTTAATACCCATCACCCATTTAGCCCACCCCCTTGCCCACCTCCCTTCCAGCAACCCTTGGTTTGTAATTTCAAGTATTTAAAGGTTTGTGTCCCACTGCATCTCTGCTGGCAGCAATTGCTTGATGGGAAGACCTAAGACAGGGGTTCAAAGATCCAGTTGTTAGCTGTCATCTGTGACTGGGTCTCAGGTCTCGGATTTCTTAGCTGTAGAATGAGGACGATACCTCTTCATTGAGATGCTGACAGGAATAATGTAAGCAAACATTTTTAGGTGCCCTCCACTAGGCACCGTGGGGTACAAAAATTAGTCAAACACTGTCCTTATCAGGTGTATGGACCTTCAGGGGATTTAAACCTGTAATAAATAACTCCGATATATTATCAGAAGGACCAGCTTAGATAGATAGCGTTTCGTCAAATCCAAGGTATAATACACATGTAGGGTATTGGTATTGTTTTTATCTATCTATCTATCTATCTATCTATCTATCTATCTATCTATCTCTCTGTTGGATCAGGTTATCTATCTATCTATCTATCTATCTATCTATCTATCTATCTATCTATCTATCTGTTGGATCAGGTCTCCTGTCTATCAGATCAGGTCTCCTATCTATCATCTATCTATCTATCTATCTATCTATCTATCTATCTATCTATCTATCATCTATCTATCTATTGGACTAGGTCATCTATCTATCTATCTAATCTACCTACCTACCTACCTACCTACCTACCTACCTACCTACCTATCTATCGGATCAGGTCTCCTGTCTGTCTGTCTATCTATCTATCTATCTATCTATCTATCTATCTATCTATCTATTGGACCAGGTTATCTATCTATCTATCTATCTATCTATCTATCTATCTATCTATCTATCTATCTATCGGATCAGGTCTCCTATCTCTCTCTCTCTCTCTCTCTCTATCAGATCAGGTCTCCTATCTATCATCTATCTATCTGTCTATCTATCTATCTATCTATCTATCTATTGGATCAGGTCTCCTATTTCTCTATCAGATCAGGTCTCCTATCTATCATCTATCTATCTATCTATCTATCTATCTATCTATCTATCTATTGGACTAGGTCATCTATCTATCTATCTAATCTACCTACCTACCTACCTACCTATCGGATCAGGTCTCCTATCTATCATCTATCTATCTATCTATCTATCTATCTATCTAATCTATCTAATCTATCTACCTACCTACCTACCTACCTACCTACCTACCTACCTACCTACCTATCTATTGGATCAGGTCTCCTATCTATCATCCATCCATCTATCTGTCTGTCTGTCTATCTATCTATCTATCTATCTATCTATCCATCCGTCCATCGATCTATCCATCTATCTGATCAAGTCTCATTTTTGTTCACTGCCAGTCCAAGCATACCTTGATCAGCTCACAACCCCAAACCGTCTCCTCCCAGTCCCTCATATCTTGAGATTCCGATGTCCCCATGGAATCCTGAAATCCTTGTATGGAGGTCAATTCATCTGCCCGCAGCTTCTGTCCCAGGTCATATTAGAAACACAGTCTTTCCTCTTTCACAGAACTGACAACGAGTACAAGAAATGGTAACTAGAGGCCGGCCGGGGATACTGAGTGGTGAGTGTGCCCACATGTCCGGCAGATGGGTGTGTGGGAGGGGGTCACGGAAGAGGGAAGCTCCGGTCCTAGGGAAGTTCTTATAATTTATAAGAAAATGAAAGAGAAGAAGAGCTCATTTAGACAATGGCAGATTCACACCTCACCCTCAGATTCATTTTGTGGCCATCTGACCTTTTGGGACATAAGAACGAGTGAGTTAATGCTCTTTGCACCTTCTTGCAAGCTCTTTTTCATAAGCCAACTGTGGGTGACTAATGCAGAGGGATCCTGCTGGCCTCTCTGATGTCCAGTAGCCAACATCCTTCCTGCCTGCACTATCCTGCCCTTCCCTCCTGCCCCCAGCCCTGCTCCCAGGACACCGAATAACCCCACGTGGAAAATTCTCAGGACCTGTGAGAGGAAAATTAGCATTTCTTCTGCAGCTTTTTTAGCATTCTTGGGTATGGCACGCTTGTTTTTACATTTCTTAAAGCTTTGGTTTGGTAAATAAATTTCTAACACACAAAAATCCTTTGATTGAGTGATAGATGTTCAGAAATATATACCATTTTTATTGTAACTTTGATGCACGGTATGAATTCCACATAGGTGACTCATGCTTCATGGTACAAATTTGTAGAAATTCCAGTTTTAGAAGGCTGGAGGAAACAAATGCTCTGAGGTTCATGAAATTCTCATCAGCGGTCACTACTTGCTTTATAAATTATCAGAAGGGTTTCCACTAAGTCCTGGGTGTTTGTGCACCCACTGGTCCCAGGAGAGGCTCCCTGTTCAACCACATAATGAGATACTTCTGGCTCTCAGTCCAGTAGCCTCTTTCTGTTACACTGTGCTCTTGAGCTCAGGACTTTATTCTTTCCCCTTGTCCATTTAATTTTCCTTCCCCAGTCCAACTGTGGTCACTGCATATTAAGGCCTAAGTCCGTAACTCAGCTCTTCTGATATCCCACTTGATGACAAATCCATAATTGCCACACCTTCCTCACGGCCCTTCTCCCTCGTGGGTCAGTAGCTCAAATCTGCTAACATCCATTGAGTACTTGCTTTGTGTCGGCCACTGTGCTAAGCACTGGGGTACAAAAAATGGAAAAGGTAGGGTGTTTGCCTTGGAAGCTGTTTAGCTGGAGAGAGAGGAGGTAAGGAAACCTGGCACTCATTACTATGCTAAGCTAGTGTGCTGCCATTACTTCCCCTGATCCTAGACGATGCAGTCTTTCCCCTTTGACACGGGGGGGGGCGGGGAACCGAGTCTCAGGTTATATGGTTTTCCCAAGGTTATGCAGCCAATGGTACAGCCCGGGTCTGTGTGACTGTTCCACCATGTTCCTCCTCCTTTCCCCGCCTACCCCTGCCAGCCACAGACAAAAAGCAGCAGATGGGACGATTCCAGCTATGGGCCCAGCTGGGGGCTGCCAGGTAAGGAGCCAGGTTGGAGCCTGCTGGCAGGAGTCCGGGGCCCCTGTGGCTCCACACTTCCGTCCCCGTGAGAGACCTGGAACCGGGAGCAGCCAGGGTGGGGTCTGTAATGACTCTGCGGTGCCTCTTGGGCCCCCTGGGTATGACAATGACTAGGAATGGTAAGAAAGGCTCCGATTTGTGGCGAGGGGTGGGGAGGTGCCTGGGTGGCTCAGTCGGTGAAGTGTCCCAACTTTGGCTCAGGTCATGATCTCATGGTTCCTGGGTTTGAGCCCTGCGTGGGGCTCTGTGCTGACAGCTGGGAGCCTGGAACCTGTTTCAGATTCTGTGTCTCCCTGTCTCTCTCTGCCTCTCCCCTGCCCTCGCTCACTCTCTTTCTCCCTCCCTCTCTCTCTCAAAAATAAATAGACATTAAAAACAAAGAAAGGCTCCGATGGGGTCTGTGTTTGGCACTGAGATCTATGGAAGAGGTGGCTGGGCGGACGGCTTCCAAAGCAAAGGCTTTCTTATCCTGCTCC
The DNA here is from genome assembly GCF_018350215.1 of Panthera leo. Classification (NCBI taxonomy): domain Eukaryota; kingdom Metazoa; phylum Chordata; class Mammalia; order Carnivora; family Felidae; genus Panthera; species Panthera leo. The sequence goes on along the minus strand of NC_056688.1, from coordinate 15,718,215 downwards.
CTGCCACCTGTTCCCATCTGCACCTCTCCATTTGCCCCAGAGAAAGGCCCTCTGAGAATGTTTATTCATTCGGCAAATAGTTCTTGACCACCTACCATGTACCAGGCCTACTTTTAGGCAAAGTAGCCTGAACTCCTGCCGCATAGAGTATTCATGCCGGGGGAGGCGGGGGAGGAGACTTGTAAATAACTAATAAGTTAGATACATATGTAGTATGTCAGACGGTGGTAGGTGCTACAGGGAACAATTAAATAAGGAAGGGGTAGAGGGAATGGGGTGAGGGATCGCAGTTTAAATAGGGTGATCAGGGAAGGCCTCATCTGGTAGGTGACATTTGAACAAGGACCTAAAGCAGGTGGGGAATGAGACGCGTGGATATGCGGATGAAGAGCATTTCAGGCAGAGGGACAACAAGTGCAAAGACCCTGGGGTGGGGGTGTAAATGGCAGTGTTTGGGCAAGGCCAGTGTGGGGCTGGAGGCCAGGGAGTGAGGCTCGCCCGGCTGTAGGTTGGCTCTTCCATGGGGATCGTGGCCAGGGGGCGGGGTGCGGGGCATGAGGCCGAGGAAGGACTTGAGAACTTTCAGCCTCTCCCACTTCCGCTTGACAATATTCATTGGGGAAGGGGAGGGGAGGCATGAACACGGGGCTCCTCTTCGCCAGTTGTGGCCCTGGTTCCAGCATCTGAGTCAAATCCACTCCCCCTACCCACTCACACTCCAGCCTTTTGTGCTACCCTCTCCTCTCCTTCTTCTTGATTACCCCCTTTCTGTTTTCATCTCCCTCCCCCCAATCTGAAGTGTCTGCTCATGGAGGGGGCTAGTGGAGGAGGGCCGGGGGGTCACAGAGAAGAGGCAGGTCAAGCTTGGGAGGTGTATCAGTTTCTGGGGGCCGCTGTAACACATTAGCCCGCATGTGGTGGCTGACAACAACAGAAATGTGTTCTCTGACGGTTCTGGAGGCCAGGAGTCCGAAATCAGCTTCCCCAGGTTGAGATCAAGGTGCTGGGCAGGGCCTTCCTCCCTCCTGGGGCTCTAGGGGAGAATCCTTCCTATCATAAAAATTTCTTTTTTTTTTTAATGTTGATTTATTTTTGACAGAGAGAGAGACAGAGCATGAGCGGGGGAGGGGCAGAGAGAGAGGGAGACACAGGATCTGAAGCAGGCTCCAGGCTCCAAGCTGTTAGCACAGAGCGCGATGCGGGGCTCGAACTCACAGACCACGAGATCGTGACCTGAGCCGAAGTCAGACACTCAACCGACTGAGCCACTCAGGTGCCCCATCACAAAAATTTCTTAAGAACTTAAATGTGATGGCTTTTAGGTCCCTCCCTGATAATCCAGGATAATCTCCTTGCCTCAAGAGCCTTTATTTATTTGTTTATTTATTTTTATATTTTTTAATTTACATCCAAGTTAGCTAGCATACAGTGCAACTGTGATTTCAGGAGTAGATTCCTTAATGCCCTTCCCCATTTAGCCCATCCCCCTCCCACAACCCCTCCAGCAACCCTCAGTTTGTTCTCCATATTTATGAGTCTCTTCTGTTTTGTCCCCTTTCCTGTTTTTATATTATTTTTGTTTCCCTTCCCTTATGTTCATCTGTTTTGTGTCTTAAGGTCTTCATACGAGTGAAGTCATATGATATTTATCTTTCTCTGATTAATTTCACTTTGCATAATACCCTCTAGTTCCATCCACGTGGTTGCATATGGCAAGATTTCATTCTTTTTGATTGCTGAGAAATGCTCCATTGTATGTATGTGTGTATATATATATATACATATATATACATATATGTATACATACATATATGTATGTATATATATATATATATATATATATATATATATATATATACACACCACATCTTGGATCAAGAGCATTTATTTAATCACAGCTGCAAAGACCCTGTTTCCATAGAAGGTGACATTTACAGGTTCTGGGGGTTAGGACCTGGCTGCCTTCTGGGGAGCCATTTTCCATCCTAATCACAGAGGGTGATTAGTTTCTATGTTAATTCAGTCATTCCTGTATTCAACATATGATTATTGAGCATTCACACAATACCATACCCTGCAGGATGCAAGGAATGTATGAGAAGCAGAGGGGAGCCCTTCTGGAGTTTGTGGGTTAGAAGGGGACATGGATGTTAATCCAATAATCACCCAAATAACATGGAAGCTTGCCACTGTGGTAAGTGCTAGGAGGGTCTGTGATTGACCCTTGACTTGGTGAGAAAGACCCAAGAAAGCTTCCATGAGGAGGTGCTGCTTGAGTTGGGAATCTGAGGGCCAAGTTGGGGTAACTGATAAACAGGGGAGGGAAGAGTGTTCTAGCAGAAGAGACATGGCAGAGTTGGGTGCCACCAGCACTGGGGCGATGTGCTGGGCTTGGGGTGGAGCCCATGGGAAGAGGGATATGGGTTTCAGGGGCTGTGTGGCAGTCAGTATTATAGGTCACCTCCCCACACTTTACCCCAATCCTAGCCCATGGCCACTACTCGGTATCCAGGGGCCCTGCCTCACTGCTCTGCCTTCACACCCCATCTTTCCATTTCCTGCCCAATATGGCGTGTGGTTTAGCAAGGAAACCCCCTGAGTGAGTGTTGGGCAGACCTCTGAGCTTTGGTCAAGCCTACCGTGTGGCAGACATCGTGTCAGAAGTTACGGGGAATAGGATGAGAAAAATGACATTATTCTGGTCCTCGAGGCAAGATAGTGGAGGGTGGAGGGGCAGGCACACTGGGGCTTATGTGCTGAGTAGTCTGTTGACCTGGGTGGAATCTCACTTCCGCCACTTACAGGCTTGTGTGGTCTTGGGAGAATGACACCCCTCTGTGCCTCCGTCCCTTTCAGGAGCACCTAACTCAAGTCAAGAAACATTTAATGTGGCTCCACTCTGTGCTTAGGCGGTAGGCCCAGAGCTGGCAAGCCTCGGAGCTCTGTCTGCCTAGAAGCAGAACCCTAAGGTTTCTAGTTTCCTCTCCCGGGGCTCCGGCTCCAGTCCTGCTGTCCGGAGTGCTTGATCCAAATGGATTCTCAAGGCACGTGACACCAAGGGGTTCTTACACCGGACCCCACACCAGGCACGGAGCTCCAGGCGATGGCAGTTAGAAGAGACGCGTGTTCTTGGAGTGTGGACCCATCTGGCCTTGTTTCTGCCGTCTCCTCCCTCCTGCAGAGCATCCAACAGTGTCTACAGAGAACCTTGTCTGACGACACTAGCCATTCTATTCTTCCTGAATGACCCCCAACTTTGCGGAGCACTGTTGTAACCAACAATTCTCACCTGCCCCTTTATCAGCCACTGTTGCCAGCTGCCTCTACGTGCTTGTTTGTTTGTTTCTTTTTTCTTCCTTTCTTTTTTTCTGCTTTTGTGATGGCAGTGGCCCAGGTCTCTTCCATCAAATCACTTGTGCGAAAAGCCCAAGGCGGGGGTCGCACAACCTGCCAACTGGCTGTACTGTTTGGCAAATGACTTTACATCTCTAAGCCTCCATTTCTACGGTCAAGTGAGAATATAAATCCCTACCTTGTCATCCTTTGAAGGCTTTTGTCCAAATTGGATGCGATTCTGCCCCCGAATCCTGTCTTTACCCCCATTGTGGTGCCCAATATGAGACCTAGGGGTAAGGGTGAGGAGGAATAAAACCTTGAGCATTGAGGGATCGAACTCTCCAGAACTGGCCGGGTCTTTTATTCAGTGATACCCTTCTCCAGGGGCCGTTGTGGGGGCAGGTGGCTTAACTGCCCAGAAATTATCTTGTCTGGTTTCTTTTCCAACCATAGTGGCTTTTATGTCTTCAACTCCCTCCTTGCTCTCTCGCCTTTTAGCATCTGGGTGGGGGATTTTGTTCAGAGTGTGAAACAGGCTTCTGACGCTCTCAGGTCTTCTTGGGTGTGAGGTGTTCTTTTTGTCCTTTGGCAGGGGGGGATCTTGCTGTGTGAGCAGCGGTGACCCCCTCGGTCCCTGGGGCTGCTCTCGTGGTCAGGATCTTGCCATCTGTGATCAAGCACTCAGGCAACCAGGGGGGAATCGTGTGGGACTTGATTCTGGGGTGGGCTCTGGGGCAAGCCGACATGAGCACCCACTGACTACACAACCAGGTCCAGCAGGGGAGAGAGGACAGGGAACCTCAGAGAAAGGCTGGGAAACGTGTGAATGAGAAGATTCGGAACAGGGCTCACCCAGCAGAACAGGACCTGGATGAGCCAAGAGTGCCTGGAGAATGCACTCCATTTTTACGGTGTGGCATGAAAAGCACGCAGAAGAATACGAGGGGGTTCTCGAGTAGAGGAACTCTCTGAGTCTCAGTTTCTCTGGCCATGAAATGGATCTGATAGTATTCACTGCACGAGGTTACTGTAGGGATGAAGTGAAATAAGATACACAAAAGATGTCCAGGTTAGTGCACCATACGTCGTAAGTGTCCAACAAATGTTAGAATTGGGAAGATCCAGTTCGGGTTGGAATGGTGCTCTGGCTGATAGCAACGACAGACTCTGCATAAAATGTGAGCAATCCCAACCGGGAGAAGAGATGTATCTCCTGTGTAGAAGAATTCAAAATCATTCAGGCAGACACTTCAGCCTCACTTGAGGGGTGAGCATCTACTCCCCACTCCCCAAGTGTGGGCTGCACATACCGACTTCCTTCCAAAAGGGACAGTATGGATGGGGGTGGGGGGGGAGAGTAGCTCTTCAGAGGAGAAACCTGACAAACACTATCTCAGCCAGGTGATCAAGGTCAATATCAGCAGAGGTCACACCTGCCCCTGATGTCAGATGATGAGAATAGCACTTAACCTCTGTGATCTTCCTCCCCCAAACCTGTAATCCGAAAAGCATCAAATTCCAATGGTGGGGGGGTGTGGTGCTCCGGGCTGAGAACAGATGGGTAGGATTACTGGTCTGGGTCCCTGCCCATGGGAGGCTGTAGGATGGGTTCTGTGGTTGTCTGGGGTTCTCTAGCTTCCTAGCCGGGTGGTACTGGGTACCTTACTCGGTAGGTGGGGCTACAAGTGAGCTACCCTATCCTGGCCACGTGGCAGAAGGGACCCAAGACCTGCGTGGCTTTTTTGGGAATCCAAATCAGGCAAGACTGTGCGCTGAGTTCTCTGGCCAGATGGGGTCACTGGTTTTGCTCTGCAGATGGAAAGAGCCACTGGCCAGTTCTCCATTCAAGTGCCACTGTAATCGGGGCCACAGGGCAGACTACGGAGATTCCCAGGAACTCTGAATGGGTTTCCTGCCCAGCAGGGTTGCAGGCTGTGTTCAGCAGTGGGCAGAACTTTGAGTTAGCTCTCCTGCCCAGGTGCAGGGGCAGACTAGGCTCCAAGGCCAACAGGGCTCTTTGGAGGTTCCAAATCAGGCGGACTTATCCCCTGCCGAGTTTCCTGGTCAGACTGTGCAGCAAAGCTCGTGGTTGGGACTACTACTTGGGTGTTACTAGTAGGAACTCATTCTGCCCAAATCCACGTGCTGGTTGCTGCAAACTCCTCCCTCTTCTCCATTGCAATCTGATTCCCAGTGGTCAGACTCTGCAGATTCCCCTGTGATCTTCCCTGTGACCCCCACAAAGTGACCCATGATGCTGGGGGAGGGGCTGGGCGTCCATCCTGGGCTCTCTTCTCACTCTGGGGGAACCATAGGCTCAGAGAGGAACTCTCACTGGCCTGTAGGAATTGGAGGTGAGGTCAGAGCATAGCGGCTTCCCTTACCCTTCCAGTGCCTTCTGTCTCAGTCTCTGTGCTGCAGAGGGGCCTCAGCCTCATTTCTGTGTTCTAGGATTCTCTCAGTGATGTCTTGCCCATGGATAGTTATTAGTTGTTCTTCTCGTGAGGGGGAGAGAAGTCAGGAAAGCTTATACTGCCGTCTTTGTGGGGTCACTCCATCCCTGCCTCTGTTTGAGGCATAGGTTAAACATTAAAAAAAAATACATATGGTTTTATTTGTACCATAAGCATAATCTGTACTTGGCCTTTTTTTTTTTTTTTTTTAGTTTATTTGTTTATTTTGAGAGAGAGAATCCCAAGCAGTCTCCATGCCAAGTTCAGAGCCCAACACAGGGCTTGATGTCTTGAACAGCGAGATCATGACCTGAGCCGACATCTCGTCCATCAAGAGTTGGACACTTAACCCACTGAGCCGGCCAGGTGCCCCTGTATTTGGCCTTTAAAATTCATCCATGTATATTTGTATACATATGATATGTGTGTATATACATATATATATCTATATCTATATCTATATCTATATCTATATCTATATCTATCTATATATATATATATATCTATATATATATCTATATATATATATCGATATATATATATCTTTGGTTGCATGTATATGCATCTATGTATACATACATGTATATATGAGATACATAAGATACATCTGTATGTGATTACATGTGTCTATGATCCATATGTATATCATATGTGATGTGATATATAGTATATATGTTTTTCCATATTATCAAATGGTAGCTAACATTAATAGCTAACACTAAATGTTGAGCATTGTGTTAATGTTTTTTCATTAATTATCCTTCTTAATTTCACAACAAGACTCCGATGTGAAAACTGTCATCATCCTTGCTTTACGGGCAGGAAGTGGAGGCTTAGAAAGGGTAAATAACTTGCCTGGGAATTAGTGGTGCTGGCATTTCTATTTGAGTTCAGAATACAGGCTTTTAGCCACTAAGCCGTACCACAATAATTTAAAAAATTGTGACATAATCGCATACAGTAAAATCCACAGGTCTTAAGTGTATAATTGGGTGAATCTCAACAAACGTATATACGTATGTCTTGATCATTTTTCATGACTGCGTATTTCTCCTCTGAGTCCTATTTGAATTTTGAGCTCTGTAAATAAGAGGTAACTATCTGTACCATACTCCATCTGTCTTCTACTCCAGGCTGCCTGGGACATCCCTCCTGAGCCTTTTCATAATCTGGCAGCTGAGAGGTTAACCCCAGTTATGGCACACCCTTCAGAGCCCTCATTGACTGGTTGTTCAATGTTTGAATATTATTTCTGAAAACACCAGAGTCTACCTTGCCAGTTTCTCTCTTGTTTGATGTTAGACTAAAGAATTTTCTTGCTTAAAACACTGTAATGAACGTCCTTATACAACATAACCTTTGCGTGGTTCTCTGCTTATTTTCTTAGGATAGATTTCCAGAAGTGAAATTACTGGGCTAAAGGGCATGTCATTTTTAAAAAAATCGCTTTTGATGTATCATTTTCACGTGTAAGTTTCTCCTCTTTTTAAGATCATTTCCTTAGAGGAAATTTCAAGAACTGGGATTACTAAATGCAAAAACATTCTAAAGGTCTTTGATGTGCCTTAAGGCAAGAGTTTTGCGTCCTGACTAGGCTCTCATCCCCTGGCTCACTTGGCCGATTTGAGTTTTGCCGTAGACTAGTTTTACTTGGGACGGCTGACTGAGGGTCGTGCCCATGTCCCTTCCATGGCCAACCCCGGAGAGGGGACAACTGGGTCTCAGTGGACCACTCCCCAACTTCTGGATTCGTAGCAAATTACCTGGAGGAAAAGAAGGATATTCGTATTTGTGGGAAGCGCCCCCCGCGCTCTGCCGACCTCTTTGGTTTTTCTTCTGGCTCGTGGTGGAGCCAATGCCTGCCTCCTCCAGAACTTGGAAGACACCTTGCAGAAGGGCATTTCCTCCAAGTCATCTTTGCGCCTCCAAAGCTAGCACAGCGCCTGGCACATATCGGCACCTCATAAATAGTTGTCGAATATACAAATGGGCATGTGCTATGCAGGAGGTACTGCTCTAAGTTTGTTCACATACATCATCTAAGTTAAAGGCATAGCCATCCTGAGAGATAATGGCGTTGCTGTGTCCGTTTTGTAGATGAGAAAACTGAGACTCAAAGAGGGAACATTTGACATTTTGCCTGAAGTCTCACGGCTAATAAGTTGCAAAGTCAAGATTTGACTCCAGATGTGATACTTTCTTTTCATTACCATTGGGTTGTGTTAGTCACACCATTTTAAAAACCGTGAACGGTGCCGTCTGTGCTGGGGTTGAAGGCAGACGTTGAGCCTCAGAGGAGGGGACTGTGGGTGATGCACTCAGGGAGGGGGACAGGGCTCTCTCCCTGTGGCTGTCACTATCACGGTATGTGGCTCCGTCTTTGTGTCTGTAGATGCCCGGGGACTACAAAGAGAATTATCGTCCTTCCATTACGGGATTTCTCCGAGTGGGCTGGCTGCATCAGGACCCTCCCTGCAGCAGGTATAAAAATGCAGATTCCTGGGTATCCCAGAGCTACTAAATCACACTTGCAGAGAGTCAACCCGGTCAAATCTGCATCGTAGCAGCTTTACCAGGCGATTCTCAGGAGCACAGCCTCGCGTGTGAGAACCTCTGCCTTACAAGGGGGAGCCCATGGTGGGAGCCGTAGGCCCGGCGGGAGGGGTTGTAATCAGGGACACACGTTCTGCATTTGTGTTTGGGTCACCGAGGTGCACCGGGACTGTCCAGCGTGGTGAGAGGGCCCTGGGCCCGTCACATGTGGCTGTGTCATCTCTGACGCACGGAGCTGCTGTGCTGTGATAGGACCCAATCCAAAGTACCATCTCAGCTGACATTCGGTGGAAGCAAGCTGCCATGCCAATTATCCAGAAGACTCTGCCGCCAGACCACAGACCAGGGAAGCGTTGCCTTGAAGCATTAATAAGTCTGTTTCTTTCCTTTTTCCTTCGTGTTTGTGGGAGTGTCCTTTGCTCTTCGCGTGGCTTCTGGGGTCAGAGATTTCAAGGGCAGAAAAGGAGGATGCAGAGGGGAGTACGGCACTTTATAACTTCCCAAGAGAGGAACCGGGTGGGGCCCCGTGTTTTATAGAGAAACAGCTGGAGAAAAATGTCAACTGTGGTTGTTTGGGTGGAAGAGACTCGCTGAATTTTTCCTCCAACTTCTCTGTCTCCTCGGGTTTTCTTTATCAGACACAGAGCCATCACACCTACTGTTATGTCGTGTGACAGACAGCGTCGTAAGTGCTTTATTTACCTCATCCCATCCTCACAATCACCCTGTGATGGGAGTACTATTCTTTAAAAAAAAAGTTTTTTTTAATGTTTATTTATTTGGGGGAGTGAGCGAGAGTGCAAGCGGGGGAGGGGCAGAGAGAGGGGGAGACACAGAATCCGAAGCAGGCTCCGAGCGGTCAGCACAGAGCCGGACGCGGGACTTGAACTCACGGACGGCGAGATCACGACCCGAGCCGGAGTCGGACGCTTAACCCGCTGAGCCACCCAGGTGCCCCCTGGGAGTCCTATTCCAACCCCTCTTACAGAGGAGCAAGCTGAGGCACAGAGATGTTAAGTCATTTGCCCGAGGCTGCACAGCTGGTAAGTGGCAGAGGCAGGATCCAACCCGGGCAGTTGGACTTAGGGGCTGTGCGCTGGCTTCTGCACCACACCGCATGCGATGCCCACGTGTGTGCCCATATAATGTGAAAAAGAATATTAAAAAGGTACTCGGACACAGTTATTCAAGTGCCACCCCTGTGTTACCCATTTCAAGTAAAGTGATAACACCAACCTTCGTGTACTTACTTGGGACCAACCGATTTATCTCCGTGGACTCATTTAATTTTTACAGCAGCCTAGGGCTACACTGTCTGGGGTGGCAGCAGCTTCCCCAGCGTGCCTGCTGCGCGCCTGCAATCTCGCCAGTCTGCACTGAAAATACGCGCTGGACTTCCAAGATGGCACGGAAAGAAAAGACTGTCCGGGCGCCTGGGTGACTCGGTCGGTCAAGCGTCTGACTCTGGATTTCGGCTCAGGTCATGATCTTACGGTGCGTGGGTTCGAGCCCTGTGTCTGGCTCTGCCCTAATAACACGGACCCCACTTGGGATTCTCTCCCTGTCTGCCCCTCTTCCTCACGTGTGCCCACGCGCTCTCCCCCCTCTCTCTTTCTCAAATACACTGAAATGGAAATTTAAAGAAAGAATATAAACTATCCCCTTCATTTTTAAAATTGATGATCCATTGAAATGATAAGCTTTGGGATACCTTGGGTTCAATAAAAGATAAATAAAGGGCCCGGTGAAGTTTAAATCTGCTGCCCAGGGTTACGCAGACGGCGTATGGCCGGGACTCCACCTCGACTTTGCCCAGCGTGAGAGTTTGTGCTGTGAGATCTGCCTTGTCACTAACCCTAGACTCAGGGGCAACGTCAACGTGCACACTCCAGGAACTAGTATAGTCTCGGAAGGGACGTGTGACTGGGCACAGGGCCAGAGCCCAGAGGCACGCCCATGAACTACCGCTGGTGAGCAAAGCAAAGGAGAGGGGCTTCCGAGGGCTAAACCAGAAAATCAGCACATCTCAGGGCAAATAAGGAGACCTGTTGGCTTCAGGCTGCAGGAAGGTCGATGTGCCAATGGCAGGAGGAACGTGTCAGTGAGGAGGGCGTTGGCAGTGTGGAATTCAGGTCTCCCCGGGACTGTGAAGCAGGGAGCCTATATTCAGTACTAGAATCTTTCTAGAAGGGTGTGGCTTGATCAGTCCTGGGATGAGGAAGGCACTTTACAAAAGCAAGAAACAAAAAATGTCCATTTGTTTTTGGGAGAGAGAGAGAGCGCACAAGTTGGGGAAAGGCAGAGAGGGGGGCACGGAGGACTCGAAGCGGGCTCTGCACAGACAGCAGAGAGCCCGATGCGGGGCTTGAACTCATGAGCTGTGAGCTCATGACCTGAGCCAAAGTCAGATGCTCAACCGACTGAGCCACCCAGGCGCCCCGAGGAAGGTACTTTTAAAGGCAGAAGAGCCTATTAAGTTCATTCTCCTGTGAGGATTCCCTTCAACTGAACGAGCAGTTAGTTTTTTGAGGGTTTGCTTGTGGGGAGAGAACTCATCTCTATGCCAATGAGAAAATTCTAGACTGGGCGACCCCCGGGTTTCTCTGCGACAAGTTAATGAGCGCAGCTTCGGAGAATTCAGTGGTCTCGGCTGGTGGTATTTGGCTTCCTTCCTGGGCTCTTTCCCTTTGGTTTTACCCCTGTGACTCGGACTGTCTCCAGGTCTGGATCTTTCTAGAAGGGCTGCTTCAAGTGTCTGTCCCTGGGTGCCACCACAGCAGCCCTAGACGGGTGGTGCTGATGCCAATCATTTCTTTAGGACCTCATCATCTCAGAGAATTCACAAAAGCTTATTTCTAGGTTCCACAAGCTGAGAAACTGACCCCCGACGGAGGCTGAACCATCAAGATAATGTCATGCTGGCCAGTTAGCTCCTTTGCTCGACGACACGTCCTGTACAAGAGTTTCTCAACCTCGGCACTCGTGATATTTTGGTCTGGACAATTCTTTGTTGGGGAGCCTGTCCTGGGCACCGTAGGATGTGGAGCGGCACCCCGGTCTCTACCCACTAGAGGGTAGTGGAACCTCACCACCGCCAGTTGTGACAACTGAAAATGTCTCCGGACATTGCCGCATACGCCCTGGGTGAGAACCGCAGCTCTGTTGGGTTTCGTTCACATTTCACCAGACCAACTGCTTTGGTGGATTCCAAGGAGTGAAGAGTTTCTTGTGTCCGGATGTGTTAGGACGTATCTGGATGTCGGGGCGGGTGGCAGGAGGAACATTCATGTAACAAAAAAAAAGTTTATTTATTTATTTTTGAGAGGCAGAGAGAGAGAGAGAGAGAGAGAGAGAGAGAGAGAGAGAAGCTGATAGCGTGGAGCCTGAGGCGGGGCTCGATCTCACAAACCGCCAGATCATGACCTGAGCTGAAATCAAGAGTCAGATCCTTGGGGCGCCTGGGTGGCTCGGTTGGTTAAGCATCTGACTTCAGCTCCGGTCACAATCTTGAGTTTCATGAGTTCGAGCCCCGCGTCGGGCTCTGTGCTGACCGCTCAGAGCCTGGAGCCTGCCTCGGATCCTGTGTCTGCCCCTCCCCTGCTTGTGCTCTCTCTCTGTCTCTCAAAAAATGAATACTGTTTAAAAAAAAATTTTTTTTTTTTTTAAAGAGTCAGATCCTCAACCAACTGGGCCACTCAGGTGCCCCGGAACATCCCTTTTTAAACTCCTTCATGTATGTCATACATAGAGCGTAGTTCGGGGCACAGGGTTAGAGTCAGACCTGAATCCAATCTGCCTTCTCCCGCTTAGCGGTTATGTGAGCTTTGGCAGGTTACGCAGCCTCTGTTAGCTTTGGCTTCCTCATCTGTCACGCGGAACTAACAGCGGTGCCTCGGTGCAAAGATGAAACGCAACGTGGGGAGCGAAGTGCTTGTCAAATGCACGTTAAACGTGGGAATTACATCCTAAGGATCAGCCGCGCCTCCTTGTTCCCCGGGACCTGGCTAAGGTGGGCTAGGGTCCGAAGCCCTGCTCCAGAGGGCCTGCCGGGGCGGGGGCCGGGGGTGCGGTGAGCTCCCCGCCCCCTCTCCCCCCCCCCCCCCCATCGCCTACCTTCAGCTCTCAGCTTCTTTTCGGACGTGTCTTTTCTGCTCTGCTCCATGGGTGACCACCTCAGTTCTTCCCTTGATTTCTAGCAAAACCAGGAGAGAAACAAAAGGAAAAAGGAAAAACCCCCCCTCGCCAAAAAAACATTCGTGTGATCGACTTGCTGAGAATGAGGGGTCACGCTGTACCCCTCGTTGCACACCCAGCTGAGCTTGTACGTTGATATTCCCGTCCTTTAGAGTTACCTTGGTTACCTTGCGTTTGGGGTCTCTTCCCGACCGTTTCTCTGAGTCCTCTCCCCGCTCTTCCTCACCGTCCACTCTCCTCCCTGTCTCTCTCTGTCTTCTTCTCACTCTTAGGGCCTTGGCTCGCCTTCTTGGAGAAGCCATCCCTGACATCATTTTGTACAGTGTCTCCCCTCTCCCGCCAGCCGCTTCCTATGGCTTTATCTTCTTTCTGACATTTACAGCCACAGAAGCCAGGTGTTTATTGCCCATCTGCTTCTGCTACAATGTAAACATCATGGGGACAGGGCGTCCTGTCCACGCGGCCCTCTTGTCCAGATCTGACCTGAGCTGTCCCGGCGCCCGTCTTCCCGTGACAGAGTTAGGTCTGCGTATGACATCGTGTTGACCTTTGCCCTCCCTTGCTGGCTCCGTGTTGACTTATGTGCCAGTGTAACTTCCTGCTTGATTCCCCCCTTGCTGTGTCTAAACCTTCTGTAAAGTGTGCTACATGCACAGCCTTTGGTAGGTGGCACTGGTACAGAAAGGGAGCAACACGTAAAACCCAGAGCAGTGAGCAGGAGCTGTGACGCCAGCAGAAGAAAGAGTGCAGATCTGGAGGTAATACTGGGAAACCTAAGTCCTCCTCCAGAATCCCTGGAGGTGTGGTGAGTGTCCCTGGATCCCCCCACCCGCCCCCCGATACCTGGCCTAGGAAGCATAGGGGAACCCCAGACAGTTGGATGCTTTATGGACATCTAAGAAGCTGGCTACAGGTGTCATTTTTCCCTTAAGAAGATGTGCAGGGGGGCGCCTGGGTGGCTCAGTCGGTTAAGCGTCCGACTTCGGCTAGGGCCATGATCTCACGGTCTGTGGGTTCGAGCCCCGCGTCGGGCTCTGTGCTGACAGCTCGGAGCCTGGAGCCTGCTTCCGATTCTGGGTCTCTCTTCGCGCTCTGCCCCTCTCCCACTTGCTCTCGCTCTCTCTCTCAAAAGTGAATAAACATTAAAAAGAAAAATGTTCAGGGCCAAGGCCACATAGCTGGTATACAGGAGGGAGAGGTGGCAGATGGTTGATTCTGCTGTTTTGCAGAACTGGGACCTTGGGGTCCTGGTTTCTGGTGATTCTCAGCCTGGAAGGTTCAGAGGCTGGCCAGCCTGGGGAAGGAGGTAGAGTGAGCAGGAGCGCTTTACCTCGGGGTGTCACCAGGTGGCGCCCTAAGCCAAGTGCTGGAAGGCTCAGCGAGCAAAGGGGGAGGTCACCCTCCAGGCTACTTCCCAGGAAATGACTCACCACGATGACGTCATCCATTGGGTGTTCTTCCCTAGTTCAGTGGGCCGACACCCAGGGAGACTGTATGATCTCATTAGAGCTGAGGCGGTGGGTGCCGTTGGGGTAGTCTTCTTGACTCATTCGCTCATTCTACATTCATCAACGTTCTAACAAGTGTCCGTGAGGCCCAAGACATTGCGTCTGGTCCAGAGGGACCTTGCAAGCATTTCCTCAAAGACACCCCTGTCCTGTTCCTTTGAGTTGCCCAGTGTCGTGGGGGATGGGAGTGAGGGCCAGGGATGGGTGTCTGAGCATGGAAAACGGGGGCGCTGGGGGTCGCAGTGGAGAATACGCCAGCCCAGCCCATAGTCCTATCTTATATTCTCCCTCCTCCGGAATTGGGTACCGCTTGTCTCGGGAGAATCTGGCCCCTCCAGCACCCCACAAAGGCAGGAAGCCGGCATGGAAACATGTCTGGGCGGAGCTAGGCTGTACCCACGTCTCTGGCATTTCTTACAAACCACCCCACTGTCTGATAAGCTTTTTCTAAGTACGTATCTTATCTCTCCAACCAGCAGAATGGTAAAACATGCTAGGCCAGGAATTACCCCTCTTGCGTCGCTGTTATTTCAACAGCCCCCCCCCCCTCCCCAGCCACTGCCTCCCCAGCTTCCAGTACCGTGACTAGAACACGGGCACGTTCAAGATCGGCTGTTGCTGATAGACCCGTGTGCCATCTGCACTGAGGCACTAGGAATGTGGCAGAGGCCCTGCCTGGCAAGCCCTGAATGTCACAGCTATTAATAAAGATGTCAGAGGTCACTGAGTCAGGGAGGTGCCTGGGCCGAATATGGATTGAGCAGAAGCGATCGTGTCTCAGGAAGCAGGTAGCAAAGAGAGGCCTCTCCACGAGGCCATCACCACCCTCATTATCATTCCTGTATCTCTATGGTTCGGATGAATATGGATTCGTTTATCCTAACAGTGTGGGCCCCACCGGGCGAGGACTTAACACGTAGCTCCTCCTGGTTTGAAACCTCCTGGTGGCGTACAGGTACAAGTCAGTGTTTTTCCTTGGGCATGGTGATAGGTAAGGATATTCATTATTCATTCGTGCACGCGTGCGTGCATTCGCCCATTTGTTGAGCCCCTACTGCGTGCCAGATACTGCGCTAAGTGGTGAGATGCGATAGTGAGCTGAAACAGACACGGCCCCGTCCTCCCTAAGCTTAAAAATCTTAACAGACATCAGTCAGGTCATCACACAAAAGTGAGCTTACTATTGTGTTAAGAGCTACAGAGCAGAGGTCCGTGGTGATGTGAAAGCTTGTCTTAGGAGAATTCAGCCCCTCTGGCGCCCCACCGAGGCAGGAAGCCGGCATGGAAACAAGTCTGGGAGAAGCTAGGTGGGGCCTCCGCTGAGACCACCTGCTTCCACACCGACTTCCGGCCCCTCGGAGGCTAATTGACTGACTGCTTGGATTTGAGTTGGGGAGATGTCGTGTCCCGAGGCACAGCTAGAGACAAAAGCTCTACCACGTGATGCGTTTGATCAAATAGCAAGATGCCCAGTTGGTTGCCCAGGATTCACTGATTACCAATTCTATCATCTTAAGTGGAAAGAGCTACTGAAAATAGGGAGCTGAACATTTTAGGTAGAATGGCCAACTCAGCCCGGGTTACCCAGGACTTTCCTGGTTTTGGCACCGAAAGTCCCCTGTGCTGGGACTCTTCTGGCTTTAGAACTGAAAATCCTGCATCCGGGGAACCCCCTGAGTCCCAGGAATTCCTGTCCTAGCCTCTGCGCAACTCTGCTTCTCAACTTCCTCCTCTGTAAGACGAAGTTGGACTAGAATGGGGGATCTCAGTTAAAAATTACCAGAGGTGCCTGGGTGGCTCAGTCGGGTAAGCGTCCGATTTCGGCTCAGATCTCACGGTTAGTGAGTTTGAGGCCCGCATCAGGCTCCGTGCTGACAGTGTGGAGTCTGCTCGGGATTCTCTCTCTCTCCTTCTCTCTCTCTCTCTCTCAAAAATAAATTAAAATAAAATAAAAAGACTTAAAAATTTACCAAGGAAGCACTCTGAAATTAGCAATGCCCAGGCTCCACTTCCAGAGATTTGTTTGGGTGAGGATTACATATCAGTGATGCTGCGATGAGACCAAGATTGAGAACCTTTGCTGTAGATAATCTAAAGTCTTTTCTGTGCTCTGATTCTCATCTATGGTGAGTTGCTTATACCAGGGCCCATTTATTAATTATCCCCAAGCTCTAAGCTCTGGCCTGTGTTGCTATCATTGTTCCTATCAATGACAGAAGGGCACCTTTCTCTTCTCTCTCCCTCTTTCTGTCCTTTACTACTCTCTTGGTCTTTCTACCTCTGATTGCCTGGCCTCCTAATTGATGCCTTCCAGACATACCCACTAGGCCTGGATTCAATCAATGGTATCCCTTCCTCTGTCTTGCCTCTGTCTTGGCCATTCCCTTCCCCAGCCTCTCTCACTTTTCACCAGAGAAGCTGAAAGAGATCTCTACGTCCAGATGGTTAATCGAGTTTTTAGCAAAGCTGCTAAGGTAATTCAAGGGGTAAAGATAATCTTTTCAACAAAGGAACAATTGGATATCCACCATGAAAAAAAAAATGGACCTTGACCCTTACCTCACACCATACACAAACATTAACCTGGAATGGGTCATAGATCTAAATGTAAAAGTTAAAAATATAAAAATTCTAGAGGACAATAGGAGAAAAATCTCTTGGGTCAGGCAAAGACTTTTGGTAAGTAATGCAAAACACAAACCATAGAGGAACAATTGATATATTGGATCTCATAAAAATAAAACTGCTCTTTAAAAGACACTGTTAAGGAAATTAAAAAATAAGCCACAGATTGGAGGAAATACTTGAACACATATATCCAGAGTGTGAAAAATGTCTTCAGACTATATAGAGAACTCTTACAGCTCAATAATGAGGAAATGAACAACTCGATAAAAATAAGAGTGGGGAACAAAAAGATTCAAACACACACTTCACCAGAGAACACATGGAAATGCCATTCAGCGCATGAGAATATGCCCAACATCATTAGATGTTAGAGAGAAATGCAAATTGAAACCACATTGAAATACTACTGCACAGCCACTATTAAAAGAAGGTTGACAACACCAAGTGTCGAGAAGGATGCAGAAAAACCGGAATTCTCATGCATTCCTGGTGGGAATGCAAAGTGGCAACATCCCTTGGGAAAACAGCTGGGCGTGTGTTGTAAATTTAAACATAAACTTCCCATGTGACCCCGCGATTCTACTCCTCGATACTTACTCAAGAGAAATGAAAACGCGTCCATACAATGATGTTCGTGAATAGTCAGAGATGCTTTATTCCTAAGAACCCCTAAAAACAATCCAAATGTCAGTCAACTGGTAGAGGGACAAATCGTGGTATATCCATATAACGGAATACCACTAGCAATAAAAAAGGAATAAACTCTTGCCATATGCCGGCATGGAATAATCTCAGAAACATCATGCCAAGTGAAAGAAGCCACAGCTAAGTAGTGCATATTTAGGATTACATTTATATGACATTCGGGAGAAGCACAAAACAATGAATCTGTGGTTGCCAGGGGCACGGATGTGGACAGAGGATTGATTGAAAAAAGCATTAGAGAAACTTGCGGGGAGATGGAAATACTGTCTATTTTGATTGCAATAGCAGCTACACAACTACAATATGTATCAAAGCTCATCAAACTTTATACTCTAGAAAAGTGAAGTTTATTATAAATAGCTTATAGTCCACTAAATCGGGGTTTTAAAATAGGTGTTTATTCTTTCTTTTTTTAAAGTTTATTTATTTATTTTGAGAGAGGCAGAGACAGCGCAAGTGGGGGAAGGGCAGAGAGATAGAGAGAGAGAGAGAGAGAGAGAGAATCCCAAGAAGGCTCTGCACTGTCAGAGCAGAGCCCGATGCAGGGCTTGAACCTACGAAGCCACGAGATCATGACCTGAGCTGAAACTAAGAGTCAGATGCTTAAACGTCTGAGCCACCTAGGTGCCCCTAAATCTGATTTTTTTTTTTTAAAGTGGGGCACCTGGCTGGCTCAGTCAGTAGAGCTTGAGATTCTTGATCTCGGAGTTGTGAGTTCAAGCCGCATGTTGGGTGTAGAGTTTACTTCAAAAAATAAAAATAAATTTAAAAAGAATCAGATCATGCCACTACCCCCCCCCCCCCCGACTTACTTAAAAGGACACAATGGCTCTTCACTGCACGTAGAATGAAATTCAGATCCCTGCCTGTTATCCCTAGGGCCCCAGGACCGCCCTTGTCCTTGCTCATTCTACTGCCACCATGATGCTCCCTTTCTGGTTCCTCAAACTCACTGAGCTCTTCTAATTAGAACACGGCCTCCATTTTGCCCAGCTGGATCTTTTTCATCATCTGGGGCCTTCCCTAGCTGCTCCATCCAAAGCAGCTCCCTCATTCTGTCCTGTTTCATTGGTTTTCTTTCCATTGCTGTGTGGGATGATTTTGTTTCCTTACTTTTACTTGCTTGCTGCCTGTCTTCCTTATTAGGATTTGAGCTCCACGGGGACGGGAATCACATCTGTTTTGTTCACTAGAACTTGATCAGATATTTTCACCAGATATGTTCAGAATACCCAGCACCCAGGGGCGCCTGGCTGGCTCAGTCGGTTAAGCGCCTGACTTCAGCTCAGGTCATGATCTCGTGGTTCGTGAGTTCGAGCCCCGCGACTTCCAATTCTGTGTCTTCCTGTCTCTCTGCCCCTCCCCTGCTCACGCTCTGTCTCTCTCTCTCTCTCTCAAAAATAAATAAACGTTAAAAAGAAGAAGAAGAAGAATGCCCAGCACCCAGCCTGGGCCTGGCACAGAGGAAGCCTTCAAAATTTTTTTGTGGAAAAGTTTCAAAAAAGGTTAAATATGGAGTTATCATACGTTCCAGCATTTCCACTCCTGGGTATATGCCCAAGAGAACTGAAAGCGTGTGTCCACACAAACACGTATATACGGATGTTCACAGCAGCATTATTCGTAACAGCCAAAAAGTGGTTATTTCCAAATAGCCTAAGTGCCCACCAACTGCAACATAGATCAATTAAGTGTGGTATAATCCTCCAAAGGAGTATTATTCCTCAATGACAAGGAATGAAGTTTTTTTTTTTTTAAGATGTTTTAAAAAGTTTATTTACTGAGAGGGGGAGGGGAGAGGGAGGGAGTGGGGGAGGGGCAGAGACAGAGGGAGAGGGAGAGAACCCCAAGCAGGCTTCTGTCTGGCAGAGCAGAGTCTGATGCAGGGCTCGATCCCACGAGCTGTGAAATCCTGACCTGAGCCGAA
Organism: Panthera leo; assembly: GCF_018350215.1. Lineage (NCBI taxonomy): Eukaryota > Metazoa > Chordata > Mammalia > Carnivora > Felidae > Panthera > Panthera leo. Next base: position 15,698,911 of record NC_056688.1, on the reverse strand, counting down.
ATCAAGAGCCAGGCGCTTAATTGACGGAGCCACCCAGGCGTCCCTAAAGATTTTATTTTTCAGTAATCGCTACGCCCCACGTGGGGCTCAAACTCACAACCCCAGGTTCAAGAGTTGCAGGCTCTACCGACGGAGCCAGCCAGGTGCCCCAGGAATGACGCATTGATACAAGCTACAGCCTGAATGAGTTTTGAAAACTATTATGAGTGAGAGAAGCCGGTTACAAAAGACCACGTATTGTGTGATTCCGTTTAAGGAAATGCCCAGAATAGACAAATCTATTGAGATGGAAAGATTAGTGGCTGCCTGTGGCTGAGGGAGGGAAGTTAGGGAGAAATGAAGAGTGCCACTAATGAGTCGGGTGTTTCTTTTGGGGGTGAGAAAAATGTCCTAAAATTGATTGTGGTAACGGTGGCATAACTGTGATGTACCAAATGACATTAAACTGTGCACTTCAAGTGGGTGAATTGTATGGTATGTGAATCTTAGCTCAACAAAGTGGTTACATGGTGTGTGTGCAGATATATCGGTGTGTGTATAATGAATGAATGAATTTGCTCCTTCTTACCACGTGCTGGCCCTCAGGGGAGACAAATCAGGTAAGACCGTGAAATGGTCTATGAGCCCGCGCGTCTGGACTGAACTCCGTTCTGTTTTGGAAATGCGCAACTGAGGCAGGCAGCTCAGACCGTCTGTGCCCGTGTCCTGTGCCCCTTGGGGATGCTAGTCCCATGGAGGCCACAGGGGTGTTGTACGAGACCTCATGGGAATGGTGTCCTGGAGGGCCAGACAGGATCCAGGCCCGGAAGGGGCTCCTGGGAATTTTCTCTCCAGCTCTCTGCAGCTAGAGCAAAGCATTCGCTTAGTCACCTGGGCTCTGTCGCCCCACCCGGGGTAATTACCCCTTGTGAGCCCCTCTGAATGTGTCATCTGCACATGTGGATAATTAAACTGAACTTGGGGCTGATGACTGGGGCAGCATTGCATCACATTGGCCTTGGCCCCAGTGCAGACTGGGAAAACTAGATCTTCTGGACGCCTGGGGTGAGTGGAAAGCCAGGGCACCCGGTACTGGGAGGAGGGGGGTGGTGGCCGCCCAGGAGGGCTCTCTGGTCTTCCTCACTCCTCACTCCGAAACTGGAACTCAGAGCAGGTGGGGCCATCGTGGTTCCAGCCAGGGCCGAGGGCAGCTGGCCGGTTAACCCTGTGGTTTGTCTCGAAGCTTTCGTCTTTGTGTACCAGAGCCTGTAGCAAACCAAAGGTGCCTCGGGCAGCCTTTAGACCCCAGGGTGCGGGCTGAGGCTTGGGAGGGAAGGCCGAATGCAGGAAGCAGGTCTCTCGACTCCCGGCTTCTCCAAGTCTCTGATGCCTTGTGGCGGTGTGGGTTACCCCAGACTCAGAAACTTAAATGAATGATTCAGAAAAGAGGCTTTCTGAGGTTCCTTCTGGGTCTGACACTCGGTAAGTCAGATCGTGAGTACCTACTGAGCACTTAGACCGTGCAGTGGCCCTGCACACATCATCTTGGTTCATACTCGTGTGGCCCTAATGAGGTAGATCCTCTCCACAGTAATATTTAAAAAAAATTTTTTTTAACATTTATTTATTTTTGAGAGGCAGAGAGAGACAGAGCACGAGAAGGGGAGGAGCAGAGAGAGAGGGAGGCACAGAATCCGAAGCAGGCTCCAGGCTCCGGGCTGTCAGCACAGAGCCCGACGCGGGGCTCGAACTCACGGACCGTGAGATCGTGACCTGAGCTGAAGTCAGTTGCGTAACTGACTGAGCCAGCCAGGCGCCCCCACAGTAATATTTTTTTGTGATGGGGATATCAGTGGAAGCAATTTAGGTATTAAGTAATTCTTGATTTGCACATAGTAGAGATTCAATAAAGACTTGTTGACTGACTAACTGATTGCTTAGATATGTGCTAGGTGTGAGAGGGACGCAAAAGAGTCCTATCAATCAATCAATCAGTGCGTACTTATCGAGTGCACGTTATGGACAAAGTACAGGCCAGTCTTGGAAGGGAGACCAGACTTGCTTGGATTTCTAGATGTTGGCAATTAGCTCAGATCAAAATAATACCATCCAAAGTGAATGAAATACGCTGGGAAATAATGAGAAATCTATATCTTGAGTTTCTGACATAGGGCTCACCGAAACCCTTGTAAATAGGGGTGCTAGGAGGATCTCTTGTTCCAGTCTTTAGTCTTTGACCCTGGTTCCTAACCCAGGGCTCCTAAAACCCTTGGAATTTCCTAGATGATAGGAGTACCTTTTGTTCTAACGAGGCAACTCCGGATGGGCTCCTGGATGGCTCCTGGATGGGCGCTGGTCACCAGAAAGACCAAGCCCTGATTAGAAGCTTGGAACTTTTAGCCCTGTCCCCCATCCTCTGGAGAGGGGAGAGGGGCTGGAAATGGAGGTAATAGTTGATCATGACTATGTGAGGAAGCATCCGTAAAAGTCCCAAGAGCATGTGGGACATCCGGCCGGTGTCACAGAAGTGCTTGGGGGGGGGGGGGGGAGGGGGGCCCTCACACCCCTGGTGTCAGCGTGTTATGAGTGTGGTAACAAGGAAGAAATACCAGAGCAACATGGGTATTCCCAACACAATCGTCTTAATCCAGCTAGAGAGCAGCCAGTTTTCAATGCTTGATGTGGACGTTGTAAATATATTGAAAAGCTCCAATATCCAAGACGACTGAAAAAATTGGGATGAAGAGAAAAGTTGTATATCACGGCACACACTACCCTTTTATTGAGCACTATCTCTAATCCTTGTAATTCCACGGGACAAAGAAGGGATGTTATAACCCATGGCATGGGTATTCTTCTCTCTCTTTTACAGATGAAGAAACAGATTCCGATAGTAAATTTGTAAGTCATGGCAGAATTCCAAACTGGGCTGTTATTTTATTTTATGTTTTTAACCGTAGTCTACTCTGCATTCCTAACATGATGTTCTTTTGCCGTTTAGATGAGGAGCCAGCTTAGAACAGAGCACCAACCACAGAGAAAGTTGGAAACTTATCTGTACCAAGAGCTGTCAGGTAACACTCTCCAGGATGCTCTGAGGGAACAGACCTTATTTCAAGCCTCGTGAATTTTCTGGAAGACCGAATGACTACGAGTATTTATATGGCTGAAGTTGACATTGAATGGGGACACTGTAGCCTGAAAAGCAGTTTCAGAAGGTCAGACAGATTTGGATTCAAACCTCATTTCCAGCACGTCTTGGGCATTTTGAGACTTGATTGCTTCCTCCTTTGTAAAATGGGAGTAAAAATATCTATTTATAAGGTTGGGGTGGCAATGAACTCTGCACATAAAGAGGGTTCAATAGACATTAGCTATTCTTTTCTAGTAGCCAAGTCCTAAGGTGAGAAGGGCAAGGATAGAGGGTGAGGTCCGTGAGGACAGGCACGATGTTGAGCTTCTCCTGCTCTGTTTTAGTGGCCTGAGCAGTACTTGGAACATGGTAAGTACCCAGTAAATAATTGTTTACAGATGTATACGCATTAAGCATGATCTTAGGGGCTGAGGGAGTGGGCTTTGATTCACTAAGTGGAAGGGAACCCATCTCAGCAAGATGATCCATGCACTAACCATAGGGCCTGAGTCTTCTGTTTTTACGCAAGAAAGGGATGTAGGAGTCACTCCAGTTTTGTGAATTGCTAAAAAGATTTTTTTTTTTAATGTTTATTTACTTTCGAGAGAGTTGGGGTGGGGGGAGGTGCAGAGAGAGAGGGAGACACAGAATCTGAAACGGACTCCAGGCTCCCAGCTGTCAGCACAGAGCCCGACACGGGGCTCGAACTCACAAACTGCAAGATCATGACCTGAGCTGACGTCGGACGCTTAGCCGACTGAACCACCCAGGTGCCTTGGAGTCATTCCAGTTTTGAATGCAGCCTTCTAGCAAGTGGTCCAAAGAGCAGTCATAGCCCAAAGGCTAGTGGAATCTGGGTATTTTCTGGGATGATTTTGGGCATTCTCTGGAAATCTTGTCTTGCCCCCCCCCCCCCCCCCCCGAGCTTTCATGATTGGGGGCATTATCAGGAACTACCAGGGACATCAGGACGCCTCAGTGGGGGAAAACTAAGGCTGAGAAGAAAAAAACAATATAAACCTATAACTCCTGGAAGGTTGGACTTGAATTCTGATGTGTTGCAAAAGGGCACAGAGTAGAGATCAGAAATGTTGAGTGGAGACCTATTTGTATAGTTTTAAAGCTTACAGTAATAACGTGTGATGTTCTTAGAGCACTTCAGAGTTTTCTAGATGCCACCTCACGGTACCATTTGGTGTCTAAGGAGCAGGCAGAGCCCACGTTATCTTTACTGGATCCCATTTGAGAGGATTTAAATAAAGTAACTGGCCAAGGTTCCACTTCTGGGAAGTGGCCAAGCTGGGGCTGGACCTGGGTCAAGACGCATTGTCCCTAAGAAGAGCTATATGTTGGCAATAGGGACAGGTTCAAGGGAAGTATTCATATCTTCCTGGATTTTATGTTGCTCACAGTTATTGAGGGACTTTGAAGCTGTTTGGGATGTATTAATTTGTTCTAAACTGAGAATCGTTTGAGAGCCAATGAACCAGAATATTTTCTTTCCCAACTCTGAGTAACCTATAGGAGAAATGGAATAATGCAGAGGCACGCTCTGATACGTAACGTTTCTCATGGTAACTGGATTTAAAGTCTGGATAATTCTGTAACTTTGGAAATGATTCACCTTTGAAAAGCAAAAAATTCAAAACGCATAACGTTTCCCTTTCACTGAGCAGACAATAGAAATGTCTGTCTCTTGGTGACAGTTGGCAAAACACAACATGATTAATCTGAGGACCTGTGGGGGTTCACCTTCGGTGACTTCACCTGATCATCTGCTCTGATAAAAACACATCTGGGGCAGCCGAAAAAAATTGAACTAGGAGAAGACTTGCACCAAAATAAGGTATTTCCTTTAAAAGACTTTTGGCGGAAAAGAATATAAAGGTTCTAACAAGGATGCACAGACTTTACACGTTCAACTTTATCATTAAAAGAGCATATTGATATTCAAGAACATTTAAAAGGATAGTGACCCATGATACCTGTCACAACTGACACTTCTTGGTAGGAGCAGAGATGTGGGGCTGCAAATGTGGATTTGAGATTTAGTTAGTTCTATCCTTATAAGCTGTTGACAGTGGGGAGTTTCTTTCTTTGAGTCTTTGCTGCTTTGTTGCAAAAAGAGAGGGTAATATTAACCGCTGTGCCCTTGTGTTCTGAGGACAAAGTGAAATAATGCATGAGTGCAGAAGTGCTTTGCAAATGTGAGTTTTTATTTCCTGGTGCCTTTGTTATTTTTAACCATGAATATATGTGTATAGTTTCTGCTCAAAAATTTTATTTATTGCCCGTTGCACCTGTTTTTGCTTTCTGTCTGGTTTCTGATCGTTCTTCTGTTCCTGTGTCTCTGGACAGTATTTGGGGGTATTTTCTTCCTCCTCAAACTGTGACTCTGTTCCTGTCAGATTCTCCGGTTCTCAGCTCTTTGGCAAGGAGCTCCACACCACCCGATTACCTTCGTTGGCTTTCTTCTCTGGTGCCAGATCTCTCTACTTAGAGATTACCAGGCTCTCTGGGCTTGAAGGAGACCTCACTTTGGAAAGAGGAACTGTCTGAGCTCTGGGGGCCCTGGGAAGAAGTGGCTAGAAGTTGTAGCTCTCTTAGCTACAACAGTAACTCAGTCCTGAGTCTCAGCCTGGGGCTTTCTCTGCCCAACTACCAGCTAAGGACCCTTCTGTTTGGGCTTCCGATTCAAAGCACCCGTCGTAACGCTCTCCACACCTGCTCAGGGCACTGCTGTTGTTCAACCCAACTTAGACATCGTAACCTATCATAATGGCTACTCCTTATTGGTGGACGCTGTGTACTAAGTCCTGTGCCGACTGTCATTGAATGAACATGAGTACTTTTTCTGAGAGCAACAATTATCCCCCTTTTATAAATGAGGAAACTGAGGTTCTAACATAGGAAGGAACCTGCCCAAAGATGTAGAGGTAGTGCCTGGAAGAGTTGGGATTCCAGAATTATCTGCTCTCCGAGTCCCTTCTACAAACCGCTCGACACTCACTGCTCTGAATGTGCCTTTCCTTCCAGGCCCATCAAGCTCCCCGTGACAGCCCCAGAATGCCAGGCTGTGGTACCGCCTGTCTTTCTAGAACCTTCTGGAATCTTACCCCCTCCTCCAGAAAGCCTTCTCAGACGGATCAGAGGGAAGTAAAGGCATTCCTGTCTGAGTGTGGGAGTCTCGTGCTCACAGTTGCATGCTTCCCGTTCACCCCCACTTAGGCTGTGAATGTTTGGTTCCAGCCGTGTGCACGTGGGCTCACGTTCGCCTCTGCTGGGCTTAAGCCCCCCATGCCTGTCGGCATTGCCGGTCTGTCCGTAGCTGCTTCAGTTCTGTGGAAATAGCAGCAGCCCAACGGGCAGCTGGCTGGTGTTGTCTGAAGGAGGGGCCCGTGGAAAAATGGCTCTGGGGCCCTGGCTCTGGGCCCGCCCTTCAGGAGGGCCACAGTGTCTGTGGGGTTTGTTTTGGAGAAATCCACGGAGGTGAGGGGACTTGGAGTAAGTGAAGGAGGTGGGTGCGTTCCCGTGGCAGAGTGCAGACTCCCCAGGCTCCCCACGCCGTCGCCCTCAAGGGAGAGAGGAGAGTCACGAAGAAGTGGGATTTGACTTTTGCAGAATGTCCCTGTGGAGGGGAACTGGGAACTCCAGAGAAACGGGTGTGGGCGAGTCACGAGGAAGAACAGCTGGGTCCAGTCCTTCTTTGGAAACAGGTGGCGCCTAAGTAATACCAGATGGTGGCCGTTCCCACCCCTGGGAGCCAGCTGGGACAGGTGGGTGGCCACCAGAGGGTTCGCCTGGGAGGCCTCGGCTGCGCTGGCCCCGGGGGCCCCTTGGGGGGCAGGGCCGGTCTCCCATCGTCCAGTGCCCGCCGGCTGCCCGCTGTTCGACAGGGTGGGGACCAGCATGTGCCGAGGGAGCCGGGGATTCTGCGAGGGGCTTCTGACCTAGTTTGTCCCATCCGAGTCTGGAGTTTTGATGTCACCATGAGCCCAATGACGATTACAGGGAGAAGCATGGGGCTTTGTTCCTCTTTGTCCTGGCTGGTCCCGAATGAGACACAAAGGGGCGGCCTAGCCCATGACTAAGAGAAACACTGGATCCGTGGTTCACGATTCGAGACTCTCCGAGGTGCAGACCGGCTGTGGGGTCATCAGGTGGTCCTTTGGCCAACCTTACGCTTCCCACCCGTGTTTATTTTCTGGCTTCCCCTCCTGGGTGTGCCTGTCCTTCCTCCCTCTCCTGTCCCCATCACCCAGAGGAGAGGCCCCAAATCTGCTGGAAATAGGGAGCCTCAGAGTTGCCCCACCAGCAGAAACCCCTGTAAGCCTTCCTTCGGGTGGCTGAGAGGCCAGCTGGGGACCAGGAACTTGGTTTAGTCTTCTGGCCTGTTTTGCCTCGGCTTGAAAAAACAAACAAACAAACCCATCCTACCTGGCCTCCCTTTACAAAATCCAGGAGCACCGTTGACAGAGTGCCTGGTGTGGGTCCGGGGCAGTGAGCCAGCTGCTCTGTGCTCAGAGAGAGCCACCAGGCCTAGGGACAGGGGCGTACAGGCTCTGGCTCAGGGGGTTTCTCCCAGCGACATCCCCTTGAGGGTGGGCTCAGTGTCTCCTCTCTGCCTTGACTGGCCTCTGAGTATGCTGTCTGTGCCCGGCCCCCTCAGGCCCGGAGAGAAGCCCCTCTGTTGTGCTCTGAGTGATGGAGAAGCTCCAAAGTGGGGTGCAGAGGGGGGAAGGGTGCTCAGGGCTTCCACGGAGAGAGCTCAGGAGGTGATCCGGAATAAAGCTGATGAAGGAGGACTCAGGAAAGAGAAGCATCGATAACAAGGCAAGAATATAAAGGCCAAGAGCCCTATTTCCATCCGTAGCCCCGGGAAGGGGCTCCCGAGGCCTCCGTGGTGGCAGCTGGGGCAGCCGTGAAAGCAGGGAGGCGGGACTTTAGTCTCAGAATAGGGAGTGCGGTGTCTTCCTCTGGCTGCCTTGAGGCCCATGCTTGTTTGCGTGGCTGATGTTTTGTTTTGTTTTTTAATGTAAAACTCCGCCTCAGATGGAAATGACCAGGAGGTGGGAAATGACCGGGAATGAATGGGCCTGGTGGCTGGCAGGGATCCTGTAGGGGTCGGTGTCTCGGTCAGCAAGGACCCCGGGACAGGCCAACTTGTGTCTCTGATAAAACAGCAAGAAAGGGCCTACCGGGTGCCGGACACATGCTCTGGTCTGATGTGTCATCGCCTCTTCCCACACGTTCGGTCTGAAGACCTCCAAGTTCATGTAACTGGCCTTCACCTCCAAGTCGGGGTTTTCACCTGCTCCACTTGGCCCAGAATCCCAAGTCTGAGCTCTTTCTTCCCAGAGGCTGGTGGGGCCTTCGGGGGAAAAGGTGGAGGGTGACGCGAGGAGGCCGGTGGTCCGGAGTGGGGAGGGGGGCACGGAGTGATGGACATCACGGCCCAGCAGCAGCCTCGTGGCTCTCCGGTGGCCAGAGTGGGGGCTGGGTGCTCCCTCGGACAGAGGGCAGAGGAGGCGCTGGGGACATGATCCGGTGCCTCCTCGGGACCGGATGACCATGTGGTGGTCCCTCTGCTGTGACAGGCTGCTCAAGACAGCAGGAAGGGGACGTGCACTGCGGCTAAGTTCTGCTCTCTTGGAGAGCCAGGAGTGTGACACCGAAAATAACTCAAGGTTGGAAAACGCCAGGGTCCCTGCCTGGGCCCTCCGAAATCTCTCTCCCCCATCTGCCTCGGAATTAGGTTTTCCTCGAGACACCTGAAGCTGGAGCTGACGGTGCTTCTGTGCTAGAAGTTTCTGTTTTCTTGCAGGTAAATGGGGAGAATATGGTCACTTCCTTTAAGTCTTTGCTCAAGTGTCAGTTCCGTGAACCCCTGAGATCAGGGTTGTTTCAAACTGTAACTCTGCTCCCAGCCCTCTTGATCCCCTTCGCTCCTTTATTTTGTTTCATAGCACTCCCTCCCTCCCTCCCTCCCTCCTTCCCTCCCTCCCTTCCTCACTCCCTCCCTCCCTTCCTCACTCCCTCCCTCCCTCCCTTCCTTCCTCCCTCCCTCCCTCCCTCCTTCCCTCCCTTCCTTCCTCCCTCCCTCCCTCCCTCCCTTCCTCCCTCCCTCCCTGCCTCCCTCCCTCCCTCCCTCCCTCCCTCCCTTCCTCACTCCCTCCCTCCCTTCCTCCCTCCCTCCCTCCCTCCCTTCCTCACTCCCTTCCTCACTCCCTCCCTCCCTTCCTCCCTCCCTCCCTCCCTCCCTTCCTCACTCCCTTCCTCACTCCCTCCCTCCCTTCCTCACTCCCTCCCTCCCTTCCTTCCTCCCTCCCTCCCTGCCTCCCTCCCTCCCTGCCTCCCTCCCTCCCTTCCTTCCTCCCTCCCTCCCTCCCTTCCTTCCTCCCTCCCTCCTTCCCTCCCTCCCTCCCTTCCTTCCTCCCTTCCTCCCTCCCTCCCTCCCATCCTTCCTCCCTCCCTCCCTCCCTTCTTCCTTCCTTCCTTCCTTTCTTCCTTCCTTCCTCCCTCCCTCCCATCCTTCCTCCCTCCCTTCTTCATTCCTTCCTTTCTTCCTTCCTTCCTCCTTCCCTCCCTTCTTCCTTCCTTCTTTCCTCCCTCCCTCCCATCCTTCCTCCCTCCCTCCCTTCTTCCTTCCTTCCTTTCTTCCTTCCCTCCCTCCCTTCTTCCTTGCTTCCTTTCTTCCTTCCTTCCCTCCCTCCCTTCTTCCTTCCCTCCTTCCTTTCTTTTCTCTTTCTTTCTTTCTTTCTTTCTTTCTTTCTTCTTTCTTTCTTTCTTTCTTTCTTCTTTTTAAATTTACATCCAAGTTAGTTAGCATATAGTATAATAATGATTTCAGGAGTAGAATCCAGTGATTCATCCCCTGTGTAGAACACCCAGTGCTCATCCCAACAAGTGTCCTCCTTAATGCCCCTTCCCCATTTAGCCCATCCCCCTACCCAACACCCCTCCAGCAACCCTTACTGTGTTCTCTTTACTGAAGAGTCTTTTATGTCCCCTGCTTGTTTTTATGTTAGTTTATATCATTTTTGCTTCCCTTCCCTTACGTTCATCGGTTTTGTATCTTAAATTCCACATACGAGTGAAATCATAGGAGGTTTGTCTTTCTCTAACTTCGCCTAGCATAATACCCTCCAGTTCCATCCGTGTAGTTGCAAATGGCAAGATTTCATTCTTTTGACTGCCAAATAATATTCCATTATAAGTGTATGTATATGTGTGTGTGTATATATTACGCACATATATATACGTATATATATGTACATATATGTGTGTGTATATATATGTATATGTACACACACATATACATATACATACATTCATATATCTGTCGATGGACATTGGGCTCTGTCCATGCTTTGGCTCTTGTCGATAGTGCTCCTATAAACATTGGGGAGCACGTGCCCTTTTGAAACAGCACACCTGTATCCCTTGGAGAAATGCCTAGTGGCACTTCTCACTTTCTAATATACTGTTCTATCACCTATCTGTCTGTCTGTCTGTCTATTCATCTATTATCTATCTACTATCTATCTACCATAGATATCTGTTTGTCTATAATCTATCTATCTATCCACCTATCATCATCATTTATCTGTTTGTTTATTTTTATCCCCATACGAGTGCCATGGCGCGGGGTATCTGCCCGCTCTGTTCCCCACGTCCGCAGCCCCCAGCGCAGTGCCAGGCTCCTACGAGGCACCGAAGTGTTTGTCGGGTAACCGAGTGGAGGATGGGTGAGTAGCATTGTTGTAAAGATGCGTTACCCACGTTACTGTATGTAAAGCATTCGGCAGGGTCGCCAGCGCCTTATCATTATCGCCGCTGCTGTTTGTTAGATTTGAGTTGTGCAGATTCGTCAGCCTCTCCGGCTGTCTCTCCGTCTGTAAAACCAGCAGCTCGAATCACTGGATGGTCCCTGGGCTTCCTTCAGTCTGTAAAAAGTCTGCAGTTCCAGGACCTTGGTGCCCCCAGATGCTCAGCTTTTGGGAAGTTCTTCCCAAAGCCCACCTGAAACTTCTCAGTAGCAGCTCTGCTGGGCTTGGGGGTGCTGAGCACCCCTTTGGAGGCAGCTCTTTTTCTGTTTCTTTTGACAGATCAGCATGGGGCGCAGCTGGGAGACCGTGAGTCAGCTCGCTACTTCTTAGAACGGTTTCCATTCAGATACTTCTATGTTTTATTTTAATTGGCTTTTGACGTGCCGTCTCATAACGTTTTATTGTGTTCAATAGAGGCGATACATTATGTGCATAATTAGAAGCCGTTTGATTTTAACTTCTTTGGTAAGAGTTTTCACGGAGAAAAAGTTCGGCAAATGAAAATTTTGCCGCACCGGGTGCCTTGATTTGGGGTTTTGGACACATGGTCCTTGGAGGTGAAGGTTGACACTGTCCTGTCCTGGGTGGGGCTCTGGTCCCTGGCCTTGGACGTTCCCTACAGGAACAGGGTCATACACCTCAGAGGGCCCGGGAGCATCTGTTTTAGGGGCTCAGGTTGACGGGACTAAGACAGCCCTCACAGGGCCTGGACCTTTTCTCTCAGAATCCCCCTCTGAAAGAAGCATCCTGGAACCCCTTGTTTCCTCATAGCTGACTCTGTGGGGGAAGTTTCAGAGGTAAAGCCAGCTTCACACTCCTGGAATTTGGTATTTGGTATTCACTGAGTAACTGGGATGGCCTCGGAGGAGGGGAGAGGGACAGGTCTGGCCAGTTCTGTGGTGTTGTTTATACTTGAGATTACCTCACAGGTCCCAACCCGCTTCCCCGCCCCATCTGGCGGGGGCTGGCCCTCAGCCTTCCAGCCCCCTTTTGCCCACATGCCGGGGAAGCCAGGGGCCAACATGGATCTCCCTGTAGACATCAGCTGAGTCTGGAAGCCTCACCCCTCAGGAGACCATGGAAAGGGACGGCAGCCGGGTGAGTGTCCCCGGGCCTTGGGCCAGAACTTCCCGGCGGTGAGGAAGCAGGGACAGGGCTGGGAGGTAGGTGGGGCGCCACCTGTATGCCTCTGGTTTGGGGGCAGATTGAGTGTGCCTTTCCTCATTTGAAGCTACTTTGGCCTCCTTTTATCCTGGTTTCTAGGAGGGGCCCCTGGGAGGAGTGGACGGGATTTGGGATCTGCTCAGGAAGCACCACCGGGCTGTGCCTGAAGTTTGGGCTCCTGCTCTGTGTCCTGGGAGCACCCTGGCCAGGGCATTAATGCTGTTAGATCATCACTTTTGCTGGTCTGAGAAATCACTGAACCTTGGCCTTCTAACTGGATTTCGGCGTTATCCTGGCCAACCCCCTCACTAGACTCCTAAGCCATCCTAGAAAAAAGTGACTTTCTATGAGTATTTGGGACCTTCAAGGAAACTTGTCATTATCCTTTGGTTACTTTCAGGCTTCATAACATCCATGCTTGGAAAGGGCTTCCTTATGTCTAACCATAATTCCTTCTGCTACAACTCAGGTTCCTTACCTCTTCTTCTGTTCTTGTTGGTGGTAGAGAGCGGCTAGAATGTCGTCTGTGGAAAAGCCAGTTATATACACGTGAAGGCGTCCGGAGATTTTGTTCCACTGTGCCTCAGCTCTCTTTCCTCGAGGGACGTACTTCTTGTGTTCTAATTTCTCCTTAGGTCTTGCTTTCTCCTCCTCCCCACCTTCTTTTGTTCTTTACCGACATCCTCTTCTGCCGACGTAGTAGAATCGGAGACTCTGGGAAGGATGGGGCAGCTCTGGGTTTGAGAAGGATCAGCTCAGCCTACATTTTGGCTTATAGTTGACTTGTGGGCCATTCTGAACCCAAGATACGTTTCTGCAACTTTCACTGTCACCTTTTCCGCCATTCTTCCAGCCCCCTCTTGACTTCTTTCCCGTGCTTCCCTTTTGACCTCTGCACTGTTCTCCTTGGTTCCTGTCTCCACCTCACCAAGGTCACTGGGTCCCAGGCGTCTCGGGTCACTGGAGCCTCTTGTGAGCAGTAAGGGCAACGCATAGGGCAGAATGGAGTTTTGTCTGAGGTGTGGGGAAGGTGAACCCACAGTTACAGCCATGGGGCATGTTTGTTGGTGACTTTCTGGGAGCCTGCCCTTGATGATCCCTAAATACAGAGGATGAGAAGGGCTGATTTGTCTGAAGGAGGGTAGGGCCAGTCCCCGGGCAGGGTCATAGAGGTGACCTCTGCTTATGACGCTCATCTTTCCAGAGGTAGGGACCACCATGGAAGGTCACTGGAGGGGCACAGTGGCGAGAACAGACTTTTCATTCCCGATGGAAGAGGTGTTAAGAGGTGCGTTAGGTGCCCTGTTCATTGTGGGAGCCTGTCCTCACTTACTTTGGAATGAAAGAATTGGACCACTCTTCCCTCATTTAAGGTGCTTAAAGTCACCCCCTTGTTTAGGGTAGAACCTCCAAGATAGTGAGCTTGAGGTGGGGAGCAGGGGGAGCTCCCGGGGGCTCTTAATCTTACCTGCAGCAGATTATTTCAGATCGATTCGTTGAATAGGAGCAGACTGGGAGAAACTGGTTGGCTAAGTCCGTGCCTTCTCTCGGAGGGCTTCACCGCAGGGAGATGGACATTGTGGCTTTTGTCCTTCAGCTCCTTAAAGTGGTGAGGCAGATGATGGCCAACGGACATGAGCCTGATGAAGTTCCTGTGCATGTCGGTTGGGTCTTCAGGGGGACCTTGGACAGGAGGTAGAGAAGGCTCACAGCCTCTCTGTCTTCAGAGGAGGCGCTTCCTCCTCGGTGTCATCATCCTCTAGGGGCTAGTCCTGACTCCCCTAACAACGTGTACAAATATCTCTTCTCCGTGCCTCAGGTTTTCCACCTACCAAAGAAGAGGGTTGGACAAATGCTTCCCCCCCCTCCCTCTGGCCCCTTTCTGGCTCCGTGACGGTCTTTGGAATTATACAGAATGGGGTCGGAGGTGCACCACACTGGATATGTGCATTTGTTCTTGAACAATAGTGTGTGTTTTGTGGTTTTTTTCCAAAAGGTGTCACGTTCTTCATGCTTACAGAAGTGCAATGCTTATTATAGAAAACCGAATGGACCCGTTGATAAAACAATAAGACAGTGTAGACGGGTCTTCTTAAAATAGACCAGGTTCTCAGCCAATCAGTCCAAGACCACAGATGCTGTGGACTCGAGAGCAGCTGGTGGTCCCAGGTCAGGTCTAGGATGAGGTACCCTCCCCTCAGGGGGCTGGGCAGGCTCCGAAGACGGAAGGCCAATAGGCTCCGGTCACCGTGCCATCAACCCCATAGTGCAGGCTTCCCCCGGACCCTTGGCACCTGCTCTTTGCCCTTCTAGGCATGCTGCCCTCCCCTGAGACCTCTGTGTTCCATGTTATCATTGGTGCTGAGCAGCCTTTCACCTGGCCTGTCCCACCTGCCCCCCCCCCGCCCCCGCATTGTCCCTGTGACTTGGCAAATGTGAACGAGAATGTGTGGGAGTGTGTGTATGGGGCTGCAGGTTGGGGTGCTGGGCGGGAAGGCCGACTGATGTAACAATAGCCACTTAGCTTAAGTGTGTTGTTTTGGCAAAACAGCTTCCTCTTGGTACAGCAACAGCGGGGTGGACTGTGCCCAGCCAGGCAGGCAAGGGTGCTGCAGGGAGGGGTGAGGGAAGCTGGCACAGGGAACCCGGGGCTTTGGCAGGACCTTGGCAGGACCATGTGGAGTGTGCCTCCTCTGATAGGACCATCGGAGAGCCTCCGTTAAGTACCAGCCCCGAACTGTGTCACCACCCCAGCATTGGCGTGGGAGGGAAATGGGGGGAAACTGAGGCCGCCAGCCCCTGGGCAATCAAATATTAGTTGCTTGGCAGTAACGGGCCCCCGATGTTCTTTAAAGTCTTTGATGAATGAACACATGCATGAATGAATAAACTAATGCATGGACAAGAAGGTGTTTTGATTCTGGTCTAACGGGGATCCCCGAGGCTTTTTCATGAGGCACCGTAAATTAGAAGACTCTTTAATGCTCACCCAGGCCGGTCATTTTCAAGTTCTTTGTAGCCGCAGCCCCTTTGGTTCAAATGAAATCGTATGTGGGGCCCATTGTACAAACTGCAAAGTGGATCTCCTCTGTTTGAAGTGGGGTGAAGGACCCCAAGCCCTTTCCCTGCTACAATGGTCCCTGAGACATTTCCACGGAACCTCTAATGCTCCGGGGACACTGCTTGAAAACAGCTGATCGTCTGCTCCCTTCATTTGCTAGATCGGGAGCTGAGACTCCGAGAGGGATGCCGCTGTCCTTCAGGTCATGTGGATACGGGAGCAGAGCAAGCCTCCCCTGGGTCTTCCAGGCCTGGGACAAGGGACGCCTCCACTCGGCTTCTTAGTCTGGAGCCCAGTGTGATGCCAGGGGTTCCCCAGTTTGGAAGGAGGTGCTGGCGAATCTGCCTGTGCTCTGAGGGGAGCCTGTATTTGTGGGATTTCTCCGGGTTCAGGGAGAGGGGGCAGTGGGACGGACCCCCGTGTACCTGGAGGAACAACGAAGCCTGGGTTGAGCAGTAAGGATGGGGAAGAAGCATGATCCACTCCGTCCCAGTTCAGACCGGTTCCTTGGAGACCAGTTCAGTCCAGTCCAGTCCACAGTAGAATGGGTTCAGCCTCCCCTGCCGTGGCCCAGGGGCTCCCCAGCCTCCCAACAGGCCAGGGGGCCTTTTCGCTTCCTTGTACCTTTTAATGCCTCCCGTAGGGACTGGGGGCATCTCTCCCTGCCTAGCCCAGGCTGGGGGCCTGCCTATGCCTCCCGCTCTGAACATGCTTGATACTCACTGCGAGAGAGAAGCTCCCATAGGGGCCTCAGTCTGGTGAGGAGTCCTTCCCCATCGGAGCCTGGTAAGGGGCGGTGGGAAAGCACATTGATGTGCAGCAGCCGAAGAACGAGAGCCAGAAGGTTAGGGTTCGGGTCCCGGCACCACCCCTGACTGGCTGTATAACCTTAGACGAATCCCATTGCCTTTCTGGGCCTTCATCACCTTCTCAAGTGAGGTGATGCAGGCTGTATGAAGGGATGGCCCAGGGCAGAGGAGGGAGGCCCCACCAGCTTGGGCTGGACTTGAACGGGCCCTGACGGACCTGGCCTTGGGTCACGAAGTCATGTCCTCATTGCTGCCTGCCGCCCAGGTGGACATTCTTCGGGTCTCGAGGGAACCCTTTCCTAGGCTCTTCTCCCTGGCATTGCCGGCTGGGCCTGCAGGAGACCCAGAGAGGTCAAAGGCGGGACCGCTCGGGCTCTTGTTCACTCACGGCCATCCCTCACCATGCTGAGCCAGGGAAACGGTCCAGAGTCAGCCACGCTCTGGCTGCGCCCTGTCCATCTGCCCTGCGTGCGTGCTGGGGAGAGCCTGGAGTCGGCCATCTGCGTTCCATTCTGGGTCTTCTGCTCACTGGCAAAGGCCAGGATTGGGCCGGTTCTGGTCCCAGCTCAGCCCCTTGTATCTTGGGACTTTGGGCAAGAAGCCTCCTCTCTCCCTCTCCCCCACCTACTCCAGGCATCTGCTCTGGGGGTGAGGCCAGGCCACCAGGAGGGAGGCTGGATGCCAGCAGTTGCTCTCCAGGAATTGAGGAAAGGAAATGAGTTGCTGCTGTCGCAGGTTAGACAGCAGGAAGAACTTCCAGCAGGGTGGGGTGGCAGGCCGTGAAATGGGTAAAGAAGGATGGCGGTGGAATCTTCTATTCCAGTGGCCCCTGGAGACCTCTTCCCAGCCTCCTGTGATGGTCCGGGTTGAGGTTCGGAGTCAGGGAGGTAGAGCGGACAGCCTCCCTGTGGAGGCTGCTTTCCTCGGGTCTTGGGGCTGTCTGTCCACCCTGCTGTCCCTGCTGGGGTTCACGTTCCCCACATGGGAGCTCTCCTGTGGGGCTGGGGCTCAGGCCTCTTCTCTTGCCCTGGTCTTCGGGGCCCGAGACTCTGTACGTGCCTCCCCCAGGCTCTGGCGCCAGAGGGCTTGCTCTACGGAGGCCAGGACTCCCAGGACCCCAGCTCTTTCTTGGATATTGCCCTGTCAATCCCCACAAGCCTACTCCCCAGCCCTGGGCAGATTTTGTGCTGGGCTGAGGCTCAAAGTCAGCGGCTTTAGAGTCTGGCCGGGGACTACTCACCCCCTTGGGTACCGAGCCCAAGATTAGTCCCATTTTACATGCCCCAGCTCTCTCTGGACTCCGAGAAGAGGGACCCATGGGAGTCTCCTGCCTAGACCCTCGCTTGCCTGCTCAGGGGGTCTTCTGGCTGCTTCCTGTGCGCCAAGGCCGTGGGTGGGCACGCTGGGACCTACCGTGCAGGTGGAACATTGGGGAGAAGGTTGGGCAAGGCTCAGGAAGTCCCCCCCCCCCGCCCCGTTGCCTTTCTGGCTGCTCCAGGCTTCCCGCTGTGCCTGCCCACCCCCCCCCCCCACCCCGCCAGCTACCCCTCTGGTCTCATTCCCTCCCCCTAGCCTTCCCATCATCCCCCTCTGGGCCTCCACCTGCTGTGGCCCCCTTTGTTCCTGCCATGGTGATGTGGTACCAGGACCAGGGCCCCGGGGTCCTGCTCAGGTGGGGACAACCTGAACTCTTGAATGAGAATCAGAGGCTTATGATAAGTCCCTGCAAGCCCACCAATCAGTTCAGCGGCTTTGGGCATGCTCTCTAGTCCCCTGCACCCAGTTTCCTCATGTATTAACTGGGGATCGCGGTTCCTGCCCGGTTTGCTAGCAAGGCCCTGTGAGAATCACATGAAATAATGAGTGTGGAAGCTTTTTGCACACCGTAAGCCTCAAGGAAGGGAAGGAAGTCACTGGGGACACTCGTGATACCGTGGGTCCAGACTCTACCTGCTCTTAGTAGGTCTGGCCGGGACCCCAGCCCTGTCACTTACCTGAGATGGGAGTTTGGGCATCTTCTTAACCTCTCCGGACCGCGGTTTCAAGATCTGTTAAGTGGGGCTCACACTAACAGCTGTAAAGAGCTTTGATGAGGTTGAGATGGGATCCAGTTAAGTTCCTAACAGGCTGCCACATTTGTTGTGGCGTGCCACACATTTACAGACCAGGTTCTTTCATGTGTATCCTGCGGTGATCTGGGGGAAGGAGGCGAGATCGGTCCCATCTTACCCGTGTGGAGACAGACTGAAGTATTCACTTACTTGCCCAAGGCAGCCCGTTCGGGAATGGATGCAGTCATATTTGAGCACACAGTTTTCTATTTCAAGTCCGTCGTCTTCAACAAACAGACACCCACTGTCACAGCTGATGGTCCCCAAGTCCTTACTTTCCATATGGCGTCTATAACAAACAACGCTGTGAAGCAGGGTCATTGGCTCACCTTACAAATACGGAATCTGAGGTACAAAGAGGTTAAGTCACTGGCCCGGAGTCACTTGCTGGCGTGGGGAGGGCTTGATGACTGGCAGACTGTCTCTCCTGTCCCCTGGCTCCACCAGGTCCTGGCGAGTGCAGCACCCACCCGTGATTCCTGCCAGAAAGAAGTTCCACAAGACTGAGATCCCTGTGGAACCACCAGCCCCACTTCCAGGCTCCCCATTGGTGCTCCCAGCCCTGCAAGGGCCCAGCTCTCAGGCCATGTCACAAATGCAGAATGAGCGCCCTGTATGCAGGTGCAGGGAGAAGACTGTGCCGGGGCTCTTGCTACCGACTCGAGAAGGCAGGGGAGCTCAGACACAGGCAGGCTTGGGGCAGAATCCCGACTGTGTGATTCTGGCCAGTCTGAGCCCTGGGCGTTGGTTTCCTTATCTGTCAAATGGGCTTCTAAAAACACCAAACTCTCGGGGACCTGGATGGAGTGAGGACCTCACAAGCTCACAGACAAGGAAGCTTTTTGTAAATGGTAAAGTGCTTTGCATGGTGACCTAATTATTTTATTGTCTCACGTAATGGAAATTGGCCCCCAAGGGTAGGGAAGGCTTATTGTGTGAGCACAGCAGGGAAGGAAGCCTGGCAGGCCAGTTGAGCTGCCCAGTGCCAGGATCCCGGGCAGGTGCTAAGGCTTAGGCCACCACTGGTGGGAGGCAGGGGGCTCTAAACAGTCTGGGTCTTAGGAGGGCCTTCGTCTGGACTTTATCTCCCTAAGATGAGCTCCCGCCACCTTTCGGCCCTTTGGTCATGCCTCGTGGCTGTTGACGTTCATCCAGGTGGGTGCTGTGTGGGCCAAGGCGAAGGCAGAGAGAAATGGTCATTTCCTGCCCAGCCGCCATGTGCCAGATGCAGGCAAGACATTTTCTATTTTATCTCACTGAATCCTCAGCATCATTAGTCCTATCCTACAGACTAAGAAAAAGAAAGGTTCAGTGGCTTGCCTGAAGTCACGCTGCTGGCTGCAGGATCGAGACCCGGGTCTGCCTGCCTCCGAAGCCATCGGCTGTCAGCTGACGCATGCTGTATTTTCAACACACCCTCAGTGCCTCTCCTTGCCCCCTCCCCCACCCCAAGTCCTGTTCCCCTTGGAGCGTCTAGGGGCTCACCTGCCTTCATTTTATGGAAGTCTAGTGTCTGAATCCGAGCTCTGGTTCAGCGGTGTCGGCTGCAGCCCATCTTCGGGTCCCTGAACACGTACAAGTGTGTCCCTGCTCAGCTGGCGGGGCCACCTGGGTCCACGTGTATTTACCCACGTCCATTAATTAACCCCAGTAACTCCCTGGGATAATGGCTCCTGGTCCCTGCCTGTGGGAAGCCCGGGAAGCCCGGGAAGCCCGAGTGTGGTCAGGGACTGGAGATTCCTTTTTGAATTCATCGCGCAGCCTCGAGAACAATGAGGAAGTGACCAAACCAATGACCTCTGACTGACTCTTAGAAAAGGGAGTTTTAAAAAAGGAAAATAAGAAGCCCCCGCGGGGTAGAGATGATGGTGTTGCCTTGGGCCGATGTGCTAACGAGGAGGACTTTTTCTTAACTGGTTTGCTTACTAATGACAAATGTTAAGCATGGTGGCAGGTGAGGGTGGCGAACAGGTCCCAGCGGTCCGAAGCCTGTCCCCTCCACACAGCCCTGCTGACTGTGCCCCCCACCCCCTGCCGCCCCCTGCCACTCCTTCTCCTGGGCTGCCTTCCTGAGCAGACCAGTCAGTGCTCAGCAGAACTTGGGACGAGGGGCAGGTGCGGTCCCTGCGGCAGGTCAATTCCCAGCTCCCCCTGCTGCCCCTGGGGACTTCCGGACGGGGCTTAAGAGGTAGAGATGGTACAAGGGGCCTGAGGGAGGTGACAGGGACCGGGGGCCCTGCAGGACTGCCCACCCGCTCCCTCTTAGATTTGGAGCACCCCAGAGGCTCCGCTTTCCAGGAAGGAACAGGCCCCACATTCACGGATGGCCTCCTAAGACCAGCTGCTGCGCTGTCACCCTTGTCCCTCCTCAGAGAGGCAGCAAAGCCTCGTGGTCGGGTTGGCCGCCGAGCCGGACTTTCTGGACTCCCCCTCTGGCCCCGCCGCTCGCCAGCTATGACGGCATGATCGCATTGCTCAGTCTCTCTGCTTCTGTTTCCCTTGTGCAAGATGGGGGTGACGGGGCTGTTGTGAGGGTGAAGTGAGTGAATGCATCTAAAGCTCTGAGAGCACGGGAAGTCCTCTGTCCCCGTCCGTTAGAGCAGACGACTCCAGCGGCTGCTGTGTAGGGTTGAGGATCTTGTGCAAGAGGGACGCACTCCTACCCCAGCCCCTACCTTCTTCTGGCTTTGCCTCTCCCGTCTCCCTGACGCGCCGGTGAATCGGTACATGTGCGCCCACGCGAGTGCGTGTGGGTGAAGGTGTGTGAGTGAAAGCGAATTCTGGGGTCACTGAGAATGGTGGGCTACAAGGCAGGCCAGGGTTTTTCCTTGAGTGAGTGCTCTCCACACTCTTCAATGACAGCTCGTAGTAAGAACGTGGTTTTCTCAATCTGGGGCCCACGAAAGACAGGGGCAGGGTGTGGGGTGAGAGAAGTGAAGAGGGGCCGAAAGAGTGATTACTTCCCCCACCAGGGACCACACCTCCCTGAGCGACTCTCAGAGCGAGGGTCCCTATACCCAGGTAGCCAAAGCAAGGGCCCCCAAGCCCCAAGCGGATGGCCCACGGCCCTCTGCCCGCTCCGTAGATTCCCGTGATGGGAGAGGGGTGTAGGGAGCTGGGGAGAGTAGGCTTTTTGAACTTGCACTCCATCCTGAGACACTCTTCTTCTCAGATGCTTCCCTGCCAGGGGGTGGTGGTGGTGGGGGGGGGCGGGGAGTTGCTCAACCCCTGGCCACTTGGCCTGGGGCATTTATCTGCTGGCTTAGCAGGGCTGAGAGCTGGGTGGGTTCTCAGGGGGGTAGCCTGAGGGATGCCCTTCATTCTGTTTCCAGAATGCTTCCCCCGCACGGACGTCTCCAGCCCGGGCATCCCCTTCCAGGTCAGCATCCGGCAGGTCATTGTCCGCCAGGTCAGCCTCCACGGCCTCCTCTCCGACAAGAGTGTACCTTGTTAGAGCAACACCAGTGGGGGCCGTGCCCATCCGGGCATCTCCTGCCAGGTCGGCCCCGGCCACCAGGGAGAGCCCAGGTAAGGGGGACGCTGCGGGGAAGGCAAGAGCACAGGGAAGGAGTCGATGGGTGGGGAGTCAGACGGGGGAGGGGGGGGGGCGCCCGGGGAGGTAGGGGCCGAAAGGAGCCATCCCATGCAAGCCCGAGACCGTGGAAAATTGTGGCCAGCGGGGTAGGGGAGAAGAAACCAGGTCCAACGAAGCAGCTGTCACTTTGGGGGCCCTGGGTCAGAGGACAGATTTGGAGAGGTGGGGTTAGAGAGCCCAGTTAGAGACCGGGGTTCTTTCCTCAGGCTGCCCCGTGGGTCTGCCGGGAGGCCAGGGTCTGCCCTAGAATAGGGTCCTGATCACGGGTCCATCTGTGGTAGAGGAGGAAAGGGAGAGATTCTGACCAGGTAGGCGCTCTCACACCCCAACTCTCCAAACTGGCTTCTGTGGTTCAGGTGCTGGATGGAAGTCACAGTGGCCAGATGGGCCTTGGGGCTGGCTCTGCCCCTAACAGAACAGTGTTCCTGCCCATCCTTAGGCTGCCCTCCTCCTATCCTAGACTTCGGCCTGTCCCCACCACCACAATACAGACTGGCCCGGAGAATTGTCCATATTTGGGGTCCCTTTCACAGTCTTGCCCTCCTCAAGGGCTGGTGAGGGACCCTCGGGTCGTGGCCTCTGGAATCAGACACACTTCATTTGAATCCCTGCTCTGCCATTCACTAGCCAAGTAACCTTGAGCAAGTTCTTTACCTTTTTGTGAGCCCCAGTTTCCCCGCCTCTAAAATGAGCCTGGTAACGCGCAGCTCACACGGGTGCCTTGAGAATTACATGAGAGAACGCTTGCGAATGCCTGGCTGGCCCGTACTAGGTGCTCAGTGAAAGGGAGCTGTAGGTACCAGGTGAGGTGGGGTCACATTCTGGAGTGCAGGGGTCCTAAGGGGGCCCTCCCAGGCCAGCCTGCTTCCTTCTCCCTCCTCCGCTCCACCGGACCCCTCTCAACAGCCTTACCCCCCCCTGCTCCTGCCCTGTCCCTAGGTGTCAGCTTGCCCAAGTTCACCTGGCAGGAGGGCCAGAAGCGGCTGCCACTCATCGGATGTATCCTCCTCCTCATCGCCCTCGTGGTGTCGCTCATCATCCTCTGTGAGTTTCACGGAGGGAGCAGGGGCGGGCTCTGGCCATGGCAGGCTAGAGTGGGGTCCCCGGATGGGGGTGCGGCGCAGGGAGTCCTGAGTGGGGAACGCACACTGACTGGCTACCGTGCCCCCCGGAGACACTCCTGCAAATGGCCTTGGACCACAGGGCCTGCAGGCCCCTTTGAGGACACGGGGTGAAGGGGAACCGGGCTCGGGCTTCGTCTGTGCTACTTCCTGGGCATCTTGCCCGGGAGAGTGAACCACTCTGAGCTCAGCTTCTGCATCTTCGATGGGATTAAATTCATTCAGTTCGTTTGACTTACTCTGTGCCCTGTCCGCGCTCATAAAGACTTCACTGGGTTCTGGGGAATAAATGAGATGAGGGCACGAAATCTAAAAGTGCTCATTATTTTTTTAAAAACTAAAAAAAACAAAACAAAACAAAAAAAAAAAACAGAGTAGAGAAAGTCAGGCATTTTCAGACAATGAGATAAAGTGCTCAGGGGCTTAGGTTTCCTTAAACTCCCCACCCCCCCAAAATACCCCACACATGTACTTTAGAAAAGATACCCAGGACAGGGTCTGGGTCTCTCTGCTGGGAAGCCCACCATGGGCCCAGCACAGCGTGGGACCTTAGGAGGGAGCACACATCAGGCCACACTATCCTCAGGGCAATCACAGTCTTCAGAGGGACATAGCTGGAAAATTAAGGTCACATGTGACCGTCAGGAACAGGTGACAGCTGCGTGGGCTGGGACGGTAGAGGCCAGCTCACGAAGGGTCGGGTGACGGCCTGGAAGACGGGAGGGCATGTTGACAGGGGATCTGAGCAGGATAAGCAGCTGCAGGAAACACAGGGGGCAGGTGGGCAAGGTCGGCGTGGGGAGAGGGAAGGGACCCACTTAGCCAGAGAGGGAAAAATACTATTTGGGGCCGTGGGGGCCGTCTGGGTATGGCTGGGCCCCACTGTAGAGAGCTTGAAATGCCAGGCCGGGGGTTAGGCTTCTGTTAAAGAGGCAGCACATGTGATGAGGAGCCGGCTGGACCGCTGCACGGAGACACGGGCTGGCCAGGCTGCTCCAGGAAGGAGATGACGCAGAGGGAGCTAGTGTGTTGGTTAAGGGCATGCCCCGCCCCCCCGCCCACCATAACATCCGGGCTCTGCCCCTTACCAGCTGGGCGACCACAGCAAATGGATTAACTTCAAGCCTCAGCGTCCCCACATGCCTGACAAGGTGGTGGCGTCACCGTCACGACGCACATAAAGGTCTCAGCCCGGTGCCTGCCACATGGTGTCCGTGTGAACCTCCAGCCAGGACTTGCTGCCCCTCCCACACAGGGCAGTGCTCCGGGGAACCCCCCCGGCCATCCTCTGAGAGGGGAATGACCCCTGAGGGGATGAGATGGCATCCAAGGGCACCCCCCCGGATAGGCTTATAGTCATGGTGTGGTTTCACAACGTTTCTTGAAGTCCCCTGACTGTCAAGGTGGCCCCTCCATTCAGAGGGGGACTGACCCGGGTTCCCGGGAGCCTCAGTGCCCAGGGCGTGGGAGGGGGAAGACCAGGGCACAGAGAGGAAGGGCAAGTCCAAAACATTAGGTGGCATTGGTGCCGGGGCCTGGAAGGAGCAGACACACAAGGGTGACCTTCACCTTGGGTGGTAGGGTCAGTGGGGGAAGCAGGGGGTCAGGCTGAGGAGGAGATTGAAGACGAGGGGCAGGGTGAGGAGTTAGAACTCGGGTTTCTTGGGCACTCGAGGGATGCTGTCTCCAGGCAGGAGGGATGGGACTCCCAGTTTGAGAAGAGGTTGGTGTTTGAGACAGAGGGAGTCACGAGGCTGACTTTCACACATGGTTTGTGAAGCTTGTGCATTTGGGAATCAGCCACCTAGAATTTTTCTTTGAATGGAAAGACATTTACAGGCATAAAGACAAGTAATGGGGCAAGAACTGAGCAAAGGAGACATCCCTTGTTTAGGGGAGAAAGAGAAGGAAGAAAATCCAGGAGTTTCTGGGACTAAGGAATGGCCTTGGAGAAGACAGGATGGCTACTGCTTGCGTGTGGGGACTGTGGAGACAGAAATGTCTCTGCCATGACCCACAGAGCAGAGATGAAGGGATGTCAGAGGGGCTCTGAGAGGGGGGCTCTGGGATGCTGGAGGAGGGCTTTCTCTGGTCACCGCTCTGGCCCATGTAGGGCATGGGAGCTTCCAAAGCAGTACCTGCCTCCACACCTCCCTCTCCTCTCTGTCTCTCTCTTTGTCCCTCCCTCTTTCTTTCTCTCTCTCTCTCTCTCTCTCTCTCTGGGTGGCTGCTTGAGTCTGCCTGGTGCTACCCTGCTTGCAGGAGCTTTCCAGAGCATTCTGGAGCATTCCTGAGCAGGCTTTCTCTCCATACAGATGGGGGAAGAGAGCCCCAGAGTCCAAGAGGGATTGCAGGTCGGTGTCTCAGAACCCCCAGGGCCTGGGGCTGCTTAGCGTCTGGTCTCCCGGGGGCTGGCAGTGACCCGGCTGTCTGCTTCACTGTTTTCCAGTCTACTTCTGGCGGGGCCACACAGGAATCAAGTACAAGGAGCCAGTGGAGAGCTGCCCCATACATGCCGTGCGCTGTGATGGGGTCGTGGACTGTAAGCTGAGAAGTGATGAGCTGGGCTGTGGTAAGGACGCTGGGCACGGGTGCGTGTGTGAGAGGGTGTGAGTGCACACTGCAAACCGCCCATCAGCTTGAATAGGGGGCAGTGGACAGGGAGCCGGAGGACCTGGGCTCTGGTCACGGTCGCCTTGGTTCTGAAACCTGGCTTGGGGTGCTGTGTGACTTGGGCAAGTCACTTACCTTCTCTGGGCTTCAGTTTCTTAATTTGTGAAATGGACGAGATTAGTAGTTCTCAGAATCTGCCTACTCCCGAGGAGCAGACAAAATGGAGCTGCTCTGGCCGGAGGCAGGTGTGGGGTCCACATGCCCCTGCTCTTTGCCCAGCAGGTGACCCCTGACTTGGCACCCCCTGTGGTTTCATAAAGTCAGTTTGTCAACAGCTGGCCTCGATGAGCACAAAGGTCTCTTTGAGCCCTGATCCTCAGTGCTTTTTCGGTGCGTTGTGTATGTATAGCCCGGATGCAGGTGTCTGTGGGTGTGTATCGCCTGTGTGTTTACGCGTATCGTTGCCCATAAGCACGTCTCTCTGTGACTGAACACGCAGTGGGATCACAGACCCTATTCCCCTTGTCACTCTCTCGTTCGGGCATGTCACTGCCCTCTTGGGGTGCTGCCTCCTGGCATTGCTCACCCCGTTTTCCCAGCAGAGGTCCCCTGGGTCCTGTGGCATGGAGGGCTGTCTGCCCTGCCCCAGCCCCTGCCTTGGCTCTGCCTCTACTGAGTGTCTGGGGCTTCTGAGCCCTGGCCAGTGATCATTACCTCCCGGATCTGGCTCCCGGACGTTCCCCAGGCCCCAGCGAGGAGCCTTAGGACAGGAGCATCTCAGAGCCTCACTCAGGACATTCCTCAAGACTTTGGAGCTTCCTGGGTGCTGAAAGCCCGCTCTGCCCTTTTCTTGCCTGGCAGTGAGGTTCGATTGGAACAAGTCTCTGCTTAAAGTCTACTCTGGATCCTCCCATCAGTGGCTTCCCATCTGCAGTGACAGCTGGAACGACTCCTACTCAGAGAAGACGTGCCAGCAGCTGGGTTTCATGAGGTAAACCTCTCCCCAGGGTCCCAGCTTCGGGGATGCCTCGGGCTCTTTGCAGGGGCCTCTCAGGCTCATCGTGGGCACCTTGAAAGGGCACCTGGGTGGCTCAGTCCGCCAAGCGTCCTGTTCTTGATTTTGGCTCGGGTCCTGATCTCGCGGTTTGTGAGTTCGAGCCCCGTGTGGGGCCCTGTGCTGACAGCGCGGGGCCTGCTTGGGATTCTGTCCCTTGCTCTGCCCCTCCCCCACTAGCTTGTACCTGCTCTCTCTCTCTCTAAATAAATAAATAAATAAACATTAAAAAAAGAAGATAAAAAAGATCCTCGAGGACCCGGGATGAGAGCACCAGCTCAGGACACTCTTGAGTTAGGCAGAGACATTGGCCTCGGGAGCCCAAGCCTGGGGGTAAGTTGTTCCCACGAGGCCAAAGCAATCATTTGTAGATCTGCAGGAGGAGGTCACTCCCGCCCGGTTGTCTGCATCGAAGTGGCCTTGTGTCCAGTGATCGCATTTAATGGTCGCGGTGGCCCTGTGAGGGGGATGGGCTTTGGGGCCTGTCTTGTCCTCTCCTCACGGCTGGGAATGAGGGGCTGGGGCTCTGAGCTACAGCCGTTGTGGCTTGAGCTGGAACGCATCAAAGGGGGAAGGGGACGGGCAGGTGTGGCCAGGTAAAGTCTTAGAATCTTTGGCTCTCAAGATTTCCAACCAAAGCTGATGCTAGTGGGTGGGGCGGGGAGTAGGGTTAGGACAGCCTTCCTGCTTGAAGGGGTCCCCCATCCTTCCCTTATTTGCAGGCCACATAGCCAGCTCCGTCCTCCCTGCTGGTCTGCGCTTTGGGGGGTTCACCAAGGTGTGTGAGGCCGTGGGGAGAGGGGTTTAGGATGTCGCTGAGGACTCTCTGTAGAAGAAGCACCTTGAGAAGCGGGGCTCGGAGGCTGGGGCTTAGAACCTGTTTTCTGCCCTCACTTCAGCCTCAGAGTTCTGATCATCAGAGAGGGACCCAAGGGATCCGGCTGGAAGATAATACACATCTTTCATCATGGAGTTGTGAGGCCTTATGCAAATCTGAGCCTCCCTGGGGCTTCAGTAGATAGTGGCGTTTATTCAAAGAATGTAATTGAGATTTAATATGGGCCAGAGACCGTGTGGCCCCCAGACAAGATCCCTGCCCTTAGAGAATCTCCGGTATGGTGTGGGCAAGAGAGGCTCGAACGAATAACCATGGTACAATGTGATGTGTAATGATAAGGGCAAAGGAGAGGGTGCACCTGGCAGACAGCAGGGAACGGAGGAACCCCCAGGGAGAGGAATGGCACGCACAAAGGCCCACTCTCGTACAAGGGGTATCGTGTTCTAGAAGTGCGCAGAAGTGCCACACCGATAGTGATCCATGCATTCCCCGCATCCGAATCGCCTGGGGTGCTTGTTAAAATGCACCCCAAAATCAGAATCTGTGGATTGGGGTTTAGAACCTGCTTCATAAATGCCCCGAGGTGATGCCTATAGACACTGTGGTCTGAGATCTGGTAGGCGACTACAAGGTTCTCACACTTTAAGGTACAAACCCATAACGTGGGGATCTTTAAAAGGCAGAGTCTGGCCCAGCAGGTCCGGGGTATGGCTGCCGCTGGCCCGTGGATCACAGTTTGGCTAGAGAAGGGCCGGGTCAGTGTTTCTCGAACTTGCGTGTGCACCCAAATCACCCGGAGAGCCTGTTAAAAACACGGGGCCAGAGTTCCTGGTTCAGTAGGTCTAGGGTTCAGAGGACCCAGGAATTTGCATTTCTAACAAGTTCCCAGGCGGTGCTGATGCTGCTGTCCGGGATGGGACCACACTTTGAAAACCACTGGGCTGGCGCACTGGGCTAGTGGGGACAGTGGTGGACTACGTGGGACGGGTCTGAGCGTTTTGGGCCTTAGCCGCCTCTGGCCTCTCCCAGCAGGACTCTAACACATGCCCGGGGACCCGGAAGGGTGCGGTCTGTCTCAAGGGGGGCTCATTCTTCTTTCCGTCCCCTCCCTTACAGTGCTTACCGGACAACCGAGGTGGCCCACAGGGATCTCACCAGCAGCCTCTCAATCTCCAAATACAACTCTACCCTCCAGGAAAGCCTCTACAGGTGCGGTGGGGCAGGCCAGGCTGCCTGCCTGTGCGCAGGGAAACGGCGGAGCGCTTTGAGTCGGGGACCCCCTCTCCTTTGGCCTTTCTGGGACCCAGCCTCCGGGAACCCATCGCGAATGTCAGGAGCATCCCAGAAACAGTCCTCATTTGCCACCTGTCTCCTGACTTGAAAGTTCCGATTGAAGCTCGGTGCCGAGAGCACCTCAAGGTCAGGGGTGGCACAGAGTTTATCCGGTTGCCGGAGACCGCGAGTGAACCCTGGGGCCACCAGGCGGCCAGGTGTTTGAGCTGGAAGCTGCTGCAGGGAGGGGGCTTGGGATGGGGGGCGGGGGAGAAACGTCACTGGGGTGAGCAGGTGCAGGGTAGGGAGCAGGAGCAGGAGTGCCAGGTGCCTGTGGTCAGGGACAGGGAGGCTCCACTGCCAAGCACTGGCCCCCTCCTGGGCCTTGCCCTCTGTCATCTCTGCACTGTGGCTCTGCCCTTGTCGCAACCCCACCCCCCACTCAAGGGGAGGCTCCAGCAGCTAGCAGTGTTTACCCTGGGGAGGGGAAAGAAGAAACAAGACTTCCAGAGCAAAAGGGATGGGGAGGGCAGGGGAGGGGGGGGGGAAGGAAGGGAAGTGGATCAGCCGTACCCTGGATGCCTGCTTTGTGTAGGTGTTTTGCGTGCTACGGGGCCGGCAGAGCATTGAGGAACTGTCAGGGGAGGGTCAGGCCACCTGTTCAGCTGTGGAAAGATGCTGGGGCAATGAAGTCATGAGTTCAGAGGACACGGATCTATGCAAATGTGTGCCATCTACAGGGGTGGGGACAAGAGTGGGGATGGTTTGCGCTGAGCCATCCCCATTCCTGGAGAAAGCACTAGAAGGGTCTGTCTCTCTGGGAGGGACATCAGAATCTCTATCTGATGCAAAGGAGACGGGATAGGAACTTAGAGTCAACCAGGGAAGGCTTCCTGGAGGAGGTGTTTAATGTGCCCTTTTCACATCTTCTGCGTCTCTTCCTGCAGGTCTGAATGCCCTTCCCAGCAGTATGTCTCTCTCCAGTGTTCCCGTAAGAAGATGCTCTTCCTCCTGGACTGTGGCCTGTGTGGGGTGGGAGTCAGGGAGCAGAGGGGTGGGACCTCTCTGGGGGCGATGGTCAGCCCTGGGGGTCCAAGCCAGGAAGATGGTCTTAACTAGCAGGACTGCTTCAGGGCTGGAGGCCCCGTAAGGCACTGGGACAGTCTCAGGGTAGCATTTGCCCTTGTCCTGACTCTGCCCAGCTCAGCAACCTTGTTCCTACAAGGGAAGCCATTCAAATCTCATGGATTCTGGGTGGTGGGAAGGACTGGGAGAGCCAGTCTGGACCAGCTTAAAGCTCCCATATCAGTAGACGCGGAACTAGATCTGGGGCCAACATTTACTGAGTACCTTCTGTGCCATAAGGCACCAGGCTCTTGATAAACACGATTGCGTGGGATTCTCACGGGGCAGATGCCATTACTGTCCGCTCACTGATAAGAGGCCGAAATGTTTGCCTTGCTTAATGCAGACCGCTGGTAGGTGGGGAGTCAGTATCCAACCTCGGGTCTGACCCCAAACCCCAAGCCATGAATCAGCCCACAAGTGCTGTGTTCTCTGTAATGACCAGGTAGGGATGCTCCCCTGGGCAGGCAGCCACGGGGACTACAGACGGAGTGCCCACCCCCTCCGATCGCTGCTGGTCCTTCACTCTGTCCCCTTTCGAAGAAAAAAGGACACGTGTCTGAACACACTTGGGGACTGCCCTCCTTGTCCACAATTTTGGGGGCACGATTCACTCCTTCTGGAAATGTTCCCTTGGGATCCATACAGGGTCCCCAGTAGCCCTGAATGACCCACTGGGGAGCCATGTGGGCACAGACCCACCCGCACAGCAGGGAAAGTTCATTTCTCCTTTGTCTGCAAATGATAGAGGTCCCTGTCACCATGCCCATCAATTCAGGGTCATGTCAGACTTGGTCTGCTTCCCCGACCTCCTGATAGCAGCCTTGGGGTTCACCGCCACCACCTCGATGCTTGGCACGGTGCCCAAAGCTTCAGGCACTTAGTAAGCCTTTGCCAAGGAGAGAAGGAGTGAGTGGCAGGAAAGAGGAACCTGCCTAGGATGCAACTTCGTGCTGGGTGATCCCAGAAGTCTGACCTACTGCTCTGCTTTGGCAGGAAGCAGCCGAGCCACATCAGATGAAGTGAGCAAAGCAGTGTCCGTGGGCGGGTGGGTGCCCTCAGGATGAGGCTGCCCGAGCCCGCCCTGGATCCAGGGAGCACGGTGGCGGCTCTGAGGACAGCAGAGGTCACGGTTTGTCTCTTCTGCCTGTCCGCAGACTGTGGACTGAGGGCCATGACCGGGCGGATCGTGGGAGGGGCGCTGGCCCCAGAGAGCAAGTGGCCTTGGCAAGTGAGTCTGCAGTATGGCACCACGCACATCTGCGGGGGCACGCTGATCGACGCCCAGTGGGTGCTCACCGCCGCTCACTGCTTCTTTGTGTAAGTACCCGAGGGGGGGCGGTGACGCCGTGCCTCCCGGGTTGGGGATCCCCAGGAGGGCCCGATGGCAGACTCACTTGTCGGTCCGCAGAGGAGGGCTTGGGCTGTGACCCCGGCCCCCGAGGGCAGGCGCCACTGGTGCGGCCGGGGCCGTGGTTTGCGGTTGCGATTTCGTCCTGGGGAGTGTGAGTTGGGGCTTCTGGTTCCGAGCTCGGCCCAGAATGAGAAAAGAACCTTGATGACCCCCAGGGAGGGTGAGGCGGGCCTACACAAGGGCTTGGGAACCTGCCCCTGAAGAGGCCTCTGCTTCCCGCAGCAGGAACTTACAGGAGGGGAGCCCGAGGAATCGGGAACGTGGATCCGGGAAGTGAGGGATGGGGATTGTAGGGAGGGTGGAACAGTCAGCTTCTGCCCGTCACCAGCCAGGCTTGTCCCTTTGAGCCGGTGAGCAGGAAAGGGCGTTGGGGGGGGGGGGGGTGCGGGCACTGGCTTCCCCAGTCGCGAGTGAGTCTCTGGCAGATCCATTTGTGCGAGGTGTGGCCTGTCCACCTTGTAGGAAACTTGGTGGCATGACGAGGAGGCGGTGGGGGTAGATGCTCACAGCTTGTGCCCGTGCCCTCTCTTTATTACTGGGAGGTGCAGAGTGGCCGGTTCACGAGGGACTTGTGGAGGCAGGGGATTGTTTTGGAGCCCTGGGCTGGGATAGACGGCTCCCCTTAGAGGTCATTTCGTCCATCCTCCTGCCTGTAAGCTGCAGCCACGGCCGCGGCTCCCTGGGTGTAGCAGGTGCTGCCACTGGGCTCCACCAGACCACGGTCTCTTGTGGCTCCTGCAGGACCCGGGAGAAGATCCTGGAGGGCTGGAAGGTCTACGCGGGTACCAGCAACCTGCTCCAGCTGCCTGCGGCGGCCTCCATCTCCCAGATCATCATCAATGGCAACTACACGGACGAGGAGGACGACTATGACATTGCCCTCATGCGGCTCTCCAAGCCCCTGACCCTGTCTGGTGAGTGGATCGACACCGGTCACACCCACCCCGGCTCCTCCAGGCGACCCTCAGGGCCCAGCCTTGTGGCCTCCGTGCACCCCTCTTGGGGTTCCCGAGCCTCAGCACGGTGGCGGTCAAAGGCTCTTAGGGGTCATTTATTGCAACACCTCTACTTTACCATTGAGGAAACTGAGGCCCAGAGGCTAGAAATAAGGTTGTCCCAAATGACACATCTCGCATCGCAAGCTGGTGACAGAGACAAGGCTTGGATACTGGTCTCAATCCAAGTACATAGATTGAATTGTTTCATGCGTATTTATTGAGCACTTACTAGGGGCCGGGCACCGTGGTAGGCGTTTTACATCTGCGGTAACACTAAACTCTTCACAGCCAGTCCTGTAGAGCAGGTACTCTTGCTAGCTTCGGTTTACCTTTGAGGAGATGGAACTTTCCAGAGAGAAGATTACCCAAGGCAATGAAGTAGTAAGTGGCCGCTCCGGGACTGGATCCAGGAGGGTCCCCCTCCCTAGCAATGCCGTTTGCCCTGGGCTCTCCGCTGGCCGATTGCTATGACGGCCGTGGAGAACACATTCCAAAAGTGGATTGCCACGGGGTTGACTAGAGGAAGGACGTGCTCGGAGTTGTCAGGAGATCAAAGGAGGCTTCATTCATTAATTCACTCTCTCCTGTGCAAACTTACCAAGTACTTACAGTGTGTCTGCTGCTAAGTAACAGGCTGCACAATTGCAGTTCAATTCTATTCAAATCGAACAATGGGTGACCCACACAGACAGTCCCCAGAGGCCGATGACGTGATGATGAGGACGGCTGGGGGAGCCACGGTGGCACAGATGGGGCTTCCTTGAAGGATAGCTGAGTGCATCAGGCTCTCCAGAAGCCTCCGAGGGCTCTCTGGTTAGTCCTGCCTTTCTGGTGCTCTGAGCCCGTGAGCTGGTCTTTCTTGGCACATTAATTACAGAGGTGGTATCGGTCATGACTCAGACACTGGGTCATCAGAGTGGGGTGAGGAGGAGGAAACCACAGCAGAGCTCAGTTGGGTGGGGCCGGTCCAGAGCCACACCACCCAGCCACCCAGCCACCCAGCGGGCAAACCCTCCCTGCCCTCTTCCTGTCCTCCAGCCTTGTTTGTG
This sequence comes from Panthera leo, assembly GCF_018350215.1. NCBI lineage: Eukaryota > Metazoa > Chordata > Mammalia > Carnivora > Felidae > Panthera > Panthera leo. The sequence continues at coordinate 15,665,746 of NC_056688.1, read as the reverse complement.
GAGCCTGGGACTGCGAGGTGAGGGGGCATTCCTCTGCCCCCGCCCTGCCCTGCCCCTCACGCCCACCCAAAAGGGGGGCAGTCAGGTCTGCAGGACCAGGATGGGCCTTTCCGACCTTGCCGAACCCAGACTCCATTTGGCTAAGCTTCCAGATCTCCAACCGCCCCAACCCCCCTTAAATGTTATTTGGAATTCCAAATCAAATTAAGTAATTTGTGAAACCAAACAAAAGGTATTACGATATCGCACGTGCTTTTCAGACCGTGGCAGGCCCCTCTCCGGACTCCGATAGGCCCCTGGGCAGGAAGCACACGTGTAGTCTGAGAAGCACAGCTTAGGTTTATGTAGTCCTCTGGTCAGACCATGTGCCCTGAGTTTGGGTTTAGAAATCAGGCATTTTCTCCAACTCCTTCGACAGGCCTAGCACCTTGAAGTCACGGTACCATCGGTGAAAACTTACGAAAACTCACTGATACATGTAATACCCCCATAAAAACGAGCGGGATGTATAACAGTGTGACATGTTTTTAAGACCCTACATCTTAAAAATGAGCATATTTTAAGAAATTAGGTTTTGCTTTTTTTGGTTAATTGATGCCATTCCCTCATTTATTTTTTTTTATTAATTTTTTTTTAATGTTTATTTATTTTTGAGAGAGAGAGAGGGACAGAGCATGAGCGGGGGAGGAGCAGAGAGAGAGGGGGACACAGAATCCAAAGTTGAGTCTGTCCGCACTGAGCTGTCAGCACTGAGCCTGACACGGGGCTCGAACGCACCAACCGCGAGATCACGACCTGAGCCAAAGTCGGACGCTTAACCGACTGAGCCACCCAGGCGCCCCCCCCACCTTTTTTTTAACCCTCATTTATTTTTTGTTTGTTTACTCTCCAGCAGACGAACGTGTTAGACACCAAAACTTAAAGCCCGCTTTATGGAAGAATCTAGCATTGATTCTCACTCCCGCCCTCCCTTCCTCCGTGTCTGTCCTTCCTTTCTTCCTTGCTCTGTTTGTTGAGCACGTTGCACATGTTGGGCACTGTTCCAGATGCAGGAGGCTGCAGTGAGGGTAACAAACAATTGAGGACACTGCAAACATTCTATCACCTGAGAATTTCCTCTTGCAAATTGGGGTTTGGTGGTCCATGCCCTGGTCTACCTAAGGATGCCAGTCCTCAGAGAGAGCTTGTGAGGTGATCTCCAACAACACCTTCTAGATGTTTCTGAGCACGGGAGCGAGTGAGCAGTGGTTTTGCGGTCTGTGCCTCTAGGGCTGTGCTCTTCCCGCCTAGAGAGGTTGTCTGACCTGGAGGGAGTGCCTCAGGCCCTGACCACCCAGTGGGTGCTCTCCCCAGACCAGGCTGGACACATCACTGAGATGCCGTGGGGAGAATGCCTGCAACTTAGCCTGTGGCTGCTCTTTGCTCTGATGGACGGGCACGGAGGAGGCTCAGCCAGGAAAGCCGCTCTGAGAAGGGAGAGATGTGTGGCCACCCAGGATCGGCTTGGCACAGGGGAGCTTCCAAGGCCTATGCTTCTGTCCACAGGGCACCCACTGAAATCAGAATGCTTGAGGGACTCTGGGAGTACCCTGAAGGCTGGAGGGTCAAGATGAAGGGGCCGAGTCTCTTGCCTGGTCAGTTCAAGGGCCCAGAAGATTCAGAACCAGTCTGGGGGCAAGGAGGAGGGTCCTAGGACACTGGGACTCCCGTCCCTCGGAGCTGCCATCCCAACCAAAATCTCCGGCCTTGTCCCCGCACTGATGTCTCGAGGTCTCCTTGCAGCTCATGTCCACCCTGCCTGCCTCCCTATGCATGGACAGACCTTCAGCCTCAATGAGACCTGCTGGATCACAGGCTTTGGCAAGACCAAGGAGACAGATGGTGAGGGGACAGAGATGCTGGGGTGTGTGTGTGTGTGTGTGTGTGTGTGCGCATCTGTATGGAGTGAGTGGAGGTGATGTGTTGGGGTATATAGAGGAGGGCCTATCTAGATGAGGGTTTGGGCATTATGGATTCAGGGGCCTGGGTGTGGATGTCTGCGTGTTCACCTCACTCCCACACAAGGCGGACTCTCTGGTAGCCGGTAACAGAAACTTTTAATCTCGCGAAGTCCACCCTCGACCCCATCTCCCCATCTTACAGATGAGGAAACCGAAGACCTCCGGGGCTAAGTCACTTGCCCACGGTCACCCCGGTAGTTTCCAACAGACAGAACGGAGGCTAGAACACGGTTCTGCCGCCTCACACCGCGCGGCTTGCTCGCGGCCCCTCAGTTGTTACTTTTGTATCCATTGGATGAACTCTTCCATGGAAAAAGCCCCCATTCAACTGAAATGATTCTGAATTTCTTTTTAAAAGTGAAAAAAAAAGAGAAAAAGGTCGTCTTGGCACGGGCAGCGTTAGTCAACCGAAAGGAGAAGTCCCAAATGTACGAGTGAAAAAAATCCCAGCTGTTGACACAGGCTTAACGAATCTCAGCTACTTTTGCATACAGCTACGGAAGTTCAGAAAGCTATCCTGTACGTAGACACAAGGCGTGTTTATACACAGGTCCGTACATAAGGGCCTGGACATTTATTTCCTCCGAACTCTTAGGTGCCACCTCCCGGTGAGGAGGCACCAGCGCTTCGTTCACATACCTTACGAGAAAAGACAGACTATTTCCAGGACTGACAACACTGTGCAGCCTGTGTTCAGACCACGTAGGCTTCGTGGCTCAGATCCTTCCATCGCTGCAGACCACACCAGGTGCCTGCGTCCCCCTAAACAGCTTTGTGCAGAGCGTTCCAAAGTAAAAGCCTGTAAACCAACCCAATGTGGGGGTGTATATCCCCAAGTATATGTCAAAGCGGTTGGTGCGACAGTGCCCTCCAGCCAAGCCCACCGGGAAACCCTCCGTAGTTGTGAACACCTTGGGTTCCTTGCTTATTGCACTGAGGGGGGACATGTACCATGGAGAACCGTGAAAGTCTTACTAACAGAGTGCTAGACAGGACTTATCATAGGACCTGGGTGGTTTGGGGATGCAGGTTCAGAGAAGCGGAGCATTTGTCCAGACTGGATGCTTTCAGGAAGCAGGAGTAATTCCACGATTGGGTATCTTAATAGTGTCCTCTAGGAGTTAAGAATAAACTGAGTCGAAAGCTCTGATGGGTGAATAAGCGGTAGCCACTCCTACTGGCTGGGAGAGGGGATATTTGGTATTTTGGTGGTTTGCGCAGTAACCTCCCTTAGTTTCGTTTATGCTCAAACAAGAGTAAGGTGGCTTCCCCACCAACACGGACGGAGTGGCCTCGTCCGATGTCGGCTCCGAAAGATCGGTTACGTTTGGCCCGAGAGTGCCTGGCTGGCCTCCCTGTTAGACTGGCTAGCTGCCGGGGGCAGGGCCGCTGGTCCCTTGCTCAGTGTGATGGAGCGGTGACCGGCCCGGGAGCAGCCCGGTCCTGATCTCGGCCCCAGAACTGACCAGCCGTGTGACCGTGGGCACGTCGCAACTTCGGCCACGAGTTTCTCCAACTGTAAACGGATTCATTGCGCCTCTTCCGGGCACCTAGTTCCTGAAAACCAAATGAAATGGTGGATCTGATGGTGCTTTGAGTACAGAAAGGCGCTGTGCAGCGTGCAGGCAGCCTCGTGGGCTGTGAGTTTGAATGTGTACGTACGTGTATGTCTCTGTTACGTGTGTGGGAGTGTGTGTGCGTCCGTACGTGCTGGGGGGCCAGCCGTGGGAATGGTGCCCTCCGCTTCCAGGAAGCTGGGAGTCCGGGTCGGGGGGTGAGCGGCTAGAAGGCCGGGAAGCTGCCGGAAGTCTCACTCCTTCCCATCTTCTCTTTCCTCGACTCTACTTCACTGAAGAGAAGACATCCCCCTTCCTCCGGGAGGTGCAGGTCAACCTCATTGACTTTAAGAAATGCAATGACTTCTTGGTCTATGACAGTTACCTTACCCCAAGGATGATGTGTGCTGGGGACCTTCGGGGAGGCAGAGACTCCTGCCAGGTGAGGCTGCCTGGGAGAAGGCTGGGGTGTTGGGTTTGGAGTGAGAATCTGGTGCCCACTGTCGCTTGCCCAAGGACCGCCTCCCCTCCCCTGCTGATAATGTGTGCTCCCTCCTGCCCGCCCCCCCCACCCCCTGTAGGGAGACAGCGGGGGGCCCCTGGTCTGTGAGCAGAACAGTCGTTGGTACCTGGCAGGAGTCACTAGCTGGGGCACAGGCTGTGGCCAGAGGAACAAGCCCGGTGTGTATACCAAAGTGACAGAAGTCCTCCCCTGGATCTACAGCAAGATGGAGGTGAGAGCCTACAGGGGGCGCTGCGCGGGGCAGGCTGGGAGCTCCCAAAGGTGGGGTGCCTGCAAGAGGGCCCGGGCTTTCCCCAGGGGCTCGGCAGAGTTCCCCTCACCCCCTTGTGCTTGGGGTGTTCAGAAGACTGGGACGGGACAGCAGTCGAATGGTAGGCCGACCCCAGCTGCCCGTGTTTCTGTCCCTCAGATTCTTTCCTCTGAGGGGTTGAAAAGGGGTGGGCCCAGGCTGGGTGCCGGCCCCGGGAGCACCGTCCTCTCCCCGGAATGGCCAGGGTGTGAGTTCACACAGCCAGTTGGAGGGGTGTGTGCAGGCGGCCTCCCTCCTTGGCAGGAGGTTAGTCTCATGGAGATGGGGGAGGAGGGAGATTTACCTCCTCCTCTGCTGCCCCCGCTCAGCCCCTACCTTCCCTGAGCCTCCTGTCTTGGCTGTAAAGCAGGAGCTCCGTGCTCCCCTCTCCTTCCTCTGCCAGAGTGAGGGCAGAACAGAGAGCTTGGGTGGCCGCTCTGGAAATCCAGTCCGGTCGGTCTCTCTGCTTCCATGGTTCCTCGTTGCTGCTTGTCTCCGAGGAACAGTGTCCGTGACAGCTGGACTGGATTTTAGGCTCTGGACCCCCACCTTCGGCCTCTGTATTCCTGGCCCACCCTCACCCTGTTCTCCCTTGTTCTCTTCCTCAGAGTGAGGTGCGCTTCCGGAAATCCTAAGCAGCTGTCCTGTCCCACCTCACAGCCCTGGCTGCGTAAAGACTCTGGCTAAAGTGACTGGGCCATTTGCAGTGTCATCTGGGCCAAAGGTTCCGAGGCACCTGCGTCACTCCCACCTCCGCTGTCTACTGCCTCTGTGAATGTGCACACGTGTGTGTGTGTGTGTGTGTGTGTGTGTGTGTGTGTGTGTGTGTAGTTGCTCTCCCAAGGTTTTCCAGAAACCAGGAGAGCTGTCAGCCCTTTCCAAACCCCAGGCTGGAAAGCACCTGGAGATAACAGTTTGGGCGCTGTGGACCTTCCTGTAAGGGCGTCCGTCACGGATGGAGGAGGTTGAGCCCAGACAGCGCCCAGAGGAAGGGCCTAGAAGATCACATCAGAAATTCCTGCTCCTCGGGCCCTGGCTCAGAGACTAGCCCAGACTGAGAAGCCACCAGCATCGCCGCCGTCCTGGGATGGATTGCGGGTGTCGTCGGAGTACCGGGGCCGTCCTCGGTGGGAAGGTGCCCCCCCTCGGCATTACAGGCATCCTGCCCTTTCTCAGGCCTCCTGCGGGTGCCCTGGGTGTGGAGGGCTGACTGAGCGGTGGCTGCCCAGGCTGACAGCTGGCCTTGTGTGGTCACAGGCTACTGGGGCAGATTTTTATTGTATTTTTATATTCAAGAAATGGAAGTAGATGTATTTTTAAAGATTCTCCAAAACTTCCAGGAGCCTGAAGAGCTAACATCCGTCACCCCAAACATTCCAAGAGACTCTTGGGGGCTGTACCATTCCAGAGTCCTGCTGAGTGTTCCTGACATCCAGGGACCCGAGGAAGGAGCCCCTTCGGCGCGCTTAGGGAACTGCGTGCTCGCGTGGGCTGGCGGGCAGGTCATCACAGAGAGCCACGACTGTCGCTGCGTCCAAGGGCTACACCCAGGGCGTGAAGAAATGGCTGCTGCTGCTTCTCCGTGGGCGTCGGAGCCCGGGGACAGTCCAGATGGACAGATACCCCTCATACCCAGCGCTGTCCCGGACCTGCCAGTTTCTCTCAGCCCCTCCGCCTTTCAGTTTCTCAGCTGCTTCAGAAACAGCACGGACACGAACGCCGCCATCGAGAGAGGGTGGACACTGTCCCCAGGCCCTCCAGATAGCCGTCGTGAAGGATCTGAGTTGCTGTGCTCCTGTAAGTTGTCAGTGTGCCTGGCCTCCGTGTCAGCTCGAGGTCTGGGCTTCCCTCAGCCTTTCCTGGCCCGTCCAGTTCTCCTCGCTTTCCTGGGTCTCGCCTGGTGATACTAGGACTCCCAGAGGCAGGGTCCAAGCAAGGCAGCCCAGCCCAGCTCAGGCAGGTGGCTGCCCGGGGGCTAGAATGCCCAGGAAGAGCAAGGCTGGGCAGAGCCGGAGGGGGCTGGTTGCATGCTATAGAGGCCGGGGGTCCGGGAGGGCAACGTTCATGTCCACGGCATCCCCAGCAATAGTTTTCAGCAATAAAAGTTGTGTGACCCGAAAAATGTCTTATTGGATGTTCTAGGGATCCCCTATGTAGAAAATTCAGATTCCCCAACCAGTGCCCAGACAGCCTCAGTTTGGGTTCTTAGTTTGGGTTCCTCTGCTGTGGATTCTGCATATATATTTAGCCAGCCGGCCACCTCCCCACCATATCAGCACCTCCTCTGTCCTGGGTACCCACGCCAGGCCCCCGGAGTACAAAGATGATGACAGTGTCCTCAGGAACTCTTGGTTGTGACCCGGTGGAAGGTGGATGAGTGTGGACGCCATGCTTGGAAGCTCCCAGTTGCACCTAGAGAGGTCAGGGAGGGCTTCGCGGAGGAGGTGAGGTTTGAAATGAATCTTAAAAAGTAGGTAAACCTTCACAAAAAAGCAGATGGGGTGGATGAAGGACGATCCAGTGCTCGTCCTTTTTCCTTTTTCCCTTCTTCCTCTTCCTCTGCCTCTGCCTTTGTCAGCCCAGCAAGAGGCATGTTTACCAGAAAGCCCCAAAGCCTACTCCACTATTTCCAAGACACTCAGATAGCTGGTCCCACTGGCTTCTGGAAGATCTATCCCTCCTAGCTGTGCACTGACTTTTCCTGCATCTGATATACTGACCTCCGTCATTGTGGTCCCGCTGATGAGTGGCCAGTAGCTGAGTGGGTGAGTGGCAGAGAGAGAGAGAGAGAGAGAGAGGGAAGGGAGGGAGGGAGGGAGGGAGGGAGAGAGAATCCCAAGTAGGCTCCATGCTGTCAATGCAGAGCCCGACGTGGGGCTTGATCCCACATGATCTGAACTGAAATCAAGAGTTAGACGCTTCACCGACTGAGCCACCCAGGTGCCCCAGATGTGTCTTCTTTACTCTCTCATACCAACGTGAGGGGAAGTCCTTCCTTCCATTTTTTTCTCGCTCCATCCGACAAAAAGGCGTGGGGGAGGGGCAGCCACCAGGCTTAGTGTGCCAGCAGTGGGGGTAACGCAGCTACCCCCGTAGATCCCACGGCTCCGCACAACCTCAGTGGCTTAACCCAAAGGTTATTTCTCATCGACCTAAACTTCCAGGGAGGGTGTCTGATCAGTGGGTGGCTTCCTCCTGCATTATTTTTCAGGGGCTCAGATTCTTTCTACCTCGTGATTTTGTCACCTGCTTCTGGTCACGGGAAAGAGGAAAGAGAAGAGGATGCTCCGGGCCAGCAGCGATGTGTGTCAATTTCGCCCCCGTTTTGTGGGTGTCGACATGTAGGCGCCCCCCAGGTGAAGGGGGACAGGGATATGCAGTCCTTGGTCGGTCCCCGGGCAAGAGCAAGCCCTCATGTTGGAGGACAACCAGCTGTCTGCGCCCACCAGACGTTCATGGGTCACAGCCCAGAAGCCAGCCCTTGTGGCAGAGAGTTCAAGTGTAAGCCATTTATTTTCATTTCCCCTTAGAAACCAGACCCTTTTCCTTCTCTGCCTGGCTTCCTAGGACAGAAGCGACTTGTAAGGTTACAGGGATGTGGGTGTTGGAGGAGAGATGAGGTAGAGAAAAGGCCTTTTCTTTTGAAAGGAAAAGAAAAAACACCCCTTAGGTCCAGGACATTTATAGAGGCCATAAAAATCATGGAAGGGGGTGATGGGACTTTCCAAATTGGTCCAGAATTTCCAGGAAGATGGTGCGTGTGTGTATGGATGGGGAGGTAGGGGAGGTTGCTGGTGACACTGTCCTCTGGTCAGTGCCTGGTTCCCAGGCATCTGCGGGTACCAGTCAGGCTCTCCGGCTTTGTCAACTCCATTGCCTGCTGAATTTCCTCTGGGAAAGGGAGGGCGGGGCCAAGTGAGTGTCTCGGGGCGGGGGGGACAGTCTCTGTTTGGGGACAGAGCCAGTTAGAGCCTCAGCCTCGCTGCCCATCCAGCTGCCTCTGGAGTTTGGTTAGATTCCCAAGGGCTTTTGTTTCCCAGAATTGCTCAGCCGATGTCCTCATGTGCTATGGGGGGACATTGGGAGAGGTGGAGAGCTCCTTGTAATGAGAATCAAGAGGATAATGATGCTAAACGCTAACACTTGCTGAATGTTCGCTATGTGCCAGATGCTGTGCTCAGCCCCTGACGTCTCTTCTGTCCTGTAAGCGTGAGGTAGGCATCGTTATTATCCCTATTTTACGGATGAGGATGCAAAGGCCAAGGCAAGCCAAATAAGCTTCCCCAAACTACACAGCTACTGAGTGGGGGCGCCGAACCTGAATCCAAGCTGTGTGATTTTAAAAGCCGCTTTCCAAAGTCGGGTAGGGTTCCCCTAGCTGTGACCTCATAGGCTCGGCCGCCTGGCTCGCTGTATCTTTCCATTCTCCACCAGGCCTCTGCTGTGGGAGGGGCAGGGCGGGAGAGCTCCACGGAGAAGGCTGGGCACACCCCTCGGACAGTCACATGACCAGAGGCTTAGCTCCTGCAGTTTCTAGAACCTGAGAGAAACGCAGGATGAATTATGAACTATGAAAGGGAGGGGGCCCCCTGACTCCTCTTGTACCCACGTCCCAAGCGGATGGTTTCTGGGAGGCCCTCCCGTGCCATAATGAGCTGTCACCTCAGGACACCTCCGTGTCTCCTCAGTGTGAGTGGGTGGCTCCAAGAGTCGCATGCCGCTCATTCTCTACCTCCTCTGCCCTGACCCGGGCTTCCCGTTCCTTGGAAATCTGCTGCCCAGCCCAGGCAGCAAGCTCATACGGGTCTTACAATGGGTCCACTCCAAACACGGAGGACCATTCTCTGCAGATAAGCCGCCTGGATTGTCCAGACAGAGATTTTCTTAGATGAGTCCTTGGAGAAGGGGAGGGTATGGCCTGGTCTTTGGTCCTCCATGGGCCGGCGGGACTTGAGATGTGGACATAACAGGATGCCTCCCCTGTCCAAGGCCCGAGTCTCGAAAGAAGTTCTTCATTTCTCCTACAAGGAGGGGGCTGGGGATCTTCTTAGAATTCCTCCCGATTACCCTGTGGTTTAGTGGCAAAAGCACAGAAGTTGGAATCGAGGGACCCGGGGGGTACAAACTCCAGCTACGCCACGTACTTAGCTGTGTGATCTTGGGCGAGCCGACCTCATGTGACCTAGGCGCCCCTCAGAGGATTTTATAGGTACAGGCAGTAGCTTAAAAATCTGCCCCTCTCTGTACCTCTGTACCTCTATTCTCAAGACTCCCGCCCCCTTCCCTGGGTCAGGCTCATGCTCCCTTCTCTTCAGCTTTCAAAGCCCTATAACAGACACAGTTCGGGCCTGTCTCCATTGTAGACATCGCACAAAGGCCTATAAATTCTCTTTTGAGTCAAAGCCATTCCTTCCTGATAAGATCATGGCAGAAACCAAGATGGACATAGATTTTAATAATTGTATACAGATTTTCACGTAACCTAAGTTTTCACTCCCCCAGGATAAATTACTATGGGTCATATGGTGATCGTATGTTTATAAGAAACCGCCAGGCTGTTTTCAGAGGACTTGTACCAGCCTGCATTCCCACCTGTAAAATATGAGTTCCATTTGCTCTTCATCCTCCCAGGAATCGGTATTGCCCATATTTTTTTATTGTAGCCATTAAAATTTTTTTTTAATGTTTATTTATTATTGAGAGACAGAGAGAGACAGAGCGCAAGCGGGGGAGGGGCAGAGAGAGAGGGAGACACAGAGTCCGAAGCAGGCTCCAGGCTCTGAGCCATCAGCACAGAGCCCGACGCGGGGCTCGGACTCACCAACCGTGAGATCACGACCTGAGCCGAAGTCGGATGCTCAACCAACTGAGCCACCCACGCGCCCCTATTGTAGCCATTTTAATGGGTGCGGAGGTGTATCTCATTTTAATTTGCATTTCCCTAATGAGTAACGATGGCGAGCATCTATTTTACGTGTTACCAAAGATCCTCTTTGGTTAAGCGTCTCTCTGTTCAGATCTTCTTCCTCTTTCTTTGTTGGATTGTTTGTTTCTTCCTTTGAATTCTGAGAGTTCTTTATCTATTTTAGATACTAGTCCTTGTAGGGTATGTGATTTATAAATATTTTCTCCCTACGTGACTTGTCTCTTCATCTTCTGAATTGTGTTTTTATAGAGCAAAAGTTTTTAGTTTGCTGAATTCCGATTTATCATTTTTTTCTTTTCGGATTGTGCTACTTTGCCAAATCTAAGCACTCAAAGATTTTTCTCTGATGTTTTCTGTTAAGAATTTTGGTGTTTTATGCTTTTTTATTTGAATCTAGGACCCATTTTGAGTTAACTTTTGGATACTGTTGTGGTCTAGATTGAGGCTCATTTGTTTGTGAATGGACGTCCAGTTGTAACAGCATCATTTGTTGAAGACTGCACTTTTCCCATCCAGTTGCCTTTTCGTTTTGTCAGAAAGTCAATTGAGCACATTTGTGTGGGTGTGTTTCCAGACTCTATGTTATTCCATTGGTCTATGTGTCTGTTCGTTCACCAAGGCCACCCTGTGAGCTTTACAGTATGTCTTAAAGTTGGGTAGGGTGAGTCCTCCAAATTTTTTTTTTTTTTCAAAATTATTTTGGGTATTCTAGTTCCTTATTTTTCCACACAAGTTTTAGAACCAGCTGGTTTCTATCTACAGAGAATCCTGTTGGAATATTTATTGGGATCGTGGTAAATCTGTACTCCATTTGAAGAGAATTAACATGTTAACTATTGAGCCTTCCAAACCATGAACATGGTATGTCATCCATTTCTTTAGATTTTCGTTGCCTTCTTTCATTTAGGTTTTATAGTTTTCAGTATACAGACCCCGTACCTATGTCATTACACTTATAGCTAAGTATTTAATCCCATGTTAACATAAATAATAATTTTGTTAAACTAACTCTATTTTTTAAAGAAGAAAAAAAGGTGTTTTACACTTTTGCAAATCTCTTTAATATCTGGCTTAATGAAAGCTAGCTGGATTCTAACACTTGCTTCAGTATTCAATCTTTTGTGATATATTATTTGGGATGAAATATATGAAGAAAATCTGATCTCACACAGAGATGGAGTTGAAAAGTGAGAGTATTTTAGTAGCCCTTTCAAGTGATTGTGATTACTGTGACACTAGACACAAACTTGACAAGTAGCAGTTCTGTAAAGGTCAGTTGCAATGTGGAATCTGAAATCTGTCAATGAACGTTTTGTGCTTGGTTATCTTAAAGTCTCTTGGTCTATGTTGCACTCTCAATGGGTCTCTTACCCATGCCTGATTGTATAACATCATACATTGCTCATTTGGAAAATATTGGTTCTGAGTTATGAACATCTTCCAAATGTTGATACATTCTGTTACAATATAAAAAATAGTATCTGTTCATATCACCCCTGATCTCATCAGAAAAGCCTTTAAGGATTGGGAAGCTCATGGAGAAGGATCCAAATTTTCCACAATTCGAATTTTCAATTGTAAGTTTATATCATTAGTGGCAAATATTGCCAGATGTTTTCTTTGAGGTGACAGTCTCATTTTGCTCATTTTTGAGAAAATGGTTGCCAACTATCAAGTTGGAGTAATCATAGTTTGTCAATCTTTCAAGTAGAAATGGTGTTTCATGAAAACAGTGGCTAGTTCAGCCTGCAGCTGAGACTTACAAGTGCTCTTTCTCGAAACGAGCTTAGCATCTCGGTGTGTAGCAGGACTGCTTTCATTTTTTTCACACGGAATATTAAAAAGACATGTATTGGGGATTAGGATTTAAACAAATGAATACATTCGAGTCATGAATAATCTCTGCTGCTTCGATGTTCCTAAGTGAAACTGGCAACTGTGTAATCGTGAAGGCAACAGCGACTACAAGTACGAGTTGGTGTCATTGCCTTGATTCATGAGAAGGAGCCAATGGTTTTGCCCATCATTGCTTTTGGTGGTGCAAATGCTAACACAGTGAAAAAGGCAACTGACATCATAGTATTATTATGGAAATAGTTTTGACCTGCTGATCCCCTGAAAACGTCTCAGGGACCCCCACACTTTGAGGTCTGCTACCTTAGACAGCCGAAGACAAAAAATGGAAATCTGCGAGTATTGTCTTTGGATAGTTACTTCCCGGAAATGCTATTGGAACCATGTCTTCATCTGACTCTAATGGCCCACACTCAGGAAAAAGTGAATAATGTCTCATCTAAAGAAGCGTGAGTCTCGTCAGTTTATGTATGCGGTGAGGTTGGGTCTTGTTGAAGAAGAGAGATGTTAATTTAATTGCAGTTTAATGAAGAGCTCAGTGGGTGGGAGAAAGAAGAGCGGGGATTTGCATTTCCTTAACTTCTTGGGCTTACTGAATCCCAGGGGAGGGCTCTTCTTCTAGTTAGAAAAACAGGATCACTCTGCCCCATTGGGGAAGCATGGCTGACGCCCTCAAGGTCAGCGGTGGAGTCTGGGTGGGATCTGCCTTGTGGTGGGACTAGAGATCAGTACTCCATCAGGTTCTTCTCTGATAAACCTTCTAATAGTTCTGAGTAATAGATGCTCCAAATCCAGTGGAATTCAACAAATTGTCACAAGCACTTACTAATACCCAAAACCATGTTAAATGCTGGGGTTGGAGGTAGAGGTCGAAGACATATACCTATCATTTATCATGGTGTCCCCTCACTGGCCCTTTCCAGCCTGGTCTATTTTTTTTAAGTTTATTTATTTATTTATTTTGAGAGACAGAGAGAGAGAGAGACGGTGGTGGTGGGGGGGGGGGGAGAATATTAGTGGGGGAGGGGCAGAGAGAGGGAGACAGAGAATCCCAAGCAGGCTTTCGGCTAACAGTGTGGAGCCAGATGCAGAGCTCGAACCCATGAACCATGAGATCATGACCTGAGCCAAAACCAAGAGTTGGATGCTCAACGGACTGAGCCAGCCAGGGCCCCCCCCCCCCACCTGGTCTGTTTTTTAAAGCTTTGTTGTTTTTGTTATCTTATAATTTAGCTCTCACTACAGGAGAGTTTTTAAAAATCCAAATGATCCTGGAAACTATAAAAATAATGTAAAGAGAACTGTTTATTTGTGACAAGCATCGTGTGATAAACTCTCCGCATCCTCACACGCTTTATCTCATTTAATCTCTCAACAACATTATGAAATAGGTACTATTGCAAAGAAGAAAGTAAAAATCACCTTAAATCCCACCATCCAAGGGTGCCTGGGTGGCTCAGTCGGTTGAACGTCGGACTCTCGATTTCCAATCAGGTCATGATCTCCTAGTTCTTGGGATTGAGCCCCACATTGGGCTCTATGCTGACAGCACAGAGCATGCTTAGGATTCTCTCTCTCTCTCTCTCTCTCTCTCTGCCCTTTCTCTGCTCATTTTCTCTCTCTCTCTCTCTCTTAAATAAATAAACTTAAAAACTTTTTAAAAAAAATCCGACTCTCCAAAGGTAAATAGTATTAGCATTTGGGGAAAATGCTACAACTCCATGCGTCCATAGAGAGGGCTACAATTTTATGCCAGTAGGATCATATTTTATAGATTGTTTTGTTTCTTGATTTCATCTTCTCAACAGTAGGAGATAAGCACCTTTCCTAAAGGCATGGGTATTATCATCTTTAACCATTGCAGGATATTCCATTGGACAGATGTATCAATCTGTCAGTGGACATCCGAGGAGGAGTAGTTGGTTTCCAGAGTTTGCTGTTATACACACTGCTGCTGTGAATTTCTTTGCACCTGCTTCATTCCGAAACAATGATCTTCTGAGGGTAAATTTCAATAAGGAGGCTTGTTTACATTTCCATTCAAAATGCTGCACAGTTTTCCAGGAGAGCTGAATTAACTTCCATACCTCCAACAGCGTCCCAGTGCGCTACTCTCTTCTTCAAAGAATGTTAAGGGCAGCATGAAAGCACATGTGAATGTGTTGTCGTGTCAATACCTGTGTGTGTATGTGAGCTGCCCACGTGTGGGGGGGCGTTCATTTATTCATTTAACAAATGTTTCTGGGCATCTACCACGAGGCAGACATTCAGGTGGGGCTGTAACTGTGAGAAGCTCAACATGATCCCATCTCTCACGGGGTCAAACATACTTGAAAAAGAAAAAAAAAAAAAACAACTACCATAACAGCGTGAAGAAAAATTACGTGAAGATGTGACCACCTGTAACGAGGCTCTGCCCTGGGCTGGTGATGGTGGCCAGGGTAGTAGAGGAAATCAGAGAAGTCTTCCTTGGAAAAGGGCTATTAGAGGGGCACCTGGGTGACTCAGTCGGTTAAGTGCCCAACTCTTGGTTTCAGCTCAGGTCACGATCTTCACGGTTTGTGGGTTCGAGCCCTGCACGGAGCTCTGAGCTGACAGCATGGAGCCTGCTTTGAGATTCTCTCTCTCTCTCTCTCTCTCTCTCTCAAAATAAACAAATAAACTTAAAAAAAAGAAGAAGAAGAAGAAAAAAGGCTGTTAGAGCTAAGGTCTGAAGGGTAAGGAGGCACTAACTAGACATAGAGTAGCAGGAAGCGTGTTGCAGGCAGAGAGAAAGCTTTGATCTCTGGTTTTACCCTCAGTGGGAACCATCTTGCCAGGACAGTCTCCTGCCATTCCCCACATTCCTGCCTTTTCCGAGGCAGGAGGAGTACAGCCTGAAGAAAGAAAGAAGACTGGAGAGGCCGGAGCCCAGAGAATGAGTGGGGAGAGTGGAGCCCAAGGACGCAGAAAGGGGTGGCAGGACCTTGTGTCTGGTCGCATATGTCTGAACGTGTACGTGCACTTGAGCACATGTGTGACTATCTCAGAGCTTGGTGGGTGGACGAGGATGCGGTTTCTCCATATGTGGTCCCCTGACCAGAAGCACCCACATCCCCCGGGGGTGGAGCCCAGCAGCTTGTGTTTCAACCCCTGGCCGTTGGGTCTGCACTTCTGTTTGAGAAGCACTCCGGAGGATGTGTTTGTCAGGATGCACCTGCGTGAGAGGCTTTGGGATATTTGACTCGCAGGTGGAGGTTTGCATATAGGCGTCCTCATGGCAGGAAACTCCTTCCATCTTCTCGGCTTTGTCCTCTCAAAGCACTCCCAAGTCCAGGGCAGTCACTCTGAGGCACTTAGCAGAAATTAAATGATGATGATAACGATGATAGGCGGCTATGTCACCAGCTGAGCCCCTATTTCTTACCAGTCCCCGGGAAGAGCAGCCACAAGGCGCCCTTCTTTTATCACAGACAGAAATTTAATCTCAATGGTGCAGAAAGCAGGAAATTCACAATGGGAGAGCAAGAGAAATGGCTTATTCAGAGTGGAAAAATACCTCGCTGCACCGCCCCTAACCAGATTTCCAGGGCAAAGAGAACAACTTCTGGCCAGTCCCTGGCTAATGACACTGGGCGTGCAGAGAGAGAGAGACAGAGAGGGTGGGGTGGGCGCCAGGGCCTTGGGGCCACACAGGGCAGGGGGTGCGGGTGGCAGGTGGCCATGAGACGGTGTCCTTGTGACATAGGACTGTGCACGGTGGGAGCCCCAGAGAGCAGGATCTCCTCATGGGAAGAAGGGTCCAGGATGCCCGAAAGCCAGGCACTAAGGTTGTATTTTCACTGAACAAAACCCCAAGCATGTATCCAATCAGATTCTCGTCCTGGCTCGGCCCCTTATCAACTCAGAGACGCTAGGGAAGCTGCTTCAGTTCTTTCGGGCTCGGTTTCCTTGTCTCGGAAATGGGGGTGATCACGGGATCTTCATCGCAGGGCTGCTGTGTGGGCTAAGGGAGGTGATGCATGGGAACTCATCAGCGCTGTGCCAGCCTCACGGGAAACGCTCACTTCCAGCTGGCGGTGGCATTTGTGTCAATTCCTGGAGACGCAGTTCTCTGGCCGCACTACCCGAGCCAGCTCAGGGAGTTCAGTTGGGTTGATCAGGGTCCCCGAGACCTGGGGCGGCCAGCGGTGCTTTCCTCCCTCCTGGAACACCCGGTGTCCTGGTGATCTGCAAAGGTACAGAGGTCCGAAGCCCAGGGCGTGTTCCTTGGACCCCGCAGTCGCTGCTGTCTTGTGTCTCTGCATTCCCTCTGTCGCTTTGTCACAACGGCTGCCACGGGGTGGAGCTCACCGTGAAGAGGGCCACAGGGAAATGGGGGTAAGGAACACCTAGCTCTCAAGGTTGCTGTGTGACAAGGTGTGTAACACACCTAGTTTCATGCCTGGCATCTGCTAGGTCCATAGCAGGTGTCAGTTAAAGATGGAGTCGTATCGTGGGGCTAGTCAAAGCGGGTGCAGTTAGTGCAGGAAGTCACGAAATAGATGTTCGTTGAGTAACTGCCCTTGCCAGACATCGCAGCAGGTGTGTTCCGTGTGCTCTCTCCATCAGTCCCCACGACAACCCCACGGAATGAAGGCTCTCGTTACCACCACCTTCCACGATGAGGAAACGGACACTCAGAAAAGTCTTGAACTTGTTCGAGACCAGCAGTCCTGGATTCTAAATCGTGACTATCCAATTCTCATTCTACTAGCCTCTTACTACTTGTCCGAAAGAACCTGTTCTTTGGCGTGGAAACTGCAGACAGCGTTACTGATTTGTCCACTGGGCGAGAATTATTTGCCAAAGAAAGAAATTTACCAACCTCACTCATTTTGCCCACCCTGACCAGAGGGGTAGTTCTTCTCTCTGCTTGGCCTTGACCTCTCCTACTACGAGCAGGATCCCTTCTCTCTTTTTTTTTCAACGTTTTTTTATTTATTTTTGGGACAGAGAGAGACAGAGCATGAACGGGGGAGGGGCAGAGAGAGAGGGAGACACAGAATCGGAAACAGGCTCCAGGCTCCGAGCCATCAGCCCAGAGCCTGACGCGGGGCTCGAACTCACGGACCGCGAGATTGTGACCTGGCTGAAGTCGGACGCTTAACCGACTGCGCCACCCAGGCGCCCCCCTTCTCTCTTGTTCAATCCTCAGCAGAGGGCAGCTGGGAGCATTTAAGTTATGTGCTCTGTGCACAGCAGCTCTTGGGAAGAAAGGGAAACAAAAATAAACTCGCTTGGGTGGTATCTCGGCCTCCTCTAATGATAAAGGGGGGGCTGGGCTTCGAGGGGAGACAAGGGGAGAGAGAAGAACCCCAACACTGGGTTGAGAAGACTTGGCCTCACAGAAATAGTTCTGGGGGCCACTTCTCTCCCAGGTCCCAGTCAGCTTTCTTAGCAGCACAGGGGGGCAGCTGGGGACTCAGGAAGTCCGGGTCATAGGCCCTCCCAATTGGGCGGCTGCCAGCCCTGTCTCTCTTCGGCTGGTGGAGGAAGCAGATAAGAAAACTGACCTTGGATGGAATCTTCTAATTCCCTATTCCCTCCCAGCAGGCCTTTCTTTCTTTCTTACTTACTTTCTTTTTGTTTAAAAAATGTTTTAATGTTTTTTAAATTTATTTTTGAGACAGAGAAAGACAGAGCATGAGTGGGGGAGGAGCAGAGAGAGAGAGGGAGACACAGAATCCGAAGCAGACTTCAGCTCGGAGCCGTCAACACAGAGCCCGACGCGGGGCTCGAACTCACGAACTGCGAGATCGTGACCTGAGCTAAAGTCAGACGCCCAACTGACTGAGCCACCCAGGCGCCCCCCTCCCCCCCAAGCAGGCCTTTCTAAACCTGCCAAGTAGCTCACGCTGTATTTGCCACAATCTCATTCCAACCTCTGTGCCTGGGCTCACTCTTCTACCCCAAACCTCCATCCTCTTCCTTCAAAGGTCAACTCTTCCAGGAAGGCAGTAGATTAGTTCCACCTCTTATTCTAATCTTTTCTCTTACCCTGGATTAATTGGGACATTAATAATAGGTATTCACAAGTACATGGCTTAGTTAACATTTAAGTATTTACCATGAGCTTAAGAAAGTGTATGTTTTTCTCACTCCTCAGTTATGACATGGAAATCCTGGGAGATAGGTCTCATCCAGCTCAGATATCCATGCTGTGACTCTGTTCAGAGCTCTGCACGCAGAACTCTCTCGTGCCCTGTTTCTTCCAAGACGTGGCCTTGTCTCTCTCGCTGTGTGTGTCCCTGCTCCGGGCTCCTGTGCACTCCAGGACTTCAGACCCACTGAGTCTGCAAGCCACGTATGAAGCAGTTCATGGTTATTCAGCTCTTTCCCGGTCCCAGGCAGGTTCTGTTAAAAAGCTGAGGCCCAGGCCCCGTTCTTGGAGAATCAGATTCATGGGCCTGGGGTGGGGCCTAATCACCTTGCCTGAGTCGTCTATTGCTGCAAAACAAAATGCTCCCAAAGTAATGGTTTAAAAAAACAAGAACCATTTTATTTACTCAAGATCTGAGGAACAGGAATTCGGGCAGGGCCCAGCTGAGTGACTGGTGGTCAGGGTCGCTCAGCGGGTGGCCCTCGGCTGGGATGGGAACGTCCAAGGTGACCTCAGGCCTTTCTCCATGTGGTCTCTCTCCATCTCTTTCCAGCAGGGTAGTCTGACTTCTTCTAAGGCGCTGGCTTCCAAGAGGTGGTGTTCCAAACACCTACGGCAGAAGTTACAGCTCTTTTTCTTTAAAAATTTTTAAAAATTTTAATTTATTTTTGAGAGAGAGAGTGTGGGAGCAGGGGAGGGGCAGAGAGAGAGAGAGAGAGAGAGACACAGAATCCGAAGCAGGCTCCAGGCTCCGAGCTGTCGGCACAGAACCTGACGCGGGGCTCGAACTCATGAACCAGTGAGATCATGACCTGAGCTGGAGTCGGACGCTCGACAGACTGAGCCGCCCAGAAGCCCCTTGTCAGTATCACTCTAATCTTTTGCATCAGTAAATACTGATCATCCACCAATTATATTGGCAGGTGTCAGGGAATGGGTGTTAAAAACATAAAATATAAAACCAACAACTCCCCCCAAAAGACAAAATAAACAAACAGAAAACATCAACTAGACACCCTTCCTGTCTTCAGATTACTCACCGTCCAACGGTACCCAGCTTAGGTGATTCCCTGGGTCAAAATCATTGTGTTCCTCCTCCCGATTCGGAAGCTGAAGTTTCTGAGTTAAACTTAGGAAGACAATTGCACACTCTCTTTTAAACACTGTGCCAGGAAGGAGTTGCATTCCAGGGCTCTATAAATGTTTAATATTAGGATAAATGGCCAGAATGGTGAGAGTTGTAGGCCCATCCCCTCCCGTCAGCCACATCTTAGGTTCCATCCGAGACCTGAAAAGTGAAAATCAATAGAGAAAATGCTTTAAACGGTGGGCATCAAATATGCTTTTGGTCTGGGAGGCAATTACATGAACGACATCATCAAAGAGAGAACGGAATGGAAGGAGGGTTGAGAGAGATGGAGAAGCCAGTGGACCCAAGAGTCTGTTAGAAACCGACGAGAGAGGCAAGCGGTCTGCTGACCTGCTCGGCGTCCCTCTTGTCATCCGAAATGAACCCCCTTCCCGCGACAGGCCAGCCACAGCCCCGGGATGCCGGGCCTCGGGCTGGTGCCGTCTGCTCCTTGGGAGAAATGAGGTTTTATCCTCAGGCCCCGAGTTCGCCCTGCAGGGAAGTTGTTCTCCTCTCGTGGCAGTTAATCTGCAGGCCTTGCATGATTTCCCTATAAAGTTCAGCAAACCAGCCAGCCCCAAAACATTTTATTGCTTCCCTCAACTCTCGCTTGGGCTCTGGGGAGGGGCTGGGTGGGGAGGATGCAACAGAGAAAAAGCGGATTCAAGGCTTTCCAGCCTGGAAACGTGACTGGGCTCGTGGGGGATCGTCTGATTGCGGGGCTGGTCTAAAGACTGAATGGAGGCGCCTGCTGTGTCCCTGTGGTTCTTTCTGGCCTCTGTTCTGAGCCTGGATGGGGGGGGGGGTTGGAAGAAAGTATGTGATGATAAACAGGTGCCTCGCCCCGCAAACGTTGGCTCCAGGCACTCAGGGAGGGGTGGGGAGTTCAGACGCCTGCTTATGCTAAAAGGCTGTCAGCTTCTCTGTGCACAGGGGAAAGCAGAAACCGGAATCTATTCTGGTCTTGTCTAGGGAGCCATTATGTATTGAATCTCCAACGTCATTATCTCCAAAGGGCAACATCACTCATTTTCTCCCATTTGCGTTCGCTGGGAAGAGACAAATGGGTGCATATTTGCAGAGTGGAAAGGCTGGGGGGAGGAGTGGTCATGTGCCCCGTTTGGATAACGAGCGAGCCAGCGGCTCTGGAAGAGGCGTGCTCATAATTAGAGATTGGCACCTCGAGGCGACACTTCACACTTACAAGACAAGTTTAAGTTAATCAGGCAGAATTAGTTCTCCAGACTAATGGGACTGGGGTGGATTTTTCACTTAGAAACAAATCTCTTGCATGCTTTGGCATGCCTTGTTTCCTGACATATGTTATAGTTTTCCTGTGGGAAGACAGGGAGAAATTTTGTTTCAGACTTCCCCCACTCTGCCTGCCTCTGCTTTCTTCCCTTTCTCAAAAATCAAGATCCTGAGGTACAGGTAGCTAAGGGAGGGGAAAATGGGGGACCGACTCCAGGAAGAGAGGGGCTGGTGTCTGTTTCTCTTTGGACGTGCTAGCATGTGTCACGCGTGTGTGAGTGGGGCTGGGATTGACAGGTAGAGATCCTGCGGGGGGGGGGGGAAGTTTCGCTCGGGCTCAATTTCTGCTTTCCCATGATGCCAGGCTGTCTCCCCCCCCAGCTGTTCCATCCTATTTGGACAAGTTGGGACCGTGTTGGCTGCGTGCAACAGAAAACCAGCTACGGTCCATCTTCTGTAATGGGAGCTGAATTTTCTCAGGTGACAGCAACTCTGGAGGGCAGGATGGCTGCTTTACCTCCAGGCATCACGCCCAGGTTTCTGACAAAAGAGGGTGAGGAGGAAGAGGTAGAGAAGCAGGAGGGAGGAGAGGAGGGGGGAAAGGGGAAAGAGGAGGTGGAAAGGGAGGGGGAGGAGGAGGAGGAAGAGGGAGAAGAAAAGGGCCCAGGGGCGAAAGTCACATGTCTTTCTTAGAATTCTTACTAAATATAATTCTGTTGCTATCTCCTGGGCCAGAACTGGGTCACATGGACACCCCTAGAGAGTCTGGAAAATGAGTAGTTTACACAGAGCACAGGCACCTCGGTTAGAAAAAGGCGACGATCTGGTCTGGGGAACCTGCCGTGTCTGACATCCTCCCCAGTCCCTGTGGCTCCACACATCGGCAGAGAAGTCCTGCTTTTCAACCCCCAAAGTCAGTGCCAGGGTCTCCTGCTCTAACTCTGCAGACGGCCTGGCCTGGGAACCCTGTGAGGCTCACTGCTCACCTCTCCTCTACCTGTGGCCTCAACAACACCGCTACTCCGTCCCGTCCCGTCACCTTGCGAAGAGAGGACAAAACAATGGCAGGGCACACGTGTGGTGCAGGCCCCCGGGGTACCAGTGCGTGGCGGGGGGGCGGGGGGAGGCGGGGGGGGGGCAGATCTGCAGGCTTGGGTTAGGCTGTGAGATCGCTGGGAGAGTGGGGGAAGAAAGTGTTCAAAATGAATCTGGAGAGGTTGGCTGGTTGGGTCACCAGGCAAGACACGGGGGTCTCAGATGGAGCGAGAGCCGGGCTGACCCCAAGGAGTTCCCCTGCTCATGCTCTGTCTCTGTCTCAGAACATAAATAAACATTAAACAATAAGGTACAAAGTGAGCGTGAAAGGATCCAAAGTAGCACTTGGTGGAGGGGCTCTGAGCCTACAGCCTGCACCCCAGGATGAAACGGTACCTCAAAAGCCACTTTGGAGGGGTACCTGCTAGGAGAGGTGGGGCATCTCTCCCCGAGACTCCTGGTCTTGCCGCTTTCATTTTCCCTGCTGGCCCTCCACTTCCGGTCAGTGGCGGCGTGGCCCTGGTGCCGACACGCTGAAGAGCTATTTTTGCCTCCGATTCTGGAGGCCCGGGGAGCGTTTTAGAAACGGTTTCTGTCCTTTCTTGTCCTACTTCCACCATGGCCGTGCACCCCTGCCCGGCTCTCTCCTTTTGCTTCCAGCGCCTTTAGAGAAACAGGGTTCTCTTCATTTGGGGGCCAGGCCCGTGTCTCAGCCTTACACGGGCACCGCTCTCCTCACAGCACCTGGCTCCTCATTGAGGGGGGGCCCCTACATCCTAAGCTACCCATTCCCCAGTTCTCGCTTGGGTTTCCTACCGCCCTTCAGTGGCTTCCCAGTTTCCTGAGGATAAAAGCTGGATTTGCCCAGGAACTACCAGGCCTGCCTGATCTGGCATCTGTCTCCTTCTGTGACCCGTCACCCCTGCTCCAGGGCCACCGTGCCTCCTTCCGTGCCGTGCTCCTTCTGCCTCAGGGCCTTTGCACATGTTGCTTCTGTTGGTATGTCAGAATCTTTTCCCACTCTGTCTGTCCTTCCAATTCCTGGCTCCTTCACCTCCTCTCTTTTAACACCACCTGACCCTTTGGCTTGCTTTTCAAATGCTACATCCTCAGGGCTCTGGACCAGGTTTTACTTGCACACTTATTTGTAGGACTAGTTGATAAATATCCATCTCACCCATTAGCCATGAGGGACCCTGACTTTCCTTTTACTGTTGGATCCTGGATCTTGGCCCAGGGCAGAGTGGTTCCTCACATCAATAAATGCGCTGGAAGAACAGCACAGCTGGTGACCCTTTCTGACTCACGCCCACATTTCATAGGGGCTGGATGCCTCTTTTCTCCCCCTGGAGGGAGATGCTACCCTTCCTAGAACAAGCTTGAGCGGGATCATAGCTACGCCGCCCCACACTTCTTCCTCAGTGGTCCTGGAGGGACTGTGAAGAAGCACCGTTTGAGAGGCAAGCCGTGGCCCTTCCTCCAGTGATTGGAGGTCCTGTTCTCCCTCTGCAGCCTTTTGCCAGGCAGCCGTGGCGGCAGGTGTCCCCAGGAAGTCGTGTGGCCAAACACCTTGGAATTCTCTGGCAGAAAAGGGGCTGGTACTCCAGGTGACCTGGCTTTGGGGTTCCTTTTTCCCCAACAGGTGTGCCAAGCCCTGGGTTTGATGTGTCTCCAGCAGTAGGGACTTTGAAAAAGCAGCGCAGAGAAATGGCCCAAAGGCAGCACTTAAGGGCATCTGGGAAGGATGAGTCCACTTGCCCAAGGACACGAACCTACCAAGGACACGTGCCCAAGGACACGAGAGACGAGTGGTTTCGTCTCTCCCCCCCACTGAAAGCAGAAGACAATGGAGGACAGCTGTCACCAAGTTCTCACTTGTAGAGGAAAAGACAGGGACAGAAAGGTTACTTGGTCCCCGTCAAGACCCGTGGATTCGCAGGATCGGAGCCAGCCTTAGAGTTTTAGCTTTTGGAGGCACCCACAGAACTTGGGGACTGTCCCAGAACCATGTCCGTTTTGTCCAAGGTCCTGTGCTCGACGGGTCGGAGCTGTCCCCCTGCCGGTCTCCCTTAGGGGGGGCTACCCACTTGTTCTCAGTAATCCTTGATGGTGTCCACATCTGTGCAGAGCCTTTTTGAATTCTTGAGTATGTCCTGCCTTGGGATTTTGAGAACTTCTCATTTGTTAAAAATTAGCTAGTCTCCTTCATTTTGCAGATGAAAATACTGAGGCTGGGAGCTGGGGGTGTTGGAGGTGGGGCTGGGTCTCTTCCTGGCCGTATCCCTCTGTCCCAGGGTCTGTAAGAAAGTCTCTGTGGTCCTGCCTAGGTGTGGACAACCAGTCTCTCTCAGGAAACCCCTCTCACCCTGACAGCCTCATGGCAGGCAACGTGACTTCCTGGCTACGACTGTGTGGCCAGCCAGCCTTTACTGTGTGTTTCTAGTTTCTGCCCCTGCCTGACTTGGTCCCCTCTTATAAGCCCTGCTGCTCACAGCCCTGAGGAGTGAGCAGCTTGCTCCTTCTGCCTCAGGGCCTTTGTACAGGACTATTGAGCACTCACTCTGAGCTCCTGGGCTAAGCCTCTCAGGAGGTGAGTGTAACCCAGCCATCATCATCTGTGAGGAAACTGAGGCTCAGGAGCTTCCTTTAGCGATTTGCTCAAGGCTACCTCCCGGGGAGAGTCGCAGAGCCAGGATTTACATCTTGAAATTCAGATGTCATCTTAAATTTGGACCCTGAGGACTGGGTTGGGGGGGGGGGGCAGTCCTGCGACCTGGCAGGACCAGGATGAGGGGCCCTGAAGAGGAGGTTCTAGGCAGCACACCTGTCACTCTGGTGAGCGCCCCCCACCTGGCTCCAGCTGAAAATGACAGCTACAACCAGGGCGGGCTCAGGCGCCTACGACACAGCCATTCATGCTTTCGGTACACATTCCCCCTAATTGCCAAGGCTCCCAATTAACGTGGGTTGCTGTGTCTGGTGCTGGGTTATTTCCCCGTTCCCCTCGGTTTACTATTTCGGAGAGACACTAGCTCTGTCATTGTGTTTGTCTCGCTGCCTTCCCACCGTCCCCGGAGGAAAACCAAAAAGCAGCAGCTGGCGGCAGATCCCGGGCGCGGGCCCGCCCCCTCGGCGGCCGTCTCCTGTTGCTTCTGGAGCGGGGCCTGCCCCCCCCACCCCACCCCGCCCCCCGAGAGGCGCCCTCCCTCACCCCGGACGCGCCACGCTCCCCGGTGACACCGCGGCGGCCCTTCCCGGAGCCCGGCCCGGCCGAGCCCCGCCCCCCTCTCCCACCCGCGCCGGCCGCGCCGCTCCCGCCCGCCCCAGCCCTGCGCAGGAGGGGAGGCGGGAAACACGCGAGAGCCTCTCCCACCGCCCTGCCCCCAGCCCCGCCACTCCCAGCTCCTCGGACTCCGTGCGTCCTCCGGGGATTGTCTCCGAGGGGCCCGCGCTGTGCAGGTAAGCGGCGGCGGCGGGAGGCAAAGTTGGGCGCTTCTTCCGAGGACGGCAGGAGGCCGGGGTGGGGACCGATCGCGGCGGCGCCGGGAGCTGCCGCGTTTTGTTTGTTTCGGTGGGTGTGAGCGGCCCCCGAGGGCCCCCGGCAGCCCGGGCGGCGGGAACGCGCTGGGGGCTGTAAACCCGGGGTGGGGGGGTGGTGGGTGGGCGTCGGAAGGGGAGCGTGGCCTCTCGCGGGGGAGACCCGCCAGGCGGTGCGGGTGAAGCCGGTGACGGCAGCGCCCTCGCCTCTGCCCGGGGCGTGGGGCTACGGTGTTTTGGAGAAGGGGAAGGGGCAGCTCCCACCCCGATCTAGCGGGAGCCTCCCCTTTGTTACTGGGCGGCCGTGGACACTTGAGTGGAGCGTGGGCATGTGAAGACGGGGACGTGGCTGGAGGCGAGTGTAGACACACGCAGCCATGCAAAATGGGACGGCTGGTTTGGTGCTCGGGTGGCGTGGGGGCTGGGGCAGGACGGTGGGCAAGGGGCTGGGGGGCGGCGGGGGGGGTGGGGAGGTAAAGAAGGGCTGGGGTTCCCAGCGTGGATTCATGAGAATGTCTGCATCAGTTGTTTTCCCTCCTTCTTGTTTATCCAGTCCTGTTTTCTTCCAGGGGGCCTCCCCGATCCCGGGTTCTCTCCTTTCCGCTCGCCCAGCCCCTTTCCCCAGCAGGGCCGGCCCTGGCTGAGCCTCCCCCATTGTGTCTTGCTGGGCTTCCGTGGACAGTTGGAAGGGGGCTCTGGCTCCTGGCGCTTGCTTCTGGCTCTTACAAGTGGTGGCTGGTCGGGAAAGCACCCGAGGGTGGGCGCAGGGAGCGGCGGTGCTGGAGAACTGGGCCCGGTCAGGCCCCTGCTGCCAAACCCCACACATGGGGGGGCGGGGGGGGGGGCTGTGGCCTCTTTCTTCCTCCACTTCCTTTGTCTCCTTGGCGTTGGGCCCTCCGGCTGGGCCCGGATTTCCAGGTTCGGAGATGGGTCAGTGCCCAGCTCCCGTCTTCTACTGAAGGACCCCCGCCCCGGGGGCCTACCGCCCTCATATTGTGGATGCGTGGATGTGTGTATCTGTTTCCGCAACTTAGCCTTTCGCACGTGACCTCCCTGGCAGTTGCCATGGAAACCCCTCTTCAATTCTCAGCCTCCCTCCTTTTCCTGCCCATTCCTCACCTCCATATCGCGTCCCCTCCCCCCCCAACATGGTTGCCTAGAGACTGGTTATCCCTGGCTTCACTGGCTCGGAGACCCTGGGTAGACAGCTCCCACCTGGAACCCAGGCGGTGGCTTCCTCGCTCCAGCTGCCCCCCACTACACCCCGCAAACGTGCCCCAAATGCCCCAAACGCATATCCGTGCATATCCGTGCATACCGCCCCGCACACACTCCCTCACACACACGCACCACGCGTTCTGTCGTGCCACGCACTCGAACACACTGCAGGTACGTGTATCTCATCCCGCAGATACACCGCATGCACACCCAGTTTATCCTGCACAGCACCCTCAATGCCACTCCCACATTGCGTGTGCTCTCACACCAACGAAAACACGCACACGCACACACACACAGTACTTCGAGAGAAGTCTCGAGCTGGAAGAGAGAGGGCAGTTTCCTGCCTCATCTGGCTCTGTGCGGGAGTGTGTGTAGGGAAGGCCCAGGGAAGGCCAGAAGGAAACATCTCCCTGGGGACGCCGGGTTAGGAGGTAGAGAGAAATGCACTCGCAACTTCCAGCTTCCCTCAGAGAGGAGCCCCTCCCCTAGGTCCTAGCCTCAAGAGGCTGAGCACACAACCAGAATTTAAAGCCCTCCCTGCCCGGACCCTGAGAAAGCCTGAGGCTCCTGGCCCACCCTGGCGGTCTCATCTCAGCCCCCCGGAGTCTTCCTGGCTAACAGGATCGGGCAGCCCTGGGACCAGCAGAGGGCTGAGAGCCTCCACAAAGGAGGGAGGACGGGTGGTAGGGCTGAGCGAGGGAGCAAGTGGGGGGGAGGGGTGCAGGGAGGGCAGGAAGAGGACCAAGAGTGGAGACAGGGCCAGGAGGGGCTGGAAGGAGAGGAGCCAGGCGGTAAGAGGGCACGCGTCCGGCGATCTGCTCCTGTTGGGGGTCCAGGCCACCCTCTCTCCTTTAGGCACGTTTCCCCGCTTCCTGTGGCCCCTCCGGCCACATCTGTGCATCTGGGAGAGGAAGCCAGTTTGCAAAGGGCTCCTGCATTGCTGGGGCTTTTCCAAGACCCGTGGCTTCGGTGGTGTTCAGGGCGAACACCTGGGTGGACAGCAGAGGGAAGAATTGCCTTCCCGGCCTCCGCTTGCACTTTGGACTGACGGAGTATCCATTTCATTCATTCATTCATTCATTCATTCATTCATTCAGTGACTTGTTTTGAGTACCTACTGTGTATTAATTACTAGGGACACTAGAGTGAGGAAGAAGAGAATCCTAGATTTCTGAGGGTCACAAGGGGCCCTGAGGGAACATCCAATCAGGACGTCGTGAAGACGAGGAAAGAGGCTCAGAAGTCACACACACACACACACACACCCAGCGGTGGCTGAGGCTTTCTGACTTTTCAGCTAGGATTTGTGACACCACACTCCCATCCCACATGTCTTGCCTTCTTTTCTCTATTGCTGGCAATCCTTGGTGGACTGAGCTATCCCTCCCCAAAGGGCAGGTGCCCAAGGCGGGTACCCGAGTGAGCCAAGAGCCTGCTCTATTGTATTTTCTTGGAGGGTGTGGCTAGGAGAGGGGGGAGAAGGAGCAGTTCCCTAGACCCTGGAAACTTCCCGCAGCCTTAGGTGAGTCAGCCCACCTGGATCCCCCATAAACCAGAGCACATGCTCCCCTGCCCTGCAGCCCTGTTGGACTTAGCTGGCTGCCATCTGGAGGGCAGACTGTGCCAGGCGGCCCCTAGGACTCACTGTCTAACAAATCACCCACCTGCTTCTGCCCCAGTGCTTGAGCGCCCCGGAGGAAGCAAACCAGTCGTGACAGGCACAGTCCCTGGAGGCAGAGAGCCTGAAGCATAAAGGCTATGAGCCTGGAGGCACAGACCCAGGTTCTAGTCCTGGCTTTGGCCCAAGGGCAAGTGCATTCATCCCACAGATACCCTTTTGGATGCAAACTGGGCTTCTGGTGAAAGTCAAAAATAGTTTAGACTGATTTCAGGCAGGTGAAAGCCTCCAAAATTTTAGACCTCTGTTTCCACCTGTCAATAAGGGGTTTCGATTCCATGATTTCTAAACCATTTCTTCCTCTAATTTTGGTAGATTATACAATCTTGAGAGCCCTTTTCTCTCCTGGTGCCAAATTGTGCTCATTATTTCATAATACAGGGTTGGAGCTGAGCTGAGCAAGAGAGGGTCCGGTCTCTGGTTCCTTTGGAGAAAGCCTCCCCTTTCACCCAGTCCAACGGGAGTTGCCCCAGACACTGAAACTGGGTTTTCTTCTCTCGGGGTGTAGGAGCCAGCCCCTCCTGGACACTGGTCTACCTGTTCTGCCAGGATTAGAACAGGCTGGGTAGAAGGTTGAAAGAGGTGTTCTCTGCAGAGGATGAGACCCGGGGCCACCATTTGGTGGGTCTGTGAAATCCCCGAGAGGAAGAGCCTTTGGCCAGCTTGTGGCCGTGGCCCCGGGAATTGAGCAGGGCTTTCTGTGCCTGATGAGAAGCAAAATCTCTCTGGCTGAGACAAAAGTCTGGAACCAATTGTCAGCATCGTCTCTGCTCTGGAAGAGGAGGGAGGAGGTGAGACCTTGACCTGGGGAAGTCTGAAGTCAGCTTGGATCCCACACAGGAACACATTTGTTACTCAGATGTTCAGAGCGGCTGGGGGGGCAGAGCACGAAGTCCAGGCAGGGGGCTGGGACCCTGGGGACCAGGCTGGGCCATGGGAATGTGACTGTTCCCTCAGAATATCTGACTTGGGCCTCCTTTTAACAAACGTCAGCCGAGTCCCTTGGATGCATTAGGCCACGTCTCAGGACCCAGCAGAGCCGTGAAAAGAATAGCTTCTCATTCTCAGAGCCCTCCTGCTCACCTTGATCAGTCGCCTTGTCCCGTCCTTTCCTCCCATCAGGAAGGCTCTGCAGCCATCTTCAGCCGGAAGGGCCCGGCACTCATGCGCACGTGGGCTCACACGTGCACGCACTTTCCCTTTTTGACACATACGTAACCTGCCATCCCTCTCCCGTGGGCACGTGCTCGCAGGTCCCCACACCCCTTCTCGCCTCACCCAGCTGCAGTCTGGCACCCAGACCGTTGTGACGGTCCCTTGCCTTGTTCTCTCAGCCCGGATCCACTTGACCGGTGGTCCCGCCGATGGAGTCCGGCTACGTCACACCTCCCGTGGCTCTCCGTGGTCCGTTGTTAATAAGGACAGGTGCCTGGGCATCAGCACTGAGGCTCTCGTAACCTGGGTGTGGCCATGCACCGGGCATTGTCCCCAGGTGGGGCATCCCTGGCCTTGTGTTCTCCTCCTGTCTGCCTGTGCTCAGGTCCTACCCGGAACGAGCCCTCCCTCGGGCCTGCCGAACAGAGGCTGGCGCGCGGACTTGGGTTCAAATCTGGATTCTGATGCCTCCTAGGTTTCTTAACTTTCTAGGCCTCGGTTTCCTTATCTGTCACACAAGCATGGGGATGACGGAGGTGAGCTGTGTAAGGTGCTTCACACGGCTCCTGGCATGTAGCAAGCAGGAGATATTAGCTGCTATGACGATAATAACAGTGATGACATTATTATTATGGGAATGGAGTAACTCGCTGTTGTTACATCAGCCTCCGAGGCTCCTCTCCAGTGCTCATTCCTGCAAATAGGTTTTCCTAATTCCCAGTAAACAGAAGTGCTTTTCTCCCCCTGGGCCCCCTGAATGCCCTGTTGACTCTCCGCCTAGAGTACGAGGCCCGCCGTCTCCCCTCCACCTTCCTTACCTCTTCAAAGGCAGGATCTGTCCCCCACACGGTGCCTGGCATGGTGCTGGGCACCTGGAGAAAGTCCAGTGAGCATGTGTGAACTGAACATATGGGAGAAAGTCCTCGCCCACCAGGAGGTGTTGAAAGCCCACTTGTCCTGCAGAACTGCCTCCCTGCCAGTCGCTCAGACCCAGGAATGCATCCTGCGTGTCCCTAAGGCGTGCGTTCCTTGGTGCCCATGCGCCGTCACGGCGGGGGCGGTTCCCCTGGTAGAATCCAGAAAACAAGAATTCGACCCCATCCGGGGTCTGGAGGGTGCCGAAGGTCTGAGGTCAGTGGAGGGAAGCTGACTCATAGCGTTTTGGTGAGTGGGGTTTGACACAGCCCCAGAGAGCAGAAATGAGGCAGTGGAAGGGAGGGGCGCTGAGAAAGTTTTTAAATTCCTGAAGAAGCCTATGCAGGTGCCCGGGGTTGTTCTGAGCTGGGATTGGATCATAACCACAAGGGATAATCCTACGGAACATCCATGCAGTGGGGAATCAACATTTACTGAGCGGCTGCTTTGCTGAGTGCTGGAGCCCCGAGGATGCCTAGCATGTGCCTCCACCCCCAGGGAGTTCATAGTCTGATGGAGGAGACACACACTAGTTATGGCAGTGCATACGTGGGAAGAGGTAGGGGCCTTGGCTCAGCGGGAACAGGGGAACGAGGGCTTGTGGCAGGAGGGAGGGGACAGTGTGCTTCCTGGAGTGGAGGCACACGAGGTTGTATAAACCCTCCGAACGTGCACGTGTACCCACCCTTGCCATCTGGAGGCAGGGCAGATTTCCCTGGGGTCAGGGTTTGTCCCCATGCCCTCACCCCTGCCACTGCGAAACAAGACGATGTGAGTACATTCAAAGCGCCCTGCAGGCTGGGACGTGCAGGCCAGAGCTGTGCTTTCCAGGAGCTGGGTTGTTGGATGGGGAAGGGCAAGGGGCCTGGCCAAGCTGCCTGGTACTGTGGTCTGACCGTGGGCAGGGTGCTGTGGGCCTCTGGCCTTGGCAGCTGCTCTGAGTTTCTGTTTCTGCCTCTGGGAATGCTTGTCTGGCCTCTCTTGAATGGGTCTTTGTCAGCGGGCATGTGGAGGAGGTGATCCCATTGCTGGCCTGACTCATTCACGTCTGCCCAGCCTGCCCGGGGCGGGGGGGCTGGCCCCGGGCCCCTGCGCGATGCCGCCCACCGTCTAGATTCCCTGGAACAAGATCGAGTTCCCCTAGGGGAAGGGGCCTGGGCCCTCTGAGCTTGCAGCCGGCAGGCAACAGTCCTGCTCCCTGACTCTGGGCAACTTGTGTCCCTGGCCTGTGCCAGAGTCGGCCACACAGCCCTGCTCTGTGTCTCTGGGCTGTCCTGTCCGGAAGAGCTCTTGGGGCAGTGGCTGGGATGGCATCGTGAGGATCGTCACAGTTGGCAGGGATAACGGGGGCCAGCGAGGCACCGGGCCCCCACTGGTGGGTCAGCTTGGGGTCTTTCCAGGGAAATTTTTAGAAACCAGGGCTGTGTTTGTGCTTTGTGAACTCTGTGTATCCCTTTCCAAGGAAAGGGCCTTATTTCTTTGCGTGGTCCATTCTTTTTTTCCTTTGACTGTGTGTCTCTTCCCCCAAAGGATCTCCATGTTAAAGATAAAGGTGCCTCTGGGTTGAAATAATAAGTCCTCTCTACATAATAAAGGACCTTTGTCCCTCCCACTCCCCCTGTGCAGCCAGGCTAGATTGGGTTTGGGCTCCAGAGAAATAGCTTTGAGTCACAGGGACCTGTGGGCTCAGCCTCCCGCCCTCTGCTGTGGGGGCGCCCTGCTCTGTGAGTGAAGGAGGGTGGGGGCAGACCCAGAGAGGGGGATACTCGGGGAGGCCCCGCAAGACAATGAGAGGGATTCAGGAGGAAGGGGCCACCCTGGGAAGTGTCAGCATGATGGTCTGGGCCCGAGGTGCCCTGTCATGCTTATAGCTGCCTTGGGGCAGTGCAGGGAATTCAGTAACTCAGGCCCCTTGGGCCTGTGACAGTGTCACTGCCCTCTGCCGTCTCCTTAATCCCAGGCTTAGAGTGCTCTCTGTTCATCAGCCCCTTTTTGGAACTTTGTAAGGGGCCAGTCATTTCAAGTTAGGTTATTAAACAGAATAATTGATGTTTACTGTTTATTTGACGGGCATTTAAAAACAAATCAAGGGAACAGGTTGCATTTTCCTCTGGAGGCCACAGATCCATCAGTGACCTCTGGTTAGACCCAAAACACTTGTTTTAAATGCAGCTTTAAAAGCCTTTGCTGGATTTTGGCTCTGTGCTTCCGAGCTGTAAAAGCCTGGCCTCTGTTACAGGAGCGTCAGACGTCATGAACAGGGCACAGGGCTGCACCCTGCTTGCCAGGAGGGTGAACAGACGTGGGAGGTGATGGGATGGGCTTGGGGGCTGTTTTGTTTTTAACTGAAATAAAAAAAAAATTTTTTTAACATTTATTCATTTTTGGAGACAGAGAGAGACAGAGCGTGAGTGGGGGTGGGGCAGAGAGAGAGGGAGACACGGAATCCAAAGCAGGCTCCGGGCTCTGAGCCGTCAGCACAGAGCCCAACGTGGGGCTCCAACTCACGAACTGTGAGATCATGACCTGAGCTGAAGTTGGACACTCAACCGACTGAGCCACCCAGGTGCCCTACTAATACATTGCTATTAATTAAAGTCCATACTTTCTTCAGACGTCCTTCGTTTTTACCTAATGTTCTTTTTCTGTTCCAGGATCCTGTCTGGAATACCACATTCCACTCAGTTGTCTTGTCTCCTTAGGCATCTCTGGACTGTGCCAATTTCTCAGACTTGCCTTTTTTTTTGGATGACCTTGACAGTTTTGAGGAGGACTGGTCATCCATATGGTAGGATACCCCTCAACCTCGGATTTGTCTGACTTTTTTCTCATGACTCGACCGGGCTTATGGGTTTTGGGGAGGAAAATCACAGAGGCGGAATGCTATTTTCATCATGCCACATCAACATCAAGGGTACGTGCGATCCGTGTGAATCATCACGGTTGCTGTTGATAGGACTGGGTTTTCGGTGCCCCCCCCACCTCCCCGACACAATTCTAGGGCCTGGCGATTACAGCTGTGCTCCTTCAAACATCCGTCTGTCAGCTAGCACTCACTGGCTGGCTGTCCGGCCTCAGTTTCTTGCAAGTCATGGGGTGGCACAGAGACTTTTCAGCTAGGAGAGCCTTGTTAAAGAGAGCCTGAAACAGAAAGTGCGGTGTGCCGGATCAGTGCCAATGACAGGCAACAGGTGCACGTTGAGTCTGGGGGAAAGAAGCATACAGTTCAGTCCGTAGGCTGGAGAGGTCGTTGGACAAAGACAGCATTTTTCAACCTTGGCTGCACATTAGGGAAGGGCATTCTCTCTCTCTCTTTTTTTAAATCTTATTATTTTTTAATTAATGTTTTTCAGGAATAGAATTTAGTGATTCATCACTTATGTATAAAACCCAGTGCTCATCCCAGCAAGTGTCCTCCTTAATGCCCCTTGCCCGTGGAGCCCATCCTCCCCCACCCCCGACCCAGCACTCCACCAGCAACCCTCAGTTTGTTCTCTGTATTTAAGAGTCTCTTAGGATTTGTCTCTCTCTGTTTTCATATTCTTTTTGCTTTAGGGAAGGGCATTCTAAGCGGTGGGAACAGCAGGAAACAGGAGTCGACTATCTTAGCTGAAAGTATGGGAGAAAATACTGGAAGGGTAGAAAATGGATAGACTTAGAGGTATTTATACGCCACAGTAAAACATTTCTTTCTTTTAAAAAAAAAAAAAAATTTAGAGAGACCATGAGAAGGGGATAGGGACAGAGAAAGAGAATCTTAAGCAAACTCCTCACCCATTGCAGAGCCCAATGCAAGGCTTGATCCCATGACTCTGGGATCATGACCTGAGCTGAAATCAAATCAGACATTCAATTGACTGAGCCACCCAGGCTCCCCAAAAAGTTTCTATTATTTATTTATTTATTTATTCATATAAATTGTATTTTTTTTCAAGTTTATTGATTTTGAGAGTGGGGAGAGAGAGAAGGCCAGATCGTAGAGATATTGCAGGAGTGAGCATGGCTGGGACCATGTTGTTTGCCCTAGAAAGAGCTGTCAGGTCCGACAGCAGTGTGGAGGCTGGGGGGCAGGGGGGACCCTGTGAATTCTGTTAGACTGTAAGCTCCTGGAGGCAGTGACTGTGTGTGTCGTACCCTCGGTGATGACTAAGTTGCCCAGGCAAAAGCAGGCCATCAATAAAGCCGTATTAATTTGATTCCCGGAAGGAGAATAGTGCCATTCTCTCCCAAGTTACACCCCGTCCCAACCTTACTTTTCTTTGCTCCGCCTAAATGCAGGCCGATCTCAGCGGTCTGGAAAGCAATCTGATCTAAGAATGCAGGCTGAAATATACGCGACCGTTAGGATCGGATAGTATTTGAAAAGAAGCATTTGGTGAAGTTAAAGCATCTTCCCGTGGGACAATGTTGTGGATGTGGATCTGTTTTTGAGGAGGGGTGGTCTTTATTTCAGTTCTATACCCTGATCTAATTCTGAGCCATTCTAGAAAAAAAAGGAGGGGGGGGGGGATCTGCAGCTTGGCAGCCCGCTCTGAAAGGCTGCTGGGGGCTGGGCTGGTAGTTCTGTTGGCTTCCCCAAGCTCTGATGGACGGGAATCACCTGCGGGTCGTGTGGGACACTGTCCGGCTGCGGCATGAAGGCGCTGATGTTCGCGGGCCAGAGAACGTCAGGGTACCCGGCAGCTGCTGTGGGCGGTGGGGGCTGAGGAGGGACACGAGGGTGCGTCAGCTGGGGGTGAAGGGGCAGAACTGTGAGCCGGGGTTCGGCGATGGCCGACAGGCCAGGCCTCCCCTCTCCTCCCAGGGGGCTCCGGGGTCCCAGCCCTCCCCTGACATCGGTCATAGTGGACAGCGCAGAGTTGAGCCGGCCGCTGTGAGGGATGAAAGTGACATGACGCGTGCGTGCGGAAGTTAAACACAGCTATCTAACTTAATTTGCGTTATGCTTACCCGTGTTTCCCCTCTGGCCTGGGGGGAGAGCACGCCCATCAAATGAGCCCAGCTGGGGCGTGGGGTCAGGGTCAGTATTTTCATCTCCCTTAGTCCCCACGCATTGCCACACTGGCCAGGGAGGCAGCAAGAGTTGGAAGGGCACCGTCAGCATTCGGCCCCCCAGAGACTCAGGAGCCGATACCGTTTGCCGCGGGGCCGCGGGCAAGTCACGGCGGGCCTCACCTCCTCTGGTCCGTAAAATGGCCGGTTCCCCAGCGTCACACGTGGTTGTGATACTCCTTTGAGCTGGTGCTTGTGAAACCGTCTGGTAAGCAGGCTGTCTTGCAAATGATGTTATCAACATCGCCATCGCCACCCTCGGCCCCTTCGGCCCCCCGTGGGTGGGGATCGGGAGCAGGAAGGGTGCTCCCCGTTTCTTTGACAGCAGCCGCAGGTGCACTCGGAGGTCCAGGGTGGAAGAGTCTCTGTCCTGGTGTACCTTGTCCCAACGCCCCTTCAACCCAAGAGGCAGGGGGATTAGGGCTGCCCGAGGCATGAGTGTGCTTGACCCTGTGCCTGTGAGTCTCAGCACCCAGCCTAGGGCATGCAGGGGTAGGGTGGAGGCCCAGAGAGGGCCTCACAGGGAGGACGGTGGCACGAAGACTTGTTTGGTGTTTCTGCAGAGCAGACTGGCTCGTCTCACAGCAGTCCCGGCCTTTCAGCTTTGCCACCTGTGTCTCTCTGTCTCTCTTCCTCACGTTTGGTCTCTGCCGGGACTGCCCTTGGCCAACCTCGCTTGGTTGATTCATCGGGTCTTTCCTTTGTCAGCCTCCTCTCGAACTTCCCTTTGGGTGCCTCCCCTGTTCAGTTTCTCTTCCTCTGGGATTTCCTTCCTCTTCTGCTACCTTGGGCCCTCTGTTTCTCATGCTGCTGTGTCTCTGGGTTGGGGCTGCCCTGTGGTGGCCGACGTGTCATCAGCTCCGGCTGCCCCGGTGAGACCCGCTCTCCCCCATGCCGCCTGTCTGTGGCCCTGGATGACACTGGCAGTTTTTCTTGGGGCGAGAGAAAGCAGTGGCTCTGGGGGGCCTCCCCAGACCCCCTCTCTGCCTGCCTGTGTCTTCTGAGGGCCGAGGGCCCTTTCCCACCGGTCAGGAGGACGCCGGAGCCTTCAGAGGTTGGAGGGTGGCTGCAGGAGGAAGGGAGGGAAGTGAGAGGAAGGGACCAGGGCCCTTTCCCTGGCTCCGTTCTCTCTTTCTCTTCCCCATTTCCCACGAGAGGGTAGAAGAAAATGGAGGGGAAGCTGAGGAAGGAGTTGGGGAGTGACAGTAGTCATACTGTCAGCCGCTGATGCTTAATGAGCAGTCTCTGTTCGCCCGGCCTGGAACCCGACTCTGACCTGACAGCTCTTTCCCGTGCAAACAACGGAAGGCCAACTCCAGCTAGGTTAGACAAGGCAGGTACCCCGTTCGGGGCCAAACCACAGGATGCACAGCCCTGGTGTGGGAGCTGCGGGGGCTGGAGCACACCCAGCCCTGACCTGCTCCCTCTCCCTTCTCCCTGCTCCTCTGTTCCCGCAGGTGAACTGACTCCCCTACAGGCTTCCCCGCCACCCCCCCCCCCAACTTCACAGCTTGGCTGCTTTGACCCTTCCTCCCTTTGTTCCCGCCAAGTGACAGTCCCTGGGGGACCACTGACGTCTCAGACCTGCTCCTTTTAGCCAGGAGACCTGTAGGGTTGGGGTGGGGGAGGTGCCCTCTCCCCTCCGAAAGGAGATACCCTTCTCAGAAGGGAAGGGCGTGGGCCGACCAGTGTACTTGTCGACACACAAAAGTGATGTCTTCTCATCCTCATGGCTCCTGAGATACATGTCGTTACCCTTGTTCTACATTTCAGAAGCAAAGCCTCCAAGAGGTAGAGTAGCTTGTTCAAGGCCACAAAACCACTGAGAGGCAGAATGGCAGGTGAGTAGAGTGGCTCAAGGAGGGGACTCTGGAGCCATGTTACTTGGGTTCCAATCCAGGCTCTGCTACTTTCTAGCTCTGGGACTTTGGGCAAGTTACTTAACTTCCCTGGCCTCAGTTTCTCCATCTGTCTGATGGGGATGATCCAAATCAGAGCCACTCCCTAGAGCCGCTGTAAGGATTAAATGAGTTAGTATATTTAAACCACTGAGAACAGTACTTGGTGTGGCACAAATGCAGCCTCATCAGCTGTGCAATTCTGTAATCTGTTTAAAAAAAAAAAATCACCCTCCTGAGTAAACAGCTTTCTGTCCAACAAGGGAATATAAATTCTCCCTCCGGGGTGAGCTGTGAGCTGGCAGGCCCTGTGTGTTCACTGTATGAATATGCATGAAGCTAGAGACGCTGGGGAGCTTGGTTGGTAAAGGCTCACCCTGAGACAGGAGCGCCCTCTGTTGTGGCCCCCGTGCAGAGCTCAGCCCAAGAGGCTGGGGGAGGAGCAAGAACAGAGTGGCAGCTGCCTGGGGAGGTGCCCCCCCCGCCCCTCCCCTGCCTCCAGGGAGCCGCAGTATAGGTGGCCCTCCCCTGGGATGAGTTCTGGGCTCCCAGCAGGAAGCCCACAAAGCTGGGTTGAAGCCTGGAATCCAGCTCTCACCTGCCAGGGGACCTCTCTTTCTCCACCTTAGTTTCTTTGCCTCTACAATGGGTTTGATGGTAATATATACTTCCTAGGCTACTCATCATGATTATTATTATCACCTCTTATGCCACTCCAGGCCCCAAGACTGGGCTTCGGATATGGGCTTTCCACCTCAGACTTTTCCATCCCTCACACTGCCTTCCATGGGGTTCACAGAAGGACTCCGATGTTGCTGGCAGGCCTCTGTCCCCAGCCCCCGACCCCCCATTGCCAGCACCTTGCTTCTTTATTCCTACCACCGAGCTCACCGTTTCCTACCACCTCGAAAACTCCCCCGTCTTTCCTCCGCCTTCCTTTTCACGCTCCCGTCAAGGCTGCGCCCCGAGAGGTGTGTGATGTGAGCGGGGACTGGGCCATGTGTGAGCTGCGGGGAGAACTCCGGGCCTGAACGTCCCTCTTCAGGAGGTCCGTGTTCTGTCGCCCTTGGCTCGTGGGCGTGAACCTGAACCTGAGGCCGAGGCGCCCTGGCCTGGGGTGGGGGATGGGCTGCACGTTGCACAGAGGCGTCTACGGGTAGGGAGGCCGCAGCTATGTCACGAGGCTGTATGAGGAAGGGGGATTTTGAGCAGCTTCCCCGAAGAGGGCCCAAGATGTATTTTACACATGATGAAGCTTGGGGGAGGGGCCGGGGGTCCTGTGGTTGGGGAGCTTCAAGGCCGGAGTGTAGCGGTTTGGGGCCACAGTGTGGTCCTGGCCGTTTCCAGGTTCACTGGTCACGTGGAACATGAGATGAGGAGCAAACCCGGCCCCCCCCCTCCCCTCCGCCCTCCCCATCCTGCAAACAGCCGCGTGGCAGAGAAGGAGCCAAGGGAGTTCTGGGCTCAGCAGGACGGAGCCTGGAAAAGTGCCCCCTTGAGCTCTTCCAGACACAGCTGTCAAGTAGATGATGACTGTCCTTTTGTTCTTTGCTTTCTCTTTATTCTGGCACATAAAAGCCCGAGAGAGCTTTAGGCCAAAGCATCCGGGGTGGGAAGCAGAAAGGTGAGGAGCGGTGCAGGGAGGACAGGGTCTCTGTGTGTGAAAGGGGGTGGGGGTGTGTCTGAATGCCTGGCTGTCCCTGCGTGGATGGGGAAGCAGGGAGACCTCAGTGGTGGAAGGGGTGCCCGAGAGGATCAAGAACATTCCAGTCTTTCCAGCACGGAGGCGTTATCACACCTACGTTCTCTTCAAGGTACAGCACGGGTGTGGGCTTTATCTGCTGGCTTGTGCTGGCCACTTCCCCGAGCCCCATCCATTAGCACGTGTCATCGGAACCGTCGGTACCACTCATGAGGTGCACACACGACCCTTTCACAGAATCCCAGGCGAAGGAGGCCTGAAAAGGCTGCTGGGGCCAGTGCCCCGTCTGTAATACGATCTTGACACAAATAGATCAGACAGTCCGGTCCTGTTTTCCTGACAGTCAGACTTACCAATGTCTTAGGAACTTGAAGAACCCACCTCTCTGTCAGTAAATCAGACCAGTTTGTCTTTGACGTTTTTTAGTCCTGGGCCTTTTCTCTTTTTGGTCCTTCGCCGAGCCTCAGGCTGTTCAGATCTAGGCTATAGGTAATAGCCACCTGCACCAAGATCAGCCACACGGCATGGCTGGGATAATTGGAAAGGACTGTTAATTTTTCTTTTCTTGCCTTCCTGTTTTTTGCCCCCCTGTTGAGAGACTAAGAGTGGGGCTCCAAGCCTCCTGAAGGTCTTTCTGGACGTGATTCTCTTTCTCGCCTTCCAGAAGCCGGCGCTGCCCCCCCGAATGTCCTCAGTCAAAGGTGGTCTTCTAATGGAGAGCTGAGGAGCCTGTCAGGTGCTTCCCTCCCACCCCCTCTCATTGCTCTGGTGCAACCCCATTCCTATCTCCTTCCCGGCTGCCTTCGTGGCCTCCTGTCCTGCAGGCCTGGCCTGCCCGTCTCCCTATCCGAGCCCACCAGAGCCTCAGACAGGAGCCGCAGACAGTTCTGTGCCCTGGCTAGCTGTGTGAATTGGCCGCATCACTGCTCTGCTGGGGCCTCGGGCTCCTCAAATAAGAAGTAAGAGCTTTTATCTCAATCATTCTGACCCTGGCATGCTGTGATTCCAGCTCCATCTGGTAAACCTCACATCTTGGCTTTGTCCTATTTATACACAGTGGAATCTTCTCTTAACGGGCTTCTTTGTTGCAGAGATCTGGATACATCACAGGCTAAGTCGTGTCCCCTGGCATCTGATTACACAGTCGAGGGTGACCAGTCGGCCTGAACAATGGGGCCCAGGCATTCTGTGGCCCCGTAAACGGGTCCCATCCAGCATGTCCTGTCTGGAGTGGGGGGTGGGGCTCATGTTTCTTTGGGGATCCTGCCAGGACTCCGGCGTCAGTGATCCCTCTGGGCATGTTTCTGATGGGCTGAGCCTGAAGAAAGACAGGCAGGCCAGATGCACTGGACAGGGCTCGAGGCTTTAGGGGCGGAGGGAGAGAGGCATGAGCGTGAGATGATCAAGTTCCACTGTAATTTGGAGGCTGTGCGCGTTAGAGGGAGGTTGTTTCGGAGTTATTTTCACAATAGAACTGGGTATTCTGATCTACCTCGCTGCTGCATGGAATCAAAAATAATAGAGCATATGTTGCTATATCATCAACTAGTGGCTTCTTTTTCTGAGCAGCTTTTACCCAGCAATTATGTGAAATTATGTGACTCAGAATGGAAAGATAATCGCCGGAGAAACTCTTCTGATTGCTTTCTCCCGCACATGCAGAAAGCAACTGTGCAAAAGGCAGGAAGATCGGGGAGCGAAATTAACGTGGAAGGGTTGCTGTCACCTGAAATGTCAGCTGTTTACCGACATAGAGGTGACTGTGAACGTGGAAAGGAGGAGAAGAACCACCAGTGGAAACCTGAAGTCTTTCTCCTAAGATGCCACGGGCCACGGAGGAAGCAAAACGTGGCTGGTTCTATTCCACCCCCCCCCCCCCCGCTGGGAAGGGTGGTCTAGATGGTGTAGAATTTCAGAGCTGGGGAGCAGCAGAGTAAGGGGGCCAGGACCCCGCCCCCCGCCCCCTCCCCCCACTGTCCTGAGACCCTGTCCCTGAGAGCCAGGTCCTCAGGCTCCCCGCAGGCAGGGTTCCGGGGCTTCACGCACGCGCATCTGGAGGCTAATGTGGTTTCCTGAACCCTTTCTCCCAGCTCTGCCCAACTCAGCCTTGCTTCTCCCTCTTCCAGAGATCCCTCCCTCCTTTCTTCCATCTACTCCTTAGACTCTGTGGCCCGGAAATGAGACTTCTCACTTCTATTGCCTCTTTCTCTGTCCCTCTCTCACCCACCCTTAGCCAGCCCCAGACGGCCCTGCTTCCCTCCTTGGAGAGATGAAATGTGTGGTAACTGGGAGGGCGTGGCACACACAGGGGCGGTCGTGTGGGAGGGAGGGGAGGCCCCTCTGGGGTTTCTTGGTGCGGCCCGTGAGAGAAGGGCATTGTGTGTCTTTGCAGAGGCTCTGTGTGTGTGTGTTTGGCCACTTGACTCAGGGGCAATGCCGACGGTACCGACGAGACTTTACAAAGTGGGCGCAGGGGCCGAGAGTCGCCCCGAGGAGGCCTGTGCTGAGGTGTGGCTGGTGGAGGCCGGGCCTGGGCAGCAGGTTGGAGGAACAGGGAGTTGGTCGCTTTCCAAATCTGTAACCGTATTTCTTTCAGCACACTGTAACTTGATCAGAAATGTTTTCTTCGGAACACAAAGACGAGTCTTTACTCTTCGGCTTGGCATTCGAGAGCCTCCACAATCTGACTTCTCAGAATTCTCACCGCCCACCCCTCATGCCTCGCTCAACAGGATCGTTCACTGTTTAGAGGGTATCTTGCTCTAGAAATGGCCAATACTTGGCAGATGGCCGTCCCGGGCCCTCCAGTGCTACGCAGACATTACCAATGGGGCCAGGCCCCCTCTCCTGATGGACCTCATTCAGAATCCTTCTGAGGTGGCCGCTTCAGGCAGCCACCATCCAAGGAAGTGCCTCGAGGCTCAACTCGAACTGAACTTGAACTGAGTACTGTTTGTTATCCCTGCCTCCCATTTGTCCTTCTCACTGCCTTGGCTCATGTTATTTCCTCTGCCAGGGAGCCCTGGCTTTTCTCTCTTCTTGCCCCTGTCCATCAGAGTCCCATCCTCCTTCCGAGGTCCAGCTGAAATGTCAGCTCCTCCATGGGAACGTCCCAGGTTCGGTGTTGTAATCCCTGCTCCCCCTTTCCCTGCCCCGATGGACCCTCCTTTATAGTCTTTACGTCTCCTGAAGCTCTCTTCGCACTTGCTGAGGTACTCGAGCCCTTTGCTTCCAAACCCTGCCAGTCCTTGGAAGCTGAAGCTGTATCTTGTTTACCCACGTATCCCTTGCAGAGCCCAGAAGAGTGTGGCTCTTTCTAGAATTCAGTGTGTGTTTGTAGGATGGACTTGAACCTCAGCAGCTGTGAAAGGGATCTGGGGGGGAGTTGAGGGGAAGGCATGGCAGTAACTGCTTCCCTGGAACCCTTAACATGTGTCTTTCCTGCTCCTAGGAGGGACCCTGTTGCCAAAAATCCCTCTCCTATTGAGAAAATTAATTAAAAAAGGGGGCACCTGGGTGGCTCAGTCGGTTAAGCGTCCGACTTCCGCTCAGGTCGTGATCTCGCAGTCCGTGGGTTCCAGCCCTGCGTCAGGCTCTGTGCTGACAGCTCAGAGCCTGGAGCCTGCTTCGGATTCTGTGTCTCCCTCCCTCTCTGCCC
The DNA here is from genome assembly GCF_018350215.1 of Panthera leo. Lineage (NCBI taxonomy): Eukaryota > Metazoa > Chordata > Mammalia > Carnivora > Felidae > Panthera > Panthera leo. The sequence goes on along the minus strand of NC_056688.1, from coordinate 15,623,246 downwards.
CTCCCCTGCTCGTACTCTGTCCGTCTCTCTTTCTCTAAAAATTAAACATTAAACCCCCCCAAAAAAACAGCCCCTCTCCTGGCTAGCAGCCAGTCCCAGCAGCGGTCCCCACTCAGGGGGAGGGCATCACACCAAGGCCGGAATACTAGGAGGTCAGAATTCCTGGGATTCCCCTAAGAGTTTGCCCACCGGAAGGGTGAAATGAAAACATTTTCAGTAAACAAAACCTGAGTTTGTAAGTAATAGATCTTTGTTAAAGAAAATTGTGAAAAGATGTTCTTCGGGAGTGAAGAAAAGGTCTTGATGCATGGCTAAGGTTCAGCAGAAAGAATCATGAAGAAATCAGTTAGTAACTACAACGTATCGGTTATCTCCTGCCGCATAACAAATGAGCCTCAAACCACAGCATTAGTTCTCTCAAACAGTTCCCGAGGTCAGGAGCGAGGGAGCAGATGGGCTGCGTGGTTCGGCTCTGAGTCACTAACGAGGCTGCAGTCAGGCTGTCAGCCAGGGGCGGGGATCGTGTGGAAGCTGGAGGATCTGCCTCCAGGCTCACTTACGTGGTTCGTGGCAGGTCTCCTTCCTGGGGGGCTTCTGAACCGAGGCCCTCAGTCCTCTGCCACATGGGCCTCTCGGCAGGGATGCTGGAGGAGCCTTACGACACGGCAGATGCCTTTTCCCCTAAAAGCAAGCAGTTGGAGAGAGGGAGAGAGCAAGGGAGCAAGCTCAAGCAAGAAAAGAAAGCCATAGTGCCTTTTACAATCTATTGTTTGTTGGAAGGGACATGTCAACTCTGCTGTATGTTATTGGTCACACAGATGGTGCAGTGTGGAAGGGGGCTGTACAAGGATGCAATACCGGGGGGTAGTGGGGACCGTCTTGAAGGCCGGCTACCACACATGCGAGGGAATCTAGACAAACATGTTTCCATGAAATATACATTCTAATATCTATGTCATAGAATTGCACACGGAACTGAAATTTTGTACAATAGCACATGTATTAGGAGGGAGGTGATTTGTGTTTTTGCCTTTTTCAGGAAGGGTGTTATACCCAGTAACTGTGATACGTTTTAACTTTAGACTTTGTTAAATCGAAGACTGTCTTTGCTCAGGCTGCTACAACAGAGTACCTTAGACTGGGGGACTTACAAACAACAGAAATTTGTTTCTCACAGTTCTAGAGGCTGAAGTCCATGGTCAAGGTGCTGGCAAAGCAGGTTTACAGATGGCCATCTTCCCACTGAGGCCTCACTTGGGGGGAGAGGTGAGAGAGCTCTCTTTTGTAAGGGCTCTAATGGTATTCATGAGGACTCCCCCTCATGACCTAATCACCTCCCAAAGGCCCATCTCTAAATACATCCCATCGAGAATTAGGTTTCAATATATGAATTTGGGAGACACAAACATTCAGTCTGTAGCCAACACACGTGGTAAAATTCCAAAGGTAACCACTAAATGACTAGAAATAGCTTGTATAATTTCTTAACCAGTAGAGGGAGAAAGTGAATAAGAAAAAAAAAATCTAAAAAAAAAAAAAAAAAGGTCAAAAGAGAAACAAATCAGACCAAATATGTCAATAGTCACAATAAAATTAAATGGGCTAAACTTGATAGTTAATAGAAAATTATCAGGTGGAATTAAGAAAAAAAATTTTTTTTAAATCTAGGTCTTTGCCATTTACAAGATGATAAAATATACGTACAACACATAAGGACACAAGAAGGTGGAAAGTGAAATAGAATTTAATCCAACCCATAGGACAATATAGCAATTCTAATTTTTCTGTTAAATATTATAAGAAACACAGGGATAAATATATAAATCCTTCCTCATAGAGGTATCTTTTAAAGCACCTATTTCCATTGTTGAGGGGCCAGTCAGAAAAAATAAAGCGTGTAGGAATTTAAACAACACAGTTTAATAATCTTGATTTGATAGGCACATAAAACTTTCTTCCCAACAATGAAGGAATTCGCAGTCTTCTAATAAATGGAGTATAATTTTTAGAATAACTAACCATATATTAGGTCAATACATTTTGAGGCATCTGTATCCTCAGACCACATTCTCTGACCACAGTGCATTTCAGTTAGCAGTCAATTATGAAAGTAATTTAAAATCACTATACTTTGGGGTGCCTGGGTGGCGCAGTCGGTTAAGCGTCCGACTTCAGCCAGGTCACGATCTCGCGGTCCGTGAGTTCGAGCCCCGCGTCAGGCTCTGGGCTGATGGCTCGGAGCCTGGAGCCTGTTTCCGATTCTGTGTCTCCCTCTCTCTCTGCCCCTCCCCCGTTCGTGCTCTGTCTCTCTCTGTCTCAAAAATAAACGTTAAAAAAAATTAAAAAAAAAAAAGAAAACAAGAAAAGCTAAATATTAATGAACCAGGTATCCAACATAAGAAGATAAATATAAAGAAAGAATAATAGAATGAACCCAAAGAACATGTAAAGGCAGAATGAAGGATAATTTAAAACACAGTAAAAAGGATCAGCAAAACCAAGAGCAGGTTCTTGAAAAGACATACAATGAGTGAACATCTGGTGGAGCTGATGAAAAAAAAAAAGTCGTCACAAATAACAACGTTAGGAATGTAGAAAAAGACATAACTACAGATCCAACAGAAGTTAGTGATTTCTAAGGGTAAGTATAAAATGCTATAAGCAACTTTCTGATAATAAATTTGAAAGCAGAAAAGGGCAAATCGCTATAAAAAATTATATTCATCGAATATGTTCCAGAGGAAGAGAAATCTGAAGAGTGTCATGGCCATTAATGAATTGAAAAGGCAATTGAAAATCCTCCCACAAAGAGAAGACTAAGTCATACAATTCTACCAGGTGTTCACAGAGCAGATTATTTCTGTCTTCTGCAAACTCTTCCAGGGAATAGCAAGAGAGGAAATACTTGTTCTGTGAGGCCAGGACTATCATGATACCCAAACCGGGCAAGGTCAACACAATAAAATAGAAATTACGGCCCAATCTTACGCACATAAACGCAAAAACCTCAACAAGATAGCAACAAACCAAATCCAATGATTTATTAGGAAGACAATAATACATTGGTTTTATCCCAGTAGTGTAAGGATGATTTGACATTAGATAACCCATGCGCATAATTTACTTCGTTGACGGATTAAAGGTTAAAAGCTATAGATCCAGAACATTCATTCATAATTAATGTAAAACAGAAACATCTTGGAAAGCCAGGATTACAGGGGGACTTATAAAACATTAGAAGAAATCTATTTAAAATCAGTAATTCCCTTCTTTTTATGGTTGAATGAATGATATTTCATTATATATATATATATATGTATACATATACATATATATATATATATATGCGCCATATTTTCTTTATCGTTCCTCACCATGCACACAAAAGGTAATTATGTGAGGTGATGGAGGTATTAACTGACTTTATTGTGGCAATATGTGGCAGCACAAACATGCATCAAATCATCATACCTTAAACGAACACAATGTTAGGTGTCCCATCACAGTAAAGCTGGGAAGAATTAAAAATAAACACACACACAAATGAAATACAAGTAAAAAATAAAAACCAGTAATAAGATTGCATGTGTGTGTATGTGTCCTGTATTACTGCCTCTATTCTACATTTTACTCTAAGGCCTAGCAGTACAGAAGACCAGAAATAAAACCCAACAGTGTAAGCATTGGCAAAGAAGAAACCGTACTGTATCATTTGCAGATGATATGTCGACAGAGAAAACCCAGGGGAAATCTGTAAGTAAATTATTAGAAATATTAACAGAGTTTAGTGAGATCGTTGGATTTAAGATCAATACGTACAACTCAATTGCCTTTCTGTGTACCAGTGAAAATTAGAAAACACACATGAGATTGCATTTAAAATGGCAATAAGAAGTATAAGGCACCTAGGGATAAATCTCGTGGGAGATGTGCAAGACCTACATGAAAGCATTTATAAAACCAATATAAGACGTTGAAAAGGATGTACAAATGGAAAGGCAGACTGGATAGGAGACTCGAGATAGGAGTCTCAAGACTCCTTTATGGATAGGAGACTCGAGATAGGAGTCTCAAGACTCCTTTATGGATAGGAGACTCGAGATAGGAGTCTCAAGACTCCTTTATGGATAGGAGACTCGAGATAGGAGTCTCAAGACTCCTTTATGGATAGGAGACTCAAGATTCAGATCCACTGTCTCAATTCCAGTGTGAATCCCAACAGCTTCAGATGAATTTGACAGGCTGATTCTAAAATGTATATATAAGAGCGAAAGACAAAGAGGAGGGAAGGTATTCCTGAAGGAAGAGGGGGAAGAGGAAGAGAGAAGAAGTTTCTCCTACCACACGGGAAGATCGCTGTCAAGTTGTAGCAATGGAGACACGGGTTCGGATGCAGGGATGTTGGGCAAATGCCCAACCCATTTGCAAAGTGAGCAGAAGACCTGAAAGACACGTGACCGATGAAGGACCAGAAGCCCGACTCCTTTAATGAGCGAGCAGATTAAGACCGTATTTCACACCTCTAGATTGGCGGAAATTAAGCAGGCTGACCACCAAGTGTGGATAAGGATGCCGAGGGATAGGCACAGTCATGCAGGTGATGTGGTGGGGTGTCGAAACGGGGATGACCGCTTTGGGAAACAATCCGAAAGTATTCTGTGAGGTTGACAATTTGTACTATACGACCCAGTGACCACACTCCTAGGCCTGTCTGTAGAATATACATCTTCCTACTGCAGTATGACCCGTTAGTGGGTCTAACCATTTTATTTTAAAGAGGGAATCAGAACAGAAACTGTCAGAGGGGATCATTCATTTTAAGGTTAAGAGTTGTTTTGTGATGTTGTTATCCCTGGTATACGTGAAGATGTATTTGCACTGGGTTCCGACGTAAAAAGTATTCCATGTGAAAATGATGGCAAAAAAAAAAAAAAGAAAATGAAAAAGCGTCTTATACTGTGCAGCACGCATAAAAATGTTCACAGCTGCATTATTTATAATCCCACAAAATGGGAAAAGCCAAAAAGATCTCCACTGAGAGGAGAATGAACCAATACGTGATAATTAAGCTGCACAGTGGAATACTACACAACTTTGGAAAGAAATGAACCGAAGGTTACATGTCCTAATGGGTGAATCTTAGAAACAACGTGGAACAAAAATAGCCAGTCCCAGAAGACTGCAAACAACATAGTATGATCATTACAAAGCTCAAAAAACCTCCACCACCCGCATCTTATTAAGATAATATGTGCATGACGAATAGATTTTGAAGAAGAATGGGAGGGATAGCCATACAGAGGAATATTACTCAGCCATAAAAAGTAACGGAGTTCTGACACGGGCCACAACATAGATGAACCTTGAAAACGTGATGCTAAATCCCAGAAGCCAGACACCAAAGGCTACATAGCGTATGATTGTTTTATGTGAAGCGTCTAAAATAGGTGAATCCACAGGTGCAGAGAGTAGGTCAGTGGTTGTCAGGGGCTGGGGGCCGGGGTGCAGAATGGGACCGATGGCTAGTGGGTATGGGGTTTCTTTTTGCGGTGATGAACATATTCTGGAGTTAGTGATGATGGTGGCACAGGTTTGGAGAGAAGGCACGAGCTGGGGAGGGGCAGAGAGAGAGAGGGAGACAGGACGTGGGGCTCGAACTCATGAGCCGTGAGATCATGACCGAAGCTGAAGCCAGACGCTTAGCCGACTGAGCCACCCAGGTGCCCCGAAAATTGTACATTTTTAAATGATGAGTTTCATGATGTGTGAATTTTATCTTTCACTAAGAAAAAATTCTTTGAGGAAGAACAAGGGAATGATGAAAAAAATGTATGGATTTACATTGTCCGGGATACTGTTTACCTCTGGGAGTGAGGCAGAGGGACGACTTGGAGGAAAATGTAGGTAAATGTAGCAGGTGCTTGTAAAGTTCTAGCTTTTAAGTTATGAGTGTTCATCTTATTACTATGTATGCGGGCGTGACACATATATTTTTATACGTATAAAATGTAAAACTTATGTAAAATTGGAAAAAATCACAAATAATAGATGAGATGGCATTAGAAGCAAATTACTGCCTTTTGATGAACACTGAGCGGTTCTCTCCAAGACCCCGGCTGGGTCTCAGCGCGACTCTGGATGCAGCTGTTCTGACCCCTGGTGGCCGAGAGGTGAAGGGCAGCCGAGGATGCTTGCGTGGGGACTGGCAAGTAATGGGGGCGATCCCTCAGGGCCAGCATGGTCCTGGCCACTAGAAACTGGTCTGGGGGGGGGTCAGGCCACTGCCAGTCCCACCCCCTGGAGGAAGACAGACAGCCTTGCGCTTTCCTGGTGTGGGTTTCTTTCTGCCTTTCCTTGATGGCTCTTCACCAAACGTACTTCCTTAAGCCCAGGAGTGACTTGCGTGTGACTCCACTGAAATCTGTCCCTGGCCGCCCGCTGCCTCCATCCGGATGGCCCATCCTGGGACCCCTGGCCCCAGAGTCCAGGGGCTCGATGAGCTCACGAACAGAAGGGGAAGGTCAGGATGCTGGCACTCAGAACCGGTCTGCACGTTGCCTTTGTTTGACCAAACGGCCTTTCTGGAGGATTATGAACTGAGACTGGAGGAAGAATTGGCTCGGGCACCTTAGAGGTGAGGGTGTCGGGGGCAGCTTAAGGGAGAGCTGTTGGCATTTCAGGGTTTACCCTACGGAGACCAGTGAACAGCAAGTCTCCCGCCACACCTGGCGGGCTGGCTGGGCTGGAGAGGCATTCGCTTACCCGCCCCATTTAATCTCCTAGAAGAACGAACTTCCGACTGTGGGTGTTGGCTGTGGGGACCAGGCCAGGAAGTCCCGGAAGGATGGCCTGGAGAGGCGGGCGCAGCTGGGGTCGTCACCAAAGCCTTGGGGTTTTCCGGCTTCGGCCCCAGAGAGGCAGCGTGGTGGAGGGGTTAGGACCTGGGCTCTGCCACTCACTATCAGGAGTCTCATTTAACTTCTTTAAACTGTGGTTCTTCGCCTGCAAAACGGGTCAGTCATTGCGCCTACTGATTGTCATAGTAGGCAGCTGTAGTAACTAAATTAATGCGTGCGGAGCCCTCTGTAAGAGCTCAGTAAGTGTCAGCCACTTCCATTCTGTGGCTTGAACTTTTACTGTGTGGAGGGTACTCAGAATAGAGCCGGGAGCCCTACGCGGCCCCTGACCCGGCCGAGAGCTGGGGTGGGGGGTCTCCTGTGCAGAGATTCACTTTCCTTCCTTTGTCCCCAGACGCCATGGAGGTGGTGCTGATCTTTCTGTGCAGCCTGCTGGCTCCCAGCGTCCTGGCCAGTGGTAAGTACCCCTCCAGGTCCTGGCCCTTTGGGACATAGGGCTGGGGGGCTCTCAGATTCTCCGTGTCTGATCAGTGACTCCCCTGTCCCCGTTGAAGTCAGCAGAGAAACTGCTGGAAGGCAGCATGTATTCACAGACCCTGTTCCAGCCTGCCCACCTCTCCCCAGAGGGTCCAGCAGGCTCTACTTTTAAGCTCTCAAGCACTCCAGATCCCTGTAGACTTTTTGCCTGAACCTTGGGAGCCAGGCCCGCTCATCAGTGTCTAGATTCTGGCTTTGTGCAAGTCACATGTTCTTCCTTGGTCTCAGTTTCCCCACCTGTAACAGGGGGCTAACAGACCCTGCCTTTGGGGGGTAATGTAACAATACAAAGGGGCAAGAAATGTAGATGTGCTGTGCACCGGGGCTCTGAGTGGTACCCAGTTCTGCTCTCGGGCTGGCCTTAGTGGGCAGGCCCTTCTGTGCTTCCCCAGGCACCTCTGCTTAATGGGCTCTCTCTCCCAGGAGTCCCTTTGTGGGAAGTGACACTGGTGGGGTATTAGGGAACCAGATATGCAGCTGTCTTCCTCTTGCCCACACTCGTTTATTTTTTCAGCAGCTGAGCAGGAGAAGGAAAAGGACCCTTTTCATTATGGTGAGCGGTGATGGTAACCCTGGGCGGGGAGGGGGAGGTGTGGCCCCGCCCAGGGACGGGAAGCCGTGCTCTTCCCTTCCTTTTGTCACCTCTGCTCCTTTGGCAGACTACCAGACTCTGCGGATCGGGGGACTGGTGTTTGCTGTGGTGCTCTTCTCCGTGGGGATTCTCCTTATCCTGAGTAAGTTTGTTCGTTCCCTGTTGGCTCTGTAGAGTGATGTCTGCAGCTGCCGGGGGGAGTGGAGAACGGTGTAGGAGCCCGGCCGTGCTCTCTCGGGGGGAGAGAGAGATGGTCCGTTCTCCCTGTTATCTCCAGCACCTAACATAGTGCGGGGCACATAGTAAGTGCTCAGTAAAACAGGGCAGCATGGACAACATAGGGGCACCTGGGTGGCTCAGTCGGCTAAGCGTCTGACTTCGGCTCAGGTCATGATCTTGCTGTTTATGAGTTGAAGCCCCGCATTGGGCTCTGTGGCGATGGCTTAGAGCCTGGAGCCTGCTTCCGATTCTGTGTCTCCCTCTCTCTCTGCTCCTCCCCTGCTCTTGCTCTGTCTCTGTCTCTCTCAAAAATAGATAAACATTAAAGAAAAGTGAATAAAATAAATGCTTGATGAAAACAAGGTCATCAGAAAGGGCAGGGTGGCTGTCCTGGAGCTGTGTCCAGTAGGCAGAGGTCGGGGAGTCACAGGAGAGAGCAAGGAGCTGTCCTTAGAGTGCTCTGAGAGAGGTGCCCCCGCGTTTGTTTTCTGCACACGAGAGCCCGGGCCGCGCGGAGCCCTCTGCACTTGCCCGATCAAGCAGACTGTGGTACGGCCATCATCCAGGCATTTGAATGTTGACCCTTGACCTCAGAAGAACCCTACTCCCACAGAGGATTGCTACATATAACTGTGCTTTTTATGTAGCCCCCTGTGGCAGCTTTGCTGTGGTCAAACCAGGAGCGTGACCTTGAACTCAAGCCGGGAGCGTGACCTCGGGTGGTTTCTTTGCCTTTCAGGTCGCAGATGCAAATGCAATTTCAATCAGAAGCCCCGGTAAGGATGGTCTGTCTGTGGATATCGGAGGTGACGCTAGGAGGGGACAGGGAGGGGCCCCCTGGTGTGTGCCAGGCATGTTCTGGCGAACACGAGGGCAAAGCATGGAGGGTTAGCCCCTCCTCTCTTCTGATGTATATTGAGGAGGGGAGGGAAGCAAGAAGGTGCTGGACGCGCGTCTGAAAGCCCTTGAGGCAGTTGGGCTTGGGAGAAGGGAAGCAGAGGGCCTCAGAGCCTCTCGGGAGGTCCATCTCGTGTCTACAGGACCTGCGACGCTGTCCCTGCTGGTCACCTGTGCATGGGGCTCTTTGGCTGAGGAGGAGCTCGGGCTCCGTCATTCACCTCTCCCCCCACCCCATACCCCATTAGTCTACCACAAAAACCAGGGGCAGCAGTGGACCTCAGAAGCCCAAAGTCTGGCAGGACAGGATGCCAGCCCCCAGGGGGCCCCAAGCCACTCCTTCCCAGCGCTCAGTGGGGCCGGCACTGAAGGGTGCCTGCGAGTTCCCCTGACACCCCTTCAATCCCAGCTTCGCCCCCGCCCCTGGCCCCACGCGCCCCTTGGTGGAGAGTGCCACAGCCTTCCAGTGACTCGCAGGGGCCTGCTCCAGACGGCCCTGCCCCAGCAGGGACAGCGGGTTTGCCCCACAGAGCGCCGACGGAAGCTTCTCCTTCTCTTGCAGGGCTCCGGGCGATGAGGAGGTGCAGGTGGAGAACCTCATCACTGCAAATGGTAGCGGTCACGACCACCGGCCCGGGTGGGATAGAAGCAATGGGGGAGGGTCCTCGGACGGCTCCGGGAGGGATGGCGGTCAGACACCGTGGCCTCCCTAGAGCCAACCGGACGTGCTCCTGTGTCTGTGCGGGGAGAGCGGTCTCCGGGGCCCCTGCTCTGGGCCGTCCCCTCATCTCCACCAAACCGGCTGCTACCCCTGACCGCCGCTGTTTATAGGGCATGTGCTTTGTGTCGGGCACGAGACAGGTGCTTCATAGAGCCCCCTTCGTGTGCGCACAGCCCCGTGACAGAGGCTCACGATCCGCATTCGATAACCCAGGGTCTCAGAAAAGTTAAGGAACGTGCCCAATTCCTATAACCAGCAAGTCTGTCTGACTCAGAATCCTGCCAAGCCCCCTCTTTGCTGCACGGTTCAGACTCCTCCAGCGTCAGGCCTGGGCACGGCTGCTGCGGCGGGTGGCCCGTGGGGGTGAGGGGTCCATTCACTGCAATCTGTTCCATTTTTTTTCCAGCAACGGAGCCCCAGAAAGCAGAGAACTGAGGTGCAGCCCTCAGGTAGGAAGGTAGGATCCTGTCTTCCCGTGTCTTCCTCTGTCTCCGTCACTGTTCATTCCTCAGGGAGGTGCTGGGCCAGCTTTTGCAGCGGGCACAGCGTTTATTCTGAGCCAGGCTGGCGAGTCTTGTGTCTGAAAGGGCAACGGGACAGATGGATGGAAACATCTGAGGGCACCACACATGCGCGGTGAAAGGCTGGGGAATAGGGCTTCTGTTTCTGTATGACCAGACGCCAGGTTAATGGAAGGTCACCTTCCCTGCGATGGGGGCAGGACTTGGGAGAGAATGACAGTTCGTGAACTCCTCCTAATATCAGGGTAGCTCAAAGATAATGGCTTTTAGCGATGGTTCAGAAAGTAGCTTAGGACCACTTAAAAAACATTAACACATTAGAATGAAACTTGCTAACTCTACACAGAACTAGGGAGAATAGTGTATCTCCCCCTTCCCCGATGCCAACGTTAGCCGTTCTCAGTTCTCAGCTGTAAGGGGCACCGTATTTAGCATTTGCTTCCGTTGTTCATTGTAGGGACACGGGAGAGTGTTTGCCGTTAAATGTCTTAGTTTTCAAAATGCTGCCCCGCACAGACTTGCCTGAGCCTACCGGAAGAAGCAAGTAGGGCAGGTGGGATTGAGCCCCACTTTATAGATGAAGAAACTGAGGTCAGAGAGATCAGCCATCCAAGATCGTGTTATCACAACAGCCTCGTGGGTGGGCAGCGCGGGGCTCAGCTTGTCCATCTCCTAGACGGGGCTTGGGAAGGTCAGTGATCTCCTACACACGAGGTGGCCCTAGATGCCAATCCAGGAGTCAGGTGTCCTGGCTGGTGGCTCGGGGTTCTGTCCATTCATGGCCACTGGCAGGTCCGATCTTGGCTCAAGTGGGGGGAGGCTCAAGGGAAGGAGGCTTGGGTTTTTTTGTTTTTTGTTTTTTGCTTTTTTTCCTAAACTAGGACTTCCTCAGAAACCCTGTTCTCTTAGGTCTCGGGATTGTGAGCGACGACTGGGGGTGTCCTGAAATAGAAACCCCGGGTTTAACAATTTTCTTTCCATGTCTATCAGGTTCTAGCCTTCCTGGGAGAAGCGCTTCCCTGGGCCCCCCTCCCCCTCCCAGGCCCCTCCCCCTTTCCCTGCATTTCAGCCTCGTCCTCCTGTGTCACCAGGGACGTGAGCTCGGAGTGGGTCTCCTGCGAGTTTCAGGGGGGCACAGGTGCTGCGTTAAGGCAGGGAGACAGCCAGTAAAGACGCCAGAAAGGAGGCAGAGTTGAGTTTTAATTTGGATTCTCTCCCCCTTTAGCTCCCAGAACCTGAAAGGAGCTGCTTGAACCTTTAGACGCAAGTGTTGATGCTTAAGAACACCGGCCACTTCAGCAGGCAGATCTTTCCCCAGGAGAAGCCAAGAGTGTGTGTGTGTCCCCCTGCCCCTTCGCCGTCCCCTGGAACACGATCCTCAACTTAACGATGCACCTGACACCCGCCTCTCCTGCCCGCAGCCCACGGTCTCGTCCACGTCCTGTGACGTGTCTGTGTGTGTTTGATGACTGTGATCTCTGTGGCTGCTTGTTTGTGGATGATGTTGTATTTTAGTGACCCTGAACTCGCTTTCCCGGGTGGGTGCTGAGCCATGTCACCGTCAGCCCCTCCCTGCTCCCCTGTGGCCCCCACCCCCATCATCTCCCACTCCCGGGAGTCCGCTTTTTCCCTGAGAGACCAGTCCCTTCTCTTGATTTGGGGGTGGGTGTAGGGCTAGGGGGTGTGGGCGGGGGTCTCCAGTTGTCTTGGGACTTGGGAAGGTTTACATCACCTCCGTGATCATTTTTCTTGGCCTCTCTTCACTTCATTCACAAGAACCTTGCTTCTGTATTCTAGTCCGGACCCAGGTCTGTTCTGAGGGTCTCTTGGCAATCGGGAGGTTCACGGCAAGGAGCTGGTGAGCCCAGCTTTGCCTCCAGGCAGGCTGTGCCCCTTCCACGGTCCTTTCCCTCTTGGGGCTTCCACCCCGGGGTCCTCATCTGCCCTGCACCGTCGCAGAGCAGCCCGGGATCCCGGGCCCCGGGCTTCTAGTCTGCCCCTGGGGAACGTGCCCCCTGCATATCTTCTCAGCAATAACCCCATGGGCTCTGGAACCCTGCTCCTCTCTCCTACCTTCCCTGCTTCCCAGACTCCCAGCTACAGCCCGGCTCTTCTGGACTCAGACTCCTGTCCCTGAATGAGGTCTCTGGTAGGCAGTGGCTGAGGGGCTCCATTCTGTGGGGGCCAGCAAAGCCGTAGGGAGAGGAGGCGTCCTGTGCTTCTCTGCCTGCGTCCCGTTGGTCAGGGAGCAGCGATGGCTCCCAAGCCCTTTGCTCCACCTGTTACTGGTTAGAGCGGCAAGTGCAGCGGCTACACGTGGCTTAGAGACCCGGGGCAGGTGGGCACAGCCCTGCTGCGGAGGGAACTGCCAAGAGGTCGAAGGTCACACGGAATGGAAAATCCAAGCAGACCCCGCCCCTCCCATCCATCGTGTTCTCGTGGCATCCAACCAGACATGCCGCCGTGTCCGGGCCGCTGTCCTCCGTGCTGTGATCGATCCTCTCCACAACAAAAGGGAATAAAACACCATTTGTTTCCTAGTGGCTCTGAAGTGCTTTCCTTTGTGTCAGAGAGCTGGAGCGTTTGTAGGGCCGAAGGGACTCCGTCCTTGGTCAGAGGGAGGAGGTGACAGCTGTTTGGTCCAGCTTAGCTCCTCCCCTCCCCCTGGACCCCTTCCCCCTTTCCTCCTCCCACCTCCCCCTGCTCCTGGGTCGGTGCGCCCGCGGCAGGACCTGAACCTTACGCATGTCGTGGGTTCAAGCCCTGCATGGGGCTCCATGTTGAGTATGAAGGCTACTTAAAAAAAAAATACAAAACTGTGGAGGCCACGTGGATGGTGTCCATAGTGGCTCATAGGGGCCAGGGGTCACCCACAGTGTCCTCCCAAAGACATTGCAATTCAGGCTTTGGAAAAGTGCTGTTGGCCAAATAAACACAGATGCAGGCTGATTCTCCCCGAGGTCGCTGCTGCCCACCGTCCTCTCTACGTGCTTTGTGTGTCTTTATCTGAGAGGGTTCCTAGTGGACAAGGACTGTGTCTCGTTCTAAGGTAAGAGTGCCTGGAACACCTTCACCCCGCCCCCCCAAATCTTCAGAGTCCATCTAGAGTCTGTGAGTAGTTTAGGGCTGCAGAATTGGCAGGTGCAGGTCCTGAGGGACTCGGGGGTCCAGTCACCCCCCTGGCTGCCCCTGGGACACTTCCGCACCTGCCTTTGCCCTGTGTCCCCCCAGGTCTTTGAAAAGACCTGGGGCTTATCGCTGAGATCAAGCTCCACACTGTCAACTCAGTGATCGCGGAGGCTACACCATCTCCGGTCACACCGAAAGTTTGTTAAGTCAGCTAATGAGCACCATTTGTGGGAACGCTCACGGGTCAGGGAATTACAAGGCTGGCAGCAATTTCAGAGCTTGGCCGGATGAAGACCCTCCGGGGCCCCAGGAACACAAAATATGGTGGGTACCTCCCCACATTCATTCTTAAAAATAAAACCTTAAACTCTAAAAATAAGTATGAGGAAGTATAATGGGGGAGATTCGGGTTTTTCTCATAGTAATCATGTTATCAACTCTAGGGCATTCTAGAAAATAGTTTTCCCTTCTTTGCCAGACTCTCAGCACCCGCTCATCTTTCCCCCGGATAACCCAGTCTCATTTCTGAGGTGGGTAGGATGTTCACACTTTATAGATTCTCTGAAATGTTTGTGACTGGTTGAGGTCACACGGCTGCAAAATGGAGGGGCTAGGAACCCGGCCTGGGCTGTCTGTCACCAAAGCTCTCTCTGGCACGCCATGTGGCCTGGCTTCCTTCTGCAGGGGAGGGCTGACGTCCAGGGGCAGGGAGAGGATCGCCTGGCACGGTGCGACCACATCTGGAGCCTGGCTGGCCCTTCAGGGCATATGCTACCTAACCTGTGCTCTGCGGAGGGTCTTGTGGCCTGGAAACAAGACACATAACGAATAGTCAAAGGAACTGGTGATCAAAATGATGGCAATATTATTATTCATAACTAAATAAAGCAGCTAATACATCGAGCACATGCTATTACCAAACACAGGGCAGACGATGTCACATAGATCAACTCGTTCAGAACTCACGGCACTACCTGATGGTCTCCTGATTTTACAGATGGGGACACTGTGGCTCGGTGAGACTGGCCTGAGTTTGTGCTCCGAGGGGCAAAGCCAAAGTCCAGCCCGGGCCCGCCCAGCTCCAAGCCCGGCTCACTCTGTGCTGCAGAGGAAAGGGCTTAGACCCATCAGGTGTACGTGAGAGGAGGCAGAACTTGGCCTCGTGTGAGGGAGTCCTGGGTTCCCTCAGCTGTGACAATCCCCAAGCGGAGTGGCTGTCCATCTGGCGGTGTTCAAGACCCTCCGGGCAAAAATGGACTCTGCGAGTCTGCCCAGGACGGCCTAATCTGGCCAGGTCCGGGCTCCAGTCGAGGACTCCACTCCCCCTCCCTCCCCCCCCCCCTTCTGGACTAGCACTGCAGGGCCAGGGAAGAAGACTCCAGAATCCAGGCACGGATTGCTGTTTAGTGTGTGTCTTCCTTCTGGACCAGTGCTCTGTGCTGGCAGGACTGTGTCTACCCGTCCACTTCGTCCCCAGAGAGGTGACTGAGGTCTGTCATTTGGTTGGATATAGGAACTGTATAACTTGGTTATATGGGAAAGTTGACCAGTTGTGCCATTTCCCGGAAGGGAATGCTGAATCCCCTGGCCTCGGACAGTGATCTCAGGTGTCCTACACGCTTTACCTCCCAACTACTGCCCCCCCTCCCCAGGGATCCCACGCCAAAGATTTTCAAGTCTGCGCACAGAGGTGTTTGTGTTACTTAATACCACATAAAAATAGGTCATTCTGCCTACTGGTCCCCCAGGCTGTGGCCCTCCCTCCCATTCTGTTTTTTTTTTTTTTTTTTTTTTTTTTTTTTTTTTTTGCAGGTTGTGGATTGGAACTTGCCAAACTGTTCTTGGAAGAGAGTCAGAGGCAGAGTGCAAGCAGCAGGGAGGGTGGGGTGGGTGAGGGGGATGCCAGGCTGAAGCACATGCCAAGGTCACTGGGCTCTTTCTCTCCTTCCTCTGGGGAGGAGGGCTCTGCCTTCCCAGGGATCATGGGCTGGCAGGGGTGGCCGGGCAAAGCCAGGGTGGGAGAGCGGTCCAGCTCTGTCTGGTTCACCCCACCTTGTCCCCAGCAGAAGAGAGAGAGAGAGAGAGAGAGAGAGAGAGATCAGGTGTGTTTACCTGAGCCAGGGGAGAGGCTTTGGAAATACCTGTCTCCGGGCCACGAAGAGGAAGAATGTCACCTCTCGCCATTAGTGTGATTCATTGCTGTCACAGCTGAACTCCAGGGGGGCAGAGACAGCCAGCTCAAGCCAACCGGTTGTTGATTTTATGGAGCCGGCTCCAGCCCTGTGCCTGCTTGCACAATAATGGGGCACCTGCCAAGGCAGGGATGGCAGAGGAGGTGATGCTGGATGGGACGTCATGGAGGACGTGGGCCGGTCGGGGCTGTTGCGGGGAGGGTCTCCCGCACTGCTCAGGGGAGTGGGATCCTGCCTCAGAGCCAGGCTCGGAGGCAGGCCGGTGGAGGAGGAGGAGGCTCAGGACATTCTCTGGCATTCCCCTCTTCTCTCTAGCTGTGTGAGCTCAGGCAGACGCCAGCACCTCTGTGACCGTCTTCGCAAAATGAAAGGCTTCCTAGCCATAGGGTAAGCTGGGCCCCAGTTATCACCCTGAGAAAGCCACGGAAGCCTCGGTTTCCTCACCTGTGCGATGGGTCCACCGGTCCCTATCCCGTTCCCTCCCAAGGTCCAAGTGATACGACGGGCATGGAAACCCTTTGAAGAGTCTACACGTGGGTATTGTGTTGTTAACATTTTTACTACCACCCATTTCCTTATGCATCCTTTCTTTGAAAGCAGGGTGGCCCTTCCGTGAGACCTGGGCCTGAGTTCTGACTTGCCTCCGTAACACTGCCGTTTCCTCCTCTGTGAGATGGGGACCACAAAACCTGCTTGGCCGAGTCACTGGAAGGAACAGAGCAGATCCAGGAGGCAGAAGCTCTTCAGAACTATCGAGATCCATGAAGTGGACGGAACTGTTACCGAGGAGGGATTTCTGGCCACCAGACTGACATTTAACAGACGCCAAGAGCTGAGGCCTGGCACAGGCCAGGCTCGGCCAATTAAAGGACAAAGATGATTATAAAGCCAGATATGAGCCATCTGGGCCCTGCCCGTGTAATCCAGAAGGTTGTGGAGGAAAGGCAGGAGCAGAGAGGGTGGGCTTGCTCCTGGAGGTCTTCCTGGAGGTGGTGAGCCTGGAGCTATTTTTCAGAGATAAGGGGGAATGGGGTTACCAGGAGGTGAAGACGGCAGCTGGGGAGAATAGCCTCTAGTCTAGGTCAAGCCCAGACTTGAGTTCTGAGAAAAGTCAAGAATGCATTTCTCTCCAGGGTATTCACTGTGGGAGAGGTGGGTCAAACAGGTTTGCCCTCGTCACCAGCTGTAGAAACAGAAGTGGACGTCCCCATCCCCTGCCAGCTCAGGGAGCAGAAAGCTTCGGTGACCTTGACTCTCACAGTACATTGCCCTTTGGCAGCTCCCACGACCTGTGTGCCCCACGGCTCAGGTCATCTTGAAGCCAAGACTTAAGGAAGGGACCCTCCAGGACCCACCTCCCCTGGCCTCGCCTTATAAGACCCCGGTGACCCTGGCATCTGAGGCTACGGCAGGAGACAGGAACCCACGCTCCTTGGGGTTCGGGAACTCTGGGCAGCACAGATGGGTCCTGGGAGCCGCCACCTTCCTTGCCAAGGGGCCGTGCATGCCATGCAGCTGAAGACCGATCCCAGCCCAGAAACAGAGCTTTCTAGCGGTTTCTGGCTTCCTTCCAGCTGGGAGCCAACACCAGGAGGATTGGCTGGGGACCTCGAGGCCGGGGCCGCGCACTCTGACGTGCAGCCCCTAGACACGCAGGGCCGGTGGAGCTGGAGAACCCCATCTTGGGAAGGTTGGCGGAGGGGGAGCCCCAGGCGGAGAGTGCTGCAGCGTGCCACCTCCTTATCTTACCATCTCCAGAGCGACCACCCAGACTCCTGCCCTGAGACTGAAGATTCAGGGCACGGGTGGAAGGCTGCCTGGGGAAGACAAGGGAGACGGAGGCATGGCACCCAAGGACATTGTCCCACTGGGTGTGACAGTGCTAGAAGAGGGACCCGGGACTCGGGGCTACCTCTTCGTACCTCCCGAAGATCGCCTTGATCTGTGGGGCTTGGGACGAAGGCAGTGGATGGCTGGAAGGCCCCCTCTGGGTCCAGCCTGGAACACTCAGACGAAGGGAGGGAGGCTGGGAGGTCTTTGCCTGCCCCGGAACCTTTCCGGGACTCCCACCCCCTTTGGCTCCGTATCCCGAGAATGACGAAAAGAAATGCAGCCGACCCCGACCCCGGCAGCGACCAGCAATGCTGTGTAGGTGTCGCAAAGGGGTGGGACGGAAGGCTGGAGGTCCTGGGGCTGGGGCGGCTGGCAGAGATTGTGCTGAGGGGCAGGCGGGGGAGGGGCTCCGGGAGCCTGCTTCAGGGACCATCTTGGCAGGGGTCTGAGCCCGGGGCAGGGATTCCAGTGTGCGTGCTTGCCTCCTGGAAGGCCATTTCAGGTGAGGCTAGCGAAGCGACCATTTATCAGGACTTTCTTTGGTCAGGCCTTTTACCCACATCCTCTCAATTCCTACAACGACCACGCAAGGTAGGTGCTGCCACCCCATTTTACAGACGGGAAGAAGGAGACCCGGAGACGTGACCTTCCCCCAGCATCACAGAGTCCACAGTGAAGAGCGGGGGTGCACAGGGGATTGAACGTGGTGCGGACCGCTGGCCGCTGGCGGAAGGAGCCGGGGGCTCCCTGATGAAGAGCAGGGCGTCTCAGAGGGGGACTTCCCTGTCCCCAGTGTCAGCCAGGCCGATGACCTCAGCTGGAAGCGGAGGAGAAGTCTGAGGGAGGACTTGGGTGTGAGCAAGAAAGGGTGGACCTTCCTGACTCAGCCTCGGCCTTCCCCGAGAGGAGAAATAAACACTGTCCTCAAAATCGCCGCAGGGCTCCGGGCGGAGAGCTGGGGGTGGGATGTCCCCGAGGAGGACTCCGGTGGAGGTGCTGGCAAGGTGTGGGGGTGGCTGGCCACCCACTGGCTCTCCGTGGGGGCTCCCTAGTTCCTGCCGCCTCTTACGGAGCAAGTGATTTCAGAGAAGGAGGCTGCGGTAGGCAAGGTCGAGGCCTGCCCGTGCCTCTAGAGAAAGGATTTCACCTCTGGGCCTTGCTCATTCGCTGAACAAAGCCAGGGGTCCGCCACAGGCCAGGTCCTTTTGTAAGCACTGGGAATCGACGAATGAACACAGCAAACAAAAATCCTCGCTCTCCAGGGGCGCCTGGGCGGCTCAGCCGGTGGAGCGTCCGACTTCGGCTCAGGTCATGATCTCACGATTCGTGGGTTCGAGCCCCGGGTCAGGCTCTGTGCTGACAGCTCGGAGCCTGGAGCCTGCTTCGGATTCTGTGCCTCCCTCTCTCTCTGCCCCAATCCACTCGCATTCTGTCTCTGTGTCTCTCAAAAATAAATAAACATTAAAAAAAAAAATCCTTGCTCTCCTGGAGCTCAACTTTTAGCTGGAAGAAAGACCAGAAAACGATAAGGAAAATAACTGGTAACTCACCATATATGGTAAGTGCCAGAGAGAAAACAAAACAACTAAGAAGGGATTTGAGATGTTGCAGAGGGTAGGTGTGAAATTTTATTATTTTTATTTTTATTTTATATTTTTAATATATGTATTTTTAAGCTTTATTTATTTATTTTGAGAGACAGAGAAAGAGCACGAGCAGAGGAGGGGCAGAGAGAGGGAGCGAGAATCCCAAGCAGGCTTCACACTGTCAGGGCAGGGCCTGACGCAGGACTTGAACTCACTAACCGTGAGATCATAACCTGAACTGAAATTAAGAGTTGGATGCGTAACCGGCTGAACCACCCAGGTGCCTGCCCCTCAGAGTGTGAAATTTTAGATCGGGATGTCAGGAAGGATCTTCTGAGTCAATCTATGAAGAACGATGTGAGCAAGGTTAGCCAGAAGTTCTCTGGAGGAAGAGTGTTCAGGAAGCGGGAACAGTCAGTGCAAAGGTCCTGAGGCAGGAGCACGCCTGGAGGGTTAGGAGACCATCAAGGAGACTGGTATGGCTGGAGGAGAGAGAAAAGGCGGGAACGTTGGAGTCAAGGTCAAAGAGGTCGTTAGGGCCAGATTAAGGAGTGTCGTAAAAGAAAGGAGTTTGGTTTATATCCCGAGCCCTCGGAGGGTTGGAGTAGGAGAGTGAACCCTTTGTAAGTGATGGGGATGGGCGGGATGACTTTGGAGGTTCTTTCCAGTTAGCGAGTTCATGACACAGGGTCTCCTTTTGGGATCCAGATGCCTTCCTTCACTGCATTGGGGTCCGGTAGGTAATGCAGACTGTGTCCGTGTGTGTGTGTGTGTGTTTGGGGGAGGGTGGGAAGGGACTTCCGGCTGCGATCTTCACTTTTCTGAACCACCGATGTGTTTGGACCAGGTAGCTTCCGAAATGTCATCTAGCCCCGAGATGTATGAATCTCCCAAAGCGGCCCGCTTGGGGAATTTCCGCTCGGCAGCCCTGAGCTCAGTGTGCAGGTTTCCCCTTGGGAACGTGTGACCCGGCCTGGTCGTGGGAGCAGCTGGGCCCCCCCCCCCCCCCGAGCAGGGCCCTCAGGACAGACCTCAGCCCCTCCGGGTCATGCCCCTCCAGGCCCCCGGTTCTCCATTCCCCCGGGGTCTTCCAGCTTGGAGGTGGCTCTCGCGTGGGGCAGGGTCGTCAGTCGTCCCCTCGGGGCAGGAGATATGGCTAAGGAGGGACAGAGAGGCAGGCTGCCCTCTGGCTGGAGCCAGGGAACAGAGGCTTGGTGGAGAGCCAGCTTGGGGGGCTGCTCTGTATCTCCTGTGTGGGCTCCTGGCTCCTGCTGGGGGACGGGCCCCCTGTATCTATCTCCCCGGGACCAGAAGTGCTGTCTTCCGGCCATTCCCCGAGGCCTCGTGAGGGCTGCTGGTGTCTCCGGCTGGGCCGCTGAGGTGGGGCGGGCAGGTCTGATGTCACAGCCTGCGGGAAGTCACCGGGGGCTACGAGAGGGGGCCCAGCTGAGGAAGGGCAGGCTGCCGTGGAGCTGCTCCATCCGGCCCCCGGGCCCCCCGGGCCCCCCGGGCCCCCAGCTGCTTCCCTTCTCTGCCTACTACCTAAGGACACAGGAGGCTCAGCTGAGTGAAGGCCTACAGAGATCCACAAATGGCCCCGAGTATCTCCCTCGGTGGCCCCTAGGGTGACCTTTGCAGGCACCCTGGGCAGCTTGGAGGGCACTGGCTGTGGCCTCTCTCCCGGGCCCACAGGGCCCGAAGGCTGTGGCTCGCTTTGCTGTGGCTCCCAGCTTCCCCCCTTCCTCAGGTGGAGTTCAGAGAATGTCTCACGTGGATCCCCGCCCCAGCCCGCCCCAAGGGGCAGGCAGGCGCGAGGTGAAGGCTCCCCTGTCAGTCCCTCCTCCTTGACTCTGTCTCTTCCTGCCTGTGGGCTTGGGCTCGCAGGGGCGCGGAGGGAGGGAGGGAGGGCCGCACTTTCCATCCAGGTCCTTGGCCACCAGCACGTCACTGCTCTCTCCCACCGAGGACACAGCCGGCAGCTCCTGCCATGGACAGGTGGTACCTGGGTGAGTCCCCTCAACCCCATGCCTCCCCCCTGCTCAGAATCGGATGCAGGTGTCTACCTCATCACGTTCAGGGGCACCACCTGCTCCCCAGAAGTGCAGGGATGGGGGGGAAGCAGAAGCCAGGACAGGCAGCGTTTCTAAACAAGGGCATCTCAAGGTGGAGTCCTGGGCACGTGGTGATCTCTACTCTGAGCGTCTCTGTGCCGCTGGGGCTGGGAAGACAGCCGGTCCCGAAGCCTCCCTTTCTGTCTCTCCTCCTGTTCATCTGCAGGAATTCTAAAGCCAGGCTGCTGGGTTTAAATCTTGCTTTCCCCACGTCCTAGCTGCCTGACCTCTGGCAAGGTATTAAACTTCTCTGTGCCTCAGTTTCCTCACCTATAAAATGGGGATGATGATAATACTTCCCTGACCTCAGAGCTGCGATGATTATGCGACTTGATTTTCATTACTTGCTTGCAACAGGGTTAGCCTTGCACACTAGAGTTACAAATGCAGATGACAACTTGTTTTTCCGATTTCCCCTTTTGTCTGAAACCATCTCTCACTCTTTCCCCTGTCTGTCTATCTATCTATTTATCTATCATCTATCTAACTTTCCACCTATTTTTTTTACCCCTTATTCCAGATGGAATCCGCAATAACTTACAGAGACAGACAAAATGCACCAAGATTCCAGGAGAATGTGTAGGAAGGGGCACCGGTGTCTTGTGTGGGAGAGTGACGGTAGCTTTGGGAGCCCAGCCTTGGGGGTCTGGCTTTCCAGCCCTGGCTTTGTTACTAATGGGAGGTTTCGGTTAAATCCCTCAAGCTCCATGCCCCTCAGTCTTCTTGGGCTGCCCAGTGGGAGACACGGCACCTCCCCGGCCACCTCCAGGGGCCGTTACAAGGAGCAAATGACCAGCCTCGGTTTCTTCACCTGTAGAACGGAGCAACCGCGCACTCAGTGGGACAGTGCGTTTACAGAGCCTGACACGTGGTCGGCCCCTACTGAGCATGAGCTGGGTTGTAATATCCTCATGGATATTCATCGCTTGGTTCTGGAAGCTGAAGGTTGCCGAATGGGTGTCGGGGCTCCTGGTCTGCGAGGTCATGACATTCTCTCTCCGTCTCACCCCGTGCTAATTTTCACTGGAGGGGAGTTGGCTTTCCTGTGACCAGCAGCTGACGTTCAACAAAAGGTCAATGCCGTCTATTTCTCTAGTCGGCACAAATCCGACAGTGACAATAGTGACACCTGCTGTGTATCTGGTCCCGTGCCCGGCTCCCTACGTGCATTTTCTCCCTTTCTCCTCACCACAAATCCCTCAGGTAGGGAACAGTCCCATTTTACAGACGAGAGGACTGAGGCACAGAGAGTTTCAGGAACTCGACAGGGGTCAACCCCTCCTTGGTGGACACTGACTGCTAGCTTGGGTCCCTTGGCCCCATGGAGCATCAGCCTCTTCTGGAGGCCAGCGCAGTGAACTAGAACTTAGCCGGGAATGTGAACAGCCATGGAGTACCCAGCCCTGGGGTCCCCGAGGCGAAGGAGGCCACCACAGAGTGGGGAGGCAGCCTCAGAGATGTGGGGAAGCACCTGATCCCTAAAGCCTAAGGCCTGCCTGTCATTCTCCACTCTGCCCGTCACTGGCTGTGTGTCCTCGGGCCAGGGCCCCACCCTCTCTGTGCCTCAGATGCCTCATCTGTAAAATGGGAGCTCACACAAGGCACAAGGAAATAATAATTAGGAAAGCGCTTTGTAAATTGTAAAGGCAAGACGTTCTCCCCGTGGCAGGACTTGGCCCCTTCCTTGAAGGAGCCTACGTGCAACCTGGGCAGCTGGTGTGGAAGCAACCGGATTGTAGGAGGAAAATGCCAGAGGCGGCAGGAAGAGAGAGATTAGTGAGGGATGGCTGGAGCCTTTCTGGCTGAGGTGCGAGCTGCTAGAGGCAGCCTTGATGGATGAGGGAAAGAACAGGAGTGGGCAGGCGTGGGGGTGTGAACGTGCACGGTGGGCTCGGCGCGGGCCTTGAGGTGGGAGAGGGGCGGGCACCTCGGGACCCCCTCAGGGGAGCCCTGAATGCCGGGTAAGAAATAGCAGCTGAAACAGTGATCTCCACGGTGGTTGGTGAGGTGGGCGGCTGCTGGGGTTGGGGGCCTCTGGGGGCCCCGTGACATCGTCCCCCAAGCTGTAGAATCCACTGAACGTAACTTTGAAAGTGCCGCTTCCCCGTCGCCACAGCCCCAGCCACGATGTCTCCGGCCTACCTCTCCCCCAGCCACGATGTCTCCGGCCTACCTCTCCCCGCCCTGTCTCTGGAAATTTCCTTTGGGAGGATTTGGGAGCCCAGCCAGCCCCTCCCTGCCCCTGCCTGCCCCCTCACCTCCTCGTGCCTCGGAGGGAGCCCCTCCGCTCACACTAGGGTTTCTCTTGTGACTGGGGTAAATATTACCCGGCACTGTTAATGTTTAATGCCCCCACCTCACCCCTGGCCACCCCACGGCCCGGCACTCTCCCCAAAGCAGAGGCAGAAGAGGGCAGTGGAGACCAGCCCAGGCCGCTAGGGAAATGGCAGGGCTATTGGCGGACGACGGTGAGTGTGTGCGAACGTGTGCGAAGCAGGTGGTCTCTCCTTGGGCCACCTTTGGAGGGATGAGTTGCACCCCTGCCCCCTGCCTTCCCGAGTCCCCGGCGCCCCTCCCCGACCCTTGCCACCCAATCCTAAGAGGATTTTTCGAGACAATTTCTTTGAAAAGAGGATCCTGCCTTAACTCTGCTTGAAGGCAGAGCCTCGGCGGCCAGGGAGGCGCTGGGGGGTGGGGGTGAGGGTGAGCTTCTGTCTCGGCCTCCTGGCATGCACCTATCCTGGTACAATGCATCTTGGGGGACTATCCAAGCTCGGAGCAGGAGGTGGAGGGGGCCAGGCTGGCTTTGGGGTGAGAGCCCCTCAAGTTTGGGACACCCCTGGAAGGATCCTGCCATGGGGGTGATTCGGGCCTGGAGGCTAACAGGGGCCTCTGTTGACCACGGTGGGCTTTGAGCCAGACCTAGGAAAGATGAGGGCTTTGAGGGGGGTGGGCTCACCAAATGGATGGTTTCCTGATGTGGTGAGGGGAGCCGCCAGGCCAGTCGTGGCTCTGGCGCTCACCCCCCATGTGACCTTGAACAAGACCCGAACCGGATCCTGGGAGACAACCTTGGTGGGCTCCTGCAGGAGGGCGGGATCGGGCCCCCGCAGTCACCCCCGTGGGCCCAGGCACTGACCCCACCTGGCCAGGGAGGCTGCCCTGGGGGTAACCGGGCTCACCAGGCCCCAAAGCCCCCCACCGTGACCCAGGGCACGGTTCGGCACGCCACTGGAGGTGACAACTTGTGCCTTCCTTCTACCTCACGCACGGCTTACTTACTGCCCAGAAGGGGCTGGAGCAGGGCAGGACAGAGGGGCCACCCTCAGCCATGGCAGCAAAGCTCTGGCCAGGTGCCCCCCGGCTGCCCAAAGACAAGTGTGCTCTGTTTACGGGGCTGGGGGGCAGAGCTCCACCCCTGGTGGGGAAACACCACAGGAGGCAAGGGACCGGACCATACTCGACCTTGAAACATCTTGTTCCTTCTGACCATCTGAGAGGCAATGTAGCAAAGGGGTTAAGCACCTCGATTCTTGGCAACCCATTGCCTGGGTTCGAATGCCAGCTCTCGCCCTTTATGGCATGTGACCTAACCCCTCGGTACCTCCGTCCTCTTATGGATTATATTGGAATAATATTAATGCTTCATAGGGTTGTTTGAGGGCTAAATGAGCTAATGTTTTGTTAGCCTTGGCCTGGCATGTGGTAAACACTATGTATTAATGTCTCTTCAAAGGATTTGCTTCCCGTTGAGGATAGAAACATAAGCGAGAAGAATCTAGAAACCTGAGTTCAAGACCCAGTTCTGCTTCGAACTTTCGTGGGGACTTTAAACAAGTCTCCAGACCGGGCCTCAGTTTTCCCCTTCTGCTCAGTGAATGTTAAGGGCCTCTCCATTCGTTGCATGAATGTCGCTAGGCATGTGCTAGGCGTTCAGTAGTCACATGGAGAGGGACTAAGAAGTCACGTGGAGGTGAGTCTAATGGGAGATGTCTCCCTCGGCCTTGCTTACTACTGTAGGAAGCAAAGAGAGGAAAGAGCCAACCCCGCAGGGTTTCCAGAGGCCCCCACAGGCAGCACAGAGCTCTGCTTTGGATGCTTGGTATTTGGTCCCAAGGTGACTCTATCTGAAGCAGCCCAGGACAGATGTCCCCGTTGGCAGTGGCATTAGCAGGCCCACCAGCCTCCTCTTGCCCACTTGGCCACTTGGGGCTGACGGATGGGACGGATGTGAGTTCCACTGCTTCTGCGACAGACTCACCCTGCCTCTGGCTCTCTCTGCAGGTGGCGACCCCAAAGGGGACGTGGACCCATTCTACTACGGTAGGCCTGGTGGGTCCCTCCTCGGCCCCTCTTCTGGCCACCACGCACGGATGCCCGGGTCCCGGCATCCCCCAGTTATGTTCCCCCATCTTCCCCTGTTAGCATGGGGCTGCTGCTGGGGTGGGCTGTGGGGAGGGGTGCCTGGGGCGACCCATCCCACCTCCTTGCCCTCTCCTTCCTCAGACTACGAGACCGTCCGCAATGGAGGCCTGATCTTTGCTGCCCTGGCCTTTGTCGTGGGGCTCATCATCATCCTCAGTGAGTGGGGCTGGCCTCATGCTGGCGGTGGGGGGGGGGGGGGGGCGGGGAGGCGCTGCATGGAGCCTCATCTCTTCTCAAAGCCACTGGGCGCTGGTTCCCCAGGTGGGGGTGGGGGAAAGCCCTCTCGCTCCCTTCCCAGATCCCAGAAGGGAAGTGAGTCTTTCCGCTCGCCTCCATTGCCCCATGCAGGATGTGGGAACTGAGCGACACCCTGATAGACAGAGGCACCCCGGGATGCCTCCCTACTTGGTCCTTGGACCACCCAGAGCAAGTTCCCTTTTCCTCACGTGCGCCCTCTGGTGGCCAGTGGAGGAGCTGCTGAGATGGGAGGGCAGGCTCTTCCAGCCTGGGACACCGCAGTGTCCCAGGGGTTCAAGGGGAGGGAACCAACCTCCAATGGACGCCTCCCTTGACCAGATCCGGTCACTTTCCTTTCTTGGCATGAGCTACATCTCAGTCCGTTTATTTTTTTTTAACCTTTATTTTAGAGAGAGAGACAGACAGACAGAGCATGAGCAGGGGAGGGGCAGAGAGAGAGGGAGACACAGACTCGGAAGCAGGTTCCAGGCTCTGAGCTGTCGGCACAGAGTCCGACGCGGGGCTTGAACCCACAAACCGTGAGATCGTGACCTGAGCTGAAGTCGGACGCTCCACCGACTGAGCCACCCAGGCGCCCCCATCTCAGTCCATTGAATCCTCTGGGCAACACTGAGGGATGGTCAAGACTATCACATTTGATAGATGAAAACCACTGACCGTGGCAGGTGCAGCAATTTGCTCTGGGTTCCACAGCCAATCAGAGCAGAGCTGGGTTCAGCTGTCCCCCCCCCCCACCCCTCCCCACCCCCCCGGCCCCCCGCCCACTGCTGGAAAGCAAATGAGGCTGGGAGCCAGAGGCATCAGGACCCACTGCTAGTTTACTATGGATCCCCAACTCCCCGGGCCTCAGTTTGCACATCTGTTAAATGGGGACGATCCCACTGATAAAGCCAGGGCTATCACCCAAAGACATGGCAGCCAAGAAAGCATTCAGGCACAGGCATAGAGTGTTCTGGGGGAGCGAAGGGTCCTTGTATATCTCCCAGCCCCAGCCCGGCCCCAGCAGGCACACAGCAGGCACTTAGTAAAGGCTTATTGGCTTGTTTTGCTGCAACCGGAAGAAACACACCCAGAAACGCAATCAGTCCTGTGTCCTGGGATTCTAACCCGTCCATGGTCGGTGCCATCCCATCTGAAGGCTTCGGTCTGCAGACATGGCCGGTCTCCCCACTTCATCCGGAAGGTGTCTCAAGGGCAGCCCCGTATAGTGGTTGAGCACACAGCTGCAGGAGGCAGACAGGCCTGAGCAGAGATCTTGGCTCTGGCCTCACAGTCGTCCTCCTCCAAGAGCTTACTGAGCGGCGACTATGTGCCCAGCCCTGGTGCTGGGGGCACCGCGATGGCCCAGGCTCGGCTACTGCTCTCGGCGTGCCCAGCCTACCATGGATCCGCTGCGGCAAATGTTTGTTGACGGACTGACCGAACGGCTTGGGCCCCTGAATGCTTATGGCCCCGCCATATGTGAAGAGAGAAACAGTCACCTGTGGCTTTGGCAGAAGGGAGGGAGGGAGGAAAGAGAGGGTCTCCTTGGAAGCGAGCGGTTGAGGGAAACTCACCTCCTTTCTCTCTTCCAGGCAAAAGACTCCGCTGTGGGGGCAGAAAGAAACACCGGTGGGTGTCTGCCCAGGGTAACTGAGTGAGGCAGGGACACGGGGTGGAGGGGGATGGGAAGGAGGGCCAGGCCAAGGGTTTTGGTCTCTGAGGCCTTTGAAGGGGGGTCCCCAACCTCAGGGACCCCCCCGGACTCACCACCTCCTCCTCTGACCTCTCACCTGTCTTTTTCCCTCCCCCACCCCAGGCAAGTCAACGAAGATGAGCTGTAATGATGGGTAAGTTGGGGAGGGACAGGGGAGGGGGCCAGCCAGGGAAGGCTGCGAAGAGAAAGGTCGATGAATCAGGAATGAAACAAAAGGCCCTGCTTCGGCCCCCACTACAGCCCAAATCCCATCTTTGTCTTTTCAGAGTCTGCCGTGCCCCCGTTGCACTGGGGTCATTGGGAAGCCTTCCCTGAGCTGTAGACCTTTGTCCCCAGCACTGCCAGGCCCTCGGCTGAAGGAAGCGCCAGGCTCCGTGTGACCCCTGGGTGCACATGGCCTCCTCCCACCTCTCGGCCACCTCCTGTTAATAATAAAGCCAGCCTCAGAGATGGCTCCTTCCCTGGCGTCCCTCCCTCCTCCTCTATACCTGCCACGACCAACTCGCCCTTCCAAGCTGGGGTGCAATGCAGCCTGGTCTCTCCCGGTTTTCAATGAACTGCTCAGGTGCCCGTGCCTATTAAAGCAGGAAGTTTCGTAGGACCACCTGCAGGCCTCTTCTTGCCCCCCGAGCCCCATGGGCAGAGGACTCAGCCTGTCTTCCCAAGGCAGAGAGAGAGAGAGAGAGAGAGAGACAGCCGGGAAGTCTGAAGGTCAGCGATGATCGGGTGCTGCTTGGGTTTCTGCCTCAGGCCCTGGATGCTGCTACTGGAGCTTTCTGCTGGGGGTTCCCGCAGACGTGCCCTGAGCTGTCTGTGACCACAGCATGTGCCCTGCCATCTCACACGTGCGCCAGCGTGCCGGGCCGGGCGGGTCCGGGGGGCCTGGCACAGGCTTTGGCACACTCTCTCCCTACCCGCCTCCCGACCTTGGCGCGAGCTCAGGCCGCGCCCTTTCCACTCATGGGGCTTGGGGACGCCCATTGGGCCTATTCTCATCCACGTATAGGGGTGCTACCTTGGCGAATCCCAGGGCCGAGGGGTGCACAGTGATGGTGGGGCCCCTTGGTACCCTTTCCTCCAGCCCCGTCCACGGTGGCAGGCAGCCGTCCATGGACAACTTGATCCGAGATGGTGCCGGGCTGCCTCTCCCACCAGTGCCCAACTTCCTGATGCCTGTGGCCTCCTTGCAGCACAGCACGGTCCCCTCTGGCCGTTTCAGAAGGAGCCTGTCTTCCCTCTTCCACTCTCCCCTACAGAAGGGAAGGATCATGGCACCACCTAGTGTCCCATCAGGGCCTGCAAGCATGCCAGGGCAGGGAGGAGAGAACAGGCAGGGGAGCCCGGACAGCAGCACGTTAGTGGAGTTTAAAATGAACAGGGTGTGTCTGGGGGCCAGAGGCAGGCAGGCCACCGTTCCATTTGCAAACTGAGTCCTCTGTCTTCTTCCACGGCCCCCAGGCCCTGAAGCCCCCCGACCCTCGCAGAATCGCAGGAGGTTTGAACACGGAAGATCCTTAGCAAAACAGACAAGCTTCACTTTTCAGAGAGGGAAACTGAGGCCCCGGGAAAGGCAGTGACTTGTGCAGGTGACACAGCCCGCCTGGATCAGGGCCAGAGCTAGAAACCCGGTCTCCGGTGACTGGTCCAGCTTTCTTCTCACTGACCCCTGGGGGTGGTGGGCAGAGCCCCACTGACCCCCTGTGGGCTTGGAGAGCTGAGGGAAAAGAGAGAGGGGCTGGCGGGAGGACACGTTCCAGGGAGACCAGGAAAGCCTGGCCGCTTACAAGCCGGGGCCAAGGTCTTTGCAACACCTGCTCCAGATGGGGGCCCGCCGACGACAAAGGAAATGTGACAGGCCACACCCCTAAATAGAATTCAGTATTTCCATACACAAGATGCGGCGTGGACTCGAGCTACCGGTGATGATGGGAGAAGTGAACGGGAATTGGGGGAGGTCTGGTCAGGGGCGCTTTCCACAGGAGGTTGCCTCCTGAAGCTTCTCCATGCAACAGCAGGACAGACAGGAAGAGGGGGTGTTCCAGGTCTGTGGGCCACCTGGGGAGGAATACGAGCAGTGGGGAGGAGTTACACTTCTAGAATGTTCTATAACACGGGCCTCTCAGGGTGCCCGCTGGGAGGGGAATTCCACGGGGGTAATGGTCCCAGGTGAACCGCTCCCCTCTCCACCCCTGGCCGCAAACCGTCCACCCTTGTGAAAACTGAGGCTCCTTTGGGTCCCGGGTTACACACCCCAGAGAGCCCAGACACCCAGCATTCCCTCCAGAATATTGAATAGGAATCTTGGGGTGGGTGAAAACTGATGCGTAGCTAGCTCCCAGCCGGTTCTGGAGACCAGCGAGGGCTGAGAACCATGGACCCAAGTGCCATTCTGAGGTCTGTGACCTGTTCCTGGTCAGGGCCCTTATGAATACTTTCCCTTCCCTGTCCACAAAGCTCACATGGGCTGGGAGCTACTGACTTTCGCTTCACTTTGGGATTTCTCACAATTCAGACATGGTTTGAGTCACAAAGAACAATTGGATGAATTACTCTTCATCACACAACAGCAACAACAACAAAACGCCTGGTCCGAGGGGATGCAATTCCCATTATCACCACCCGGGGAGCACGTGTCTCAGCCCAAACCTTCGAATTTGGCTTTTTCAACTCTGTCTTTCCAAGGCCTTTGGCTGACAGTAGGCCCCCCTGAACGGTCTGCCTGGTGCCCTGGTTTCCTGGGAAAGCTGGGAGCTCTTCTCATTCTGTTTGCACATCCTGCAGGTAGATCACTTGCCCTATTCTGGGGGTGCTTCTCGGCTGTGGGTCTGGAGCTCTCACTCCTTCCGGAAGGTAGGGATCCAACGCGGTCTGTGCATCTTCCCCAGTGCTTGGGGTAACCACGAAGCCTCTAACCCTATGGTGTGAGTTAATCAATGGCATGAGCAGGACCTGAGAGAGGCAGAGCACGCTCCTCTCGACTCCAGCCACAGAAATTCTGACTTAACTGTTGAGATGTTGGTAGTTTTTAAGCCCGCCCCCAGGTGGATTTGTCACGGAGGCCCAGCTGCAAGTTACTGGCCTGGTAGGTGGGCCCAGCCAGGGCGGTGAGGAGGGTGGGAGGCAGGGGGAACACATGGGGTGGAGACGCCGAGGGTCCAAGAAAACTGGACCTGCTTCGCGGGCCGACAGCGCCACCCTGCCCCAGAGGCAGCCTCACCCCAGCACCCTCCAGAGGGAGCTTTCAGGGCATAAAAGGTATATGCTGGCCTTGGATCCTAGGGCCATGGGGTCTGTTCCCATGCCTGCTCCGCCCTGGCATTTCCTCGCGGCCTCCGTGCATAGGAAGAGTGGGGCATGAGGGCAGGAGAGGCAGTATTAGGGCGGGGACCCGATCAGCTCGCGTCGCCCCCGCCCCAGGCTGGAGTGCCCAATGCCCGATCTCACCCAGCCTCTGCACACTGGCGCATGGGGAGCTCACATATGTGTGGGGTGGGGGCCGAGAAAGAGCCCAGGTTGGGGAGCGGCGGGAGATCCCCTCTTGGGCATTCTGGCTAGGTGGCCCCCTGCACTTGGCTTCCCCATCACAGGGACTGCCGGCTTGCACCGAATGGTCCCTGGATCCTGCAGGCATTGACCTCCTTTCCAGAGTGAGGGTGCCCCCGGCATGGGCCTCTGGGTTTTCTAAACCTTGGGGGACTCCCCTGCGCCCCCGGCAACCCCAAACTCTCCCAGGCTGATCCAGGACGGGTGCCGTAAATGGGCCACCGTAAGCATGTACTCTGGTCCCACCTCGATCAGAGGCAGTGGGGTCTCTGGGCAGACAGGGTGGAGGGGGGGTAGTGGCCTTGCTGAAGAGGGCCCGGAGCCGAGAGGGGAGTTGAGTCCTCCCCCAGGGGCTCCTCCTGTTCCTGCCAGCTCTGGGGCAGTGGGCGGGGGTGGGGGACGGGCTGCCGCTGGAGAGATTAATGGCCTCCCTGTTGATCTGTGGCCCCAGGCAGCCGAGCTCTGAACTGCGGTTCAGCAGAGGCCTCTGGGGCGGTGGCAACGGAGCGCCCCTTCATCGTCCACCTGACACACGCTAGGCTGGAGGGAGATCAGATGCAAATGCCACCGCTGCTGCCATGGTGGTGAGTCCCTGGCTGGGAACATGGGTCAGGTAGGGCCTTGGAGCCAGGGCCACTTGGGAGGACAGTACTGAGCCCCGGGCTAGCCTGCGGGAGCCAGACGGGCACCCAGGTGACCCAGCCGTGGAGGGAAGCCCCCTGCTCAGCCTCGGTGGCCTCCCTCCCGCAATGGGGACACTTCGTGTTTGCAGTCGAGCGACTGAAGGCTTGGAAAGACATCCTTCTTAGAACTCGGAACCTTGGCGCTCGGGGCTTCAGCCTCAACCCTGGAGGGCTCGGGGAGATGGCAGGGGCGACCCGAGTCAGGGGCTCTCCCCGCAGGTGCCGGTGGGCGGCCTCGTGCCTGGAGGGAGCTGCACAGGGTGCGGGTGGGGCAATCCCCAAGCTCTGATTTGGCATCTGATTTTCTCCCTTGTTGGGCTGCCTGTTCCGACCCTGTGTCACCTTCCAGAGTCCTGCCTCCCCAGGGTCTCCTGGCTGCTGTTTGTCTGTAGAGCTCTAAACTTGGTTCCCTTTTCAAGAAATTCTCTCTGTCGCTTCCCCAAAGGGCTTCTTTGGTATCACTAGGAGGAGTCCCCGAGGTGAGCGCGGCAGAGGAAGGGCAGAGGAGTGGAAATTTCCAGCTGGGGCAGCAGGCTGTGGCCCCAGAACGTCACCGGTGCAGCCGGTGCAGCCGGTGCAGGAGAAGGTGGAGAACGGGGCTCGCTGCCAGCTTTGCCCTCAGCCTGCTGTGTGACCTTGAGAAGAGCCGAGTCTGTCTCTGGACTTGGCTTTGGGAAATGCAAACACGAGACAGACATTCCAGGCATGGGCTTCAAAGTCAGGGGGCTGAGGGCAAGGGTAAGTGCGGGAGCTGTAGCTGACCCCCTGCTCCTTCCAGCCCCCCGGGAGAGCCATGCTCAGGGGGAGCTGGGTGTTTGTATGCACATGCACACACACACACACACACACACACACACCCCACAAATACACACTTGCTTCCTCTTCCTGGTAGTTAAAGCAGAGGCACCCTGTAAGTGATGAAGGCAGACAAAAAGACGCACTTGACAAAGCGTAGAAGATGAGGCCGGCTTGGCCCCGAGCCAGGAGCATGTTGAATTCTCTCATGGTCTTTGTTTCCTGAAAGGCCTATCAATCAGGAACAGAGTCGTGCCAAACCCAGCCTGCGTGGGGAGTTGAGTGTCCTGCGCTCTGAAGTGAATAATATTTCAGGTCTCATGTCCGTGGACCATAGGCTTCCGACACAGTTAATAACATCATCGGGGAGTGGCCTCAGCCCTCAGATGCCTGCCCAGGGCGTGCGTGGGACAGGCCCTGCTGGGTCTCAGCTACAGCTGGACCCTTCCTGACCTGTCCTCCTCAGCACCCCTGGAGACTGCTGGGGGGCCCCATCCCTTCCCGTCTGTCTGCCCTGCGGCCCGATCTGATGGTTCACCCACCAGTCCCCAGAGCCCAGCCTGCCCCGGGCACGTAGTACGTGTCCACGAAGTGTGTGTGGAATGCACGCATGACTGGCCGACCAGAGGGCTGAATGACTGACGAGTGACCACCCGCAGCTGGCCCTACCACCTCCCGCTCCCCCAAGGGGCCAGGAGAGCTGCTGAGTGTTGCCCTCCGGGCAGGTGGCTGGGGGGTGGTGGACATGTGGTCACTCAGGAAGTCCTATCTCGGACCTGTCCAGGGGACAGCCAGCATTTCTTCCTTGGCATCGCGGTTAAGATCACAGGCTTTGGGACCAGCCAGCCCGGCTTTCAGACCCTGGCTTAGCTAATTGTGACCAACGGGACTGTGGGCAAGTCCCTCCTGAGCCTCAGTTTCCCCAGTGGAGAGACGGTTCCTAACTCTCCGTGGTTCCTTGCTCCCGACCAGTCTTTAACGAGCTGAGGCTGTTGATGATTGTTGCTGAGGCTCTTTCGGTGCTAACACTGGATCCGTGGCCCCTTCCCGGACCCCTCGAGGCTCCTCAGCCCTTTACTGCTTTCCTCTTTGTTCTTCAGTGTGTTTTCCTCAGGACACTGTTCAAGAGGATCAAGGGGTAGGGGTCCTCGGGGCCGCTCTCACCCTGGCCAGGTCTCAAGGAGAGGCCTGTGCCACCAGAGGCCCTGGCTTCAGACACACCTTAGCACCACGCAGACCTGGCCTGGTCCACCCTCGAGGAGGTCCCACCCCTGGGCCACGGCCAGCTCAGTGTGGGCGCCCCAGTCCCTTTGAGACGAGTGGAGGGGGGGTCTCTGGCTCCAGTGCTGGGACCGGGGAGGGTTTGTGAAAAAAGGGGCTTGATGACAGGTTTCCCCTTGGTGTATTTTTGAGTGTGAGGGCACGTGTGTGCGTGAGAGAGGGCGTGCACGCGTGCGCGTGCGTTCCTGGTGGTGTTGGAGCTGGGGAGGGGCCCGGCAGACGGTACGGGGGTGTGGCCCCAGCAGCGGGAGACCTGGGTACCGGGCTGAAGGCACCCTGCCTCCCTGCGGGCCCCTCTCTGGGCCTGGGCCCCTCGGCTGAGAGTAAGGGCCTGGGTCAGAGGATTCCATTTGCTCATCCCCTTCCAGTAGTTCTCCTCTAGAGGCCGAGGTGGAAACAGCTGGGGCAGGGAGTGAGTGTGTGAGGCACTGCGTGGGATAAGGGCAGAGACTCTGAGCCGCGAGGGAACACAGAGGCCCACGGTGCCCCATCCCCTCTCATGGCACTAGGGGGAGGCAGATACCCAGATTCCCTGCACAGAGCCTTGTGGACGGAGGGGTCTGTGGGGCCGTGGAGACTACCCGGCGGTGGGAAGGCAGCTGGATGGCTGACCCCGGAGGCCAGGCAGAAGAAGGGGAGGCAGGCTCCTGCCCTTCCCGAACCGCCCTCTCCGGGGAGTAGAGCGCCGACGTTCTGGGCCACCTGTCCACCCTCCCTGGAGTTCGGCACCGAGCCCCTTCCGCAGATGAGGCAGGATGTCTCCAGACCCTGGGGTCTCTGGACAAATTCCTGATGTCACCTCTCCCCAAATTTGAGGTAATTCCTGACAGTTTAGGAAGACCGACTCTCTTCTAGATCTGATATTTTCCCTCCTCTCAAACCATGCAGTGAAAACGCTATCAGGCAGGCATCGTGCCATGGGAGAGGCCCCGGAAGTGGGGCAGAACAGACGTGGGTTCGAAGCTTGGGTCTGTCACTGACTAGCTGGGCAGCCCCGGGCAAACCCCTTCGTGTCTCTGAACCTCAGCTTCCTCTTCTGTAAAACGGGGACTATAGTACTCAACTCATTAGAGGTCAAATGAGATCATGTATACAAACATGTCATAAAATGCTACAAAAACACAATGTGGATGTTAACTGAGTGGTGAAGCAATGTCAACCAAGGCTTTCATTGACTTGGGGACTGCATACTGTTTCGGTCGCTCGTTCAGCAAGATATTGAAGTATTTGAATATCAAGTGATGTGCCGGGCACTGTGTTAGGGGTTTTGACAAGCGTAAGTGGAAATTCTTCATGAAATGACAGAACATAAACCCGTGAAAGATTCTTCCAGTCTAGCGTTTCCCAGATGCCAGCCCCTAGTCTCACGCTAAGCTGCTTACATACAAATTACCTGGGAAATGTAGAATGTAGATCCCTGGTTCTGCAGCCTGGGATTTCTCTGTCTCCTTTGCCCTGCCTGTGCGTGCACGTGTGCGTGCACGCGTGTGCAGTTGTGTGGTTGAGTTTGGGAGCCACTGATCTAGTTCACTGAACAGTGGAATCTGAGCCTCACAGAGGGAGGATGCACTCGGAGGTCGGCAGATCACACGTCAAAGGCTTTGGGAGCACCCATACCTTTTACGCTTTCCACAGGGGCAAGGACGGTCATTCTCAGGTCTCTGCATAGAGGTTTGGTTTCTGAGGATGTGCCTCCGCAGAGTGCCCGGAATATGGGATCAGAAGGCCAAGATCTGTCATTTTAGTGGCTGCTCCCCTCTAGCAAGTCACTCGCTTCTTGAAGCCCCAATTTCCTCATCTGTCAAATGGGGCTATTGAGGCCTGTCTCATTGCGGGGTTTTCCTGCGAGCATGCTTTGAAGGTGGTAAGGCTCCACTTTTTAACTCTGGGAAGAGCCAGACCCAGATTGACTTTAAAAAAAAAAATTTTTTTTTTAACGTTTATTCATCTTTCAGAGACAGAGAGAGAGACAGAGCATGAGCGGGGAAGGGACAGAGAGAGGGAGACAGAGGGTCTGAAGCAGGCTCCAGGCCCCGAGCTGTCAGCACAGGGCCCGACGCGGGGCTCGAACCCACAAACTGCGAGATCGTGACCTGAGCCGAAGTCGGATGCTCAACTGCCTGAGCCACCCAGGCACCCCAGATTGACTTTTATAAGGAGAAATCTCACAGACTAAACTTCCTTCCACTTCCCCCAAGTCCAACTGGATCTAATGTGGAAAGATAATCCCCTCCAGGGAGTGGCCCCCTGCCCACCTGGCCGCGTCCTGCCGGTCTTTGGGTGACACCTGCTGGCCATGGCAGGTACTGCATCCTCCCCTACCCAAACAAATCTACAGCGAACACTTGCCCATCTCTTTGGACATTCACAGCCACACACACACACAGTGAGGTAGGTCAGTGTTATGCTCCCATTTTACAAACGAGGAAAGCGAGACATGGTTCTCCCAGTTCATGAGTGGATCTCTGACTGTGGACTGAATCCAGGTGGTTCAGCCACATCTCCTCCACACCCCTCGCTCTTAGCCTGGGCAGGATGGGGAATCATTCCCTCCTAGGCAGAGGGCACCTTACATCATCTTGAAATAGGAACTGGGATGAGAGGAGCGGCCAGGGTTGGGGGCTGGGTCTAGGCTGGTCAAGAGAGACTTAGGTTTGTGCCACACTAGGCAGGAGACCAGCACATCCGGCTGTTTTCCACCCCCGCGGGAGCTAGACTGAGGGCAGGGGCTTCGGCTGCAGCAAGATAGTCCGAGGAGCCCCAGAGAGGCCATTTGGCCAGGTCGTGAGGTGAGGGCTTTGGGACAGGCTGCCCAGTGAGCCGAATGCCTCTGTACCCAGGGGGCACAAATTCAGCTGTTTTAGGCAGTGGCTAGCCTGACGTCCAGTGCGTGTGTATGTGTGGGGGGAGGGGGCCATACCTGGCCACAGCTCCTTCTCAGCCAGGACACGTAAAGTGTGGTGACTGAGAATGAGGGTTCAGCCTCATTTTTTTAGAGATGCACACTGAAAGATCTACGGGTGTAATTATATAACGCATGCAATTTGCTTCAAAAAAATCCCTGGTGATGGGAAGTGGTGGGGGGCGGGAATATGGGAATAAAAAGGAAACAAGATTGGACACGAGTCAACAATTGTGGCCGTTAGAAGACGAGCACGTGGCAATTCGTTATACTCTTCTCTCTACTTCGGATGTGACATTTTCCTATATTAAAACCCTTTACAGAAAACGTGACAGCCGGAACACTACCAACCACCTCCAAGGGCGATAAAGCAGGATGAAGGCTCTGAAATCAGCCTGTCCAGCTCAAGGCTTGGGCATCTGATGTTTACTAGCTGGGTGCGTTGGACAAGTTACTTAATTTCTCTATGCCTCAGTTTCATTACCTGTAAAAGGGGGATGATGATAATTCTGGTCTTAGAGGATTGTTTCGAGGTTTAACTGATATTATGCATCTATAGTACTTAGAATAGTACGGGACCCACAGCAAGTGTTCAGTTATAACAATCATTATTATCAGGAGTGCGTGACTCTAGTTATAATTTGCCAAAAGGAAAAAAGCTACCTTGGCTGATTCAGACAAGCAATTGACCAATCCGTTCAGCTCCAAGGTTCTACCCAGGGCATCTGGAACAACACAGCGCTCGCCCCCTTGTTCTGGGTGTCTCAGATGAGTGGGCACACATCACAGAGCCAGGTTCTCTGGAAACCCCTTCTCCCAATGCCCGATGGCTGCTGTGTCCTTTTCCCTCCAGCTCGGCCTATCCAGGGTCTTCCTGTCATGCAAGCCCACCTCCTGCTTTGGTTTTCTCTGAGCTTAAGGAGCTTTCTTTACAGATTCATCAAATCTCAGCCCTAGATGGGGCATGAAGGGTCATCCAGCCCAGGGACGCTTGGGTGGCTCAGTTGGTAAGGTGTCAGACGCTTGGTTTCAGCTTGGGTCATGATCTTGCAGTTGATGGGATCGATCACCTGCCTCGGGGACAGCACAGAGCCTGCTTGGGATCCTCTCCCTCCCTCTCTCTCTGCCCCTCCCCAAGTCATTCCCCCCCACCTCAAAAAAAAAAAAAAAAGTCATCCAGCCCAGTCTGTGTGACCTGGGCCATGAGGACCACAGTAGACGGAGTATGGGCCCGGAAGTCAGGAGACCAGCAGCTAAGCCCTGCCCTAACACTCAGGCCAAGTGACAGGGGATGTCCTCCATCCACCTGGCCACCACGTCCTCCTTTGTGACACAAGGTGCTTGTGGCAAATGGTCTCCAGCCCCCTTCCCACTCCGATCTTTTGACTCGGCATGTGGGCCTCCCTTTGCTGCTCTCTGTACGTTTTCCCCACGGGGGTGCGAGCTCCCCCGAGGCAACACGTTCCATGTTGGGATTTCTAGGAACGCTGGGCGCTGCCTGCATGGAAGCTGGGAACTGACTCGCTGAAAGAATAAATACACTGACAAGATGCGGGAAGCGGCCAGCGACAGGACAGAGTTTTTAGACCAGGAGGTGCGGGAAACAGATCCCCAGATACCTCGCACTGTGTCCGCCACGTGGAGGTTCGCCACGCCCGTTAGCGTTTCCAAGGTTCTGGGCACCTGCTTACCTTCGGTCGTTCCAGTGTTTCCCAAACCTATCTGATCGTAACTCCGTTCTTGCGTATAACCTATTTCCTTCCCGTGACACGCTCGAGGAACGTGGCGTTCGATCTGTTTGCCTTTTCAGCTGGTTTTGTTCAACGTCAAGTCAAGCCTGGTAAAGATACTAAGTGGGGCGCCTGGGTGGCTCAGTCGGTTGAGCGGCCGACTTCGGCCCAGGTCATGATCTCGCGGTCCGTGAGTCCGAGCCCCGCGTCAGGCTCTGTGCTGACAGCTCGGAGCCTGGAGCCTGCTTCGGATTCTGTGCCTCCCTCTCTCTCTGCCCCTCCCCCACTCATGCTCTGTCTCTCTCTGTCTCAGAAATAAATGAACATTAAAAAAAATTCTTGGGGTGCCTGGGTGGCTCAGTCGGTTAAGCGTCCGACGTCGGCCCAGGTCATGATCTCGCGGTCCGTGAGTCCGAGCCCCGCGTCAGGCTCTGTGCTGACAGCTCGGAGCCTGGAGCCTGTTTCAGATTCTGTGTCTCCCTCTCTCTGACCCTCCCCCATTCATGCTCTGTCTCTCTCTGTCTCAAAAATAAAAACTTAAAAAATTTTTTTTTTTAAAAAAGATACTAAGCTCTTGGTGCCATCGCGGCCTGAAATTGGGACCTCTGGTTCCTCAGTCCCGTGTTCTCAACTGAGGTCTGTCGCCCTCCCTGGGGCCGTGAGGATTTCAGAGGCACGGACAGCCTTACCCCGTGAGTATGTATAAGTGGCAGCGTCTGACCCACAAGGTATCACATCCACCCACCGTTCAACAAATGTGTCTAATCGTGCTCACCTCCCCCGCCCCCCAGACAATCCACATCAGGGTCACGGGGCTGAGGGGAGCGTCTCGGCAGTAATTCACGGAAAGAGGCCCCGCTTTGAGCATATCGGCCAAGAAGGCCATCCAAGCCTTGGTCAACAGTACGAGAAGTTTAGAGACCTCTCGAGGGGGTGATAGTGCCTGTCCTCGGGGCTGCTCACGTCTGGAGGGTTGGGTCCATTCTGGTTCTAAGGGAGCTGGAGTCAAAGTGGCGTATGTGTAAAAAGGGAGACCGGGAGAGTGACGGGTCTGGAAATTAGCTCAGAAGAGAGGAGGTTGACGAAACTGGACTCTTCAGCCTGGCGGAAGGAAGGCTTTGGGGGAGGCCACCGTAGCTGTTCTCAAATATCTGAAAAGCTGTCGTCGGGCAGACACCGGGCACATCCTGAGCGCGACGGCAGACTGCGTTCGATAAAGAAAAGAGTGCGTACGTGATCACGAGTAGTAAAGTTAGAGTGGACTTCTGTTTGGGCAGGGAGCCCCTCGTCCCTGGAGGCATTCAAGCAGGGACTGTATTAGCACCTGTCCGGTGGTGTAGGAGAGCCTGTGGGTGTGATGGGCCGATACAGCCCGCTGTCCCCACACAGCGTCCTTGTCTACCCTTGCTGTCCCAAACAGCCTTTCGCCCACTGCCGCAGCACCCTGGCTCTGTCACTTTGACCTCTGGCAGGTGGATTGCCTGTTCAGAGTGACTGGAGGGGCTCGCTGGGGTGTTCCCCGGCTCTCGGGCTGTGAGGGGCATCTCAGCCCTCCATGCATATGGCCCCCGTCACAGTGACAGGAGGAGTGTTGCCCACAGAAGGGGTGTAGAGACCACTTGGGCAGCACTGTCTTCTATCCCCAGGATCCTCCTCTTTGTGGACCGACAGGTCGGGCCCGTTGTGAGATGGCCAGACTTCTCAGGAAGAGGACTTGTCATCAAGTTGAGGTCACTGCCACGGGCCCAGCCTGGACTTCCCCTTCACCGTGAAGGACAGTCCCCTGGGGGAGCTGTGGCATTTCTGAGTAACTTCTGTGTGCATAGCACTGTACAAACTCATAAATTACACACTGTCTCTGAAGCAAAGGATTGTGGGACGAGCCCTGGGCCAGAATCCAGAAAATCTGGTTCTAGACCCAGCTCAGCACCACATTGTGGCCTGAGGAGTGTTCCTGGGATGGGTTCAGGTTTTGCTGGACCCAAAACTTACACACCCCTTGGAGGGACTTCTTTAAGGAAAACAGTACAAGGTTATTATCATAATATTAGGCACAAATGCACGGAGTTCCTTAGAATGATAAAAAGGAAAGTGCAACAAATTATAGATCTTGAAAAAATTCACAAATACCACAAACATCACAAAATCTGAACAGTGTTTGTGTCCACTGCCCGACACACCTCTATAATGCTTTTTTTTTTTTTTAATTGTTACAATGTTGCACAGACTGGCTTCTGGCTCCACGCGAACACTTTGACCCTTTTTCTCCACGATGCACGCACGCACGCACGTACCTCTCGGGCAGGCCCCTTAGTGGGTGGGCTTATTGTGATACAACTGGGGCCCTGCCATTCTGCGGGACACAGCCCCGCGAGCAGGTGCGGTATTCACGGAGTAGGAGTATTCATGAAAGCCACTCTCCACACCGGGATGGCTACACCCTCCTGCCTGTGCAGTCCAGAGATGTATCTCACCAATCCCAAGTCAGATGGGGCTCTCTCTCACTCACACCCCCCGAATGCACATCAGACCCATCCAGAGTGGAAAAGAGGAGCGATCGTAACGGATCACGCTTAAAAACTGTTCTCCCAGAGTACCGACGGTGGCTGACCGTGTGAGCACGTGACCCGGGCCCTATAGGACCCAGAAGCTTGGGCTGTGTTAGCTCCGCGGTATATCCGCCTCTGGGACACCACAAACCTCCCTGGGCTTCAGTTTCTTCCTCTGTATATCGAGCAAAAACAGTTCCAGGCCCACCTGTCTATTTGTTGGCGAGGATCTGAAATGAATACGCACTGAAGCCTTTGGATCCTGAAGGCCGTGCTCAATGACTAGGACAATGAAGCCGACGGTGACGCTGGCTGAGACCGGCGTTCGGGTCAGAACTCCCGCAGGCTCTTCTACCCTGCCAAGTGCTCACCTTCCAGGCCACAAGCTCCAGGTCGAGAATTACGAAGCTTAAGGCTTTGATTCCGGTTAAGGGACATGCCTCTCTGGAAGGCATGACCCATGACGTTGTAATCAGGTCTTTGAAACTCTGTGAGGATGAGCTCGTCCAGTTGTCGATCAACATTTACCAAGTGCGCCGGGTGTGAGCAGGCACCGGGCTAGGCTCGGCAGGTGCAAATCCAAAGGGAATGTGTCCCGAAGAGGACACAAGTCAGACACGTGCATGGATAGCCACAGCACGGGACGAAGAAATGAGAGCCACAGGCCGTGCTGACACGGCCAAGCCAAGCTAGGCAAGCCGAGCTAGGAGGAGGGCTGGCTGGGGCTGGGGCTGGTCCTGGAGAGCTGCCGTGTCTGGCCAGGCCTCGCGGCCAGAGAGGGCTCACACAGGTGGAGAAGGGGCACTGTGTATTTGAGAAGGAAGGAGTGGAGAACAGCACGACCCCCCCCCCCCCCCCCCCCCCCCCCAGACAGAAACGTGACCATGAGCTTCAGCTCGACAAAATTTGGACTTCAGGGAACCTCTCTGGGTTGGCTTCTCGGCCCATCTGGGAGTTGTGAGCTGAGAGAGAACAGCCAGAGGGGGGCCATGGGTACTGGGGGGGCTCCGGCCTTGCTGGGGGCTACTGCAGCCCCTGACCAACCGTCCCGAGACAGTGGCGTGAAAAAGAGCAGTGAGACCCCAGAGATCCCATCCGTGGGGGAGAAATCCTCTGGGATTTAAGCCTGGAACCGTGATGTTTCAATCCAACGCATTGAGAGCGTAAAGTGGTACCTACCACATACCTAGACACCCCCCTAGACAAGCATATAGAAACGCGGTTTAAGGAAAGCCTGGGTAATTTAAGGATATATG
This sequence comes from Panthera leo, assembly GCF_018350215.1. NCBI lineage: Eukaryota > Metazoa > Chordata > Mammalia > Carnivora > Felidae > Panthera > Panthera leo. The sequence continues at coordinate 15,580,933 of NC_056688.1, read as the reverse complement.
CTACCTTTTTATGTAGGCATCACTACTTATGAATTGCAGTGATTCATCTCAAAAAAATGGAAATATTTTAGATGTACGTGCATGCATTTGAAGCGAAACTATTTGTGTGTGTGTGTGTGTGTGTGTGTTTGTGTGTGTGTGTTTGCTTCTGAGTATCTATGTATGAAAATTTGTATCTCTTTGTTTCTTTGCGTGTATGTTTGTGGATACGCACACACCTCCCTACATAGAACAGGACTGGGACATTACATATCTGTGCTCACCTCACCTCTGGTGTTAGGAAAGGATCTTCTTCATGATTCTTGCTCAACTCATTTGGTGAGGAAACTGAGCCCAAAAAGGCAAAGTGACTTGTCTGACCAAGATCACACAGATGGCTAGGGTGGCCTAGAGGAGATTAGAACCCAGGATTTCTGATTCACAGTCCAGGACTCTTTCTATAACATGAAAATCAATTACAAAAAAAAAAAAAAAAAGGAAATCCTTATTTGTTTTTTTCCCTTCCAGTCAATGAGTTAGTGCGAAGAAGGTCAATCCTGAATTAGCTATATAACCCCAAATGTTAAGTTTTCAACATTGATCTGGCTCAGTATCAGTTTCTTTTTATAAAAACCCTATCTATACTGAAGTTGTTAAAGAATTGCAGAGCACATATGAAGGCTTTGCTAAAATAATTATATGCCTTTGTTTTTGAAGGAAAGTATCCAAAATATAGAAGCTGTTGTTTGAATTCAACAATAAAAGCATGTGTTTCTTCTCCTGATGGCTCTAGTCCTAGCAAGGCAAAATAATACCCCCCAAATATCCATGATTAACCTGAATTGGAGAGGGCTCTCGGTGCCTTCATATAGCTGCTTCAGCTAGAATTGGTAACACACACACACACACACACACACACACACACACACACACCCCAACCACGTTATCACCCAGCATCCTGATGTAACAGAATATTGAAGTTAATCACTGTTTTTAAATGAATCCCACACATTTGAGGCTTTGGTAAAAATAAATAAATAAATAAATAAATAAATAAATAAATAAATAAAATAAAGGCATCTGCATAGGAGCCAACGCAGAAATTTTGGACTACACTCAAATTGCATTTGGGCACAGGTGTGCTGTCAAGTGTTTACACTTACCTGTACACATGAATGTTTGCCTGGGCAACTGTGTTTGTTCTCACTTTGGTGTGCAAGTATTTGTGTGTGGGTGTGAGGGCTTCCATTTAATCGGGGACTGAGAAGGAATCGTCCCTTTCAACAAAATAAAAAAAAAAATAGCTCCTCCCGAATGAGCAACGGAGTTCAAGTGCACGTGGGGGAACCGAGCCGCCCCCTCTCTGGCCCTGAGACTCACTTCTTCCTTGGGGTTCACTTGCTAGGATCCTTGATGATTCTGTCAAGCTAGTTCCCGACACAACTGCAGTTGAGAGGGGACTTCTGAACACATCTGAGCCAGATTGTCATTTTCCACAGATACTTTCCTAGATGCTAAGGAGGGACAAAACAGCTAGAAAATGGAAAACACAAAAAGCCTGAAAGTGGGGGAGACCACTTTCGGGTCCTTCCCTTGCTGGCGGTTTCCCCACACGCTTCCAGTCCTGAATGCACCTTCCTTCCGTGTTTCTGTGACCTCTGGCTTTGTCAAAGCACGGAGTATGGGGTGTTATCCCAGCATCTCCCCGGTAAAGCGATTCTCTCTCCCACCCCTGAGCAAAGCCAGTAGCATCAGTGACATGTGTACCTGTGTCTACGACGTGTTGGCCCCTGGGCTTGTCTTATTTGATCCTTATGCCAGCTCCCCGAGGTAGAGGCTGGGGCGGTCCCCACTTTACAGGTGAGGGAACCGTGGCTTGGCGCACATAAATTCCCCCAGGGTGCACGGCCCGTGAGTGGCAGAGTGGGGCTGGGAACTCAGCTCTGACTCCAAAGCCACGCACTTAACCGTGACATGCTGAAGCCTCCTTGCCCGGAGCATCGCCAGGTCGGCCCTCCCCACCTGCCCACCCCCTGTTCCCACACACGTGCCTCCTGTTCACGGAATAGCCAGACTGTAGTTACTGACACAGTGAACGACCTCATCCTGCAGGTAACACTCGGACCTCTATACACAGCGCTGTGATCCCTTAAGGGCCGGCAGGTGTAACCTACATAGATGAGACATCCAGGTTCCAGGACGTACTTCAGGTAAATGGAGAAGGGAGGAGCCTCTTCTCTCCTTTCAGCATATGGGACCCAAGCAGCTGTACGCAACCCCGCTGAGGGCCTGTCCCCTGCCAGCAGACACTTTTCATCCTGTCTGATGGAGCAGGTTATTTTAGGCATGGCCCGACCAGGTGCTCTGGGTCAATAGGCTTAGTTTGAAATAACTGGGTTCTTCTCAGCGACTGTCTCCTTTAGAAGGGAAGGGACATGACGGGAGAATGAGCCCAGCAGGCTGGGGGCGGTGAGGGAGGGGAGCTAAGCCAGAAGTGTGACGACATCTGGGCTCTGTCACTGCCGGCATGACCTCAGGTGGCTCCGTGTCTTCCCCCACTCTGGGCCTCAGTTGTCTCTTCTGAAAGCAGAGGGTTGGGCTGGGTCCTCTGGAACACCTGTTGCAGTCTACCCCGCGTCTCCGTTCTCCGCCTGTTTCTAGAGGATGAAACCCTCTAGTGAAAAAGCATCCGCTTCAGAGAGGTGACCTAGCATCGTAAGGCTGAGCACCAGGGAAGGCGGCGCAGGGCAACGCGGGGAGCTCTGCTCCCGAGTCACGAGACCCAGGTTCCGGTCTCATTTGTGAGGCAAAGCGGGGGACCTTGAACAAGCTAAGCTTCAGCGTTCTCCCCCCGTTTTCAAAGAGGGTGATAAAGCATCAAAGTGCTTGTGAGGATTACACAGAGTAAGTGCAGGTGAGAGTCCTTTACACCCTTAAAGCACACGCTACAGAAAAAGTCAGTGCACCTGGCACTTCCTTAAAAAGTTAAAAACGCAATGACCGTATGAGCCAGGCATTCCACCCCCAGGTGTAGGCCCGGCTGAGTCGAAAGCAGGGTCTCCAAGAGGTATTTGTACGCCCGTGTTCAGTGCAGCATGACTCCCAGTAGCCGGAAGGTGGAAACGACCCAAGTGCCCCCTGACAAATAAGCAGATAAACAAAATGTGGTCAGTGCATGCCGTGGAATAGTATTCAGCCAAGAAAAGGAGAGAGATGCACCTGCTAAAACAGGGATGAGCCTCGAAGACATAACGCTAAGTGAAATCCGTCGGATGCAAAAGGACGAATACTGTAGGATTCCACTTCCACGAGGCCAAGTGAGAGAGACGGAAAATTAGTGATGCGCAGGGGATGGGGGGCAGGGGAGGATGGGGAGTTATTGTTTAGTGGATACACAGTTTCTGTTTGGATGATGGAGAAGTTCTGGAAACGGATAGCGGTGTTGGTCGTACAACATCGTGAATGTACCTGATGCCGCTGCACGCTTAAAAATGCTTAGAATGGTAAATTTGCTTATGCAGATTTTAACATATCAAAAAAGTAAACGCACGCTTTCAAACTTTTAGCTAAAATGTCTAGAGATATCTTGGCAAAACCCGGGAATGAGGAGACCTACTTCTTCGGTCTGAACTTAGGCAAGACATTTCGGGGAAGTACATTTTCTTCCTCTGTCCAATGGAGCTAACCGCAGCCCCTCTATCTCCCTCGCCCCTCCACATCCCCCTCTGCCTGCACACCTCAGAGAAACGGGTCGAAGCGCGCCAAGCCGAGCAGCCAGAGCGGGTCGAGGCGGCCTCCCTTATGCTTCCTGAGAGGCGGTCCAGTCCTGTCTCGCATCCCATTCTCAGGGCTACCGTGGCCCCCTTCTCCGGGTCCTGCGTGGGCCCTTATTCTGCAATCACCAACACAAGGAGGGCTTCCTAACCACAGCAGCCTTGTCACACAGCAGACCTGACTCGGCCCTGCCTTTGTCCCCAGCGCCAAAGCCGGTGCCTGGCGCACAGCAGGTCCTCCACATTCATTTTGGAACTGAGATGCCCTCACTCAAGCCCCATGGAATCCCATGCCAACTCTAGGCAGATTGGTATAAGGAAGAAACCAATTTCTGCTTGCTGAGAAAGCTATGCGGGTGGGGTAGGTGAAGCTAAAGGAGGAAGATACACTAGGTAGAACAGACATTAAACTATTTATTGCAAATAATTGTGCCAAGTGCTGAAGACAATTGGGAAGTCGCGCTGGGGGGGGGGTGGTGAGGGGGGGGGGTTGGCTGGGTTCAGCCCCGGCTCCCCAGGGGCCAGGCTTGCAGACCTAGAGGTTGGAAGGGCACGCAGCTTTGAGCTTTGAGGTGGGGAGTAGCTCCGGGGGACGCCAAAGGATCTTAGTCTGGATTTTATTCAGAGCATCCATGGGTAAACTGAGTCCGCAAGAGGCAGGCAGCATTCGCCCCAGGTGCCGGGCCGGGAGACACAGGGCCTCCTTGGCCCGAGCATGGCGGGCCCTTGGCGCACGTAGGACACATGTCACCCTCCGAGCCGGCGGGCGGCGGGGACCCCTGGCTTCTCGGACGGCGAACCCGGGCCGGGGGCCGGCTGGTCCCGGCCCCCGCCCCCGTCCCCGGGCTTGCGGGGCCGGGGGCCGGCTGGGCCCCGGGCTCGCGCGGCGCTCACCACCCGGGGTGCCGCGGGGGGGCGGGGAGAGCGGCCGCCTAGCCCAGCCCCGCGGATGACAGGAGCCAGGGAGCCGAGGAGGGAGGAGCCGCCGCCGCCGAGCGCTGGGCTCAGGAGCAGAAAGAGCGGGGCGCGGAGTGCGGGCGGCTGGGAGCGCGCTGAGCGGGGGAGAGGCGCTGCCGCACGGCCGGCCACAGGACCACCTCCCCGGAGAATAGGGCCTCTTTATGGCATGTGGCTGGTAACTTTCCTCCTGCTCCTGGACTCTTTACACAAAGGTGAGACCCGCGCGGGCTCCAGGGCGGCGGAGGCGGCGGAGCCGGGGTGCGCGCGGGTGGCGGCGAGGCGGGGCGCCCGGCGGGCTCCAGGTGCCCGGGGGCGGGGGGCCGACCTCGGTGCCCGGTCCGGGGTGGGGCGCAGCGGGGGCGGGGCCGGCACTCGGAGAGAGGTCAGGGGAGAGGGTGCCCTCGACCGCGCCGCCGGCCGCCCGCGCCTGCCGTTTTGGGGCGCGCCCGGAGGGGTGGTGGGGGACGAGCCCCTCGTCTCCCCGCGCCCTGCCGGGCCGCGGTTTCTGCCCGGGACCCCTCCCCCAGCCCCTCGCCCGCCTCCTGCGGCTTGGTGGCGCCGGGACCCCGGGGTGCCCTCCGAGCGGAGGGGTCCTCAGGCCGTGACTGTTGGTTGGCCCGGGAGTCCTCGCTTCTTCGGGCCTCGGACTCCGCGGCTCACTCCTCCTCTGCCGCCCTGCGCCCCTCCGCCGCCCCGGACCCCCAGCGCCGCACCGCAGGGCGCTGATCCGCGCCCGGGCCCGATGCAGGGCGGGGAGAGCTAGGGGTGCCGACAGCCGGGGTCTCTCGGATGGCAAGTTTGTTCTCCAGACCCAAAGGTCGCCTTCCCCCAGCCCCACCTCACCCCCCCCCCCTCCCCGCCCCCGGCACTAGCCGCGGCTTCGCTGCGCCGCCTGAGCCACCTCGGGCAGCGCGCCCCAAGGTGCGAGACTCTCCGCTTCCGCGCCGGGTCAGCCGGACACGGGGACAGTCTTCAGTTTGGGGGGGGGGGGCGTGTCGCTTTCCCCGGAGAGAAGGCGTTGCTAGGGGTGGGTCCAGGTGTCCGGCTTGTCCAGACCTGCCGCTCGGGCGCCGCGCACCTGATCCTCGAGGTAGCCGGGACTGGGGGTGGGGGTGGGGAGGGGGCAGACATTCCTGACCGGAGGCACCTGGGCACTGAGTCGGGACCGGGCTGTCGCCGGCGTTAGGGCTTCCAGGCTATGGCAGAGGACGTGCCCCCGGGCGCGCAGATGGCGGGAGATGAGGCGGCCGAACTCCGCGCCCTTGCGCAGCGAAGCACACACGCTCGTACCAGCTCGGCTTTACCTGTTCAGCCCTCTAACTTTTCTCCTCCGCGCCCTGGGGGCGGCTTCTCCCCCCTTTGCCCCGCCGGGGGCCCCCGCCGAGCCGCAGCTCTTGACCCCTAGGCGATGGGGGAAGGGCAGTCCAGCAGGGGGTTGGCGCTCCGGGAGGGGTCTAGTTTTTTCCCCGTGCGGATGCCCCAGGGTCTGGAGTCTGCAACCTGCCGGAGCTGACGGCAGTATCTCGTGGCTTGGGGGTGGGGGTGGGGGTGGGGGGGCGGCGGCGCGGGGAGCAGGGTGACCCTTGTTTTATCTGTAAAGCCCGGTCAAGGCCAGAATGAAGGCCCAGGTACTGCTGGGGTTTGCCTAGAGATCGGGGTGCGGGCGAGAGGTGGCCTCTGAATCGTGGACAAAGTAGTTGAGTTTCTCAGACCCAGCGGGGGCCCACTGGGTGACACGCCAAGCCAAGGCTGGTCTAGGTTGGTTAACCCCTTGTCCCCCGCTCAGCACCCTCTCCTCCCACTTTTGCGGAGCAAGAAGCCAGTCTCCTGCGCCAACCCCCCCTAACCCCCTCCCCACACCCCACTCTCCTTCTCCCCAGGCTCTTCCTGCCTCCCTCCGCCCCCGCAGGCTGGCTCGGCTCGCAGCTTTAATTACATTAATATTAAAAATACATAAGGTGAGGAGCGGCAGCTTTCTCTCTCTCGCTAGTTCTCTCTCCACCCCCCACCCCCTTTCCATTTTGTCAGGCGAGAAAGCACAGGCCCAAGGTTCTGCCACACTCTTGCCCAGCTTTGTCCCCGCAGGGCGACCTCACTCCTTCCAGAGGACTCCGTTCCCCAGCAGTGGATGTCCCTCAGCAAATACCTGAAGGGCCCCGTCCTCCCCCTCCCAGAAGCCGGGCATTAATAAATGAAGCCTGAGCTATTTGATAGGGAGGAAAGCAGATGGGGGCTGGGGGGAGGTGGAGAAAGGCCCAGAAGGGACAGGACAGCCTGAGGGGCAAAACCCTTTCCAACTTGAGAAGGAAGTTGCCACTGGCCTTGGGCCTAGGGGGAGGCTGGAGGTGCCAGGTGAGGCGGGACCTCAGCGGCCTTTCGGTCTGCACGGCCCTGGCGGCCCTGCCGTTCAGAGGCTCCAGCATCTGTGTCGGGCACCAGGGCGCCTCGCCAGACAGGCCTTTCTTTCCCTTCGTGCCTTAATTGGGTCTTAGGTGCCAGGCTGGTCCCCAGGGCCTGTTGTGCTTGGGGTGGCGTGGTGGCGGGGGCCGACAGAGGCGGCTGGGGGAAGATGTGTCGCCGTGAGAGCAGGGAAGATGGGGTTGGGTGTATTTTCTCTCTCGTTGCCAGTCACCCCCACGGCACCAAGGAAATGTAAATGTGAACGTTCGAGCCTGTTGCAGAAAACAATATCCTCTTGCAATAATTTGTACGTCCATCTGTGAGGAGCGGGAGGAGGCAGAGAGAGAGCGGAGAAGAAAACAAAATGGGATGGAGCGTCCTCTGGATGGAATTAAGCAGTTATTGAATGTGTTTTAAGCTTCTGTTACTTCCATTCCTCTCGAAATACCTTTTTTTTGATGCCTGAGCTCAGGCCGATTCCCCAGAACTGAACTGGGAAGGTGTTTTAATAATCGATTATCGAGTCTCCAATAACTGCCTTATTATTGCCCAAACAAATCCGGATTTGGGCAGCCAGATGAACCCCAGTGAGGCTCTCTCCGTTGTTACATCCAGCGGGCCAGCATCTGTGTTGGCTGCATTTGCATTTTTACTGTGTAGAAAAACAAGCTTCCCCGGCACTAAAATTCCTGTTTTCTAAAAGCCAAAATAATGGGTTGCATTGATTTTTTTTTTTTTTTTTCCATTTCCCACCCCAACCTCTCGGATGGGGACTCATGGTTCTTCTCTCTTGAGAAGACTGAATTAAAAGGCTTCGTCAAGCCATTAAGAAAATCTCTAACACTCTGTTCGGTGTCTAATTAGAAGGGGGGTGGGGTGCGCTGGGGGAATGTGTTTTGAAAATCTTGAAATGGCAGACACAACTTAGGAGCAGGTGAGGGACTGGCGAGCACTGGGAGGGGGTAGGTGGGCGTAGAGGCCCCCGTCGCTAGAATAACGTGGCGGAGAACCGAATTGCCATCATGCCCGGTGAAGCTTTCAGATGCTTCGTATTTCTGGCCATCAAAGTCAGCTGCCTTTAATATATTTCTGCAGCAGAATGGGGAGCTCAATTAGAAACAAAAAGCAAGTAAGCAGTTGACCCAAAGGCAGTGCTTAAGTTGAGCAGATCCCAGGAGACTGGCTGGAGAGGCTTGTTTTTCTTAGACTGAGGAACGGGGAGGAGGTGGGCAAGCCAACGGGCGTTTGGCCCAACCGTGCTTTGCTAAACAAGCAAGCCCCCAAGCAGGCAGGCTGGGAGCCCCCAGATACCGGGCAGGAGTCTGCCGAGAGCATCTCTTGGGTTGTTGGCCTTTGACGGGGGCGGTGTGGACCTCTGGCCCCATTTACCTTCTCCATGTCTTCAGGAACCCCATCCTTGTCACTTGCTTGGTACCCCGCTCAGCCTGGTGAAGGTGGATTTTATTTGTGGTTGAATTGAAGGGAGGGTGACTATTCAGAGCGCCTTTTTTTTTTTTTTTTTTTTTTTCCAAGGATAGAGCTACCAGGCTGAGAGAATCTTTCCTCCCGTGTGATCTTGGAAGAAGTGTTTCTTGGAGACTTTTGAAGTAGTCTAGGGGAAGAGCCCCCCAAGTTCCCAAAGTGCTTTCTCAGCCCCTACCCCAGTAGGTCTAACTAGGACCCAGGTGCCTGAACGGGGTGAGCCACAGGCAACAGAGATGACAGGGTGCCAGGAACCCAAGGGCAGGCCCTAGATTTGCATATGATTTGCATGCTGACCTAGCCCGGCCTAGAGCCTCGCCCTCTCTGTGTGAGTAGCCTCTTGATCTCAGCCTCAGCAGCAGCTGGTCACTTTTTCCTTGCGTGGCATGGGTGTGGGGCAGGAGTGTGAAGAAGGACCATTGCTTCTGGCAGTGCTCCTCTCTTGCCTGAGTTCGAGGCCCACAGGGGCTCGAACTGCTATCGGGGTAAGATGAGTGCTGGTGGGCTGGGACACCTAAGGCAGGCCAAACTTGGGGTGTGGGTTGTCCCTCTCGGGCTGCAGGAAGGAGAGCATGAGGAGAGGGGGCCACACCTGCTGTGGAAATCCAGGGTCAACACCAGACTTCCGGTGAGCGCACCCTCAGAATGCAGGAAGCCGGGTGCTGAGGGCTGTGGGCAGAAGCGAGAGAAGCGGTGTGGATGGGAAGAGGTATGATGGGAAGCAGAAGGCTCTTTCACCCTCCTGGTTTGTCCACTTCCAGCTCGGGATGGGGCCGTGGTCTCTGCGAGATTAGGGGAAATGCCCCGGGGCTGCTTATTCTGACCCTGGGAAGGCAGGTGCGGGGTCACGGAGGGAAGGAGGTGGCCAGAGCTGGGAGGAACACTTGAGAAGCAAGCATTTAGGGCAGCCGGAGTGTTCCTTCCCAGGGAGCCAGCTGGGATGTCTGCAGTGGGAATGTGGCTTCGGGAATGGTTTCGTCTGCATTTCCGGGGCAGGAGCAAATCCTGGCCAGGCAGGTGCAGCTCGAAGGCCTCCCAGAGTTGTTTTTTTTCTGCCTCTCTAATGATCCTGGAGGGCCCTGGTTCACCTGGAGCCCACAGAGCTTTCTGAAGGAGGTGGTGTGGAGCCCTAAGGCATTGGGTGGAGCCTGGGGGAGGGCTGGAGGTAGAGAGGGGGAGGGCCAGCAGGCAGAGTTTCAAGCTCCTCCCTCCCCAGTTCTTTCAGTCAGAGCATTTTATGTATCGGAGTTGTAAAGAAAAATAAAAAAGATCGCAACTCACCAGTGTGGTGGAAATTTGGAGTCAAAGCAAACCCTTCATTCACATCCCGGCCCCGCACTTACTAGATCTGTGACTTGGGGTCTCCCTGAGCCTCACTTTCTATTAATTGGGATTAAAGCCGATCATACACATAAACTAGCCAGAATGCAGTTGGTACTCAATAAATACTGACCTCTTCTTTTTTTCCTGCACTGCTCCCGCTTTCCTCTCTCTGCCCATACCTCCAAATAGATCATCGGATCCTGTCCTGAGTAGTTGACTCAATCAGCTTCAGTCTTGGCCAGCCACCTGGCTTAGATTTGTAGCAGTAAGAAAAGCTGTGTGGTGGCTAAAAGGGGACATCACGGCTTCCTTCTGTCACGTAGCCCAGTAGCCTGGAGGACCCATCCTCCGCGAGATAGCGGAGGCCATGCAGGCACCTGGGTGTCCCTGGGGAGCCCGGCACACCCCTTTCCCCAGCCACAGCTAGGGCAGCAGAAAAGGGCAGAGGTTGGCTCCGGACTTGGATTTGAGGGTGAGGCGAAGGCCAGTCACACACGCCTGCTGAAGGAAGGCCACGTTGGTTATTAAATCTGTACCGTGTAGCCGAGCAGAGTAAGAACTACCCTGGATTTCATGACCTAAAGCCTATGTGAATGGGCTCCGCAGGAGAAGCCCCCATGCCTTTTGGCTGGGTGGATTTCTGTGTTTCTCCCTGGTGGGACGAACCTCGCTGTTTTTCAGGCGGTCCCCTGACAGCCCACGACCTTGGGGGTCCCTCGGCCACTTCTCCCTTTATGACCCAGTCAGCTAGCTGCAGGGACGCGGCGTATGATCCAGAGGTCAGGTGCTGCCCATGGCAGGCTGCGGCCTCCGGGCTCCACGAGTGTGGGAGAGGCTGGGGGCACGACAGCCCGTGTGCCCCGTTTAACAGATGTTTGTCCAGTGCTGCTTTAGCGTGAACAGCATTAGCCTCGGGTGCCACCCGTGCCATCCAGCTGCTACTCCCCTCGTCCGTTCAGCCCCACCTCCCCGTGTCCTCGCTCTTCGTGATGCTGGCATTGACAGTTTCCAAGGTCACCACCTTTATTAGGAACCGAGTTATTCAAATGCTAGTAGCACTTCCATTACTGTGTGTGTGTGTGTGTGTGTGTGTGTGTGTGTTGGGAAGAATGTCGTCTGCAGACCTAGATGACAAAGCCCAGCCTGATTTAGGCAAGTCACCTAAGAGGTCATGTGTCTCTGTTTCCTCATCTGTGCAATGGGGGGAATGACCCCTGTCCTGACTGTTCCGCAGGGCACCTGTCCTTGCATGTGTGCAGGAAGGATGCGGGGCCCATCATCATGTGATGATGCTTTGTAAACCAGACAGGGCAACAGAGAAACACACACGTGTAAGAGCCACAGTAAACCACTTTTATAGCCTTATAAATCCTTTGCTGAAACGTGAGGTGTAATTACTGTCACTTCATCATCTAGGAACAACGAAGGTCTCCCGGCTGTGTGTGGCTGTCTCCCCACTCCTCGGGCCCCCCACATATGGAGAATTTTGCCAGCGACATGGGGAACGGCTGACAGGGCACAGCCAGGCTGGCAGTACTCTTCTGGGAGCAGGCTTGGCATCGTCCCTGTGGCTCCGGTGTCTGGTGGGAGTGGGAAGAGCCTACCTCTGCTCCCTCCCCAGGTCCTTGGGTGTGAGTTGCTTCCGTTAGTCCTCTGGACACCCTTCGGCAAGGGTGATTCTCCCTGCAGAGGATGCACGGTCTTTTGTGGGAGGAGCAGTAGGCATAGAGTCTTATCTTGTGCGACCTCGTTGGAGGTGACGGCAGTTACTGGAATCCGGGCCCTGAGAGCCCGGCTGAGTCAGGGTTATGGCCACCCTGCTTCTGGGATGGCCTTCCACAGCCATGGGGTCTGAGGGTTGGGGACCTGCTTTGCGGTGTGAGAGAGAGAGAGTGAGCGAGCGAGCGAGCAGATGACTGCCATGGGCTAAAGTCTTCCGGGTTGGAAGGCAGCTTTGAGGACGCGGGATCCAACCCCTAGTCGGATGTGTGACCCCATGCAGGTTTCCCACTAGACCCACTGTTCTTCTGCTCCGGCCCTTGCAGCCACAGGAAACCCCTTCCTCTGAAGGCAGCCCCTTCCGGCCACACAGTTCTATTACAGAGCTCGTCCTTAGGATCCGCGGTCTGGGTCCTGTACCTTCTGTTCACCGGCCTTGGTTCTGTGTTTTAAGCACAGGGGTATAGGCGAAGCCCTCTTCTGCTGGATAACCCTTTGGCCCTCTGCAGACAGACGTCTGCCCATCGGAGGCCTCTCCTCTGGGTATCCAGCCCCTCTGGTTCCTCGAATGCTCCCTCATCCACGTCATTTCATTTCTCCGTGAGGCTCCTTTATTCCTCGGCTGCTGGGCTCTGTAAGTGGGGTGGCCAGAATCGAAGGAACAGTAGAGACAGGGGTCAGGTCCCAGCCAGGACACTGGGTAGCTGTGTACCTGAGGTTACTTACTCTGTGCCCCCGGCTCCCCATCTGTAAATGGAAGAGATTGGACAAAATAATCTCTTAAGTCCCTGAAGCGTTAACAATCTAAATCTGGGAATCTCTAGGGACAACTGTGCTGTCTGAGCCGACTCCCTAGAAGGACCTTCTGGCCGTAAGAGGCCTTCCCTTCCCCAGGCCTGTCTAGAAGGGGCTGGGAGATTAAAGAGTCTGTTTGACTGTCAGCTGTTGGCTCATAGCTTCTGGAGCCGGTGGGGAGGGGCCTTATAGGTTGGAAGATGACTGATCTTTGCTGGGTCTCACAGGTGGCTGGTTGCAGGAAGTATGTTTGTGCTGAGGATCTTAAAAGACCAAAATCAGAACCGAAAACCGAGGTTTCTGATGGGGAGGTAGAGCCCCTGGGTGCTTGGAGCTGTGCTGCTCAGTGGGGGGCGGGGAGGGGGTAGGACTGCTTCCCTAGGGAAATTTGGAGCTGGAGGGCGGGCATTTAGTTGTGGGAATGGGGGGTGCACTAGGGATGAAATGTTGGAAGCCCGGGACGATCCCAACTCAGTAAGAAATGTCATACCCCAAATTGCTCTCCATCGGAAACCCCCTGATGGTACGTTCACACCCTGGAGACGGTCTGAGTCTAGAATGTGTGATGCCCATTGAGGGATAGCGGCCGGAAGGGAGGGAGGCCTGGGTTGGACGTGTAGGTCTGCCACTGTTAGCTGCGTGAAGCTAGGAGATTGCTTCACCTAACGTCCTGTGTTCTCCTCTGTACAATGGGGTCTCGTGGTTAGAGGTGGTTGTAGGGGTTCAATGAACAAAAACGCGGGGGAAGGGCGTCTCACGGTGCCCGGCACCAAATGAGTGCTAAAAACGAAACGATGGCCGTGATGATGGTGAGGACGGTGGTGAAGCAGGTGTGCCAGGTTTGGGGGACAGCGACGGACGGGAGGCCTGGGACTTGGTCCTGGCTGTTCCATCGTGCCCCGGGGCAACTGCCAACTCTGATGGCCTGTAAATGCTCTGGTGCCATCTGGGGAGACCTTCCCCAGGGTCTAGCCACAGACTGTGTCTGAGGCGTGGACGCACAAGAAGTGAGTTTCCTGATGAAGGAGCCAGACCCTGTCTCGCTGGTCCAGACCTGGGGTTTTGGATGGTCGAGTTGAGGTCCAGCCGGTTGGTCAGTGGGCCTGAGTTTGCCCACTAACTATGGGATAAGAAGAGTCCGAGCGAGGGCAAGTAATATATCGCCTATGGAAACCTTTGTGTGCAAATGCAGTGCAGTAATGAACCTGGCAGATTAACCTAAGAAACTCACCAGGCCACATCTGCATAAAAAAAAAAAACTGTGTGCGAGCCTGCGGGCAGCAGCGTGAGGCTGTTGCAATGCTTTACTGTTATCGATCACACACTATTACTTCATTAACTCGATCGCCAAATTAAGTTAATTAATGTGGTGCTAAGGTCCTGTCAGCCAAGCCCATGGAAACTGCCTATTGTTGGAAAAGGTGATGTTGGAGGTCCAGCGTGGCAAAATCTACTTTTCTCTAGGGAGTGTTGTTCTGAGCTGTGGATGGAGGACCACCCGCGTCAGAAATCATTTCCTGGCCCTCGGACGCACTTGGTGAACCTGTTGTCTAAGGATCTGTATTTTTTTTTTTAATTTTTTTTTTTTAACGCTTATTTACTTTTTGAGACAGAGAGAGACAGAGCATGAACGGGGGAGGGTCACAGAGAGAGAGGGAGACACAGAATCTGAAACAGGCTCCAGGCTCCGAGCTGTCAGCACAGAGCCCGACGCGGGGCTCGAACCCACGAGCCGTGAGATCGTGACCTGAGCCGAAGTCGGACGCCCAACGGACTGAGCCACCCAGGCGCCCCTAAGGATCTGTGTTTTTAACCAGCTCTCCAGCTGATTCTCTATCAGACCGTCTGAGAACTTTGTTCAGTAGCGGTAGTCGTTATTGCTGTAGGTGAGGGGTAAGTGTTTGTTGTGGGATATTTATTCTGCAAGTGCCGCTTGCCTGTTATAATGAAAATACTCATGAACAATAGCGACGAATACTCAGGTGGTGCCGGGCGCAAACGTATACCTGGACAGTGTCGTTGACAGGGACTCGTCCAACCTGACAACGCTTGAGGTCACCCCCATTTTATGCACGGGGAAACTAAGGCACAGAGAGGTGAGGTCATCTTGCCCGAGGTCACATTGCTTGTAAGCGGCAGAGCAGGGATTCAAACCTGGGGAGCCCGGCCCTGGAGTCTGGGTGCTAAGTGCCCAGTGCTGTGCTAGGCCCAGGGGATAGAGTGGTGGCCGGGACAGGGAGCTCACAGCCCTGCAGGGGAGCCCTGCCGGTTCCCCCCGCCTCTACTGTCCTGGGGACCCACCGCTTTCCCCCCATCCACACTTGCCGTGCCGGGGCATGGGGACCCCTGAAGCCTCTTGCCCGTCTCTGGGGGACGGGTGACAGGTCCAGCACTGGCAGATGTTCCTGGATGAAAAGTCCAGTGAATGAGATGAGTAAATATTGTAAAGGAGGAGAGCAAAATGACTCACTTCTCCCAGTGGAGGTGGCGAGGTGTTAATATTTCAGCCCCCTTGGGTTGTCATTTATGCTGACTGGAGACGATCACATGGGGACAATTCAGCATACACCTGGGAGGAAGCCTCGGTGGGCCCACCCCAACCCCGGCCAGTAGGGTGGGGGCCCATGGGCGTCAAGTTTCCTTCCCCGAACTAATCCGGATGGCCAGCCGGTGGCGGGAGGGAGGGCCAGCGCTCAGAGAGTTGATGTGATGGATATTCAGATTTCAGTGGTGACCCTGGGGGCAGCCCAAATGCCTGGGGGCAATTTCTGGTTTAAAAATATTGCGGTGCTATTTCTACACTTCTAATCTCCCAGCGATTTGGAGCCTGTTTTCTGAAACACGGCGTCAGGGTGGTGCTCCGCGTTAAACGGCAGAGAAGATTAAATGGGTTTAAGTCTGGGCGTCTGTCACATCACAACCGAGCCCATAACTTCCATTTTCTATTAAAAATCCATTTCCCCCTTTGACCAGAAGAAGCTTTGCTGTTGATCTGAATGTCTCCCTCTTTATTTATGAAGTGTTTCCCCCTCCTCTCGTTCGCTCTGTAAATATGCCTGGTTGTGTCTGCGGAGGGAAGAAGGAGCTGGGCCAGGGTTGGGGGTGTGTGTGTGTGTGAGGGGGCTTCCCTGAGACTTAAGGGGGCAGTAGGAGTTTCCGGTGTGAGGACGTGCTTTCCAAACTGGGACTGGCTTCCAGGGAGGGAGTGAGGGGGGACCTCCCAAGGCCCCTAACTTTGAATTCTTTTCCTCAGCGTCATGACAGAAAAAACTCAGGCTTGGGACCGGACAGACCTTGACCGAATGTTGGCTCTGCCTCTTTCTAGCTGAACAATCTCTCCATGAGCCTCTCTCTCCTCACCTGTAAAATGAGACGGACAGGACCACCTTGTACCTTTGTGCGAGAATCAAGTGAGAGAGCACCCTGGAAGGTCAAGACCCCTGACCACCCCCCCGCCCCCCACCCCACGTGCCTGGCACACAGCAGGTGCTCAGTCAGTGTTAGTCTCCTTTCTTTTGAGAACTTGCACCGTTAGCTAAGCCACTAAGCCTTCAGGGAAGTAAGTGTAAGGTGAAAATGAAGTCGGGCCTGGGGCGCCTGGCTGGCTCAGTTGGCTAAGCGTCCGACTTCGGCTCAGGTCACGATCTCACAGTTCGTGGGTGCGAGCTCCGCATCGGGCTCTGTGCTGACAGCTCAGAGCCTGGACCCTGCTTTGGATTCTGTGTCTCCCTCTCGCTCTGCTCCTCCCCCATTCACGCTCTCTCTCTCTCTCTCTCAAAAATAAACGTTAAAAAAAGATTTAACAAAATATGAAGTTGGGCCTAGGGCTACAAGAACTTGCATAAACTCAGTCCCCCAGCCTGCAAACCTCCTCATTGTCTTCTATCCCTGAGGGCCAGCTCGCCACTCCAGCTGTTCCTGCCTCTCGTCCCCAACGCTGCCCCCGGCAGGTTTCTGTGGGGCTCCCCAAACATGCTGTCCCCACCTCTGCCATAGCGCGTCGTTTGGGCTGGCCTGGGTTCTGGGAGTGCCTTCATTTAGATCTTATTTCAAGGCTCAGCTTGAGCCGCTATCCCCAGAGCTGTCTCCTGGCTGCTGAGTAACGGTGCTCCGTAAATGTCTTCTGAAAGAGCAAGACTTATCTGGTCCCTAGGTCGGGAAGGACCTGGGGAAGGAGAGCCTTGGAGGGTGGAGGAGGGTCTTGAATTCTGCAGGGCTGCAGAGTGGCGCTTGTGCCCCGGCCACCCTTTGCAGTAACCGTAAGCACCCTGGATCCGTCGGCCAGTGGGGGGGGTCCCTGGGACCGGCATAGCAACCTCGTCCCTCCTACTCACGCCTCGTCTTTATGGGGAACCAAGTACTCCCGCATTTTGTTTGCTCTGCTCTGCAGTCCTGGAGGGCAGGTCAGATGGCACAGTCCCCGTCTTTTGTGAATGAGGACATCGAGGCTCAGAAAAGCTCGTGGCTAGCCCGGGGACCCACAGCAGGTCAGGGGTGAGTCCCAGGAGGGAAGGCAGCTCGTCAGACTCCTAGCACAGCTCTATTGTCCCATGCCTTGCTCTTCTCGGTGCTTGCTGAGGTTTTGTCACTGCTCTGAAGATTCGAACCCACCGTAGAGGCCATGCCGGACTCCGTGTGGTTGGAGTGAGACCCTTGCTAATCCCCCTTTTAGGGCCGGGTGACCGAATGGACCCATTGCTGCCGCGGCCACTCACTGGTGCCCTTGTGCCAACCTTTGCATTGGCACGTGGCAGAGATTTGAGATACTTGGTGGTCAGTGCCTCAGTTTCCCCTTTATAGATTTGCTCACTCCTTTCTCTTGGCAGCTGGGGTGAGGCTAAATTAATGTTTATTAGAGGGCTTCTGCATGCTGGGCTGACAGGTGCCTTGTGATGGTAAAGTATGAGCCCGACGTAAGTGCAAAATGCTATTGTTTTACACCTGAGGGTGATGTTTCATAATGGCAATGCACTGTCAGAGCCGTAAGCAGAAATGAATGGTTTGTCTCATCCTCCCCAGCTCCCCCAGACTCAGAAGACAGCAGCTCGCATCCCGGGGTGGGAGAAATATGAGGCTACTCACCTTTTGCTATAAATCTGCCGTTTCATCAGCCCTGACAGGTGGCTGGACAATCCCAGTCAATTCATCAATTAAATCTACCCATTTGTAGTTGCTGAGAACCCCGTGTCCTTGGCTCTGGAAGGATCCAAGGCTCAGAGTGCGGGAAGGCTGCTCTCATTGTGGCCGATGCTCCTGGTGGCAGTGGAGGAGGCCCGACGAAGGGGCCGTCTCGCAGGTGGAGGTGTGGGACGGATTTCCAGCCGGGAGAGAGGGAGACGAGGGCTGTGTGTTTGGGGTGCGGTTGAGATGGAAGAAAGGATGGGGTGGGGCGTACCCAGCCCGGAAAGCCAGATTTCGTGGTTTGTCTCCACCGTGGTTCACGGAATAGAGCGGTTCTATCCCCGGGTCCAGAAGTAAGGCGGCGTTGGGATTCAGTCCCAGCTCTGACACTTACACTGTATTACTTTGGAGAAGTTAGTTAACTTTGAGTCTTAATCTCCTTATCTGTGAGATCAAAATAACAATAATACCACTCCGCAGGGAGTCGTGAAGATTAAGTGAGATAATATCTACATCGGGTCTAGCCTATTATAATTGCTGGTGGTATTATTATTACTGAGGGCTACGTCACAAATATTTTCTTACCCTGTTCCTTGAATCAGATAATTCTGAACTCCTCTCCGTCAGGAATCTTTCTCCGCTTCCCCCGTCCATTTGTCAGGCACAATGTAGAGTCTTGCTGTACCTTGATGGATTTTGGCTCCCCAAATCCATAAAGCTGCCATGGAGAGGATGTCTGATTAACTAGGTTGTCTCAGGAAGCCTCCAGAACCCCAGAGTGATGGACCTGCTCTCACAGGCTAAGCACTGTCTGCGATGTCGAGTCCAACAGGGGGCTCCTCCCAGGAGGAGTGTGTGCGTGTGTCTATGTGTGCAGGTGCACAGGTGTATTAATTCTGTTCTTGGCCATCTCAATATGGATGTTGGTGGCCAGGTGGTGTTTGAGGAAGGCGAGGGCCCCCTCTTTGTTACCGCAACGGTTACAATCATCTAATTGTTCCGAACAATTGTTCCAGACTCTGGGCTCAGATTGCCTGTGTCTGCATCCCCGGGCCCTCGCTCACTGGTTGTGTGGTCTTGGGCAAGTTGCTTTGATCTCTTGGTGCCTTGGTTTCCTCATCTGTAAACTGGGATGGACAGTACCCCCTACTGCATAGGGTTGTTGCAAGGTTAAAAGAGGTCGTATAAGTAACGTGCTTACAACAGCGCCTGGCGTGTGGAAGACGCTTCGCAAATATTTGCTGAATGAATCGCAGTAAGGAAGTCTCTCACAAGGGGAGCAGGTCACGGAAAGGGAGCCTGGCAAATCTGGGTCCAAGGAGAAGCCTTCCTAGGCCTCAGTTTGCTGGCCCGTGAGGTTCCGGGGCTTCGTGATTTTGGAGAATACTCTAGCCGCTGTGAGTGAGGCACGTTTCTGAGCTTCTGAAAGTCTTAGGAGACGGGCCGCTCCCCTCAGAGCAGGCTTGCTCAGTCATCAACACCGGGACCGTCACCAGGGGAGGCAGTGTGAAGAGGAGGTTGGAAAGGTGATACCATTCCCTCCCCAAGAGCCTTTCAGCCGCTAAGGGTGCTGCGCCTGGTGGGGACAGCAAATGCATTTGCCGCTAAGAGGATGCCCCTGACACCCCAGCAAGGAGCCCCTGGACGTGTTTTCCGGCACTGATGCTAATGGCTTCATCGTGGCTTTTTGTGAGATGATGGGAATTGCTCTGACCAATGAGGCTTAATGGCCTCCCTCAACAAGTTGCCCGGTGCGGTCTCCCTGGAGGCTCCGCTCAGAGTTAAGCCAAGAATATTAATACAGTCCGGATGCAGGCCCTCCTCCTTCTCATAAAGTTGTGGAAATTGAGGTCAAGTTGGGTCCCCTGCAACGTTCTTTAAATAAGCCGCGGAGTGGTTTGTTTGCTGCGTGATCTTCCTGGTGGAGAGGGAGGGGCTTCCAGCCGGAGACCTGGGACTGGGCTGTCTTCTCCTTCTGGGTCGTCGCCACTTGCTCAGAGGTGGCCCTTCTTAGGGAGGCAAGGCTCCTCAGCAGGGAGGGAGGCCCTGATTCCACCATTCGGCGCTGTGTCCCATCAGGCAGGAAAGACTGAGGCCGGGCGCCGGTGTGAGAGCTGCGGACAGCTGTCCTCCCGGTCAGGTGGCCCTGCTCTAGTCAGGCAGCTGCACTCCTGAGCACGTCCTCCCGGTGGCGGAGTGCTGTGATGGCGACCGGTCACAGATGCCTGAGGTCTCTGCAGCCCTGTCCACCCACCCCTACCCCCACCCCACTTTATAAGCGAAGGAGCAGAAGGACAGAGAAGGGGAGCGTCCCCACAGTCAGTCAGTGTCAGGGCTGGGTGGGGTTGGGGCGCCTGGGTGGCTCAGTCGGTTGGCTGTCCGACTTCGGTTCAGGTCATGATCTCGTGGTCTGTGGGTTCGAGCCCCGCGTCGGGCTCTGTGCTGACAGCGTTGAGCCTGGAGCCTGCTTCGGATTCTGTGTCTCCCTCTCTCTCTGCCCCTCCCCCTCCCTCTCTCTCAAAAATAAATAAACATTAAAGAAAGAAAAAGCAAGCTGGTGGGGCTCTTGCTTCCTCACCCAGGTCTTGTCCACCCACGGTACCTCCGGTCCTTGATCAGTCCCTCTGGGGCTGTGCCTTTTCCAGAGTGGCCTCCAGAGGTGGAAGACTGCTCGCAAGGTCTCCTGCCATTGTCTCTGCTCCAGGCGAGCATTCCCCTTCTTCGTACCCCATGGTCTTGAGACCTTTCACCTATGGTATGATAGAAAGTGCTCGAAGATCCTCCCTAGAAGCAGTGGGTTCACATTTCAGTTCTGCTGCTTATTAGCAGCGTGATCTCTGGCAAATCACATGACTATTCTCAGCCTATAAAAGGGAATGATAGGGGCGCCTGGGTGGCTCGGTCGGTTGAGCGTCTGACTTCAGCTCAGGTCAGGATCTCACGGTCAGTGAGTTCGAGCCCCGCGTCGGGCTCTGGGCTGACAGCTCGGAGCCTGGAAACTGCTTCGGATTCTGTGTCTCCCTCTCTCTCTGCCCCTCCCCCACTCGTACTCTGTCTCTCTCAGCAATAAATAAGCATTACAAAAATTTTTTAAAATTGGAAAGGGAATGATAAAAAAAAATGATACCAGCTCCTCTCAGGGTTGTGCAGATGAATTGAGGTAATGGGTGTGAACCTGCCTGCCATATAGTAGGTGCTCAATAAATACTTACTGAAGCCATTTCAGTACTTGTCCTCACGTGTGGTTGCCAATAGTGGATCATGGCTTCAGACCCTTCAGCCTAGTGGAGTGGTGGCCAATCCCCTCTCCGTGGGCTCGGCTTGGTATGGGAGGTGAGATGTTTTCACTCAGGCCGTTCATGTGCTGGGCTGGAAGCTTCTGTGGGGCAGGAACTGTCTCACATCTGCCTGTGCCAGTGCCCGGGGCATCGTCAGCTCAGTAAGTGCTTCCTGAGTGACTGGTGCTTAAATTATGAATGGGCGTGGGGCACATGGCTCTGTGGTGTGGGGGGTTATTATCAGAACACGGCTAACCCAGCCTCTCCCCTTGGCTCCCCTGCAGCTCGCCCTGAAGATGTCGGCACCAGCCTCTACTTTGTAAATGACTCCTTGCAGCAGGTGACCTTTTCCAGCTCCGTGGGGGTGGTGGTGCCCTGCCCGGCTGCGGGCTCCCCCAGCGCGGCCCTTCGATGGTACCTGGCCACGGGGGACGACATCTACGACGTGCCACACATCCGGCACGTTCACGCCAACGGGACGCTGCAGCTCTACCCCTTCTCCCCCTCCGCCTTCAATAGCTTTATCCACGACAATGACTACTTCTGCACCGCGGAGAATGCGGCCGGCAAGATCCGGAGCCCCAACATCCGCGTCAAAGCAGGTAAGGTGTCAGCCACCTGCTGCCTCCTGGAGAGCTCCGTCTTAAGGGTGGTGACGGGGAACGGGCAGAGCCCCTTGTTCTGAGGGTCCATGTGGGGGGCGTGGAAGAAGTCTGTCTCTCAAGGAAAGTCTTCTGGTCCTTTGGAGTCTTGGCTCCTTACGGGGTGGGCGTCCTTAGGCGAAAGGAACACCGTTCTGAGCCTTCCTTCCCATTCTCCTCTGCAAAGCTGATGCCAACACCTACCCCATTCATCACGACCTGTGATGGTAACTGAGCTGGTGCTCGTTTATTTATTTTTTTAACGTTTAGTTTTATTTTGAGAGAGAGAGCACAGGTGTGCACGCGAGAGGGGGTAGGAGGGGGGAAAGAGAGAGAGAGCACGCCCGTGAGAGAGGGAGAGAGAATCCCAAGCAGGTTCTCTGCACTGTCAGCACAGAGCCCAACTTGGGGCTTGAACTCACCAAATGTGAGACCGTGACCTGAGCTGAAATCAAGAGGGTGCTTAACCAACTGAGCCACGCAGGTGGCTGGTGCTCATCTATTTAAAAAAACAATTTTTTAAAATAATGTTTGTTTATATTTGAGAGGGAGGGAGATAGAGTGTAAGCAGGGAAAGGGCAGAGAGAGAGCGAGACACAGAATCCGAAGCAGGTTCCAGGCTCTGAGCTGTTGGCACAGAGCCCGATGTGGGCCCTGAACTCATGAACTGTGAGATCATGACCTGAGCCGAAGTCGGACGCTTAAGCTTAACCGACTGAGCCACCCAGGCGCCCCAAGGCAGCTGGTGCTTGTTTAAATTAAGTGTTCATTTCAGTGCTTGAATCATGGAAAATATCCAGTGAGTTGCTGGCTTCAAAAAACAAAAACCCCCCAAACCCACCCCTTTTATTTAAATATATAAAGAAAAGTACACATATTACGAGTATGTAGCTTGATGAATTGTCACAAACTTTAACATCCAGATAAAGATACACAACATCAGCACCTCAGAAGCCCCCCTTGTCCTCTTTTCTGTCACCACCCCCCTAGGGGAAACCATTGTCCTGACTTCTAGCAATACAGGTGCTTGCCTCTTTTTGTACTTTATATAAATGGAGTCCTGCATTGTGTATTCTCTTGAATCCTTTGCTCACTCTTGTTTGTGGGATTTACCTCTACTGCTGTGTGTAGTTGAATGGGGTTGTTCATTCGCATGGCTGTGTAGTATTCTATCGTTCAACTACGACATTTATTTATCCAATCCACTGTTGATGGATCTTTGAGTATATCTTAGGAGAACAGGCATTTAGATAAAACCCGTGATGGAAAATTGTAGCAGTGAAGCATTTTGGTCTTTGGAAGGGTCAGTGGAGGCAAGGAAGTGAGGTTTCTCAGCTGTCCTCTTTATTTTGTTTTTAATGTTTATTTTTGAGACAGACAGCGTGTAAGTAGGGGAGGGGCAGAGAGAAGAGGGAGACACAGAATCGGAAGCAGGCTTGAGGCTCTGAACTGTCGGCACAGAGCCGGACTTGGGGCTCGAACCCACAAACCGTGAGATCATGACTGAGCCAAAGTCGGATGCTTGCTTCACTGACTGAGCCACCCAGGCGCTCCTCGGCTGTTCTCTTTAAAGAAAATAAAAAATTTCATTTCTGGGAGCGAGGTCAGGAGGTGAGGGAAGGGCTTAGGTGGAGCTACTCTTAATTAGAATTTAATCTTAATTAATTAATTAATTCTAATCTTAATTAGAATGCCCTGGTATGTCATAATCCGTTGTAAGGTATACCTCAAGTAGCAATAAACCACTGACGTTTTGGGACTGATTTTCTTAGAAGAGCTTTCTGGGTGGGAGAGGACAGATGATGTTTTAGCCAACCCGCTCTGATGGCACCAAGCCTTGGGTGTGCCATCTTTCCTGGTGATTGTGTTGGGCAAAGAAGGGTGGGTTCTGGGGAAGGCCTCCCAACCTGCCGGCCAAGATCCTGCAAGATCTCTGACTTCCAGGATCCTTCTGCCTTAGGAGTGCCTCTCACAGGTCCAAGGTTCCAAGGAGCTGGCAACAGGTGTCCTCAGGGGGTGAGGTGGGGAGGGCACTCTTGATTAAAGAGCTGGTCTTCATCCAGTTGGTTTGGTTGGGAGTAGATGTGAGCTCTTCGAACCCAGGACCGTCCTCAGGGTATCGCTCCTGGGGCTCCCTGTGGAACTTATTCTTAGGAGTAGACCCTTTGCACTGTCCCCCTAACACCATCACGTGCCGGGCTGGAAGCCCTGAGGCCAAGGTTTGGTGCAGTGCCGGCCTCCACAGCCTAGAGGACTGGTTTAAGAGAAAGTAAGGTCATATTTCCAGTTGTGTGCCTGTCACTGGGTTAGGATGCAGTTGTCATCACAATCCTGTAAAGTCCTTTTTTTTTTTTTTTTTTTAAATACAAATGAGGGACTAAGACAAGGAGAGGTTAAGTGGCTTGCCCAAGGGCACATAGCCAGCTAGTCAGAGGTACAAGCTATAATGACAAACAGTATTTTTGCAGTGCTTTCCTGGGCCAGGCCTTCCACACGCTGCTGTTATCATTGTTGTGATTTCCTTTGACGAATGAGGAAACCGAGGCTCCAGAAGGTTAAGTACCTCTTGGGCAGAGTCACACAGCGGCTCAGAGGAGGAGGCAGGCCTGCTTGCTCCCGAGCCCGGCCTCTGCTGGCCCCCTGGGAGTCTTCAGGGCCGGGTGCACCCAAAGCCCAGCTCTGTCCTCTTCCACTCTGCTTCCTTCCTGTGTCAGCTCTCCGTCAGCCTCCTGGGTGCTTCTCTCACAGCCCTGGGCGGTGCCCTGCCCACACCCTTCTCCACCTCTCCTCCACCTCAGCTCTCTCTTCTTTGGCACAGTCACAACAGGGAGGTGGGGAGAGAATAAAGGCCTGGGGAGGCTGGGCAGGGCTGGCCTGACTAGAGACACAGCCAATTAAGCGGCTCTTGATGAAGCCAGAGGGGCTGCAGGTGCACAGCCAGAGGGGCTGCGGGGCCCTGAGCGTCACCCTGGCAACCGTGGCAGGGAGAGCAGGAGGGCACGCTGCCCAGGTGCCTGCTGAAGGACAAGGTCGGTAGACAGCGGGGATCTGGCTGCACCAACTCCGCTTGGCAGAGAAGGGTGGAAGGCTGGAACGATCCCTGGAAGAGGCCAAGCAGAGGAGGACAAGGGAGAGGCAGGGCCCCTTGGCCCCACCCCCGAGGCTCAGCCAGCCCACCCATGGGACCCGACATGCAGCGTGGCTGCAGGTGACAGCGGCCTAGAACCCAGCCGCGGGACTGAGGCGGGAGGTCCCCACTGCACACTGTGGGGAAGGAACGGAGAGTTCTGGAGGCAGGGGCAAGCCTGGGGGTCAGGCTGTAGGCAGTGTCAGGAGGTAGGAGAGAGCAGTAAGGATTCTTTGTTGCGGGGAGTCTTAGAGACCGCCCATTTTCAGACCATCACAATTTCAGATATTCTCTTCCGTTGTCCTCCTAAAGCACCAGGCCCTTCCGGAAAGTTTGGTGTGTGAGCTACATTTTCCCAGGCTGCCTGTCACGTTGAAGTGGCACAAAAGTCTGTTGTTACATCCCGTGTCGCAGTTTTTATTTTTGGCAGGTTATGGTCGCTGTGCCTAAAAGCATTGCCACCCGGGGCCCAGGAAGCATGTAGGAAATCAAGTGTGGTTTGCTTAGAGGAATTCTATCGCATTTCCTCGTTGCCTCCATATCCCCTTGTTGAATGTGATCACAACGCAGCACTTAGCTGCTGCCCTCAGGCCCTCCCAATCGAATGGTTTGTTAATCCTCCCTGAAATCGGACAGGTTAGAAGCTGGGCTTATGGTCTTGCAGAGGAAGGCTGGGTATTTCTGAGGGGGAGTAGGCTCCCCCATAGGGCAGAGAGGACATGACTCAGGCAGGAGGAAGATCATGGCAGGAACCTTGGGGCTGGTTAAACGGGAGGTGGGGGAGGAAGTGATGGGGGGTGGGGCCTGGGGGAGGGGCTGGGGGGGCTGAGCTGGCTCTCCGTTCCCTTCTCAGGGCCCTACCAAGTCCCAGCCTTGTGACGTCCCCCCTCTTTCCCGCTCCCTCATCTTTCTGCAGTTTTCAGGGAACCCTACACCGTCCGGGTGGAGGATCAAAGGTCAATGCGTGGAAACGTGGCCGTCTTCAAGTGCCTCATCCCCTCCTCAGTGCAGGAATATGTTAGCGTTGTGTCCTGGGAGAAGGACACGGTCTCCATCATCCCAGGTAAGGCAGGACTGTGGCGCCGTGGCGGGCAGGGGTGCTGCGGGGCGGGCGGGGACTGGGGGAGAGATAAAGCAGAGGTGCTGAGTTGGTTGTTGAGCTGAGATCTTGAGGTTGGTTCTGGTGACTGATTTGTTATTGTTCTAGTGATGCTTCGGCAAAAAAAGCATCTTTGGTCTCGGCTGGGCACGTCTCTCCGTGGGGCGGTGGAAACCCACGTGCCAGCGGCCTCTCTCTCTGCTGGGCGTGCGACGGTCCTGTCTGGCACAGGGTGCATCCTACTCCCCCAGAGAGCGGGGTCTCCATCCTTCCTGGCCCCTGGACCTTTGCTTGCCCTTGCTTTTTGCAATGGGAGGTGAGGCTGGAGGCTTCTTCACCGTGGCGGGCTGTGGGGAGAGGACAGCCAGGAGGCTGGCTGTGGTGTGCATTCTCGCATGGAATGACCAAGCAATGAGCACCGGATCCTGAGGGCACCAGACACGGGTAACATGCGTGTGGGACTTTGTTTTCATGACTTAGCCAAAGACCCCATTAGGATTCTAGCTGGCCCGAGCCTGCCTGTGCCTGGCATTGGGAGAAGAGGTCAATGCCACGTCGTGGGTTCACCTTGCTAGAGCCGCCATGATCGCGAGCCCCTCGTTCTTGGTTCCCTTTTCCTATGTGGTGTTGTCCCTTCAACAGGAAATCTGGTCTGGAAACCCCAAGAGAGGACCTCAAGTCCTCAAAACGCCTCCAGGCCTCCGGTTCCAAAAGGGTGGTTTTCCCCCCACCGCTCCCGGCCCCTCTGTCTTCATCCCCGCACGGTGCACACGATCTCCTGCTTTTTCTTCCTCTCCCGGCTGAGCACCTTGGTTTGTCCTTTCTGTGAAATGGAGGAAGCTGACCAGGTGTTGAGCGCCCTTGCAGCTTTGATGTCTCATTGTTGGTCGTATGAAATGATTCTCGTTGCTTGGGTTTTCGGGTTGGTTAGGGAAGGCAGACTTCGATGCCTGAAAGCTGTAAAGCCGGGTTTCTAAATCGTGCTGCGCAGTTGAGTCCCGGGGGAGCTCTTTGGAAGACACTGGTGCTTGGGACCGCCCCCAAATCAGTATCTCGGTGGTAGAGCCTGTGCATCAGTGTTTTTAAAGCTCTTTACCTGGTTCCAGTGCAGTTAGGAGGAGAGCCAATGCTTAGGCATATTTACAGCTGACATGGCGGGATACTCTTCTGGAGACATTAATTTGTGTTTTGCTCCTGGTGCTTTTTCCTTCTCTCAGTTCCAAGCAGATGGCCAGGCCGTTATGTTTCCCGGCTTCAGAGCTTGTAGCAGGACAGGAATCCGAATCTACTTTGAGACAACCGCTCTTCCTGCCTTTTGTGAAACCATAAGCTCATAGGAGAGGTTAGGATGGGTGTTCTGGCTGGGGAAGAGGGCCTCTGAGGACAAGGAACAAACGGGACATAGACGAGTCCGAATCCCAGGGATGGAGATGGGACTGGAGGCCGCTTAGTGGGTGCAGCTGGAGGAAGCAGTTGGGCCCCACAATGGGTGGCTGTGTGTAGCTCTGCGGGGTCTGGGACTGAGTCCAGGGTTCTTGCGTCCAAATGAGGCATGGGGTGCACAGCTCAAGACCCAAAGGGGTCATGCAGGCAGGGGCAACCGGCTGGCGAGAGACCGCGGACCTTGGCACATCCCTGGGGGAAGCCCCAGTAATGAAGATCGAATGGCCCATTTATCCCACAGAGTCCGATGGAACGTGATTGACAGAACATAAAGAAAGGTGGTATTTTTTATACACTTGAGTTTATGGACTAAGAGTTATATTCATTAAAGTAATATCAATTAGTAATATTATTAAATAATAATTATTATTGTTTGAGTGCTACTGCCTGCCAGGCACTGGCTAAGAAATGTTCCTGTGTGATCTCATTTTGTTCTCATAAAAAGTCTGTTAAGTGTATTTCTTCCCTCCACTTTACAGAAGAGGAAGTAACTTCTTCCGGGTAAGGCATCTATTAAGCAGAGGGCGGGGGCTCGAACTCAGGTCTGTTCTTTCCACCTGTGCACCAACCCCATGCAGAACTGCCTCCCAGCACCCATCCACGTATATCCAACGCAGTGTTACTCTGACTACAACGGAGGCTTTAAATGTGTGCTCTAGACAAGGAGGCTTTTGGCCTTAGGAAGGGGAAAAAAAGTCCCTGTTGCGTTTTAGGGAAGGCTTCGTGGAATTGAGTCCCTGGAGTTGGCGACCAGACCACCTAGGTTGAGACTCATCCCACTGTTTAATGAGCTGCGCAAGTCTTTTGCCCCGCTGTGCCTCAGTTTCCCCAGCTATAATAAAATGGGCATGATGATTGCCCTACTTTACACGGTTTAAGAAGTCAATATTGTAAAAGGTTCCAAACGCTGCCTGGCACACCGAGGACCGCTGTGACCATGATGATGATGACCCAGTGGGAAGAGGGCATTCCTGTTCCTGCTGTTTCCCATGGCAGTGTGTCTGTTTCCATGTAACAGGCCCTGTGGCCCCCCTTTTTGAGTTTCCCAGCGTGGGAAATGGCTGGCTCATCCACACATTCCCTGGCTTCTAACACGTCACCTTGTACATGCAGGGCAAGTGCTTGCTAAACGTTCCGTCGGAGCATGTATGGGTGGTTGGAAAAGTCGAGAAGGAATGTGGGAAGAGTGTTGAAATAAGGGTGATCGAAGTGGGTGTGGGGTCGGACGACATGACGACATCCGGTGCAGACGGGAGAGCAGGAAGGTTAACCCGACTCCTAGGCGTCGGAGCTGGAGGCAGTGAGCTTCCCCGCGGCAACCCTTGTAGTTGGGGCTTCGGGGCAATCTTTGATGTCAAGACAGGGCTGGGGGCCCCAAAGGGCATAATTATCAGGGAAGTGGGCTTGGTCCTAATCTGCAGGGCTCTGTTAAACTTCAGTTCTGTGGCACCTCTTTCTTTCCTTTAGCCTTGGAGAATTTTCCTCCCCTGCCCAGCCCTCGGGCACCATCCATAATCATTCTAGATCCTTCTACAGCCACGTTTTAGATCCAGGGACAGACTTTCCAAAGCACACAAATCCAACTAACACGCTCCCAGAGGAATCCATGAGAACCAGCGACTAGAGTTTTGCTTCCTCCAGCCTCTGTAGATGAGAAGCCAGAACTTGGGCCCACACGCCGCATGCTTTAATTTTGGAAAATGCAAGTTGTTCATTGTTTTTTTTTTTTTCTCATAAAAACAGCATTATCTGCCTTCCCTACTCACACTGTACCCAGTGTGTGTGTGTGTGTGTGTGTGTGTGTGTGTGTGTGTGTGTGTGAGTGTGAGTGTGTGTTGTCTGGGAGGTCGGATAGCAGCTTCTCATGGTGGGGGAAGATTTAATGATTAGGTTGCCGTGAGGTTAGGGGAGGACCCAGGAGCCGGTTATCCCCCCTGATGCTTTAGAGTAGGCTTCTGGAGCAGACAGAACAGTGCTGACTTTGATCTCAGATCCTTCACAGACCACAGGGCCAACAGAAGCAGGTGATGGAGAGCAAGAGGAGGAATGGGAAGGCTAAGGTGGGTCGCTCAGGGCCCCAGGGGACATCTTCTTGGGGAGAGCAGCAGCCCTTTGAGGAGGGGGCGCGAGGGGGTGGGTGCAGGCCTCTGCTAATGAAGAGCTTACCCTTCAACCCCTCTCTCCGAGGGTGTTTGGAAGGAATTAAGGGCTTGGTGCCTAAACGCGCTCTGTGAGTTGGGTGTTTGCTCACAGGTTAGCCTTCCCAGCTGTCCAGGGTGGGGAGGGGCAGATAAGCCTCCGGGAGCCGGCTGCAGAAACTCTCAGCAGCTTTTTGCCTGTACTTTTCCCAGGTAGAGGCTGGAGAGACCAAGATGCAAACTTTCCCCAAAATGCTACTTCCCAGAACTCCCTACTACACCCCTGCCTTTTCCCTCCAACCTGGACGTCTCCCTTCCATTGGGGTATTTAAAGATGTAAGAGCACAGAGCCTCTCACCTATGATCTGGCAATTCCTACCCTTTACTCCTGTCTCGGGGGCCTTGGTCTTGAGGAGAACTAGCTGTCCAGAGTGGGTGGGGTGGGGGTAAGAGGGCAAAGGGCTGTGCACAAACATAAATCAAAATTAAGGCCTCCAGTGAAGCTGAGATGTGGTTTAATTTCCCATCTGCATGATCACCATTACAATGCATGTTATTGGATATAAAGATAAATCCGGCCCTGTTCCTAATAGCTTTTAATTTCCACCAGACCTGATTATATCGATGCGGGCTCCTTGTGGGAGTTTCCCAGCATGCTCTTCACCAGCATGTTGACTGGCTGTCGTGGCCCCAGAGGGGAGTTTTGGACACTGCTCAGATGTGGGCCAGATGTGTCCACCGGTGCTTTGGAAGACAAGCCTGGATCGGCTCCCTTGTCTCTGAGGATGGGGCTCTGGAATGCTGGGTTGTCATCAGGCCCTGGCTGGGCTGGGAGCACGCTGGGGGCCCTGTGTGTTGGTGGTGGGGGAGAGATGCAGGGGCCAGGAGGAATCTGGTCAGAGGGGGTCCGGGGCCTCCTAGTGGGCAGGGCTCCTGGACCGCAGCCTACCCTTGATGGAGGAGAGTCAGCGAGCCCACCTCCCTGATGGTCCCCAGGGTTCCACGTTATTCCCGGGTTTTCTCAGACCTCTTTTCATCGCTGTGATGTCTGCTGTCTCCTCTGTACCTGTCCCCTCCTCTCCTTATTGATACCCTACTTCTCTTTTGTCCTTTAAACTCGGTCCACATGGGTCCCCTTCCGGGAGGCCTTCCGTAAGCCTGCCGACAGAACTTATGTCGTATTCTCTTAGGTGATGGGTGGTTGTTTCTGTCTCCCTGCTGCAGGAGGGTATAAGGCTGTATCTTTTCCATTTCTTTATCCTCAGGGCCCTCTTAGCACCTGTCACAGCATAATAGTAATGAGATTAATGATAATATCTATCATGTATTGAGACCCAAATTATCTCTAATCCTTGCAATAACCCTTTAAGAGATAACATTTTTTGTTTCATTTTTTTTTTTTCCTAATTTTATAAATGAAGACATTGAAGCCCAGGGAAATGAAACACTTTACCCAAGGTCACATAGCTAACAAAGGCTGTAACCTGGGTTTGAACTGGGGTCCTCCTAGTCCTTCTATCTCCCGCTGTCTCTCCAGGGCAAGCTTCTCATTAAGAATGGACTGTTCTTGGGGCGCCTGGGTGGCTCAGTTGGTTAAGCGACTCTGGATTTCAGCTCAGGTCATGATCTCACGGTTCGTGAGTTCGAGCCCCGTGTCGGGCTCCGCGCTGATGGTGTGGAATCTGCTTGGGATTCTCTCTCTCCCCTTCTCTCTGCCCCTCTCTGGCTCGCTCACTCTCTCTCTAAGTAAATAAGCTTTTTTAAAAACCGGACTGTCCTCAGGTTTTCTTACGGGAGGAGGGCCTGTCCCTGTCTCCTGCACTTGCCTAGGGACAGAAATGTGTCACCAACCTTTCTACCGACCTCTGGCTGTGTGTTCAGTGACCAGAGGCCCTGGCTTTTCTGAAGGGCAACAGATCTCTAGCTGAAAGATCAGTGAATAAAACAGCCATTCTAACAAGAAGGCTTTATTGGGCACTGGCTCTGTTTTTGGCCCAGTGGGTGACACAAAGACCGTCCTCATCTGGGGGTTTAGGATTCAGTTCATGCTGTCAGCTCTGATGGACAGGGATAGATAATCTCCACGCAGTAAACAGTCATATATGATCTTGGTTGCTTTGGAATACAGATTCAGCGTATTAATTGCATTTTGCTCAGACTGATACCAAGACTACCTCGGATCCCATATGTCTCCACCAACTTGGATGGGGGACGCAGCAGACAAGAGAGATCTGGGTTGTGCCTGGAGACCAGTTTGGATGCATGTAGGCCACAAACGGAGAGAGTCACAGACTGTCAGGGCTGGAAGGGCCCTGGAGGTCCGGGAGCCCAGCCTCCACACTTACTGATAAACTGATGCTCTTTTGGGCCCCCCTTCACCCCTTCTCTCTTGACATTCTCACAGCCCATTATTTCAACTGCTCATGAGGTGTTTTGTTTTTACTATCAGACTTCCCTCCTTCTTTGTGTATCTAAACCCTACCCATCTTTCACAGCCTGGTTCAAATACCACTTTTTCCATGATCTCTTTCCCGATTTCTGCTAAGAATGGATTTAAAAATCACCCCGATTAACCTTCTTCGAGGGGATCCTTTTGTGAACTCCCTCCGGACTTTATCGGTTCCTTGCTCAAGGCACTAATCGTGTTTTGTCTAGTATATTTGCAATCTGTGTTCTCCCCACTACGAGAATATATAACCAGCAAGGGCAGGCTCCTTATTTTATTCAGGCCCCTCTTCTCTCCAGTCTTTTAGAAGATGATTAATGAGGATGACAAAATGCCAGTCTCTCCCCCCACTAAACTGTCATGTGGCAGGGAGGAAAGAGGCCTAGGTAAGGTCACACAGAAACCCGGTGGCATTACAGGGTTTAAGTTGGGTGGTCCTTGGTCTTTATTTCACTGAGCTGCTCCACAGCTACCCAGAGAGAGAAGGCTTCTGTGGGTTCCCCTGTGATGCTCTGTTGAGACGCAAAATGGGGGATCTCAGCTCTCGACTCTCCCGGGCCGTAGAGAAAAGGGGTTGGGATGGTCAGTCTGGGCTAATGTGAACTAGATAGTGTGCTCAAGGCAATTTAACAATGGGGTTTGGGCCCCTGCTGGGTGAAGGGCACAGGGTCAGGGCTTGAAGAGGAGCCGAACTGGCCCATGACCTTCTTCTTCCCTTCGGCAGAGCTCCGGAGTAGGGTTGTAGTATCTTCCCATGGAGAGCATGATATGACAGAGCTGCGATTCTTTCTGATGGTGGCCCAGTGAGCCATCACAAAAGGGAGGGAAGCCTGCCCTGAGTCTTGGGATACATTCCCCGGGGCCATGGGGGCAGAAGGAGCGCTTTGGGTAGAGGTAGCAGCAGGGGCAAAGGCAGGAAGGCAGGAGAGGGGGTGGGGGTGACCCAGAGGGTAAATTAAGTGGTGAGAGCAGTTTCAAAAGGATGCCAGGATATGAAGTTCGTGCCAGTTCTGGGAAAAAAGCAAAAACAAAAGAAAACAAAATGTGTGTGTGGAGGGGCAACATGGTAACGCCCAACACTTATGAAACCCTTACTAGGTTTCCAGGTTCTGCGTTGGCTCACTTAGCCTTCAAAGCAATCTGATGAAGGGACTATTATTCCCCCATTTTACAGATGAACAAACTGAAGCACAGCGAAGCTAAGTGACTTGCCTAAAGTTAGGAAGTGTTAGACCCACCCGTACACATCCGGATGCCATTCTTTGCATTCCTAAGCCCTACGCTATATTGCCTCCGGAAAACTTGACACACAAAATATATTTTAAAAACTGCTGCAAAGCCGCAAGAAAAAGACAACCGGATAGGAAATTGGGTGACAGATGGGAGCAGACAGCTTACAGAAGAGGTAGTGGGATGCGGCAGAAAGAAGGCAGGCTGTGGTCTTCTAGTCCTAATCCGTGCTCTTGAGCAAGTCAGTTTCAAAGCCTCTTTCGTTCGTCTGTGAAATGGGGATAAGGAAACCTGTGCACGGAATCCCTGCCAAGGAAAGCAGGCCTCTGGAGAGGCTTGAATTCTCAGGTGGGGAAGGAGGGGTCTAAACACGGCAGGGAGACGCTACTCCTGACCCCCAGCTTCGTGACGTTGTCTAGCCTTGGGCTGTGCTGGGCGCCGGGCTGGCGGTAGAACACGTGACCTTGAGAAGACGGGACTAAGGCGAGATGGGTGACCACGGGGGCAAGATGAGGGAAACAAACCGCCAAGACGGTGTGGAATTCCTCTCCTTTTCACCTGTGCCTTGCACGGTACCTGATAGAAAAGAAATGACATTAAGGGAAGGGATGAAGGCCTGTGGGGTCCGGTGGCAACACAGCAAAGCTCCCTTCCCGGGACACACTGCCCGGTCTAATCTCAAAGTGCTCAGAGCCTGGTTCAGTAATAACTAGTGTCTCCACAACCCCACACCGTGTAGGAAGAGCTTTTTCGTGATCTCATTTGCTCTTTGCGGTAACCCCCATTACCTTCCCCACTTTCCAGACGGGGAAGCAGATGCAGTGAGGCTTGGGGACGCGCGTGGTTAGGCGAGAAGCGTATTAAGACACGTGTGTCTGTAGGGCCCGGCGGCAGGTGCCTGGACGTCCTGCCATTGAATTCTCCTCTTAACCCTGTGAGGCAGGCCTGCTACCCGCCCTCCC
Source organism: Panthera leo (assembly GCF_018350215.1). NCBI lineage: Eukaryota > Metazoa > Chordata > Mammalia > Carnivora > Felidae > Panthera > Panthera leo. Next base: position 15,547,017 of record NC_056688.1, on the reverse strand, counting down.
CCAACTCGTAGGTACACAGGAAATGAGATTCAGAGAGGCCAAGCAATTTGCTCTGGGTCACACAGCTTCTCAGTGGCGAAGCTTTTGTCGCTGGGACCCAGAGTCCATGGTCTTTACGTGTAATGCACTTTGGTGACTCTAGCCTGAGGCCTGTCTCGGGGACTCGTGGCAATTACTATTTCCCGCAGCAAGGCAGTTACAGAGAGGAAACAGCAGCTGGCCCTGAATTCTGTTATTATTGTTTGTTTATTGTTTGCTTTCATGGGGGAAGGGCCATCAGAATCAGACAGCCTTAATTTATTCCTTAGAGTGCAGAGAGAAAATCCTACCTTCTAAAGCCGTAAACCACACTCTGCAGGTGAGAGATGACAGGGAAACATTCGGAAGCAGCAAAGGAATTCTCTCCCGAGTCGGGTGGCCTGACTGGAAATGATAATCATGGTGATAATAACGGTCAGTAAGCAAAGAAGTGATCAATTACTGAGCTCTTCTGTGATACGTGCTTTTCACGGGCCATTTTGTTTCATCCTCCCTAGTGTCTTATGTAGCGGCTGCTATTGTTAGCTCCATTTTGCAGATGAGAAGCCTGAGGCACAGGGAGGTCAGTCACCTGCTCAAGGCCACAGAGTGAGGAGCTGGGCCCAGGGCACGCTGATTTCAGCTCCGAGCGGTGACTTGGGCCACCTCTCACACCGTGCCCTGTGCCGCCTTTCCTCTGTACAGCGTGCTCTGGCTTATAAAGCCTGCTCACAGGCATAATCTTACTGAATCTTTTCCATCCCATCTGAGGGGGACACGTTCTCAACTTCACCTAAGAGGGAAACCAAGGCTTGGGGGGATTGCGAGGCCTGCCCAAGGTCACCCAGCCAGGAAAGGGGAGGGGGTACAGGAACTCCCGTGTGATGGATGCCTGCCCCTCAGGAGCCCTCGAGGCCCCCGTTGGACCGCATGCCCACGGCTCCCCGGCACCCCTTCCGATCTCCCGGCGGGCGGGCTGCTCTGCAGTTGCCTGCCAGTTGGTTGGTTCCAGAACCATCAGCCGCGGCTCCACAGTCGAGCAAAATAGTCTGTGTTCACAGGTGCTTCTGGTGGTGTGTGCATGTGTCGTGTTTTGCTTTTCCATTTAGTTCATGGCAGGTGCTGCATTTCCAGAGCACCCACTGGGTGAATTTCAGCAGATTTAAGACAACTGCCGGCAGACGCTTTGCCCCGAGATCACGCCGTGGCAGTGGACGCAGAGCAAGCGGCATTGTTTGGTTAAGTTGGCACCTCTGTAAGTTACCCTGAAATCAGAGCGGGGTGCTTTATGGAAGGTTATCCTACACATAAATCATCATTAGACTACCTCATTTTTGTTTAATGCCTACCTAACTGTGCTGTAGTCTAAAAATGTGTGTTTAGTGAAGTCAAGGGTTGCAGGGAAATTATAGGGTTTTCAAAAACCCATTTGCTTTGCTGGTGTTCACATCAGAATCAATCTTGCTTTTAGTTCTCAATCTCATTGCAAACATGCAGGACTGCTCGCCGAATTCTGGCATTTAATGTAGGGTAGCGTTTATTCAGGAGAAGCCAACGGTGCTTACAGAATGGCAGAGCTATGTATAGATGGCACTTCCTGCCAAGCCTGTGATTTTGAACTCTGTTGCGTATCAATGAGACCTCACCGCCAGAACGTGAGCCGCCAGGGGACGGGCTGTGGTTCCAGGCAGAGGTCCACGCCGGCTGGGTCGCTGCGGGACGAGGGTCTACATCCGTAATGCCACAAGCGTCACTGAGCTCCAGCACAGAGTAGGCGCTCAGATGAGGTTTATTGGATGCCTACAAGAGACGTTTAATTGGGGTGGGGGGGTGCCGATCTCTGGATTGGGCTGTCAATGGCATGAATTAAAATAAAGGGAAGGGGGAGGCCCTGGGGCTGCTGTGATGCCTCAGGTCGGCAGGGCTTGCTGGGAGCCTCTTCCTGATGGAGTGAAGCTGTATAGCAAAGCAAAAACCATGTAGGCTCTGGCCAGAGATCTGGGTTTAAATCTGAGGCCCGCCCTTTGCTTGCCGTGTGACCCTAGGTGGGTCTTTTTATCTCTCTGAGTCTCATTCTCAGCAGCTGCGAAGATTAGAAGTTAGGTACTTTTTCTATGTGGAGAAAACATAGTCTCCATGTATAGCTAGCATTTTTTATATAGACCTGGTTTTTTGTTTTGTTTCCGTGTTTTGTTTTACATAGAGATCCTCTCGATGTAGGGTTTCAACTCTGTTTTGTGCTGAACAGATACAGGCTAACTGTTCCAGGGTTTGTCATCCCCTCCAGGCCTGGAAGGTCTCCGGGAGGAGTGAGTGTGCGGGTGGGAGCAAGTAGGTGGGGCATCCAGGGGGTGGGCGTCTGATTGTGGGCATCTAGGAGTGAGCATGTAGGGGTGAGCTTGGGTCTCATTACATTGGGGCTGAGCGCCTTAGGGCAGGATGTTGAGGGAACAGACCCTCATGTTGGGGCAGTGGCAGAGTATTTCCCAGAAGGCCTATATACAAGCCCGATATTCCATCGGCTTTTGTGGTCCAGCAGGCACCTTGCCGTGTGCAGAAACCTCAGGAGCTTAGGCATGTGTCTTAGTCAGCCGAAGCCTGCCTTTCTCAGTGGGATGTTGAGCCAGCGGAACCAGGAACAGCCTTCTGCATTCCAGGACAGTGACAGTAGGGGCTCAGAGGCTGGCACGAAGGCCTCTAAGTTGGAAGCATCTTCCTCTCACACCTAGAGGCTTCTGCCCTCCACATCAGGGTCAGAACATACCTGAACGCCCACATCTTTAGGAACACGGAATCTGCTGGAAGCCCGGAGGGGCGGCTGCGGAGCAGACGACAGAGTGGGAGACAGAGCCTGTGACAGTGAGTGGCAGTGGGGGTGGGAGTTGGAAGCGGAGTCTGGGTTTTCCGTTCAGCTGCTGGGCTCAGGAGTCAGCCAGGTATCGGATGCTACCTCTGTGTGGGGGTCTGGTGGGCTCTCTGAGGCCTTGTTAAGCAGAGGAGTCCCTTCAGAGAGGATGCCGGGGGATCCTCCTCACCACCCTCGGAGTGGGACACAGAAAGGAAGAGGCTCGCTATCTAGAATATTCCAGAGCCTGCCGTTACACAAGCCCAGGGAAGCCGGGGTACCTGCTCAGAGCCTGCGCCCAGGAAAAGGCACAGACGCCATCAGGCTGCAGCTGGCAATGCCACGTCTTACGTTGGCTTCACCCCCCGAATCTGTCTAAATGGCTATGTTGGCATTAGCAACAAGCAGTGGTTGAATTTTCCGTTCATTATTTAATTTAGCAAATGTTTTTTGAGCATTTCCTGTGTGCAAGATGCTGTGTTATGTAGACAGGGATTCCCAAGGGTCTTTGCTCGAGGCTCTCAGGGGATTTGGAGAAATTCCTCTTTCCACACACCAAGGAAACTCATTTTAATTAAACTGTGTATGTGCGAATGGGTGCGAATAGTATGTGCGATATAATTTGTACACGGTGAATATGTACATACATGTACCCACGCACGTACGGCTTTTTTAAGTTTTTGCTTAAATTCCAGTTAATATAGGGTGTGATATTGATCTCAGGTGCATGATATGGTGGTTTAACGCTCCTAGACGTCACCTGGTACTCATCGTGACAAGTGTACTCTTCAATCCCCGTCACCTCTTGCACCCATGCCCCACCCACCTCCCCTCTGGTAACCATTAGTTCTCTATAATTAAGAGTTTGTTTCTTGGTTTGCCCCTCTGTCCCTTTGCTTGTTTGTTTGTTTTTATTTTTAATGTTTATTTATTTTGAGAGAGAGAGAGAGAGAGAAGGAGAATAAGAGCGGGGGAGGGGCAGAGAAAGGGAAAGACAGAATCCCAAGCAGGCTCCATGCTGTCAGCACAGAGCCCGACATGGAGCTCGAACCCACAAACCATGAGATCACGACCTGAGCTGAGATCAAGAGTCAGATGTTTAAGTGACTGAGCCACCCAGGCACTGCTGTTTTATTTCTTACATTCCACATATGAGTGAAATCATACGGTATCTGTCTTTCTCTGACTTGTTTCGCTTCGCAGAATACTCTCTAGCTCCATGCGTGTTGTTGTAAATGGCAAGACTTCATTCTTTTTAACAGCTGAGTAATATTCCAGTGTGTGTGTGTGTGTGTGTGTGTGCGTGTGTGTGTGTGTATACACACACACACATACACACCCCATATCTTCTTTATTCATTCATCAGTGGACACTTGAACTGTTTCCATAATTTGGCTATTGTAGATACTGCTGCTATAAACATCACGGTGCATTAATATTTTTGTATTTGGGTAAATACCCAGTAGTGCGATTGCTGGATTGTAGGGCAGTTCTATTTTTAGCTTTTTGGGGGACCTCCATACTGTGATCCAGAGTGGCTGCCCCAGTCTGCATTCCCACCAACGGTGCACGAGGGTTCCCCTTTCTCTGCATCCTCGCCAGTACGGGTTGTTTCTTGGGTTGTTGATTGTCGCCATTCTGACCCGTGTGAGGGGATATGTCATTGTGGTTTTGATTTGCATTTCCCTGACGATGAGTGTCGCTAGGCGTCTTTTCATGTATTCAACACTCCCGGTTTTTGCCTCTGGAAAGAGGAGACTCCCCCTCACCTGTGTAGACCCCCACACGCGCCCTCAAGAGCAGAGACCCAAGGCAGACACCTTGGCCACTATCTTTGGGGAAGGGCATAGGAGCATCTAGCTCCGGAGTGCGTCTGGGTGAGTGTACAGAGCTTGGCCTTTTCTCCCGAACAGCAGATGGTCCCCTGTTCTCCTCTTCATCTTCTGCGCAGGAATGAGGGTGAGCTCGGTGTCGTGAGTTTTGTGGACACCCTTGGAGCGGTCACTATTTGATGAGGCCTGTGAGGTGTAGGTACAGGAAAGGTGGGCAGAGGCCTGGAAGATGCAACGACCCGTGCCGGCCGTTGAGGGGCTTGCTGCCTGATAGGCAAGTCAAACGTGGGACACAGGTGACCCCCAATGAAGGAAGCTGTGATTAGGGCACAGGAGAGGCACGGCCTCTGCGGGCTCACAGGTGGGAAGCCCTGTCTGCTGTGGTTAGAGCAGGTGCCACACCAGAAGCGGCGTTTCCCAGGGGTCCTGGAGAATGAGTTGTTTTGGCAGGCGGTGCTCCCGCAGGGGACAGTGTTCTAGACCTGTCTGTTCTCAACGTTAGAATCACCACTATCGTCCAGGCCCACCCCAAACAATGAAGTCTGGATCCCGGCGGTGGGGGAGGCGACGAGGTAAGACCCAGTCGTCTGTATTTGTGAAAGTCCCCTAGGCGATTCTGGTAAGCAAACCCGTGCTCTGCATACAGGAGGCCATGGCGGGGGTAAAGTCCCCGGGTGCCCGGTGAACAAAGGCTGTGCTCTTCGGGGAGACTGGCTGGTGTGTCTGGAGCTCACGATATATTTACTTAAGGGTGGGGAGTAATTAATGCTGTACCGAGTTTTATGTAATTAAAGGGGAATGGGGAGTCGTTGAAGATTTTGAGTGGGGAATGGTCCGGACTTTGGGGAGCTGGTCTTCGGTGGTTAAGGATGTTCCCAGAAACCTAGAGATCATCTGCCTCCCAGAGTCTAAGCCTGCCCTTAAATTTCCCAAGAATTATCACTGGGCCTCCTTTGGGCAGGCGCGTCTCAGAGTCTAAGCAGTATAGGGATTAAAGACAAACGGAACCGTCTCTCTCTTTTTACATTAGTGAGTTAAATTTGCATTGTGCATTTATAGTTTATAGCTCACTTTATACATATTATACTTTGACTCTCACAAGGTTTCTGTGCAGCACAGAACAGTCCTTCCCATTTCCAGATGAGCAGACAGAGGCTGTGAGAGATTCGGTGACTTTGCTCTTTCCTCCGGTACCTCCGATGGCATGGGCCAGGTACGGAGCCAGGCACTGTGGTAGATGTGACGTCATGTTGTAAAGACAGAATATATTTCCTGTTTCCACGCGGTCTGTGGCCCACGGGGAGTGGGAAGAGGCTCTGCCCCACCAGCAGTTACACGATTGGATAAATAAGACGGTAAGAGCTCCAGTGCGTCTATTTCATGAGCTGACCTCATCAAGGCCTGTTGCATTGATTGATCTCATTGTATTGTTGGGATAAAGTGGGATCACGGTGGCATTGTCCCCATGTTCAAGTGAGGAAATGGGGCCTCAGAAGCGCCCTGCCCAAGGCCCTGCCCAAGGCCCAGGAGTCAGAGGGGGATGTGAGGCCATGCTATGCAGAGCGCGTGGAGTTTGGAGGGGAGGGTGGTGATAAACCCATGGTACCTGCATGTGCCAGGCACGGCGTGGATTACTTTATACAGGAGAACTTGTGTCGTCCCCCCAATATCATGATAAGGTGGTTGGGATTACCAGCCCCATTTGACTTATTTATTTATTTATTTTTAGGGAGAGAGAGAGAGAGAGAGAGAGAAGGGGGGGTATAAGTGAGCAAGGGGCAGAGAGAGAGAATCCCAGGAGGGGCAGAGAGAGAGAGAAGTGGGGCTCACCCGAAGCGGGACTTGAGCCCACCCGATATGGGACTTGAACTCACGACCTGTGAGATCGTGACCTAAGCCGAAGTCAGATGCCCAGGGGCCCTACCAGCCTCATCTGAAAGATGAGAAAAATGAAGCACGTTGAGGCGAAGTAATGTACCCGAGGCCACACGGTTGGTAAGGAGCGGACTAGGGACTCAGTCCCAGGTCCTGTGGTGCCAGGCCCCACTCTTCACCTCTAGGCCACGTGTCGGGGTCTCTCGGGTCCCAGGCCCAGGGTCTTCCTGCGACACAAAACAAGACCACAAAAGGCAGACTTCGGTCTGGGTGCAGGGTGTCCAGATCCGAGGTCTCTGTCTGCGTGTCCAGGAGTGAGATCTCATCCGGAGGGGGAGTGTGAGACGACCCTCCATGCTGGGAGGCCCAGCGCCCAGGTATAATCTCCTTAACACCTCTCTTCCCTTTGTCTTTGCCCTCTCTCGTGTGGATTGTGTGCCTGCTTGTCACCACCTCCCCCAGAGTATGCTGAGGATTGGACCAGAAAGCTGGGGGAGGGGCACAGGTTTCTGGCTCCCGCTCTCTCGTTGACTGCTTTCATTTCCCTTCTCTGGATGTCACTTTCCTCATCTGTAAGCAGAGGGGCTGGAAGAGATGATTCCACACATCCCTTTCGGCTTGGTTCAGTTTAACCCACTCTTTGAGCCCCATGCGCCCACCATCATACCGGGCACCGGGGGCACCGTGGGTGACAGGTCTGTGTCCTGCTGGGGAGACAGACATGTCCGGAAAAGAGCTCCGACATGCATGTTCCTTAAAGACACTCTTACATATGGGCAAGGCAGGAATTGTCATGGCAACTGTGTGTGTGATAGTAAAAGGATTGGAAACCAATATAGATAAATTAAATCTCTTCTATTTCCGCAATGAAATACTATACTGTAGGGGAAATGCATGAAGCAGAGCTTTACAAATCAGCCTGGACATGTCATGAAAAGAAAACCGAAAACAAACGTCGAAGGGGAGAAAGCAAATTGCAGAAGGATGTGTACATTATGGTACCATTTGTATAAAGTTTGAAAACATGCAAAGCAGTACCCTGCATTGTTTCTGGATACATACATATGTAGCCAAAGTAAAAAAACATGCATGAGGATGATAAACACCATATTTAGGGTAGTGCTTACCTCTGAGGAAGGAGGCAACGGACTCACTGAGGGAAAGACAACTGTTTCCAGAAGGTTTTCTTTCTTAAAATGTTTCTTCCTAAAAAGAGCTGAAGAAAATATAGCCAAAATAAACATGGGTGCTTTTGTATTATTTTTACCCTTTTTCTATAAGCGTGGTGTCTTCCATTAGGAAGAACCCGTTTCAACACAGGACGCAAAATGCGGGGAGAAGGGTGGGGTCACGCTTGGGGTCCTTCTGTGGCATTCCAGGGTTGGGGGGCTGGGAATGCCGAGAGAGCTCGTGGCTGGTGAGTGTGGGATTTGGGAAGCCGATCCCAGGGGCTCTTTGTGGGTGGAGCTGGGGAGAGGTAAGGAGACATGCCCACATCTCAGTGATGCTCCCCCCACCCCTCCCCGCCCCACCGCCGCCCTCCCCACCTGTTTCCCGCCTTCTCTGCCCCGGCCACCTTGGGCAGGGCTGGTGCTCAAGAGCTGTTAAATAACTACGTTAAAAGTGGTATAAATATAAGAGGAGGAGAGATGTATCTACCTCGGGACTTCATTGTAATCTGTTTCGTGGTTTAATGAGAGTCTGGAGACCCAGCGTGAGGGCCCTGAAAATGAATACCGGATGTTCGTGGGGCTGGGAGACCCCTTGCTCTGCCATTCTCCTAAGAGCTGGGAGCCTAGGGGTGTCCTGGCAGCCGTTGTCATATGTCCTTCTGTCCTGAGGGGCAGTAAGTCAATGTCAGAGGCCAGCTGGGGAGGGACAAGTGACTTGGGGATCCGGGGAGGGGCCCCGATCATTACCTGCCTTGAAGGGTTTACTCCCAATCCCAGCTCAAATGACAAGAGAAATCTGGGAGCCCAGGTCGTAGCAGATGAGGAAAGCCGAGAGAGAAAGATGATCTGCCCGTGCTCCGCAGGGGCAGAGTGGTGAGAGGAGGGGGGGTGCCCCATGGGACCTGGAGAACAGAGGGTGGGTTGGGCAGGGGGCAGGGTGGGGCTCTCCAGCTGCCCCCTCCTCCTTCACCTCTCACAGCACCTAGTTCCATCCCAGTTTATCCTGCAACAGTGATTTCCTGTTCCTTCTCTGGTTCTCCTGCCCTCTTGCATACCCAGGTCTCAGGTAGCACCTGCACATGGAGCCCATTTTACAGATACCCTCTGTGGCCTTGGTTGGGCCTGGCACGAGGCCTCAAGAAGCCCCCTACTACATGACAAGAGAGGCGGTCTCATGGTCAATGGGGTACATTTGTGTTGCGATCCCCCCAGGTCTGAGAGTATTGCCAGAGTGACAAAGAACACAGAATTAGCGTGCGTGTGTGTGCAAGACAGAGTTTCTACCCGGTTTGGCCTAAGTAGGCCTGTAATAGACGTGTTCCTGAAAAGCAGTGTATGAGATCTCACCTCAAATGGAAGAGTGCTCTTTCCAGGGAAACCCGGAGGTGATCTTGGCAAGCCTGTGAATAGCTGGGCGCACTCACGGACCACTGATGCAAATAGACAACCTTTCCGGGAAGCAGTTTGGCGACGTGGGGCCATCAGGGCCTGCACACTTTGGGTTCTGTCCTTAAGAAGTAACCGAAGATGGCAGTAAAGATTTCTGTTTGCTGCAATGTTATTTACGACGGTGAAAATTTTTTTTAAAGGTCCCGAATACCCAATAATAGGGGGATGATTAAATAATTTATGGGTACAATAGTGTAATGAAATATCCCAATGCATTTTTAATTACATGAGAAAAGGATCATAATACGTTAAGTGGAAAATACATTTTTATCTATGTAATAGGAGTCCAACTGGTTAAAAAAAAAAAACACCTACCATAGATGAATGTCTTGAAAGAAATGCTTGCATTAGTGATAGTGATCGTTGTGGTTATCTTTGGGTAGTGAGATCGGGAATGATTTCTGATCTCTTTCTTGCAGTTTTCTAAATTTTGCAAGGATGTGTTGAGATTAAACGTGAGGTGGGTCGAGGATGGAAAGGCCATATCTAAGTGCAGGTACTTTGCAAAGTAGCCGCTACTCCTGTGTGGTTTTTTTGGTTGTTTTTTGTCTTTTTGTTTGTTTGTTTTTAGCAACTGCCTCTTTTATGAAGTTCCTTTTGATGTTGGGCTGAAATGTGCTTTCCTGAAATTCGCCCCTCTGGTCCCCTTCCTGCCCGCCCCCCGCCCCCCAGACTAACACAGAATGAGTTTTCCTTCTTGCCTTGTGGCACCCTTCAGAGGACAGACCTCATCCTGTCCTGCACCCCCCCTGCCCCCCCATGTCCCTTTCTCCCGGCTCTAGGGGACCGTTTCTGCAGCAGGTCCCTTCTAGGGTTTGATCTCATATGTTATCCTGGGTGCCACCTCCGGTCAGACTCCAGTTCGTCAGCATCTTTCTCAAAACACAGGGCCGAGAGACGCCCCGCACCACAGATGGTAATGAGACTCCAGCCTCTCCTGGGCCGGAACATGCTGTTTCTACCAGTACAGCTGGGATCAGGTTTTTATCAGCCACCCTGTGGCCTTGGCTCCTTCTGGCTCAGTAGCTCTGGGCCCTGAATTTTTCAACTGCCTCATTTCTAAAATAAGAACAATAATATTTTTCTATAACCCGGATATTGATAGGGTGGCCCCTGCCTCTTACAAGCTACAAAATTACCCCTAATCTTAATTCCACTTCCTTGGAAATGCTTCCGGGCTCATAGCCGTCCCTGGCTGTGGTTCCTTAGCTCCGCCAAATTCGCATTTTTTTGCTCTGTGTTTCAGGGATGCTTCTTTTTCTTTGTCCTGATGTGGAGCGAATGTGGCATCAACCTCCTTCCTGATTTTCCCCCAAATCCCACCCCCCGACCTGGGCCTGCAGGTCTCCCGCAGAACTTTTTGAGGGCTTAGGGGATACGGGACAACATGGCACCAGGAAGGCATGCTTGTCCTTGGGAATCCATTGGCACCCCCCATGTTGAGTGGCCTTTCTCCCTGTCCCCAGCTCTGAACCAGAGCTGCGAATCCCGTCTCTGAGAGGAGGCCAGCACCAGTTTTCTCTCTCCCACCTCCCAAGTTGACCTTCCAATGGGGAAGATTCAGAGGGTCATTCAGATCTTTCACACAATTCCAAGGAGTCTGTTGGCGTTGATGAGTAGGAATGCATTTCATAGAAAACCCATGACAGTGCACTTGCCTCTCTTCCTCTCCTCTGGTGTTTTACCAAAGATGGGGCTTCCCTCCTCCCAGGAAAAGGGCCTGTCCTCCCGAAGGGAGTGGATGTAACAGCGACTCCAGGCGCACTGGTGGGATGGGTACAGGTGCGGTGTCTCGTCTCAGGGACGGGCCGGGACCAGGCTGCCTTACTCTGTGGCAAGGTGCTGCCTTGTTGCAGTGCTGTCAGCCCTAACACTCGGAGCCCACCCCCCGCCACGGCCAGGAGAACTTTCTAATCTGGTTTTGCGACTCGATGAAGAGAAAATGTCAGAATTTCTTAAGAAGGTTCAAAAACAAGAGCTCCTTAAAAAGGCTCGTTTTGCATTTCTGACTCCACTCTGTGGTTTGATTAAAGTCAGGAAGGGTTGTTGTCTACTTGGAATTCCTGAGCAAGTGGGAATCTTCCAGAGGAAAAAAGCTCTGGTGCAGGAGGGAGAGGGCAAGCCAGAGGAGGCAGGAAGGAGGCCAGGGCCTGGGTCTGGGCTGGGTCTCACCTTGGACCCAGTTGGTTCCCTCTCGGAACTTTCTCATCTATAAAATGGGGGTACTGATGTAAGTTATTTCGCTAGGGCTATTTCCTTGGCTATCCCTCACCTCAACCAGGAGCTGGGACCAGCTGCTGGTACTTCCCTGGGGATCTGCCTCCTTCCTTTAGGGAAATTCTTCCTTAAACCTCTCTTCCATCATCGATGAGCATTCACATAATCCACCTTCTCTCTCCCTGGCCTTATGACTATTTTATATTTCCTTGCAAGCCCTTTGGGGCTCCATTTAGAAAGAGGAATTGGACTCCAGTGCTGCCTGGTGACTTACACGGGAGGTCATTGAAGGCTTTTGAAGCATTGTTTTCTTGGACGGACAGATCTCAGAGCTTGGTGCCCTAGGGCAGGGGTTCCTGGTTCCACTTCTCAGCACCAGTAGAACAAAGATAATACTGGTTTGGCGTGTTGCGGGGAAAAGGAGGACGATCTCCCACGGAGGGTGACCAGATCCCACAGGTGGTGGTGGGGGTCCGCCCGCCCCACGTCCTGCCCGACTTCTCTCGGAGCGAGGTATCTCTGCACATGGGTCTCCCATCTCGGAGTCCGGAGGAAAGCCCGAACGTAACAGGTAGGTAGGAAGGTACCTGTAGGTAGGTGAGGGGGGCAGTTGGAAGCTGATTTTCTGTGGATGAGGAGGTGCCGTGACAGCACAGAGTGACCCAGGTAGCTTCCCCGCAGCCCCTTCTCTTTTTCTCCATCTCCCCGTGACTCCTCCTGGGGGGACTTTAATGGTACAGTCACTGTGTCAGGAACAGCTAAAAAGGGGCGAGCCACTTAGCTGTCACCGTCAGCTTTCAAATCTCTCCTTCTTCTGCTGGTGGTGGTGAAGGATCCGTCACGGCCCGTGTTCCTTCATCTTTGTATGACAGCATGTGTGTGTGGAGCCATCTATCCACCCACCCATCTGCCCTCCCCCTCTGGGCCCCAGGTCCTGGCCCATGATATAGTCACAGCGCAGGTGACAGTCAGGGGAAGCTTCCCTTCTCAAGGAGAACTTTCGACACGAAGGTGGGAAAGATCAAGGAGCGATGGCTGCTGAGGGGAGCGGGTGACGGAGACAGAGTGATGGCAGTGAGTTGAATTAATTCCCTGGTGTCGGATTTAATGAAGGGCTGCCTTCTGTGCTTCAGAAAAGGCACATCATGGAGTGCTCAGTGCTGGATGCACGCACAGCTCCAATTAAGAGTTTCTGCACCTCACAGGGGCAGGGTGCCTTTGAATCTCTAGACTCAGGGGGCTTTTCAGCCCCCACCCCCTTCCCTGGCTTGCACAGCCTAATCCCGAAGTCAGGGATCTTTGCTCCTCTTAAAGGGAAAGGACCCCAGGATCTTTTTCAGCTGCCTCCATGCGTCCCCCGAGTGGCCCTGCCTTCCCCGACCTCCCTCCGGTGTCCTTAGGTCAGGCGTAAGCCTCTCCTTTGCAAACTGCCCATTTCTCCTGATCCCCAGTGAATGAATCCCGGAACCACAGGGGCTTAGTACTGGGAGGAGACTTGCAGGTAACCTGGTCCAGGGTCCTGTAATCAGTGACGGAGCCGGGACTAGAACCAGGCTCTCTAGAATCATCTCCCCGGCTTCCTGTCTCGCTTCTGGCAGCAGGCGGGGTGAGTGACAGCTGTTCCAAAGCCCCACTGGGTCGTAGGTCTCAGCTGTCAATTCAAGGCGATTCTCATGGCCGTCGTCGGAAGGAGGCAACTTAGCCACGTGTCACTCTTGACAATCGAGAAAAGTGTATGCACATCGTCTCTGTCGTTACTGTTGTGTTGAAGCCCAGGGAGACACCCTTAGCCTGGGGTCTGAATCCTAGCTCAGCCACGAATACATGACCTTGTGCAGCATCTCGAATTTGACTTCTCGACACCCACGTTTTCTCATCTGAGGATGGAGAATCACAACACTCATTGCACAAGCTCGTAACAGAGTAGGCTCTCGTTTTGTAAATGAAGGATAAGGCTCCGAGGAGAGGTGACATGCCCCCAAACACAGCAGCAACACATGGCAAAGAGGGAGCCAGAACGCAGGTCTCCTCACTGGCGAGCTGGTGCTGTGTTGCATCACGTTGGGCTGAAGTGACATTATCCTTATGCTTCTCCGTCGTCGTCGTCATCATCATCATCATCATCATCATCTCTGCCACCATTTATTGAGCCTTTACTATATGCCAGGAACTATGGTAAGTGCTTTATAGACTATACCATTTACACTTGACGACGACCCTGTGGGGTAGGTGATTAATTTATTCCCATTTTACATTTGAGGAAGCAGGCATAGCATTGCCCGAGGTGGCTTGGCAGGATGCACAGCCAGGACGGCCCAGCCCCCATGCCCATGTCATTCATGGTGTCCCCACCGCCCCTACCACCATCCTGGGGTGATGGCTGGCTCTCCCTGGCTCACACACCCTGGGATGGGGGGTGGCCCACTCGGTCCTCCTGGAGTCCTTGTGTCACTATGGGGCCCCCGTGCCAACCCACCCCTTGAGGTTAGAATTTGCAGTGTTTCCCCACGGTGACAGAAATAGGCTGCTTCCTCATTCCCAGAGTGGGAAACTGAGGCCCAGAGAGGAAGCCGTGCTTAGCAGGTTCACCCAGAGCCTCTGGCAAACGGCGACCTCCTGGCATCTCTCAGGCTCCTCTGTGGAATGTGCCCTAGTCCTGGAGAGCACCTGGAAAGACTTGTTCTTTGATACTTAAAGAGGTCTTCTTTGTCCCAGTGACCTGCTCGTGGCCCCTCTCTTCCGTGTGTGCTGGCCTGGAGGGGTCTGGCTGAAGCCCTTTGGTGGGTCCAGGGGCCTTTCCTGTCCTCCGAGGCTCTGTGTCCTAACTCACCGTGGGGTAGGACACGGCCGAGAGATGCATTTAACATTTTATGTGCCCCAGCACCCTTCCTCTTTCCCGGTGGAACTACTCCTGAGACCCTGACGTGAGCCACTAGAGTACATAAACACAAATTATCGTCCCACCCTGTACCCTTCAGGCTTGGGCTGACAGAGCGTTCCCCTTTCTGCTCAGCCGTGGCTTTAATAACGAGCCACTCAGCTTTTCCAAGCATTGCGTTCAGTTCAGTCGAAGGGGCCTCCTGGAATCAGAGCTGAGAGTGCCTACGTCCCCTGCCTTGGAGTTGGGACTTGTGATAGAAACGGGAGGCCTCACGTTAGGGAGGCAGACTCTGCCTTCTGTAATATTCTCTGGATCATTTAAGTCCCGCACACGCGCACACATGCAGACGTTTATGAACTGGTGGCGGTAAATAACAATTAGGTCAATAATGCCTTTTGTGTGAAACCTTTTAATAAGTGACATCCATTGATAATTAGCCCCCATGAGAATCTTAGTCCGGGGAAGCCCCGATGAAAAGGGGATCCAGACGCAGACCTAGTGTTGGTGGTTGAAACTCTTCTTTTCGAGGAAAACCTCTTTCCTTGCTCAGCTTCACTTGGGAAGGGCAAGGCCACGGCCCTGGGTCAATTTCTGCAATTGCCGTGGCCTTGACCTTGAACAAGGGCACTGTCTTTTCACTGCCCCCGCGCCGAGCCTCCGTTTTTCTCCCCAGGTGGCATCTGGGGTTGCTGAGGAGACTGTGGGTCGAGAACGTGGTGCTGACTCTGTGGCTTAGGACACTGCTCGGCACCCAAAGCTCATCTGAGATGTGGGCTCTTTCCTCTGCTCGTCTGTGGCTTTCCAAGGAGGTGGTGACTTCTCTTGTCTGTCTTCCTGCCCAAGCCCAGAGATGGTGCCCAGGCATGTTATAGGGAGAAGTAGCTTGAGAGGGCTGAGAAACTGTCTGAAATGATTCCATCCTTCCCTGGAGACTTGGCGTGAATTTTATCTAATCACCATGGCAACAGATAAAAAAAAAAAACGAAAAAAAGGTGTGAGCATATCGCCTTTGCTGTGATAATTCAGATTTATATATTCAGATCAGATTGGAGTTGGAGATTTTTTTTTTAAGGCAGCAGATGCAGCAGAAGGTGTGACTGCAAATAATGTAGCACAAATGTTTGATGATCCTGCCCTTTAAGAAGTGGGACGCAGTTTCCTGCAGTTTTTCCAGAATATAATTATTCCATCAAACCCATTGCAATGAGGACTCATTACGGGCCAGGATAATGCAGAGTCACGTCCCTGCCAACAACACGCCTGCGCACACACAAACACACACAAACACGCATGCATGGGCCGCCCCCGCCCTCAGCCTCTGGCCTCCCCCAGATGGAAGCCTTGGAAAGCCCCAGAAAAGCACAAGGCCTGGGCAGGGAGCCTGAGAAGGCTGACACTGAAGCCTGGGGTCCAGACAGCGCAGACCCGACCCTGGAAGGGAGGGCTACCCCTGCCCCTCGCCCCCTGGCTGGTGCAAGGTGGTGGGACCGCCCTCCCCCTGCCATCCTGCCCACATGAGCCCGAGGCCGTGTTGTAGAGCATAAGCCCTCGGAGGGCAGGGGCTGGGCGGGGTGGTCCCGTTGTACGATCTCTGTGCAACCCGGCTGATGAAGTCAGACGTTTTCGTAAATTAACACGATTCCGCTCATTTGCTTGAGGTGCTCTCTGATCTGAACCGGTCTCCCAGCTCCCAAGCCAGGCGTTTTTCCTCCAGAGGCTTTACTTTGGGATTAGAGTTAGCACGGAGGCCTAGACTCTGTTTTCTTGTATCCCTCCCTCGCTTACCCCAGGGAGGGCAGGCATGCGTGCCAATAGCCCATGAACCTGGCAGATTAGACACACCCAGCAGGTACTTTGTGAATGTTTACCGGGCATCATTTACCCTTCTCTGCCCAACACACGTGCCTGCAGTTACCGCCTTTGGGAAGCCGACAGTTTCCCTCGATCTCTTGGTTTCAAGTCACTGGAAGTCCCCCCAGTGTGGTCAGCTGAGACTGAAAACACTCCTCTGGTTCTGCTGAAGGGACACAGTTTCCCTGCCCCTCCCCTGGGCCCGGCGAAGAGGCAGGTGTCTACCTGCCCAGACCAGCCCTTCCCGCCACCCCCAATCAAGAGTAAGGGCAACGCCAGAGTATGCAGCATGAGGGAGCAGGGGGCAGGGAGAGGAGACAAAGCCCGAGAGGCTTCGGGGAATCCCTGAGCGTGGGGTCCCCTTCGTGCTGTGTCCACTTTCTATTTTATTCTTTTTATTTTGAGAGAGACAGAAACAGAAGGGGAGGGGCGGAGAGAGAAGGAGAGAGAGAATCCCAAGCAGGCTCTGCACCGTCAGCACGGATCCCGATGTGGGGCTTGAACTCATGAAACATGAGATCACGACCTGAGCCAAAACCAAGAGTCGGACGCTCAGCCGACTGAACCTCCCCGCTGCCCCGCTGTACCCACTTCTCGCTGCCGGATGAATCCTCCATTGTTCTGTCTCCTCTACCACAGATGCCCCTGAACCAACATGACCCAAGTGAGAAAGCCAGGCCCGGGCAGGTCGCATGGCTTGTTGGGGGCAAAGGGAGAATGAGAATGCAGGCTCCCAGCTTCTACGCTGTCACTCCTCTGTGCCTCTTGTCAGCCAGATCAAACCCTGACATGTCACCCTGGTGTCCGCCTTCCCTGCTCGGGGTCTCCCCTGGCCTGGGTGCCTGCCTCATGGAGGACCCCCAGAGCTCGAGTTCGCACAGACGGCCATCATCTATCCCAACACCTCCTGCTGGTCAGTCCTTGGACTTGGCCTCAACCGTCTCCCTGCTGGAAGGGTGGCTCCACGCGCCCTGTGTTTTGTGTCGCGAGAGCTTCGTGCCCGGGCCTGGCTCCCGGCAGACCTGTACTTCCCTCCGATTCAGCTTAGCCTGACGGAGTTCCGGCCCATTAGGAACCCCCACTGGCAGGCTGGGGTCATCTGTGTCTGGGCCGAGCGTCTCACCAAGGATTCAGGCCGCCTGCCACCTCCTCCCCAGCAGACGGGCAGGTTCCCGAGGCCGAGGTCCGCGGGTCGCGTTGAAGTTCCTTTGCCGGCCGTTTACGTGGGATGTCTAGGCTATTAGATACGGAGCGCTGGAAGGTTCCTGCACGCAGTGCCTGGGCTCTCAGCAACACTACCAGCCTGCAGTTCAGCCCTCCTGTCCTCCAACCCACATCTCCGAGCGGATCCCAAGTGACACGGGGCCCGGATCCCTGCACCGCGTACCAGCCGGAATGGGCACTCTGTCCTGGGCCGCTCCCTGCAGGGTGCTGGAGGTGTGTGAGCTGGGAGAGTCGGGTCTGCGGGAAAAGCTGATAGACTTGTGCTGAACGGCTGGGGGTGCGCAGATTTGGGGAGACGCGGCTCCTGCCTACCTTCCAGTGTCCCTGGGGTGCTATCGCAGGGAAGGGGGAGCGGCCTGTTCCAGGAAGCTCCAAGAGACGGAATGAGGACCAGCGGGCGGGCAGACATGGGGAGGACGGAGGCGGCTTAGCGTCAGTGGAACTTTTCTAACGAAGCATCAAGCAGCGGCTTAGATTCCCTCACGAGGTAGCGAGCTGGCCGTTACGCACAGTGTCCAGAGCAGGGCCAGATAATAATAATGTTAGTTACCACGTATTGAATGTCGACTATGTGCCAGTTTTTCTTGATCTGTGTTTACTTTCTCATGTCAACCCACAGTTTATATCGTCTTATCCCCGTATTGCACAGGAGGCAGTAAGCTCAGAGAGGTCAAGTCATTTGCCCAAGGTCACACAGCTTGTAAATAGCAGAGCAGGACTGTGCCCAGCCAAGCCTATGTTCTTCCTGGCATCTTGCAGGGCTCATGGAAGGGAAACCTGCTTCCTGGGGGAAAGGCTCTAGACCCTTCTCCTTCTGCAGACTTGGTGGCTTGTTACCCCGTGAAGGCATCTTACCTCACTCCTCTGTCTTTGATCACCTTGTGTTTCAGTCTGACCTTAACGCGTTGGCTTGTCTGAACCCTCAGGGCTTACAAAAGTGCCCCACAAAGTCGTGCATTCCATACACGCCACAGTTGTGGGAGTTGGGCATTGTCCCTCTCCTGTGTCATCTGACCCAGATGGTCTGTCCAAGGTTGCAGAACCTCAGGGTTCCATGATGAAGGCAGAGCCCTCCCTCCCGTGCTCAGCCTGGCTGCTGTGGTGTGCCAGGCCCTCCCTCCCCTGAACAACCCCATAGGGCCGCACCCTGTTTCTGAATAGGATGGGTTTTCGTGGAATCATCTGGAATTCCAGCTTGCCCTTAGCTTTGTGCCGAAGGCACATGTTTGAGGAGGGACGGGGAGAGGACAGTGGACACTTAGGAACTGGCCGCTGGTCACCCAGGCTACGGAGCGACCAAGGCTACTTGACATAGGGAGGTGTGCGTGTGTGTGTGTGTGGGGGGGGGGGTTCCTGAGCGGGCCCAGGCTGGGGTGACGTCAAGGTAGGACCTAGAATTGGAGGAAACGCACTTCTGGGTCTAGGTTTTGAGACGGCTGCAAGACCTCTGTGGTGTCTAGCTTGTGGGGAGAAGGACCGCGTTGGCAAAGGTTAGGGTTCAAAGTAAGGGGGGCACAGGAAGGAGGGTGGCAGAGACAGTGGAGACTGTGAGTCTGGATGCTGGGAGGGAAGGGGCAGAGGTGGGCAGAGGAAGCCAGCAGGTGGCAGGGAGCCTGGCTTCTGGGCCCTGGGGGAGGGGGGGAAAGTGTGGGTGGCCCTTGGATCGGATCCCCTCAATCTGTTATTTATCTCTCGCGTATTGGGTGCCGTCAGGGAGCCACTATCCGGGGTGGGACAGGTCTCCAGAACTGCGAGTTCTCAGCCAGAGTTACTATGTGTTACACAGGAGGCGTGTCCGAGGGGCTAAGGGAGCCCTGACAAGACGGGGGGCCGGGCCGCCTTAGGGGGTTTCCATGGAAGACGTGGGAGGTCAGGTCCCCCGAGTCCTGAAGTACGAGCAGGAGTTTGCCAGGCGAGGAGTGGGTCGGGAGAGTGGGTCCCGGCTGTGGAGACAGAGTGTGACAGAGCCTAGAGGAGCGAGAGAGCGCCCACCCTTGGGGAGCGAGCGCCCTGTGGTCCCCAGCGGCCACCGGCACACCCAGAGCTGCGAGGGGTCCTGAGGTGGGGGTGTGTCATCGGAAAGATGTCTCTGACAGCAGTGGGAGGATGGTGTGGGTCCGAGGAGACCGGCCCCTCTTCTGAGGGCTCTGAGCACTTCCCTGGGCCTCCTGGGTCCTGTGATGGGGCAAGAGGCACAGAGAGGGAACTGCAGAGGCCTCGGCCACACAGCCGGCTGCAGACAGCCCTGGCACGAGGCCCGGGTCCCTGTCTCCTGACCCCTGGCCTGTTCCCAGATGCCTAACACATCTGCAAAATGTCGAGTGTAAAAAGAATTCACGTACAGAGCACGTACTATGGGCCAGGCGCTACTCCAAGCACTGACCTGTAGGAATTCACTGGATCCTCAGGATAACCTACGAGAGGGGCGTTGCTCTTCTCCCCATTTGATGCACAGAGACACCGAGGCACCGAGAAGTGGAGGGGCTTGACCAGAGATGCGTACTAGGAAGTCATACAGTTGGGGTTTGAGTCTAGGAGGCCTAGCTCAGACTCTTCCGCGCGTAGCCAATACAGCACAACGAGGCGGGAGGTGGGGAATCTGGGCCCACTCCTGGGGCGACATGAGTCTCTCTGGGTACCGACGTCCCTCAGCCTCCGGCCCTGGTGAACAAAGTGCGGGAGAGAAAGGGGGGCGGGGGCCGGGGGAGGCTCCCTCTGGTCGGTGCCGATCTCCACGTGCACAGAGGGTGGCAGGGTTACTGCTCCCTCGCCCCTGTCTCCCCGCCTCGCCCCACCTTGTCTCAAGGGGAGGAGAGCTCCCTGAGGTGCCACAGGCTGGACTCCCTCGGCAGCCTGCCCCGGTTTTGTTTTCTTCTGTTTTCGTTTGGCAGCCAGGTCGTGCGGTGTTGTTGTGTTTTTTTTTTTTTAATTGACTTTTTAATGAGGTATAGCATTCGTACGGAAAAGCACACAGACCTTCCGTGTACGGTTCGGTGAGTTCTTACAGAACGAACACGCCCATGGAGCCACCCCGAGATCAATCTCACCAGCGCCCCGGAGCCTCCCGTGTGTCCCTCCAGCTGTTACCCCCGCCCCCCCGGGTGACCACCCTCCTGATGCCTGTCACTGTAGATTAGTGCTGCCTGGTCTTGAACTTCATGCAAATGGAAGCGTGCGTGCAGCCTGCTGTCCCGGGCCTGGCCTCTCCTCCTCCACGCTAGGTCTGTGAGGTTTGCGGGTGAGGTTTCTGCTGTCTCGATCGTTAATCGCTGCTGCTATCGGGTGGCTCCTGGCCCTGCCCGCCCCGACACCCACACCTCCTCTGGGTCAGCTGGCCCTCAGTGGTGGCGGGGGAGGCTGGGCCCCGGGGCCTGTTTATCTCCGAGCTGACCTGTTTTGTTTCTGTGACTTCCTTCTCTGGGACCTGTAGCTGAGAATTTACCCCCAGCGCTTTCCTGTCTCTTTGTCTGCAATCAAAACCAGGCCTGGGGGCAGATGTCCCCTTTCCCTGCCTCTGGGCTCAGGCCTGAATGGGATGCGCAGAACAGGCCGAGGGTAGGGTTGGCGTGGACTTTGCCCCGCTGGAGCTCTGGTTACCAGGGGGACTCACGGCTGGGGCTCGGTGGAGAGTGGAGGGAACACCCAGCAACCACAGGCCCCGTAGGATGCTGAGCAGGGAGCGGGGCTGAGGGATTGCCGGGGTTCCTTCCAGCTCAGAAATCCCGGGAATCCAGGTTGCTTGTGAAGCCGGTCTTTCTGCAAGAAATGAAAGGGAAGGTGGCCTGTTTATCCTGTGGCCTCACCTGGCAAGGCCTGGGACTTGTCAGGCCCCACCCTGCCCTGCAGGAAAAGAATCTGCAACCGGCTGTTACTTCTGCACCTTAGGGTTTGAGAGGCCCTGCTTTAGGCAGTACTGAGGCAGTCAGGAGCTTGGACTCTGGGGCTAGACTGTCTGGGTTTGGATCCTGGCTCAATTACTTGCTGTGTGACCTCACGCAAGTTACTCAACCTCTCTGAGCATTATCCATAAAATGAGGATAATGGTAGTACCTGCCTCACAGGGTTGCTGTGAGGTTTCGGTGAGGTGACCCACGTGAGCCACTTTGGGCGACACCTAACACGTGGTGAGCAAATATGTTACTATCTCTTACTAGGTTCCAGGCACTCGGCTAAACGCTGGCCATTCACATTCTCATCTAACAACAGAGCCCTGACGGGAAGAGGTGTGATTGTGCCCATTTTACAGATCGAGGAGCTCATTTTTCAGATGAAACTGAGGCCGATGAGCTAACCGGTTCCAGGGACAGACGGAGCCAGCGTTCGGAAGAAGGGCTCTCTTAACGCTGTGGGGTAGAGTGGGAGGGGCGGCCAGGAGCCACCTTCTCCCCCCCAGATGTGACACCTGCAGGCCATAAGCAGGCTGCTGGCGTGTTTGTGGATATTACATTCTGCCAGTTAATTGCTCAGGATTGCTTGTTGAGGATAAGCACAAGGGGTTTCTCTCCCAGCATGCTCTAAATTAAATGAGAAAGGGAGAGGCAGAGGCCTGTTGGAGGGCCCGTGAGAGAGTCCAGGAGGGGCCTGGGCTTCAGGAACGACCCGCCGGGCCGGGGCCACACAGGTGGTTATGCCAGAGAGTGGGAGACCAGGTGGCCCCGAGGTTTCGGATTCCACTCGGCATCCTGCGTC
The DNA here is from genome assembly GCF_018350215.1 of Panthera leo. Lineage (NCBI taxonomy): Eukaryota > Metazoa > Chordata > Mammalia > Carnivora > Felidae > Panthera > Panthera leo. The sequence continues at coordinate 15,524,964 of NC_056688.1, read as the reverse complement.
TCACGGAACTGCTGGGCTCCCTGGGGAGCTTGGTGTGGCTGGAGATGTCCAGAACTGAGGGTATCTGGGGGGCTTGGGGCATAAGCTGGTCACAGCTGGGCTCCGGGTCCCCTCCTGTTCGTGTGTGTGTGTGTGTGTGCGCGCAGGCAAGTTGTTCCCATGGCCCTCAGGGGGACTGGCCCCGACCCAGGAGCCTGGTCTCCTGTCCGGGCCCCCTGCGCCCCTCTGCCTCCACCTCTGTGCCCGTCTCCTGCTCGTGTCCTGCAACCTCTGTCTGCCTCCTGCTCTCTCTCACCATCTTCTTCGGGTCTGCTCCCCGGCTGTGCTACCTAAGACCACGCTGTAATTGCTCGCTTATGTGTCCGTCTCCCCTACAGACCGTGAGTGCCTCGGGGGCAAGAAGCCGTGTCTTATACCCTGCTCAGGGCTTGGCACGGAGCGGATTCTCTATACCCGCCGGAGGGGCGGGTGGGATGAACGGATGGGCGGTGGGAAGAAGAGCGGGGGGACCATTTCCATAGATGCAGTCCCAGAAGGGACACTCAGGAGACGGGGTGGGGCCACCTGAGGCCACAGTGTCACGAGTAACGCAGCTCCCCAGTGTGGGTCGCTACTGTCGGGTAGGGGCCCCTTGGTGTGCCAAGGCTGGATTCGAGAGAGCCCCCTCTTGATCAGAGACAAGATGGGCCCCTCCCTCCCCCACCCCCAGGGGCCTTCTCCAGATATTTATTCTGATTCAAACATATTGAGCCTGCAGACAGACCGAACTGGAGCTGAAGGGAGAAATCCAAATGCTGCTGTGCTCCTTGGTAAATGGCGTCCCTGGGAACTTGGTGCCTGTGCCGTGCAAGGGCCCTGGGGCCTGCCTTGGCCCCCGCATGAGGCCGCTTGGCTCTGTCTCCCTACCAGGCCCGCTGCGCCCAGCCGCCTCACTCCCTCCAAGCCCAGGGTGTCACCAGATGGACTTGATCCTGTTATTTGTCAGGGCATTTGAGATTCGCGTGTTAGTGAACAGGAGTGTCTCACAACAAGGCTCGAGGTGGGGCCCCAGGGCCTCCACTGGCCCAAGGCGCAACGTGGGTGCTTAACTATGTAGGCGAATCGGCTGTCCTGTGATCACTGGATTGGGAGTCAGGAGGGCAGGTTCGGATCTAGGCTCTCCCTTGAATGCAGTGCACGACCTCGGGTTAGGTCATTTGGTTGGGTTTTATAAATCCTCACCATGCCTCCTGAGAGTCGGCTAGATCCAAGCTTCTGGAAGTGAGGCCGGTACACGGAAGGGTGCTGTTGTCTAGCCACGGGCCAGGTTGCTCTCCGAGGACCCATGGTCAAGGAGCCGGTGCTGGGGAGAGACGATGCCCTCTTTTGTTTCGTCCCCAGCAGCACGAAAGCCATATCAACCTGACCGGTAAGGACCAAACCTGTCTACTCCATGGTCTACTTTGCCTTCCCCGGGGAGGAGGAAAGTGGTAACAAAGCCAGCCTGGGCTGGGCCTGGGGTGTGGAGCTGGTGTGCCGTGACCCCCTGACATCCCCAGGGTACAGGTGGCATTCCAGGTGATGCTGAGGTGACCAGGGACGGGGTCGGGACTGAGTCCAGAGGCCTGCAGCCCCAGCAGGGAGGGAAGCCGGCCTGGCTCGGCCACGAAGAACACCGCCCTGTGTGGAGGAACCTGGGGAGCCACCTCCCCTAATGACCGTGTGTTCTTAGGGAATCCTGGAGCATCTTTGAGCCTCAGTTTCCTTGTCCATCAGTGGGAATAACACTGTATTCGTGAAGGTGGCCCAATCCGTTTTAACACAAAAAACCCAGGTCTCGGCCGCTCAACACAGCTTATTTCTTGCTCATGGAGAATGTGGTAGGCCGTTGGCGGTGTGTGTGTGTGTGTGTGGGGGGGGGTCTGTTCCACCTGGTCACCCAGAGCTCCAGACGAACCAGGGGCTCCCTCTGTTGAACCATCCGCGCTCTCAAGGTGGCCCTCGAGGTCGGCACCCAGAGGTGGACGGCGGAGGAGGAGACAGACGGTGGAGGATGAAGGCGCGAGTTTTTGGCAGGCCGGGCCCAGGCGTGGCCTTCACGCACACACCCCGTTCACAGGCCGGGACTCCGTCGGCGCCCCGCAGAGATGTAAGGAAGTGTGGGAGAAGAATGCTTGCCCCTGGCTGGGCAGCTGCTTCCAGCAACAGGTCCACAGCGTGGAAGGGGAGGCCCAGCCTCTCTGCCAGAAGCATGCGCCTCCGGGATCGACGTGACTATGTATAAAAGAGAGCACGGAGAAGAGGCGCCCAGGCCCCAGTAGGTCCCGGGTGGATGTCCTTCCCCTTCTGCTTGCTCTTGCGTCTGGATCAGAAGGCCCGCCGGGGCTGCTTGTCGCGGGGACGCCCCTGGCCGTGGACTGGCTGAACCGTGGCCCTTCAGCACGCTGTCCGGGGTATCCTTGGAGTCGGGGAGGCTCAGGACAGGCCGGCCACGGCCAAGGCCTGCCGCTTCCTGAGCCCAGGCTTGTTCGTCCCCAGCATTTGTCAGGTGGCTGGAATCAAGGGAAGGCGAAGTGACAGGGTCAGGGAGCAAGGGTGTCGGCAGCGGGCTTTTTCCGGGATAGCCGGGCCGGGTGCAGCTGGCTGAGGTTGTCCGCGTCGGTAATGAGGTCCCTGACTGGGGCTGGGCTGGAGAAGAGAGAGGGGTTGGAAATGGAGTCCTGGCAGACCCCAGAAAGGAAGATTCGTGGTGTTAGGGTGACTCTCTCGTCCCAGTTTGCCCAGGACTTTCCCGGTTTTAGCACTTGGAGGTTCCGTGTCCTGGGAACTGCCCTCGCAGCCCTGTCACAGACACACCGGGGTAGTTGGTCACCTAGTGCTGGACGGAGGATGATAAAGGGGAAAGAGTACGAACTTTGGAGTCAGGCCCCAGTCTAAACCCTGGTTCTGATATTTACTGGCTGTGCAACGCAGGGCGAGTTCTCCATGCTTCCTAAACCTCAGTTTTCCTCATCAGTAAGTGGGGTTAACAGTGCACACCGCCCACAGCCATTTCCATCATTAGAAAAGACAGTATGTGCGGGGAGCCTGGTCCTCCCCTACTGTGGGTGATTGTTCAGCCTCTGCCCGACTCCCCCTGTGACCAGGGAGCCCCGTCCTCCTGAGGCAGTCTGTTCTCTCTCTTTCTCACTCTGGCTGTTAAAAACATCCCTTCTGGGAGTCCTTACTCACTGGTTCTTCTGGACTGGTCCATACCATGGCCCCTAAACTCTAAAGGTGATAGCTGTGTGCTCAGTTGAACAGATGGATCGGTGTGGAGATTGAGATGTGCCGTTGCAGAGGGGGCTGGCACTGGGTCTGTGGTGAGGAGCCCGGGGGCTCTAGACGCGAATGGTCATAAATATGTGATGATGCTGGGTCGGCCTCCTCATCCTGTTTCTGGTCAGTCCCAGTTTTGCAGCCACCAAACGAGACCCATAAGCACGGCCACCACAAATGGCGGTGCGGCCCCTCTGCTTCTGTTTCTTCCGAGTTGTGCAGTGCACAACCTGAATAACCACGCACAGGGGCCAGAGTGTATACTGGAGGTTTTAGTGGGTAACTAAGGTTAATTTCAGTGAGAGGGCTCATGCTGTGTACAGTTGAAGCAAGCAACCACCACCTGCTCCCGGGCACTCCCTGTCGATACGCAGCCTTTGTGGGATTAACGTCCTTTTATCTGTTACACCTCATTAGCCATCTCCACGTCCTAGGTCAGTGTCCTCAAACTTGCAGGCACATCCGAGTCGGCTGGAGGGCTTGTTAAAACATAGATTGCTGGATCCCACCCCCCGAGTTTCTGATTCAGTGGGTGTGGGATGGGGCCCACGACGTTGCATTCCCGGCGATTTCTCAGGTGAATATTGGTCCTGGACCCCAACCGAGGATGTGACCACACACCTCTTCGCCTCAGCATCCACTGCAGGGTGACTTCCGCCTCGATACCCGGTAGCCCTCAAGGTGGGCGCTTCCCAAACCGAGATGCTCTTACATACTGGTGTAGCCAGCAGCTCATGGACGTTGATCTAGGAGAGGCCTGTGCTCACCTCCTCGCCTGGTCGCCAGCAAAATCCCCGCCGAGCAAGAATGCCCAGGCAACCCAAGGCTTTGGCCCTGGAAGCCCGATGGAATGAGCAGAAGGCTGATGGTTCATATTTTTATGCATACATGTGTAGGTAATCTTTTTTTATAGAGTGTGTGTGCGACCAAACGTGCACGGGAACCCATGCTTCACGATAGCAGGTAAGGATGAAGTGTGGTTGACATTGACGTCGTATGACTAATGCTGAAGTCAGCCAGAGGGGTCTGGCTGAAGTCAGCATCCGAGGGAAGACTTGAGAAACAGGGAGCTAATTACTGCTGGGCCCACAAAATCCTTTATAGGGAGGGAATGACCTAGAATGCAAAATAGGCTTCGTTCTGTTTGGGAAACTGGGAGGATTCTAGCAAGAAAAGTCCCGAGAAAGTAGAAATTGCTGGGGTGCTGGCAGGAGGTGAGAAGGGAATTCAGAGTGTGTGGGTGGAGAAGCAATGAATAGATGCCACTTGAAACAGTCCTGTTCTAGAACGGGGCATAAAACGTATCTGGGTGTAGATGTACACTCGCGCGCAATCATTCAGCAACCTACATTTCCGCGTGTTTCAGGCAGCCATCATCTTTCACCCCTGCAGCCTGCAATTGCTTCCTGACTGATTTCGGTGCCTCCGATTTCTCTCCACCTCTGTCTAAAATAGAGATCTGATCATATCACTGCCCGACTTTAAACCTCTCGTGCCTCCTCGCTGTCTGCGTAATAGATATCTACACCCACTGGACTCTTCCCAGTCCCTGGAGCCTACCACGCCATCTCTCGTCTCTCTGGCTTTCCTCTAGCCTGGCCCACTGCCTGGGTCACCCTTCACGTGGGAAACCCAAGCGGTCCTCCATAGACCCCTCTCGGCATGTGTCTCTCAGACACGTGCCTTCCCAGAGCCCAGCAAAACGAACCCGGCGTGGTTGCTGGGTTGGAGAGTATCATTGATTCTGAGCTAGACTACCATCTTTTTTTTTTTTTTTAATTAAAAAAAATTTTTTTTAAGTTTATTATTGGGAGACAGAGAGAGGCAGAGCATGAGCAGGGGAAGGGCAGAGAGAGAGGGAGACACAGAATCCAAAGCAGGCTCCAGGCTCGGAGCTGTCGGCCCAGAGCCCGACGCGGGGCTCGAACCCACGAACCGTGAGATCATGACCTGAGCCGAAGTCAGACGCCCAACCGAATGAGCCACCCAGATGCCCCCCTGGACCACCATCTTCTTAATCAAAGTCAACACTACCTTAAATGTACACATCCATTGTATCACGGATCCCAGATTCAGGACCTTCTACCTGCGGAGCGGCAAACCCCTTTGGAGGAAGGTTCTTTGCTCTGTAGGCCCACAGCTCGCTGTTCCAATCTCCTTCCGCCTCGGGTACGGCTGATGGGCGTTAACGCTTGACACATCGTGGTCCCTCGGTGTACATTTGCCGGTCAAGTGGCCAGACTCTGTGGGGACGTGAAATCCAGCAGGCACAGAATCTCTGCTACACTCAAACTTTAAATCCTGAAAGGCCTTCTTCTATTTATTCTTTCTTTTCCATCATTACATCCCTGGAAAGGATAAAATAATGAGAATTGATTTGTTTCCCGGATGTAACCAAGGGAGTTGGGACCCAGGAAAATTTAGAGCGACTCCCCCAAAGCCAAGAGCCGTGTTTGAGCTTCCCGTTTCGCCAGACCGCGTTCTTGCTGCGACAGCTGGACATGGGGTACTAAAGAAACAGCAAATTTCTGCCTGGAGCCTGATATCCATGCCAAAGCAAGTGGTTTGCTGAGCTCCTACTATGGGTGCTTGACATACATACATTGTCTCGTTTACCGCTCACCACAGCTCTGCAAGCTGGGTCTTATTTACCCCCATTTCCCAGATCAGGAACCTGAAGGAGGATGGGAAGTGACTTGCCCACCTTTATACCGGCTCGTAAGAGATGGGCTATGAATCCAGACCCAAGCGGCCCTGTGATTCATGGTTATTCTACTCTACCCGTTTACAGATGGCTTCTGCATTATTGCCAAAGCTTCTTTCTCATCACATGCTCCTGAGGGCATGGGGCCAATGGTCCTGTGGTAAGAAATACTCCTGAGAAGCTTCTGGAAGTGTGTGGGATGGAGAGAGATTGAGGCAGGAGAGGGAACCGGGGGTTGTATTCTGATTGCAGAGCGACTCGGGGAGCCCCTGACGTTTGGAGGGCAGGGCCAGGGATGCCACCCCCGGTGGAGCGATGTCTCCAGGAAGGCAATGGCGCCCCCCAGGCTGGTCCACGCCCCCCCGTTGCACCCTCCCACGCGGTACCTGGGTTGGTCTGTGCAAACCACCGGCAAATGACAAAAGCGATGAGGTCACTTCTGAGATGAAGCTTTAAAAGACTGTGGCTCCAGGCTGGGGCTCTTGCCCTTGGATTATCGGTTCTGGGGAAAACCGGTCACCGCATCTACAAGCAGCCATAGGGAGATGCCCATGTGGGGAGGAACTGAAGCCCCGAGCCAACAGCCAGGAGGAAGCAACCCACCTGACAACCACGCGATGGGTGGGCTGGGGACGGATTCTCCAGCCCTGGTTGACCGCAGCCGTGGGCAACGGCGGCGCGGTCTCATGAGGGACCCTGAGCTGGAACTCCCCGGCTCGGCCACTCCCGGTTCTTGACCTTCAGAAACCATGTGGGATTATACATGCTGGTTGTCTGAAGCTGCTCAGCCCGGGAGTAATTTGTTATGCGGCGGTAGGTGACGGATACAGCCCCGTTAAGAGACGCTGCTGGTCTGATTTCTGGGAGAGCCCCGAGGAGCCCTGCGGACGGGGGCTGGGTTCTGAGAAGCAGTCACACTGCTGTGAGTCCCTGTTTGCCGATGGGATGAGCCGTGGCTTTGGGTGTCTGCCCTGGGCAGCTGGGCTCTGGGCCTCCTGGCTTCTCCCTCAGCCTGGCGTGAATGTGTCCATCTGTCTGCACCTCTCCTGGAGCCCCGGGGTTGGGGCAGAGCCCGGGTGCGGGAACAGCCCGGCCGCTGTCTCCTCGGCGGTGACGGTGACAGGACACGCTGGACACAGCTCTGCGCCCAGCACAGTCTATGCTTTATTAGAGCCCCTCTTGTTTTTCAAAACCTCTTTCATTTTGTATGAGGAGACAGATGTGAGGGCCCCGCGGGCTCACACAGGCTGCCGTTCTGGGAAAAGAAAAAGATATTTTGTGTTCCCCTCTCTTTCTGCGAAGGTCCAGGCTTCTCCTTGCTTTATTTTTCATGTGCCTTTTAAAGGGGTGATTGTTCCCCTCCTGGAGACACACACACACAGCCTCTCCTCTCTCCAGGGGCAGGTGTCCTGGATCTGCCTTTTTTTTTTTTTTTAACCTGTATGACCTTGAGCTCAGTGTTGCACCATCTCTGAGCCTTAGTTTTCTCATCTATCAAATGAGGATAGTAAATGTGCCCCGTGAGATGTGGAGTAAGGTAATGAACGCGCGAGTTCTTTGCACGCTAGGGATCACGGCTCTGCCATTGCTGTTCGGTGTGACCTGGGACCCAGTGCTTCCCCTCTCCGGGCAGAGGTCCCCCCTTCTGCTTTCCTTCCTCCCTGAACGCGGTGCAGCGGTGGCCAGGAGCTCCTGGAAAAGGAGACACGAAACGATTCTCAGAGCCCATCTCTCCGCACCACCTCCCCCAGCCCTCCGCCTCCCAAGATGTGCTGTGAGGCCAGGTGATGAGGTCCCCGTCCCTCGGGAGGGGATCTGCCGTGTGGAGTGACGGCCTCCCACCGCATGACCTGGATCCCCCCTAAATAGCCCCCAGGCTTTCTCATGGAAAGGTGACCAGCCACCTGGAGAGACAAGAGCAGCAGCCCCACCTCCAGATCTCCAGGCTGTGTCTCTGCTGAGTGTCACATGCCCGAGTCCTTCGCTTCCAAAGCTCAGCCCTCGCCTTGCCTCCTAAGCGCTTCTCCCGCTCCCGGGCCCCCGCCTCGTCTCTCCACCCAGAGATCATTTGCTCAACAAACACTGTGGAGGAAAACAGTCCTGTCCCTGTCCCCAAGGAGCTCACAGAAAACAGGAGACAGACGTTACCCAAACACAAGTGCTCGAGAAGAAGACATCATGAGGAGAGAACAGAGGTGGAGGGGTGGTGCCCCAGGAGACTTTTCTGACCAACTGCCAGTGAGGCAGAGCCCTCATATAGGAGTCCGGGCAGAGTTGGGGGAACAGTCTCAAGGTCACTTCCAACATCCTGTCCCTGTTCCTCCCCCGCTCCTCCCAACTCCTTCGTCCTCCCATGGCTGGTCAGGGCGCCCATGTCAGACCGCTTTCCTCTGCAGGCTGGTATGACCGTGACCTTTGGGCAGCCGTCACCGGCAGGTTTCATCTGTGATCCTTTATTAGCCTGTTTTAATGGCCTGGTACCCCCTTGAGTCTGCCACCTCGATGCTCACGAGGACGAAGCAGCCATTCCCTGGGAGCAAAGGCCCACGACATCTGAGACGTGTCTCTCTGCCTACACTTACCGAGCCCTGCCTCGGGCCAGGGTCTCTAGGTGAGGGTGTGCGTGACCAGTCCCTGCTTCCGCTACCCGTCATCTGCGATTTGCAGAGATCCTGCGGGGTGCCAGGTGCTGCTCGAGGCCTAAACGGGGAGCATTATTTTGTTCTAATTTTTTTTAATGTTTTGTTTTCTTTATTTTTGAGATAGAGCATGGGTGGGGGAGGAGCAGAGAGCGGGAGACACAGAATCTGAAACAGGCTCCAGGCTCTGAGCTGTCAGCACAGAGCCCGACGTGGGGCTCGAACCCACGAACCGTGAGATCGTGACCTGAGCCGACGTCGAACGCTTAACCGACTGAACCACCCAGGCGCCCCCACGGGGAGCATTTTTAAGCACTTTCGGGAAACGGGAGTTTCACAGCATAGAGCCAGATGAGGGATAGCTGCTCTGGTCTTCTGGGCTTTGCAGGCATGGAGCCACCCACCCACCCGTTTTGAGCTTCCCAGGGACCAGGCCTCAGCCTCTTTGGAAGTCAACTGGCCTGCTACCCACTCCCCCACGCCCGGGCCTGGCTGCTACGGCACAGGGCCTGGCCTCCCTGCCTCCTTCCTGCCTCCACCTCGTGTCACAGGACTTTTCTGTCCTCCTCTCTTGCCAGTTCACCCCCAACGATGATATTCCTATTTAAAAATAAATCGCTGCGATCTTTAATTGCAGACTAAATAATTGCTTCATTTTATTTAAATGTGGCTCTTGGAGGCTCTGGGAACAATTAGAAGAAAACATAGGGCAGTGCTGGGTGCATGTTTTCAAGCATATAATTTTTTTTTTTTTATTATTATCATACCGATGTTTGTAGGCTCTGGGAAAAGAAAGCGCGCCCCTCCTCCCGAGTTAGTCATGCACAATTTACATGCAATAATAACACTAATAATGATAATAATAATAATTCCTGGCTTTTTCTGGATTTCATGCTTGGCTCCCAGGGAAGCTGGGCAGTCACCGTGCACTTTTCAGAAGGAGAGAGGTGAGAGCAGACCAGCCTGACAAGTGACCCATACCCTGGCCCTTCCTGTGTGGGTGTGGGTTTGACGTGGGCCTGGCGCTGACTGTGTGTGTGTGTGTGTGTGTGTGTGTGTGTGTGTGTGTGTGTACTCTGGGAAGCACTGGGCAATCGTGTACTCTCAGGGCCCCTGCCTGTGTCTAAAATTCCACTACTCATTCAGTAGTATAAGAACTCATTGGGTCATTTACACATCTCTCTCTGTCTCTCTCTCTCTCTCTCTTTTTAATGTTTCTTTGTTTATCGAGAGAGAGAGAGACAGTCCCAAGCAGGCTCTACGCTGTCAGTGCAGAGCCTGATGCAGGGGCTCATTCTCATGAACCACAAGATCAGGACCTGAGCTGAAATCAAGAGTTGGAAGCTCACCCCACTGAGCCCCCCCAGGCGCCCCTACGTGTCTCTTTTTATAATGGAGGAAGCTGGGGGCAGAGGAGTGATCTTTGCCCTCAGGGCACAAAGCTTGTTAATAGATCCACAAAGAGGGTTCTGTATGTGACCTAGGAAAGCAGAACTCTTAGGACCAGGAAGACCCAGATTTGAATTCCTGTCCTGCACATCACTCTTGGTGTGAGCCCGGGCATGTTTTTTTTTGTCTGGAAAAATGAGCAATAATGATGCTTGCTTACTTTGAGGAACAAAGACTACAGTGAACGTTCCAAGTCTCTACATTCAGTGGATCTTCAACAGATGATGGTCTTTTCTTTCTGATGCTCCTCAGTCTTCAAGAGTCTGCTGATTATATACATCTGTCCCTGGTGGGGGGGGGGGGACAGCTGGAGGAGAAAAAGGCCATTGAGTGTGGAGGGTACCTGCTAGCAGGAAGGGGAAGGAAGGGAAAAAGGATGGCACCCACCCAAGACACCCACCCTCTTCTCCACCCCTACCCCACCCCCCCGTCCTTGACACTTGTCCTTCCTTGCTCCCGTGTGTCTCAGCTGGGCCTGCCCAGGTTCAGGCTGGGAAAATGGCCTGGTGGGCCGCTTAATCCACCTTGCTGAACACCTGCTGTGTGCCAGCCACGCTAGATGCTGAAGCTGCAAAGACAAGAGTGGCTTCGGCCCGCAAGGAACTTCAAGCCCGTGGTGCAAGACTTATGAACACTTGCACTTATTGTGATGTCAGATGATAGCAGACCTGCCTTCATGAAGCTGGGGAACCCGAGGAAGCATGACGGAGGGCAAAATTGCCCCGCTTCTGGGGGCTCGGGGAGGCCACCTGCAGGAGCCACACCTGAATGGGGTCTTAGGATGTGTAAAAGTTGCAGAAAGGAGGTCTACGGGGAGAAGGGGCAGCCCGGGTGTGTGGACGACCTCATATTCCAGAATTACAGCCTGTGTGCTCTGTGGCTGGAACAGTGGGAGACAGGGTTGGAGAGGGAAGCGGGGTACTTTGTGGGCTAGCCTTCCGGTGTCCATGTTGAGGACCCTGTGCCATGAGAAGGCAATGCCTACCCCGGTCTGGAATCGCAACTCAGGTAAACCAGAGGGCTGTGGTTGGCTAAGGCCGATATCTAAGGGGCCCTTCGATGATTAACTACCTCCTCAGGGCAGGACAGGGAAGGCAATCTATTTTTTTTTCAGTAAAATATGTATTGAGATCTATAACTCACATACGGTATGATTCACAGTTTACAATTGTAAAGTGTACAGTTAGGTGATATTTAGTATATTCACAGAGTGGGGCAGCCGTCACTACAATCAACTTTAGAACATTTTTCATCGCCCTGAAAAGAAACCCTACGTCCATGAGCAGTCGCTACCTATCTCTCCTCCTGACCCACACCCTGACCAGGCAAATGCTAATCTCTGCCCGTATGGATTTGCCTGTTCTGGACAGGCAATACAATATGTGGCCTTTTGTGTTGAGCTTTTTTTTTCACTGAGCATGAGGTCTTAGACAGTCTTCTGTATAGTAGCATGAATCCGCATTTTATTCTTTTACCTACTGAAGGACATTTGATTTCTTTCCACTTTTTTTGCTATTATGAGAAACGTGGCTACAGACATTACGGGTGCATTCACAGGCTCCTGGAGGTTAGGGTGGTGGTCATCTTGGAGGGTCATTGTTCTGTCACAAGAGCCACTCTCGTGGGTGTCAGGTGCTATCTTACTGTGGTTTTGATTTCTATTTCCCTCAGGGTTGATCACAGTGAACATCTCTTCATGTGCTTATTGGCCATTTGTGTATTGTCTTTGGAGAAATGCCTGTTCAGACCTTTTGCCCATATTTCAGTTAGGTTGTCTTTTTATTCAGTAATGAGAATTCTTTATGTATTCTAGGTACAAGTCACTTATCAGGTAAAGGGTTGCAGATTATTTCCTTCCATTCTGTTGTTGTCTTTTCACTGTGATGGTGTCTTCTAAAGTGCAAAACGTTTCAATTTTGATGAAATCTGTTTTATCTATTTTTTTTTCTTTTGTTGCTTGTGCTTTTGGTGTCCTATACATGAAACCATTGCCTAATCTGCAGTCTTGAACATTTACCTGTATGTTTTCTTCTAAGAGTTTTGTATTTTTAGGTCTCACATTTAGAGCTGTGACTCATTCTGAATTAATTTTTGTATGTGGTGTGAGGTATGGGGTCCAGCTTTATTCGTTTGCATGAGGAAATCCAGCTGTCCTTCTCCCACTGCATAATCTCGGCACCCTTGTCAAAAATCAATCGACTCTAATTGTAAGAATTTATTTCTGGACTCTCATTTCTATTTCGTGAATCAAAGTGTTTATTCTAATGCCAGTACCACACTATTTTGTTTACTGTAGGTTTGTAGTAAGTATTGCAGTTGGGAAATACACATCCTCCAGCATGTTCTTTTTCAGGACCGTTTTTGGCTATCCTGGGTCTCTTGCAATTTTTCGTTAATTTTAAGATAAGTTTGTTGATTTCTACAAAGAAGTCAACTGGAATTCTGATAGGGACTCTTTTGAATCTGTAGATCAGTTTGGGGAGTATTGCTATCCTAACAATATTTTCAGGCTATGAACATGAAATGTCTTTTTATTTATTTAAGTCTTCTGTAACTTCTTTCAGTCTATTATAATTTAAGTTTGGTGCTTTTTTTGTTAAATGTATTCTTAAGTGTTTTCTTTTTGGTGCTACTGTAAATGAAATTATTTCTTAATTTCATTGTTGGATTGTTCATTGCTAGTGTATAGAAATGCAACTGACTTTTGTGTATTGATCTTGTATCCTGCGATCTTGCTGATTTCATTTATTCCAATAATTTTGAGTGAATTCCTCAGGATTTACTATATACGGGATCATGTCATTTGCAAACAGAAGATGGTTTTACTTCTTCCTTTCCAATCTGGGTGTCTTTTATATTTTATTTCACTGCCTCATTTAAATTCCCTGTCTAGAACCTCCAAGTACAACGTTGACAGAAGTGGTAAGAGTTGACATCCTTGTCTTGTTCCTGATCCTAGAGAAAAGCAACCACTCTTTCACCATTAAGTGATGTCAGTTGTAGGTTTTTTTGTAGATGACCTTTATCGGATTGAGAAAATTTCTTTCTTTCTAGTCCTGGTTTGTAGAGTGCTTTATTCATGAAGGGTGTTAAATTTCGTCAAATGCTTTTTCTGTGTCTGTGGAGATGAGCACGTCCCGTATTATATTGTTGTGGTGTATGACATTAATTGGTTTTATAATATTAAACCAACCTTGCATTCCTAGGATAAATCCCACTTGGTCATAACAGAATCTTTTGTAATGTGTTTCTGGACTCAGTTGGCTGGTAATTGATAATAGTGGGATGATCATCCTTGGAGCCCACTGACTTCAAGGCATGGCTCAGATATCACTATGGGTCGGAAACCTCCCCCAGGAGCTCCCCTCCACCCACCTAAACAGCACCCTCTGCTTCTGTGCTCCTACCCTTTCATCCTTCCTGTGTAACTTGTGGCAGCACTAGCCATTTTCTCCTAAGGTTGACTAGTTGACTTTCTCCCCTGCTCGAGTGCTAGCTCTTCAACAACTGGGTCATTATCCTACTGGCCTGGCCAATGCTCAGTCAGTGTTTGTCAAATGATTTGTGTCAATCTGCCCAAGAAATTTTCTAGGAAGAGAAGAGATTAGAAGCTCTTAGAGATGATTCAGTATCTTGGTATAGTATACATGGGTTTTAAACATTTTTTAAAGCAGCAAAATCCTTACATCAAGTGGAATCTTACATAGAACCCTGACATTTAGAGCCCATAAAAGAGGCAGTTGCTCAAGTTGAAGCAGGGGTAGAGGCCCTGAGCCCTGCCCCCTGCGCCTTGTCCTGCTCTCTCTTTCCTGCTCCCTGGCACATCTTTAGGGAGTTCCTCAAAAACCTTGTGACTTCACAGGACAGAGTTTGCAAACCACAGGGGAGTGGAAGGAGCCCTGGGCAGTCTCTGTCTTGGTGACCTTGGGCATTTGGCCTCACCTCCCTACACCTGGCGTCTTCACCTTAACAGGAAGAGTCACACCCAATTAGAACTGGCCCAACTTGGCTTGAATGGCAGCACTCCTGCCTCTCATCATTCACCCCAGCTGATGTTGGAACTCTTTCTCACAGAATCCAGAATTCTCCATACAGAGGTCTAGGGAGCTTCAGCAGGTCATGAGGGAGGAACCTGTGTACCGTACCAGGATGAATCGACCCTCAAGGAGGCCTGCTGTGGTGCGGTTTGTATGAACGGGGTCTTACCGCCTTGCTCAGAAAAGGCAAGTTGGGTTACAGGCTTGGCTAGCTCTAGGATTTATCTTGGTTTGGGGATGCTTCCTAGGATCCGGAACTGAGTGGTTAAAGACCAGCCTCGTCCCCTGCTAAGCAGGAGGGTGTACATGGGGACCAGGCCACTCTGCGATGGTACAGGGCAGGAGGGGTCCTAAGGCTGTGGGAAGACCCCATGACAGGCAGAGGGTCACCAGCCTAAGAAATACTCTCACGGAGTCCCTCAGAGTTATAGAGAGACCTAGAAACAAGAGACTGTGAATAACGACAACAGCAATGATCCTGATGTTAGCGTGATTTACAGAGCTATCTCTTATACATAACTCATTTCTGATTTTGAGTTGCCCCACAGCCATGCTAGGCAGGCAGAACAAGGTTTCACACCTCCGCTCTCATTTCAGGAAGCTCAGTGACTTAGCCAAGGTCGCACAGCTGGTTAGGACTGAACCGGAGTTCTTTTCTGGCCTCTCGGCTCTTGACCAGTGCTCTCTTCGTGCTACGTGTCCCCACTTCACCCAGGCTCCTCACCTGGACTCAGGAGCTTGTCCCACCCCGGCACTGGGAGGCCTGACAGGCTTTAGAAGGTGACTGGCCAGCAAGGGCCTTCACCCTCAGGCCAGCAGCAATAGCTCCAACTGTAGGGGTGCAGTGAGGACTGAGTGTGACCGGGGAGTCAGTAACAATGACAGCAAACGAAAGACACAAGCAGTGGGGAGGCCAGGAAAGGAGGAGACTGCGACCATTTCTGGAGACGGCTGAGCCCATGGCAAACCCCGATCTCTGGCCCCAATTCGTCTTACGACCTCCAGGAAGTACCTGACCCCCAGTCCCTCACCTGAGCAGGGGCATGAGGGCTGCCTTTTGAAAGATGAGAACTCTGTGATTCTGACCCCACTTTGCTGGAAGCACCCCAACTTTTGTTAAGTGCCTTTGTGTCGCTCAGAGATGACTTCCTTCCAAACCAGTATCTTTACAGAGTCAGAGCTGAAACACCAGCAGTGAAATGGCTCAGCCAGATCCGAGGTGATGGGAGGAGGCCAGGATGAGTTTCTCCAAGCAGATTCGGCACTGCTTCTGACATGGGCTGTGTCCAGACTGCATGAAGGAATGTGGATCCCTGTCAGTGTTCACCTGGCTGTAGTCCCTCACCTCACTGGGCTCTGATATTCTGCAGTTAGAAGTTCATTCCTTTGACTTAAGAATTTGTTTCAAGCTGAAAGGCAAATACATCAGGAGAAGTAATGTGCTCAGTTCTGTGGTCACACTCCATCATTTCTGGAGAGAGGGTTTTGCTTGGGGACAGTGGAGAGTACAGGTGCTAGGGAGGTAAGAAGAGAATGAAAAGAAAGAGGTAGGGTCATTGTCACCTCTGGCCAGTGACCCACTGTTTTCCCAAGGCTTGTCTATAATCTACGCATCCTCTTAACCCCACAGTGTTTCAAAGGGTTAACACGGTCTTGGTGGTTGAGGTGGGGGAAGATCTAGAACTTTCATCATCAACAATGATAACCGTGGATCTGAGTTCAAATCCTAGCTCTTCTACTTATCCTAGCTCTGTGACCTTGGGTAAATTATTTAACCTCTCTGTGCCTCCGTACTTAATTTATAAAGTTAGGGGTAAGACCACTACCTACTTAAGAGAGTTTAGTTAGAATGGAATGAGTCAGTGAATGTAAAAGGTATGAAACCATCTGGCACATGAGCACACTCGAAGAATGTCAACCATCGTCATTAACGGGAGCCAACATTTTTTGAATGCTGTGTGCCTGATATCAAGCTAAATGCCCCCTGGGGGACAGTATGCCATGCCATCGCTTTGGCCGTTACCCCAGGGTCTCCTGTTCCTACATGTTGCCTGTGTTGGTCCAGCTTCCTTACAAGGGCGGAAGCCCCCACACTTCGTATCACGATCCCACCATCATTTTCTAAAGCCATCTTGATATGGCCCCTTTCCCTCGCTAAGCCTCTCCCTTTGGGACCCCTGGGGTTCTGTCCTGCTTTCAAACCCTCTTTAGTGCCACCCCCAGCTTAGCTTTACCTTCCGACTTTGCAGAGAAAGGGCTGGAGTTCTGGGTCCCCTCCCTTCTGCGCGGCCCCACCTTCCCGTGGGCCGTAAGCCTGCAGGAGGGAAGCCTTTCTAAAGCCCAGAGAAAACATCCTGATGTATGTACCCTTTGCTTGGGTCAGGAGCTTCCCAGTGGCCTTATAGTCATATAAATAAATGTAAAAATATGATATGAAATAAAAATAAATCACCCAAGAAATTTTTCCTATACTAATAACAACAAAAATCGCACTGTTGTGAGGTCCCCCCTCTCCCTTCCCCCACACAGAAGAATCTGGCTTAATGGTTTGTTTATTTATTTATATTATTTTATTTTGAGAGAGAGAGAGAGAGAGAGAGAGAGAGAGAGAGAGCGCACACACAAGTGGGGGAGGGCCAGAGAGAGAGGGAGAGAGAATCCCAAGCAGGCTCTGTGCTGCCAGTACAGAGGCCGATGTGGGGCTTGAACCCACGAACTGTGAGATGGCGACCTGAGCCGAAGTTAAGAGCCGCATGCTTAACCGACTGAGCCACCAGAGTGCCCCTGGCTTAATGGTTTAAATGCCACCTCCTAAAGCACCTAGTTACACATGTGACCTCCTCTGATCTTTGCACCGGTGGGTATTATTACCCTTGTAACAGATAAGGGAACTGGGCTCAAAAAAGCCAAGCAGGCTTTTGGCCATAGCACCGACGCTCTTGCCCCCCACACTGTTGGCCCCTCGCAGGATGGGGTCTTGTGGGCTGCCGTCCCCTCTGGGGATAGCGCATCCAGAGAGGGTGGCCACCTGGGCGGAGGATGTCAGGCACAGTAGGTTTCGTATGTCCCTTCAACATGGGCCCGTGGGGGGGGGGGGAGGTGTGGGGGGCGGGGGGCAGGGCAGGGACCGTGTGGGGCTGGTGGCTCAGGCCCAGCGGGAGCAGCTGTAGTGGCACAAGGCCCAAGGGGGACAGATAGATGAAGGGGACGGATGAGGGGGACAGGGAGTAAAGCCTGGATTAAGAGCAGCCTTGGGGCTGTGACGCCTCTTGCTGAGGCCCAATGCCTGCCGCCTTCTCCCCCGGACCCCCTCCCTCCTTCTCACCACATAGCCACGGCCCGCTCCCTCTGCAGAGCCTCCGTGGGTCTCCAGGCCCCGGGAAGTTCTCCCCTCCTTCCAGAGGGCAGGCCTCTCTGCCACAGGCAGCAGGAGGGGTGTGCTTTTTGGCTCCACAGCCGCTGATCGGAACGGATGATATGTTTTCACTCTGGTGTGTTCAACAGTGCGGATCGGACAGGGAGCGGAAACGGGAAAGATAAGTAGGAAATAAATCACCCAACTTGATTTAGTCATAATAGTAAGGAGAGGGTGATTGCTGAGCCGCGATCAGAGTCGCAATCAGCGCTCTGGGGGCCGGAGAGACGAGCCGCCTCTGCTCCGCAGAGGCCCCGGCAGAAAGAGGTCCCGCTGGGCCGCAGGGGCTCCCTCTGAGCCTCAAGGCACAGAGGCCTGCTCTGCCCGATAAGCCTGCACCCTCCGAAGGGGCAGACAGAGGCATCCGGCCTGCCTCCTGGCCAGGGAGACCCTGCCCAGCCCTGCCTGTTGCGTTTCTCAGCGGGACTCAGGGTTCGCGCAGGAACCGCCGGTGCTCTCTGATTCCTCCTATTTTTAATGCTTTCCGGAAAGCGTCTTAGCCTTCCCTTTCTCTAGGCAGGACTGGGCCCGACGCCACCAGCTGGCCTTCGAGGATGTCCAGAGAAGGAGCAACCGCAGGGACCCTCTGCCCCCCACCCCCACCCCAGGGCTCACCCCTTGGAATGAGCCCAGGTCTCATCTGGAGCCTCCCCGCAGTCTGAGCCGGTTCCCCTCTGCCGGTGTGGGGGGGCGGTGGATGGTGGCCGCCACATTCGGGGAGACCGGCTCCTGTCCTCCACGCCCCCCTGCAGGGCTCTCGGGCACAGGCCCTGGAGAAGCGCGGTGGAAAAAGGGCAGTGATTCTCAGAGGCCTGGGTGTTCGGGAGAAGGCAGCTTAGGTGACGCAGGAATATCCATTCCAATTCGCGAAGGGATATCTGCTCTGGCAAGTTATAAAATACCATTTCCACCGAGGCTGTAGAATTACTTACAGGAGCCACAATGAAACCAGACAACCTTTCAATCAAGCTGCCTGTTGTTCCCGCTTCAAGGCTGGCGAAATAAATACTGAGCAAATAAAGTTAGTCGGCATCTGAGCGTTTTAATGAATAAAGAGTAGCAGGAGGGCCTGGTGTGGGGAGCGGCTGCACGTCCCGGTGGGCAGCGTGGAGGCGGCCCCGTGTGACGGCTCCGGGCTGGGGCCCTCCTGCCTCCCGCCCTCCTCCTGGGGGGCGGTGGTGCTTCCTCCTCTTGCTTCCGGCTCTGGCCTGGAACCCCGGCCTGGAGACCCACCCAGAACCCCTCATGGCAGGACCAGGGGCCTCAACCCTGTGCCTCTAGCCCCGGGGGGGATTCACATTCTCACCAGACCGGAAGGAGTTCTTGGGGTCAGCTCATCACGCTCTGTAAGACAAGGGTCAGGAAGGCTAAAGCCCACATGAAGTCAGCCGGAAGGAAAGAAAATGTTGAAGCCTTAGGAAGGGACTCTTAAAGTTGTTTTTGTGGCAAGAACAAGGAGGTGTGGGTTTGCTGATGGGCACAGATGGCATAGTGCTCGTGGGAGTTGGGGGCAGCTGGCAGAGCCAGGCTGAGAGAAGGGTGGTGGGACGGGGGTGCAGGGGGCCTCCGTGAGGGACGGCCACGGCCCAGCCCTGTGATGGGGACACCTGGCCGGCACAGGGGGCAGGCGCTGCAGGTGAGGTGGCTAGATCCCTGGGCCTCCCAGAACTACAGACAGAGCTGTAAGTCGAGAGACAGTCAAGTGTTCTCCCCAGGGGGGAGAGCCGGGGAACGCTGCAGACAGCCCACGGAGGCGCTCAGCGCCAGCCCCAGGCAGGCTTCTAGAACAGATGTGGAACGGATGATGGTAGACGCAGGCAAGTCAGGGGCGATCACCCCGAATCAGGATGGCTTCCTGACAGACAAACCTCTTGTTTTCTTGTGAAGAGCTGGTAGGTCAAAGCCTGTTCTGGACGGGGGCTGAGGATTTCAGCATGGTGGTTGGCATAATCTTTCATGGCATCCTTGTGGACCAGCTGGAGGTTTGCAACCCGGATGGTATCCCACGAGGAGTGTTTGTAACAGGTTGAAGACCCGGGGGGGATGAACGCTTAATAGACTGAGATCAATCTGGAGGGAAAGTTTCTCGGGACATGGGGATCCCGGTTCTTTCAGTGACTAATGATGTGGAGGCCATGCTAATAAGATTCGTGAATGGCCTCAAGCTGCAAGGAGATAATACCTTGTGCACTAGTGATAAGGAAAATAATAGTCGATGGTACAGGACACCTACTCTGTTCTAAACGTATCGCGTGTGTCAACATTGAATTTTTTCAGCATCCCGACCAGGTAGGTAATATCGTTGTGCCCATTTTACAGGTAAGGAAGCTGAGGAAGAAAAGGTTAAGGTAACCAGTTACGGAACCAGGATTTAGTCCCAGCTCTTCTGACCCCAGAGCCTCTGCTCTTATCCCCTGTGCTATGAAGGAAAAAAAAAAAAGGATTGAAAGTGATTTCAATGCTGGAATTATGGGCAGAACATAAGATGACATCTAATAGGGATGCATTGGAACTACTGTTTCTGAAATCAAAGGGCACCGAGACACGATGGGGTGCAGGATTTTCAGTAGCACACCTGAAACACTCTTAGGGGCTTGGTTGACTGGGTCTTGGCCTGAATCGGTAGGGGGATAAGCCTTCCAAGACAGCTCCGGGACAGTGACAGGCCAGTCGGTTGATAGCCGTGACCCCAGGCTCCACGTTTTCAAAAGGACGTTGACCAAATGTAGCAGGTCCCCGCCGAAGGAGGGGGTCAGAAGGGTGGAGTCACGAAGCTCTGACCGCAGTAACTAACTAGCTGAGTAATATGTCAACCATTGAGGAATGGCCTGGCGTAACTGGAGGCAGGTTGGGGACGGTATGGTTGTTACCCGTGTGGCACCTGTGTGGCTGGCGTGTCCACAAGGACTGGACTGACTGCATCTCCAAAGGGAGGACCCAGGACCCACGTGGGCAGACTTTACAGGGAGGCGTGTTTTGGCTCAGTGCAAAGAAGCACTTTCTAGGTCTTTAGGCTATCCGGCATCGGGCCTGTGACTGGAGCATTATTTGGGGAAACACCTCAGCACTTGCTCAGCACCGTGCTTAATGCACGATCATTGGGCTTATGGGGATTTCCTTAAGCATGCGAGCCCAGAATCTACTGCTTGTCGGTTCACCCGAGCCTCAGTGTCCTCACCTGTAAAATGGGGACGATAAGGCCTACCTTGGGCATCTTCTAAATAGGCACCGGTAAATGCTTCCTCGGAGGACAAAGGCTGTGCCCTTGCCCCTGTCGCGGGGTTTCTTTAGCTCAGCCTCAGGAGTCCACGGCTCGCAGTGACCATGGTGGCTGCCGCGTGTTTCTTGAGTGCGTGCGCTATGCTAAGAGCGTTTCTTGCCTTTAACCCTCGCCGCACCCCCTGGAGGTAAGTGAGGAAACCAGAATGCAGACAGCGGGACAGCCCAGGTGGAAGCCAGGTGTGGCTGACTCAAGTCCATGCTTGGATGTCACTCTGCTGGGACAGAGCGGATTATTTGGGAAGTGAGGAGGAGGAGGAGACAGAGAGGGGCTCGAAGGCCGCAGGGGGATCGGTCCCGCGTTCCCCTCGAGTGGCATTGCTGCGGAGCCCTGGAGGGGGGAGCTGGCTCGCCTCACGCTCTGGCCCCGGCTCCTTCGCCCCCCTCCTCTCCTCCAGCAGCAGGCTTTCCCCTTTCAGCCTGTCTGACTCGATCTCGGCACTTTGTCCTGCTAATTCCCAGGCTGGAGGGCGTGTGCACTCTTTATGCCGTTCAGCCCTAATTAGAAGTTCCTGACAGCTTGTTTGGGGCTCTGTCAGGCGCTCTGCCTCGCCTTGCACCAATAAGTAAAAAGGAAAATTGCTATCTGCTCCCTACCTGGATGCCTGGATGTCACTGTGAGCGGCATGTGCGGGCGGGGGGGTGGCGGGGACTGCTCACAGGCGGCTCCTATTCTGGGCCTGCCTCTGCTGACTGGGCATCGGAGGGGACCAGCGGGGGCTCCTTCCCTTCAGGGTCCGCCAAGGGCTCCGGCGCCACGGCTGGGAGGGACTAATTGATAGGGACTCGATGGAGGCTGGGAGGGAGGGCAGGTGAGGTGGTACACCACTGGAACTTTCCTACCCAGATTCCGAGTCCTTTCTGCCTTGGAAAACCGCACGTGTGTTCAGGGCCAGAGGCCACAGACCACAGTCGGCTCTTTAACTGGCGATCTGTTACGGGGACATGGTGCGAGGTGAGTTCGGGTTGGACATTTTTCCAGGGACAACAGAAGGAGACAGCAGAGGCCTAACCCCCTGAACTTTCTGCCCACTGACCAGCCTCGAAAGACTGTCTCAAGAGATAAGCAGTTAAGATTCTAGAACGGTGAACTAGACCTCCTGGGTTCGGATCCCTCGTCTGCCCTTGCTAACCTATGTGCCCTTGGGTAAGTCATTTCACCTCTCTGGACTTGGTTTCATCATCTGTAAAGTGGGCATAATCATAAAGTGGTAAGGATCAAGAAAGCCTTCGGAAGAGTACCTGATTTCTAGTTAGCACTCCACACTAGGAGTATTATCCTTATTCCAAGATTCTTAACGAGAACAAGCGGGTTCAGTGGTTTGAATTCCAGCTACACTGCCTGTTAACGTTGTGATCTTGGGCAGAGAAGCTAACCCTGCCTCTGAGTTGCTTGATTTCTGAAAAGGGAGTGTCCTAACAGTGCCCACCTCCTAGGGTGACGGTAGAGATTGAATGAGATTATGTGTGTAAAACACGCAGCACGCTGCCTCGTAGAGGGGTCAGGAAAACGTAGCCCTCAGGCCAAATCAGACCCACCACCTGTATTTGTAAATAAACTTTAATTTGAACCCAGGCACCGTGTTTCCCCCCCCCCCCTTTAAAAACATGGTCCATGCTGCTGAACTGAAAATATTTATTATGTAGCCCTTTAGAAGAAAAAGCTTGCTGCCTGCTGGCCTGGAACATAGTAAATGCTCATTAAAGGCTAGCTGTCGTTATTACCGGGTGATTGTAGCTGAAATCCCCTAGCTGCTTCACAGAAGAGTTTTGACCCCAAGCCGGCACTGGCAGGTAACCGGAGGGGCGCCTGGGTGGCTCAGTCGGTTGGGCTTCCGACTTCGGCTCAGGTCATGATCTCGCGGTTCGTGAGTTCAAGCCCCGCATCGGGCTCTGTGCTGACAGCTCAGAGCCTGGAGACCACTTCAGATTCTGTGTCCACCTCTCTCTCTGTCTGTCTCTCTCTCTGTCAAAAATAAAGATTAAAAAAAAAAAAAAAAAAGCCTTTCTAACCAGAGAGGGATTTTTAAAGGTCTGATATGATGGGGGTGAGGGGAATGTTTATCTTGTTTGTGTGTATTTTTAGAAAGGAAATTGGCAGCAATATTTCGTAGGCCATACGCCCTCCCCCTGAGCCACGTATTTTCTGTCTTAAGGGATATCAGTAATTTAGGAGCTATTCAATTAATTAATTAATCCTATTAATGAATTCTGTCACCGAGGAAAGTCTCATCCCCAACCCCCTGCCCATACCCCTTACTCCAAGAAATCTCTTGCTGGATTTCAAATATCCAGAGCTCTCTGTGTTATTGGACAAAGGCCACCGCAGCTTTGCTTAGAACTGTCCACACACTTCTGTCCTCCGAAGCGGGGGGCCTCGTGAAGGGTCTGGGAGCCTCCTCGGGGGTCATTCCGGCCTGAGAACCCTGCCTGCCCGCAAACGCCTTGCTGGCCCAGGCCAGGCCGGGGGAGGGCCCATGGGGGGGTGTGTGGGCTGGTGGGGGAGAGGCTGGAGCCCATGTCTGCCGTGCCCCGCCGTACTATCGCTCAATTGTTACGCTGTGTTCCGGAAGCTTCTCCTCCTGCGAAGGGATGTGCGGCAGTTAGAATATTAATCTCTGGCATGTGGCAAACATTTAAAATATGCTGAGACATGGGAGCTGTTGAGCGGGGGCCTTGTTGACACGCTGCCTCACCTGGGTACTGTTTGCTATGTAAATGCCACGGATTCCTCCCGAAAGTTGGAACTGGTGCTTTGTATTTCCTCCTGTTGACCGACGGGTGGGGGGCAAAGCGGTTCGTCCCCCATCCTAGCAGGTGCCTTTCTGGGCAGTTCTTGGAGAACAAGCCAAGAGGTGTGTTTTCGTGCCAGTTGCCAGGGAGCCCTTGAAAGGACTGATTTGGGGGTCTCGTCAGGACCAGCTGTCCTGGCCTGCCTTGAGCCCGCCCTGGGCCCTGCCCCCATAAGGGCAGTGTATAAACACTTGACCCTTGAACTACACGGGGTTGAACTGTGTACAGATTTTTTTCGATCGATGCAATCTGGTGCTGTAGATGTATTTTGTCTTCCTTATGATTTCCTTAATAACATTTTCTTTCCTCTAGCCGACTGTATTGTAGGAATACAGTATAGAATCCATACAACAGACAAAATATGTAGTAATCTCCTGTTTATGCTGTTGGTGAGGCTTCCGGTCAACAGGAAGTTCCGGGGGGAAGTCAAGAATTAATACATGGGGGCGCCTGGGTGGCTCGGTCGGTTAAGCATCTGACTTCGGCTCAGGTCATGATCTCATGGTTCGTGGGTTTGAGCCCCGCATCGGGCTCTGGGCTGACAGCTTGGAGCCTGGAGCCTGCTTCCGATTCTGTGTCTCCCTTTCTCTCTGCCCTTCTCTTTCTCTCTGCCCTTCTCTTTCTCTCTCTCTCTCAAAAATAAACATTAAAAAAAATAATATGTGGATTTTTGACTGCACCCCTTTTGTTCAGGGCTCAAGCGTAGTTCACAAGGGGGTTGACGCTGTTCCTCAGTGCCCAGCACACAGCATAGAGCAGGCGAGGCAGGGACCTAGGATAGTCCCAAGCCCTCCCCGCCCCCCACCCACGGCAGCCATTGCTGGGGGAGCAGGATAGCCTTTGCTGAGCTCCCAAGCAGCTTTGCGCTCCTTATCAACACCGGAAGCCACCTCCAGTCACTTGGAAGCGGGCTGAGACGAAACCACTTAGTTGTCCTCGGTGCAGGAAATGAGGACTGATGTCAGAGAAGCTCTGATGGAGGGCTGAGGGGCTTCTGAAGGAGGATGGAGCCCTTCCAAGCGGAGACAGGCAAGGCTTCATGGAGGAGGTGACCTCTGAGGGGTGTGTAGCACAGAACGTGTGGCTGGGGAAGGACGGTGCGGGTGGAGGGCACAGTATGGAGCACCAGGGTGTGTCCTTGGCTTCTCTCTCTCTACCAGGTGGCAGGAGCCGGCCTAATCACCCGTCCCAGTGATGGAGGCTCAGAGCTGCCTCTCGACTCTGGCTTCCCTCGGGGGGCTTCCCTTAGCTAGGAAGAACCACCAGAGATCCTTTCCTCCCTCTGGAAGAGTCTCCATCCCAAACAGAGCAGAAAGCAAATGCCACCAACCTGGTCTCAGACATGCCAGTCATCTAGCCGAGGTTTGGCAGACGTTTCCCTATAAAGGACCAGAGAGGAAACATTTTGGGCTTCGTGGGCCATAAGATTTCTCGCAGCCACACAGCTCTGCCGCGTGGAGCGAAAGCAGCCGCAGACTGTACGTGAACAAGCAGGTGGGGCCGTGTTCCAAAACACCTTTATCCGTGGACGCTGGAATTTGAATTTCATGTGACATTCATGTGTCATGAAATAGTCTCCTTCTTTCGATTCCCCCCCACCCCCCCGCCCCAGGTATTTCAACTATGTAAATGGCCATTCTTAGCTCTCGTGTGGCACAAGGCAGGTGGCGGGCCGGACTTGGACTCCTGCTCTAGCCGGATCGTGCCTCACACTCGGTTGGCCCTTCTGACTTCCAGCTCTCCGCTCTTGCTCGGTGCACTCACCTGTTCCGACAGGGTAGGGTCACGCAGAGCTCAGGGCGTTCATGTGGCCGCGGTCTGTCTCCCAACGGGGAGGTGGGCGCAGGGTTGTCGAGGTGAAGCTCGTAAAAGCCAAAAGCCAAAGCTCTTGTGTGGGGACAGCTCTCCAAGCTGCCCCGGCTCTTTCCGGGGACCTCAGTGGCCAGAGAGGGTCAAAGATGAGGAGGTGGAGACCCAGGGAGCGGAACCGATTTGCTCAAGTTGCTCAGCTGGTTAATAGCCCAGCTGGGACGAGGATGCCGGGCATCCGGGCCCCGGCGTCTTTCTGCTCTCCGAGAGATAAAAGGGTCTCCGGGTTAAGCGTGTTCTTGTCCCCTTGCTCCAGGCTGTCAGAGAGGGACCCTGGCCTCTGCTGCCATTGTCGCTCAGGCCCACTTGGTGCTGCAGCTTCTGAGAAGGACACAGCCAATAGGCACCAGCGTCGGGTAGCAGAGAGAGAAGTAAACCATGATAAATTGCTCCTAATGCTGCTGGGTGACTGAGATAAAGCCTTGATTGTTTGGGCAGCATAAATCAACACCCTGAGCTGGATGGGAAATAAAGCAATAATTTAAATCTATTTTCAGGGTCTTGTGGGCCGAGTGACCGACTAGGAATTGATATCCCAGAATGGAGTAATGGATGGGGGAGGGTTATATATGGTTAAACCACACCGAGTGGATATCTCTGTACTCCCCCAGACCTGTCGCCAGCCCTGTGGGTGGGCTCCAGGCAGAACCATAACTCCTGCCTCTGCTCTGTAAAGAGGTCCCAGTCATCCACCTGCCTGCTGGCCTTCCCCAGCCAGCCCACCCACAGCCAGCCTCTGCCCCTCCCCCTCCCCCTCCCCCCAAGCACCCCAGCCCCTCCCGCATCAGGCTTGTTAGGCCCTTGGTGGGCACAGGATTCAAAGACGCACAAGTGAGATTAGTGTCACTAGGTGGTAAGTTCCATGAGATCAAGGGCTGTGACTCTAGTTCACCACCATGTTCCCAGTGCCGAGGACAGCGCCTGGCACGTAGCAGGTGCTCAGTATATTTTTTGGTGAATAAGAAGATGGCCAAGCCGAAAAAACAATGACGTCGCAATGCAGCATTAATTGCCACACAGAGAAGAGATCGTGGCGGGGCTGGAGGGGCAGCAGAGAAGGGGCGAGGGCGCCATTATTTCTGGGACATCACGGGATGGCTAAGGGAAGCTGAAGAAGAGGGAAAAGCTCAGCTGAGTCTCGAGATAGGAATGGAGTTGATCAAAGGAACAAGGAGGGGAGGAGGGCATTTCAGGGGGTGGGACCAGCTCGAGCAAAGACCCAGAGACGATAAGAACTGTTGGATTCAGAAACCAAAGAGCGTTGGGAACTTGAAGAACGGTCACGCCAAGCCAGCGCGTTATGGTTTCTGGTTTCAATTCATATTTTCCCACACTGCTTTCTCTTCTTCCTGGCGTGGTCTCTTTTGGTGTGTGATAAACCGCGTGGGTGGGAGGATGGGCGTTTGCGTGTTCAAGGGATGGCGAGAGAGAAAGACACCTGGACTGGTTAGAAGCCCCGGGGTGACCGGTCCAGCCTCCTTGGACAAGCCCCTCTCGAACCTTTCTTGTTCTTCCGCTCCACCTGTGGAAAATGGCAAGGTGGGTAGAAGGCCGTTAGATGACCTTCTGGGCTCTTACTGATGCTTTAAGCCATTTCTGGACAGACACCACGGGTCTCGCTCCTTCAGCCCTTAGCCACGTACGTGTTAGGCACTTGGTAGACATCAGTGCTTGGTGATGGGTAACTTCAGGACAGGTTTCCCTGTCTCTCAGAAAAGGGGAAAAGTTGAAGCTCCTCAAGAAACATCGGAGCGATAGATGGTTTCCCGCCTTTTCAAACCGTAGTAACAGTAAGGCCCAAAGAAACACAGGTGACACAGTCCCGGCACCTTAGATGCATTCACTCAGTTAATCCAGCAAAAAACCCCGAGGGATAGCTGCTCTGGCTACTTCCCCTTCCACAGATGCACAGATGAGGATCCGGAAAGATGAACTAACTCACCCAGCGGCATATAGTTATTAAGCGGTAAAGCCGGGGATCGGACCAGTAGTCAAGCCAACCACAATGATGTGACCACCGTGCTCACTTGCCCCGTGCCACTCTGTGGGCTGCAGAGATGGGCGGTCAGGATGGTGGTTCCAGGTCGACTCCTCCCTCAGCGGCGGAGTCTGGCGAGGCATTCCACCCCTGCCACCCGCCACCTTCCCCGTGGCCACACAGCCACAGGCCGTTGGTCCCTACAAGGTGTTGACATGGACGGGCTCTGCAGAATCTGTCAAGGCCTGACAAAGGGACACATCTGAACGGGTGATGGAGGTCGTAAATTTTTATGTTCATTATGTTTGTTTTGTTTGGCGTAATTAATGGATCTATTAAGCTTAATCAAGCTCTGACCTCTTTTATAACCATTATAAATCAGCCCAAATAGCTCTGGGAGGGGGGTTGGCGTCGTGTTTGCAGGCCTCCCTGGGAGAGAGTGGTCATTCCCTGGACAGGGATGGGACTGGAAGCTACCAACAGGGCATTGGGAATGGAGGGAGCCATGGGGAAACTGAGGCAGGGAGGCTTGTTATGTGAGTCCCGCTTCAGCGACCATGGTTCATGTTTCTGTAAGTCCGAAGTGGTTGGGGGTGGGGGTTTGCTGCCGGAAGGGGGGTTGGGAGGGAGGAAATAAAGAATCTCACATACCTTCTACCTCTTGGCCCTAAAATTGGCTTTCCTAAGGAGTGGTTTACTCCACACGGCCCCAGAAAGGGGGCTGGCATGGAGGAGAGGTGGGGAGGGAGAAAACGGGGGGGCACTGGGGGAGGAATTAGAGGGGCAGAGCTACCGCCCAGGGCACGAGCCAGGACGAGGACAGTCATGTCTTTTGCATCTCTGCTCTCTCTGGTTTGGTGAGCAGAGTGATTGGGTGTGATTGAGCAGGGACGCAGACGCTCGTTCTCAGCTATTAGGATGAATGGATCCCCGGGATACCAGCAAGGATGCTGTCGCCTGCGTGCACCTTAATACTAATAAAAAAAAAAAAGGAAACTAACAAAATACCATGCCCCATCATTAAAATGCAGAAGCAGATAAAGAGCAGCTCCTGTGTAATTACCAAAAATTTTTATTTCCATAAGAAACCAGCGCTTCATAAATGTTCCAACCTGAGCCTTTCTCTCCAGGGAGACTGGATTTCTATGAATATAGAAATTTGGTAATTGCCCCCGAAACCGTGCTTTTCTGTGTTAATGAGTAGCTGGACGGAGCTTGCTTTTTGCTTATAGCCCTAAACAGAACCGGTTCCTTCCCCGTCGCAGGGTCCGTGAGCACCCACCCCCACCCCCACCCCCACCATCCACACACATTAGACCCATTAGGGCCTCAGGGTTTGGGTTTCAGGAGGAGTGATGTCTTCTCAGGGGAAGAGGGAAGTGGAAGAGGTCTGCCAGTCAGGAGCCTGGTTCTGCGTTTCCCCAATTGCATATATATTCTTCCTTACCACGGGCATGCATTTTTTTTTTTTATTTCAGTGCAACGTGCTCTAAAAAAAAAAAAATACATGCACTATTAGATTAAAAAATGAACAGCATTATATAGCTTATAATGCCATGGTAGATTTTAAACCTCTAAAAGCATATGCATTAAAGCAATTTTCTAAACTAATATAGCAAGAGGTCCACAAAAGCATTGCAACATTTGATAATGGTTGCCATCTTCAGTTGGAGATAATGATGTTAACAAATGTAATGGGAGTAATGAATGGAGATTCAAAAAGCTGCTTTTGTTTAATTTTTTTGTAATGCAAATTCAGTTTGGGACTGCAAGAGAGGGGAATGGAGGGAAAAACCCGCTTATTTGAAACGAATCTTAATCCTAGCGGATGAGAGGCCAGTTACAAGCAGAAGTGGCTTCGTTGTGGAATTAAACAATCCAGAGATGCAATTATTAAGGTGATGGGGACGAAATTGGAAGGAGGAGGGGAAAAAAGGAGCTGCAGAATCGAATCTTCTTTCTTGAGGGTGGAATTGCAGATGTTTGAGTAAAGAAGCCAGGGATGTTGTCCCTGGAGTTACCTGTGCCAGGGATTGGATGCCTGTGCCCGGTTGGGAAGAAGGGTGGAAGAGAAGAAAGGATGGTAGGGGAAGGAAATGCCCTGGACCCTGAGCTTTTTTATCAAGCCCCACAGCTGGTTCCATGCAGGGACTTCAGCAAGCTCTTCTGCCCCTCAGCTTTTCTCTTCTGTAATTTGGGAGCACCCGTGCCTTCTCACAGTGAGTGCAGCTTTGAGGGCGGTGGGGTTCACATCTTAACTCTTCAAAAGAAAGGAGGGTCGCCCAATGCAGAGCAGCGGTAACTTCGCCCAACCTCATTCTGCTTTGCCCTTCGCTGGGCTCAGCCTGCCCCACGAAGCAGAAAGCATAGCTACAACTTTGACGCACAGAGGAAAAAAGGCTGTTCAAGAATGCCATCCTGGAAGGCTC
Source organism: Panthera leo (assembly GCF_018350215.1). Classification (NCBI taxonomy): domain Eukaryota; kingdom Metazoa; phylum Chordata; class Mammalia; order Carnivora; family Felidae; genus Panthera; species Panthera leo. The sequence goes on along the minus strand of NC_056688.1, from coordinate 15,495,075 downwards.
CGCCAGGGTCACTTAGGAATGCACTCAATTTTCTTGGTTTTCTCTGGAGAAGGCAAGAGCAGCAACGCTTGACCACTGGATACGCTTCTCCAACATTCTGCCCAGCTTGGGGGCAGGGGTGGGTGTAGATCCAGAACAGGCCTCCCTGAGTACAGCCGTGTGACCTTGAAGTGATCCAACTCCAATTGCATTGATGACAGGTACCACGCGGCCTCGGGCTCAGCATGCTCTTTCTTTCGAGTATGTTCCATTTCCCCAATTAGACTGTCGACTTGCAGAGGGCAGAACTCTAGTGTGGCTGCTGGGTTGTGTCTAGGGCCGTCCAGATGCTGGGACCAGCAGACATCACCTGACAGTTACCATGTCTTGAGTCCCCTGCGCGCAGGTACGTTTCTAGCATTTTTCATCTCATACTAACAGCAACCTACCAGGTAGACACTGTGATCATCCCCGTTTCACAGACAGGGAAACTGAGTCACGGAGGGGTTAAATCACACAGTCACACAGGTTGTGAGTGGCAGACTGCAGTTGAACTGAGAGTCTGTTTCCCCAGTTCTGTCTAGTCCCTAAGGATCGTGCTGGATACATTTGTGGGTCGCTAAAACTGGGGAGGCCGCTCTTTGCCCAAAATGTGTGTCAGATCCCAGTGTCCACGGGCAGGAAGCCGTGACTGGAGCCCAGCCCAAGGAAGGCTGTCTGCCGGGTAAAGACAGGTTTGGGGGGTAAAGTTACTCTTAGGAAGAGTATCACAGAATGATACGATTTTGAGAGGTGCAGAGAAGTGGGGAACATGGCTTACAGTCCCTAGCTTCCCCAGTTTACACATTAATTAATCTGAAACTGGAACATAGATTTTTATGATTAGCAGCGACATCTCAGTGAGCAGAGAAGGAACCTTTAACAATGATCCCAAGATGAATCCGGGAGTTGAAATATCCATGCAATAAACAAGGCCGTGTTAGAGGAAGCAAAGTAAAATACAAATCCCGGGCCATCAGAACAGGAATCTGTCAGCGGGACAAGGCCTTCTTGGACCCGTTCCTCGCAAAGGGGACAGCCATCCTTGCACCAAGGGCAGGACTGCGCTGAGGCTGGGTGGAGTCCGGTGATAGATTTATTCTTTGCATGTCTTACTGAGCAGGCCCGGCATGAGGCAGGGATGCTGAGCCGGCTCTCTGCATCTGGGTCTGTCTTAGTGTCATTGTCACCTTTAGGGATTGGATCCTCAGGGACCTGGGCCCGGACCAGCTCTCTGGGGTCTCCTTTCTCACAGCTGCTGTGCTGAAGCTGGTGGATCAGGACACTTGCCTGTTGCCCAGAAGATGCTAACCTATTGGCTTCTGTCTTGTGAAACATGACCCCAAGCCTAGTGAAACTGGAAGGAACTTGGGGGTGGGGAAGGGAAGGATGTGGTTACGTAACGATCTGCCTCCCCGTGAAATTTATTGAGATAAATAGCCCCTTTTGGGCTACTTTAATGGACTGAATATTTCTTTACCCTCCCCCTGTCCCGACGCCGAATTCGTGTGTTGAAGTCCTAACCCCCCATGGGACTGTATTTGAAGACTGCATCAGTAGGATTAGTGTCTTTATAAGAAGAGGCACCCGAGAGCACACTCTCTCCCCTCTCCACCATGTGAGCACACAGCAAGGAGGCAGCTGTCTGCAGCCCACAGAGAGCGTCCTCACTGGATACTGAGCCTGCTGGCGCCTTAATCTTTGGATTTTCACTCTCTAGAACTGTGAGAAAAGAAATTTCTGAGATTTAAGTCACTTAGCCAGTGGTATTTTGGTATGGAAGCCCAGGCGGAGTGAGATGGCTGCCATTTTGTTTCACGATGGCTACTGGCTGGCTGTCCCACCCATTGATACTAGGCTGTATCTGAAGTCCTATAGTAATTTATTGAGTTTGGCATAAGTCAGGTACCTCATTTCAACTTATTCCAAACTGAAAAGTCCACGAGGTGGGATCAATATCCTTATCTCACAGTTGAGGAAACTGAAGCTCAGAGAGCTTAAATTTCTTGCCCAAGTCAAAAAGCGAGTGGGTACACTTGAAGAAGCTTCTCCAGCTTGGGCATACTATGATTCTAGGATAGGACTCTGCCTTGGATGAAATCGGGATGGTTTACTGGGAGGCGTGCCATGGGAGCCTGTACCTCAACCCAACGCCGACCTCCAGTAGGACTCAGATAGCCTTGGGCCTTGATGGGATGCTATTGTTTCACTTGTGTGCACTGTGCCAACTCTGACCCACGCTCCCTGCCCATGTCTCCAGAGCACCTGAGAGCACCCACTCTCGGGACAGACTATGTCCCTGCTGAAAATGAAAATATCGGGAATGCCTTAGGTACAGAGGAATGTATCAATTCCTCAAAAGCAAAATATTAGCCACTAACATTTCTTGAGGGCTTACGATGTGCCAAGCACTGTCTATTTACTATTTCACATGACTTGCACATCCATCCTTTGAGTTCGGTATTACTGATCATCCCCGTGCTATGAAAAAGGAAATTGAGACTTAGGTTAAGAAACTTGCCCAAAGTTCAACAGAATTTAATTGGTTTGGGAAGAACACAAGGACCTTGAGTAACGAAGGAAGTTTGAGATTAGTTTGAGGAAGTAGGAGACCAGCCCACTTTACAGCAGGACCGTCCAAAGAGATTTGGACAGATGGTGAGTTTCTTGTCAGTCGTCTTCCAGCAGAAGGGAGATGCCCCCCGCCAATGGAGACGATGTGACAGAGCTGTGGATACTGGGGTTACATTAAGCAGGTTTGAAGTCCCTTCTGACCCAAGTCTTCTTGGCTGCCCACAGTTAGCGTGGGAAAATGGAATGTCACACTGTCCTGTGGATAGGAGCGGGCAGTATAGGGCCCAGAGCAAGAGGCAGGGTATATGGGAGACACAGTCTGTCCTTTGCAACAGACGGTTCTCACATTCACCATTGCCCTAATCCAGTCTGGTGAGTTTACACTGGGAGTCCGGTCTCTTTTTTAACCTCTCAGGGATGGAGAAGGCTACTCGCCCATGCTCCAAGACTGGAAAGATGGCCTCATGGTACCACTTTCGAAGCCTCTGGTCTACCTGCGGCTCAGACGTCTGTCTCCACCAGCAGTTTGGTGCCCTTGCAGGGGGCTGAGCGTGCTGGCTCGGGAAGACATTTGGAAGACTGGGCTTGGGAGGCGCTCCCTTTGGGAGGGGGGTGAAGGAGCAGAGGAGAGAGATATCCAAAGGAACGTCTGAGATCATTCATTCCCTCTTTTCTTTTTCTCTGGAGACCAGGACGCTGATTCCACCATTTTTTTTCTAGCTTTCAAAGGTAGTATTTACTTAATCACCCGAAACGTGAGCTCTCTGGACAGGGAAGTAACTACCCCTAACTAGTGTGCTCGGTCACGGGGGTCTCCTTGCCCACTACCACCCACCTGCTGGGCCGGGGGTCAGTCATGTCAGGGACTTGGAGTGCCGGCTCCCCCAAAGTACAGACTTTATAGGTAACTTAAAACCCCCTCGGTCACCACCAGGAGTCCGGCCAAAGCCAAACAAGACTACAAGCTAGAGCAAAAAGAGAACTAGGATCTCTTTGCCCCCATGCGTATGTGCATCGGGGCCCCTCTGCAGTGCTATATTTTCGCATGCGACTTGGTCACAGAGGCGCGTAATGTCTGTGCTGGGACACGGGCCCCGCGATGCTGCTTTAGGAGAGCCTTTGATCTACTCCCCTCGTTTTGCAGAGCAGAGAACAAAGGTCTGAAGCCCGGGCTGTCAACCTGTGGTTTGTGAACTTCTTGAGACTCTATGTGATGTGATTCTAGGTCACTAGTTCCGCGAAGATTCCAAGGATCTGCGCTTTAAAATAAGGGCCCCAGGTGGTATTTATAATTGAGCAAGTTGAAGAGAACCGAAGTTAGGGCCTTGCCGGAGATATTAGTGGCAGAAGCGGGGCTGGACACTAGGTCTCCTGCCTCCCCTCACGCTACACAGGTGTGCGCAGATGAGGGCATTTGTTCGGGGGCACGAGTGTTTGCACCGATGTGGCCCCCTCCCTCCTGGCTTGCGGTTCACCAGGAGAAGTCAGTGTGGCCCAGGGCAGGCGTGCTGAAGCGATTCGCCGCACAGAGGGTCTCAAACTCATACCTCTGCCTTCTAGCCCTTAATCCTGCCGCATTACCTAAACTAAATACCGCTCTGATTGCAGTCCTCCCTGGGAACAGGCCAGCATGGGGTCACGGGAAAATTAGAGACGATCTGAACTCTGCTCTCTGCCTAAGTGCCGGCTTCGGTGTCCCCCATTGTAACATGGAGAGGCTGAAGCCAGCCCACCGGCCAATCTCCAGACCTAGGCAAGACCTCCTGCGAGCAGAGACTGCTCATAGAAGTTGGAAGGGAGGAGGGGAACTTCGTGGAGGGGCCCCCGTGACACGTGGTTTTGGCGTCTGCAGCTAGCAGGAAGAAGTCTGGATTTATATGAGGAGGGGGCGTACTCTGTCTGGTTCATCGAGGGTCCTTTGTTCCCAGTCGCCTCCCCAAATAAAGCTCAAAGGCACCCTCTCCTTTTCAACTGTGTCAAAGAGGACCTGGCTGGGCAGAGAAGCCAGGCGTGCATCCTGAAGGTGCTCTACCTGTCCAAGTTCACTGTTAACAGAGGTTTGGGAGTGAGGTCCACCTCGAAGTGCTCTTCTTCCGTGCCCGGCCGGCAAGTGGGCACATCACGGTGCAAGGTACATATTCTGTCTCCATTGTACAAGTGAGAAAGCTGAGGCTCCGAGATTAAGCTCTGGCTTAAGGTCACACTTCTTACCTCATCCTGCTTCCTGCCTCCCCCATCATTGAATATGTGGGAATTCAGAATTCCAGATGTCGCTACCAAAGAGACAAAACATTCTGAGACTCTGGGGGTGGGGGTGGGGGGTGGAGGGACTAAGAAGACATACGCCTGCTGGAGACTCTGCGGTCATAGTTCTGCTGAGAGGCAACCGGGTGGGCAAGATATGTGGGTGAGTGATTTGGACCCTTATCAGGCTGTCTTTCTGAGCATCAATTTCTCCACTCGTAACTGGAGATAATTCTGGACCACTCCCATGGTGGTTCTGAGCCTCAGAGAAGTCCTGTGTTTATCACAGAGAGTATCTACTGTACCGAGCATATGTTAATCACGGTAGATGATGGGGGTGAGAAGAAGTGGAATTTTTAGCAGGGGAAGAAAATCTTTCTCCTTCGCGGCTCTGGAGGGTGGAAGTGTCTTGTCTGTAACAAAAGAAAAATATGGAATGTGATCTTAAAAGGAACACAGTGTTCATACTTAGAGTTAATTGGCTGTGAATTAGGATCGTCCAAGACAAATGCAGACTCCCGGGCTGGATTTACACGCCACCTTGCACTCACCTGGCTTCTACAGCCTTGCGGGGGGTTCTCGGAGAACACAGATTCATTTGAGTAACAGCCTGAGCCCAGTAAAATTAGGGAGGTGATTTTGCTGGGAGGGAAATCGTATATTGCCAGTCAAAGGCAAAAGCGCACTATTTTTAGGTTAGGCATTGTAGGGGGTTATCTGCAGTCCCCACCCTTCCCAGCCCCCCCAGGCGTGCCTCCCCTGGCGTGGGCAGGGAGAGTCGACACACAGCACGCACACCGGGGCGCACAGGCGTACCTCGACAGTGCTCTACTTAGCTCACCGCCTTCACCACCCACCTAGTGCGCGCAGGAGAAATGGAAATGCTTTTCCAGTGTTCCCCTGAATGAAGAGTTCTCTATTAGTCACCACCAGCCCGGCTGGGCCCCCGGCGGATAGTACCGTCCCTCCTATGAGGTACCAAAATAAATGGCTTTGGAGGCGCCATGGGGAAGTATGCTGAGACTCGCATACAATTAAAACAGTTATTAATACTCGCATTGTTCCTGGGCTGTGGGTGTGCGTGACATCTACCTTTTCCCTTCGGCTGGAGCGAAACCGGGGAACATATGTTCTTGCTGCCGGGGCTCCCGGCCCAGTCACCAGGAGGATGGTGAAGCGTTTTGAGGACCCTCAGCCCCTGTTCCTCCCCACCAGGCTGCCTGGCGCGGCCCATGGTGTCTGTGCTGGGGAGCCGGATATGTGAGTTTCAACCATGAGATTCTTCCAGACTTCATTTTTGCCATCTGTTGGAAGACAATTTTTAAAGAGCGTATCTGGGAACGGGCGAGGGTGAAGGTGGGGCTCGGGACAGGGGCCGAGGAAAGGAAGGAGAGCTGGCCAGACCCCCTGGCCTGCCTTGTTGGGCTGTAGGAAGAAAAAGGCACAGATGTGAGGGCACTTTGAGCTTTTCAGGGAGCATAGCCAAGGCATGCTAATCAAGTGCTTATTTCTTTGCTTATTTCGGGAGTAAATTTCATGATAATCACCTGGCCTCCTTTGCTTTCAGGTCATTGTGTTTATCGTCCCCTCCTTCCTTCCTTTCCTTATCTCCTCCTCTCTTCGCCAGGGTTAGGAGCATGAACCTTGTCAACTGTGTGATCCTAGACAAACTATTTAGTCTCTGAGATCTCAGTCTTCCTGTCTGTAAAACGGGCACAGTCCTGCTGGTGAGAACTGACCTAGATGATACCAGTGAGGAGTCCAGGGTGGGCAGAGCACACAGCGGGTCCTGTATAACTGCGGGGGGCGGGGGGGGGGGGTGGTGGTGATAGTTGGTATTATTAAGATCATCATTACCGTTGTTACTTCCCCTTCCTTCCGATGTTTATTGCGCTGCCTCTAGGCATGAGGTTCTGGGCCAGGCTCTGGACAGAGGAGGTCTGTCCCACCCCATTGTCTTAGGGGTCGACACGCTTGCATCCACTTCCACTCAGCTCTCTTTAGACGTGACATTTTGCATGGAGTTAAGGCTAAACGCCGAAGGAGAACCCCTAATATCCAGGTACTGGCAAAGGTCAGGAGTGGAACAGAGGGTTAGATTTGGTGTTTTGATGACAGGATAGCTAATGGGCCTAAAATCCGTCTCACTTGGGAACCGAGGTTTCCCGGGACCAGAAAACTAGCAAGCGCATTAGAAGTAGGTTTCAGTGTGCCTATTTGCCACGCGCGGTAAGTAAACAAACTCTCCCAGGTCGGAGTGCGGCGTCTGGGGAGGGGCCCTGGTGGAGGGCAGGGGCCCGGGCATGGAGCAGGTGACTCTCTTAGAGGCAGAGCAAAGGATTCCAAATGGGACGTGGGACTGTCTTTCCGGGTCCCCCTTAGAGCATTAGGTGGATGGCAAAGACAGCCGGATAATCTGGAGATGCAATAGCCCTGGGGTAATTGAGAGTTGGAGGCCTGAGCTCTGAGCAGTATTCCTTCAAAATTGCTGCTTTGCATAATGGAGTTGCCAAGCAGCCCTGGAATCCTCTGTGGTTTCCATCTCCTTTCTCCACTCGTCCCACGTTCTCCACGGGCTGCTGCCCCTGTATCTGCATGTTTATGGGACGAGCCGCAGCAACCGTGGTCACATTTTCAGAGAAACTGCAAGAGTGCTCCGCTAACTTAAAGAAACCTCCAAATTCAGGGGCACCGGTTGAGCATCTGGCTTCGGCTCAGGTCAGGATCTCGCGGTTCGTGAGTTCGAGCCCCGCGTGGGGCTCTGTGCTGACAGCTCAGAGCCTGGAGCCTGTTTCAGATTCTGTGTCTCCCTCTCTCTCTGCCCCTCCCCATCCCTCTCAAAAATAAAGATTAAAATAATGTTTTTAAAGAAACCTCCAAGTTCAAACTTACCAAGTACATAAATTAGGAGATGGTTATTTGTACTCCAGAAAGTCTTTTCTTTTACAGTGAGCCTTAACCACAAGAATCCCTTAACTATCAGCTTCTCCTAGATCATTTTGGGGTTGAGTTATACCTGGCAGAGGCTTTGGCGGGGGGGAAGACATATAGAGTTAGAGAATTAGAACCACGGTTGATATCTTAACAGTTGGAAGTGAGGATGAATCACCTCGGATATTCTAACAAAGCTCCAGGGGAAAATAGCGTTTGATTCGCAAACACTTGGTGATTACACAATTTTTATAAAGCGGTGTGCAATTTTCCTTCATCCATTCATGCAACGAACACGTATTGAATACCTACTGTGTGCCAGGAAATGTGAGAGGAATAACTATAAATAATAAATAGATAAATACCGTTGTTTTCAGGGAAACCTCAAGGAAGAAGAAACGGACATTGATGGTGTGGGATGGAAATTGCCGCCAGGGGGGTAGACAGCAGACACAGCAGACTGATAGAGGGGGATCTAAATCAAAGGTGAGGAGCAGCAGTCAGGGAGGGCTTCTTGGAGGAGGTGAGGCTTAAGCTACAGAGAGTGAGGGTTTGCTATTTGAAGAAGAAGAGAAAGGGCTACCCCAGCAGAGGCAACATCCCACAGGAAGGGGATGTATGTTCTAGGGGACTCCAGGGGGTCAGTACATGGAGGGTGTGTGTGTGCGTGTGTGTGCGCGTGTGTGCGCGTGTGTGTGCTGGGGGTAGAAGGTTAAAAACTAGGGCAGAGGCCAGTCGAGGACACTAAAGGCTTTCTGTGCCTCTCCAAAGGGTCCAAATTTTTCCCGAAAGCAAACAGGGGCCATTGGATTATTTCACGTGAGGGGATCGAGATGATCCTGGTTGCATGTGAGAAAGATCGTTGTGGCAGCAGCAAAGAGTGTCAATTGGGAAGCCAGATAAGAGTGGCAAGAGCCTGAGGGGTGAGAAGAAGGACTGGAGAAGCGGGCTCCAGTCCCAGACGAGGTGTAACTGGGCGGTGTGTATGGGAGGGAGGGGAGCCCTCTACAGGGAACACAACAAAGCGACGACCACAGCTACCGCACACGGTCTGTGTCGTGCACGGCGCCTGCTGTTTGTCCTCCATACGTTTGGCGTGGGGTGAATGGGAGCCTGGGGGGTGAGGAGGCTGGGTGTTCAGTGTGACGTCCCCAGGACAGCAGGCCACCAGACCTGAAGGTAGGAGGGTGAGGACTGAGCCGGGAAGCGGAGGCGTGGGTGACAGAGCAGGACGGGTAGAGGGGCTGTGCCCAAATGGCAGGGCTGAGCTCCTAAGTGGCATTTTGTTGGAAGGTGCTGGAATAAACATTTGGGAGGTGGGAGTGCGGATGGAGAGGCTGGCCTCCTCCCACCCCCAGCCCCCTGCTGCTTTTGCCGAGGGGGGGGAACCTTTGCCCCAGCCCTCCGGCTCTTCCTCTGAAGCAGAAGGCAGCCTTGCCTCCTCACCCCCGCCCCCCGCCACCAGAGGTATCTCATCCTGAGTTCGGTGACAAATATTGAACTATTTTTCAGGAGTGTTAATTGGGATTTTTAATTGACCATAAGCAGGTTATCAAAGCCTGTTTGTCTCTAGCGGTTGTTGATTCTCGGCGGGGGGGGGGGGGGGGGGCGGCGAACGCGCCCAGTGGTGTCATCGCTCAGTAAGCACGCGTTGCCCTGCCCGCCACCCCCCCACCCGCCCCATTGCTTCTCTTGCTTTGGTTTTGCCTCATTTAAAAATAAGAGAAAATAGGGGCGCCTGGGTGGCTCAGTCGGTTAAGTGTCCGGCTTCGGCTCAGGTCATGATCTCACAGTTCGTGAGTTCGAGCCCCGCGTCGGGCTCTGGGCTGACGGCTCAGAGCTTGGAGCCTGTTTCAGATTCTGTGTCTTCCTCTATCTCTCTGACCCTCCCCTGTTCAGGCTTGTCTCTCTCTGTCTCAAAAATAAATAAACGTTAAAAAAAATAAAAATAAGAGAAAATAAAGCAAACTCCGTTCTGTCTTCCAAGGCGGGGCCCGAAGTGGTTTGTTTAAGAGCTGGCAGTGAACGGCTGTGTCCCTAGTGGTGATCTGGTGGACCACAGCACGGTTAGAACATTGAAGAAGGTTCGTGGCTGGGTGGAGGGGAGCCCCTGGGCCACATCAGGGTTTCTGCTCTCGGCAGCCCCCGGGGCGCTGCTCCCGTGGGGCCAAGTCAAGCAGAGAGTCCCCGCTGTCCCATCGCTGCCCCTGCCAGGAAAGCCGTGCTCCTTGCTTCTTCCTGCTGATCTTCCCTCCTCAGATACATCCTAGGAACCCGGTTGGTCATGACTGAGGTATTAGTTATTGATAATGCAAAGTAGGTCGGTCGATAGCCGGCTGGCCTCACGCGTCTCTTTTGGGTCTAACTCCGGCATTGTGCTCTGAGCTGCTTGCTGCTTCTCTGGGCTTGGGTTGGGATCGGCTGGGATGCCCTGGTGGTCACGAGGGAGCTGGGGAGCAAGGGCCTTGCACTGCTGTCCAGGGGCCTTTAGATGGAAGGGTTTTATTGCCCTGAGCCCTGAGGCTGCAGCCGGCTTCTTCAACCTCTGCGGACCTCAGGTTAGCATCTTTGAGGCCATCTCTGCCCAGTCTGCTTGATAGGGTCATGGGGAAAATGAAGTGAGTGTTCAGGTTGCAGGGGGGGTGGCGCCAGGGTAGCTCAGTCATTGGGCTCCAGGCTCAGTGTGGAGCCTGCTCGAGATTCTTTCTCTCTCTCCTCCACCCATGGGCTCTTGCTCTTTCTAAAAAAATACATACATCCGTATCTTTTTTTAATCAGCACAGAACTAGGGGAAACTTTGGAGTACGATTATGAATACACCCATTCGTTCTTCAGATATCTGTTGAGCAGCTGCCAGGCGTGATTCAAGGCCCCCTGGTTTCAGAGTTGAATACGACCGACCGTAAACTTAGGCTGCCCCTGTTTGGATTACCATTCCGCCTCTAGAAGCGCTGGGGAGGCCGAGCCCGGGAGGGAAGTGGGCTTTAATGGAGGGCTGGATCGGGTGCGGGCCGCAAGGGTGATTGGCTGTCTTCTGGGTCGGTTCGGGTCCCCCGCAAAGCAGATGTGAGGCAGGGTTAGACTGCAGCTGACTTACTCAGAGAAAGTTGTGTGGAGGACAAAGAGGAGAGAGGAGGGGGCGGGAGTGGGTGAGGTCCTGCTGGGCTGTACCAGCAGGGAGAGGAGAGAAGGAAGGAAAGGGCCCCGGGCAGGCAGGGCCTCAGACCACAGTGCAGCTCCAGGAGTCTGTTGGGGGTGGCCCAGCTCTCGAGCCTGTGCCGGCTCCGTCGCTGGCACGGGAGCTACGGTAGGGGCCCAGGTGCGTGGGGATAGAGGCCGGTGGCCAAGCACGTGGCATGGTCCTGTGGCCACCAGGTCCTGCTGCTGTGTATCACTGGCCCCTGGCCTCTAGCATCTTTCTTTTTGCTGCAACTCCCACCCCAGACAGAGCCTGGGGTGGCCTTGTGAAGTCAAAAGCCCCCGTTGATTCGCCTGGACCTAGAATCTCTTCCCCTAAGCCCACCTCCCTTCCCTCCTCCCATCTAAGAGCCTGTGTTCCTGGCCCCTTCCCGGTACACTAACCCCTCCTCGCTCTGCTCACCAAGGCCAAGGCTTTCTGCGCAAGCCTGCCTCACTGCCACCTTGGCCAGCCCCTGCCCGTGTTTGCTCATGCACGTGCTGCCTGGTCCCCTCTGCTTTCCTCCATGGCCGGATTCCACCAGGGCCTGCCTTGGCCCCGTCTGGACCTGCCTGTCTGGTGGCCGTGTCCTTGCTTGATGACCAGGTAGCAACACAGGTTAAGGAATCCAGGCCGGAGTGTTAATGAGTCATAGTGACTCGAGGAGTTACCTCTTCTGGGTAATGCTGACAGGCTGACAGTTGTCAGTGCCTTAGCCCAAAAGAGTATGGCGCTGTTCCGGAATGTTCTGTGCTTGGCAAACCTAGTGGGATGGGGTGGGCAAAGGAATCCTTTTCACCTACATTCACAGCAGGATTATTCACAACAGCCTAAAGGTGGAAGCAATCCAGGAGTCCTTCCGTGACAGGTGACTGGATAAACGGAATGCGGTCTAGACATACAATGGATGAGGTATTAGTTATTGATATTGAGCTTAGGTATTGATATTCAGCCCTAAAAGGGAAGGAAATTCTGACATGGGCTACACTCTGGGTGAACCTTAGGGACACCATGCCAAGTGAAATAAATAAGCCAGGCACAAAAAGGCATATGTTATATGATTCCATTAACATGAGTACCTAGAGTGGGGAGCTTCGTAAAGGCAGAAAGTTCAGTGGTGATTGTCTGGGGCGAAGGCGAGGGGGGAATGGTTTGTAAGTGTTTAATGGCTAGGGGGTTTCGGTCTGAGAAGATGGAAAAGTGCTGGAAATGGATGGTAGTGATAGTTACATAACAATGTGAATGTACTTAATGCCGCTAAACTATATACTTAAAATAGTTAAGATGTATGTGTGTAGTTAAATTGTATGTGTACTTTACCACAATAAAAAAAAGTGTGGGCAGAGGAAGCATGGTTTACCATAAGAGAAGAAAGAGACATGGGGCGCCTGGGTGGCTCAGTCGGTAAAGCGTCGACTTTGGCTCAGGTCAAGATCTTGAGGTTCGTGAGTTCGAGCCCCGAGTCAGGCTCTGGGCTGACAGTTGGGAGCCTGGAGCCTGCTTCGGATTCTGTGTCTCCCTCTCTCTCTGCCCCTCCCCTGCTCGTGCTCTGTCTCTCTCTCTCTCTCTTTCAAAAGTCAATAAACATTTTTAAAAAATTAAGAAAGAAGGAAGGAAGGAAGGAAGGAAGGAAGGAGAGAGAAAGATTGACTCCAGGTTTGCCCGAGAATCTCTACTTCACATCTTCCACTCAGGCTGTGCCACAAGGCAGGACCAAAGTTTCGAACACAGGTTGGAAACTGGAAAGGACTGCTGGAGGGGGTCCCTACAGATGAGAGGTGCTCCGTGAGGGCAGGCAGCCGGGTGTGGGGAGCTGAGCACAGGAACTGGGAGTCAGCCAAGCCACAGCTGTATCGCAGAGAGCTGCTAAGTCAGTGCTGTGTGACTTTGGACAAATGAGATAACCTCTCTGAGCCTTTGATTCCTTATTGATAAAATAGGGTAACAAAGTAACAGCCCCTTCCCCCTACCCCATCCCCCTCCCGAGCTGTTGTGAAGCTAAACATAATCTGTCCGCGGCGTGCTCGAGGAGGTTCCTGGCAAATAGAAGGCCCTCGCTGAATGTAAGCTCGGGTACCAGCCCCTGAAGTTTGTGTGGAGGAGGTGGGGTTTGCAGGCTGTTTAAATGCCAGCGGCTGCCTCAGATGACAAGGGAGGTTGTACTATTAACGGGCGAGCATGCGAGCTGTCCTTTCCCCGGGTGTTGAGCAGGAATTTAACATGCTGAGAGCGAGCCGAATAGCGAGTACGAGCTTGTGGTGTCACTCTGAGAGATGAGCGTTTCTAGCCCCCATGTGAGTCCAGATAACTTCGAAAGGAAAGTCTGAATCACTGGGCGCTGGGGAGAGCCCAGATGGCAGGACGTGGGGCCGCCTCCCCGCTGCACCCGGCGGGGGGGGCGGGGAGTGGGTTGTGAGGGGAGTGTGAGGGGGACGAGCCAGGAGCCCACCCTGGGGACCGCCTCTGCTGGGGAGATGGTGGCCGGCTGACGGGCGATCAGAACACGAACGAGCAGAACTCCCTAGTTTCTGTTGCTCTGTAGTAAGTGATCTTCAAATAGCACCCTGTAAATGTCTGGCCTCCAGCCTGAGCTGTGACAGCGGAGCTCCTCGTTCTTGTGGTCCCTGCCCCCGTCCAGGCCTTTCCCTGTCTCCACAGCCCAAGCCAGCCGAGCCCCTCTCCGCACAAACACACCCCCGGGTGCTGTTAAGCATCCACACCGCCGGGTGTGGACCGGCTCGGTCTGCTGTCTGTGGGCCCCAAGGTGGCCTGCTGTTGGTCTGGAAGATGGCGGTAGTTGGACCCTGGGCCAGGTTTCTGGCTTTCTTCCGCCCAGTTCTTCCAGGATGTCCCTTTGTCATCAGAGATCACTCCTCCTCAAGCGTAGGGCAAACCACCAATGCGGCCCTCCCACATCATACGATGGTGAGTTGTTCAAGTGTGTGCCTCCTTGGCTAGGGGTGGGGCAGGTACCTTGCTCTCCTCAGCTGTGGCTCTCTCAGCCCTGCTGTGAAAGTAGAAAGAATGAACACTCTGTAAATGTCTTGATGCACACAGCAAGGGTACCAGGAGACGATAGGTGGAAACATATCTGCATTTGCAAAAAAAAAAAAAAAGGAGAAAAAGAGAGACTAAAAATGACAGGGGAGGGAACCACACCGCATTTAGAAAAAGATGTGCGGTCATTAGGAACTAGCTTGTGTTTGCTCAAAACGAGTCACGTGAGAAAACTCCTCTCCTGTTTGCAGAAGGACACCGGAGAAGAGAATATTATAGCCACGGGATATCTTGACTTGAATGAGGCTCTTGACAAAGACTCTCGCTGTGTCCCTGTGGGCAAGTCTGAGCAACGTGCTTGCAGGATGGTCGTTGATCCGTCAAGAGTATTGAGCTAAAGGGGCACGTGGGTGGCTCAGTTGGTTAAGCGTCCGACTCTTGATTTCAGCTCGGGTCACGATCTCACGGTTCGTGAGTTCAGGCCCCACGTCCGGGCTCTGCGCTGGTGGTGCGGGGCCTGCTTGAGATTCCCTCTCCCCCGTCTCGCTCCGCCTCTACCCTGCTTGCTCTCTCTTTCAGAATTAATTAATTAACTAATTAATTTAAAAGAAGAGTATTGAGCTAGGAGAGAATATGGGGCCATCCAATCTAACTTCTCCCATATGGGTGAAGAAACCGAGAGTCTAGAGGCTCAGTTTTCTAAAGAAATGCAGCCCATTGGTCCCATAACAAGGCCCGTGGTCTATTTCTCCCAGTTCCAGAGCCTCTGCTGACACAGGGCTTTTCCTAGAGTCTGTGGTCTGTGTCCCACTAAGCAATCGGTGGCCAAAAGAAATCGGTGACTGACGTCTGCCTGGCAGGAGATGTGTGATGATGACTACAGGGCTTCAGCCTTGACCTGCCCATTGAGTAATTTATCAAGCCTTGGAGTAGGACCCAGAAGGCGTGTTGTTAAAATACGGGAATGACAGAGATGTAGTAGGGGTGGCTGATATGTGGGACCCCAGAATCGGGATCCGAAATACCTTGCAGCCTGTGGTGATGGGCTGAGAGCACGGAGATGAAACTAACAGGAATAAATGGAAAGTCCTGCACCGAGGTTTCCAAAAAAAATCAATTCTGTAAGCGTAGGCTGGGGAAAACTTGACTTGATGTAGGTTCGGGTAGCAAAGGCCTACGTGTTTGAGTTGATAGCAGGAACATCTTAGGGTGTCTTGGCTGCTCAAACAGGCACAGCAAGATGCCAAAGACAGTTCTCGCTCTGAATCAATAAAAAGTTAGATTCCAAAGCAGAGGACGTGATGCTTCTGCCACATCCCGCGCTGTTCGAATCGCGTCAGAGCCCCAGTGTTGAGCACCACACCTGGGGAGGGGCTTTGGCAAACGGAACATCTTAGAGGCGGGCACTCAGGATGGTGATGAGTCTAGAGATTTTGTCGAATGAGGCACGCTTGAAGCAATGCGAGCTGTTGGTCTGGAGAAAATGCTCAAGGGCGTTGCTCTGTGTGCCTGGCTCTGTGAGCTCCCGAAGGCAGAACTGGGGAGCTGTAGGTCGGCAGATCTGGGTCCCGGGCAGGGAAAATATTTCTGCTGGGTCTCCCCAGCCAGCAACACATCCGTGCAAACCGTGAACTCCGTGCCGCTGATGGTGGGCTAGTATAGGGCTGGATGACCCCCCTCCACCCTCGACAGGGAAGCAGACGGGAGGCGCCCCTGGGAAAAAGGCTGACTTAGGTGTTCTTGAGGGTCCCTTCTGATCATTAGCGGCTATGATTCTCTGACCCTGCATTCTTTTATAAAACCAGGCTTGAGAAAAACGATGCTCCCCTTTCTCGCCCCAGTACCATTCTCCAACTAACTGGTCGTTTTAGTGTAAAATCCCAACTGGCATTTAGCCATTGAGCACCTACTATGAACAGAATCCTATCCTAGGTGTCTTTTTTTTTTTTTAAGCTGAATAAGATTAGTTTATTAGGTAACTTAGAAATGAAGAAAGGAAACGATGGTGATGGTAAATTTACAATAGAATTCATGTTCTGGGCACACTACACAGTGTATACCTAGAATTTTATCCTTATGGCGATCCTTTATTTTTAATGTTTGTTTATGTTTGAAAGACAGAGAGAGAGCGAGCCCAAGCGGGGGAGGGGCAGAGAAAGAGGGGAACAGAGGATCTCAAGCGGGCTCTACACTGTCAGCACAGAGCCCGATGTGGGGCTTGAACTCACTGTGAGATCTCGAACCGTGAGCCTGACTTGAGCCGAAGTGGGACGCTTAACTGACTGAGCCACCCAGGCGCCCCTGGTGGTCCTTTAAAAAAAAAACAAACAAAAAACCAAAACATTTTGTCAGGTGCCCCTGGTGGTCCTTTAAAAAAAAACAAACAAAAAAACAAAACATTTTGTGGAGTTATGGTAGATAAGATAGATAGATACAGAAAGCTGTATATATTTAACGTATACAATGTAATAAGTCTTATATTTAGGGGGAGAGAAATACACACAAAAAGGCTTACATCCTTTTCCGTCTCGTGACAGTGCAAAGCAGGCCGGGAATGGGGAACAGGGGCTGAGACAAGGAGGGGGAACCACCGAGCTTGGCCAGACGAGCTGTGCCCACGGACTGTATCACCGGGAGCCTCGCCGTAGGGGAGGGAAACCGCACCTGTCCCTCTGCAACACAGCTTAAATGCTTTACGCTCCCTTAGGCCCGGCTCTCCAGCCCAAATGGACTTATTTATTTTTAATAGAGCCCATTTGAGGTAGTTGTGTTTTCAAAGGCTGATGGACTCATAAGTACTTTTCATCCTCGCAGGTTACAAAAAATCCTTTCATCGCAGAAATGCCGAACTGGGGTTGGGTGGAGGGAGGAGAGGCCAACCCGGAAGCCCCTGGGAAGAGGAGGGGGAGGGGGGGAGGGGGGACAGGCCCCAGCCCACCCCTCCCCCACTCCCTCTCCGGAACGAACGCACAGCGTCGATGTAGTCATGGCTTTTAAACAACATTACACACACTTGTCGTCCAAGATAAAATGTTATTAAGATTAAATGCCGAGCAGGGAACGGAATCTGACTTCCCACTGTCATATTTCAGCTACGGTGAGTGATTGCCTTTCGGTAGCCCCAGCTCCTAAGCAGGGAAACGGCATTATTATCATTAATAAGCCCATAATGGGGAAGAGAAATTATAAACATTTCTGCAACAAGCGGCCCTCCAATGTTAATATTTTATGAGCACACAGAGAAGCCAGCGACTGAATGTAAATGGCAGAATTATACGTAACTGTAATGTAAACACGCATAATTGGGTTCAGCTGGTGGGAGGAGCGGGAGGCTGGTGGCCCTGGACACTTGGGCTGACGGTGGCACCCGGGATGCCCAGTGGATCCCCAAAGGCAGAAAGTCAGGAGCCCGAGGTCCCTGTCGCCAGTCTGTGTGTTTTCCGGGAGGCCCATCTCTCTGGGACCGCCTCAGGCAGTGGCACCCATGCTTCCACGCCCTACATATCAGCCTGTGACATGGGTCACTCTAGACTTACTCTGGGGACAGACGATTACTACTGAATGCTGTTCCTGCAGCTCTCGAGTCTGTTCACGTGTGTGTTTCCTTCTCCCTAATGTGGCTGTCGTGTCGCGGGCCCGAGAACCCGTCTTCTCTTCCCGTGTCATCGCTAAGCGCACGATCCTTGTGTTGCAGGAACCCGAGGGAGATTTCTTGGGGTGTTCGTTCTGGTTTGGGTGTTCAGCCGTGGACCCTTTGGTTCAAACGGACTGTTTGATGAGAGCCCGCTGAACAAGAGAGCCCCTCTCACTGAAGCAGGGGCTGCCCAGAACCCCACCGGCCAGGCCCCCGCCTCTCCCAAGGGTCCCCCAGGCACAGCCGTAGAGCACAGCGTGAGAACTACTGAAAAGTTGCCCCCTCTCTGTTTCCAGAAGACGAAGCCGAGATCCAGAGAGAGGGGACTTGCCTGCCCCAGGGGCTGAGCGAGGTCCCCTGCCCCCCGGGGAGGTATGAAACACGGTCCGGGAGAGGGTCTGGGTTCTTCCTGCAACTGTGCGGCTAACTGGCTGGTGGCCCTGGCAAAGCTCACTCCTCCTCTGAACCTCACTCTTCTGTTTGTAAAATGAATAGGGACAGCAAGATGGTCTCCAGTGTCCCTTCCAGGTCTGAAATAGAAGGCGCGTATAGTCCTCGAGGAAATCACATCGTCCAGTGCAACGGATGTGAAAGGCTCGTCAGGGAAACCTGCACACCCCTGGACACCTGCATACCTTTACTCACATCCCCAGTTGCCAGGGCTCTGCCCTGGGGCTTTAACCTTCCCCGGCAGGGGTCTTGACAGCCCTCCCCTCTCCGAATTGCTGGGTTTGCCCACAGGAGGCTCGGCACACGGCTTGACCTGGCCGTGAGGGCAGGGACCGCAGTGCCCAGCACGGTGCCTGACTATAATAGGTGCCCGATAGAGTCTGTTGAACAAATGAATGGTTGGATTAATGAATTGCTTAATAGTCCATCGGTACCCTGAAGCAGTTCTCTTTTTAGCTTTACTCCATTGTTTGTTTGTTGTAATAGCGCATGGCTTTTGAAAACCGTTGAGTGACTACTGTGTGCTGGGGCCGTGCTAGTGACTGTATGCAAAGACGAGAGCACCTCTGGCTCGAAGCCCATCTCTCTGCCTTCCCCGTCCCCTGCCTCCTTGATTTTCCCTTTCCCTCCGCTCCTATTCATTATTTCTGTCTGCAGTTATGTTATTATTGGCCTTGGCAAAGAGTTTCAGGGGTGTCGTTTGTCTGAGCAACATTATGCAGAATTAAGTTCCAGGGTAATTTCTGATGCAAATACCTATCCTCCAGGAGAATGTGAATTAAGCCTGCTGGTCTCAGCTCCACAGAGGTGGCTGCATTTGAATCCAAGTCTCCGGCCGACAGGGGAGCTCCAGGGGCATATGGGACCCCCTCGGGCTCCTCCTCAGGAGACCCCAGAAGGGCCTAGGATGTGGCTCCCAGGGCAGGAGGGAGCCTTGAGCAGTCCTCTCGGTTCATCACCCCCCGTATCTCATCTGAGCCTCCCAGAAACCTGAGGATCTCGGCCCAGACCTCCTCCCTCCCCTCCATAAGCGTATTTGTATAACCAGCTGGCAGGAATTTTTTCTTTAAGGCAAACTCAATCTTTCTTGCTATGGGCCACTCTCCTTTAGATCCATGCTTCTCAAACTTAAGTGTGTCTACCGCTTACCCGATCTTCCTAAAAACAACGGATTCTGGGGCAGGGTCTGTGATTCTGCATTTCTAACCAGTTCCTGGGTGGATGCTCTTCCACAGGGCACAACCCAGAGTAGTGAGGCTTTAGAAGACAGATGGGCAAAAAAAAAAAAAAAATACATAGAGAAGCAAACATATAAACAAAAATAAGTAGCCCTACTTATTTGAGTGAATTTGTATGGTCCCTTAAGCGTTTCTGGCTCTGGGGCGCCTGGGTGGCTCAGTCGGTTGAGCGTCCGACTTCCGCTCAGGTCATGCATGGTCTCACAGCTCGTGAGTTCGAGCCCCGCATCGGGCTCTGTGCCGACAGCTCAGAACCTGGAGCTGCTTTGGATTCTGTGTCTCCCTCTCTCTCTGCCCCTCTCTTGCTTGTGCTCTCTCAAAAATGAATAAACTGAAAAAAAAAAAGCTTAAAAAGTGTTTCTGGCCCTGCTGAAACTACTTGGTCTGCAAATTCCTTAGCCTCTGTGAGTCTTGGCTTCCTCATCAGTGAAAGAGTAGAACGGCTCTCTCTGCAGTTGTGGTGAGGGTGACAATCACCGTGCCTGGCACAGAGAGGGGCTCAGCACCTGCCTTGGCTTCCTGCTACAACAGACACCCCTGGAAAGAGGGAGGGGGAGGGTGGCCATGCCACTTCCTGGCGCTATAGGGTGGGGAAGCGATCCGTGCAACTCTGGAGTCGGTTTGTTCTGTGGGACGAGTGTCCTCAAAGGTACATGGTGGCCAAGTGCTGAAAAGGTTACTCAAGCTTCCACGGGGAGTTTGGAGGGTGCCCGCAGGGGTGAGCCGATCCCCAGCCCCGTTAGGCTGACCTCAGTTTAAGAGGGAGAAAAAAAGACTGTGTACCTCAGGATAGTATTCAGCACTTAATAGGTTTGAAGATGATGCTGGTGATTAGATAGTACATTCATCTAGAGCTTTTATTTTTTTAATTTTTTTTTAACGTGTATTTATTTTTGAGACAGAGACAGAGCATGAACGGGGGAGGGTCAGAGAGAGGGAGACACAGAATCTGAAACAGGCTCCAGGCTCTGAGCTGTCAGCACAGAGCCCGACGCGGGGCTCGAACTCACGGACCGTGAGATCATGACCTGAGCCGAAGTCGGCCGCTTAACCGACTGAGCCACCCAGGCGCCCCTAGAGCTTTTATTCTTTTCGAAGTCTTTTCCTGGTTATTGTCCTTGCTGCCCTTAAAGGTGGGGGCTGCAGGTCTGCGACGAGAGGAGACAAGGAGGGGGCGAGTCTGCTTGGCTGACGATGGGCTGAGGGGGCTCCCCTCCCTCCTCTTCCCAACTACCGCTCTGCTGAGACTCGGGACCCTTGTCAGGGCCCAGCTCAGAGCACAGCCTCTCCACGCTTCCTCTGCCTGGAGGTGAGAGGAGATCCCGAACCCACCCTCCACGTCCACGGAGGTGCCACCCTCCATGGTTCATGGGCACAGCCAACCGTGTTCCTGCCTGCTGGGTCTCTGGGGTTGGCACCGCAGTATCAGACGGAGTTCTTGTCTTCCCGGGACACCGTTCTGGTTTTCTCTGTCGTCGCTGCTGCTGAGAGTCCCCTTCCCCCCTCCCCCCTTCCCCCTCCCCCCTCCCCCCTCCCCCCTCCCTTCTCCCAGCACCGGCTCTTTCCCCAAAGGGGCCCCGCAGGAGCTGCTTTTTCTTCTTCTTCCTCCCGCAGCTGTCAAGGAGAATGGGAATGGGCCCGCCTGGTTCTGGGCCTGCAGGAAGGGCCGCCTGGGTTCCGTCTCAGGGCGCCGCTGGACCCCCTCGGGACCTGGACCACACGGCTTGCTGGCCAGGAGGACACTTGTGCTTGCATTCGCTATCCCAGCCACCCAGCCTTCTTTCTCCTGAGCTCCCTGGGGGGCTTTTGTGTGGGAAGGCAGGACACCTGCCGTCTGCGAAGCTGCCCGTAATGGTTTTAATTTGTCGGAGTCTTGATTTCTTGCCTTACAGCCTAAAGAGATGACTCTCCGAAGCTTTGATTTCCTCACTTTTCAAAGGGAATGGTAATGTGAACGTCCCCGGGTCCCAGGGAGCCTTCTGTGTACCCATAACGCTGGGTACACAGACACACGGTCAATGGTGACAGGAACAAAGTGCTGCCGAAGGCCTGGGGGATTGGGATGCAGATGGGCCCCCAAATCCAAAATACCCCTGGACGTGTCCCTCCTCCTGAAGTTCCTTTAACCGTGAGCTCTCCCGCTGTCCTCCGCCTCCTCCGGCCTCTTCTCCTCAGCCTCCTTTCTTTCTTGTACATCCTTCCCCACCTGCAGCCCTCGGCCTTCTACCTGGTCCACATTCGGCATGACTTCATGCACCCTGTGCCTGCGGCCCCTGGAGAGACGGGGTCCGTCAGAGACTATCCCCAGCGAGCAACCCCCTCACACAGTCATGGAGGTTTAAAGACGGTCGACGCATTCATTGTGTCGCAACCCACCTTCCCCCCCGTCTGTGCCCGCATCAGCTCTTCTTGGAGCCAAGGCGGAAGGACTTATCCGAAAGGCCGAGCTGAGTCGATGTGGGTTGTCACCATCACCGTGAGCACCGTTGTCCTGGGGCTCGTAGAGGGTATGACAGACAGACAAGCTGTACCCATGGCCAGGGCACTCCTTGCCTCTGTGGTTGGATTTCACAGGCCCTGGCCTCCTTGGTGTCCACTCTTGCTTCTGTCTCCCACCCCTGGTTATGTGCCTGCCCCTTCCTCAAAACTCTGGCTCCCTTTCACATTCAAGCACCCTCAGGAAAGGAAACTTGAAGTCGGTAGAGCCATTCATACCTGACTGTGACTGCGTTGGCCCCCATCAGTGGTAAGGGGACTTACTTGGGGACTTACTCTCCTTACTTGCTCAGGAAGGAGATGACAGGTCTCAGAGGGGCTCATAATGGGAGCTCTGCGGAGGAGGGCAAGGACCCAGGCTGGGGAGGCTGGGAGGCCGGTGAAATAATGACGGCTCTAGACCTGCGGTGAGAAGGCCAGGTTCTGCTCTGCCAGTGGGATGAGCAGGCCTAGTTACCACTGGGTCAAACCCAGTGACGGGCTGTCGTGTGCTCTGGAAGTGACCCATGGCTGGTACTCATGGAGGACTGTATAAGCACTTTTACTGCACTGCCCCCTGCCCCCCAGCCCCCGGCCATGTGCAGGGCGGGTCAATATTGGGGGTAGACTCATGACTGAACTCTATGCCAAGGGGTGAGCCACCCGAGCCCAGTACCCCCCACCCCTGCCCTCCTCCAGCCCACCGTCCAAAGTCAGGCTGAGCTCTGTCTACTTCGCGTCTTTGGCCAGGAGCTGGTGCCCCCGGGGTGGGGATAGATCCTGGGACGTCACCCCCTCTTCTCTACAGCCTTATCCCAATAGGCTGTTGCCTCTGGGCTAAATCTGGGAATGCACATTGACCAGGAGGTGCGGCTATAGGGAACCCGCTGGCGAAAAACTCCCTACGTCAGGGAAAGCGATCAGAGCACATTTTCAGGGCTCAGGATTTCTCCAGGTTCTGCTTTCCAAAAGTAAGCTTGAAATGAGGTGGGCACTAGGGGTCCATTCTCACTGTCTGTAGAGTGGTGGTTGTACCACCACTAGCAATCATCATCCGCCTTCACATGGACGAGACCGTACAACTTTCAGGACTTTGGAACCCACGCCTGATCTCACCACACCCTTGGGAGCCAGGCAGGGCAGGTTTGCAGAGAGGGAAAGGCTTAGAGAGGTGGAGTTCGTGCCCAGACTCACCCAGAAGGAAGAGTGCTTTCCACCTCTTCTTGGAGAGTTCAGAGCTCACGACAGCTCAGGGGTAGAAAGCCAAGCTTTGGCCTTTTCCAGAACATCTATCGGGGCCATTTAGAAGCCTCATCCCCTCAGCATCCTACCACAGGCCCGTTAGCTAGAGGCGATAGGGCTCCAGAACCGCCACTGGGGTCCTGTGTGCCCCGTCACTCTGCCCGGGGTCCACATTGCATGCCCTGCCCGTGACCCCGGTGTCCTTCCGCATGCTGACCTGACCAGAAAAGGTGAGGAAAGGGGGTGAGGGGAAGGTGGGGTGATAAGAATAGCACCTTCCTGGAAACCAGGAGGCCTGGACTCTGGCCCTGGCCATTAATTTTCTGTGTGACTTTGGAGAAGTCACACCCTCTCTGAGCTTCACTTTCCTCGTCTGTAAAAGAAGGGGCCTTAGGTGATCTCTAAGATTCCTTGCAGCTCTGAAATCCTACCCCTACGAGTCCCCCCACAATTATATTGCCCACTATAGGATCCAATGCCAATGTATGTTGAAAGACCAGGAGGAAGCCACCTGGAGGTCTCGAGATACCTCCCTTTTGATGGGGGACCTCCTCTTTGCCAAGCTTTCCTGTGACAGGCCCCGCTGCGTGGCCCCGAACTCCCCTGGGGCTCACCTTGGCTTTCTCATCAGGGAACTTTGCAGGCCTTCTCCCCTGCACTGCAATAAGCAAGCAAATTCAATCCCACCTTTGGCTAAAGATCTGACAGCTGGCAAGCCCCAGCCATATAGGAAGAAAGGGGTTAGACCCCGCTCGACACCTACTTTTCCATGCTCAAGCACACACACAAATACCCTTCGGTTTTATATTACTGACTAAAAGCGTTTAACGTTCAGCGATATGTCCTAAAGCACACAGGCACATCTCATCAACACAGAAAAAGTAGCACAAAGGCAGAACGGGCCCCCTCCTTCCAAACCTGCTCTTGTCTTTTTTAAAGGAAACTCCGTCCCCCCTCCCACTCTGTTCCTCCTTACCTCCGAGTCTCTGTATATAAATTAGTTAAATGATTTTGCTATGCTAGCATCTTCACCCCACACACCCTCTTTCTCTTTTTTTGGTTAATGAAATGTGTGAACAGTTTGTTCCCGGCTAAAAACAAGCACTGATGGGTTTCCTACCTTTCTGTGTGGGAGGGGGAGGTAGGTTCTGAAAGATGCACTGACTGGTGGCGGGGAGGCCGCTGTTAGGAGGTGAGGCGGGGAGGAAGACGGAGAGTGGAAAGATCAGCACAAAACTTCATGTGTGATCTGTTCCTCTTTCATTCTCCCTGTGTGCCAACCCTACCGTGGTCTGTTTGATCGATGTATGGGCACAGGGACCTGGGGAGGCCCCGCCCCTTTCAGAAGTGAATCAGCACATCCACAGGTTAGGAAAAACGGATTGATGCTGGGGATGGCCTGAACAGGAGGGAAAATCCTCCTAAGGGTTCATTCCTTGGCATCCCTTCCCAGGGAGGGAAGGCAAGGTGTGGAGAGGAAAATGACTACTGCCTACTGTGGGTGCCATCAGCACATAGAAATCTGTGTGCGTTTGTGTCCGTCTTTCCCTGTCCTTCCTTAAATCCAGTATCGGGACTTTGATGGGGGTAATGGCCAGGAGACAGCCAGCTGTGTGATAAGAAAATAGTCCCAGGATACAGACGGTACCCTATTTCTCCCATTTTATATGCGGGCACACGGAGATTTTGAGACGTCGAGTAACCTACCCAGAGTCACGCACCTGGGAAATGGTGGGTCCAGGATATGAACGCAGGCAGTATGGTTCTGGAATCTACATGCCTAACCCTTGCGCTATACGGGAAGGGGCCTGGAGGCAGAGGAGGATAACTAAGGGAGAATGAATGAACGGATCAGTGAGTGGACCACCCAGGAAAGGAGCATACCTTTCCCAGAGGAGCTGCCCTCAGCTCCTGGGAGGTGGCCTGGAACTATTGTGGCCTGGCGGAAAGGGCAGATCTGGGTCTGGTTCCTGTTTCAGCCAGCTAATAACAAAGGGATCCTGGACAAGTCACATATTCTCTTTGATCTTCAGTTTCCTCATCTGTAGAATGGGGGGAAGACAGTCGATGGAAGGGCCGAGAAGCCGGCTCAGGGCAGTTCTCTCCCCTCCCACATCTCTCCATGGCCTCTCCAGCCAGCCTCTGGTCTTCATACTCTTCCCCAGGAGGGTCGCATACTTGTCACATACCTGTCTCTGTCACCCTCAGTCTCAGGGACACGGGTCAAATTGCCTCCAGAACTCTTCAGTGCACGGTGGCTTTAGGTCCCAAGAGCTACAGGGTTGGCTGTGGGTGAGGGTTTGGGGGGTGGAGGGGTGCATTTTCCTTATTGTCCCAGTGGGGAAGGAAGACACAAAAGTACTCTCTACCAGCCACCACACTCTCACGAGACTCCAGGAGTTTTGTCATGTGTCCCGCTCAGAGTTGGGCTTGAGCTGACATTCGGAGACAGACCAGAAGGTCCCATTTAACCCCCTTCACGGTTGGGGCGTGAGAGGGGCAGCATTGGTGTTGAATCGGCAACATGAGCAGGAGCTCCTCGAGATGAGGGGGGAGGGAGCCTGGAGGGACTCAGGCAGCAGAGAGTGGTTCACGTGAGCACATGTTCTGTTCAAGTTCACGGCTGGAGCTGGAACAGGTAGAAAGGGGGATGGCCGCTGTAGTGGTGGAGGGCATACCAAGGTCACGGGAAGACACGACCAGGAGGGTAGAGAAGGGCACCCTGAGGCCGCGACCTTGCCCTTGCGCCTTTCACGATCAGCCGCTGCCAGCATTCGAGGGGGAAAATTCTCGGTACCCGGGCACCTCACCTCGGTGACACCCCCAATTCCCAAACACCACCCAGGAGGGGAGGGTCGTCGCCTTACTGGGAACCTCACTGCAGGTGGTAGGAGGCCCCTGAAGGGTGAAGCGGGAGTGACGCGACGCAGCCAGCGCTCGAGAAAGCTCTGTGTGGTTCTGAGTGGGGCTGGTGGAGAGACTGGAGGCGGGGCGGCCAGTTAGGAGCTTAAATAATCATATTAATTTGCAGTGATGTTAATAGAAGAGGCTCCTGCGAGCTGGAGGACTTTATGTGGGTGTTTGCGATTCTTCCCAGTGCCTTAGGAGGGTGCAGTGAAGAAAAAAGTCTGAGGGTTAATTTCTTAAATTAATTAAAGAAGCTGTATCCACTAACGATGTCCTCACGTGGGTTTTGTGTTTCCTTTTTAAGTGGAGGAAGGGGCGGGTGCTGGTGGTAGGCAAGGCGGGCAAGACGGGGGTCGGGTGGCAGTGGAGGAGAAATCAGTTTCCTGCGAATTAAACGTGGAAATTCCATAAAGGCCTGGCACGTCGAGGGGCTTTTAGTTTTCCAACTTGACATCCTGCCTGACTTGGAATAGCCTGAAAAAAAAAGGGGGGGGGAGGATCAGTGGGACTCTGATGCCCTGTGATCCAGCCAGGGGGCCATTCAAATTTGGGTCAGTCCCTGTCTCCAAAGTGGTTTTTCCCAGACCTGAGTGCACATGGGACTCACTGCGGGCACTTGCTAAAAATGCAGATTCTGGTTCCTTGGGCCCAGCTGGGGTCCAAGATTCTGCATTTCTAAGGAGCCTCCACGTGGTACTCATGCTGCCGGTCCAGGGTCCACAGTTCACGAGGGGCAAGACCTCGAAGCCTTGTTGATCCCAGGGCCATCCATTTGCGGAGGGGTTTGCTGGGTGCTGGCCAAGTCTGGAGGGCGTGGGACAGAGAGAGAAGGGTGAGTCTGAATCTATATGGGTTTTGGTCACTGGTCTGAAACACGCCAAGGAGGGAATCTGGGCTCAGAGGGGGACGTGGGGAGCAGAGTCCCCTCCGCATGCAGACATGCACACGCTTCGAATAACTTGCTACACCGGGGGCTTCATCCTCCTCACCTCTGTGCTCCCAGAGCTGGCCAGTCCCTGAGGAGGCATAAAATCCCTTGGCCAGCTCGTCCCGTGTCTGTGTTCACTAAGGCCGTGAACACGTGCAGGCCACCAACCCCCGTGCTGCTTTGGCGGGGAGGGGCCCCAGAGGCCTTGCCGGTGGGGACGGGACCGCCTGAGCTGTCAGACCCCGCCCCCCCCACAGGTGCCTGATTTGATCTCCCCCCACCCCCACCCCCGCCCCCGGCAAAGTGGGAGGATTCAGGAAGCACGTCCCCAAGGAGGCTTGGAGGACTGTCCCGGTCATGACTGACCCGGTCATGACAGCGGCCTGGCTGGCACAGCCACATTGCAAGAGTGATGGGAAGGTAGTGCCAGTACCTGGTTACAGACCCTGGCTCAAGTCAGTAGTCAAGGGTCCAGGCAAATCAGAGCAGTTAACCCGCAGGTCCCTCCCAGCCCCGGACCTCTGTTCCTGTGCTTTCTAGATCTGTGGGAAGGCCCCTACAGCTCCGCAAGCCCCTTCCTGCCCTTTCTGCTTACTGGCCTGGTAGGATATGAGGGGCCCCAGTGCAGACAGGTGGGATTCCCTGCACGGGATCATTCAGGGCTGGGGGGACTCTGGGCCCACCAGGCGTGGGAATTGGAAGACCAGGTTCTTGCCATGTGGTCGGGAACAAGTCACTTGGGTTTGCTTGGCCTTGGGATTCCATTTGCATAATAGAAAAAACAATCCTTGCCCCATTTTATAGTTCAAGAAGATGGAGAAAGAAAGCTGGATGGTGGAGCCCCAGAGATCATGGGTCGGGTTCCTGCCTTCGGCTTTAAGAGGGCATCACCTTCACCTGCCAGCTGAGCAATAAGGGAGGCACAGACGGGTCACGCAAGGTGCCGGCAATCCAAACACCCAGAGCTCTGGCAGATGAGGACCTGTTCACGTCCAGGGAATTATGAGACTGAACTTGTGAGCCTAACTCCTCCCCACCCATCCAACTCACAGAGAGTAGGACCTTGTATCCAACTCCAGAATTCTGTAGAACCTTTGCAGAGGGGCTGGTCTTCGTGGTGGGCCCATGCTATCCATTCTTAGAGGAAAAGGCTGCTAAGCTTAGGTTCCCCCTTTGAATAAGGAGCCGAACCAAATCTGCCTGGTGAGTTTGTAGGCCTCCCGCTGCTGTTCTGGAATCCAGGGGCACTTCGGCAGGCTTTTGGTGGATTACATTAGAACAGGCCTTGGCTCAGACAGCAAGAAAGGTGAAGGTGCCAGGCACGGAGGCCCCAGCTCCCCCCGCCTCACCTCTGCCCAGAGAGCCAGAAACTGTCCTAGAAAGGGAGGAGAGGCTGCGGGCGGACAGGCATCTGGGCGGGTCACGCTGGGGCGAGGGGCACAACGAAAGTCAGGGGGACGTGGCCGCTCACCAAGGACCGCAGAAAGCACCCGTCACCTACCCATCTCAGCCAGAGTTCAGGATAGCAGTTACCTTCGATCTCCAGACCTTCTCAAGCGGCCCTCCTCCCGTTGGTTCTCCCTGATCCTCACCAGGAGGGGGAGGGGGACTGCCCCCTTCTTCCTGCCCCTGCTGATGCTGCTTTCCTGCAGCTCTGACCCCTGCCACCTTGCTCTCTGGTGAGCCCAGGATCTGGTTCACGAATCCTGGCGTCTGTTAGGGCCCTGCCGACTGCCAGACTTGGGGGTTTGGCCCCAAGGCCAAGAGCGCTAGCGCTGCCCATCTCTCCGCCTGTGCTCCTGCCTAGCGATGACCGCCAAATGGTAGCCAGGCCCGCAGGCCGCCTCTGAGGTGACAGAGAGGAGGGGGCGGACCAGAGGAGGCCCCCCCCATCCAGCAGCAGGCCACGCGGCCACTGAGCCTGGGGACCCCTCCTGCTGTGTGCCCTCCTAGCTTAGCTTCTGCTGCAGAAAACCTCGGCTTGAATCCCTCCTCATCCCCCAGGCTCACTCTGCTCATCCATAAAATGGGGGAAGCGTCCCCACCCCCACCTCATAGGGTTGCAGGGATTAAGTGAGACAATAAGTTTAAATACTTAATACAGCACTTGGTATGATGAAGTACTCAGTGAAGATTTGCTAAAAAGCCTTCTCAGAAATGCATAAATCAGCGTTGATGTCTCTACTTTATTGAATAGGCTGGGCTCCTAGAGGATACTCGGGGAATAGCTTGATTTTCCTCTCCCTCTGCCCTTCCAACGTGCTCTGTTTTCCTTCTCGGCTCCTGCCTGAAATCTCAGGCCATCCTATGGCATTTCCGCTCTCTGACTTTCTAGTGTTAAAGACTCTCTTTACTCTCCCACCTAGAACCTTCTGATGGCTTTCCTGTGGCTCAGAGTCAAAGCCAAAGCTCTTGCCCACGGGACCCTGGCTCCTGCTATCTCTCAGACCTCATTCATCTCCTACCACGCCCCCCACCCCTGCCCCAGGCACAGTGGCCTCTTGTCTGCCTCAGGCATGCCTCTCGTGCTGGCTTTCTGCTTGCCCTTCCCCTTCCTGGAACGCTCTTGCACCCACTGGGGCTCACCCCCACCCCCCTGCCATCAGGACCATCTATCTGAAATACCAGGAATTGCTAGGAATACCTTCCATGACCCCTATATAAAATAGCATCCTCTCCCGTGCACACTCGCCTTCCTGAGCACTTATCCTTGCCATAGTCGTCAACACCACGTGGCATACAAAATATTTACTTGTTCGTCACTATTTGCGCTCTGTCCCCTGGATTGTAAGCCCCAGGAGGATGGAGACTGTCCATGTTCTTTTTTGCTGCATCCCCGGGGCCTAAAACAGGTCCTGCGCTTCGCGGATGCTCCGTAAACGTTCGCTCATGACTCTCCATCAAAGCCTCAGTCTCTCTCTCCTCTGTCAAGGCATCTCCTCACCTCCTTCCCCAGGCGTGGGCCTCACCAATACAGGGCGACCTGCAAGGACTACGGAGGGGTGACTTATTTTTGCACGCTCCTGGCTGCACCGACGGGGGCGGTGAGAGGGAAAGGGCTGGAAGGTCGTTGACTCTGCTGCTGCCGCCGTAGCTCGCTCTTGACGGGCAGCCGCCCCCTCCCTCATGGATTGGTTTGGTGAGGTCTTTGGAAGCGGCTCTTTGGCACCATTAACACCGCACCGTTTCCCGACGCAGGCGGTGACCTTTTTGCTTGATATCTCCTGAGCCCCTATTAGCGCCTGTTCTAGAATACAGCACACGGCCTCATTCTTTGGCCTTGGCGGGCAGTCCTTGGGAGCGGTTTCCTTCAAGGCAGCTCTACAGAGGGGAGGTACAGCGTGGTGGGTGGGAGCAGGGCTCTGGAGAAAGGCTGCTTGGGTTCTTATTCCGGCTCTGAGCTCTGCAGCTCTGCGGCCTCAGGCACGTCCCTTCACCTCTCTGAGCCTCACTTACCTTCTCCATAAAATGGGGTTAATAATAGCATTTGGGGGCGCCTGGGTGGCTCAGTTGGTGAAGCGTCCGACTTTGCCTCAGGTCGTGATCTTGAGGTTCGTGAGTTCAAGCCCCACGTCGGGCTCTGTGCTGACAGCTCAGAGCCTGGAGCCCGCTTCGGATGCTGTGTCTCCCTCTCTCTCCGCTCCTCCCCTCCTCACCCTCTGTGTCTCTCTCTCTCAAAAATAATAAACATTAACAAAAATAGTAATAATAGCATTTTGTTGGTGGGGTGTTGAAACAAGATGACGTGTGGAAGGTCCTTAAAAAGGAGCCTGGCCCATAGGAAGTGCTCGGTAAAAGCTAGCCGTGGTTATTACCCTTCTGCCCTCAGTGAAGGGTACTGCCACCCTCTGCCCCCCCAGGCCGGGTTCATTACCAGGCCCTGCCTACAACCTCGGAACCCATGGCTCGCTCTCCCGAGGGCTTCCTGGAACCTTCTCAAGTTGCTGGGGCTTCACCCAGCCCTTCCCTTGGACAATGGTGGGACACATGCTTCAGACACTGCAGGGAACCTACGGAGCGCCCACTCTCTTGAGAGAGACCCTCCCACTATTGTCTCTTCAATCTCTGCTGGAGCTGGTGGCGGGCTCAGGGCTGGAGGCCAGCGCGCCTCACCCCTTAACCAGCCCCTTGAGGGAAGTCTGGTGACTCTCACCCTTTGGGCTCCACCAGAAATACCGAGACCATGGGAGAACATCTTGTTTTATACCCCGTCATAATAGATTTAGGGCGTTGGAGGAGGAAGATGATTAATAATGATCTCCTGGTTCAAACCTTCACGTAGATGTGAAGAAACCAAGATGCGGAGAGATGAAATGATTGACGTGAAAGTCTCCCGCTCGTCGGGGGCGTCCCCATCGGTGCTTTGCAGCCTGCTTCTCGGGGAGAGAGGTGCAGTCCTCGCCCTGGGCATGGCCCCCCTTTGCTCAGCTGAGTCTCCGGGGCCTGCCCACGCTCCCTGGGGAACGCACGCCTAGCGGAGGACTTAGTGGAGGCTGGACAGCACTCACAGCCTGCCCTCGGGCCCGTTTCCCAGTGACAGTGGCCCTGGGCCCGCTGGAGGCCTGTGGCTCTGGGGGCTGCTCCATGGGGGTGAGGTGAGGCCCCGGCCCGTGCTGCTTGCTGGGGAAAGCGTCCCCTCGTCAGCCACCGGTCCTTCCAGACAGCCCCGGGCCCTCCCAGCCCGCCTGCTATGGAGGCTGATTGGGTGGAGGAAACAGAGGGGAGGGTCCGGTCTCGGGACGTGCCATGTCTTTGCAGTTGTGGATGTGGAAACCTCAGATGCTTGTGGGGAAGGGGGTCATAGGCTGTGAGGGGCAGGTCTTCACCCTTCAGCCCGTTCTCGTGATGGGGGGCCATGGGACTGGAAGGAGAGACCCAGGTGTCCCCACTTTTCCAGAGGGGCTTGCATCCAAAATGCAGCCTTAGGATGTTGACAGAAGGGTTTCCCTGTGACCCTAGTCCCGGCTCTTTCCTGGCTCCTTTTGGAAAGTGGAGACTTCTAGAACTTGTCAGAAGCGTGTCCATTGTCTTTTGTTCGCAGGATGGTTGGCTCCTTTCCTGCTTGTGACTTAGGAAAACTATACCGTCCAAGGTGTTGCCTTCCCCTTCCTTCCTCCCTTATGATTGCTTTTTTTTTTTTTTTTTTTTTTTGGTAATCGAAACTGGTAATGATTTTTTTTTCTGCCAACTTGTGATATTATTGCCAGTCCTTTAATTGTCTCTCTGCTCTATTTTATCGTTTCCATCGTGATGAACTTTTTTATGAGGGAGTCTGGTGGGTTTGGAACCTGTTAGCAGACTCACGGCTTGCAGGCCGTGTTTGCTCTTCTGCTTCCTGGTCTCTACCTCATGCTCCCAGCCCTCCGCTCAGAGTCCCCGGAGCGGGCCTCCCTCAGTATGGGGACAGTATCACAGTCAGAAGAGTGGACTGTTGGGGCGCCTGGCCTCTTCGGGGGAGTGAGGGAGACTGACACCTGGCAAACCAGCCTCGCGGCCGGCCTGTCCTGATGGCGGCCCTGTCGTGGGCAGCTTTCTTCCCACAAGTCCAGCCATAGTGGGACCCAGGTCCAGATCAAAAGAAGGCCCTGGCCTGCCTGGCCGAGGGGGGAGGTTTCATGATGGTTGGAGCCATGGTGTTCTGCGTGCGTGGAGAGCAGCACGTACGGATAGACCGTCTGTCCACGTGTGTTAGTATTAAAGTCACCCTATGCTGTTCTGAGTCCTTCACGTATGGCAGCCTAAAAAAAAATTTTTTTTTTTTTTTTGAGAGAGTACAAGCAGGGGAGGGGCGGAGAGAGAGAATCGCAAGCAGGCTCTGAGCAGTCAGTGCACAGAGCCCGACGCAGGGCTCAGACTCACGAAACAGGTCATGACCCGAGCCCAAGTCGGGTGCCTGACCGACTGAGGCACCCGGGCGCCCCGCGTATAGCGACTTCTCACATCTGCGTGACCACTTTGTGCGGGAGTCTCTGCTGTCGTTCTCATTTGATAAACGGGAACCCGAGGCACGGCACGAGCACTCCCTTACCCGAGGTCTGTTCTCTTAACTGCTCCACTCACTACCTGAGGAGATACTTGTACGTCTCACAAGTCTGTGCACGCACCATCTCCCGCGGTCCTGAGTACCCCTAAAGGGCGAGTAGAGACCGCAGATTTACCCCTTTTTACATGTGCAGAAATACAGGCCCAGAGAGGTCATGTGATTTGCCCGAAGTCACGCAGGGGGTAGCAGCAGGGACTTGGAACACACAGGCAGGGGAGATGTGAAACACCATTTCTTTGAGGGCTTTCTGAGGCTGCTCTTTCTCTCGGACCACCCACTCAGCCCCTCACTCAGCGCGACGGTCTGTCTTCAGTCCATACGGAAGAAACGGGGGACCTGGCTGGGTACCGTGTGGAGGAATGGGGAGATCCTGAATCTGAAGTAGGATATCGAGGGTGAGATAACACGCAGGGCTGCTACCTTCGTGAACGTTCCATTGATATGCAAGAGAGGGCTTCCCACGGGGAGTGCGTGGCACCAAGCACCGTATCGGGACAGGGTGCGTGAGTCATTTGAGAGGCCCTGTCCCCTGGGTCCGCGGGGAGGAACGTGACAGATTCACCTGGTCTGTCAGAAATGCCTCTACCCGGAAGCCCCTTACCTTGTCATAGAATGGGCCACCGCCTCAGCTCCCCCTTCTCCTAGAACCCCCTAGAACCCCCTAGAGCCCCAAAGGTCCGGGAGTGACTGCACCCCGGTGCACCCGCCCCCCCAGGAGCCACCAGTCCCTGGAGACAGGCCTGTAGGAAGCCTCAGAAGGACCACTGGCTCTGTGCCCGGACCACGCGTAGCACATGTCAGGCACACATGGGCTTGAGGCAGGGGAGGATAGAGCGTCCCCAGGAAAATATGTTCAGGTACACAGAAGACCTAGACAAGTATTGACAAAGTAAATTGCTCTGGATGCCTTGCTGTCGCTCTCACTTTTCCTGTGGGGACCCTTCTATTCAGGGCTTGGAAGGGGCGGCGGGGGTGGGTAGGGGGGGATGTGGGGCATCCCACCCCATGGGTGAGGCCGAATGAAAGGTGGGACTCCGAGGGAAGAGAGCGGAGTGGATGCTTCTAATTGAATCCATTTCCTGGCACCGTCTTTCCAGTCCAGAGTCACCTGCACGTGTGCACGGAAATAAGGAGATAAATAAATGGAAACGCCGAGTTCCAGGGCAGCCTAAAAGGTTGGGGAATGAATCGATGTTCTCCCCAGGCAGCTGTCCGGAATGAAGTGTAATAGTTAATAAAGGCTGATTGTGCACACACAGCTGGGGCCAGCAAACAGAGCAAGCCGAGGCCCGGGAGGCTCATCCTTTTCCCGAACCGCCCCCTCCCCCTCCCCAGTGGTGATCACCGGCTGATTAAATCAGACTTCTCGGCCGCGGATCCAATTAGGGGGGTGCGGGAGGCTTGGACATTACCAATGACTGCACAGAGCATGTCAAGTAATCCTTAATCTCTCTGATTTGCTTCTCTGGGCACGGGGTGCAGGGTGGGAGTGGAGGGGGGCGGTGAGAACAGGGGACGGATTCCAGAGGAAGGTAGAGAATCAGACCATGAGTGCTCGGGGTAAGCCCCGGTGGGAAGCGCTGTCTCAGGCATTATGGGAAGAAAGGGAGAGGAGAGGAGGCAGGATCCCCACCCTTGGGGAGCTGACCGGGCTACTGGTTATAGTCCATACTCAGGAAGGTGCTTAACGTAAACAGAGACACCAGCACAGATCTTAGAAAACCAGAGGATAATTCAGAAATCATTGATATTTGGCTTTGGAATGTATTGATTTTCATCCCAGAAGATTTACCTACCTAATTCCGCTTGGCTTAAGCAAGTAATAAAAAGGGGTTTGCCTTTCTTGATCACATTTAGACTGGCAGCAAGGGGCAAGGGGGTTCCGAATCCTGTTGGCTAGCTGGAGGAAGGTACTTGGGATTTATAGCTCGTCTACACAGAGCCTTAAAAACGGGTGGTGAAGCTACCCCAGGGGTTGGACGGACACAGCAGAGCACAAGTGGTCTAGAGAGACTAGCCTCGGGCGGGTGGTCAGGGGTGGCTTCCCGGAGAAGTTTCCACCTAACCTGGGGGACAAGTATGATAATTTACAGCCCGCCCCCGTGTCCCCCTGCCCTTTCCGGTTCCTACCTCCACATAGAGGAAAACCCAAACAGCGTGTGTCTCCTTATCTGGCCTAAAAGGCTACGCGTTCGGCACAGATGATTGCCCTTGGTTGTCACAGCACACCTCCGTTCAAAACACACATGTCAGGCCTATAGTGATGCTCGATTTGAGGGCTACAGGAGAAGCATCAGACAGAAAACCCTGGATGGTAAAGCCGCGGAGCCTATAAGAAACAGACACCTTGACAGAGTAGGTCTCTGTGCATTGTCCGTTCATGGGATCACTGGGATGCCCTTGGGCTTGTTCCGGAGTTTCTGCTCCTGCTTCTCCAGGAGCTATTTGACGTGCCCGTGTTCCCATTGGATTTCCTGAGTGAGGCAAATCCGCATCCTTAGAGCACCCTTCCTTCTGACTTTGCCATCAATGTGGAAGGAGAGGCCATTGACGTAGAAGGCATCTCCAGGAATCTCTGTGTTAATGGACGGGCCATGTGCTTGGGGTGAGGAGAAAATAGCCCCTGGGGAACCTAGTGGGTGCCCCTAAGGGAAAAGCGGCTGGCAAAGCATCAGTGACCCCAAATTGTACACCGGGGACTGCCTGCCCTTTCTCTTAAAGGGCACTGGGCCAGGAGGCAAGAGGCCTGGGTGGAATCCTTGCTTTGACCCTGAAACCCACTGGTTTCCTTGGGTAAGTCCCTCAACCTCCAGGGGCCCCGGCTTCCCCCTCGCCAAAATGAGAAACGAGGGCACTAAATTGGAGGACCCTCAAAGTTTCTTTTGACTCTGAAGCTCTGTGATGCTGTGAGATGAAGCGCCTCTCTCCCTCTCTCCCCCCCTCCTCCTCTCTCCCCCCCCCCTCCTCTCTCCCCCTCCCCCACTCTGATTCTAATACTGTGGCCACAAGGGTTCTATTTTTATTTCCTTTCATGTTCCAGGATCTGAGCGTTGCTTTTGACTGACTGTAGGTGTAATAGAATTTGTACTTTCCCCCAAATTTAATTACTAGCAGTAAATGATCAATCAATCCATTGATTAACCACTTATTGATTCCCCCTGACATGGCTCTGAGACAGTTAGGCTGCGTTTGGAACACAATCCTTTGGTAATTGGCTTACCCTGCTGGGCCACAGCCTCTGTTAAAAGGCATTTGGGTCTTGGTAAATGACGTTTTATCTAAGTATTTATTTCTCAGATCCCGGGACTGCTGTTGGGAGACATTTTGTGTGCGCTGGGTTTAGCAGGTAAGCCCTGAGATGTAAATACAGACTCTGCGTGGCCCCCTGACATCCAGTGTAAGAGTTGCAGCCCTTTAACTGAGGGCCCCAGGATAAGTTATTAACTGAGGGTCCCAGGATGAGTCATTTTACATTGGTGCGGCTCTGATAGCTTCCCTATGAAAGGAGGGCATAGGGCTCCCGGGTCTCTCAGGCAAACTCCTTAACTCTGATTCTAACTCTCTGTCTCACAAACAGTCTAGCTTAAAGAGATGGGAGATTTGCATATCAAACACTGCTGCAGGCACAGGTTGCCCAGGCTTCGTCCCTCTCTGGGGAAGATGTGGACTGGGTTGGTGCTTTGAAGTCTAGCATCGAGTGCCTTCCTTATGCCAGATACCGGCCTCACGGTTTCCAAACGTGCACCACTTTCAAGGTGCAGCCAGCTCTCAGTTATCCACGTGGATGTGAGCACAGAAAAAGGAAATCTGGTCCCCCTTCCTCTGCCACCCAGGCCCTCTGGGATCCTTCCCTTCTGCCTAGTCATTGCGTGCCCAGGAACGCAAATTCCTTTCACTGTCAACCACGGCCACGCCACACTAGGGGGTGGGCCCAAACCCTTAATGGATTCTAAAGTCAAGAAGAGAGGAGCTTTGCAGTATCTGTTGGTTTTCAAGATTAGGGCCAAAAAGTAAGCGGGATACACTGGAAATAGGAACAAAATGGCCCCCAGGCACAGAGGGGTGTGAAGCTTGGTCTTGTCCTGGGCAGTAGGCACATGCCCCTAGGAGTAGTCGTCTCTTCTCACCGGGCAGTCACAGTGGCCTCTGCCTCCTCGGTGGACCCCTCCCTCCGGTCCCCTCCACGCTGCAGCCGGAACCTCCTGGTGCATTAGAGTCTGAGTCTGCGACTCCCGTTTCCAAACCTTTGTGCAAAAGGTCTCCAGGCTCCGGAATCGAGTCCAGACTCTCTGCCGTGACACACGGAGCCCGTCCTGCTCCAGCCAAACTTGTCACGTGACTCCTACCCACCTACCTTTCTGCTGTGCACTTAGTAGGTAATCAGTATTTACTGGCGCGAATGCATCGATGAACGAAGGGTCTGGCCTCCAGCAGTAAAAAGAGGCCGAGGCATACAGAGCGTACTGAAAATTATGGGGATGAAAAGCCTCGGAACTGCTGTCTTAACTTTTTCCCCCGTCCTTCCCGAAAGGCAGACAGACAGAGGTCCCTGAAGACCTCAGGGCCAGAAGGGCTTCGTCCTTTCAAGAGAGTCTAGCATCCTAGGCTCGGCTGGGCCATCAGCTGGAGCTTCAAGTTCCACTGTTAACTCCAGATGCCGCACAGGGGTCCTGAAGACCCCTTGGTCTGGCC
Organism: Panthera leo; assembly: GCF_018350215.1. NCBI lineage: Eukaryota > Metazoa > Chordata > Mammalia > Carnivora > Felidae > Panthera > Panthera leo. Next base: position 15,457,524 of record NC_056688.1, on the reverse strand, counting down.
CTTGACACTGAGCCCATTCATGCCACAGTCCCCATTGCAATCTCAATGTCTCAGGCAAGCCAGGATCTTTCGCGGCCACCTCCACCCCCGGGGCCCTCACATGTGCTGTTCTGCCTGGAAAAGCCCTTCCCACACACACTGCCCATTTGACTCCTTCTCGTCCTTCTGGTCCCAGTGTAAATGCACTGTTTCCCAACCCGTCTAAAGTAGCCCTTGTCCATTGCTGCCCATCTCACTCCCTTCCTGGTTTCTGCCCTAAAGCTTTACTGTTTTTTCCTGATGCTTCTGACGAGGCTACAAGCCACCTTAGCTCAGCGTGTCTGTCCGTCCGTCTGTCTTGGGCACTGGTATTTTCCCCCACCTAAAACCGTGCTTGGCATTAACAGTGTGCTTTAAATAGCTGCTGAATGAACGAGCCAACAACATAGAATGGCTTGGACGGGGAGAAGCCACGTCAGCCCAGGCCTCTTCCTCTCCCTTCCGCTCACTCAGCTCAGGCAGATGGGGACCTTCCAGGTCTCTCGGGGCGGCATGCCACAGCCGGCCATGTGAGGCAGAGCTTTCTCAGAGCAGGCCCGAGGGCCTGGCCCCGGCCATCTGCCCACCCTGGTGCCCGCCCAGGCCAGTGCTGCCAGGCCCATTGAAGCTGCCTTGCAGCGGAGGGTTGCCTTTGAGGCCTGCACTTCCCAGCAGGGACCCCTTTGGCTTTCTTCTTTCACGGGGAATTTTTGCCGCCGGATTGACTATAATTGTCGGATTTGCATTTGGTACACCTGTAGCAAGAGGCCCCGGGGGCACCTAAGCCTTTGGAAATCAATAGGAATAAACAAACAAATATATTCATAGGAGGGGGGCCTGGAGAAGGAGGGGAGGCCAGAAGGGAAGGGAGAAAACAAATCAAAGTGCCAGGCTTACCCGTCTGCAGCCGAGGCCCCTTCCGCCTCCCCCTCCGCCGCCCCCACCAGACCGACGCCAAGCTGTGTGCCAAAGTCCCCGCCTCCTATCACCACAGTGAAACAGAAACTGTAATTTCAGGGCTAGCCTGAATGGGCTCATTTCTTTTTATTAACTCCAGCACCGGGGTTTTAGGCAAGTTGGCTATTGTTCGAGCCACACTCCTCTCCTCTGCACTCCCCACGCTTTGAAGCCCCAGGAACAGCCTGGGCGGCAGGAGCGGCTAGTGTGGGTAGACGTGTGGCCGGTGTGGTAGAAGTGGCTAGACGGGACATGTTGCCGTCACCCGGAAGCCGGGCCAGAGCGGTGCTGAGAGGGTCAGGGAGGGCAAGCGCTCTGCTCTGTTCAGGGACCGGCTCAGGTGTCTTCCTGGGTGCACCTGCTGGGGTCTCGCAATCAGAAGGGGGCCTGGCCGACCTCCTGGGTACCCACAGGGCTGTAGCATCGTGAGGCAGAAAACAACCAACACATCGTGCTCTACGGTTTAAAGGGAACCCTCACATATCTGTGTGTAAGTCACTTCCTGCTGGGAGCTTGTGCCACACTTCCTGAGGCATCCAGCTGCTGGGAGCGGGGTGGGCGGTGGGGGCGGGATGAACCGGTCCCATGCGATCTGTAGACCTCCAGCCTCCCTGCAGAGAGGTGTGAAGCATGAAATCACCACCGAGGGCAGATATCACGTGGCCTTCGCTAACCTCTCTGCGTCTCAGTTTCCTTATCTGGATCGTGAGCTCCCATGAGGACAGCAATCTTATTCGTCGCTATATTCCTTCGGCCATATGTGGCACGTAGTGGGCATTTTAAAATGTTTTCACAGGAACGCATAAATAAGAAATGAAAGGACGGACAGAGGGATAATAATATCGACCTCCTAGGGTTGTCGTAGGAATAACTGGGACGTGTATAAAACGCTTAGCACATAACGCATGCTGATGCTGTTCTGTTGTTACTCTCAGAGTGGGTAACTTACTTGTTCCAACGTCAGACGCCACACGAGTGGCAGTCACTAGGTCTCCTATCCCTTCTTCTCTAGTGGAGGAATTACTAAAACAAATACAACTTTAATATGTTTAGATACAAGGTCGCCCCTGGGCAGGAGGGAGCGTTGGGAAACAAATCGGTGGGAAGCAGCATCTCTTTCTGCAAACGAGAGGGACAATAGCAAAGGCAGAAAAGGGGGCCAAGTCTGGGGGTCCTAGGTCCCCGGGCAATCACAGCAGGTGTTGGTAGACGTGACTCGCACCGTGCCGAGCAGACCTGCAGCCGGGAAGGGCCGTGGTAGCTGCTGCCTCAGCTAAAGCAAAGCCAGGATGAATGGGTCTGTGGGCTTATTCTTTCAGAGAGAGCCGGAGGCCTTCGAGAACGTCAGGTCTCCCTTACTGCACTATGTATTCTCATTAGCATGTACACCAGGCCATTGGGAGACCGTTCTGCAAAACCTGTGAATACTCATAATGCTTGCCGGCTGAAAATGGACTGAGCTACCTTGATGGAATATCCATTAAGAGCTAGGCATTGTGCTAGGTTGGTTTTTATAATTGAGATGAAATTCGCTTCAAGCGCTGGGCACTTGTCTTACATGACCTTGATGCTCCGAACCAGCAACGCCAGCCAGGTACATATTGGCATCCCTATTTCTGCAGAAAGCGAAGAGGTGCCTCAGGTTATATGACTGTGCTCTAGGTTGCCCAGCAGACAGGTGTCATAAGGGACATTGAAACAGATTTCTCTGCATCCAAAGCCCATGCCCTCTCTAGCACACCACAATTTATATCTTACTTATTTATGTAAACTGGAATAAATTAAACGATCCGCGCACAAAGGCTGTCACCAGCCGGTGCTTCCTTGAGTGTCACTGTTGCAGATCTGGGCCCCAGTGAGCCTGGGCCTCTGGTTCTCTGCAAGCCTGGCTGCAGGTAGGCCCCTCAGCTCTTTGCCTAGAGACCCCCCCTTTTCCTCTCCGCCGCCAGGATCCCTTCCCTCTGTCTTCTCCCCTTGCATCCTGGAGCCACACCCTCTCTCTTCCCAGGCACTCAGCCCCTTTGCCTCGTCTCCTCCTGGCCACTGCGAGCCACGGCATTTTCCGGGGCGCGCTGTTGAGTTGCAAACGTTTGGTGTTTGCGCTGAGCGCGCAGGCTCCCTGTACTTGTGACAGCTCACTGGAAACACCGGAGCTCTTTGGAAGAGCAGGGGAGGAATAAATGTTTCAGTCATGCTATAAATAATGTAGCGGGGAACGATGTTGCAAAAGTGGTGCTCTGGGTTTTGCCAGAAGGTATGTTTTCCTTCTTCCTTTCTTTTTTTTTTTTTTTTCTTTTTCTTTAACCTTCCTCCCCCAGCGCCCGCCCCCCCCCCCCCCCCTTGATTCAGTCCGATACAGAACGCCTCCCACCAGGGATCAGAAGAAAACAGCTCTGCTCCCAGGGAAGGAGAAGATTAAACCGTTCAAACTAAACAAATCAATCCCTGTAGGGAAAGGGCAGAGGGGAGGGGAGAGTCTGGCCGGACTGGACACTTGGCGCTGATTTGGGGACTGAAAGAGAGGGACCGTTCTGGCAGAGGCCAGGTTTCATTCATTCTGAGGCAGTGTGGGGGAGGAGCAGAAGCCCTGAGGACAGGGAAAAGGAAGGTTGGGATGAAAGTCTAGCCCCTTCTTCTTTTTTTCTCAACCCAGCAAGTGAGAGGGGGTGCTGGGTGGATTCTCCTTGCAGGACCAGAGCACAAAGTCGAAGGAAATGATAGGGGACAGCCCCGAGGGGGAGAGTCCTGGGAGCCAGGCTGGGTAGCTCAAGGCAGTGGAGCCAGAAACAGAGCCTAAATCATGGTCAAGGTAGGAGCCAAGGACTGAACCTAGGAAGGAGGACCAGGTAGAGCCATCAATGGGAAGGAAGTTGCAGGACCGGAAGCATCAAGGACATGGGCCAGCTCCCAGGACTGAGTCTGTGGTGGCCAGGGTCCCAGAGCCCAGCTTTGCGGTGGCACGGAATGTATTGCTTGGTGATGGGTCTTGGGCCGAAAGTTGCCTTCGTTTTTTCCTGGTTACTCTGGCGGCAGAATTTTCTGGGGTTCAGCCAGACGAGATGGGGGCCTCTTCCGTCTCCAGGGGAAAATAGATGTGGAGAGTCCAAGGCAGGGGCAGCCCTGATGGGGCTGATTACCAGGGAACCAGAGGAACCCACGGCTTTTTAGAGTCGGTCTACATTTCTTAAAAGTATGTTCCGGTAATCCCAGGCATAAGAGTCATCTGGAGTTTATTTTAAGATACAGATTTCTTGGGGCGCCTGGGTGGCTCAGTTGGTTAAGCATCCGACTCTTCATTTCGGCTTGGGTCATGGTCTCATGGTTCATGGGTTCGAGCCCCACATCGGGCTCTGTGCCGAGGGCACGGAGCCTGCTTGGGATTCTGTCTCCCTCCCTCTCTGTCCCTCCCCTGCTCGCTCTCTCTCTATCTCTCTCTCAAAAGCAAATGAACAAACATAAATAAAATAAAATAAATAATAAAATACAGATTTCTTGTCCCAGTTCCAGACCTACAGAATCCAACTTTTAGGTGGGGCCCAAGAATCTGCACTTTGAATAAGCACCACGGGTGACTCCTAATTATTTTGATAACCCCCAGGAGGAGCCACGGTCGATGCCTTTGGTTGCAAAGAGGTCTGCTGGAGAAGGTGTCTACCACCTGCTTGAAAGCTGATTCCCTGTGTGATTTACTATTGTCCTTTGAGCAGTCTGAAAACATTGATTGGGTATACACTGTGTGCGAGGCCCTATGCCAGGAGCTGCTGTGTGGAGTCACGGACGCAGAACCTCCGAGTTGAAGGGACCTCAGAGCCCATCTGCCACCCAGAGAGCAAGTCTTTTCTACGGCTTCCTTGACCAGTTGTCATCCACGAACCCCCTACTTTGTGAGGTGGCGAAGTCCATGGTTGGCTGGTTTGCAGATCCGAATCTGCCTCCAGGCACACGGGCCAAATCTGCTTCCTCTTATACACGACAGCCCTTCAGATTCTGAAGCCGGCTGTCATGTTCCCTTGAAGTCTCTTTTCTAGACTAAAAAATACCAGTTCCATGAAAGGAAGAGTTTGCCTGGATCTCATCCTTCTGGTTTCCTGTTTCTGGGTGCTGGGGTTTGTGACCGTCCTCTTTACAAGTGGTGCCTTATTCCTGGAAGTAAGTTCACCAGCAGAGGGAGGGACTAAGATCACCCCCCTTCCCTTTTCTGGATACAGACCAGCCTTTTCTCTGGAGAGGGAGACTGGCCCCCCACCCTCTCCCAGGACAGCCTTTGGGGGATAGAAGGACTCCCAAGAAAGGCAAGAGACAGGTGTATCCAGGCCCCTCCAACCCTTTCCCTCTTCCTACTGCTGAGGCCTCACTTGCCCAGAGTCTGTGGACCAGTATCTGGCCTTCACGGAACTGTTTTCCCCTGCTCCAGCAGGCGGGTCCCAGCTTGCATAGACTGTGCCGGAAGGAGCAAAACTTCTGGTTCGCAACCTACCATTCTCTGTCATAGTCCCTGTCTCCGCACCCATCCGACGTCCTTGGCTCTTCCCCTCCACCGAGGCAGCACCAGGAGAAAGGTGCCCATTAGAGAAAGAAAGGGGAGAAAAATACCCTTGGTGCAGACCAGCCACAGAGGGACCATGCCCTGCGTCGTGCTCTGTTGCCTTGGCCTTGGGAAGGGATGCAGGGGAGGAGACCCCAGAGGACCAGGCGGCAGGCAAGGAAGATGATTTGAGCAGTGGCATTTGGACTGATTGGAGGGGAAAGAGTCTGGGGCTAGGACAGCTTCATTATAATAATTGTCTCCTTCCCCCGTAGTTACGACCTTGCAGAATGTAACTTGATGTTTGTAATGAGCCATAATTAGACAATCACCAAAAGTTTCAGTGAGTAGAGTGAATGCAAGCCCCAGCCAGCGGTGGTATTCACTGTTGGTGTGCACCTGTTATACGCTCCTTTTCCTCTCCCTTGTGGTTGGAACCGCAGGGGAAGGCCTTTCATTGCCATGGCTACCTCCTCAGCGGCTCTGTTACTGCTTGGCCAGGGCCTGGGGTCCTGTGAGGCACCCCTCTCTGGTTCCCAGCCCTTGGATTTCCTCCTACCATTTTGGGGTTACGTCCCAGTATCATCAGCCCTAAGAAATTTGAGCATGATTCCAGGGTTCTGGGTCCCAAAGAAGAGAGTCCAGGGGCCAGGCCACGGCAACACCCCTCGTCCCTGAAGAGGTGGCCAAGCGTTTTTGTCACAGTTTCCAAGAAAGAACAAGACTGGTGCCCAGGACTGCACAGCTGGGAAGTGACTATTAATAAAACACATTCTGTCTTGTGTGCTCTTTGCCTACTCATAGGAGAGTGATCCCTAACTCAAAGGAACCCCTAGTGATGGGATTTTATATGGCATGTGTATATAAAATATGAATATATATGTGTCTCTAATAGGATGGGAAGATATTGGGGGCCAGGGGTCTTTCTCAAAATCAAGGCACAAGACCACCTCTAGATATATGCAACCCACTAGAGGACACCCCATCTCCTCCCGCATGGGTGTTCCATACGAACGAGATCCCCCGATAGAATTTTGCATCAGCAACATGTACAGGGCACCTGTTAATGCTAATGATGGCACACGGTGCCCTGACCCCTCTCGGCAGCTGGGCCCCAGCTCCCAGGGTGGAGTGGGTTTGAATGTTCACAACATTTACATTTTAATTAAAATCCTTTTTGGGCTCTCTAGAGTTTCCACGAATCTATTAGTGCCTGCTCCAGCCGCCCCTTTTATGGCAAAGTCATTTCAGAGGATGGGATCTATGCTAAGGCTTTGCTCTTGCTGCTTATGAAATGAGTCCTCCCAGAGTCTCTGAGAGCAGTAAGGAACTCAGATGTTAGAGGATCCAACCTGTCCTTTTCCAGATGAGGAAACTGAGGCCCGGATGAGAAAAGCCATGTGCCCAAGGATGCGTGGACTGTGGCTGCCCTGGGCCTTCCGTTTCTATCCGGAACTGAAGATAGGTCCTCCCTGGCACCAGTGAGGTCATGCTGCCAGCTCCTTCCCAAAGCAAAGGGACTGGGGAGGGGCAGGCTGTGGGTGGTCTCAGTCCCCCTTCCTCGAGCTTTGGATTCTGAGCCGCTCCTATAGGACTGGGGCCCGGGGCAGGGACTTGGAGTCAGAAGCACAGTACTCTGCTCGTGCAGTTGGACCATTTCCTGCAGCCTGTTTCAGGAGGAGAGAGAGGAAGAGTAGGAAGCAGGAACGGGTGACAGGAAAAGAGATAAATGGTTCTGGTGAGCTAAGGACACGGCTGTGAGGTAGATGATAGAGGGTCAGGGAAGGCGGGGAACTCAGTAGATGGCCCAGAGCAGCCCTGATCACCCCACAGAGCCTCCTCCACCGCCCCCAGGAGGTACTTAGGCGAGCTAACCAGGTCCACAAACCGGTGCCTTCGGGCCTCAAGAGGGTCTGGGCTAAAATAATAAAAATGTCTTGACAAGGGGCTGGATCAGCCAAGCTGTTCTGGAAGACCGTCTCATTTCACCAAGGAGGCAGGAAAACAAATCTCTGCTTCTGACTTCGTCATTAACTAGCCGGCCTAGATCAGGCCCTTAACCTCTTGTGGCCTCGGTTTCCTATTGTTCTATGAGACTATTACCATTGGCTTCATATTCTGTGGTCAGGCTTACATTAGATACGTCTAAAAACACTCCATAAACTATAAGCATAATAGTGATATCCCGGGGCTGGGCGTGACCCCCACTGCCAAGGGAGCCGTGTACGTCCGGGTGCTGGGGAACGTGAACAAAGACATACCGGTCAAGTGTACTAGCTCTGGGTTACAGCAGGGCTACCCTGAACTAAGCTCACCTTAAACCCCAGCGACTTCGCCCTCCAGAAGCCCAGAGATGGCAGCAAGGCCCTACGGGGCTGGGAGGTGTGAACAGTGCCTACCACCTGATGGGGCTGCCTGGGAGTCGCGCTGGCCGCATGGGTCAGCAGGGGAGGGAGGCGCCTCTATTTACCACCGTGATCACAGGCCCGTGCCCCTGGAGGTCAGATCGACATGCAGACCGGAGGGTGGGGACAGATGGGCTGGCTGGAGAAGCTAGAGGCCCACGCCTCACCTCATGCCCTGGGAGCACCAAGTGAACGGATCTTTCCTGAAACAACCCAAGGAGTATCTGGACCTGGGGCCGCTGGAGAAAAGGTGCAGGCTGTTTGATCGACGCTTTTGTTTGTGAGGTTGGTTCACGGCTAAGCCACCCGGTTTACCGAAGGGGAGAGTCTTGGCCACTTGAGAATGTGTTTATCCTGCTCCTGAGCTGTTAATTGTCTTCCTCTGGCTGGGCTGACTCCAGCTTCTGTCACTGTCCTCTGAGATGTTAACCCTTCACTGGTCCGGATCGGAGCCGTTACCTTGGGCCCTGGGATGAGATCTAGCTTTGCCTGAGCCCTGCCGAAAGTTGTACCTTCTTCATAAAGGTAACGCCCCGCCAGTGCCTGCGGGAGGCCCCGCCCAACCTCAGATCTCGCTCTGAAGATGTGAGTTGTAGCTCTTGCTGGCTAATACACTGGCAAGTTGTCATTTTTCTGGGCTTCGGCTTGCCAGACTGTCAAACGAGGGAGTTGAACTTCGTCGCCCTGAAGAGGTGGATCAGGAAGGCCTCCTTGACGTCCAAACGTGAGATGAAGGTAGTGGGCCCATTACCTGGGCTCGATATCGGCAAACAGCTCAAGCTTAGACCGACACGGAGCCCGGCCTGAGCTCCAAAGATTCTCGGGCTGCAGAAGGGACGCCGTGGTGGCTCCTGTTTATGCTTCAACACGAGTCCTGAAAGAGGCTCGCGTTCCATTCTGTGCTTGTCCTAAAGACAGCCTCATGACTTCACAGTCCCCGCTAAGCCTTTGTTGTCAATTAGCAGGCAGTTGCGTCGTGGAAGGGCCATTGTTCTCGAGTAGTCGGCTCCTTGTGCCTCCGTGCCAGCTGGCGTCCTGTGACCAAGCCCAGCTCCAGCACCGAAAGGTGACACCAGCAAGAAGCGGGTCTGTGCTCACTGTGCCGTGCCAGCACATGCCCTAGAGTCGATCGCTCCTTGGCATTCCAGAAGCAGAACACCCTTTTCCGGGAGACCGTGGAGAGGCTTGGCTTTTTTGTGGGGGAAGAGTGCAGGGTAGACTATTTATTGATCACTGTCCCAGAAACGCAGGGTTAAAAAAGGGCCTTAAAAGGTCACTAGTCCAGCGACCTGTTAATGCTAAAATCCCCCACTGTAATCCAGGGGCCGTCTATATTGCGCGTCCTAACAGCTTCCTTCCCAACAGGAGAACGGGGACCCTTGACAGCTACAAATACAGTCAGCAAAGCGGATCCCAGATAGATGAGAGGGTGGGATCAGGAGGGGGCCGTTCTGCCGGGGCCCTGGGATCAGACTCTCCCTGACACCGTGCATTAAAGTCAACTCTGAGCTTTCGTGGCAGCCAAGGCAAAAGTGGAAATATGATTGTTAGAGGGGTGTCTGACAAAGGGACTCTGGCAGGAGAGGCGCTCTCTCCCCTGGTACTAAATTTTAAAGCAAGCCACGTTCATTTACTGGCCAGGGCACCTGACCCTGGGGGTTGTGACTTCTCGTTTCCGGTTCCCTTCTCTTGCTGTGATGCCCGTCTGTTCCAACTTTCTACGGGACTTTCAAGGCTTTCTCTGCCTGGTTCCTTTTCCTCTGTTTCTTCTTTCAGGGGCCCACTGAATTATGCACAGGCCCGAAGTCCTAGGGATCCAGGTTCCTTTTGGAAATGTAAGGGCTTTTGGGAATCTGGAAGGAAAGCATTAGGATAGGCGTCTGTCTTACCTGAGATTCTGCACCCTGCTTCTTTTAAAAAATGTTTTATTTATTTATCTTAGAGAGAGAGAATGAGTGGGAGAGGGGCAGAGAGAGAAGGGGACAGAGGATCCAAAGCAGACTCTGTGCTAAGAGCACACAGCGTGATGCGGGCCTCGAGCTCACCAACCGTGAGATCATGACCTGAGCCAAAGTCAGACGTTTAACCGACTGAGCCACCCAGACGTCCCGCTGCACCCCACTTCTGGAGAGTGCGAGTAAGCACCCTCTTTGTTCCACCCTTGAGCTCGTGGGTGGACCCTCCCTGAATCTCAGCCACACTGCACACTGCCAGCCCCGTGCCAGAGGCACGGACCAGGAGCCACCTATGGGGGGTGGGGAGGGGAGAGGGTGAGTTCGTCTCAGCCACTCTGGCAAAGGGAACTGAGGGGCAGGGCTGTGGCCAGGCTCCTTCTGTACCCAGGATTGCTTTTCAGACTAAGAGCTTCGAAATATGCCTGCCCTCTCCCATGTCTCCGTCGTGAGGTTAAACAAAGGCCCCTCATGGCATCTGACCTAAATGTGACACTTGGGGCTGGGCCCAATTCCCACAGGAGCTGAGATTACCCTTCTACAGAGCAATCATTTTCAGGATGCTTGGGTGGTCTTCGTGTTTCTGACTCCTGGGAGAAATCCTGAGGGGGGAATTGTAGATCAATTACACTTTCCACTGATTTTTGCATCAGACAGACCTAGTTTTAAATCCTACCAGTAAAGGATTTATTAGCTGTGTGACCTTGGGCAAGATACGTAACCTCTCTGAGCCTCAGTGTCCAGATCTATGACATGAAGATGATGATATGTACCTCATCAGGTTGCTGTGAGTCCTGAGTCATACTACCTGTAAAGTCTATGCCTGTGACAAAGTGGAAGCTATTTATTAATAGTATCGTTTTTATTGGTAGAATGATCATTATCAGTATAGGATCCCGTTGCTCCAGAATTCAAGGCCCCGAAGTAGCCAGCCTTCTTCTGCGTGCACATTGAACCTCCACCTGTCAGATGTCCGTGACGTGGCGGCCCCAGCCCCGTGTCTGCGGGTGCGGATCCCCCCCGCAGATGGACCGCGGTATCGGGATATCAAGATGGCAGGACGGGGGGCGTGGGCTGGAGCCACGCCCACGGGGGGCTGCAAGGCTGGCGGCCACGGTCAGCCTGGGGCTGTCCGCTCGGAGTTCGGAAAGAGGGAAGGAATGTGCTGGCAGCTGCCATATCGGGACACCTGGCACGGGGGCTGGGAGGCAGACGTGAGAGGCGGGTTTTCTGTTTCAGAGAGATTTCAGAGAGCCTGCGTCTGATTCTGTTTTACGTCCTGGGGTGCAGGTGTGAGGGAATGCCATTCCAGTTGGCCGTTCCCACCAGGGTACCCTAAGTAAAGCATTGCCAGTCCTTCCCGCGCCTTCTCCGTCGGCTCGGTGGCCTCCCTGCCTCTGAGAAACGTTTGTGGGTGGGGGGAGGGGGGCATATGTACCTGGGCAAGAGCAGCATCATCCTACCTGTGTCCTTGATTGCTCTCTCAGGCCCCCTGTAACTTAACATTCCACGGGGCTCGGAGCCTGTAACTCAAGGACGTCGCAACTTCCCAGAGCAGTGACATCTCGACAGTAAATCTTGCCCATTTAAATGATGCCTCTGTTCCTATCCCTCTTGCCAGGGCACCTTCCATCCGTTCTTCCTCTCAACGCTCCTCAGAGGCAGGCATTAGTCTCTCCCTGGCTCGTGGAGGGGCCGGCGGCCGGAGAAGGAAGCCGCTTCTCCTGTGTCACAGAGCAGACCGGTGGCAGATCCAGAAGGTCGGCCCACATCTCCCAGGTCCAGGTTGATGCTCTCTTTAAAAAAAATCTGTTTATAATGCTTTATGGAGATGTAGTTCACATAACATACAATCCACCCCTCGGAAATATACAACTCAGTGGTTTTTACTACGTTTCCAGCCATGGACAACCACCACTGCCATTTTCGAACATTTCCATCACCTGAGCGAGAAAGCCCCTACCCTTTTCGTGGTGCCCCCTAAACGCCTCCCCCGCCTCCCCCACGTCCTCAGCAACCCACAGTCTACTTCCTGTCCCCGTAGGTTTGCCTAGTTTGGACATCTCATGTAAACGGAATCCTGCAACATGTGACCTCTTGCGTCTGGCTCCTTTCGCTTGGGGTCAGGTTTTCGAGGTTCACCCCCGTTGTGGCCTGTAGCCATAGCCCCTTCCGTTTTATTATGGAGTAATAGTCTCTTGGATGGATATGCCTCCTCTCCTTTATCCGCGTATCAGCTTAATGGACAGTTGGGCTGTTTCCATCTTTTGGCTGCCACAAACAACGTCACCATAAACAGTCACGTACAAGTTTCTGGGGGGACATACGTTTTCATTTTTCCTGGGTATGTGCCTGGGAGTGGAATTGCTGGGTCAGTGGTAACTCTGTGTTTAACCATTCGAGAACAGAAAACCCACTTGGGGCTAATTCTCCAGGGGCCGTGTCTCCCAAATGGACAAGACGCTGCAGAGGCCGAGTCGCCATTTCAGAGTCTGGGGCCTCGTCTGCTAGGAGGCTGCTGGATCATTCAGATGGTCCGAGGGTGGCCTTTCAGCCTTGGAATCTGAGAGCTCTGCCAAGGCTGGGGCTGCAGAGGGGAGCCCCAGGGCCAAAAGCATCAGGCCGTGCTGGTTTAAAATTTTTTCTTAATGTTTGTTTATTTTTGAGAGAGAAACAAGAGTGTGAGTGGGGGAGGGGCAGAGAGAGAGGGATACACAGAATCCAAAGCGGGCTCCAGGCTCCGAGCTGTCAGCACGGAGCCTGATGCGGGGCTCGAACTCGCGGATCCTGAGATCATGACCTGAGCCGAAGTCGGACGCTTAACTGACTGAGCCACCCAGGTGCCCTAGGTCTTGCTCGTTTAGAAGAGCCACTCTGGGGGTGCCTAGGTGGCTCAGTCAGTTAAGCATCTGACTCTTGGTTTCGGCTCAAGTCGTGATCTCACAGTTCATGAGTTCGAGCCCCTCATCAGGCTCTGTGCTGACAGTTCAGAGCCTGCTTGGGATTCTCTCTTTCCCTCTCTCTCTGCCCCTCCCCCGATCGAGCGAGCACGCGCGCTCTCTCTCTGTCTCTCTCAAAATTAAAAACTTAAAAAAAAAAAAAAAAAGAGCTGCTCTGAAGACAGAGGCTAGCCTGGGGGCCCGGAGTCACGGGTACAAATGGTGGCAGCCACACTTGTCCTGTAGTATACACACTGGCATCCCGATGGCTCCTTGGGCAGCAGGAGAGAATGAGAACCTCCGCCTTGAAGGGATACTGTGACAAACCAGATAATGTCAAGGAGATACTCTGCAAGTCTGAGGGACAGCACATTTTAAAGGGTCTGATTATTCCTACTTTGCTAGAGATGCGGCACGGGGCTCAGATGGCAAGCAAAGCATCGGCGAACATAGGAGCGGGGAAGACGGGGTCCTCGGGACACAAGTCTTCCACCTTAGCTCCCGCCAGGGTGGTCTCTGTGGGCTTACCCATTTCATTGTCCCATCCCCAACCTAAGACCAGGGCACGGGGACGCTGGTCCAGCTGCCATCACCAGCCTCAAGAACAAAGCACTCTGGACAGCAGTTTTGGTCAAAGCCTGGCCTTAGTCTGTGCCCTGCGGCTGGGGGAAATGGCTCACAAAGCAGGTCCTTTCTGTGTCCCTCACGGTCACAGGGCTGACCTCCAGGGTCCCTCACTATCACCCACCCACCAGCGACATTCCCTCATGCTCCCTAGAGGTCCCTGGGGAATCCTCACGGCCTGGACTTTCCCGGGGCCCACCCAGACTGTTCTGACCCACTTAGGCCCTGGTACGCATGTTCCCTGGAGCTCGAGGCCCTGACTGCAGCCACAGTGGGAAGCTGGGCACTTGTAGCTGCTTGGTTACCTTCAGCTTTTCCCAATAATCTTGATAATCCTAGCAAGCCCCCCCCCCCCCCCCCCCCCCCCCCCCCGCCCCTCATCACACACACACACACAAAACAGGACGATTCAGCCCAGCTCTAAAGAGAGACTTTGATTCACAGCTCAGTGCCATGACCTTCCTTTAGGTGTGTGTTCTGACTGTCACAGGCTCCGACCGCCCCTTTGCACAAGCCTGTGTGTGATCTCTTCTGACTTCCTACCTAATTGTCCTGAAAAAGCCGGAGAGAATGGTTTCTAAAGAGCTACAACTGCTTCTTTTCAGGGACTGCGTTCGTTCGTTCGTTCATTCATTCGTTCAACTATCATTTGCTGAACATCTTCTGAATGTCACAGCCAAGGCCTTGTGAGGCTTCAAGAGAGACATAGGTCCCTTGAAATCAGTAGTTGCACAAGCCTTCAACACCTGGACAATCTATAGGTTCTGCAGTTCGGGGGCTCCCCAAATGGGCCGTGGCTCTGAATCACCTGGCGAGTGTCCCCAAACAGATTCCCAGGCCCCACCCTGCAGATCCAGGCTCAGAAGGCCCAGCGTGGCGCCTGGGAATCCGTACTTCCTTCAGGTACCCAGATGAAGGCCACGAGGTGCCATATGTGGGGACCCCTGATGCAGTCCACTCTCTGATTTCACCAGTGAGGAGACGGAGACCCAGAGGATTATTAACTTGCCCGATTGGTGGCATGGCCAACCTCCATTCAGCGCCCTTTCTAGGATGTTCTGCCAACCAAAGGGAGGACCAAGCAGGGCACTCCAAAAAGGCACCACCTGGAAAGGCTTCCCAAGAGGCAGTACCTGGGAGGGTTGTGTTTCAGATAGGGAGAGGAAGGACCTTGCAGGCTGCTGGTACATGGGGGGACCACGCTGGTGCTGGACGTGAGCACACCCTGGGCCTTTCTGGGGAGAGAGGCCCAGAAGGGTAGTTTGGGAGCAAATCTGGGACCAAGAGTTACATGTTATCCAGGAGGCATTTCAAAAGTTTTAGCAGTAGTATTTTAAGACAATTACTCTCATGATGAAGTGAGCGGTTAGTTCAAGGGGGCCAGCCCAGAGTAGGAAGGTCAGTGGGGAGCCAGCCAGGAGGGAGTCCGGTGTGGGGCTTGGGCTGCCCCGGAACCGGAGAGAGGCAGAGATGCCGGACCGGGTCTGGTGACCACAGGAAGCGAGGGCGATGGAGGGCCAATGAGGTGAAGGTTGAACCTTTGCATCTGGAAAGACAGGAATATGGCCCGGGGCCACGGGAGACTTGTCTGGGCCCGGAGACGTGGATTTTCTCCTTTGGGTCTGCAGCAGAGATAATGTGAGTAAAGCACTGGGCACAATTCCTGGCCAGAACGGATGCTCAGGAGTGAGTTTGTTGCCCTCTAGACCACTTAAGCCCGAGCCTATGGGAATCTCGCATTCCCCACCGGGGTATACTCCTCTTGGCAGGCACTCACCTCCCGGGGAACCAGCAAGCATTTGCAGAGAGCTTCGCTCCTGTCTCTGGAGGAGGTCCCCGTGAAGTCGGGGCCACCCGGCTTGCCAGAGCTGGAAGGGGAGAGACCTTTATTGAGCAGCTAAGCAGAGGTGAGTGTGCACCGGGCCTCTGGCTGTGTGATTTCTCTCTCCACACAACCACGGGGTGAGGAATCGCCACCGTCCCCATCTTGCAGACGAGGTGAGTCATACCTGGTCCCTCTGAGCCAACCACAGACCCGGTGTCTGCGTCACTCTCCTGACCAGGCCCCATGACTTTCACGCCCCGCCCCCCCGCCCCCGCCGGAGACCTTCCTTCTCTTTGCTCACACTTGATTTCCTCTAATGGCCAGGAGTTGAACTCAGCCCCTGAGTGACCAGGGCGGGCTGAGGTGGGCGGAAACAAGTCTGGCTTTGCAGCTAATCCTTTTCAGAAAGGGCTGTGGCGCTTAGGAGATTGGCTGCCCGCTCAGCCTGGCGCCTGCCCCTCCCGGGAAGCCGGGAGCACCCCTCACAGCCTGCCCTGCCTCTTCCCCCGGGTTTCCAGGCCGGAAGTCACTTACCCCAGGGGCACACAGCTGGGCAGAAGAGCCAGCCCTCCCGCTCTCCAGGTCACTGCGGCTCTCCTCCGCACAGGGCGAGTGCTCCAAGAAGGCACAGATGGCAGGGAGAGGGGGTGAAGGGGACCGGGCTGGGGGGGCAGTGGCCGGTCGCCAGGGATGTGGACAGGCAGAGCCTCCGTGCAGGGCCGGGCGGCATGGCCACCGTGGGCTGCTCCTGGTCCGCAGCGCCCGTGTTGGGGCACCTCTCTGAGCCTGTGCGTGTGCCACTGGACGGGAAGTCCCAACGGGCGGGCCACAGGGTCCCCACGCTGCCCCCCAGGGAGGGGAGGAGGTGTGAGCAGAGACCGGGCCAAGCATGGCTCCTTGGGGCAAGTCTCCCCGGCTCCTCTTTCCTTCTCCCCCCTTTCTGGGCCCGTCTTCCTGCACTTTATCTCCTTGCGTTGCTATCAGGTTCTGCTGCCTGCTTGCCATCTTCTAGCTACAGTGGTTCTTCTCAGCTCCGTCTGTCCTGCCGCCCCACTCCCCGAGTCCCCCTTCTCCGTCCCCTCCCTTCCCCTTCGCTGTCAGGTTTGGCCCCAGCTCCTGCCTCTCTTGGTTGTCAGCACCGCGTTCCTGCTCCAGCGACATAAAAGCCTGAGCCCATATAAGAGTTTACTAAGCATCTACTAGACACCCAGCCCTTTCCTGGGAAAGCAGGGTGAGGACAAAGGGACAGGAAGTGCTCGGTGCACCGCCGTCCCCACCTCTGTGCCTTTGCTGAAGTCGCCTGGGCTCGGCCTCAGGTGACCCCAGTCTCCATCTCCAGCTGTGGCCGGGCAGCCTCACAGGGAAGTACAGGGTGGTGATACCGTGTTAAAGTGCCAGGAAAGGAGGCTGTGTCACTAGTGAGCTTTGTGACCTTGGAAATGTCCTGTTATCTCTCTGGACTTCGTTTCGCTCTCTCCCCGAGGGGCTTGGACGACGTAGCCTCTAGGGACCCATCCAGCCACAAAACACTAAGCAGCGGCTGCTTGGCTGAGGTGAGCGCTCAGACTCATACCTGAAATTTGACCATTTGTGATTCATTCCTTTGACTCCTGAGTGTTTTTCTCCTCTGGGAGAACCCTTGAGTGCAAATACTCTTGGAACGCTCAGTACCGGTGGTGTGCCGGCAAAGGGTTAACAGCCAGCTCTCGGGGAGAGGGGAAGCCTGAACTGTAGCGTCTGCAGATTGATTTGCGTGGTATAAACACTCCTACAGTGGCCAACCGCAAGCTACTAACGTGATGTCCCTGAATAAGGGGCTGGGAAGAGGGACACAACTGGCTCTCTGAGCTGGTCCAGCACATACAGTTAACAGTCTGTTGACACGTGACGGGTGCACATAATAGATGCTAAATTAGAACTCCAAGATCAAGATCGCTGGCAAGAAGAGAGCAGAGGAAGGTACCGGGGTGTGGGAGGGGAGTAAGGGGTTCTAGACAGGATGAGGCTTTGGGGGTACCTGGCGGAGACCGGCCAAGATTAGATTCCCCCCTCCCCCCATTCCTCCCTTCCTCTCCTGTTCCTTTTTAGCCAGCAAACATTCTGGGCGGGGGGTCCATCTTGAAAGCTTGAAAGAAAGCATGGCTCTGGGATTTCACTTCTCCAGAGTCTAGGGAATCTGCAGCAACCCCCTTCCTCCACCCCTACCCTCCAAGCGGGCCAGGCTGCAGCCACGGAGACCGTTTTTCCAGAAAGAAAACTCAGGATGCATGGCCTGACAGAGGGCCCTTTTTCCTTCCTGATTTTGAATGTATTTAAATGAAGTCTTCCAGGGTCTAGAAATTAAATCCCGGTTATACATTTAATGAAATGCCTTTATTGAAAAGAACAAAATTATTTTACATTTGAAAAGAGCTATGAAAATTCAGCTAACCATATAGCAGCTAATACCATATTTGAAAATAGAAATCATTCAAGTTATTAGGATTTGTTAATACTGGTAGTGGGTCTACAGATGTTGGTTATAGAATTCTTCCTGTACGTTTGAAATATTTCATAATAACAAAGAAAAATAGGTGACTCGAAAAATCTAGAAGCTTGGCTCTCCTAATTTCAGTCTTAATCCTTTCTGGGATTTCTTTCCCACCCTGCTTTTAATCTTAGGGAGGGGAGAAAATCAGCCTCAGGTGTCCTGGGCCCTCAGATAAAGGGGCGTTGAAGGGACACTGGGCAGGGGGGTAGAGGATTCCAGTAAGCCCCTCTGTCTTCCTGGGACTCATTGTCCTCATCCATCAAGAGGGGAGGGAGTTTCCAGGGCTTCTGAGGTGCTTTGAGGTCCTTTAAGGCTACAGCCTGCTGTCCCCACGCCTCCTTCCCGGGCCCAGGCAAGCCCTACAGGCTCCTGTGGAAAATGTTTCCCTTCCCTGCTCCAACGTGAACGAACCATGTACAGGGCTGTCTCTGGTCTGCGAGCTCAAAGGCGGACTGAGCTAGGCCAGCCCACATCAGGGGAGTAGGGTCCCCACACCGGAGCTCCTAGGCCCGGTCTATGAGTCTGAGTGGCTCCATGGGGGTCTGGGACAGAGTAGGAGTGAGTTTGCTCTGCACTATTTGAGTTGGGGTCTGACGCACGAGAGGTGGGTGTTAGTTAGGCTAGATGCGCTCCGTCCTTGTCCAGCCAGCCCCAGCCGAAATCCCTCGGCCACCCCATTGTGGTCCCCCAGTGGCTGTTTGAGAGTGGGGCCAATTGCTTTAGAGCTCGGGGTGTCCCTTTGGCTCTGCCCGTTCTGGAGAAACATTTGTAGAGAAACATCCCCGACCCAGAGGCTGAAATGCAGGCTGTGCAGCCGAGAGGGCTCCCAGCCTCCCTGTCGGCTTCACCATGACAGCTACAAATAGTCTCTTGAACGTATTTAATAAACCCGGGGAAGGAGTTGTGGCTTCCTCGGCTCTGCTGGGGAAAGTGATGGATGTCTTCAGCGAGGAGAGGAAAGAAAACTTTCTAGATGGGTTCAATTTAAGGAAGGAAAGCAGTCTGGAGGGAGTTTTTGGGTGACAGCATGTATGCACCAGTGCATTGGGGGGGGGGGGGCGTAAGCGTCTTTGTGACCCCAGCAGGTGCTAGAAACTCCTGGAGCTTTAGGACGTGCTGCTCGTGCAGGCCCAGCCCCGGCCTCGACTCTCAGGACAAGTGAGCCCCACCCGGAAAACCAGGCAAGCCCTGGCTAACCTCTCTCCACTCGACGCATTAGGCTCCTGGCCTCTAAAATGAGGGTTGGAGGGGAGCCTGGGTGGCTTAGTCGGTTAAGCATCTGGCTCCTGGTTTCAGCTCACGTAGTGATCTCACAGTTCACGGGTTCGAACCCCATATCGGGGGGCTACACTGACAGTGTGGAGCCTGCTTGGGATTCTCTCTCTGCCCCTCCCCTGCTCATGCTCGCGTGCGCTCTCTCTCTCTCAAAATAAGTAAACATTTAAAAAATAATAAAATGGGGGTTGGAGTGGCTGACGTCTGACACCTTGGGATTCTATCCTGTCGTTTCCAGAGAGGGGGCTTTGCATCTTGTACCTGGACCTTATCAGGCCTGGGAGGTGTGGCTTCCGGGTATGTTTCAGTAGGGAGGAGGGTGCAAGTCGAGGGGTCGAACAGACCTACGTGACCGAGAGCACAGACCATGACTGTGGCCGCACCCAGGGCCTGTGGTCCTTGCACAGAGAAGGAAAGCTCTTGGGGTAGGAACTGCGGGAGCCACGCAGGTGTCCAGCCAAGCTGTACCCCAACAATAGTTTCGTAGCCCGAGGGAGCCTCTCTGTGCCCTCCACCTAGACAGGCTCATACTAATATGCTGCTGTGCCAACTGCCCACCTTCCGCCTGTGGATGGGTCTTCCTACTTTTCAGACCTCTTTTCTTACCTGTGGAATGCAGATAAGGCTTTCCCAGCTCACCCCAGGGGTGACGGTGAGGCTCACCAGAGCTGAGATATGTGCGGGCACTCTGAGCCCGCAGGACGGGGCTCAGTGTGAGTGTTGACAGGTGTATAGGTGGTTACCCAAGCATCGTTTCTCTGCAGTCGGGTCACCCTGAGGCCCCTCCCCGCCACTGCAGGAAATAAAACGTCCAGGTCAGTTTCCCGGGGCTGAGGGTGGACCGCCCAACCCACCAAAAACTATACGAGCCTAGGTGGGGGCAGGGGAAGTCTTTAAAAAGTGATTCGGCTCTTCTGCTCTGGTGAATGAAAGGCATACAGAGGAGTCCTCCACCTTCTGGAAAATTAAAAGGTAAATCTGGCGTCTTCAAGAGATCAGACTTACAGGGGAGGATTGAATTTTCATCCCTAACGCCAGCCGCAAAGAGTGGGGCCGTGGAACAAAAGATGTGGGAGTATATATTAAGGGGGGGGGGAATGCATTCCCCCTCCCCCACACACAGTCAAGTACACATCCAGTCACTTTGGTTTCCTTTGATTATCCATCATAACCTGACATCCTGCAATGAGCGAAACCCTCTCCGAAGCTCTTTATAGTTGGAGCTTGTCCCGCCTCTCGGGGTCAGACGCTCTCTAAGTTTACAGGCTTCCCTATGAAGTCACACTTTTCTTCTCCCAGTTTTCAGCTGGCCCCGTCAAAGCCTCAAAGGGAACCGCGTGGATGCCAGCAGATGTAAAGAGAACATGGGGTGGATAAATTCAGACTCGGAGCTAGGTAACACGTGTACCGAAGGAGACGTCTGAAATCCCTGCAGCATGAGAGGTGCAGGTTTTAGTGGAGAGCTCGGTATGCACAAATCAGGGGAGTTTTGTGTTTCCAGAGAGGAAGGCTGGGGAAAACCATCCTGTTGCTCCCTGAGGGCATCCTGGAAGAGAAAGCCTTACCCAGACTGCTTAAACCCGGGACAGCTTTGGCAGCCTGGGCCAGGGTGGGAGGAGGGTGGGACCCAGGAGCAGCATGGGCATCACGAAGGGGTATTCCTCAGCCCCACCACGCTGATGTCTCATCTCAGCAGCAGCAAGAGCTGGAAGGAAGGAGACCCCACAGAACCCACTCCGGATCATGGCAGTCCAGCCGCAGGGACACAACTCTCCTATGTCTGCGTCGCTCCTTTCCAAACCACCACCCGGGTGCCTTTCTGTGCCTCTGCCAACCTGGGGTCCCACCGAGCATCTTGGCAGTGGGGCCTGATTGTTCCCATTCTTGTCCCCCAGACCGCGCCCAGGCGGCCTGCGGGGGCAAGGCTTATGCGCCGACCCGGGTGGACGTGCTGATTTTTGCAGACAGAACCAGAGCCCTGAGCAAGACAAGGGGAGGGCGGGGATGAACTTGGAGGCAGAGAGGCTCTGAGATGGGCAGATGGGGGGTAATACTTGTATCCACCTCATAGGGGCGCTGTGGGGATTAAAGAGAGCACCTGCACACCGCCCTTGGCCAGCAGCTAGCTCCTAGTAAGTGCTTAATGAATGACAGTCAGTAGCGTCCAGCCCTGGAGGAGACACCTGGCCTCAGTGTGGCCGCCTGTGACCGGCTAGGGTGAGGTTTCTGGGTTTGACAGAACTCAACGACTTCCTGTTTGTGGGCTTTCCCCTAAGGGGAGGGGATTCAGTCCCCTTGCAGGCATGGAAGAGGAGAAATACAGAACTGAAAATAATTTAGTGAGCATCTCCTATGTGCCAGGGGCAAAATCCCAGATGTAGTATATCCTTTTTTTCCTGCATGTTTTATTTTTATCCTTTTCGGTATGATTATTATGAAAATTTTTTTCAAATATATCCGGGAGTAGAGAGAGAAGCTACACAGTGAACCCCCTTACGCCCATCACCCAGTTGTATCAATTGCCGTGAATTTGCCGCGCTGAGTTCATCTTCTACTGTCTGGCTCGTTTTATTTTTACTCTTGCTGAGTTATTTTAAAACAAACCCCAGACATCCGATCATTTCACCCCTACGCACGTTAGTGGTCGTTTATACAAAATAGGAACTTCTCGCTGGACCATCGCACTGAACGAAGTTAACAGTAATGACCCGGTATCATCTAATACCCAGTCCATACTGAGATTTCCGCCCCCCCCCCCCCAATTGTAAACATACTGTTTTTCATCCTCTTGACCTCCCTGTGGAGTCAGGATTCTCGTGTTCCTATTTAACCACGCAGCACAGAGGTTACGTAGGGCACCTGGGTCCCAGCCACCAGGAAGTGACCAAGCCCATGCATTCTCCCTGATGCCAGGCTCGGTGGGGGGTGGGACGGCCTGGGAAGCTCAGGGGACCAAGGGAAACAAGGACAAAGTCCAGGTGGCACCTCCCACTGGCGTGGGCCTGGCTCCTTCTGGCAGGTGCCACCCGGACTTACGTGCTAGCTGTCTTTAGGGCCTTGCATCTGCTTAGCGAGTAGCACCACGTCGTCCAGAAGCGTGTTAGAGACTCAGATACAACAGGCCCCCAAGCCATGGGTTCTGCCCTTTAGGAGCTTATGATCCCGTGGGGTTGGGGGCGGGGGTCACAAACCGGATGCGGGTGAAGAGCAGCGGTGAGGGCTCAGGGGGGAGGTGGAGATCAACACAGGGGGAGCTCAGAGGAGGGACTGGAGGAGTCAGGGAGGGGGCCAGGCAGAGGCAGGTGGCAGAGTAGGACAGCCCTGGCTTGGTGGCAGAAGATGTGGTCTAGAACCCCAGCTGTGCCACTTATCAGCTGTGTCACATCAGCCCCCACCCCCAGCCTCAGTTTGCCTCGTTGCTTAAATGGACTCAGTAATACCTCTTTGTAGCACGTGTGGCATATCGTGTGAGGGACATACTGGAATTGTCCGTCTCCTCCTCCCTTAGTTTCGTGGGGGTACAGGCCAAGGTGGTACCCTCAGCCTCAGCTCCCTCTGTGTCCTAGGGCAGGAATCATCAATCGGTGATGCTGCTGTCATGGTCCCCAGCCTCAGTCTCATCCTTCTCCTCTCCAGGTCCGTCTTCTACTGCACACAGAGCTCCCTTGTCTGGGAGTTTAAGGCAGGTCTAGTCTCTCACTCGGAGGCTGCTACTGACCCCATACCCTCCGTGCCTCTGCTAGGCAATCAGAAGCCTCCACAGCAGCAACCCCTGGCCGGGTCACAGGGGAAGCTGCTATAGCCACATGCAGCTCTGTGGAGGCCGAGCAGGTGTCTGCCCCCGGGGGGGGGGCAGGGGTGTGCATGCGTGAGACACCAGGGAGGTCGTTATAGCCTCATCTTCGATGCCGACAACTAACTACAAGAGGCATGATTGCACCGATGCGATCACAGGGGATGTGATGTCAAACTGGAAAGATAAAGAGTCAGGACCCGGAATTGCCCACTCGCCCTGCTGCCCTCAGAGTGATCAGGCTCCGTTGTGAGGGCTGGGGAGAAGGTGGCACTTAGCCATCTGTGTCACAGATGATCTCTGTCCGGGACCCTTAGGTCAACCAGCTCTCGGTCCTGGCACCTGCTCTGAATGGCCAGAACCCGGGGGCCGGCTCTGAGCCCTGACCTTGACATTTGCACCTGCATGATCTAGGGTAAGTTATTCAGATAAACTTCAGCCCATCTGTAAGGTAAGAGCAGCCACCCCTCTCCCACTTGCTTCCCACGATTCTCCTGAGGACTAAACGAGATCCCGTATGTCAGGGTCTATGCCACCAGGGCGTTAGGATAACAGCGGCAGCGAGTAGCGGACGGGCCATGTCAGCAGAGAAGGAGCTCTTGGTCGTCAGGGGGCTGTGGTCTGGGTTTTACGTGTGTGAGTGGGGAGCAGGGCGAGGAAGAAACGAGGCAGGAGAGCCGCTTCCGCAGCCCGAGCATGAGCCCTGAGTGCGGCTAGCCGTGTATTTGAGGACTCATTGCAGAATGAGGGGTGGCCGCCGCCCCCGAGGCTGCCTGGGGGCCCCAGAACTGGGGTACACCCCTCCTCGCCCCCACCCGCCCAGCTCCGTGCGCCCCGTCCGGTCTCTCGCGTCTCCTCCTCGAGGACGTTCCCGGGTCGCTAGAAGTCCCTTCCGTGATGAAAAGACAGGAACGGAGAGGCCAGGTGTCAGAGGAAAGAAGAACGGATGGGCAGCCGAGCCCCATGAGAAGAGCGGGAGGCACAGGGGAGGCAGCAAGGGCAGGGTGGTGGCTGCGGTTTCTGGGGTCTCTGCGGCCACCGCCAAATCTCCCATACTGGGTGGCACGGGCCCAGCCGGCAACACCTGAGCCGGTCCTGCCACCCGCGACAAGCAGGCCTTCAGCAGAATGGGGCTGGAGCGAGCCACAGCGTCCATACCCTCCTTCCCGCGTCCCTTTGCATTCCTTCGCCGTCCGTCCCTTTCCAGAGCCTTCCTCCAGGCCCCGCAGTCCCGAGAGCAGGGTTAACAAAGCCGAAGACTTTTAGACCTATTTCCCTCCAACCTCCCTGCCAACCTGGGCAGCCTTTCCCCAGGCTCCCGTAGCTCTGCTGGGACACTTCTATGTCAGGGTTGTCACCACTTGCAGGCACCCTAGCTCGTTTCCTCCGGGCTCTGGCTGTGGCAGTGTGCTGGCCACACGTGCTGGGATGACTGTACTCGGAAAGACAGACAGACGGTAACGGGGGCGGAGGGCGCGGAGAGATCAGAACCCTCACGCGCCGCTGGTGGGAAAGTTTGCCACTTGGGCAAACAGCCTGGCAGTTTCTCCAACAGTTGAACGTAGAAGTACCATATGCCTGGCAATTCTACTCCTAGGCGTCCACCAAGAGAAGTGAAAGTCTACATCCGCGCAGGAGTTTGTGCATGAATGATCATAGCAGAATTGTTCGCCATAGCCCAAAGCTAGCAACAGCCCGAAGGTTCATTAATGCATCGAACAAGCGGTCCATACTGTAGTATATCCATACAAGTAAAGGGAATATTATTTGGCTGTGAAAAGGAATACTGAAAAAATGACGAGGAACCTGGGTGGCTCAGTTGGTTGAGCGTGCGATTTTTGGCTCAGGTCATGGTCCCAGGGTTGTGGGATCAAGCACCATGTTGGGATCTGCGTTGAGTGTGGAGTCTGCTTAAGATTCTCTCTCTCTCTCTCTCTCTCTCTCTCTCTCTCTCTCTCTCTCTGCCCCTCTCTCCCGCTTACACTCTCAAAACAAAACAACAAACAAAAAACCCCAAAAATCGTTCTATAATACTATGCTAAGTAAAAGAAGCCAGTCAGAAAGGGCCACTTATGATGTGATTCTATTTATATAAGGTATCCAGAATAAGCAAATCTATAGAAACAGAAAGATTGGTGCTGCAGGGGGGAACAGAGAGGTTTGCCTGAGACTGAAGGGCTTCCCTGAGGTCGTCCTAGGCAAACTGGATGGGTGGTCACTCCATGTGGAACTGGGTCTCCTTCCCCGTGCGGATTGGTGTGGGGTCTCCCCCTGGGGTCACCCAGAACACGTCCAGTCCCTGTGTTGCCCCAAAGCAGCTCAGCTTTAAGAGAGGCGTCGAGAGAGGCCCAAACCACTTCTGCTAAGATGCTGTCTTCTGCCCCTCAGCCATGTCTCAGGACATGAGAAGTGGGATCCCCTCACCATGCACGGTGGTCTCCAGAGAATGGGCTCTGCCATGTTGACGGGTGTTTCAAACAACACCCAGCACCCCTCCTGCGGTTACCCATGGAGGGGGAGCAGAGACCTCGGTCTCTCTATCTGGAAATTATTTCTCTGTTAATGCAGCCACATTGCATTGGCTTCTGACGGGAAACCATATCTCAACAAGTGATCCTGGTTAGACCTCTAAGTTGTTCGTGTGTGAAATTGTCACTTCTCTTACCACTTTTCCCTACTCATTTTGATTCTGGTTGTCTGATATTCCCTCCCCTATCTCATTTATTGAGCACCTACTATGTACAATAACCTGGGAGACACCAAAGTGCACAAGGCCTGATCCCTGCTCTTAAGGAGCTCACAGTCTCAAGGGAGGATTCCAGACTCTTACACAGTTAGGACGCTCTGGGACAGATTCTAGAATTGTAGCAAGCACAGGGGGCCTGGGCGCACAGGGGTCAGGCCTTGAGGTCCAGATGGGAAAAGCTTTTCCAAGGCAGTGACTCCCGAATTCAGAGTTGATGGATGAGTAGGAGTTAACCAGATAAGGTAGGTGGGAATGTGGGGATAGAACAGCGTATGCAAAGGCTAGGAAGCAGGAGAAATTGTGACCCCACGAGCTGTGATATAGCTAGTTGGACAGACCAGCATGGACTCATGTGCTCACAGAGCAAGGTGCATTTATCGGAAGCTTCTGGAAGTCCTACCTCTACCTTGTCTACGAATAGTAATATAAGAATAACTCTTCCTGTTTATTTGCTCACTACTGCTCGGGCGCTGTACCGGATTCTTTTCATATGTAATTTTGAATCCTTCCAACGATGCTATAAGGTAGATGTAAATTTTACATTTTGCACATCAGGAGACGGAAGCTCCGAGAAATCAAGGAATGGCCTGTGGCCACACAAGCAGGAAGTGGGGAACCAGTTTTCAAGCCCAGGACCACCTGACTCTGCGGCCGGGTTTCTTGCCAGCCGTGCTTTGAATAGGAAGTTTGGGGGCTTCCAGTAAGTTTTGGGGGGGATATGGCTACGTACTGCCTCCCTCGGTGGGGAGGGGGGAGATGAGAGGAGCATGGGACCCCCTCCCCTCCACTGCCCCGTGGCCTGCATGCAGTGGAGCCCAGGGAAGCCATTTGCGTAGCTGGAGGGGAAGGGGCAGGTGTAGAGAGACTTTCTGAGGAAAATGAGTCTGGTTAGGGTGTTCACACATGCTGAGCTTCTGGGTCTCAGGTGCTGGGTTTTGCTAATCCGAATACATTGGGAATTGTTTAATAGGATTTTTTCCTTTTAATTAAAATATGATAATGAAACTTGCTGTTTCACTCTTAAAAAAAAGGAACGCTTTGAACATACTCACCTATTCCCCAAATGTCTGGCCAGGAGAAACGCGGGTGTGATTTTATTCACCGCAGCCGTAGCACCAACAGAGGACACGGTTTTTCCTCATTCAGACGCAGTGCTTCCCCCGTTACCGCTCTGACCCCTTTTCCATGTTCTCCCCTCACCGGTCAGGGCAGAGCCCCTGGCGTCAGGGGGCAGGGCAGGGTGGTCAGGCCTTGGCTGCGATCTGGGCCTGCACAGAAGAGAAGTTGCCAGAAGCCCTGAGTCTGAGTCTGAGTCCAGTTTGGCTTGGCTGCTCTTTGGAAGGGGTGGGGAGGAAAGGACCGAGCGGCAGGGGTGCAACCCTGAGACGAGGCATTTCGGTGATACAGGCCTTGCTGCCGCATCTGTTCCCCGGCCCTAGATTCCCCCTTCCAGACCTCCCGGGGGCTAAAGCGCCCTTTCCCAGCCCGCGTCCTGCCTCTGCTGCGTCCCCACCTCCTCTCTTGCGTGTCCTAAGGATGGGCTCCTCTTTTCCCCCCACTTCTCCTCCTGTCTCCTAAACCGTGCCCTGCTTTCTGCCTGCCCACCTCCCTCCTTCTCCTTTGCTCCTTCTCCTTCCCATCACATCTTCTTTGTGGCCCCCCGCCCCCCGTTTCCTCATTTCCTGCCCTTCTCTCCTTCCCCAGGCAAGCATGAGTCCCAGGTGCACCCCGCTTCCTTCTCCTGAGCCCCTGGGGGCACGCTGCAAAACGGAGGATGACAAGTGAGTCGCAGAATTTAAAATAAATAAAACACATCGGGAAGTGGGGCATTTGAGGCCATAAAACCCACCCACCGGCACCACTTCCCTCAGACACCCGTGATCCTGGTGCTGTGGAAACACAGCCCGCAGCTCGCTCAATTCCTGACCGGCCAGGGATGAAATGGTACAGCTGAATCTGCCCGGAAAGAACGGGCAGACGGAGCCGGGGCCCTCCCCCACCCCTCCCCGGGCCCTTCCTCCTCCTCCCCCTCCCCGTTCTGTGCACCAAACTGAACACGATTGTGTGTCGCTGCAGAACATCAAAGAGCAGAAGAATCGCCTAAGAAGAAAATATTGGGGTTATGCATCCGAGAGCAGCCCGGCCTCCCAGTGACCTCGGGGGCTGCACATCCATCTTTAATCAGCCCCCACGAGGCGATTTGCTCACTGTTGAGCAGCCGGTCGGGGGCTTGGTGGGCGGCAGGCGTGGCATGCCAGCCGAGGAAGGACAGGGTTTATGGTTTGGCCACGCTCCTCCAGCACCTAGCCACGGCACGGCGTCACAGCAAAATCTGATTTCGAGGCCCGTTTATTGCCAGAGGCCTTGGCTCTCAAGTGGCTCCCGCTTCGCCTCCCTCGAGGACCAGGAAAGGAGAGCCCAGGCCGTGTGGCTAGCTGAGGGTCCGGACCCACCAGGCTCCGCGTCTGTGACCTTGAGGGGCAGAGGGGGCCACCTTGTGGCTGGGCGCCCAGATTCAGGGGTACGTCGGTGGCAGCAGAGGGGGGCGGCATTGGCAGGAAGGGAGAGGGTGTGCGGGTGAACGTGGCTTTGGGGCTCTGCCGATCAGTCCCTGCCTCCAGAGCACTGAGGAGAGATCCCTAATGCAAGTTCTAGGGGGCACGGACTCCAGGCTTACTCCTAGGGCGCTGAGCACCTTGGACTGAGCCTGCAGGCCGGTAGCATCTCGCACAGTTGGTTTCCTTTTGCTGGCCTTCTAGAGCCTCACGTGGGAGCTGGAAAGAGCCCTAAAAGATGGCCTGTTGTACCCAGCCAGGAGAAGGCATATGGTGCCGCCGTTTGTACCCTACGAAGTGGAGGCAGCGATGGGTATAGTTGATTCCCAGTGACCCTTTTCCTGCTCAGTACAGGACGACCTTTGGGGGCATCCAAGGTTCCGGTCCTTAAGAAACACAGTCCCCACCACCCAGGCTCCCCCAGTTCCAGGGAGCCTTCACGACAGTCTCCTCCCTGTCTGTCATTTGCTGCTCCTTGTAGCCCCCGTGCCCATCTGCCCTGTATCCAGATTCTCTAGCCACATCCCCTGCTCGACTGTGATTTCCTCCAGGCCAGGGGAAAACTTTACTGATGGTCGTGCCCCGCCCCCCCCAAGCCCAGCACAGCGCACGGCACATGAGAGGTTGTTACTACGTATTTGTTGAAACTGAATTTGAATCGCCTCCCCCACCTTGCTCACGGTAGGGTGGGGAGCAGGGTCAGGTCAGCGCCCATCCGTGCCGGAGCCTCCGACCTTCCCTCCTCTCGCAGAGCCCCGCCGAGTGAGTGGAAAAGTCTGGAGGGTGTGAAGGGTTGGTGCCGTCGGTCCCCCCAGGTAGTTCTGCACCTTCGCTTCGCCCTCCGAGGGGCCGAGCTTCCCACGCAGCGTTGAATTTTGGAGACACAAGTGTCTTCCCCCACCCTTCGCTCCTGAGGAGGGATTTGCACTCTGATTATTTTTGAAAACAGGTTTGTGTAAAATTTGATTTAAGAAAACATTCTTCTCCCCCATGCTGAAGGATTGAGGGTCTGTAATCCCTCTCAAATCGCCCAGACGAGGCTAGTACTGCAACATCGGTATCAGAGCTAACAAAGGGGGATTAGCAAGGAAAATTCTGCGTGAAAAGCTGCCACGCGCTGAAGGCTTTCAGTGTAAAGCAGATAAGATAGGTACAGCCAAGCCATTTTTAACCCAGTTTTGAGAGCACTCAGAGCCCTCCTTCTGCGCTGACAGAGAGCTAAGGCTGGATGTGGCTGTGCCTGTCTCCTCCCTACCACCCCCAGCCCCCACCCC
This sequence comes from Panthera leo, assembly GCF_018350215.1. NCBI lineage: Eukaryota > Metazoa > Chordata > Mammalia > Carnivora > Felidae > Panthera > Panthera leo. Next base: position 15,428,106 of record NC_056688.1, on the reverse strand, counting down.
AGCCTTCTCAGCTGGGAGATGTGTTTTTAGTGGGAGCAGAAGAATCTGCTGGAGCCCGGGCTGGTCAAGTGTGGCCAGGGGCAGGAGCCATGACCCCTCAGCCAGCGGACGCCCGGGTGCCCCCAGGCCACAGGGAGTCACACACCGTCCCCAACTGCCCACTCTTCACGGTCGCTGTTACCCCAAATTCCAAGTGGCAAAGAGAGCTGGCTTTGTGTTGTCTTCCCTGGTCAAAAGGCCAAAGGCCAAGGTGGTATCCTCCTAGGGTCGTTAAGACACTTAGAGCCCAGCCGGACAGGCCTTCTTCCGAGAGGCCGTGTAGCCTGCTGGTTAGGAACTCTGGCTTTTGAAGTCACCACTCCCTGCGTAGACACTGTGTAAACGTCGGCAGGGCTCAGTTCCTTCAATAAACAGCGTCCTCCGCCTCGCATTGTTGGTAGAATTAAATGAGCTAATAGAGCTCTTCTCATGGTACCTGGCACACAATAAATGCTTCGTAAATGGTGGTGACGGTGACCGTGAATGACTTAGCACTGCCGCACACAAAAAAATCAAAGGAAAAGGGACCCACGTGAGCCTGGATTTTTTGAATAGGGGACCTGATGGGGTTCATCCTTTAACAAAGCCACATCCGGACCTGACCACGTGTTGGGGCCGTGCCATAACATTTGGTGCAAGTCTGAGCCGCGCTCTGGTGTGACTTGTTTTGACCAAATTAGCCAGTGGCCTCCCGGCTCCCGGAACTGATGCCTTCCATAGCCTGCTCCGTTGAAGCAGGACGAGGGGCTTCGGGCTGGTGAGGGGCTGGAAACTCATCCTATGAGCAGAGTTTAGAAAAGAAAGCTTTGAGGGGCGCCTGGGTGGCTCAGTCGGTTGGGCATCCGACTTCAGCTCAGGTCACGATCTCGCGGTCCGCGAGTTCGAGCCCCACGTCGGGCTCTGGGCTGATGGCTCAGAGCCCGGAGCCTGCTTCCGATCCTGTGTCTCCCTCTCTCTCTGCCCCTCCCCCATTCATGCTCTGTCTCTCTCTGTCTCAAAAATAAAGAAACGTTAAAAAAAATTAAAAAAAAAAAAGAAAAGAAAAGAAAGCTTTGAGCAAACAGTCTCCACCATCAGCTACCTCCAGGCCTGGGAGAAAGCAGGACCAGCGCCATGATTTCGGGGTTGGAGAGAAGGGATTCTTGTTTACGGTCACCCAACAGCTAGAGCGGCCCAAAACTCAGTGGCCTCTCCGGATAGGTGGTGAGCCTCCCATCCCCGGGAGCATCTCAGACCGCAGGTGGATAGCCTCTGTGAATGAGGCCGCAGAAGACCTTTCTCTATGGTGTGGAGGCTGCGGCTGCTTTGTAAACTATGAGTGCCCGAGTGCGCCTTGGGGACATTGGTGGGCATGTCCCGTGGACATGTGTGAGTGCGCCCGTGTAGACGTGTACGTGTACGTGACGTCCCGGAGCCGGTCAGTGCTCCGCCCTGGGCCGTGGCATCCTCCTCAGCAGGTGCTGGCCTGGCGTGAGCCTGCGACGTGACCAGGGGCTCCCGTCTGGAGACCTCCCCTCCTCTGCTGAGGGGGCTTCTCCCCAGGGACAGGGTCCAGATGGCTGTCCTCTGTCATTGCAGAGCTTGGCTTGGGGCCTGGCCCTGAGGGAAAAGGCTTGAGTGGTTGGAGGGTTAGATGGGCAGATGATTGATTTCTGGAGTGCCGGGCACTCGTGAACGTGCACTTATGTGCACACACACTGACCGCATGCTCACACAGGTGCACACACACACGCACACATGTCCACAGGGCACACCCATGCACATGTGCGTGTACACACACACGCTCACTGAAACATCGGCATGCCCCTGCTGTCTGATATTTGAACGCATCCTGTCCTAATAAGCATTGTTCTCTCCCTTCCGGCTTCTTTCGAAATGCAAATGTTCCTAAAGAGACTGCCCTTTAGGCTGAACTGAACTAATTTCTCCGGTCTCTGAGACGAGGCCGCTAAGAGTTCTGGATCCAGTGGAGAGAAGACGCTGGAAAAGATTGTTTGGGGTGTGCGAGGTGAGCATCGGCTGGGGCCCGCCTGGGTCTCCTCTCGGGAATGCTCCTTCCCAGGGAATACTGAATATGGAAGCAGGTGGGTCTGTGGTTCCAGAAGCCCTGGGGAGCTCCCCTCTCTTTGTCCCCTGGTCCAGCAGGGAAGGTGTCTGCAGGAGAGGCTTCCTGAGACGTGTCAGCTCTGCTGAGCAGAGCTGAAACTGGGCGGCAGCAGGAGGCCCCCAGGAAACCCAGATTTGGGCCTTCCGTGTTGCTGTGTCCCAGGCAGGGACAGGATGGTGAGCAGTGTTGTCTTTGCAAAGACGCCTTCGTCCTTCCCAAGGGCCTCTTCCTCTTCCTCCACCCACCTCATCCCTGCCTTTTGGCATCAACGCTCTCCTTCCTATAAAATAATAACAGCTCGTGTTTACTGAGCACCTACTATGTGCCGGGTTCTCTTCTGAGCATGTTAGGTGACCGATTTCATTCGGTCTTCACAACCCTTGTCCCTAAAGGCTGTTACCCCAGCTTTATAGATGAGGAAACTAAGGCACAGGGTGGTCATATGACCTGCCCGAGGTCACACCTCCAGGAAGAGTGTCAGAGCTGAGGTCTGAAGTAGGCTTTCTTGATCTGACTGTGCTCCCGGTCCCCATGCTAAAAAGGTCTGGTACGGTTTTTCTTTAGGATGAGCTTCTTCTCACTCCCAGGGTGTGGAGTCTGGAGTCCAACTGCCTGCTTTCAGACCCTGGCCCTGCCCTCCACTCACTGTGTAACTGTGGGTGGCTTATTTTGCTTCTCTAAGCCTCGGTTTCCACATCTGTAAAATGGGAGCAACATGAATTCTTATTTCTCAGAGCTACGGTGAGCCTCCATGCAGTGGGACCATAGGCTCCTGTCACAGTGGCCGAGTGTGTGGTCAGCCTGGGTTTATGGGAAGACAGGCCTGCCAGGCCTTCCTTGTGCCCCCAGGAGGAGGCTTCCTGGCAGCGTGGGCTGTCTGCCGCCCCCCCCCCCCGCCCATACTCTGCCTCGTTGCCCCCCATCCACACCCAGAGCATCCTGGGAGCCAGCGCCTTCAACTGGAATGGCAGAAGACGCTGTGTGGAGTCGGATGACTGCATGTCTCCAAGGCCACTGAGCCGAGCAGATGTGTGTTTTCTTTGTTAGGCCGATTAGGGAGCCGGCATATCGAGTGCATTTGGTGGCCCGCTCAGGCAGGGTGGCCGGGCCCGCTCGGCCTGTCTTGCTGTCTGTTCCCTTCCTCCCCACTCTCCTCACAATAGGTTAGGGGCCTTTGAGATGAAAGAGGAAGGGGCTGCAGAGTGGGAGACATCACCCCTGTGTCCCACAGGAACACCCGTCTCCTCCCCCTGCTCCCTCTTCCCCATTTCTGCGCTTTTCTGAGACTCAGACTGTCTCTCCCGTTGTCTGTCACTTGTGGTTTCTGTTGCTGTCCGCCTGCCTATATGGTTAGTAGCTTCTCATCATCCTGTCCAGGCCTCTCTGGCCGGGAGAGCATTGTCCTCTGTCCCCAGGGCTCCCAGGGCGCTGTCCCAGATCCCAGAGCAAGCATGTGGCCCTCAGGCCACCCCGTCCTGCAGGCCCAGCAGACACTCAGCACAGACAGCCGTCGGCTCTGCTGACCCCTAGCTCGAGGAGGAGGAAGCTTGGAGCTTCCAGTCCTGGCCAGCTCAGCAGTGACACAGGCCTCTTCGAGAAAGCGGTGGGAGCCCTGGGAACACTGGGGGATGTTGCCTTGCCGAAGGCGCTTGCCCGTCAGCACCGCTGAGCCTCCAAAACTAGACCTCACACCCTGCCCCACCCTCCAGGTGGTGACACATCCCAGTGAAAATCACCAGACCTCTCCGCGAAGCACATTTGCTCTTGAAGTAGAACTGATTTCTTCTTCTTCTTTTTTTTAATCCCTAGATCTGTTGGTTTTTTTTTTTTTCTTTTTTTTAAGCTTCATTAACACTGCTCAGTCTGCCATTTCTAATTTCCATCTGCCTTTTGGGGAGCGCGTGCACGTTCTACTTGGATTGCACATGCTCGGGGCCCGGCTGGGGCCACGCCGTGTGGGGACTTTGAGTGACTTTGGCAGAGGGAGACAGGAGCAGGGCGGATGTGGAAGCCCCACGAACACATCAGATGGAAGGGAAAGCAGAGGCAGGACTGTCTGGGGAGCCCAGAAGCCCCAGTCCCACGTAGGGGGAGAGATAAGCCTGGAACCAAAGAAAGTGGGGCAACTGGTCAAGCGAGGGGATGGGGGGGGTGGAGGAGGGTCAGTGCAGGGCATGTGTGGGGTTTCGTGCTCAGGAACCAGGCTGTCCCTCAGGGACCGTGCCCCAGGTGCTGGAGGTACATGGGCACGTGAGGAACCACTCCCGGCCCACTGAGGTGGACTTAATAGGACTTGGCAACAGATCAGCTATTCAGGGCAAGAGCAAGAAGGTCGGAAGCCAAAATAATGAAAGCTAACACTTAGTAAATGTACACTATACAAAGGAGGCATTACTGGTACCATTCCCATTTTACAGATGAGGAAACTGAGGCCTGAGATGGTCAGTATTCTTGCTCAAGGCTGTGCCTCTGGGAAGTGGGGGCTGGAATGTGAGCCCAGGCAGTCTGGCTTCAGAGTCTAAGCTCTTTTTTTTTTTTTAAGTTTACTTATTTATTTATTTATTGAGAGAGAGAGAGAGAGCGCGAGCGAGCGCGCGCGTGGGGGTGGGGGGGGCAGAGAGAGAGGGAAAGAGAGAATCCCAAGTAGTCCAGTGAGGAGCCTGATGTGGGGCTCAATCCCATCAACCCATAAACCATGAGATCGTGACCTCGGCCAAGACCAAGAGTCAGACACTCAACCGACTGGGCCACCCAGGCACCCCCAGGGTCCAAGTTCGTAATCAGCTAAGTTCGTCCAAGGTCTGAAAGGCAACTGACAGGAAAAGTGATGGTGCCGTGAAACACACGGAGATCGCTCTAATGAAATCCACAGTCTGGCCTCCAAGCCTTCCTTGACCCCCTCTCACCGTGGCTCACTCCGCCCCAGTCACACGGGCCCCCTGCGTCAGGGCCCTTGCACTTGCTGGTTTCCCATCAGGAACAGCATCCACAGGGCTCGGTCCATCCTGTCCCTCAGGTGTGCACTCCTGCATCCTCTCAGAGGCCTTCCTCGAGCTTCTAGGTGAAAGAGCTTCCACATCATTCGCTTCTCCTTTCCCCCACTTCATTTCTCCTCATAGCACTTATCAACCACTTGACCTACAATATCAAATTCCTTATTTGTTTACCGTCTCTTTTCCCCAGTAAGAGTGTAGGCTTCACAGGGGCAGGGATTTTTTTCTCCCCCTCTGTTTTGTTCGCTGCCTTGTCCCCACAACCTAAAATGGCATCTGGCCTACGATAGGCATGCAATAAAGCTTTTTAAAAATAGCGATTAGCTGTACATAACATAAAATGTAACCATTTTTTTAAAAATTTTTTTGTAACATTTATTTATTTTTGAGACAGAGAGAGACAGAGCATGAACAGGGGAGGGGCAGAGAGAGAGGGAGACACAGAATCTGAAACAGGCTCCGGGCTCTGAGCTGTCAGCACAGAGCCCGACGCGGGGCTCGAACTCACGGACCTTGAGATCGTGACCTGAGCCGAAGTCGGATGCTCAACTGACCAAGCCACCCAGGCGCCCCTGTAACCATTTTTTTAAAGTTTTCTTGTCTTCCTTAGCCATCTTTATACCCAACGCGGGGCTCAAACTCACCACCCTGAGACTGAGTTGTGTGTTCTTCTGACCGAGCCAGGCAGGTGCCCCCATCTTGACGAGCCTGCGGAACTTTTTCATCATCTCAAACTAGAGCTGTGTACCTCTTCTATGGTAGCTCCCCACCCCCTCCACGCCCCCAGCCTCTGGCAACCATCATTCTGCTTTCTGTCTCTGTGAATTCAATTTCTATAAGTATATCATAGAAGTAGAATCATGTAATATTCGTCCTTTGGGGACCGCTTTACTCCTCTCAGCCCAGTGTCTTCAAAGTTCGTCCACGTCGGGCCACGTGTCAGAATTCTTTTTGTTCTTTTTGAGGCCGAGTAATAGGCCGTTGGATCTATTGACCGCATTCTGTCCGCGCGTACTCGGATTGCTTTGACCTTTGGGCTTTTGTGAACAATGCTGCTATGAATGTGCGTGTACAGACATCCGTCGGTAAAGATTCAGCAGAGGAGCTTTGAGTGAATGAATGAATGAATGAATGAATGAACGAAGCCTGGGAGAGGAGCTGTGTGTGGGGAGGGGGTGACGGCAGGCCCCTGTGAAGACTTGGCTTGTCTGAGGGGCAGGTGGGGCTCAGGGGACGGGCGGGGGCTGGGCTCACAGACTGAGGGGCCGGCAAGATCCAGGAGGGGGAGCGGGAAGGGGAGACTTGTCCTGCTCTAAAACCAGTGGTTCTGACTGTCCTGGGAGGCTGGGCAAGGAAGGCAGCGGTGCCAGGACTCAGAGTCTTGCTGTTCCCTCCTTCACCCAGGGGACATGGGGAATGTCTGTGCTTCCCCCCCCCCCCCCCGCCAGGGAGGGGCCCTGAACACAGGCCGCGCCTGGTGCCCCTCCTTCACGGGTCCCCTACACCACTGTTTTGCTCAGGAAATCCCGGGACAAGGGGCCAGAGATCTGATTCTGGTTCTGTCTTCACGTCCTCTCAGCTGTGTTAGCTTTGGGCACTTCGGCCTCCAACTCTGATGCCGGAATAATGACGCGCTGACGTCTCCCTCACAGGCTGTCATAAGGTTCAAATGCGCCATGTGACGAATGGGCTTTAGGAAAGGCAAACGCCTTCACCATGTCAGGGTGATGATTGCGAAATCCCAGGTGCCCCGGCCCACGCTGGTCTCTGTGGGCCACGCGGGGCAGCGGAGGATACAGAGACGCCTCTTGTCCCCTCGGGGAAGAAGTGTAGTCTTGTTAAGTAATCCTAGGGCTGGAGGAGTGTGGGGCTCTGGTGAGTTCTGGAAGGACATGAGGAGCCTAATCCCTTATAAAAAGAGAATGTGTGCGCAATGGGGCCGGGGCCGCTGGGGGAGATTCACTGGCTTTGGGCCCAATGGCCATCCCAGGCTGGTCACATTCCCAGCTGTGTGCTCTGGGACAAGGCACTTAACGCCTTTGAGCCTCAGTTTCCTTGGCTCCTTCTCCAAGATTTGAAACCTCCTTTGAAATTTAAATGAGGTAATAGATGCAAAGAGCCTGGCCCAGAAGTTCCTGAAATTCCCTGCTGGGCACTCTAGAGATAAGCTCCTGCAGAGTTACCGCTGAAAGCGGACCAAGCCATGGGCCTGGACGGGGTCTGCATGGAAGGGTGTACCTGGGCATCCAGATGGTAGGGAACATGAGTGTGATGGCTCAGAGGCTGGAGTGAGTTCACCCCGTGTACCCTGGCTCTACCACGTGTCCCACCATGAAGGGCACGTGACAGCCTTTAGCCAAAGCCTTGAAGTAAGCACCAGCCACCTGCCGAAGGAGCCGGCCTCAGGGACGCTGGACAGAGCCCCTGAAAATCCCCCTCAGGGGGTGTCGAGGAAAGCTTGACATGCAAGAAAGGGCTGGAGAGGTCTCTGTAACCTCGAGGGGTATCTCTCGGTGGGCCAGGGAACAAAAGAGCGAAACTCCCTGCTCTCTCGGGTTCTGGTCCGGCAGGAGGAAGGGACGAGCCCTGTCATATCCGTCCAGGAAGAAAAGGAATAAATTACGTTTCTCTTGTAATATGTGGCCACCTCAAAAAAGAATTAGAAAATTAATTATCTGCTGTAATTAGCGTAATGACCTACGCTACCGGAGGTTATTTACCACAGAAATAAAACTTCTCGCCATAAATGTCAGCTCATCTTCCTAAATGTAAAGTCTCACAGGAACCACCGCCAACAGGCCTGGCTGGTTTCTTCTGTCGGTTTCCTCCCCGCCTTCCTCTCTCTGTCTTCCTGGAGAACTAAAGTGCCGGTCGTGGGTAACAGGCCCTGAGGAGTATATTATGAGAGTTGCCCTACTATGTGCCTGCTTGCTAGGCCCTCTCGGTCCTGACCCGGGTGGGTAAGATGTGGAGGACAGTTCTTGGGGACCTCAGGCCGGCGAACTGGGCCCCGCTGGGCCCCGCTGGGTCCTGGGTGTGCAGGTGTGGGCCCTGGAGACCGAGGGGTGCTGGGACCCTGGGACAGATGAGAAAATAAGCCCCCTCCACCCCGCACAAAGGGGGCTTGTTGGTGAAGCGCTTTAGAACCTGCCACACGCTTTTACACGCTTCGCTTCCTGTGGTCCTCACGACAGTAAGGCAAGCAGCATCACCACCCTCCTTTACAGATGAGCAGACTGAGGCTGGAGGGGACACATGACTGGCCCAGTGACTAAAATAGCCCTGGGGTCTCCCTAGCTGATAATGGCTCATCAATCCAACCTTGCCCCCCAACGCCAAACCAAGAAAGCATGAAGATCCTTGGATTAAGAAGAGAGAAGCACCCCCCGAAAACAGTCAGCGATCGAAATGCCCACCCCTCCCCACGAGCATCCTGGAAATGCCGGCTGGCGTCCCGTCTGTTCGAGCAAGGGTGGTCATCCCTGACGTGCCCTTCCCTTTGTGTAGCACTCGCAGGGGACCAAGGCCACTCGGGCGGAGCAGGGGCAGATGGGCATTTGGTCGGACCCTTTGTCCAGGTCTGATGCCAGGAGAGGGGCGGGTCCCGACAGGAGGAGCCTATGTTGGACGTCACCCCCCCAAGGGGCATTTTTACCTTCTGACCTGAAGCTGGTCTCCGGCCTCTCCTGTACCCACGGCTTAGCTCCAGATCATGGGGCAGGAGCCCGCCGGAAACCCACGGCCCACATGCTGGCCTCACAGCTGCACAGATGCTGCTTCCTCTGCCAGTGACATCCCAGTGCGACCAAGCGTGGGACCGGGGAAAGAAGAGCCTCGTAAGCAGCTGCAGCCCATGGCTTAATTGTGTTTCTCAAAGGGGACACCGGTGGCATCTGGGCCTGGGCAGGTCTTCTGTGGGCAGCACCGGCCCATACATTACAGGCTATGGAGTGTCCCTGCACCCTGCCCACTAAGGCCAGCAGCATCCACAGACACGGTTAGCAAGAAAAAAAGAAAAAAAATGCCGGACATATTTCCACAGGCCATTTTGGGGCAGTGCGATGTCTGATACGGGACATCTGTGGGACACGCCTCCATTTTTCATAGTCAAGGCCGTTTCCTCACCAAGTTGTGTCAAGGGTGGAGAGCACCCTCTGTGCCCACAGGCTCTACTGCTGGCCTGCTGGATAGATGGCCCTGGCCAGGTCCCACCTCTGGGGCCCCGTTTCTTCATTTCTAAAATGAGGGCACCCGCCCCCCCCGCCCCCTGCTCTAGGTTTCCAGTTTCCACAGGCAGGCAGCATGGAGAAGCTTCTCATCAGGCACAGCTTAGCATGAGTGGGAGTCACTTTCTCTCCCCCCAAGGGCCCTATTGTTTTCAGCCTTATGGCTCACTGTGGAATGAAGAGGTTTGTCCGGTGAAAGGAGATTCAGGGTGTAGGGAGAAGGGGGCAGAGGTGTTTTGAAAGCCAGAGAGGGACCTTTCTGAGGGCCCCGGAATCGCTTTCTTCGCGTTCAGAGGGCTTTGCCGAGCTGGACTCCCCCTGCCCAGCAGTGTGTGAGGTCCCCGTAGGGACTCCCTGTGTCCCTTGGCGGGGAGAGCCTGAGGCTGGGTGTGAAGGAGGTCCCAGACCAGCGACTCACCTTCGAGTCACCCGGGGGACTTTGAAACTGTCCAGAGCGGCGGCCACACTGAGACCCATGCCATTCAGGCATTGGTGGATGTGGAAGTGCTTCAGATGATTCCAGGGTGCAGACAAGTTTGGGAACCTGGACCCAAAAGCCAAGCCTGCCCCCCAAACTCTGCTTCTCTCTTCTCTTCCAGGCCACAAATTAATCTGTGTCCCTGCCAGAGAAATCCTTGCTAGAAATCCTTGCTAGGCTTCTCCACCCCGCAGGCTGGCTCTTGAAGCTGTGACTCTAGCCAGGGGCCGCACTTGAACCCGGGGCTCATGAAGTCTGTCCACGAGGGACGGATGGGAGTGCCCCCCTGGCCCCAGCTGGGGAGTGAATTCGAGGGCCGTGGAGTGAGTGTGAGGCTCTTCTCTGGGGGCCACCGGTGTACCTGGCAATGCCTGGTAGAATAAGGGGTTATCTTACCTAGATGTGAGTGAGCCGTAAAACGAAAAGGCCAAAAGACAGAAAAGGACAAAAATGCAAGCGTAAAGGGTGCATCCTTTTTAACTTGTAAAGGGATTACTTCCCACCCCCTCCCCCTCACAGCCCACTTACAGGTGGGTTTGGAACCTCCAACCTCGCCTTCCATTTGCAGGTTAAGATCGCCTTGCCATTCATTCCCCTGTCGAGAGCCACAAGGTCAAAAATGGCTCCAGTCATTCTTCGGAGACTAAATATGAGTCACCTCCTCTTTCCAGGCCTTGCTGAGGGGCCCTCCTCTGGCTGTTGCCACTGCACTGAGCCTCTGCACCTGACCCTTCTCACCCTTCTCAGGGAGCACCTTATGATGCTGTCACTTCAATTCAGCTCATTTCAATCAAGTTGAAGCTGGTGGGTGGCTTAGCGAGTTGGCTAGACTTAATCTGGAACCAACAAACGGTAAAAGGAAAGTTAATGGTTTACTGAGAGTAAGCTATTCTCTGTCTCCACTGTGCCTCCTGTACAGAGAGCCCGCTCCCCCCTGTCCTTTAAGGCACCCGACACCCACCAGTATCCTCTTTGGAGTAAAGCCTTCACAGCGCCTGTGGAAATTGTAGCTCCCTTTCATTCAGGGGAACAGCAAGCCATTGTCCCCCAAGAGTGATAGCCACTGGTGTGGGTACCAGAGAGCTGGGTTCAAATCTCACTTGTGTGATCTTGGCAAGTTACTTCATTTCTTGAGCCTCTGTTGCCTGATCTGTTGGGAGATTTAGTTAATAATAGCCAAGGTTTATTGAACATTTACCATGTAACGGGCACTGGGCTAAGTGTTTTAGAGGCTTTGTCTTATTCAACTTTCCCAGCAATACAGTGAGATCCGTATCAATATTATCCTCATTTTAGAGGCAAGGAAACCGACCCTCAGGTTATTTAATCTCCCCAAGTTCCCATAGCTGGTAAGTGATGGAACAGAGACTATTTGACCCCAGATCCCACGCCAGTGTGCTTTCCGGCGGAAGAATTTAGCATTTTAGACCAGCAGATGCCCTTTACCATCCTAGGGGTTTTATCTGATGAAAACCAGGGTTCTCATGTCCCTGAAGAGGGAGGAGGGGTGAGATCTCGAATAACATCGCTGAGGCCCCAGAGCTGGGGTGGAACCAAGATTTGAGCTCAGACTAAGCCTACATTAAAGTCAACACTCATGGGGCGCCTGGGTGGCTCAGTCGGTTGAGCGTCTGACTTCGGCTCAGGTCATGATCTCATGGCTCATGGGTTTGAGCCCCGCGTCGGGCTCTGTGCTGACAGCTCAGAGCCTGGAGCCTGCTTGGGAATCTGTGTCTCTCTCTGCCCCTCCCTTGCTCATGCTCTGTCTCTGTCTCTCCCTCTCAAAAATCAATAAACATTAAGAAAGTTTTTAATTAAAAAATATAAAATCAAGTTAGGTCAACACTCACGATGGCCGTGGGATTCTGCCCAGCCAAAGATCTGGGGTGTGTGTCTGTATCTTGTAGTGACTCATACCCAGTATGGACTTGGTGAATATTATTCTTTCTCTATAAACATACGTCGTATATATGACTTACTGAATCTGTTGCCCACGCGATCCGGTAGAAGCACCACGTAGGAAACGTCTTATGTGCTAATGAGGAGCCATGGTCTCCTTCCTCCGAGACCTGCAGTGGAGTGGGGGCTCCAGAACGTACACACGAAACTCCTCCATACGAGGATGAGGGGAACAGTCAGCTCATTTGGTTAGGACGGCTTTCTCGGAGACCCAGGAAGTTCTATGTGTCTGCTCCGCTTTGGGCTGTTAGCTGTACAGCCTCCGCATCGCTGCACGTTGTCACCGGCTCCGTGCGACCTGCATGCCGTCCGGCGCAGGGGGAGGTGTGAGGGAGGGCATCTTTGTCCCGAAAGACAGATCAAAATTCACGTCTTAGAGATAGATGGTGGCTGCTCAGCTTCATCGTCCCACCCCAAAGAGGCCGTGTATCTCCATGGCGAAGTCAGGGGACTGGCACAAAACTGCCTCCTCCATGGAGCTTCTAGGCCGCTGGCCCTTTGGGATGAGCAAAGCTAAATATGGATCTGGTGGAAAAAATCAGTGTGGTAGTGATCTGGCCAGACCTCCTCTCCTCTCGTGGGGGTCGTCATTTTGGCAAACAGCTGAGCCTGGCCTAGGCAAATGGTAAATGGTCTCTGGGTCCACCACTCGTTCATCCCGCAAACGCGGAACGAGGGTCATCTAGGTTTCAGACCATGTGGTCTGATTGCCATACTAAGAGTGAAATATTTAAATAGCATTTCAATTTACGGAACGCTTTTTACAAAACACATGCTTTCCTTTGATCCTCAGGGTAACCTCACGATGACCCCACTTTTCCGATGGTAACACTGAGGCTCAGGGAAGATGTATGTGTTACTTTATGGGCATGCAGCTAGTAAGTGGCAGGTATTTTCACACATTATCTCCTTTAAACTTTGAGTTTAATTCTTTGAGGTAAATATTATCTCTAGTGGGTAAATAAGGAGATGAGGCTTAGTGATGTTGATTAACTTACCAAAACCACACAGCCAACAAGTGCCAGAGCCCAGCTCCTAGTTCCTTATCTATAGTATCTTCCCCAAAGAAAGACATACAGTCCTACTCTTGGAATCCTAGAGTCTGGCTGGGCAACAAGGTATATAACATTTTCAGGAAAAATGTACCTGCTAATGTACACATGGATCCTTTTCCTGAGCCTCAGAATCCCCTGATATCTTCTTGGGAGCACTATCCTCCCGGCCTTGACCTTTGGTTCAGATATTTCCGGGTCTACTAGAGCTGGTCTGCAGTGCCAGATTTCACAGATAGGTGTCACCACAGAGCTCCCTGCAAATTACTCAACCTTGGGTTTTCAGACATCAGCAGATGCATTGGTCCCTAACTGTGTACAAAGTTGAGCATCCACCTATCATGTTTACTTATGATTGAGTTTTCTCTATAGTCTGAAATGTGTTCATAGGTGCTGAAAGGCACCCAATAAAAAGAACAATAAAACTTGAGTGGTTTGATCAAAGTGAGGCTTCCTAACGGAAGGAAGTTTTGAGCAGGGCTTTGAAAGGAATGCGGGTATCTCCCATTTTCAGTTGAATTGCCCCAGGTGCCATGTCCATAGACAGTGAACTATGTAGCTGGTATAAAGAAATTCTTGCAGGCTGGGAGGCTTTTCTATCTCTGCCGCAAAGCTGAAATTCAGGCTTTAACCAGGCTGTCCTTCATTAAGCACCTACTACGTATGCCTGGTGCTGCATGAAACGTCTACATGTGCATCATTTTCCTGAGTTCTCACAACCACCCCACCCTAGTTGTTGTTATACCCATTTTGCGGTTCAGAAAACCGAGACCCAGAGAGGTTTAGCGACTTGCCCGAGGTCACCCAGCTAACAGGTGGTGGAGATCGAATTGGAATCCATCTGTCTGATTCCATGTCCACTGTTTTTAGCTTTCTACACTGACTTAATTTCCTATGCATTTGGTCTCCACTTGTCCCTGTGGGGTCGGCACCCCATCCTGCCTGTCTAGGCCTAAGATGGGCTTGTAGGGGCAAGGGTGTTTCCTCCGTGACACGGAGAAGGAAAGAGAGGAGGTGTGGCAAGGTGGGGGGCTCTAGTCGAAACCGGTGGCAAGCAGACAAGGCTGTCTGAGCAGTGGCTCGGAAATCTCCCCCTCTGGAGTTAATTTCAGTCACAGTGTCTTTCCTATTAAATGGAGCAGCTGGTTGGCTATAGGTGTCAGAATGGCCTTATAAACTGGAATTCAATCTAATCTTAGTGGGGAGGGGTATACGTCAGTGTGGGGGAAGAGAAGAGAAGGGAGGGAGAGCGAGAGGGAGCAGGCAGTGTTTACACGTACTAGCAGGGTAAAGAGACCAATTTGTTAGCTCTCTGCTGTTAGCGGCTGCTGAAATTCAGACCTAGTTCAGGTTTGTGCAGAGAAGCTGGATCGCGTCTGCTGGTCCGGGCCGCTTCCTCGTCTACTTTAAGAGCTTCGGCCAAGGCTTTGAAGCTAGGATGCTGTCTGGGGACTGTGTGCATTTGGGACCTCAAAGTCACAAGGCGGTAATTTACCAGGATAATCTACTCAGCAGTGATCTGTTGTTTCCAGTGGGCCAGCCTTCGTGCTAAGTGCCTTACCAAATTTGTTTTAGTTTTCTCACCAAATTGACGGAGTAGGGATTACTATCCCCGTTTTATAGACTGGGAAACTGAGGCTCAGAGAAGTTGCCCAAAGTCACAAAGCTAATAAATGCAGGAGTCAGAATTTGAACTCGGGTTTTTTTTGTTTTTGTTTTTGTTTTTTTTTTAATTTTTTTAACGTTTTATTTATTTTTGAGACAGAGAGAGACAGAGCATGAACGGGGGAGGGACAGAGAGAGAGGGAGACACAGAATTGGAAGCAGGCTCCAGGCTCTGAGCCATCAGCCCAGAGCCTGACGCGGGGCTCGAACTCACGGACCGCGAGATCGTGACCTGAGCCGAAGTCGGCCGCCTAACCGACTGAGCCACCCAGGCGCCCCGGGTTTTTTTTTTTTAACGTGATTCCCCCGCATCGTGCCTTTTAGTGCCCTGTCAAAAGAATTTGCCAAGGAACAGGTAACAGTACCCTATGACCTACGACCGATGACAGGCTGTGGATGTGTGGAAGCATATAAAGGTGCATCCATAAACCACATCTCCACTAACAAAAAAAGTAAGAAAAATAAGAGGAACCTCGCATTTCCAAAATGTTGTCCTAGTTTTCAAATCTTCGCTTATGCCCCTTGAAGTATACCAACACGAACATCTTGGAATCAAAATATGTTATCCACAATCACTTTGAAGTTCTTCAGTGAAAAGGAACAACAGATTTGCAAAGGGCACAATAAAAAGATTAAACGTCCTTTCCATTGTCCTGCAAATAATAATTTTTCCGAAATGTAAACGCTGCTGTGTGACCTACAGATTCATAACGGGTGGGACCCTCCAGCCTGAGAGGGTCATGCTCATCTGCACTTTTCCGAGGACCTGGATCCTGACCGGGGGGTGGTACCTCCCAGGGGGCCCGCCCGGGTGCTCATCAGGTGCCCTGGGGGCCAACAGAAAGGGTTCTGCTGCACCGCCACCACGCGGAGACATGGCCCTGACGTGGCAGCCGGGCTGTTTCCTAGCGACCAGGTTGGGCAGAAAAGGCCTCAGTCCAGCCTCTGGGGCTGGAGGCGAGTCGCCGAGCACTGGTCCCGACTTGGCAGTCCTTGTGGGAAGCATATGGGACTGAACAGATGGGCTGGCATGGGCGCCCTGAGCTAGAACCGTAAAGGCAAGAGTGGAGCTGGGGAGGGGACGGAGAGAAAGGCAAAGAAGACAGGGCAGGCATTGGCTCCCTGAGCCCGGCTGCGACAAGGCGCTTTGAGACAGCCTTGACGGCGGGATGGTACAAAGGGGTACAACTTTGTACATGATGATGTTGTGCATCATCGCGGCCTGGCGTAGAGGTCCCGCTCCAGTGCGACACCTTCCCCAGTGAGCGCTGCTGACACTTAAAACTGTCCCAAGGGGCTGAGGGACAAGCCTACTGGTGCCGGACTTGGGCTGCCTAAGACAGCCTTAGCTGCAAGAGATCCCATCTCTCAACCCTGTGCTTTCCTTTACCCCACTGACACGCCTCTCCCCTTGCCTGCGCATTTCCCCCAGCTCAAATAGTAGCATCTATTTGCCTGCAAAGACCGATTCTTGTTTTGTTTTAAGCTAACCAAACCTAAGCTACTATAAAGAGATGAAGGTCACGTGAACACTGTAGACCAGGGACCTGTTTTGTTTTAAGGCTGGAATTTGCTCTTCAGATGGATGGGTTCCGGAAGCTGGCTTGGAATGATAGAAAAGGTGACAAGAATCCAGGATCCCCTGCCTATAGAAGGGAAGACTTGGGCTGCCCGGGGGGGACCAAGACTCAGTCAGGTGATGAAAAACTGAGACGGTTGTGTGAAAGAAGGAGTTCATGTATTCTCCAAAGAGCAGAACCAGCAGGTGGGAGCTCCAAGGAGATAAAACTCAGCTCCATTCGTTGTACAGAAGATGATTCTCCTATGTACAGCTGTCTTAAAATGAAATGGATGCCTTTATAGGGTAGCGAGCTCCCCATCAATGGAGGTGTCCCAGCAAAGACTGAACAACCACTCTGTAGAATGTTGGGGAAACCATGAAACATTGTAGCGAAGAGCTCAAATATTTGATTCCGGTAGTGTTGAATTCCATGTTCCTTGGCAACTGTCCTTTTTGATAAAGTCATCCCGAGAAATGTATTGTTGAGATCAAAGGCAGCACATGAGAGACAGAGATAGACACAGAGACAGACAGAGACTAAGAGACAGAGAAACGGAGACAGAGAGACAGAGACAAAGACACAGAGAGGCACACAGGGGCTAGTGTAGACCCAGTTTATTAGGAATCTGTGCCAGTCACTCAGAAGGCATTGTCCTGCATGGTCACCTGGGCATGGACAGCGCGTCCTTCGACAAGTGCCAGCAGGACCTGGCCCTGCCAGCCCCTCTTGGTGGCCAGGAGGGACAAAGGGGAGAAGGTGCAGGCGTGTACTGAAGTGTGACATGAGCCATTTCTCTTCTAGCATCTCAGAGAGGCCCCGTCATCCCGTGGCCTGGAAACGGGGACTTATTCTGGGTCACGAGACTGCAGGGAGTGAGTGTGCGCCCGTGTGTCGTCTTGTGTCAGTGTGTTGTAGGTTGTTGGTTTTTTCTTCCCCCTAAATGGCTTAATACGCCAATGTTTGTGGAGCATCCTTGGAATCAAAGTGTCTTTGGTGTAATTATTGTTAATTGCTCAGACTATTCTATAAACTCATCCAATTAAGAGAAAGTTATTAACTTTATAAAATATCGCAGGCATCCCACAGTGCCATGTGTAGATGGAATACCAGTTTGAGAGGCAGAGTCAGCGTGAAATATCATGCAAATGAGGAGGCTTATTTACTTCTTTTTAAAAATACGACAACATCCACACTATGGGGGTGCGTTTCCTCTCGGGTGGCCAGAACCACTCGGGCCGGTGGCCGAGGCTGGAGGGCTTCCCAGTCCGGCCCAGCTTCCCCAGAACCAGCTTGGGGGTGCATTTAGGGAGGCATCCTATGAGCTCAGGAGCTGTCAACGTGTTGGACCCCTGACAGCGGACTCTAGAACCCCAACTCTACCACTTACCAGCTGTGTGACCTTGCAGTGCTTACTTAACCTCTCTAGGCCTCCATTTCCTTCTCTGCGAAATGGGAATACTGACGTCCTAGTGTTATCTTAATTATCGCTAGACTTTTCCTTTTTTTTTGTAATTTTATTTATTTATTTTTTTGAATCTAATTTTTTGTCAAATTGGCTTCCGTTCAACACCCAGTGCTCATCCCAACAAGTGCCTTCCTCACTGCCCGTCACCCACTTTCCCCTCTCCCGCACCCCATATCAACCCTCAGTTTGTTCTCTGTATTTAAGAGGCTCTTATGGTTTGCCTCCCTCCCTCTCTGTTTGTACTATTTTTCCCCCTTTCCTTCCCCCATGGACTTCTGTTAAGTTTCTCAAGATCCACATATGAGTGAAAACATATGATATCTGTCCTTCTCTGACTTATTTCACTCCTATTGCTAGACTTTTCACTATAACTGTAAAAGGGTCAGCATTTCCCTCAAAATTTCCTCCTCTCTGTTGCACCTCAGTAACAAAGTGTAAAGTCCTCTCATGCTAGTCATTAGAGCATGACTATTTTAAGATCAATCGTGGTGGGGCTGTAATGTTGTTAAATATTGTAATAAAGAATAACATACATATGTCAAAGGGCATAGATTATAGATGTACAGCTTGATTTTTCACGAAGTAAACCTATCCGTATAATCATCAATTTAACTTAAGAACTAGAACATCACCAGCACCCCAGGGACCCCTTGCATTCCCCTTCAGTCATTAACATCCCCCACTCTGGAAAAAAAAAGCATAAAATTGAATTATACAAAGGATACTCTTTAGGGCTATGATTTCTTTTGCTCAGCCTTGTATTTATGAGATACGTTCATGTGGGATTCATTCACTCAAGATTGAAACAAACTCAAACGTCCATCAGCAATAAAATAAATAGGGCTGTATTCAGGGGTGCCTGGGTTGCTAAGTGGGTTGAGCGACCGACTTCGACTCAGGTCGTGATCTCGCAGTTTGTGAGTTCGAGCCCCGCGTCAGGCTCTGTGCTGACAGCTCAGAGCCTGGAACCTGCTTCGGATTCTGTGTCTCCCCCTCTCTCTACCCCTCCCCTGCCCATGCTCTGTGTCTCTCTGTCTCTCAATAATAAATAAAGGTTGAACAATTTTTTTAAATAGGGCTGTATTCATATGATGAAATACTACACAGCAGTGAAAAGCAACACACACGTCTACTTGGGGATCTGAGGTCTACTTGTTAGGACTGAGGTTCTTGGACCACCATGTGTGACCACCTTCCTGAGCCCCTGAGACAGCTCCAGCAGCAGGGTCACTTTCTCGGGCTCTGGCAGCGGGCCTGGTGACTTTCTGGACTTGCCGAGAGGACCGATCCGTGCCCCAATCCAAGAAGACAAGGTCTAGTGCATTTGAGTGGAAACCTAGGGAGGCAGTGAGCCTCGCATCATGAGATGCATGTTAGTAGACACTAGAAGCCTGTCCGCAAAGGAGGTTCAAGCATCGATAGGCCAGCTGAGCCGACGACAACCCCAAAGTCCCTTCCCTCTTTGTAATTCTATTAATTACAAGACTGCCATGTTTAACCCCTGAGTGGTCTGTAGCCATGAGGCCTGACGGTGGGACAGAGCCTCTGCACCACAGCCTAGACGAGGTAGAAAGGGTGACTGAGACCTGGCTGCAGATCCCAGCTCTGTCCAAGCAAGCAAAAGCTTTCCAGCAAGAAGCCACTCCCCACGCCGCTCCCCTTCCTGCTCGTGGGAGCAAGATTCAGTAAATGAACACTCACTCGTGACCCCAGGGTCGTTGATGGGGACACGTTAGCCAACAGCTGCTGATTCACCGGTGCCAGGCAGATGTGTGACACTGCCTTTGTGAGGCTTTCCTTCCCGGGAAGGGGATGCTGCCTTTCTACCCACCCGAAACACCTGCCTGGGGCTCAGGGAGGTCCACACCTCGATGCACCCCCTTCCCTACCACCCGGCCGGCCATATTGCCTCAGCAAGAATGGAGGACATCTGGGAAGCAGCCGCCTCTGAAGGGTGAGACACCTGCCCCACCTGTCCCTGAAACTGGCCTTGCTGACCAACAGGTCCACGTCACGGGAACGCCCCCCACCCGCCCCTCTCTATACACGCCTGCTTCCATGAGATCTTTCCCAACGTCAAGAAAGCAAACTCCTTCTGGTCCAAAGGTCATGCACTGAAGATCACCAGGAGGATTAGCTGGCTCCCCTGGCAGGCCCAGCGCCCCAGACTTCAGGATGCGATGGGCTCAGATGTGCCGGAAAAGGAAGCAGAAGCCAGCAGCTCTTCCCCGGGACGAAGGACACAGAGCAGCATTTTCTTTCCATTTTGACATCGCTGCACCTGCGTTTTTTTCCCGTCACCCTCACAGCAGCCTATGAGGAGGGCACTACTGTCCCTACTCCAGGGTGGGGGTGGGGGTGTTCTGCCGCTGGGGACCTAAGTCACCCCTCCCGGATCAACAGACCTTGGTTCCACATGCACCAGAAGCACACTGAGACGGACTGGTCCGCTGTAGGTTCTCTACCGACTTTATCCTGTGTGCAATTAACTGACCACAGGCTATGCCCTCTGTCTGTTGGCATCAGAACCACCCTCCTGCCTGGCTCTGCCCCCGGCCAGGCTTCATGCAGTGGCAGTGCCCACCATGCTATAAAGGGGAACATGCCAGGTCTTGCATGGCGACGGTGGCTTCTCCTTGGCCCCCTCAACTTGTCTGCAAGAAATGAACTACACTGTTGCAGGTCAACTTCCCGGATGCCAGGACCCTTCCCGTGGTTTCCATGGGAGCCAGCGAGATCAGACAGGGCCGGGCACCACGAGGACCTCAGGCCTCTATCCCACCTCCGTCACCCGTTAGCTGTGTGACCTCAGGCAAGTTGCTCAACTGCTCTGAGCCTGGGTTTCTTCTTAAGTCTCATGGGGAAAATCGCTGCCCCACCTACCTCAGGAGAGTGCTTTAAGGATCAGCAATGGAGTATTAAAGGAGGAGGGGGAAACAAACTGAGAGAATAAAAGCCTTTTTATTAGATAATGTAGCTTCACATTAGAATCACTTACGGAGCTTTTAAACACCTCCCCACCCACCCAATGCCCACGCGGCACCCCAGACCGATCAATCAGAATGCAGGCGTCCAGGTGATTCTCCACTGAGCGCTGAGCTGAGACCAGAGGTAGAAAGTACTCCACCCACACGGGGGGGCCTTGGACTCACTGGTATTTCGTCTGTTAATTCACTCACCGAGGACCTCTGTACGCAGGCACCGGGCTAGACGTGGAGGGTTGCAAAGTGAACAGACACACGGCCCTTGTCCTCAGAGGGCTTCCGATCTCAGGGATGACAGACATCAGATGAATGACCATCCCCGTGAATGCAGAATTGCCCACTGAGCGCATGCTCTGAGGGAAAGAAATGCAGATATGTGTACGTGTATATACATCGGCAGGCAGCTGGAGGGGCGCTCCTTCCCTGATTTCTTTCCTCTCCCCATTCCAGAGAAGCATGCAGGAAAAGTAATCATAAATACCCACAGCACCCCCTCCCTCACCCAGAGAGCCCCTAAACTTCCCTCCAACCCCCGCCCCACCCCAGCAGCCAGATCAGGTATGGCCAGTAGACCTCAGTGGCCCTCCCTCCAGACGCCCCACATTTGGGGAACGGGAGGGGCGGCCATGGTCTGCTTGCAGCCCAAACCTCTGTCCTCTGGAGGGCCTGCTCCCCCAATCCCCGCTGCCCTTCCCTGACTCTGACAGGACGCAGCTGGGAAGAACAGCCTCGGTCCCAGACCCCCTGGGGCGGGTTATATTTGGATGTTAAAAGTAATGACACATCTCCACGAAGTTCTCCCTCCTGCCTGCCTAACACCGTGAAGTCTCCTGGCAGGGAGGGGGCTGGCTTATATTTAGGTCTGGCATTCCCTGGTAGGCATCCTGTTCTGAAATGGAAATTCTTTTAATAGCTAGCCAGCCCTGAGCATTTAATGAGCTGGTGTTTGACTTTTTGATTTCTTGTTCTTGGTGGAGGACTGTGAGCTGCCTCAGCTAATTAGCGCCCCCCCCCAACCCCGCGAAGCATCCCATTTTTTCAGCATGGGGAAGAGGAGAGAGCACCCCATTATTTGTAATGCCCCCTTCACCTTTCCCTTTGAAGCTTCTGCATCACCTGAGAGTTCTGCCTCCTTATTGAAATTTACTTCTTCCAGGAAGTCTTCCCAGATTTATCCACCTGCCTCAGCTGTCTCTGTACTATTACTCTGAACGTGCCCTGGAGTCTTTTTCTGAGGCGCCCTCTGTGTGTCCCCAGCAATATCAACAGCACTGTAAGAGTACCTGTCTCCCGTTTGGAATCAAAGAATGCTAGGGCTGAGTTAACTAACCATCTAGGGTCAAAGAGCCCTTTAAGAATCTGACATTAAAGGGCATCGGGTAGGGAGGAAACATGGACCCTCTACCCGGCGGGGGGTGGGGGGTGGGGTGGGGGGGGGGAACATGCAGAATTTGAAGAGAATTTCAGGGGAACATGGGCCCTCAGAAGTGCATCCGTGGACCTTAGATTATCTAGTTAAACTCCTTGACTCACAGTAAAAGCTGTGGCCAAATCAGAGACACCAAGTTACTTCCCAAGGTCACACAACCAGTCAGTGGCAGAACTGGGACTCAGACCGTGGCCTCCTTTCTGTCCCCTCACCCCACCAGGCTTCTTCCTTCAGTGCTGCCCTGTTTCTTCATAGGCTGCTCGTCTACCCTCCAGGCCACTGGCCCACAGGGCCCAGGCAGGGGGCTCTGTGCCTCTTGGTGAGGACCAGTGAGTGATTTCTCTGCAAGGAGAAGCAGGCTTGCCTGGTCCTGGGCATGCCAGGCCCCTGCAGGTGCCGAGGTGTGGAAGGAGGGAGGCAGGGTGACACAAGGTGGGGAGAGTCGCACAGTGCGATCCTGCTGGTGGAAATGGCGAGGGTGTTGCTGGCCTCCTCGCTCCCGAGCATTCCAGAATAACCAGTATTGATCTCTTTATTACCTCCTGGAAGGGCAGCTTCATTTGTCAAGCAAAACTACCTTTGTATCTGCAACACAGGAATTGATCCATAGCAGGACCAGTGGTTGGTATGTGAGGGGTGGGGGTGGGGAGGCAGGAGACGAAAGCAGGCTGGAGAAGAGATTGATAGCATGATGCTGATGTGGAAAATGAAAATAGAAACCTTCCAGACTGATGGGAAACATCTGCCTTGTCTAATGATATTGCCTGAATCCTGGGATGGGGAAAATGTAGTTTGAAAGTTGGCAAGCCCTGGGGTTTGGCTTGCCTGTGCTGGGGGGAAGGCGGGAGGAGGGGAAGAGGGTCTCTCGGCCTTGCCTGAGAGCTCTGTCTGGAAAGCCTCTCCAAAAGTACAAGAAGCCCAGACGGGCCCCTTGTACATGAACGTCATTTGGTCTGTCTGGAACCTATCGAACACCTACCGCGTGTGAGCACTGTGCTCGGGGCATTCACAGGTGAGTGAGGATGGCTCCCTGCCCTCCTCACATCCCTCCTTCACATCCGGTGGGGGGACGGGAAATTCCATAGACGATTCCAAAACTCAGCCAAGTCAAAGGCCCTCAGGAGCTCTCGTGACTGGGCTGGGGGAGAGGTTAAATGTGACTGGGAGGGCTGGCAGGCGTTGAAAAAGATGAACTATGATCTCGAGGACGAGCAGGACTTCATCAGGCACCTGAAGGAGGACAGGGCACTTCAGGGAAGGAAATGATGTAACAAAGGGCAGAGAGGGGGAAGAGTCATTGCTGCCGTGAAGGGATTTGACCATTGCTGGATACGGAGGGAGGAGAGAGAGGAGTTAAGGAGAATATGGAGGGAGGAGAGAGAGGAATTAAGGAGAATATGGAGGGAGGAGAGAGAGGAATTAAGGAGAATATGGAGGGAGGAGAGAGAGGAATTAAGGAGAATATGGAGGGAGGAGAGAGAGGAATTAGGGAGAATATGGAGGGAGGAGAGAGAGGAATTAAGGAGAACTGTAGGGTTTCTTGCCAATATGCTAGATGGGTATTGATCTTTCACTGAGAAAAAAAATGAGTGCAAGACGGGAGGTGTAGATGCAGGAGGTGATGATTTCGTCTGTCTTTGGTCACCCAAGAAATACATCAGCTGCCTTCTGGAGGCCAGACACTGCACCTGCTCTTAGAATACCAAGGTGACTGGGGTGCCTGGGTGGCTCAGTCGGTTGAGCGTCCGACTTCGGCTCAGGTCATGATCTCACAGCTCGTGAGTTCGAGCCCCGCGTCAGGCTCTGTGCTGACAGCTCGGAGCCTGGAACCTGCTTCAGATTCTGTGCCTCCCTCTCTCTCTCTGCCCCAACCCACTCGCATTCTATCTCTGTCTCTCTCAAAAATAAATAAACATCAAAAAAATTTTTTTAAAAATACCAAGGTGATCAGGAAGAGACATGGTCCCTGCCCACATGGAGCTTAGAGTGCAGTCGAGAGACACACCTTTGGCAAGTGATCCCATAACCACCGTAAAGAGGCCAGTGACAGGCTCAGGGATGGGCAGCACACCCTAGGAGTTAGGCCAAGGGGCTAAGCGCCGGCCCTGGAGATTCAGAGAAGGCTTCTATCTGAAGAAGGCTGAGATCTGATGGGTAAGCAAGGGAGAAAGCAGAGGAGAAACTTCCAGGCAAGGGAATGGCATATACAAAGGCCGTGCCAACAAGGATAGGGGGAGGGGAGGACAGTCACCTTGCAAAAGCTGACAAGAGGCAGGCTGGGGCCACATCATCAGGGCTTAGTTGGCCAGGTGGGGAGTTTGGGTTTTTTCTAAGTGGACTGGCCTCCTGTGCTGCTGGTGGGGGCTCGGGGTGGGGGGGTGGCTAAGCAGGTCCACTCTCCCCTGCGGGGAGGGGGAATTTGGCAGGAGATCATAACATTGGGACCATGCACACCTCCGTCTCAGCCATCCTACTTGTAGGAATTCACTCTACAGAGACGGAAGTAGCCATTAGCACGTGAGCAAAGAGACGTGTGCTCAAGTTGGGGATTTGTTGATGTTGTTTTGCAGTGTTGCTTGTCGTAGAAACCCAGAAGCAGAAGTTTCCATGCTCAGGAACGGAGAACTAGTTAAATAAATAGACACGGTGGTGGATAATTGAATGTGAGGGACCCGTGACTTTGCGGGTACCAATAAGGAATAACCTCCGAGATATTTCAAGAAGAAAAAGAAAAGCAGAAAAGAGGAGGCCAAAGGGTATTGCAGAGGTGCGTGTCAAAAGACCTAATACCACCATTACCCCTTCACCCCAAGTCTGTCCTCGCTGTCTGCCCCCAGGAACCCTGCCACCTGCTAACCCGTGTATTGTCACTCCGTGGGGGCGGGGGAGAGGAGAGGTTGCCCCAAGAAAGTGACTAGAGATAGTTGTTGACAAGGTCTTTGTTGACATAGCAAACCCTTAGTCGGAGGACCTGCTGAGCATCTCTCCCACTGCCCAGTGTCTTGCATACCGGGGCACCTGAGTGTCCTGTGTGGTTGGGAGAGAGTCGTTTAGAAAGAATGTGTGGCCGGAAAATATAGTTGTAGCAACAAAAGCGGGTGGGGGGGACTGGTCTCTGGAGGTCCCCGTTGACTCACAGGGAACGAGCCGAACAGTCGAGAGTGTCTTGTTGGCATGAAGAATGTGTACAAAGAATCCATTGGAACTGGCCTAGATTTCTCTCTCCCCAGCCGTCGGCTGGCAACAGTCTGGAAGCCCAGGTGCAGACAGCGCTGGTGCCTCCTTGAGGGGCAGCTTACTCTGTGGCATGTGTTGGGTGGTTTGTTACTCTGCCAGGGGGAGGCGGGGAAGAGATGGTTTTCAGGTCAAGAGTGACCTGCGGGGCATCCTCAGAAGTTCCTGTCAGGCAGCCTGCAGGTTTTGAAGAGTGCGGGAGACAAGGTCAGTTCCAGAAAACCCCTCCGTTTTGGCGCATTGTGGCCAGGGGCAAAGGCCAGAGGGCAAAGCCAGTCTTCCAGACTGTTCACCATCACACCTACCACACCACTTCATCCAACGAGTAGTATATAACGCGAAAAGCCAGCCACACGATGAGAAAAGGCTATCTGAAACGAATATAGCAGTGGGCGACAATAAAAACCCTTAAAATACAGTGCTCTTCCAGGTTATTAAGAAAAGGCGAACATCCGGAAAGAGAACCGGGCAAAGAACATGCAGAAGAAAGAAAGAATAGTTGCAGAAGCCTAAAGAAGAAAACCGACCCCACTAGGAATCACACATGGGAAGTAAAGCAAGTCTCGCGATTTGCCGCGTATTTAAAAATCTGTATCGTTTCATGTTGGCAAAGGTGAGCAGGGCACTGAGACTATTTACGGTGATAAGTGTCAACACCTGTGGCAATATGTATCACACAGCCTTACAAATAGGATTTCGTGTCGACCTAATAACTTCATTTCTGGGAATTTATCCTAAGAAAATAATCAGAAATACAGATAAAGATTTATAGGAGCGAAAAGTTAGAAATAGTTTAAAATACCGACGGGGGGGGGGGGGCTATCCCATGGGCATCCTACCTGCTGGTTCATGAAGAATGTTCAAAGATATAAACGTGTTCTCAGCTGAATGTGAAACGAAATAAGCAGGAAATATAACTATACGGTATGATCTCAACTATACCAGAACGTATGGGTGTATATGCGGGTGTGCGTTGTGGGGGTGTTTATATATACATATAAAAATAAAGAATGATGTTAAGGAAATACACCAAAATGTTAATAGAGGAAGTTGGCTTCTGGGTTTCAATTCTTTCTTTTATACTTTTCAATATGTTTCCATTTTTTTTATAATCAGTATACTTTATTTTTATGATCAGAAAAAATTACTCAATAAAAGTTACATCTATTTGCAAGGCTGTGTTAACCATACCAGATCATCAAGTATTAATGTCATCTCCCCGTCGTGGAATTGTTATAGTCCACAATTGCATTGCTACTAAACTTTTCATTTGCTCATGCGTATCCCCTGTCTGCGTTTCCCCTGAGGTCTCATCCGCCCAGCATCACCCACAGTACTTGGCTCGATGCCCTTACCCAGGAGCTCTCGAGACACATGTCACGAATCAAAATGTATACGTGGCCGTGCAGAAACTTCTGTTAGCTTCCATGACTGGTCTCGTTGCTTAAGAGCCGCCATGATGCAGGTGGAGAGAGAGGAAGTCTTACAATTGTCCCTTAAAGAGAATGCTGTCTCTTCCAGTTTAAAATGGTCTGTTGGGACGTAAGGTGCAAATACGCTTGTGAGGGTCCCACTCTTCTTGGGGACTCTTTCTTCCCTACTAATAAGGCCCCTGAAGTCTTTACTACCCAAGATGGCTTCTGGGTGCCAGGGAGACAAGGGATCAGACCCCTCTGGTTTCTCTGCCATCCTCTTGCCACAAGGTCCTGCCTTCCTCACCTGTCCTGCTAAGGTCTCCACGGCTCGTGGAGGTACTGTCCAGCAAAGTCTTTTCTCTCAGCAAAGGTGAGGTGTGGGACTGTCTTCTAGGAGCCAGGGTCCCTCTGTGTGATGCCTAGGTCCCTACTCCAGCTTTCGCTAAGGTGCTCTGGATCCACTCACACTGGCTGCACCACCCCTCTGCGGCTAGTCCCTTCCTTCAGGCCTCTGCTTGTGAAGCTTTTGAGTTGACTTCTCTTTCCCACTGGAGCCTTGGTGGCTCCCAGGTGGCCAGCATTGGTTAGGGCGGTGAATGGCAGAAACCCAGACCAGAGCAGAGGCAGATGGCATCACTTTGGTTCTGCACCTATGTGTGCACTCCTTTCCCCTGAGATTGATAGGCTGACCTCCCGCTCTGAATCAGTAGGCTGCCGCCCCATCTACCCCTCCTTCCCTTTCCTCTGAAGCATGTCCTGACCTAGTCTCCAAAGTAGATAGACTCAGTCACAAACATCAAGAGCCCACGCTGGGGTCAGGAAACAAGGTGGTGGGGAGCTTACCCCTGGAGTCATGGATGGCTGAATGTGCACGTCTGGAAAGAGTGGGTATCCACCTTGCCCCCTTCCTATGAAAGAGACCCTCTCTTCTGGGTAGTCTGCTCTTGGAGCCTTACGCTTACAACTCTGGTCCTAGTCGATGGTGAGCTTCCTGAGGGCAGGACCGATTATAGGCATCTCTGTATTCTGACCACTCAACACTCTGCCTGGCATCTGGAAAGTTCTCAGTAAGTGTTGCCTGAGAAAACAAGTCAACACTCTCCGTAAACCGATTCCTATATCAAATTCCACTCTTCCTCGGTGAAACACTTCCCCAGAAGGTTTTCCTGGGTGAAGAAGCTGTAGGCTGTTTGTAGCACGTTTGAAGAAAAGGGACATTCGAATCAAATCCACATTTCCTTCCTTGGGCTACAACACGAGCTAGCCTTAGCAAGATGAAAACTCACAGAGATAAAGAAGATCCCGAAAATCTCCCATTCAGGCAGACAAAGGGGGAACCTGGCAGACTGATTATCTTTGGAGCCAGAACAGGGTCAGGGTGGGTGGGATGGATGGGATCCATGTCAAATTAAGAATGACCTTTTTGGAAGCACCTGGGTGGCTCAGTCGGTTAAGAATGACCTTTTTGGGGCACCTGGGTGGTTCAGTTGGTTAAGCATTGGCTCAGGTCATGATCTCACCGTTCGTGAGTTCGAGCCCTGCATCAGGTCCTGTGCTGACGGCTCAGAGTCTGGAGCCTGCTTTGGATTCTGTGTGTGTGTGTGTGTGTGTGTGTGTGTGTGTGTGTGTGTGTGTGTCTGCCCCTCCCCAGCTCGTGCTCGCTCGCTCGCTCTCTCTCAAAAATAAACACTAAAAAAAAAAAAAAAAAGAATGACCTTTTTAATCAGTATATCTAAGAGAAGAGAGGTATTCCAGAGAATTTTATAGCTGTCTCGAATATTTGAAGGGGCCACAGTACAGAAAACAGAGCACGTTCCTTTAAAGGTATAGCTGCAATCTGGGTGAACCTTAGGCAAGTGGGTTTACTTGTGAGGGGGTTTTAGTACTTAGAGCTGCTTACAGGTGGAGCAGGCAAGGCGTGCGGTGGTGCACTCCTGTCACAGGCAGGGCTGACACAAAGACTGAGCAACCTTCTCCAGGAGCAGCGAAGGTCGGGAGGCTCCTTCCGGCAGCCACAGAAGCCGTGGGGGGACAAGGAGGTGTTCCCCGGTTTCCTCTGTGTTCCTCAGAATCCACTCACAGGGAGACCTCAGGAGGGGAGGGAAGAAAGGACCCCAAGAAAGTGGGATCCCCAGCCCCCTGCACACCTGAGAGCTCCGTGAGGAGTCATCATGGCATCACTGACCGTTTCAAGAATGATTTTCCGTGTGCCCAACAGAAAAGTTCAGCCTTGCTCTCCCCGTTACACAGAACAGAAGACTGAGGCTGGGGAATGGGCAGGATGGTAACTGTTGCCACGTTCTGAGCGCTTACCAAGCCCTGGGCTGGGTGTTGTACGAGGAAGCTGGGGTTCACGCCGGTGGATGGATGAGGAAAACTCATGCCCAGGGACATTAAGTGACTCTCCTACCCCACAATGGAACAACTAGAAAGAACCCAAGCCAGGGTCCAAATCCGTGTCTGTCTGGCTTCGGCACAGCAGCACATCCCCTGGAACAGGAAGTTCTCATCCAGACAGCTTGAACTAGGGCCCGAAACCCCACCTTGACCCCCTCATCTCTCCCCAGCACCCCAGACATCTCTGCCACTTGTCCAATCACCCCATCCTCAGACACCTCCCTCCTCCGCCCTTGCGGGCTACCCTGACCTACCAGAGAAATCTCATCCAACAAAGACAGACTCCATGTGCCCAGGACTAAAAGAAGCCAGGTGGTGGAGTAAATGAAAGTTGGCTGAGAGCCCCCGTTTAAGTGCTGTTCCATTCTGCCTTGTCTTTGCATTCTGGGCTGGGCTGCATTTACTGTGACTCTGCATGGTGAGAGGGCTCTGTGCCGTCTGCGGAGGGAGGCTCTCCGGGCTGGAAACGGAGGGTTGGTGCAAGGGTTGGCACGAGGATGTGGGAGGCCTGAGCTGAGCTCTGCGAGATGAAGGCGTGGGCAGCCCCATCTTTGCCAGCCCTGCGGGTGACCCCGGGAAGTATTTGTCAGACTGCCCCCACCATGGGGTGGGGGTAGGGGTCCGGGCAAGGAGAAGGAGAAGGGCCTTGAGGACTTCAAGCCTGGGAGGATTGGAGGGAGGCAGAGGAGAAGGAGGAGGACGCTCTCCAGCTGCCGTGGGCTCCATCTACAAGAGCCCCTCCGATCGGGTCCCTCCCCAGGCCCACAGCCAACAGACAGCCTGTGCCACAGGCCAGGTGATAACGGTCCCCAGAGCACCTGTCTCATGTCTCCGTGGCAGGGAGCCCTGGATCCCAGACAGGCCTTGTTGCCAGGGAGGCACAGGCAGGCAGACTGGCATGGGAGCGATCTCCTTCCGTTTCCATCTCTGGCCCCTCCGTCCGGGCTCCTGGGACCATCGAGCTACTTGGCTTTTCCACCTCGTCTTCCACGGGAGCCCTCGGAGAGGAGCGAGTACTAGAAGGAAAGGGGGTGGAGAGCAGGACTCAATGAGGAAAATGATGTCTGCGGCCGGGCTTGGCCTACCCCACTGGAGCATGAATAAATAAACACCTGCAATAATGAGCCAGCCGCCATGCCACACCGCTTCACCAGCCAAGAGAGAATGCCTTCAAAAGAACGGAGCCTGGTGTGGGTTCATTATTCATGAGCGGAGCCCTCCAAGGTGGGGCCTCTGTTGTTTGGTGTGATTTAACATGGGCCTTGGGGGTAGGAGGCGGTCCTGGGAGGAAGGGAGGGAGATCTCTGCGCAGCAGCCAAAGCCGGTAAGAGGCCAAGTTCCCAGGATTCATCTCAGAAACATGGCGGCAGCTTGTCCTCACCGGGACACTGGTCTGTGTGCCACGGCCGTACTGGGCCACTTCCTGTCAATGGCACCTCTCCATCCCCTGGTAGTACGTGAAATGGATTTAGGCCACCAGACTATTCGATTCGCTGTCACGTGTGGGGCACGTGCCACAGGCCAGACACCGTGCAAGCGCGCGAGGGCTTCTCAAGGTGGCTGAGAGGCTCACATAACCTGCGAGGAGCCTGTGTGGTAGTAATACCTGGGCAGGGACGGCAGCCTGCTTAGGAGGAAGCCCTGGGCTCTGGGTCAGACAAGGCTGGGTTGGAATTCTGTCCCCGCCGGGGCCCAGCCCACGGGGCCCTGGCCACGGCACCTGCCCATCTGAGCTTCCTCCGGATTAAATGGGGATAATACTGGAATATGTCATTTTGGAAATGTTGTTCTGAGGATTATGAATAAGGCATTTGGCACAGTTCCTGGCACGCTGTAGATGTTCAGTAAATTAGGGCTTCTGCCTAAAGTGATATTGGACGACGGTACGACCCTCCTACAAATATCTGTCTTCAAGATCATTCAGGAAATCGCCTATGCTTTTTCCGTTTCTGTCCAGATTGCTCGACACTCCTGAGTTCCTCTTACGCTAGCCCTCCTGACCTCCAAATGACTGCACCGTGGCACCTTGCTGGACGAGACGAGTTGGTCTCCCGCTCTGAATTTAAAATTTTTTCCTTCAGAACGAATACGGGGGCATCGCCCTGTGGTGTTAGCCTTATGCTTTAGGAAATAACAAAATTAAATGGTCAACATCTAGTGAGGGCTCACCGTGTCTCAGGCCTCGGATCCATTGTGTCAGGTAATCTTCGCAGCAAGCTTTGACCTAGGTAGTTCTCTGTCACCATTTTACGGATGAAGACACCGAGGCCTGATGGGGTTAAGCTCCCCACGGCCGGTCAGCAAGTGACGCGGCGAATACTCAAATGTGCCCGACCCCAGAGCTCTCGGCCACCACGCTATTGACATGTGGATTTCCTTCCGCTTGGAAGCCGTGTGCAGTAACACCTGATTCAGGATAGAGGCGCCACAAAGGGGCAACGTTAGGACCGAGCGTAGCAGCGAGCCGCAGGTGAGGGTTGCAGCCCGTGAGGATTTCCAGGCCGGGCGCTGGAAGGCTCTGCCAGGTCAGTGGACTCTGCCTGCCCTTTCCCATCAGGGACCTTGCGCTGCTTTGCCCGGGTGGTAGCTGTGCGCAGGGTCTTGCCTTCCTAACCGGACCGTGATGTACTCAAGGGCAGGGGCAGGCAACCAGTCAGCTAGTACTCGTTGAGCTCCAGCCGTGCGCCTTGCCTCGGGCTGAGCGCCACAGAGTCTAAAGAGAGGCCCTTTCCCCTTCAGGAGTCACAGGCACGGGGAGAACAGTGACCCGCCCGGACAGCCAGCCACACCAGGCCACCTGTGCCCAGGGCCTGATGTGGAGCAGGTGGAGTTCTCTTGCCAGGCACCAGCTAAAAGTCCGCCCATCTTAGGGGCACAAAGTAGAGGCTTGTACCCGCCTGCCAAGTGGAAGTTCCTCTTTGTCGAGATCAACAACAGGCAGCACTTCCGGGCACAGCCAGGTAGAGTTGCTGCTTTGGAGGCGGCAACAGAGGCACAAAATGCAAAATGACTTCTTGATCCATCTGTGCCTTTGAACGAGAAACAGACCTGGGCTTTGTGGGTATGTTGCCTCAACACAGCCGCCGAGAATGTCGTGAGACCGAAAGGCGGTCCTACCAGCTCCTGCTCAGGGATTGAACACAGGGCCTTGCTGTCCCGGAAAGCCTATCTCTGGATAGACGCCACTCAGCTGGGCTGGTTTGGACCCCCGGGTGTTCAGGTCTCTCCATCCCAGGAACCAGTGAGTCAGAGCTGGTCCTGGGGGGAAAATCGGAGCAAGGCTGGGCTTCCCAACCCAGATTGTCTTGCCCTGCATTTTCCCTCCTAGTAAGACCTGCTCCCACCCATTCAAGGGCGTGATACTCTCCTGTGTCTGTCTTTTCCTTTCAAATCAATGCTTATCCTCGGAAAAGGCTATAGAAATTTATTCTTACTAAGAAGTAAATAACTGAACACATTTTATAGTGTTCCCTCTCTCAGGGATGTTAGCATTTAAACCAGGATCAAAGGTTTAAGCAAAAGGAATAAAACATAAATAGTGGAATTTCAGGTCATAGTGGATGCTGAATAGTGTTTTGGATGGTGTGGTGCTTCTGGATCTTTCATAGTGGTACCACCTGCTCTAAATGTAGGCTGGTCCTGACTTTAGGAGGGGAGGTCTCAGCTGGACGCTCTATTGACCTCGAAAGGTTAAAGTAAATCTCCTGATGAAGAGTTCCAGCACCCCACCCCACCCCCTTTGTCCTGGGGCTAAGTCCCCTGAACCCTGGTTTCCTGATAGGCTGGGAAAGGTTGATGATCCAGGGTCAGGAATCAGTGTGAGATCCTGTGCCTTTGGTGTTTTTTTATCTCTGTGTCTGAGACCAGAAATGCTGGACCAGCATTCCCTGCCATCATAGCATTTGGATCTTACGGTGGTTTATTTCGAGCTGGGGGTATGAGAAGGACGGAGGGAGAAGCAGTGGGTGCAGGGTGGGGGCAGGGAACAGCTGGCCTGCCTTTGAGGGAGCAGCTGCTATGGAGCCTGCTCTGTGGGTATACAGCAAAAGGGTGGCTTTTCCTAGTTTTCAAGGGATCATCCCATTTAAAATTCCAGCTGAGGAGGTGAGAACTACCCTCAGATGATTCCTGTCCTGCTTCCAATCCTCCTGCAGTGTCCTGCAGAGACCCTCCCCAGTGCCCAAGCACAACTGGGTCCGTGGGGTCCTGTCAGCTTGTCCCATGCCGCCGCCTCCTCCCGCTGTAGCCTCTGGGCCTCCTGCAGAAGCCAGCTCGGGCAAGAGAAAAGGTTCCGGGCCCTTCATCAATCACCTTCTCCCTGCCTGGCAGTGCCCAGGGGAGGGAAGCCGCCATACAGCCGCATGGCACGGTTACCAGCAATGCCAGGAGATAATGACAGGTTGAGTGTTTTCTGCCTGGTGAGGAGTTGCATGCAAATGACTCAGCTCTGAATAGGCTTAATTGTCAATGCCTGATGTGGTGGCTCAGACCATCCCCCCTCCCTCCTCTGGTGGGGAGAAAAGGGAGTAGGGAGTGAAGGGGATCCTGTGGTGTGGGGAGGGATAGGCTCAGAATGGCCAGCGGGACCCAGAGCCCAAGGGAGAGGGAAGCTGGCATTTCCCTTCCACAGGGCCGGGCCTGCTAGTGCACAGCTGTGAGCAGAGAGTGGGGATTTACTCCCCGACATGATCCAGAGTGAGATGTGACTCTACAACCGTAAATCCCTTTACGCATCGCAGCTCAGCCGAGAGAGGCTGTCACGTGCCTGCAAGATGTTCCCGCTCGGCCAGCCAGGCCCAGGCCCAGGAGGAGAAAGGAGGGGCTGCAAAAGACAAGGCAGTGAGTGCCCTCCCTCTGTGGTGCATGAAGCGCTGCCCCAACTTACCCCCCAGGAACTCCCACGTGGGTGCTGGCAAAGCCAGACAGAGACCAGGCAACGAAAATTCAAGGGTGGTCGGTGGTAGGGAAGGCCAACACTTACGGAATGCTTCCTTCGTTTCAGGCCTTTTGGAAATCAATGCTTATTCTCAGAGTAAACTCATCCACTCCTCACCCTATCTCTGTAATGTAGGTTCTGTGAGTATTGCCCACTATGTTTGCAGAGAAGGAAGATAAGGCATAGAGAAGTTAAGTAACCTTGTTCCAGATCACACACTTAGGCAGAGCTGAGATTCAGACGCAGAACTTGGCCCTTCACTTTGTATCCTGCCATTCCCTTCCCGAGGGCAATGAGCCACTCACCCTGTGCTCTCCTGGAGTCAGGGCAACAAACAGCTGAGTCCTCGATGCTAAGCTGGGCTTTAGTGTCTGTCTGTGAGTGACCACCACTGTTGGTCTAATGTTTGTACATCTGTGTGTATTGTATGCGTATCTTCTGACCCAGCTGGGAATCCTTTGACCCAACAAAGGCCGGGGTCCTGCAGCCCTTACTGGGTTGAATACTGGATTGGAGTCTATTTGGATGAAAGCACAGAGTGGTGCCAGACAACTTTTGTAGGAAGAGGAAAACACCATGTTCACAGAGACCACCTTTTTCACCCATTTTATACCTGGGGGTTCCGTGTGGGATGTCATTGGGAGAAAGGCATCCATACTCCAAAGAAAATGATCCAATACTGGAAGATTCCTAAGGGCTCCTTCCATAGTTCCATGAATCTAGATAATAAGGAGCCACTGAAGACTTTTGGGGGAAACGGTTTGGAAATCCTCTTCCAGCCACTGGTATCCCAGGGTATGGGAGTAAGGACTATAATTAAACTTGGACTTCCAGTGGCTTCGGGCTGGATAATGAAGGGGAAGCAACTGCACGTTCCCAGTAGCAACCAAAATATAGGGATGGATCCAATATCACCTTGTCATGCTAGGGTCTGGGACAAAAAAGAAGGAGGTATACACCTGTGAGGTTCTAAGAAAAGGTTCCTGGTTTTGCAGCAACCACCCAGGAGTTACCCCAAGCTGGAGCAAAATGTGTCATGTTAATTGGTCAGAAATTCTCTAATTACTGAAAGGAAATTGGTGCTGAGATCTGTATTACTATAATAACTATAATTCTACCACATTAGTGTTATTAAATGTCACTGAGTGATTGCTTTCCAGGTGTTTAAATTCTTAATGCATTTATTCTTTCAAAACTTTGGGCACCAACATCAAAAAAAGAAACCCAGCCCCAAATGAGACAGTCAGAAGGCCCTCTCAGAGATCTTACTCAGTTTAAACCCAAGCAATTTAGCCCTGGTTTTGAAATCACAACAAACGTACTTGGGGTTTGTAGAACTGCATCCCCAGGATGCTATGATGAAAGTTGACCCATTGCCACACAAAGTGCCTCCCTGCTCATGTTCCCCCCTTTTCAATAGCTCACCCCCACCCCAAACTCTGAAATTATATAGACAAGGGCAAAGAAAGGTTTGGAGTTTATATTTGATGGGCCTGAATTTCTCCATAGAGTCAATAACTCCCAAGGTGGGGAATAAGTATACTGAAGCCCAAACCTGTTTCAGCCTAGGGTCCTGTGCTGCACTTTGGAAAGCTATCATCCCGTAAATCACCCTAGACACCCCAGATGATATAGCAGGATATATCTGGGATATAAGCAAACCTGAGTTCTGATTTTTCCTCTACTCTTCAGTCTTGGGCAAGTTGCTGAACTAATTCTTACCCTTAAGTTAAATGGGGTAATCAGTTTCACCCATAGGATATGGGAAAACGTTAAGGTTCTATGGAAACTACCATCATTTTTATTGTTGCCGTGTCAAAATGCATTATACCAAAGGTAATCCCCTTGGAAAATCTCAGGAAATAACCAGAATAGATACATCTGTTAGGCTGGCATTTCAGGTCTCTTAAGCTTTTACAGTGGGAGAGAGGAGAGTTGGACAGAATGTCTGAAAGTGTCGTATTTTGCTTTTTCTCATCCACCCTGTCGGGGGAAATGTTAAACAACTAAATGACCAATGAATGTTTTACTTCTTCACTCTATGTATGTTTTTGGATTCTCCCTGCCCAGGGCTTGACCTAAGTTTATGGATAGGACTAGACATAGCACGCCTTATATGCTCAATATGCCTAGACTCACCGTATCTCTGGTTGATTTTGTTTTCTTTTTAGTGATGATATTTGCAAAGATGCAAAAAAGAAAGAGGGCTTATGGATGATGATTCTAGGATTAACAATTTTCTTTTCAAGTTAAAGAAGAAACGTTTAAGTTGCAAAAAGAGGTCAGGAGAAGGCAGCACCCAAGTGAAAAATTAACAGTAATCGATAGCAGCTCCTTCTCCCGGGCTGACAGAGGCCTTGGCCTTGAACTCCGGTTGGGTCTTAACTGCTCACTGTCCTGCCCTAGCACACCTTCCTTCCAGATGCCTTCTTTACAGAGCAG
Organism: Panthera leo; assembly: GCF_018350215.1. Taxonomy (NCBI): domain Eukaryota; kingdom Metazoa; phylum Chordata; class Mammalia; order Carnivora; family Felidae; genus Panthera; species Panthera leo. The sequence continues at coordinate 15,391,723 of NC_056688.1, read as the reverse complement.
TCTTTTTGTCTAGCAAGGGGGCGGAGGCCCTTCTGGCGCTGTCCCAGGTCCTGAAATGCCACGGGTTCCTGTCTTCGTGATTAAACTGGCTCTGGAGCGTTCCCCTCCAGTCAGCTGTTGTGTGGAAGCTGATTTCCATATAATAACATTTTGTTATTTGTAATAAATCATAGCCACAGTAAGGTGACTGGGTTATGTCATTATTTGCAAACCTACAGAATGTAATTATAATATGTCTGAAAACCTCCATGCAGAACAGTGCAGTTCCAGCCACAGCACCGTCCAATAATAATAAAAATTTATATTGTGCTTTATGTGACCGCTCATCACTGTAACCGCTCTATGCCAAGGGAAAAGAAAGCCCACACCAGTGACAAATTCATGGACGTGGAAACCTTGTAAATGCCAAACTAGGTGATCCCGAAGCTAGCTACTGGGTTTCCTCCTTTCTTTTTCTATGAACCTTTTATTGTAACAGACTGGATGTCCAGGTTTGCCTCTGCGTTCAGAATTATAAGCTCTTTTTGGAGTTTCCATTTTATACATCGAATACACGTGTGTCAGCCTTGGCTAGTCTTGGTTCATAGGGATTAACTTTTTGAACAATATACCCGTGTGTGCTCTCTTTTGCATCTTTCTCCCCACATCTCTATCTCCCACCTCCCCTGCCTCATCATTATTTTTCTAGAATGCATGGTTCCACAGTGCTTTTTGTGAGCACTGTGAAGCAGCTTCCATAGGCAGTAATCCTATGCAGTATTCATCCTGCATCTGTTTTCTCTCATGTTGAGTTTCACTCAAGCATAGAAATATATTATTACAATTAGACGTGGGGTTCCAGTTGTCTCTCCTTCCCAACCTTCTACTGCTCTATGCCCTTGGCATGCCCAGCTGGGATTTTTTCCTGATAGGAATGGCAGATTCTGATTAGAAGATGCTCTGAACTTCCAGGGAGGTTGGTTTCCTGGTAAGAAACCCATTAAAAGTAGAGCTTCTTGGTTCAAAAGCTCTGGACTTAGGACTAGAATTCTCCACCATCCCATGCCTGAGATCTTGTATAACTCTGGGAGGAAATTCCCCCACTTGAGCCACAGTGGTCTCACTTTTATTGCATGCATGGTGGTGGCAGCTCTCTCAGATAATTTTGCTTAGGGCTGTGAAATTTGCCTTCAAACCTGAGATTGAATTCAATCCACTGCTTTCAGCCAGAGCGATAGCCTTGTGTGTATATCTCTTTCCCAGGTATGTTTGCAGTTATTGATGCTGAGTGTGGTCATTTATCATGGACAATACAGAACAAAAAAGAATTTATTAATAAATTTCCTGCTCCCATATGATTTTGTCTTGGAGCTTAAGACATGACATTTTGTTCCTTAGCCACTTTTTCCTATGTATTTCCACAGCTGCTATCCTTTTTATCCTTTTACTTTGGGAGGGTTGTTGAGAAAGGTGGTCTTATGTTGGTTGTGATGGAATTAGAACTTGGAAGGTGCTTTTGTTTCTGTACATGAAGTTCCCAAAAGCCCATCTCAGAGTGGCCCCCACAGGGGTGCAGAGGGGGAGGGGGAGGGGGAGGGGGATGGGACCGACATTGGCAAGCTCTTCCTGACTGTGAAGTAAGGTAGGGAAATGCATCATTAGGGAGAGAGGCCCATCTTCTGTCTTATGAGATTTTTGTGGAACTACTAAGCAGGGCCAACCCTAGCATCTTAGGGTTCTGGAAAACTTGGGAGGTCTATCACAGTCTATCCACACAGAGGAGTAGAGGAGAATAGTAGGTAGTCTTAAAGTGGTGCTTTCAAAGCTGACTTACTGATACAGAAGAAAGCTCTTATTATAATATAAGGTGGGGGGAAAAACCAACACAGAAAATATTGCAAATAAAGCCTGATCTCATGCCCCCCCCACAAAAAGACTGGAAAGAAATGCACCCACAAAGCATCTGAATATTAACTAATATCTCTTCTTGGTGGGATTGCCGCTGATTTATATTTTCTTATTTCTGCTTTTTAAAATTTTCCAAATTTCTTCCAATGAATATGTATCATGTTTTAATGAGAAAAAAAAGCAGATGTTTTAAAAGCTCTTCAGAGACAGTGGCTCCACTGACTTCCTTGATCCCTATTCTAATGACTCTTCCATCCGTCCCCCACCCTCACTATGAAGAAAGCCTTCCTCATTAAAGCTCCCCTATAGCCTTCCCTCACCCTCATTTCTTCAGAGAAGTGCCTTAAGGAAATATCAAAGGGTGTGTGTGTGTGTGTGTGTGTGTGTGTGTGTGTGTGTATCTGATTGTGTGAATGAAAGAGAAAGAGTAATCATTATATCAGGAAGGAGGAAACCCACCATAGAAATGCAAAACAGAACCTCCAAGAAAGGCAAGGGTGAACTAGAGAGGAGGCCCATCTTGACAAAGGTAACAATGGAGAATTAAAATCCCACCATAGAAACTGTCAGAGGGCAGGGGATTGACAGAACTGAATAATAGAGAGGGTCTATCCAGGGGGAAAAGGGGGCACACCCTTTGCCCTTCCCTTGCCCCCTTCTCTCCCTGGGCTCCAAACCTAGGGGACTAAAGACCTCTGAGGAGAGGAATGGGGATGCCACAAACCAGGAAGGGACCTGAGGAGTCTGGCCAGGGAGAGAGGAGCAAATAGCGAGTTAGAGGATCTGGCCCCACTACAGGAGATTGTCTAGCCCACTGGGGACATCTAGAGCACACATGTTAAGGCCGGAGCACAGCGCCCTATTTTGCAGAAGCTGATGCCCAGAGGAAGTCATGACTGTTCCTGGAGTCTTAGAACAAGAGACCCAAGCAGGTGTGCATGCCATGTTAGGAACACTGGCAAGTTGGAAGGGCTTCTCCGCCTGGGCGGTATCCCCATCCCTGTGGGTGTGTGAACACCTGGGGCATGTTTGATTGTTACAAATGACCACGGGGTGCTACTGGCATTGAGTGTGTGAAGATACCTAGACTCACAAAGAAAGTGCTGGCCCAAAATTCCAGTACCACCCTATGTTGAGAAACAGCAGGAAATTTACTCTGGAGTTGGAGTCAAAAGCAGGGACCAACATCCATGTATGTCTCTTGGAATTCCTTGAGATTTGCCTTTGCTCCCTTCTCTTTGCTTTGGCAAAACTGACAAAGGCTGATGTCTCGCTTCCCTGTATAACCACACCAGTTGGGACCTACCTCCCATTTTAAGAAGGCCCTTAGAAATAAAGCTGGTTTGGGGGTGCCTGATTTGGTGAAGCATCCAACTCTTGATTTCAGCTCAGGTCATGATCTCACCATTTGTGAGTTTGAGCCCCACATTGGACTCTGTGCTGACAGTGCAGAGCCTGCTTGGGATTCTCTCTCTCTTTCTATCTCTGACAAGAAAGGAAGGAAGGAAGGAAGGAAGGAAGGAAGGAAGGAAGGAAGGAAGGAAGGAAGGAAAAGGAAAGGAAGGGAAGGGGAGAGGAGAGGAGAGGAGAGGAGAGGAGAGGAGAGAAGAGAAGAGAAGAGAAGAGAAGAGAAGAGAAGAGAAGAGAAGAGAAGAGAAGAGAAGAGAAGAGAAGAGAAGGTGCCTGGGTGGCTCAGTCGGTTCAGCATCTGACTTTGGCTCAGGTCATGATCTCACGGTTCGTGAGTTCAAGCCCCGCATCTGGCTCTGTGCTGACAGCTCAGAGCCTGCCGCCTGCCTTGGATTCTATGTCTCCCTCTCTCTCTGCCCCTCCCCTGCTCGTGCTCTCTCTCTCTCAAAAATAAACAAACTTTAAAAAAAATTTTTTTTAAAAGAAAGCTGATTTAATACAATGGTTCAAAGACAATGGGAACCCCACATCCTGTGACAGGCAGAAACCAGGTTCCGCTGCTCTGTTTCTGGAGGACTCAAACCCATGCAGCCTTTGGTCTTCTAACAAATGACCTGGCATCTGGGACTGGGGGGTTGTCAGAAGCCTATACGGCAGCCCCGGGGTGGTTAGGGCCGGCTTCTCTCCGGCCTAATGCTCCCCTCTGCAGGGAGCATGGGACGACTTTCATCCTCGTGTTTCGTTTGTCAGACTCTAATTAAGGCACCCGCCCAGCAGCCCTGAGATGCTACCTAAGTGACCTGCGGCCCCCGGGTGAGGCCCACGAAGAGGCAGCTTCTCAGCTGCCAGGGGGAACCTACCTTTTTAGGCAAGAAGTGCAAGAGGTGGGGACGGGTGGAGAGGGTGGAAACAGAGCTGAGCTAAGGGGCAGAAGACGTCTGTTTTTCTCGGTAGCGAGGCCCGAGTTTGCTGACTGCGGAGCATTTCTCTGTGTAGACCGGTTTGATCAGATAACTGTCAAGGGCGAGACAGGCAAACAAGTGGCCTTTAGACCATTTATCAGCGGATCGAGAGGCCGGGCCATTTCCCGCTGCCACCTCTTTGCAGGGGCGGAGGCAGGGACGCCCCCTTGTTTCGTGACGCATAAGTACCCGGGACTGTGCTAACACTTGGGACCCTCATTCCCTCTAAGCTTCACAGTCCCCCTCCGAGGTGGCTGTTCTTAGCCCATTTGTGGGAGAGAACACCGAGGCCGGAGGCAGTCACTACACCAGGGAAACACTGCTGGAGTTCACGCCCAGGGCAGTGTGACGACAGAGCCCTTCCTCCTGAGCCCCGTCATGGCAGCAGTTTGCTGGGGCAGCTGGGAGCTCAGGCTCTGGAACCAGGCTGCCTGGATTCAAAGCCTGCTTCTACCCTTCGCTAGCTGAGTGACCTTGAGGCACAGAATCAGCCTTATGACGCCTCGGTTTTTGCATCTGAGAAATGAGGCTAATAATTATTCCCACCCCACAGGGTCATGGAAGGGACTGTGTTATTGAACACTCTCAAGCGCCTCGAACATCGCCAGGCATGTGGTGGAGACTCTGTGACTGTTAGCTATTGATATAATGCCTGCTGCCCGTTAGTGACCCTAGGGGTCTCCAGCCTTCAATAGGGAGAGCCCTTCAAAGTTAGACGTCCAGGGTGGATGGCGCTTTGTGGCCCTGTGCCAGGACACAGGGGAGACCCTAAAGATGGCAAAGACACAGACCCAGCCCTCAGGGAGCTTCTGGGGAACTGGAGGGCCCGCACGCACGCGTACGCACCCCATGCTTCAGACACCGAGTGAGGACAGCGTGAGCTCGAGGGGTATAAAGTGCCGAAGGGCTGCTGAGGCTCCACCCGAGCTGTGAGGCGTTCTTGGCCGGCACGGCGTCCGGGAGGAGGTGCACTCTGAGTTAGGGTACAGAGGGACTGCAGGATGACAGCCTGGAGTCTCTGATCAGGAGCCTTCAATACGGAGGGAGGCCCCGGTGAGGGCTTTGCGTGCGCCAGCAGGAGAGTTCTAGAGGAAGAAGGAATCTCTTGGAGCCGCCTCCCCGGGAGCTGCTCCTCCCTTTTTCCAGAACGTGCAGCGAACGGGGCTCCCCAAGCCTTCTGTGACACCAGTCTCTGAGGGAGAGAAGTCAGACGCTGGCCCCAGGTCCGCTAAAAGCCCGACAGAGAACAGAGGTAATTTATGAGGAGGACGCTGAAGCAATGCAGGCAGAGGAAGGGAGGCAGAGGGAGCGCAGCCCAGACACATAAATATCAAACACAGAAGCGTGGGTTCCTACCTCCCCACGTCCCGAGACATATAATATTACAGATCGCGGCTTGCACGGGCGCTCGCATATTCCTGCAGCTCTGATACAATACGGTAAATGCTTTGTGACAGTAGCTGAGTGGATTCTGTGTGCTGAACAGATGTCTTCCAGCAGACGAGGTTTCTGTGACTGTATCACATTGAGCTTTCATCAATTATACATCCCTCCTCATTACAGAAGCTGGCGCTCATGACGGCACGCAGCGGTTAAGTGAGAACCTGGCCAGGCTGAGAAGCCGAAGGCAAACTTTGAAGGTGCTCTTTGGGTGAGGGGGTGGCTGGAACCACCTCCTTTCCCCAAAGACCCCCGCCTCACCCCCCCCACCCTGCTACCGCCTTATAGGTCTCATACCCCCTTTCTTATGCTACCTGAGCTAGGGTGATTTTTTTTTTCCATTTAAAAAAAGGACTATTACAAACATTTCAAATTGGGATCAATAGTGAACTTCATGTACCCATCACTCGGATTCAACAACTGTTAAGATTTGTCCACGTTAGCTTCCTGTCTCCCTGTACTTCGTGCTGAAGTGTTTTAAATCTTTAACAGTTTATTGTTTAATTTTGTTTAATGTTTGTTTATTTTTGAGAGAGAGAGACAGGCAGATTGCCAGGGGCAGAGGGGCAGAGGGGCAGAGAGGGAGGGAGACACAGAATCCGAAACAGGCTTCAGGCTGTCAGCGCAGAGCCCGACATAGGGCTCGAACCCACAGACCATGAGATCATGACCTGAGCCAAAGTCGGACGCTTAACCGACTGAGCCACCCAGGCGCCCCTGATGTTTACCTATTTTTGAGAGAGAGACAGAGACAGTGGATGGGGGAGGGGCAGAGAGACAGGGAGACACAGAATCCAAAGCAGGCTCCAGGCTCTGAGCTGTCAGCACAGAGCCAGATGCGGGGCTTGAACTCCTGGACTGCGAGATCATGCCCTGAGCTGAAGTTGCACGCCCAACCGACCGAGCCACCCAGACGCCTCTGAACTGTTTTAAAGTGAATCCCAGCCTCTTGTAATTTCATGTGTATAAAACTCAGTAGGAATCTTTCAGAGAGGTAGGGCATCTCCCGTAGAACCATATCATCATTAATGCTACTTACAAAATCAGCAACGCTTCCCTGTCCTCAGCCAGTACAGGACTCTGTATTTGGGGGTCTTTGCGGCTTACATTCTCCTCCCTGCCACTGCCCTGAACCCCACTCTACAGGTAGAATAGCTATTGGAGCTTGCCCGGTGGTCTTTCTGCAGCAGCTCTGAAATTCGCCCGTCCCCAGACCCCAGCCAGAGCTCAGATAATATTCTGTCCTCAGCCTCCTCTTCGCGGGGACAGCAGGGCCATACTTCTGAAGAGGACCCTGTGCACACACCCTCCAGGCGGGACTTGTGTGGCAGGACAAGCAGACCCAGCAGGTATTGGGGGCGGGGTGGTGACAGGAACAACTTAGATGCATCAGGCTGCAGCTTTTGTGCGTAAGGCCTCACTTCCCAACATGTGGTACGCGTGCCCTTGTGGTGAAGCAGGCGATTCTAGGTGGCGCATAGACCGGCACTTAAAAGGAGAAGTTATGCACTTAATTTTTGTTTTAAAAAAGTCAGAACCAGCACATCAAGCCCATGGTTTCATGGACATGGTGATCGTCAGATGGGTTCGGCCAAAAAATGTCTGCTAATTTAAGGTCTGTTTTGAGAAGAACGTTACATAAATGATAATGCAGAGGCATGTGGAGAAGGCGGAAAAATTCCTAGGGGGACCCAAATCCCTGAAGTGTAGGAGCCCCAGTGTGGTGGAGGTCGGAGATTTGAACCAAGGTACTTTGAATTTCAGTCCTAGTTCTGCTAGTTACTAGTCAGTAACCTCGAGCGGATCACTCAGTATCTCCGGGCCTCACCCTTTCAACTGTATAATGAGACTATGCCTGTCTTTCTCAGGAATGTCTAGCTGGGTGTTTTCTTTCTTTTTTTTTTGAACGTTTATTTATTTTTGAGACAGAGAGGGACAGAGCATGAATGGGGGAGGGTCAGAGAGAGGGAGACACAGAATCTGAAACAGGCTCCGGGCTCTGAGCTGTCAGCACAGAGCCCGACGTGGGGCTCGAACTCATGAACCATGAGATCGTGACCTGAGCCGAAGTTGGACGCTTCACTGACTGAGCCACCCAGGCACCCCTAACTTGGTGTTTTCAAATGGGAAAACCTACAAAGGCAAATTTTAAGATACACCCAGAAGTCCCTAGTTTCGAGCTTCCTGTAGCTCCTGTCACCTACCCACTCCCTGGGGTTCCACGCAGCTCAGAACCTGGACCCAGCCACTCCAATCATCTCTGAGTGCTGCAGGTTGTTAAGCCTGGCCATTGTAATAAGCATCGATTATCATTATCAACATTATTATATTTACCTAAGATCCCTGGTGCATACGAAAATGCAGAGGGCCCTCGCACATCCTTTGCTTTACAAGAACGATTTGCCGTGTCTAAAAACCATTTCTAGAATTAATTTGCCTACTGCAAACAATTTATATTAATGAAAACACATTGAGTTGGGGGAAGGGAGGGCGGTTCTGCCTGCAGAATGTGTTTGCTTTGTTCACCTACAATAAAAAAGACTTTGAGTGCGTGTTTGTTTTGAATAAATGAATATCTGGGTGACAGGAGCAAGGGCTGCCCCGCGCCTCTGATGCAACTTGGTCTAGCGGTCCTCTCCGAGGCGGATCGCGGCATCGGCAGCAGGCAGGCTCTGGTCGCTTGCATTTTAATACGTAGCGATGCCTGTCATCTGCATCGCTGTATTCACAGGCCCCCTCTCGGGCTCGTATTTGATCATGGCGAAGAAAGACGCTGCCGCCCCCTTCCCCGCTCTCATCTGAGGCTTGGAATAGGCCAAAGCGGGGCGCCTCTGAGCCCCAACCCCAGTTCTCCCTGCAGGAGCCTCCCCCAACCATGCCTTGTGCTTCTTTACAGCGGCTACTCTCCCCCTGCATGTGCTTATTCTATTTATTTGGGTCGGTGAGGCTCATTTTCCTCTCTACAGATGGCAGCAGGGTCCCCTGATCCTGCCCTGATGCTCCCCGCTTGTCCGAGAGCGCGGGAGATGGGAGGCGAAAGAGGAAGAAAAAAGTAAGGAGGATCCAGCGAAGTGGGGTGGCTGTGAGGATGGGGACGGGAACCCCAAGCCCACCTCACCTGCCTGCTCCCCACCCTGGGCGCCGAGGTCAATGTGCGGACCTCAGCCTGGCCCACCCGCCTCACTGGATCCCCCTGTTCAAATTGCAAGCATCGCAAATGTTTAGCGCTCGACGGTCCCTTGATGATATTGTGCACCAGAGCCCCCTGCGGCAGCCCGGCCGAGGCTGTGGGGCGTGGAGCCTCCAGTTCTGCCTCGCTGGCATCCAGGGCGCCTGTGTGTCTGCAAAATAACCTACAAAACGCTTCCTGCCCCTCGACACATCTGCTCAGGGGCCCCTGGGAGAGGAGGGCTTTGTCGATGTGGCTTTGTTTGGGAGCCGTAGCCTGTGTTATCCCAGATTAATCTGCCCCTGCAGCTTGCACAGGCTACCTAAGGCCGGACGGGAAACCAGAAGTGACCAGACTGGGCCCTCTAATTAGCAAGGTGGCACGCAGGCCTCGGTGAGCGGACCCCTCGGTCCCGAAGGGAAAGGAAAGGCTGCGGCAGCTGCACGTCATGCCTTCCGAGAGGGGTCACAGACGAAGCCGGCAGAGAGGCAGTGCTGGTGGTGATATAGAGCCTGGACCCTGGTGCCAGCCTGCCGTAGTCTCCCCCTGGCCCTGCTCCCTACTAGCTCTGTGACCTTAGTGCCTCAGCCCCCCCGATCCCGAGCTGGGAGTAACTGCGAAGCCACCCAGAGTTGCCCTGGGATTCGGGGAATTCGGATCCCCGGCCTGCTCGGGATGGCGCCTGCCATACCGAAGGGCCGTGCCAGCGTCAGTGACATAAACGCGGGGAACCGTTTGTCCCCTAGCGGTGGTGGATCGTTTGTCCCCTAGCGGTGGTGACGTTTAGGAGGGTAGGGTCGTCACGTCCCAGCATGGCAGACTTGAAGATCCTAATCCCAGGCGGAGAAGGGCAGCGACTCCTTCGGGGCCACTGGGCTCTTTCGGGCGCAGGAAGGCGACCCGGCTCTCCCCGCTGCCGCCAAGGAGGGGGCTCCCTCTGCGTCTGACTCACTGTCAGGGCCGGTGGAAGGGACAAAGAAGAGGTGTGACCAGCACGAACGGCCCTAAATCCTGAAAACCGAGGGAGACTTTTTGTTTTTTTAAGTCGCCTTCCCTTCCCTTTTTTCCCCACTCCCAGAAGAGTCACTGCTCCGAATCAATCCTCTGCCCCTTCCGTTCATCATCTCTGCGATGGCTCTGCAAAGGCAGCTGGGGCTCCGGGCTGCAGAGAGGCATGGAGAATGTTGGTCTGACTCGGCTCTGACAGGCAGTTCCTCCACCTGGGGTCCCAGGACCCCTGAAGGGGACAGGAAGAGGGAGGGAGATGTCACGAGCACTCGCAGCCCGGACCAGAGGGACAGCACTCACTGGCATGCCCCAGACCTGCCGTGGGTCTGGGGAACAGAGCAGGCACTGGGAGGCACAGTCTGGGGCTGCAGGGGAGCAAGGTGGCCGGGGCAGCATGGTGGGGACATTGGGAGAAACACAGAGGGCAGTGTCAGGAGCCTGCCTGGCTGGAGCCCTGGCTCCACCAGTCTTCCGGCCGGTTGACCTCAGGCAAGTTACTGACCCTGTTTCACTGTCAATTCCTTCAACGCTTAAATAGCGATAACGCCAGTATCTACACCGCGGGTCTTTGTGAGGGAATTAAATGAGCTAGTGCTCCTGGCACATGTTCGCTGCCTGGCATGTCAGCTGTTTCGGTTATCCAGAAGAGTGAGGGTGGTGATGGCAGATCTTGACCTAAGAAGGCATCCCCGGGGACAACAGCAATGGGAGTGATCCCCGGCAAAAGTTGAGCGCCTCCCCCCTGGGCCTGCCACAGCGCGTGGCCACCCAGCCAAAGGATTTGTCCAGAGAAGAGCCAAGCTGGCTGTGTGTGCGCGTGTGTGCGCGTGTGTGTGTCTGTCCTAGAAGACGGGATCCGAGGGGGCTGTGGGAGACGGTGAGGCAGCAGCTCACCGAACCTCACCTTGTGATCGTCACCATCCTCTAAAACGGTCTGCTGGGCCTTGGCACTGGGCAGTCTCTCTCCCCCAAAGCTAGGGTGCCAGGTGCAGTAAATCACTAAAACGCTGGGAGCTGTGGGCCTGGGTGGGGGAAACCGTTCCTCCTTGGGCAGAGCACCCCACAGTGTGAGAGCGCTTTGTGTTGCTCTGCTCTCGGAAGGGCTGGGTCCCGAAGGCTCCTCCCTTGGAAATCCATCACGGAAGCGGCTCAGTTTCTCTGACCTGCCTTGCACGCTCCCAGCTCCTGTCTCTGGACTTGCTGGAGTGTTCCTGCTCTCTGCTCTGTCTCGCCTCCAATCTGGATCCGATCCCGCCCGCCCCATCGAATGGAAGGGATTGAACAGCCCAGCTGAGAGCAGAGAGAGCCAGGTCGAGGGCTCAGCCCTGCGGCCTCAGTCCAGCTGCCCCCCCCCCCTTCCTGGGCCTGGGCCCCTCCACTCCGAACTCAGCTGGGAGAGGGGGTGACTAACTTATTGCTAAGACCTTTTTCTGTTCCACCTTCCTATCAGCCAAAGTCTAGCTTAGCTATCCGGTGGGGCCCCAGCCTAATGTCTGCGAACCCTGGAAAGGGCTGCCGGTGCAAAAGGCAGGATTCCTTGGTGTCCCCACATAGCCACAGAGAACAAACCTCTGAAAGATTTTGTTCTTTCAAAACCTCCAAGATTTTGTTCTTTCTACTGGAGCTGGCCTCTGCCAAGAAAACATCCCTTTTGTCCTTTCTGTCTTATTGGTGCCGCTGCTGCCATTACCACGAGGGTCCCTCGAACTCTTGCCGTAGTGACATCAGATGAGGTCCGTCCCTCTTTGTTGGTGCTGTCTGACTGTGACATTCAGGAGTAGAGACGTGTCGTACAGCCTTCCGGTCACTGCTGGCTGGGGGCTGGGGTGGGGGGGGATGTCTGAAGAACAACTTTGACCAGGGAACGGTTCCGAATGGCACTTCGAATGGGCCTCCTGCTCCACCATCGCCAAGGAAACGCAGACTCGGGCTGCAAGTGGGAAAAGACGAGGCAGAAGGAAGAGGGCGGTGGGGGGGAGCCGCGTGGAAGGAGACAGGTCCAGCCCTCACCGGGCTGCTTTGCCAAGGCTCCTGGTTTCTAACCACCATTTCCCTGGGAAAGGCCTGTGCATGTGCTCAGTTGTTCTCCAAACCCTGCCGAGGGGGGCATCCTGGTCCCTAGCGAACGTAACTGCTGCTCAGAGAGGGCAGAGCTTGGTTGATGTTGCACAGCTAGAAAGAACGGAGCCAGGATTCCGGCATCCGTGTCCACACATTTTCCAGGATACTACACCGAGCTTCAGTTAGTTCGCCTGTAGAATAGTTCACCTGATTGCACGTTGCTTTGTAAACAGTAAAGGTAAACATACATGTGGGGAGAGGAGTGGATGATGGGGGCAGATGTGACAGCTGGGCAGAGTTGAGGCCACCCTGGCCGTCAGCCCCCTCCCCAACACCGTTTAAACCCCACCCCGTGCCTTAGGTGGGGGAATGGGCACTGGAGAGAGCAAGGTCAAATCCATCACTAGTATGGACTGTCTGATCTCCCCCAAAGGTCCCAGGCTTGGACTTTCATGTCTCGTGGCAAGCTTACATCTGCACAAACAGGGCAGTAAAATGCGCATTTGGAGCTTGGGCATGAGGTGTCTGGGAAGAGAATATCGGAGAAAGAAAGTGTCCTTGCTAGGACTGATTTTGGATCTGCAAAAGGAAGAGGCTGTCCCAGTTGGTTCTCAGGTCCCTACTCCTGGCATTCCAGTGATCTGGAAGTGGTCAGTCACCCAGGGGCGTTCATGCCTTTATCAGGGAGCATTTCCTGAGAGCCTCCCCTGCTCCAGGCATGAGCCCGAAGTTCAGGACATTCCATGAATCAGAGACCATCCTGCCCTCGGGGGGCACCTTCGGTGAAAGGCCCGTGGTATAAACACAAATGCTCTGAGAATGTGGAAAGGTGTGATTCATTCTGACAGGAAATTGGCCAAAAAGGTTTCGTGGGGGGTGGGGGGGGGAGTGACATTTCAAGCGAGCCCCCAAGGAATGAGCCGGTCCCCGGCCTGGGGACTCCATGTCTCTGAGCTCCCCAACAAAGGCTCTAGTTCTCCCACCTGCTGCCTCCTTCTGCAAGCGACAGCTCAGGGAAGATCAACAGTGGTTGCCGTCGCAAGTCGGCTGGTTGACCCCCAGAGCACTGAAAACATGCCCTGAGTACTGTTCTTATTTCTGCGCATGTACAGATGTATTTGCAGAGGCTGTAAAACCACCATTTCAAACAGCAGATAACCCCTCCCCGGTCATCTCCATTTGATCCGGAACATGCTTTTGGGGTAGAAAATACGAATTCCTAATTCCGTTCTGCTGAACATCGAAATGAAATGAGTCACATGGAAACACTGAATGACTGTGAAGTCAGGAAGCCCTGAATAATCCCGAGAGAGAATACTGGCAAGGATAATCTGGACCAAAATCATCAAAATGAGGCTGCCGCAAACACCCGGGCCGCCCATTACTCACTGGTAATATTTGCGATGGCCCTAAGTCATTTTGTAATAACAGGAGCTAATATTTTTTTGAAGACTTGCCACGTGCTAAGCACAGGTCCGGGTACTTTCCTCCTCCGACGACTCTGGGAGGTAGGTACTGCTGTGAAGCCATTTTACAGATGGGGAGACTGAGTAACCTGCCCCAAGCCTGTGCTCTTTGCCAGTGTGTTACACTCGGATATGCCACAACATCTCTGTTCACATCTAAAGAGCAACACTCCAAGTTCCTGAAACCGGCAAAAGCGACCGCACACAACACCGGCGATGACGTGCACGTCTGATGTCTCCTGACTCTGAACACAGAGCAAATCGTGGAACTGCCAGAAGCCGTCCGGGCCCCGAGAGCTTTGCTCTAAGGACTCTGAAACATCAGGAGAGCAGGGGTCTGTGTTGCTCTGAGCAGGTGACATTGATTCCACCTGGCATCCATGGGCGCCCTCTGGATCTGGGCAAACCTGGGCGAACTGTGAGGTTCCTTGATACAGCTCTGATCAGGAGTAAACTGGCTCGGCTTTGGGATTGGTTCTTCCTCCTGAACATCCCCATCTTGGGTCGAATCTGGCTCCTGACAGCCGGCAGGACTCTGACCTGGCAGGGTGGGCGTGGGGGTGTGCCGCAGGTGATGAATCACACCGAGGGTCCCCTGCCTGAGTTTCAGACGTGAAAAGGGATCTAGAACAAAGACAGTGTTCCTGCCCCTCGGGGTTAGAGCCCAAAGTTAGAGACAGGGGAGATGGGGCCAGATGAGTCAGTCATCTAAATGTAAGGGGACAGAAGCGGAAAAGAATTTAAATGTGTTTCTATTTTCTTAGTTCCCTGAGGATCCCTCAAGGTTGCATGGGGAGGTGGGGGAGGAGGGAGTGGGGAGTAGGAAAATCTCTACAAAACAGGCCTGGCCCTTGGCAATGAGGAGTTGCCCCCACCCCCCGCCCCCACAGGGTACCGGGGAGCTCCCCCACCCCCACCCCAAAATGTCAGAGCTTTGGCTGAAAGCACTGCACCTGTTACCATGCAAATTCCTGGAGATCAGCGATGTTAGAACATGTGGGTCTTTCACACCCCTGGCTGATGAGGTCCTCGATCATAGGGAGCGTGGGCTGGAAAGGGACTCTGAGACCTTTGGGCTCCACGCCCTCCCATGTTGTGATTGGAGATGTGCAGAGGGCACGCTGTGCCCCAGGTCTCCGGTCAGAGGGTGGTCTGGGCCCGTGCTGTCAGGCACTCCCGAGGGACCCCCAGGCTAAAGGGGGTGCAGGGAGGCAGACTCGTACATAGAAGGAGGGGACTGCAAGGCACGGCAGAGTAATGGTGCTCCAGATAGCCATCGAAGGGGCAAAGCTGCAGGCTGGGGTAATCAGAGTCACCCCAATGAGGTGGTGCGGCAGCTGAGCCTCGAAGGGGGGCAGGCAGGGGCCTCATGGGGGGCGAGGTGACGTCAGATCACAGAAGCTGACCGAGCAGGCGCCCACGGTGCATAGAGTCCCTTAGGTAAAGGAAGCCCAGGTGTGTTGGGCAGAGGGCTGCTGAGCTGGCAGCAGCGTTCTAGAAGATTTGCCTGCTCCCAGAGTACCCAGGAGGAACTGGAAGGGGATGGACCAGAGGCGAGGAGGCTCAGGTGTGAGGGGTCTGGTGATGGGGATGGAAGGGGCACTAGAAACAGGGAAGAAGAAATGAGGGGTGAGGATCCCAAGACTGTCCGGTCCCCCAAAGCAGTGTGGAGAGGGGAAAGGCTGTGGTTTCATGAATGAGCAAGTCACCTGGTCACTGGGTGACCTTGAGTAACTCACTTCATCTCTCTGGGCGTCAGTGCTCTCATCTGCAAAATGGGAACGACCATACTAATACCACCACCCCATACACACGCACAAAGCTGCTGTAAGAATAACATGGGATTATAGTACGACAGCTCTTTGGAAAGAATGGAGGGCTCAGTGTTTGGTCCATCTTCCCCCATAAAAATCAATATTGGAAATTCCATCCCCATACCCTCCCCCCCCCACCCCACCAACCACCCAGGCTCCTTCCCCTTCAACCTATTTACTTTAAAACACAAACGGAAAACACTTTCCAGCAACTAGGACAAACTGACCAGTCTGGTGGCAGCCAGAAGTCCGGGTCTGGGCTTTCCCAGGCCACCCCATGCTGCGGGAGCTGCCCTGGGGCTGAGGGATCAACATCCAGCGTAGACACAACCCGTTGGCCAGGGCACCGAGCTCAGCCAATCCCAGAGACAGAGGGTCCTGGAGTCGAGGCAGGGCCCCGTGGGGTTTTTCCTCTCCCTTATAGTACTCTCTTGGTTTAGCTCGGCAGGCCATCCAACCGTGAGCACCTCCCCCTCCCTCCCCACATGCTTGCCCAGGCGTCCTTAGGCATAACCATTTAATTTATTTATATTTATGAAACCTTCCAACTAGGTCAGTGCACTTTCATGCACATCTTAATAATTGTTGATATCGTGGGGGAAGAAGGGGGTCACGTGGGCTGCAGGAACCGACTCATCCCCCTCTCCTCCAGCGAGGTCATCGGGGACCCCGTGCAAGGAAAACTCTGTCGGGGTACTGATTGCTGAACCAATTTCTGCACCGCCTTCCCCAGCCCTGGCCCGCTCTTCTCCAAGGATACGGAGAATGGTTTTGTGGTTTCAGACCACATTGTACCCCCAGGTCCCCCTGGACTTGTAAGTGGATACAGAGCCCAAAATCAGCAAAGCAGCGGCTGAAATGAAATGAGACGCTGAGTCCAAGAGACACCAGGTGGTGATTCTCAAAGTCAATGGAGCCCAGCCTTTCTCTTCTGCGAAGTCCCGGATGCCCTCCTTGCCCCCTGGATTCATCCCTGTCTTCTCAAAATGCACTTGCTCTGACTCGATCCAGAAACCCACATCCCACGGTCCTGGAGGCTTGTGCCTCCGTGACCACCCTCAGAGCTGTAACGTAGGGGTCACTGGGTCATGTAGAAAAGGAAGTTCATTTTGAGGAGCTAGCCATGAGCCCAGGGGACAAGAAGGGCCCCTGGAAAAGGAAGTAGAATCAGGGCAAACAACCAACCAAATGTGCCCATATGGGTTTCTAGAAAAGCTATGCCCGATGGGCTTGTGGAGTGCCACGGTGATAAAATCCATGGCCTTTGAGATCAGAAATCCTGGCTCTGTGATTTACTGGCCGTACGACCTTAATCGAATTAACATTTGTAGGCCTCAGTCTCTTCATCCATAAAATGGGGATGATAATAATAGTGTATAAATTAGAGTTGTCCTGAGGACGAAAGGAGATAACGCGTGCACCGTAAGGCTCTTCGTGCACAGATTTCACACGCATCCATCTCAATGCATTATGCTCAGAGGCTTGTCCTAGGTGCAAGGAGCCCGTCTCGAAGGCTGTTTGCCGTATAATTCCACTTCTGTGACATTCCATAAAGGGCAAAACTCTAGGGACAGAAAACAGATCAGTGGTTCCCCGAAGCTGGGCGTGGGGAGAAGGTCTGATGACAAAGGGACGTGAAGGCATGTGGCAGGTGATGGAGCAGCTCTGTATCTTGACGACGGTGGCGGTTATAAGAGTCCTCGTGTATGTCACAACTTGCAGAACTAGGTAGAAGGGTGAGCCTTACTGAGGGCAAATTGGACCTCAGGAAACTGACCCCCCCCCCCCCCCAGAGAAAAAGACCGTGCATCGTGTCAAATCCTTAACGCACGGTGTTCACTAGATAACTACGCTTTCATGGTGAGTAGGTGATACGTGTCAGCCTGTATTACTCTCGCCATGGGGGGAGGGGGGCCCGCCTTCCCGCCTCCAAGTGCACGTGGGTGTGGCACATTCTTCAGAGGGGCCAAGGGCTGGGGCTGTCTGCAGTCCTTCTCAAAGAAGGCGGCTTTGCTCCGTGACCTGCCTTGGTCCTTTCCAGTCTGCGACATTTGTCGAAGATACTGCACCTTTTTGGCTCACCAAGTAGTTTTGCATAAGAATGACTGCAGGGTTTTGAGTCCTGGTTTGAATGCCCTGGCAGGCTGGCAGGCCTGGGCCCCAGCCTCAGAGCTTAATAGCCACTTTCCCAATGATTTCATTGTTCTGTAATCTGTATAATTTTAGGACCCTGTTCGGCACCTTCTCCATGCTCATGGTTCCCATTAATAATCATGATCAGCACTTACCTAGGTGCTTTTCATTTTCAAAGCCCATTAATTAACACTAATTAATCCACACAGCAGTGCTGGAAGGAAGGGGAGCTATCATTATCCCGGTGGCAAAAAAAAAAAAAAAAGGAAGAAGGCTCCAGGTGACTTGCCCGTGGCTGCAAAGCAGGGAGGGAGAAGAAAATCTAGGCAAAGGACCCTGGTACCCCAGATCCCAGCTCAAGGCCACAAGTATTCGCGATCGTTATAATGGTCAACGTTTACTGAGCAATTACTGTGTGCAAAGCACCTCGCAAAGAGCTTTCCATGCATTTCTCATTGAATCATCACCACAATCCTGTAAGGACCTGAAGCTGGGATGCATTCCTTTTTATGAATCAAGAAGTGGAGGCAAAGAGAGACGTAGGATCTGCCCAAGGTCACGCAGCCAATGCACTGTCCACACGTCACTCTGGCCTCGCTACCCCTAACCCTAACGCTCACCCTGACCACCTCTGCCCCTTAGAACTCAACTTGCGCCACGTTCCTCCAGCCGACGCCTGGTGGAAAAGCTGCTGATGGCTTTGCCTTGTTCCCCTCGCACAAGGAAGGAACCAACGTGGCTCCGGAGGCAGCACCAGCCCAGAAGGTAGAGAACAAAGTTGAGCCCTGGGACCGACACGGGAGCTGTAGGCATCATGACCCCCGAGCACATTTCCTCCCTATTCTCTGCCTCAGTTTCCTTCCTTAGCTCACAAAAAGACCATGCATTCGTTCTCACAAACATTGATGGACCTCAGCGCAACCCTGAGCTCCTGGGGACCCTTGAACATGAGTAAGGCATGTCCCTGTCTTCCCAGAATTCACTGTGTCCCCGAGAAGCAAAGCTTGGACGCCTGAGGCCTCCAGACAACTAAACCGCTATGGCACGCAGTGCACTACTTAACTGATTACCTTCCAAACCGCATTCTCGGGCTCCCCAAAATTTTTCCCTGGAATAACATAATTCATCATTAAATATTCCAAATGTGTTGTGTACCCCTAGACCTGGATGGAAGCTTACATCTATTCACTTATTCACAAATATGTGTTGGGTACCTACAGAGTGCTAAGCGGCTCTAGGCACTAGGAATACAGTGGTAAGCAAAACAAATGAAGTCTCTGACCTCGCGGATTTTACGATCTGCGGGAGAGGGTCCACAAACGAGAAAAACGGCACCAACTATTAAACATCAGACAGCGGTATGTGCTGGGCAGGGAACAGAAACCGCCAAAACCATAAGGGGGCGCTCCATTTCGACGGCGGGTCGGGTGGTCTGGGGCGGTGACATTTAGCGGAGGCCTAAGTGACAGGAAGGAGCCAGCTGGGTGATGGTCGGGGACAAAGCTTCCCAGCAGGGGGGCAGCCGGTGCAAAGGTCCAAGGTGGAAATGGTCTTGTACTCAAGCGGCCAGGGTGGCGTCCCAGGAAGAGAGCCGCAGAGATGGGGCCAGGCTATGTATGGAAGGCTTTAGGTCCCAGTAGGGAGTTTGGATTTTACGTTAAGTGTCCTGGCAAGCTATTGGAGGAGATGCGTGTTTTTTAAAAGCAACACTTTGGCTGCCTAGTAGATGGGTTGCAAAAGTGGAAGCAAAGGGAACAACCTGTGGTGAGCAGGTGGAGGGTGAGAAGCCTTAGACCGGGCCGTGGCAGTGCACGTGGAGAGATGGGGCTGGGGTGCATTTGGACATCAAGCCAACAAGACTTCTTTAAAAAAAAAATTTATTTATTTTTGAGAGAGAGAGACAGAGCACGAGAGAAGATGGGAGGAGATGGCAGAGAGAGAGGGAGACACAGAATCCAAAGCAGGCTCCAGCTCTGAGCTGTCAGCACAGAGCCCGACATGGGGCTCGGACTCACGAACCGTGAGATGGTGACCTGGGCCCAAGTCGGACACTCAACCGACTGAGCCACCCGGGTGCCCCAAGCCCACAAGACTTCTGATGATCAAGTGAGGGCGGAAAAGAAAAAGGAAGAATTGTGGATAACTCCTATAGTTTTGGATTAGCGTCGAGTATGGATTGGAGTCCTATGTGGAGACCGGGAAGATGAGAGAAACAGGTTGGAGGGCAAAGGTGGAACTCAGCTGTTTGGGGCACTGGAAGGACCATTAGACATCCAGGTGGAGGCGAACAGTAAGCATTTCTGGGGAAAAAAATCAGGGCTATAGATTCACACCTGGAAAGCCATTGGCATAGGGGTGGGTTTAAAGCCCCGGGAGTAGATGAAAAGCCCAGGGAGAGTCTCAACAGAGAAGGGGATTCCGGACCTCAGGGCACATCACACTGAGATGTGGAACAGAAGAATCAAGAAAGGGGGTTGAGACAGTGTGGCAGTGAGGGGATAGGGCCAGGATCTGAGAGCCACGAAGCTAGTCCAGCTCCTGGCCCAGAGACCAGAGAGACCGAAGACCCAGCGCTGACACCAGTACCAGGGGATCCTACGACTAGAGCACAGGCTCCCCGTTACCCGATGCAGTGCTTTGTTCATGACGCTGTGTTGCTGCCCCAGTTCGGGGCAGACAGGATTTGCCACACGGAAATGACTTACAGAGTAAATTTGACTCTGATTCAGGGATTCCGTTTTGCGATGAAGCTCGAGCCATGTGGAAAGCGTGGTACCTCCATGTAAGACGCCTAGAATGTTCAAATCAGTGGTAATTAGCCTCTGAAGGCCACCGTTGCTCTGACTCCAGCCCGGTTCTCGATTATCCGCCCTTGGATTATCCACTTGCACTGCTGAAAATGTTGACTGTGCCGCTGATTACTCCCTGACACTCGGCACACAGCCGGATCCTTCTCTCCAGCTGCCTTTGCACGCCCAGGAACTGAAAACTAAAAGGGTTCGGGGGGTAGCAGCACAAAAGAACTATCGCAAACGAAAAGACTTCACCGGTGCCGTCTGGGGCTGGGGAGGGGTGGAGGGGAGACTCCCGTTTCTCGAGGACGCCTCACGGGCCAGGCGCTGTGTTAGGAGCTTCCCGTATTGTATACTCTGCCCTCATACATACAATACCTTAGTTCTCTTATTCATTTGTATTGACTGAAGTAGACACTGGAAGCTGGGGGGCGGGTGCAGGAAACGTTGGCAGTCAACTGAGGGGGGCTGGGTAGAAGGCCAGCAGACAGATGTGAGGGGAGCCCGCTGTTGCAAAGTCATCTCCTCACCCGTGCAACGGGGAGGGGCGAGGCTGGGCCCACTGGATGAGCCAGGTCCGTCCTCATGCTCTGTGGTAGCCGCCCCCTCACATCTAGGAATGGTTGTTACCCCCTCCCCACGGACGGGAACCCCCTCACCACTCAGTATGGAGTCAGTCAAGCCAAGAGTGAAGTTCTGACCCCAGGCCAACTGGCCCTCCCAAGGCAGGCTCCTCAACATGGCCTGGTTTTAAGTGGGAGCAGGTGGGTTTGGGTGAGGTCACGGCTGTCTCAGCACCGAGGCCATCAGGGGGGGCCCGTGAGGATCAGTGCAGAGCCGGGGTTCTGATGGAGGACAGGAGCATCACTGGACAAATGGTGGTCTTTATCGAGCCCGAGTTTCAGCATGTCGGCCTCTGGGTGTCCCATCCGTGGGCCAGATCACCCGGGGGCCAGCCACCCTCTCTCTGATCTGCGGTGCAGGTGGGTGCCCCCCCCCCCAGCGGTGTGGGCACGCGCCATGTGGCATGCCCCCCCGCCGTGTGGGGAGGAGACCTCTTCTTGTTTCAGAGACCGTGATTCACAGCAGCTCATTGCAATGGGGGGGGGGTGCGGTGAGGGCAAGCTGTGGGTGCTTCTCGCACTGCGCCCGTCAACTCCGGCCATGCAGCAGGATCACCAGGAGAAGTGTGATAAAAGCAGGTGTCAGGACCTCCCCGCAACCTACAAAATCTGAACCTTCACGGTTGGACTCTAGGCTTCTGCACATTGGAGAGCGGTCCCAGGATGCATCAAAGGTGGGGAACCACTGATCTAAACTCGGCTCTCGGATCCCCTGCAAGACTTTCCTCTCCCAGCGCTTTTCTCAAAACCACATTGGCTCCTGACCCTGCAGTTTTAGGACATGGCCAGCTCGCTGGGAGCGAGGTCTCCCTTCCTGGGCCTGGGCCTCTTTCCATGGAGTCTGGTGGGTGCTGGTGCCCAGGGGCTTCTGCGGTTTGCCGTAGGCCCCGCAGCAGGCAGGGGGCAGAGCCCAGAGGGCCTGGTGCCCCGCTGCTCACCTAGTCCTGGACCCGAACCTGCCCTTGGGAGGTGGAGGAGAGCAGCTTCAGAGGCCTATGTACAACTAGCCTCAGAAGAGAGATGGCGACGGAGGTCCCATGCAGATAATACAGGTTCATATAGTTCATGTCCTGTGGCCTGAAGAGTCCACAGGTTGGGGGAAAGGCCAGTCCACAGCTGTCTGGCAGAGGCCTAAGAGCGGAGGGCAAGTAATTTGCAGAAAGGACAAGGGCCTCCAAGGCAGTGCAGACCATGAGAGCTCAGCTTCCGGATAATCACAGCAGGCAACCCCTCACATCTGTGCCCCTCACATCTTCTCCTCACAGTGGAGGAGACGAGGGGGGCTTTTAAGACCAGAGGAGACACCCTCAACACCAGACCTCTGTGGGACCAGCCAGAAACTCAGAATTCACTGTTCCTTCCCCCAGCTCCTAAATGAATGGGTTTTCTCTAAGGATGCAGTGCCCAGTTTTTCTCCTGCACCATTGGATCCTAAAACTGAGACCCAGGACCAGAAAGTGGCCCTCCAAGAGTGGTCCAGCAGCCAGGGTCAGAGGGTTGGCAGGCACCGTAACCTCCCTCCCAGCCCATCCGCCTCCTAAAATGCGGGGTTTGGTACTCCCTGGTTCTCAGCTCCAGAAAGCCACGGAATGTTAGCGCTGGAAGAACCCAGAAACAGGAAGGGAACGAACACCTGCCCACCTGAGAGCTGCTTTGGACCCGGCCCTTCACTGCAGGGAGGAAGAAACTTTGCCAGAACAGGGCTCGCATAAAGCTGGAGCTTGGAGACGGTCCTGGGATACAGCTTGACTCCTCCCGGGGCTCATGCCACCACTGCCCCGGGGACACCTAGGGTCACAGCTGTCCCGGAGGGACGAGGAGGACCCAGGACCCAGAGAGCTGTGGCCAAGGTAAAGACCCAAGGGCTCTGGCTTCCCAGCCTCTGCTCTGACACCAACCACAGCACCCTCACCCCAAAGGGCAGTCCCACCTGAAGGTCAGACTTGTAAAGGTCTGCCTTTGAAGGTCAGGCTTGTAGTAGCAACCGCCTGAAGAGGGAATTAGCTGATCCTGAGACCGCTAGAATGTTCGCCAATGCCTGCAGACAGGCATTTGCTCCAGCTGTACCTCCACTCTGCTGACCAAGTCCCTCACCGCCTTGGAGCCTGAGTGCCAGTGCTGACCAGAGCTGGAGCTGCCTTCGCTGCCTGTGCACCTGCACTCTCTCTCCTCTGACCTCGGTACTCACTCCCTCATTTCGGGCATGTTTAGTGGAGTCTGGCTGAACACCCTGCCACCTGTGTCTGCCCCATCTCCCCCACTATGCTGCATGCTTCCTGAGGGCAGGGGCCGTAAAAGATGCTTCTTTGCATCGTTTTCTTCTTGCCCCGCATGCACAGAACGCAGCTGAGCACATCTCGTGTGGGTGTGTGGGTGTGTGTGTGTGTGTGTGTGAGTTGGGGTGGGCCAGGCTGTGCTAACACACATCTTCAAAGGTATAATGGCTCAAACACAGTAGAAGTTTATGTCCAAGGCAATGGCCTTGTCGGTAGGTAACTCTTCAGGCAGTCGGGCTTTTCCCGTCTTTTCTCCTCCACCGCTAGAGCCTGGGGCGGGGTGGGGGGGGGGGGCGTGTGGAATAGAACCTGGGAATCCTCAGCTTCCAATAAGTCCCAAGACAGCACCCCGGGGGCTGGGAGGTGAGGTCTAGCTGTGTGCCCAGGAAGAGGGGGACGTGGGTGCTGCTGAATAATTACCAGTGCCACCACACCCGCGACAGGATGCTCGGCCTGAGTCACAAGGTTTGGGGCTGAACCAACCCACCAGGGGTGTCTCCCCTCTCTGGCCCTCAGTTTCTTTGTGAGTGAATGAGCCTTAAGCACCTGGCCTTCCCGCCCTCAGGGCGGTGATGAGGGCCAAAGTTGTAACAGCTCCTACAAGGATTTCATCCCCCCAAGTACTGGACAAGTGAGTACTTTCATACTATTCCCAACTATTGCTG
Source organism: Panthera leo (assembly GCF_018350215.1). Taxonomy (NCBI): domain Eukaryota; kingdom Metazoa; phylum Chordata; class Mammalia; order Carnivora; family Felidae; genus Panthera; species Panthera leo. Next base: position 15,368,017 of record NC_056688.1, on the reverse strand, counting down.
CCGCGGACAGGCCCTGCCTCCTGTGTGGCTCCTGGTCTCCAGCAGCCTCTGGCTCTTGAATGTTCCATCAAGTTCAAAAGACCCGCCACAGCAGAGGAAGGCCGGGGTAGCTGGCGGGCGCTGGGCCTTGTCCTTCAGCTGTGCTGGGGTTCCCAGAGGATACGATGGGCTGGCTGGGAGGAAGAGGGTGGCTACGTCCCCCTTCCCACGATCTCCTTGGGACTCTGTCCTTCTGCTCTTGCCTGAGGAGGTTTAAAGGAGAAGTTGGCGTTTAGGACTTAGCACCACCAGGGGATCCGAACGGGTTCTGCTTTACTGATGTAATGCCAGCGGGGTGGGCAGCAGGGGCCCAAGAGGAAAAAGGCTGTGGCATCACAGCTCACTCAGCTTACTGGGAGCTGAGTCTCGGCAGGACCCTGCTGTACCTCTGGGGTGGTGACTCAGGGCTCCCACCCTGGGGGATCAGCTGGGGCCGGCAGGGCACAGGGTTGAGGCTGCCCAGGGCCTGGGACTCTGGGGTCAGGGGAAGGTTCTGGATGGAATGGAAGATAGGCTCCTCTAACCTCCCTGCAGCCGCCAGGGGCTGACAGAGGTAGTCCAGCCTGAGCGGGGTCTTGCAAGATTCCTCCAGACCAGCGTCTGATTGACCAGCCCCGTGTCTGGACACTTAGACCCGTAAGTAAGGACGGGAGGCTCTGAAAACCTGGCTGTGGGCACAAGCTAGCAGAGGGCATATGGACAGGCCACTCTGGGCACAATCTGCCGACAGTAGGGGATCAGGTTTGGAATGTTCGGATCAGCTCCGACTGCTTCAGGACCCGCATGAGCTTTGAGGGCTGACCCGTGCCACTCGGGAATAGCAGCCTGAACTTGAGCCGGCCCTTAACCTCACGTTGCCCATTTGGGAAAGGGATGCTAGAACAATAGCTCTCTCACAGGCCGGGTAACAACGTGCAGGAAAGCGCTGGGCTTCCCGGGCTGACACCTGGGATCGCTATGGTTACCACTGTGACCTTGAAGGCTGAAAGGGACCACTGTGTGAAGGTTACTTTTCTCTTCCCTCTGTCCGCGGGGCAGACCACACGCTCTGAGGGGCCAGGGACTCTCAGGCCTTCTGGCCTGTGCTTGAACTAGCCGGGAGTGGGTAGGATAACAATCTTGATCCGACGAACCAGGGTGTGGCAGAGAACCATCGAAATTTGGCAAGGATTGTTTTGCCCGCTTTCACTCAGCTGAATTTTGAGGACCAGCTCTTTGCAAGGCACATTCACTCAGCTACTGGCTTTCCTAATAAGTAATTACTGAACATCTTAAGAGCCCATAATTGGTGTTAGATCAGAAACAGAGCTAGTGTTGCCTGAGTGCATACCCCAGGATGAAACGGGGAGGTGGAGGGGAGGCAGGAAGATCCCGGCAGAAGAACAGGGTCTTGGGAAGGGCAATGAAATGCCAGATCCAGAATCAGGAATCCTCACTTCTCCTTAAGTCTTCTTCACCTCTGGCTGGGTGACCTGGGGACAAGTCCCAGCGCCCTGCTCACCTGCACCCACCCCCCTCAGCTCTGAAGACCGGGCTGGAAATCCAGCGAGGCCACAGCCAAAGTGAGCCCTTCTTCTCACTTCTCCTGCCCTGTGAGAGCTGTCCCTTACTGGAAGAGGAAGGCCAGAGCGCACAGTGTGGGCGGGGAGAGCAGACGGTGAGGACTTTCCTCTTCCACCTTGCTCTCAAATAGCCGCTCTGAACGCGACGGCAGAGAAACTGGGTCCCAGAGCCAAGCCTTCACCTGGGAATGCCCGGAATCAAGCAGCACAGAATGACAGAGGCTAGGGCTCCAGGAGGCCGCAGAGAATGGAGGGAAGAACACTGGGCAAGGAGTCCAAAGACTGGATTCCTCCTCCCAGCCTGGCCACTCACTTAGTCCAGGATCTTGGGAAAGTTAACCTCTCTCCCCCCTCTCCCTCTCCCTTCTCTCCCCCTCCCCCCTCCCCCTCTTTCCCTCCCCCTCTTCCCCTCCCCCTCTTCCCCTCCCCCTCTTCCCCTCCCCCTCTTCCCCTCCCCCTCTTCCCCTCTCCCTCTCCCCCTCTCCCTCTCCCCCTCACTTCCCCCCCCTCTCCCTCTCTCTCCCTCTCCCTCCCTCTCCCTCCCTCTCCCCCTCTTTCCCCCTCTCTCTCCCCCTCCCCCTCCCTCTCCCCCCCAACTCTCCCTCTCCCCCTCTCCTTCCTCCCTCTCCTCCTCTCCCCCTCCTTCTCCCCCTCTCCCCCCTCTCTCCCCCCCACTCTCTCTCCCTCTTCCCATCCCCCTCCCTCTTCCTTTTCCTCTCCCATTCCCCCTTCCCTGAGCTTCAGTGTCCTCATTTGTAAAATATCATTAATAATACCTACCTCTAGGGTTGTGGAGGGGACTCTGCCAGTGTCTGGTACATAGTAACTGCTCAATTAATGGTTGCAATGACAAGGGTGACCTCCCAGGTCCTCTCCTGCTCTCCAGACCTCTGGTCCCCAGCCAGAAGTATCTCTCAGCCCCCTACAAAACTACTTGTGCCAGAGCAAAGAGACCCGGGCCCAGCCGTGCGTCCTCTAGAGTTCTTGTCTCCCTATACCTTCCCCACCAAGGCTCAGTTCGCCGGGTCCTGCTGCTTCTCCATAATCAGGCTTGGATTTCATTATCTCATTTGTCCGGGGCTCCTGGCGCCCCGCTGAAGATCACCTGACGTGGGAGCTGTGTTCTGCACGGGGCCGGTATTAATCCTTAAAGGTTAGCATCTACCCTCAATTGCCATGTGTGGAAAGCTGGCCTTGCAGCTGGCGTGGAGCCAGGCTGGCGGGGAGCAGGAGACCTAATCCTGCTTTGAGCTCTCCAGGGAGCAAGGCTTCAGCCTCAGCACCAGGTTCCAGCTGTCGTGGCCAGCGGCTTCCTTGTGCTTTAGCCGAGCCTCCCCGCCTCCAACGCCATGAGGGGTCATGGCCCTCAGTGGCCCCTGGAGTAGGTAGGCACAGTCAGCAAAAAGCTCCCCCATCTGCCACCAGCCACCAGAGCAACATTTACAAAGTGTGATAGTCAAGGGGAATATTAATAGGTCTTGCACACAGAGTAAGCCAGTTCCTTTACTGCAGGACTTCTCAGAGCCTTTGATTGCTCAGTTACCCAAAATGCATTGAACACCTGTTAGGTGCTTGGTACTCGTCTAGCTGCTGGGAAAAGGTGGTGAGTAAGACAAGATTTATGCTCTCATGGGGCTTATATTCTTGCACAGGGAGCAAATACATTTGCAAGTAACCAAGAGAGCTTCACATCATGGTGGGCACTAAGAAGAAAGTACACCAGTAAAGGCACAGAGAGGGATTGAGGTGTTAACGTGCACTCTCCAAGGGTAAGCAGAACCACGTTTTCCACGAACAGCTCTCTGGACTGGAATTCCTGGAAGGATCCTGAGGAAACACAGCACTAGAATGATCCTTCCAGAGTTCATATTAGATGTGTCAGCCTTCGGCATAAAATCCCCAGAGGCACCCCCCACCCGCCCCCCATCATCTCCAGGACAGCATTTAAGGCTTTCATCCTCTGGCCCCGACCCCTTTGGCTCTTCTTCCACTGCCCCTCTATAAAGTCTGGCAGCTTGAGTTTCCTCCGTCACATTCTACAAATTTGCTCAAGGTGTTCGGGCTTCTCAGAAAGTCCTTCCCTGCTTTCCTTGCCTTGCAAACATGTCCTCATCCTCCGAGGCTGTATTAGCAGTAATAAATCTGCTGTAACAAAGAGCTCCAGAGTCTCAATGACTCAGTACCTTACAAGTTTATTTCTCACGTCACATCCCTCAAGTCAGTTGGAGACGGAGCTCTCTTTCTCCCGGGGTCTCGGAGCCCTCCAAGGGGGTTCCATGTATCTGGCCGGCAAGGGGAGAAGAGGGAGGGTGGAGGAACAGGAGGAACGTCATAGGAGCCCAGTCTGGAGGGGGTGTGTCACTTCAGCCCACGTCCCATTGGCCAGTCTTACACGCCTGTCTGGCTGCAGGGAAAGCTGGGAAATGTAGTTTCACTTTTAGTCCGCAGGAAAAGAAAACTTGGCCAAAGGCCTTGTCTGCGCCACCAAGATCCAGTTCAAATGTTACCATTTCTGTGAAGCCTTCTAACCTTCCCCTTAGCAAAAGCAGTAGGGGATAAACGAGGGGCGGTAGCTTGGTGTAACAGAAGGGGTGTAGGACGGGGATCAAGGGACCCGGGCTCATGTTCTGTCTCTGCCGTCTGTGAGCCAGGATAGAGGGGAGCCTGACTTCTCTTTCATGTCACCACCTCTGTGCATTTGTACACGTGGCTCCAGAGGCCTGGAGTCCCTTATCTGTCAAAAAGAGATGATGGTGGTGATGCTAACAATGACCTGGGAGGATTGTGGGGAGGGTAAAATGAGTCCAGGCACATGAAGTGCCTGACCCACAGTGAGGACTCAGAAATGTTGTCATCAGCCAGGTCAGGCCATCAGTCCTCACACCCCGACTTGGTCATGAGGGTGACAGCGAGGGGGTAAAAGAGATAGTTCTCCAAGAGCTGTCTGCCCCTATCACAGAATGCACCTGCTTTTCTGCAGCTTTCAGCTCCAGCATGCGGGGGACAGGGTCTGCCCTGTCCCCAGTCTGGCCACACTCCAACTCAGGCTTCCAGCTGCCCAGTCCCTAGTGAGTGTGCCTGGTTGTGCCCCCGTCATCCCCAGAGGGCAGGCAGTGTGGCCTGGCACGCCTAGGCCAAGAGACAGGAAGGCCAAGGGCAAGGGGAGAAGGCCTGAGGGCCACCAGCAAGGTGATATATTGGACCTAAGCCCGGGGGATATGAGCATGATGGAGTCATTTCATTTCATAAGTACCGGGCCCCTTCTATGTGGTAGATACTGATCCAGGATCTTAGGACAGATCAGTGAATATAACTGACATCCCCACCCTCGTGGGACATTCTAGTAGGAGGAGACAAGGCAAGCAACATAGGAAATCAGCACTTCCTGTGTAGATAGTGCTGAGGTCCTGTGTCACGAGAAGGTAGATTACGGAAAGGGGGGTGGGGAGGAGAAGGGGAGGCAGGACGTGGAACAGAGCCTCACTGAGAAGGTGGGATGTGAGCAAAGACTTGAAGGAGGTAAGAAATGGGCGACATAACCTGTCGCCAAGAGCTTCCTGGGCGGAGGAACAGCCACGGCGAAGGCCCGAGGCAAGAGTGTGCCGGCTTCCACGCCAATGACGGTGGGAATACCGCCAGGGCCGCAAGGCCCGTTGACTGAGAGATGATTCTGGAGCAGAGAAGCATCTTATTGGCCTCAAGAGGCATATGTTCTCAGGCGAACAAAAACAATTATAGCTAGTAACTGCCTTCCCAAAGTATTCAAAGAACAAAGTGATTTCTGAACAAAGTAGATTTCTCTGCTAACGCACATGGGTTCCCTTGGCAAAGGCTGTGAGCCCGCCCGTTGAGTCATAAGTCCAAAGTGACAAGGACGGGGTGACGTTGCTTTCCCCAGGTACGTTTCTACGAAGAAGAGCACGCGTCCGTTCTTTGAAGCCTTAAAACCAGACGACTCTTTTCCATCTCGCGGATGTGATATTATCGGGCTTCTTTTTCCCCAAACAGACCTGTCTGGCAAACTTTGAAAGCCTCCTGAGGCAGGTAACCCTGCGCCTTGCTCGTCCCCACCAGTGCCCCGGGAGCTCCTACGCGTCAGCACTGGCCGCCTGGCCGCCTCCTTGTGATGTTGGGTGGACCCCCATGGGCCCCGAGTCTGTAGACCCGCCCTCGGCTTGTTGCCAAAGTTCTGCCTCCGAGCCCCTAGTTCGCCGATGGCGAACGGCACACAGAGCACGCTTTCCATTCATCCGGTATTTCTTCTTGCCGCTTGCTTCTATCGCCAGGCCACCTGGCCTGGCCCCTCTCACTCCGTGGCCAGTGAATTCTCTACCCTCAGAACGGTCCCCGCTGTCACATGCTCCATCATGACACAAGCAGGGCAACATGTGCTACTGTCTCTGCCCTTCTTGCTTCTTTTTTCATGTTTGGTTATTTTGAGATGGGGGGGAGGGGCAGAGAGAGAGAGGGAGAGAGAGAATCCCAAGCAGGCTCCGAGCTGTGAGCATGGAGCCCGATGCAGGGGTTGAACCCACGAGCTGTGAGATCATGACCTGAGCCAAAATCAAGAGTCAAATGCTCAACTGACTGAGCCACCCAGACGCCCCGGCCCTGCACGTCTCACTTTTAAAATTACCCTCACTCTTGGGGCGCCTGGGTGGCTCAGTCCATTGAGCGTCCGACTTCGGCTCAGGTCACGATCTCATGGTCCGTGAGTTTGAGCCCCGTGTCGGGCTCTGTGCTGACAGCTCAGGGCCTGGAGCCTGCTTCGGATTCTGTGTCTCCCTTTCTCGCTGCCCCTCCCCTGTTCACACTCTATCTCTCTCACTGTCAAAAATGAATAAATGTTAAAAAAATATTGTTAAAATTACCCTCACTCTGGAGTCCACTGGAATAACCTTCCCATTGTTCCCAACGCATCCTGCTTTTATGTTTTCCAAATGGGAAGGAGTTGACGTAGTGGTCCCCAGGCTCCTCAAAGCTGAGCACAAAGTCCGCGAACATGAACATGCGAGGGACAGACAGTGGGGCAGAGGAGGCCCGTGTGAGGCAGGCGAGCGTCAGGAGCCTCAGCGCCGCCGATAAGACTTGATTTCCCTCTGGCACCTGACTTCGTTCACATTCGTGCAAGTTTGGAAGTAGAGAGCTCACAAGAGGAAGAACTTTTATTGGTTTTTTAAGTTTATTTATTTATTTTGAGAGAGAGAAAGAGAGAGGAGGGGCAGAGAGAGAGAGGGAGAGAGAGAATCCCAAGCAGGCTCTATGCTCTCAGTATGGAGCCCGACTCAGGGCTCCGTCCCACAAACCGTGAGATCGTGACCTGAGCTGAAATCAAGAGTCAGATGCTTAACCGACTGAGCCTCCCAAGTGCCCTGTTGCTTGTTTTTAAAATGCAGCTGGCCCTGTCCCTCCTTCCCAGCCCATCTGGTTTGCACCTCAGCTTGGGGTTCAGTATTTAACAAGCTTCTAGAAGCTGGGAAACCAGAAGGCCCAGCTGCTCTGCCTCAGCACCAGCGTGCTCCTGTGCCCTCTGTCTTGTATGGCGCTGATCGGCTCTTTGGGTTTGGGTTTTTTCCCTCTTTCTTTTATTCTGAATCTCTTGACTTTCGCCCTATACACAAGAAATAAGCATGCTAAAATAAAGTGGCCAACTGCCCCCAAGTTAACTGCAAGCAGCCTCCACTCCAGGACTGGCTTCGGGGTGGGCAGCACACCATCAGGAAACGGGCTTGGCCTTGGTAACCGCTCTTGACTTTGACCTCATTTCAGTAATGAGGTGAAAGGGAGGGCTGGGCTGGGCGGGGTGCGTGGATGAGTAACAATAATAGAAACCTTTGTTTTCTGTGTCAGACCCCTCCGTGTAGTTTCTGCCGGCCTCAATATCCCCGTGATACAGATACGATGATCCCCATTTTAGGAAGAAGGAACTGGAGTTTAGAAGAATGAAGCACCTTCATTCATTCATTCATCATTCATTCATTCATTCATCATTCATTCATTCATTCACAAAGGGTCTAGTCTATGCCGGCTACTGGCTAAGAGCTGACATTGAAGCCCAAGTTTGCTGGATTTCCCCTAACTCGTGCTTCCTTGACATCGGGCCTCAGAGAACCTGCCTTCCAGCCAGGCAGACCACACAGCAACATTTTGCTGCGACTCACATAGCGATGTGAAACGGGTACCACGTGCTGTGGGAACTCAGAGGGGGAAACGGATCCAGGGGATCCAGGAGCCACCCAGAAGTGGCATTTGCACGGGCGTTGGTACTCACACCCTGGTGAGGAGCCCTGGAGTCCAGGCACAAGGGGGACAGAAGTTGTAATGTGTTCAGGGAGCGGCATATTCTGGGTGCGGAGCGTATATGGGGCTCAGGGGCCACCAGGGGAATCATGATGTGCCACTAATGGGAGCTGGGGCCCTTCAAGCCCTGCATGGCACCCTTGCAGGGAAGGACACCCTTCCCTCACCCCTGCCCCCACCCTGCAATACGTTCCTCCTGAGCTTCTATGCCCATGAAATCACTGTATGCAATCATTTATTCATTCCACATCTGCCAAGTGATACTATGCAAGGTCCTGGGGATACAACCAGGGTCAAAACAGACATGGCCCCATCCTGAGGGAGCACATACTTAACAGGGCAAGGCCTACATAAAAGGACATTGCAGGGTGGTGGTATGCAGAAAGCCAGGTGCCCCGGGGGCGGGTACAAGGGCCCGCAGCCCTTACTGATGGTCCTGGAGGGGTTTGTGATGAAAGCTGAACTACAGCCTGCAGACAAGATGTCAATGGAGGGGCTGGGTGGGGGTGGGAAACAGAGACCCAGACCAGCGTAGGCGGGAGAACGGCATGTGCAAAGGCCCGGAGGAAAGGGAAAGAGAACCAGGAGGAACTGTTAGTGGTTCTGGGCAGGTGGAGTAAGGTGAGGGGCAGGGGATGGTGGAAGACGTGGCTGGAGGGGTGGGCGGTACCCTTATCACAAAAAGCCCCACTGAATTATGGACGGGAGTTGCCCGCAACAGCAGCACAGAGAAACTGCCGGGGTTTAGGAGGAGGAGTGACAGGATCACAGAGTGCTCTAGCTGGGCGAGGTCTGGAAAGTCCTCTGGCGCAACTCCCATGTTGCCCAGTAAAACTAAAGGAGAGGAGAGGGGAGGAGAGGAGAAGCGAGGGGGCCGGGATCACACCAGAGAATTGCTTCGGACGTGGGACTCCTAGCCCAGTCAGTGCCCGCCGCCCTGGGCCACAGGCTGACTTCCCATTAGGGAGGGATCCGGGGATGCACAGGGAGAGGACCCATGCCCACCTCACACGGCCCTGTGAGAGGCGGGCAGTGAGTGCACCTCACTTCAGCTGCCTGTGGTCTCCACGCAGCCCGGCCGTGAGCCGTGGTCACCAGTGAGCCCTGTGCCCCCGCCCTGGGAGGGGCTGCCCCTGCAGTGGGAGCTTTCCTGCCCCCCTGCTGGATGGTGGCTGTGCCCAGGGGCCCCAGTGCCCACCCTCCGTCTCTAGCCCCGGGCAGCCCTGGAGGCCAGCCTTCAGGACAGCTCTCCGGCCGGGCCAGACGGGACTGAAGAGTTCGAGCTTTGTTAAGTCTTCCCCACCACCGCCTCATGAGTCTTTTAGTAAATGAGGATGAATTTTACAACGATAAGTAAATCCTCTGAGGGAATGGGCAGGAGGGGAGAGGGGGGCGCCGGCGTGCCCCGGACGAAAGCCCTTGCCCCGGAAGCAGGGGTGCCGGGCAGGATTTTTTGCCAGGTTGCTGATACTCTGTGCCCACGGGGCCTCTCCGAGATCTAGTACACCGAGTGGGGAGATGCCTCCGGTAAGTTGCACAGGAGCTAGATCAGTGCCACCCTCATGAAGAGGCAGGGGCAGAAGCAGGGCAGGAAGGCTTGCCCTCTCCATGTTCTAGAGGGTTCTAGGAAGAGCCTTGGCTAGGAGTCAAGAGGCAGAGTTCTGGTTCTGGCTTTCCCATAATTAACTGGGTGTCCTCTGTTTTCTTGGACATACACTAGATCATTGCTCCTTGCTCGGCCTACTTTGTGGGGCAGCGTGCTAATCAATGAGAAGTAGATTTGGAAGCACCGCTAGATAAGGCACGGTGGGAATATGACAGTAGAGAAGGGACTGTGGTGGCAACAGGCCTGTTTCTACACAGCTTGGGACATCACCCCTCGGGCTTCGTGGCATCCGGCGTGAGGTTGCTGTGCTGATTAAATGAGATATGACATTAAAAATACCTAACTGGGGCACCTGGGTGGCTCAGTCGGCAGAGCATCTGACTCTTGATTTCGGCTCAGGTCGTGATCCCAGGGTCGTGAGATCGAGCCCTGTGTCAGGCTCCAGGCGGAGCATGGAGCCTGCTTAAGAGTCTCTCTCTGTCTCCATCTGCCCTTCTCCTCCCATCCCTCTCTCTCTGTCTCTGTCTGTCTCTCAAAATAAGAATACTTAACTGGCAGCTGTATTAGCTATGTACATGATCCTCGTTATCACAATAAGACACAGTCCTTTCCAGTCCTTGATTTCTTGGGTATGTCCCTGCTCAGAATGATCCCTCTTCCCTTCTTTTTTTTTAAATTTTTTTTTAACGTTTATTTATTTTTGAGACAGAGACAGAGCATGAACGGGGGAGGGGCAGAGAGAGAGGGAGACACAGAACCGGAAGCAGGCTCCAGGCTCTGAGCCATCAGCCCAGAGCCCGACGCGGGGCTCGAACTCACGGACCGCGAGATCATGACCTGAGCTGAAGTCGGATGCTTAACCGACTGAGCCACCCAGGCGCCCCCCCTCTTCCCTTCTAAAGAAGGGACCTGCCTTCTCTCTGGGGCCCTCACCACCTTCCATCCTGCCTGCACCCCTCCCAAAACCTGCCCAAGGAGCTCACCTGGGGCTGGAGCTTCTCCGGGCCTGGGGAAGGCCTTTTCAGGGGCTTCCTCCCCGCCCCCCACCCCGGGCCCCAGCTCCCCTCTAACCTGGCCGTGACTCACCACAGCCAACCCGCACATCTCGGCCCCTGAAAGTGCCCCTCCTGTGACTTCTGTCCCTGCCCAGGGTCTCCCTGTGTTCCCCTTTTCCTCTTTGTCCACCGTGGAGCTCCCTGTCCCCTTCCGCAGCCCGGCCACCTGCCATCTGACCAGTGCCACTGTCCCCAAGGCGCCTGGACCCGAGGCAGCCGCTCAGCCTCGTAGAGCCAGCTACCACTCCTTCCGTCTGCTCCTCAACGGCCAGAAGGGCCCTGTGCCTGCCAGACACTGCCGAGAGCTGATGCCCGTCCCTCTCCTTTCTGGTTTTCTCCTCTTTCCTCTGATTCCCCCCCAATCTGGGTTTCTCAGCCTCAGCGCTGTTGACATTTCGGAGCCGATCCTCCTGTGTTGGGGGCTGTCTTGTGCTGGTAGGGTTTCTAGCAGCATCCCAGGCCTCTGCCACTGGATGCCAGCTCCCCCCACCCAGTGTGACAAGCGACAACGTCTCCAGATGCTGCCGAGTAGCTTCGCGGGGGTCCCAATCACCCCTACTTGAGAACCGCTACCCTACGCCTGTACCCTTTTGGCCCTGAACGCCCACCCCAGCTTTCCCTGTGGGATCTTTTCCCTCTCCCTGCCCCTCTCCTCATCCCAGAGCAATGTCCCTCCCACTACCACCACCAGCACCACCACCACCACTCTGCACCCCAAACTGGACTAAGCGCCTTCTCTGGCTGGAGCCTCTGGTGTTCCTTCTGGCTGCTCAAAGCCAGGGCCACTCAAGATGGAGACGGAAAATAATGCAAATTGCACATGTGCCGAAACGCTTTGCTAGTGCCTGGGGCTCCCCCTTGTTTTCTGCTCCGATGAAAAGCAGGGAGAGGGGCTGAGCTGAGTGAGGCAGGCTGGGGCTCCAGGGAAGCCACAGCTACACCCCCTCCAGCCCCACTGCACCCTGGGCCTCGATGAGGCCAAGTACGTCCGGGCGGGAGGGGAGGAGGAGTGGGCTGGGGCTGGCCCGGAGGAGGCCTGGTTTCCCAGGATAGGGAGCCTGAGCAAGGTCTGTGCTCTACCGAGGTACAGAAGGCAGGTAGGAGCGGGATGGAGCCTCTTCTCTGGAAAGCAGGCATCCTGAGGCCCACGTCTGTTCCAGGGTGGCACCCGGGCTGGTGCTAAGCACTTGCCCAGAAGGTCACCTTCTGTCTCCCGTCAGGGCCTCTGCTGCTAAACGCGGCCCTTGTGCTTGCTTCCGCAAGCCTCCACGCCCTTGACCTCCCATCCAAGGATACTTGACTCTCGCTAGAGGATCTTGGGCACATTTTCAATTCCTCTAGCATCTTTTCATAGAGCTCAGAAGACACCCTCATGACCGTTTTAAAGATACTTCATCCAACATCTGGTCCGGCTCCTAGCCTGCGGGGGCCCTGTCGGGCCTGGCCCTTCCCTGCCCTTTCCATCTCCGGGAAAGGCACGACTCCCCTCTCACTTGGAAGATGCCAACCCACCACCCCTTTAACTAGCACCCTCTTCCCCACTAGACCAACTTGACCCAACCAAAATGGATTAGCACACAGCCAAGAAGATGTAGGCATATAGGCTCTCAGGCTCTAGACGAACCGCTGTCAGAGGATTGCAACCCTTCCCCGGTGCGTGCAAAGTCCCGCCGGACGAGCTGGCTTATCCAGGCCCTTGCCCTTCACCTGACAGTTGAGGACACCTGTCTCTTTGGCTCACGGTGTTCACCCAGGCTGCGTGGGTGCGTGGCTGCAGCAACAGGCAGAGTCCCCAGCCCCGGCACCCTGGAGTCGGGGGGATCCCATGCAGGGCATGTTGATAGTGTGTGTCTTGTCTCCAGCTTTTGCTCATGTCCTCGGCACCTACTTCCTCTTGGGACCCCCTAGTAGAGCCAAGTTGGAGGATGAGGGAAACTGGGAGGGACTTGGGTTGATGGAGCTGAGCCTGAACAGGAACAAGTCCGATTCTCCCTTCCGCCCTCCCTGCCCTATAAGCATAGCCCTGTTCACCTTCCTAAAGCCCTCCCCCTGTCCTGCATGCCAGCACCCAGTAACCTTCGGTGGCCCTGCATGGCTCATCAGAGGCCATCCAGCTCCTCACGTCGGCATTCAAACCCTCTGCCCTCCAGGCCTCCCCTCTCAACTGCCTGGACCTCCCGTAGCCCCCAGCATAGCCCTCAGCTCCAGTCACAGGTTTCACTGTCTCTGAACATCCCACAGGGACCAAGGATGTCCCCTCGCCCCCATCGTCCCTCAGGGCCACTGAGCACTTGCTATGTGCCAGGCCTCACTCTCATCGCTTTGTGATGGTTTGTCTCATGTCATTCATATGCCACAACTGTGAGATCGGTGCTGTGATGAACCCCCTTCTACAGACATGGAAACTGGGACACAGAAGATCGAGAACTGGCCCGAAGTGACATCAGTAAGTGACAGAGCCGGGTCTTGGCCCTAGACAGTGTGACTTCAGTCTCCCCACTTCTGCACCCCACATTCTCCTCTCCCCCTCCCCTCCCCCGTTCTGCACCAGGACGCCTGCAGAAGATTCCTCCTGGTTCCTGCCCCCTCCGCACCCACCAGAGAGCTTTTCAGGAATCCAAGCTGGTTACATTGGTTGAGAGCCGACCGTGCACCTGGCTCCGGGACCTGAGCCGTGACCCGTGACACTCTCTCCCCTGCCCCAAAGCCCTCAGCAGTTACCTCCCATGCACAGGCTAAAAGGGAGGCCCTTCACACTCTGGCCTCATCATGTCCAAACTCATCGCCCCCCAAAACCCTGTTCTCCCTCTGCTCTGTGCAGCCCCTGCTTCCTAAGGCTCCTTGCTCTGTCGTGACACATGGCGTTCCCTTCGCCTCATCCCCACACGGGGAGGCAGACACACAGGTGTCCTTCGGGCCCCCGCTCAACTTGACTTTCTCTGTGATGGAGTCGTCAATCAGTCCTCTCGGCCGCTCCTCTCGGGGAGTCCTTTCTGGGGGTGAATCCTCCTCCCCAAATTGTGAGGCCCCGCAAGTCAGAAGAGTTCTCGGCGACCTGTCCTTAGTGAACGCCTGCCATGCGCCTGACACCCACATAGGCCCCGGGGGTCCAGACCTGAACAAGACCTTGACCTTCAAGGACCTCACCATCTAGAGGGAAGATAGCATGAAAATGGCCAATTTAGAAAAAAGTGGTAAATACCATGAGGGGGGTGGGCATGGGGTGGGTGCTAGGGGAGCCCGAACAAGGGGTAATGCACCCAACCAGGGCAATGCCCAACCTGAATGCAGAAGGCTGCAGAGGAAGCTGTCAGGCCAAAACAGGAAGTCGCCCCAACGGAAGAGGGCCCTCTGCGGCAGCCAGAGGCACAGAGCGTGGTGTTTCCAAGGGGTAGGAGGTTCCAGCATGCCCGAGAAGCTTGAGCAGGAACAGGGAAGCGCTGGAGGTGAGAAGAGTAGGCGGCCAGAGGTGATGAGCTTTGGGTGCGGTCTCCGTTGGGACCGCATGTGGCTGCATGCATACAAGTCCTGAGCAGCGACTCAGCCAAATTGGAGAGGTGTGTTTGTTCATATAACAGGGAGCCTGGGAGCGGGCAGTTCAGGGCCGGTCCAATGGCTAAGAAAGCAGGCTCCTTTCCCCTTCCTGCGCTGGCCCCCTCATGACCACAAGAGAGCCACTGCGCCCCGAGCCTCGCGTCCATCTATACAGCGAGAAAAAAGGAGGAAGGGCACAGGCTAAAAGGTCTGTGCAGATAGAATCTACCTTTGTATTGTTTGTTTAAATTATGCTAGGATAGGGGCCCCTGGGTGGCTCAGTCGGTTAAGCGTCCGACTTCGGCTCAGGTCATGATCTCACCGTCCGTGAGTTCGAGCCCCGCATCGGGCTCTCTGCTGACAGCTCAGAGCCTGGAGCCTGCTTCGGATTCTGTGTCTCCCCCTCTCTCTGCCTCTCCCCCCGCTTGTGCTCTGTCTCTGTCTCTCTCAAAAATAAATAAACATTAAAAAAATTTAATAAAATAAGTTATGCCAAGATACATACAACAAAAGTTGACGGTCGTAAGCATTTTCAAGCGTATGGCGTTAAGTACCATCACGCTGCTGTGAAGTCCTCACCACCATCCATCTCTGGACAGGAGTGTTTAAGTTCACTCTCATCTTGCAGAACTGAAACTCTGTCCCCGTGAAACAAGTGCCCGTCTCCCCCTCCCCCTGCCCCTGGCAACCCGCGTTCTATTTTCTGTTTCTATGAAGCTGACCGCTCAAGGTACCTCGTGTGAGCGGAATCATCCAATATGCGTCCTTTTGTGACTGGCTTATTTCACTTAACCTACCGTCCTCAAGGTTTATGCATGCTGTGGCACATGCCAGAGGTTTCTTCCTTTTCAGGGCTGAATAGTATTCCATGGTGTGACCACATTTTGTTCACCCCCCTCCCCATCTGTCAGTGGGCACTAGGGTTGCACTCACTTTGGGGTGACTGTGCACAGCACTGCTGCGAACATGGGTGTGTAAGTACACTTTAGAGTCCCCGCCTCCGACACTCTGGGGTCTGAAGTGGATTTGCTGGATCGTGTGCCTATGGTGCTATTTTGGACTTCGGCGGGACCACCTGCTTTCCGTAGTGCCTCACGGTGTTCCCTTCTGTCCCGCACGACGCCAGGCTTTCGTTTTTCCGCGTACTCGCCAACGCTTGCCGAGAGGCTGGACTTGACCACTAACAGGTTTTAAGCATCTTTGGGTACGTCCCTAACATAGCACAGCTCCAGGAATGTAATAAGTGCTCCCTAAATGTTTGTTGAGTGTTTATCTGGCTCCTCCTTTATCTGCCCAAACCCCACACATCCTTAAGCCTCACGGAGGGTCCTGACTCCTCTATGGAACCCTCCCTCCGGGTGCCGGTCCAGTGGTCTTCGCCCTTGTAAGGCTGCCATGGCCTTAGTCCCATGCGCTTGAGTATTTCGGGCGACAGGGGAGGGACCCCGGCTTGAACTCTTTTCACTCCGTGGATCTGTCTCCTCCTCCCCGAGTGGATGATAAGCTTCTTGAGGATCAGGACTTTGTCCCCGACCTCAGCGGTTTCCCCAGGCCAGCTAGGAGAATACTGAGTGTCATAAACAGACTCTCAGGTTGGTGCCGATTGAATTGCCTCGTGACTGCCTGGCCAAAGACAAGGCAGTGGAGTGACTTCGTGGCAGCAGAAACGACCCTGGATTTCACGCTAAAGCTTGCCGCTTCCTCTTTGTTACCTGCGACAGGACACGTATCCTGTTACCTCCGCTCCAGAGTGGCTGTGGCAGTCACTCCCCTTGACGGAAATGTCTCACAGATTGTGAGGCCCTCTGGCGTGCATTATCCTTTTGAATCCCGGCAAGGACCCCGTGAAGTGGGCAGGGCAGAATTTATTTAACCTGTTTTCAAGATGAGAAAATGATGGCTCAGAGAGGTTAAGTGATTGGCCCAAATGGCTCAGCTGGGAAGGGCCCGAACGGGCCCTCTGACTCCCCAGCTCTGTCATCCCCTCCCCGTCGGTCCAGCTCATGGGAAGGCGGGGCTGCGAGGAATCTATGAGAGTCTGGACGGGAAAGTGCTTCGCGGGCACCGGGGTGCCTTCTGCTCCGCAACGCCTGCGCGGGTTGGGGTTGGTCCTGGCTGATCCGCGGGAGATGGGATCAGATGGGGTTTGGGCCAAAGAAGGAGGGTGGAAGGAAGGTTCTGCTTCTCTCCCGGACACCTGAGGGTTCAGACAACTGTCAGGGCAGGGAGGACGTTTGCACAGCCGAGCCGGGAGGTGGCTCTCAGGGAGAGTGTTCACCCCTGTCCCCCTTTTGAGGGGAGCAAGGACAGACAGGCAGGCGCTGTTCCTCCAGACGCCTGCCGGCCACGCACCTGCTCCCCTGGAACCCGTGGGCTCCGGTGCCACATGTTCCCTGCCTCTCTCCTTCCTTCTCCAGGGCTAACCCCCTCGCCCTCTCCCCCCCACCTCCTCTTCCCCCTCCTTTCACGAGTATAATGAGCTTGATAAGAAATTGTCTCGTTAACAGGATTAGCCACGGAAATCTCTTGTCCCCTCCCATTCATTCTGTAATGCTCCCGTCTCGTGTCCTGTAATTTTCTGCTCGTATCAGAGGCTGCGGACCACCTCAGGGATATTAATTCCTACTTGTTCTTTGATGGTGTGACTGCTGATATGCCGGGATGCCCCCCACAGCTGCCGGGCCCCAGGGCCTTGTGGGTAAATCACACCGAGGCCCTCGCAGGCTGTCTCCTGCCAGCGTCAGCTGCTCCCCGGTTTTCTGCTGCCATCACCCACCCCCCCCCGCCCCCTCCCCTGTTCCTCCTCAGCTTCCAGTTCTGGGGGCAGTGACTGCTTCTAACTTATAGGCCAAGGAGGCAGAGCTCAAGCTGGAGCCTAGGCAGCAGAAGAATGATAAAAATGATAGATGCATGCCCCCAGTGTGCTCCTTTCCTTCCCTCTCAACCCCTTCCCCTCCCCACCCCCACACGTGTCCCTCAGAAGACTCTAGAGAGGGGACATGCCGAGGTAGTTCGGCCCAGGCAGATAAGAGCGTCGAGCTTTGGGCCCGGCTTCACTTCCTGGGTCTGTGCCGCAGACAGCATCTTGTCCAACCTCTCTGAGCCTCAGTTTTGTCATCTGTACATTGGGGATGATAACACCCATCTGGCAAGGTTGCGGTAATGCACTAAATATAGTACCTGACACATAGTAAGTGCTCAACTAATGCTACTTTCCTCCTCTGCTCTTTCCAAGACTGGAATTTGGTGGGAGTGGGGAATACAGTTCCTAGAACTTACCGAGATATTCTTGTTTCAACCCTAAGTTGTATCCCAAACTCTTTCCTTGCACCGACGTGCTCTGACCTTTGCCCTTCCAAATTTCTTTCTCTTTATGCATCTTTAGGGACTTTTGCAGAGGGACCTTATGACCCCCTCAACCCAGAATGCTAATTACAAGAAAGCTCAGCATAGAGGATGAATCCCAAGAAGGGGTAGCAGGAAAACAAGGGTCCTGCCTGTCCTGTGCCCCTCCACTGGGGATGAGGGCAGAGCAAAGAGGCATCCTGAGAAAGAGACCAAGTCTAGAATAGTCCATGACCGGGGGCAAGAGGGTCGTGCTGGGCGGAAGCCCAGGCTCTGGGTCAGCAGGGCATGTTCAGGGAGAGGCAGAGATGCAGGGAGGCCAGAGGCTGGAGGAGGTCACCTCCCTCAGCTAGGAAATTGCTAGAGTCAAAAGAGGGGAGACCAGAGCAAAATCTGGGTAGATTTGGAAGCAGTTTTGTGATGGATTACCCAGAACGCATCAGAGAGTGAGAGGTGGGACATTGTACCTGTCTGGTGAGGGGGCTCAGCATCCCAAGTGCTGGGGCCACGCTGCACAAGGTGAGGGAGCAGCACGGGCCCAGGGACCTGGCGGGGCCAGAGCTGTGCTCAGAGGACACTGGTCAGCGTCACCGCTGGGAACGGCACTTGCACAAAGAGCCTAGCGCGTGTCATCAGTAAGTCCCCAGCGTGTACCCCAGGAAACCTAGGGTAGTCTTCATCTGTGCTTCTCATTTAATGTCTGTCCACCCTGAAAGATGGCCATCGTCCGCAGCTAATGTCAGTAAACACACCTTGGGCTCGCAGGCCAGGCCCGTGGAAATCCCATGGGGCAATCTGAGGCTTCTGGCCTCAAGGAGTTGTGGAGTCAGACAATCTGGGTTCATATCCCAATGGCGTTGTTTTCTAGCTGTGTGGCCTTGGGCAGGTATCTTATCTCCCTGAACCCATTTGCCAAAGCTCTAAGATGGGGATGATCTTGCCTGCCCCCCCCAGGATTACGATGAGGCAATGCGTGTGAAGCATCTATAGCACTCTGCCTGGCACGTCATGGAAATCCGTAAATGAGAAGCACCACCCCCCACCCTCCCCCTCTCCGTCCCCTGCGCACTGTCACCAAGGAAGACAAGCCACTAACGCATCGCGAGTATGCATGCGCATGAGCAGGGTAGGGGCAGAGGGAGAGAGGGAGAGAGAAAGACTCTTATGCAGGCTCCAGGCCCAGCATGGAACCCAACTCAGGGCTCAATGAGATCAGGACCTGAGCCAAAATCAAGAGTCAGATGCTTAACCGACTGAGCCACCTTGCATTTCTAAGATGAATGACAAAAACTGAGTGTGTCATGAAAGCCTAGCAAGGGGTACAAACACCACAGGTTAGGGGAGGAAGAGAGGGCAGGAGGCCTGGGTGGGGGGAGGGGAGGCTCCCAACAGGTAGGATGTAATTTAGAGCTTAAAGGTGCTGTGATTGCACAGCGTCGGGGAGAAGCGTGTGGACCGGTACAGCTGGGGCAGAGTGCTGGCGCGTTTCGTCATTTCAATAAGACAGACTCACTTCGAGGGCCGATAAAATGCAAACGGTGATGGGACTGTGCGCGTTTCTCCCTTTCCTGACGAGCTCCCTGGCTGGCATCCCTGGCGCGCCATACAGCCAGGATGATTAGCCTGCGAATAAAAAAGGTAGGTGTTCAGAATAACGGGATAGCCTCTGCTATTTGAGCAACGTCAGAGGATTTTCAGGGGCTCTAGCGAGAGGGAAACGGGATGCGGGAATAACCCAGATCCACCTACACGAGCGGTCATTCCAAGTTCCTGAGTAGCTAGAAGTCAGCGTTAGGTAGATTCTGCTCTCCCCAGAAGCCGTGTAGTAATAACAATGAGAGCTGTCGTCTACTGAACAATTACTGGCAGGCACCGGGCCAGGCAGTTTAATTTTTGCGACAAATCCAGCCCTGAGATTGGTATGGATGAGGAAACTGAGTCGCAGAGGCAGAAGACCACACCGTGGAGCCAAGATCTGTCTGACTTCAGAGCCCAAGGACTTAACCACAGAGGTGAAAGGGCTGAGATCCACGTACTCATTCATTCATTCATTCATTCATTCATTCATTCGACAAATATCATTGAGCACCACTGTATGCGGATGTTGAACCCGAAACTGAGCCCAGAGTCATGGGCAGGCAAGTAACCCAAGTGTCATGGAGGTCACGGTCTCATTCACTGGCACGCACTTGGCCTTTAGCAAGTGCCCGATATGGGCCATACCAGGGCCTGGGAGGCAGAGGTGCTGCCAGCTGCTCTTGGCCTTCAGGGATTCTGACCATTCGTTACGGGAGCTTCCTCTCCCTGCAGCATGTGGACACCGGAGGCCTCTGAACCAAGCAGGCACCTGGAGTGGAGGGTGGTGAGTCAGGAGGCAAACATGGGAAGGACAGAGGGATGGTCTCCACTGCCATCCCAGTGCCCTCAGAGCCACATCAGAGGGCTTCAAGAGGTCACAGTATGATGCCCCTCGCAGCCAGACCTCCTCCTGGGACACTGTAGGACCAGCTTCCTCATCCTCTGTCTCTACCCACCCAGTGGTCGCCAGACAGTCCGGAGGAAGGACGGGGACAGAGAAGGGGAGCGTCCTTGAGGTGCTGCTTCTGAGGCAGCTCACTGAGACCCCGCCAGAGATGAGGAGGCTGGGGCTGAGGCTTCCTCTCCAAGACCTGCATCCAGGCCGCACAGCTTCCACAGGGGGCGGCGCCCGCGTTTCTGGTGACAGATCCACTGCCGCGTTCCCGGCCCTGGCCCCCGTGTCCCAGGGGATCGGAACAGTGGCATACAGTATCTTTAAGGAACGTGCATTCGATCCGGGAATACCAGAATGGCTCCTATGGGCCAGTAGGGAAACAGTCTAAATGTGAGACCTGAGGCCCCCCTGGGTCCCAGGGTGTGGCCCCACAGTAGGCGCGTGCACCGTCTGGAAAAGGAGAGAAAGTCTACATTAGATGGGCTTTCCAAGAGGACTTCCAGAAGAAAGAAGGTTCCAGAAGGGCCTTGTTGGGGTTCGGGGAGGCTGGTGGCCTTCTCCATGGGCAGGAGCTGGTGGGAATGTCCAGGGCAGTGCGGGGCACAAGGAAGTGGCATAGCAAAGCAAGGCTTTGGATTTGGACAGCCCCCGCTCGGTGATTTGGGGCGAATTAGAGGGGAGGGAAAAACCTCTATCTCAGTAAGGCCGTAGCAAGGATTAAATGAGACAGCATATCAGGAAGAGCCCCTAGCATAGTGCCCAGCATCGGTCCCATTGTTCTGAGCCTCCACCTGTTCTGAGCCAGGGCTGGGCCTACAGGGGTGGCCGGGACCCTCAAGGAGCCTGCCAGGCCTCTGGGCTTCTGGTGACTCAGCACACATTCCATCACAGCTGTGACCATGTGCAGGGAATCAGGACATGGGACACTCGTGGGGAAGGTCGTCTTGAGGAAGGGAAAGTGAGCCGAGCTCTGACAGGGGGGTGGCCAGAGTGAACTCTAGGAAGGAAGGGGGCAGGTGTCCCAAGTAGCCAGGCTTGGAGGAGGAAGGAGGTGGGACTTCTGGGGGAGCAGAGGAAGGCCAGTGTGGCTGGAGTTGGAACCAAGATGGCACTACGTGGGGTCAGGGGAAGGATGCTGGGTTCTGGCTGCCCTGTTAAGGATTTCAGTCTTTATCCTGAGAGACATAGGAAGCCTCGGTGGGATCAGATGTCCGTGGCTGTAGCAAGGTGCGTGAATCAGAGGAGGCCACACGCAGGTATGGACATATAGTAGGGGGCCGGGATGGAGAGGCGGCCCTTCATAGGACACGCACTTGCAGCAAGTGCTCGCTGGGGAGGTGGGTGGGGCCCGAGCGAGGCCTCCAAGGACCAGGGGGTCAGAACGGGTCTCCTACTCCGTCCATCACCGCAGAGCCACCCAGGGTACAAGGAAAACCCCAGCTTTTCAGTGGCCCATGGGGGTTCGAGATGCAGCGTGGTCACAGAGGGGAGGGTGGAGAGCAGGAGGTGGGAGACACACCTTCGAGGCGAGCCCTGGGGGGGGGGCGGGCATCCCCATCCACCTCCCCCAGGTCCAAGCACCCAGGGTCCCCCTCCCTGCCGGCCGCCTGGTGACCGGGGTTCTGTAGAAGCAAGGCCACTTTCCCAAATTGTAATAATAGTTATTTCCATTACACCATGAGCATCTGACACATGGAGCAGTGAGGAGCTGTGAAGCCCCCCCAGTGGGTAACATAAAAGTGGGGGTGGGGGCTTCCGGGAGGCTGGGAGGCCGCCTCTCGGGCTGGGCTCTGCCATGTGCAGCCGGAGGAGGACGGGGAAGAAAGAGGCTTATTTCAGCACCCTGTGATTATGGCATCTTGTTTTTGTAGTTTGTTCAACAGACCTCTCTCCCTCTCCCTCCTCCCCCCTCGCCTCTCTCTTTTTCATCTTCCTCTCTCAGCAAATCCATTTAAATGCGATGCTATTCTTAAAGCGCCCCTCTCATGCATGTCTAATGAATGTCAGGAAAATGCTATTACAATGGGGCTGAGGAGGATCCGATCGGCACTGTGTGTACAAGTCATTTGAAAGGAAGCCGGGGAGTGCTCCAGTTTTATTACAGCATAATTAGAAATAAAATCTTGTTGCAATAGGAGAATGAGAGATGTGTGCTAATCCTGGGGTAGAGAAGGAGAGAGCTGTATTTGGAGAAAAGGACTCAGGGAGAGAGGAAGCCGGCCACTGCTCTCTGTCTCCCTCCACCCAGGCTCTCCGGCTCTCGTTCCCCTTCCCGAGTCCTTTCATCCTTGTGCCCCCTGTGAGCTGCAGGTCCCTGGGGGCGCTCCAGTGACAGTGCTGACGCCCTTGTAGGTCTCAGCGGCCCAGAGCAGTCAATCTGCTCTGCCGGGGCCCCAGGGAGCCGAGCCTGGTCCCTCCCTGGGAACCCACACCCTCCTGCCTGCTTAGGAGGCCAGCCTGTGGGCAGCTGGAGGTGGCGGGAGTGGTCAGGGCCCCCCGGCGCTTGGAGGCTGAGGCCCCGGTCAGGCGGTGAGTGCCCCCACCCCCGCCGCTACGACAGTTATACATTTGTTTATTCATTAACTCCTTCCGTTATTCAGTAACTTCCAACTGACTCCTTGCACACCAGGTATCGCACTGGGTGTATTCACTGACCCATCTCATTCTCACAGGAGGTAGGCTCAAAGAGGTCCCATGGCTCACCCAGCACCTTCAGCAAGGAAGGGAAACTTTCGAATCCGAGCCCTTCTGAATCCAGACGGGGCCTTTTCTGCTCCATCGTGCCGTCACCTTCCTTGGTCCTCGTGAGACCTCAGGTTCCTGTGCCTCCAGTGACCCCATCTCCTGTAGAGGCCACAGGCAGAGATAAAGATCGGGGACCTGGCTAATCTCCCTTACAGGGCAGAAATGGGGACTCCTGGGTGGTAGCAGCTTGGCATGATCAGGCTAGGGCGACGGCGGGAGCCAGGGGCTGCTGTATCCGTGTAGACGACTCTGGCCCTGGAGGGTTGAGTCCGTCCTGTCTCTTGCGCTCAGCACCCCTCAGAGCCCTGACCAAGGTGGGGTTAAAAAGAGAGACACCCCCCCTTGTCCAGCCAAGTGGAGGGAAATCGTAGAATCACAAGGAAAGTGAGGCTTGGGAAGTATCTTCAAGACCAAACGGTTCCAGCCCCCTGTTCATCATTTAGGGAAACGGGCCCAGAGGGGCACCACAACTTGTCAGAAGTCACCCAGCAAGTTCAAAACCAGGTTTCTCCTCTCCCAGCCCCACCAGGCCTGCCTCTGCATAAGTGTTTCCGGAAGAGAGACTCCCCTAGATGACATTTCTAGGCCATGGTAGCCTTCCGAGCAACGTCTCATCCCTTCTTGGAAGACCATGGCCGGGTGGAGGTATGAGGCGTGGAGATGAGGGGACCGCCTCAGTGTGCCTAGTTCAAAGTCAGCCACGTGCTGGAGCTAAGCCTGGCCCGTGGCTTGACTCAGCCTAGGGAAAAAATGACCCCTGTGGGCAGCTCTGGGACCCTCCCGCCTTGCGGGAGAAACTGAGTCTGAGCCACACCCCTCCAGAGTTCCGTGCCCTCCGCTCTGACACTCACCCTCTCACCTACGGGGATAGTGGTGGAGACAGAAGGGCATAGGCCTGTCCCCCAGGCCCCTGGGAACACGTGTGGTACATGGTGCCACCCAGGAGCCCGACATGCCAAGCCCAGCCCAGCCTGGCATCAGATTTGGGGGCCATGGTGCCTTCCCCAGCACCTGGGAGCCCTTGCGCCAGAAAGCAGGCTCTGGCTTAGCTGCCCACTGGAACCCTCGCCTGAGTATTCCCTTGTGCCTCCTGCCAGCTGGACACGGGGCAAAGTTTCTGGCTCTACATACCCCATGCAAGCTTCACAGCAGAAGTCCTACCGCCCGTCCCTCTAAGTCCCCCTCGCAACCCAGGGGTGCGTGCCCTGTCCGACTTCCGTTCCGTGGGGAAAGGGCAGTGGGCCCGGACGAGCTGTGTGACCCTCTGTGCCTCCGTCTCCTCGAGTGTCGCATGCAGTGGACACTCCATTGTGCACTCCATGCAGTGGATCCATTGGATGGATCAGATTCGGATGTTTGAGAGCAAGTGCAGACGAGGCCGTCCCTGGGATCCAAGGCCCACGCCCAGGGCCGGTTCCCCGCCCACGTCATCGCTGCTTCTGGCACCCAATGCCCACTGAGGGGGTCTTGGCTCAGTCCCCGCCCCTCATGCTCTCACTGTCTACACCCAACCTGTGTGGCAAGCCCGACGACCTTCAGGACCAGCTCGCCTCTGTCCTCCTCCCCGTTCCTTCCCTAAAGTCCTCACCCCGCTATCTTCACACGGCAGATCCCGACTCTAGAATCTTAGTGCTGGAAGGGCCCTCAGAGAACAGCATGTTTGGAGGAGGGGTGTATTCGTTTTCTGGCGCTTCCGTAACAAAATGACCGGAGTGGCGGGTTTGGTTTCTCCTGAGCCCTCTCTTCTTGCCTTGCAGATGGCTGCCCTGTCACTGTGTCCCCGCCGCGGTCTTCCCTCTGTGTGCATCCGTCCCTGTCATCTCCCCCTCTATTTATAAGGACACCATCAGGGGCGCCTGGGTGGTGCAGTCGGTTAAGCGTCCGACTTCAGCCAGGTCACGATCTCGCGGTCCATGAGTTCGAGCCCCGCGTCAGGCTCTGGGCTGATGGCTCGGAGCCTGGAGCCTGTTTCAGATTCTGTGTCTCCCTCTCTCTCTGCCCCTCCCCCATTCGTGCTCTGTCTCTCTCTGTCCCAAAACTAAATAAAAAAACGTTGAAAAAATTAAAAAAAAAAAAATAAGGACACCATCATATTGGATTAGGGCCCCACCCTTATGATCTCACTCAGCCTTAATTACCTCTTTAAAGGCCCTATCTCCCAATACAACCACACTGGGGATTAAGGCTTCATATAGGAATGTTGTGGGGACACAATTCAGCCCATAACAGGGAGAATCTAGGACTTAGAGCCAGCCAGCACTAGCGGTCGGGACCTAAATCCAAATTCCTGACTCAAATGCCATGTGCTGTCCACCTTGCGGCAGGCAAATCTGTCCTGGGATCTTGGGGTGGGGGGCTTACAATCCTGGGAGGCCAGAGTCCGAGGCAGAATGGGCCTTGGCTTCCCTGGGGCTTTCAAACCCAGGCTGGCAGGTACCCCCAGGGTCTCACCATCAGCAGGAGACACAGGAAGGAATAAAAGGAAGCAGCTGGGCAGAGCTGGCCCTAATAGCTTCCTGCAGGGGAGCCTGGTGCCGGACCCCCAGGCAGGGCTAATTCTACCAGCCAGAAGCATCAACCACCCCCACCCACCCTGCCCCGAGGGGAAGACAGCCCGGGAGGGAAGAGCTTGCCTGTGGTTGGGCTGTGTTGCTCACCTCTGAGCTGCAGGCTGACCACATCGTTGCTGTAAATCTATATTGGATGGAGCTGTAACTCATAACCTGTATTGATCGCAATTACTCTTGTGGAATTGGGACGGCCCTGGGGGCCGAGAGAGGCCCTTCGAGGCTCTGGCATCCTGAGGCTGCCCCAGAAACAAACTTGGGCCTTGGCAGGCTAAGTGTGTCTTCTTTTCCAGGACACAATGAAGGATTTTTCTAACCCTAGCCAAGTCCCGCTCTCGGTGCAAAGCCGCACACATTTCTTCCCACCTCCCTCCGTCCCCAACTCCATACCCCTGTTGTGTATTGAGACCTTCCTTGGAGGGGTGAGGGGTGTGGGCAGGGTTGAAAACCCCTCCCTCAGCTTCTGGGTTTCTTGCTTCGGGAAGGAAGCAGCGGCTTCTGTAACTCCAGCAGCTGAGAGGCATCGTCCCAGAAGCATCTCTACAGCCAGGATTCGCTCATTCAACGCGATACCTGCAAAAATACCTGTGCTCCACGTATATGTCATAATCACGCATGCATTTGTGACACTTCATATTTGCACACTTGCCTGTGCTATTTGCATACTTCGTATTACGGTAGTAATCCCTTACACACGTATAGTGTGGTATATGCCACAGCACCCTCTCGTAGACATTGTCACGTGGACCTTGCAAAAGAATGCTGTGAGCCGAGCACGCCAGGGGTCAGTATGCCCGGTTAGGGGATGAGACACCGAAGCCCAGAAAGGTGAAGGGATTTTCCTAAAGCGACACGGTTGGTAGGGGGCAGGTCTCAAACCTCCCATTTCTGACCCCAAGTATGCACTTCCCCGAGCTGCCAGCCCCTTCTCTGGCCCCTGCGATGCCCCACCGGCCTGTGTCAGCGCACCTGACGTTGTGCACGTGACAGGACACGCGCTCTCTTCTGTCACAGACACATGCAGCCACCAGCCCCCGATCACGCCTTCCTGCTGACAGAGGGCACCCCGACATGGCAGGGCATCTTTGCTGCCTAGGTCTGAGGCCTCCACTGCCGGGTGCCCCTGACCTCTTACGTCACTGCCCAGCAGCCTCCTGGGGGACGCGGTGCGTCCGTTCTTGCAGTCGGGACTGTAATGCCTTCTGGAGCTGGGCTCATCTCACCCCTCACCTCCCTGCTCGCCCACCACGCTGGTCCCGGCCAGGGACAGGGCAGCCGCCTCTGGAAGAAGCCAGAAGGGTTGGAGAAGTCCACCTCCTGGCTCTGGCCAGCCCCCTCCAGATTACGGCACACACCCTCCTGGCAGCTGGGCTTCGGGAAAGCGGTTCTGGGTTGGTTCAGGAGACCCAGGTGGGAATCCTGCCTCTTCCACTCACTAGATGCGTCACTTGAACTTGGGCCCCGCCTGAGCCACAGTTTCCTCATCCGTAAAACAAGAGGAGTAGCTCGTGCTGCTGGTGATGGGCTGCGGATGACGCTTCAGAGAGGGGCCATGTGGGAACACGCTTGGCACATAGGTGCTCACTGATTCATGCACCTTGAGGTGTCTTTCTTGCTGCGTTTATAAAATGATTTAAGACGCTTTACCAGCTAGGCCTGGATTTGTCTCCCAGCCCAAGCAGACCCTACCCATGAGGGATGCCCAAAAGGCATCCATTGTGCACTCCATGCAGAGGATCCATTGGATGGATCAGATTTGGATGTTTGATAGCAAGCTCACCGCTACGGGTTCCTGGACACAGGTAGCCTTCCTCAAAGGCCCCAGCCGTGGGAACCTCTAGCATCTGGAGGCAGGGAGAGATGGCCCCGCCCACGGCAGCTCAGTTCAGCTGCTGCCCACAGAGGGGCGAAGTGCCTCTCGGCCTTCACCACTGCATTGCATACCTCTGGTCTCACAGCTGGTCCCGGGACCCTAATGTGCTTCCATCCTGGAACCAGTGACCTCTGTTGTTAGTGGTCTCTCCTCCAGGCGAGGGTAGTATTTCCCTCCAATCAGCTAAGGGAGAGGTAGGTCCTGGGTCGGGGAAGGGCAGTGGAAGGCCAGCCTCAGGCACGCTGCAGAGGGGCTGTTTCTGTCCCTTCTTCTCCCTGGGCCGGCTGCCCTGGGTCTCCATGTGCTTGAGTAGTTCCTGGGAAGGTGAGGTCGCTCCCTGCAGGGGCCGCCCCCTGAAGATGAGTCAGCCATAGTTTATTCTCCAGATTGCCCAGCCACGTCCTTGTCTGTTTACATCCCTGTGTTAGCTCCAAACCATCGTCAGTCTTGCTTTAATGTCCCGCCTGGACTCAGCTGAGCTGGAGAACCTAAGGGGGAAGCAGTGGCCCAAGCCATGACAGTATGGCAGCCGTGGGTAAGAGGGGAGAGACCCCAGGGTGTGGGGGACCTCGGGACAGGACTCCAGGCTGGAGAGCCTGATGTCTCACTCCATGGGCGGTGCCTCCTCTCCTGCTGGGGTCCCTCCATTCACTCCGGGTGCACTGAATATCTTCTATGTGCCAGCCATGTTCTGGAGCGGGAATACTAAAATAACTCCTTGCTGTCAGCGAGAAACACCACGTGCTCCGAAGACAAACAGGCAGGGTAAGGAATTGGGCAGGGACGCGGAGCACAGTCTAATTTTGATAGAGGGGGTCAGGCAAGGCTTCTCCAACGAGCTGGCACTTGAACTGAGAGACCTGAATGGGGCCGGGGGTGAGTCAAGGAAAAAGCATTTCAGGCACGGAGGAATAACCACAGCCAGAGTCCTGGGGTGGTGACGAGCACATGTACCCTGATTTAAAAACCACTGTAGCGGCTGATTTCCAAGAAGTCTCGCAGCTCTGCCATTCTTTAAGCTAGGAATTTATACATATCTGGGAAGGGAAGGACCTTAAAGACGACCCAATTTGTTTCTCTTATTCAATGCTTAAATCCTCTATGCTGTATCTCAGCCAAGTGTCTCTTCAGCCTCTCCTTAAATACACCTGGTGACAGGAAACTCACTACTTCGTAAAGACACTCATCCCAATTCTTTATAATCTTGACTTTAATTTTTTTTTTTTTTATTTTAGGGGCACCCGGGTGACTCAGTCAGTTAAGCATCAGACTCTCTTTTTTCTTAATTTTTTTAATGGTTCTTTATTTTGAGAGAGAGACAGAGAGACAGAGTGTGAGTGGGGGAGGGGCAGAGAGAGAGGGAGACACAGAATCTGAAGAGGCTCCAGGCTCTGAGCTGTCAGCACAGGGCCCGATGCACAGGGCTCGAACAGGGCTCGAACACAGGGCTCGAGCACAGGGCTCGGACCCATGCACCGTGAGATCATGACCTGAGACAAAGTCAGCCACTCAACCGACCTAGCCACCCAAGCACCCCCAGCATTGGATTCTCTTGATCTCAGCTCAGATCTTGATCTCAGGGTTGTGAGCTCAAGCCCTATGTTGGCTCCATGCCAGGCATGAAGTCTACTTAAAAAAAAAAAATAACAATAACATTTTTTTTATTTTAATTGTGGTAGAGGACACGTAATATAAAATTTACCATCTTAATCAGTTTTAAGTGTTGAGCTTTAATGTCAGTAGAATTTCAGCCCAGCCTGAAGTCCAGTCGTGTTTAAGGGCAGCTTTATCTCGCAAAACTGAAACTCGGTACCCGTGGAACATCTACTCCCCATTTCTCCCAGCCCCATTCTACTTTCTGTCTGTGTGAAGCTGATGGCCCCAGGTAGTTCATATCAGTGACATCAGACAGTATTTCTTTTTTGCGACTGCCTTATTTCACTTAGCACAGTGTAGTCAGGGTTCATCTATACGGTAGCCTGCATCAGAATTTCCTTCCCTTTTAAGGCTAAGTAATATTCTATCGTATGTCTCTACTATCTTCTCTCTGTCACTCATCCATCAGGGGACACTTGGGTTGTTTCTATCTCTTGACTCCAGCGAATAATGCTATGGGCATAGGTGAGAGAACATCCTTTTAAGAACCTGCTTTCAATTCTTCCGGGTATATGCCCAGAAGTAGAATTACTGAATCACGTGGTAATTCTATTTATATTATCTCAAGGAACCACCATGCTGCTTCATCTTGACTTTTGAATCCTCAAAAGTAATCCTTTTTAAAAATCTGGTTGAATGTAGCAGGAACAGGGATGAGCAGTGCAAGAGGTTTGCCAGATGTAGAAACACTCAGAAAGGGCAGTGGGAAGCCTGGGAAGGCTTCTCGGAGGAGGTGGAATTATCTGACTTCTCTGAGCGGCCGTCTCCTCGTGAGTGGAACGGGGATAAAACTACCTTAGAGTTTGGGCAAGTTTCATTCATTCCTTCATTCTTTCATTCACTCTAGAAAGATTTATTTCTAGGGCACCTATTTGGCCATCAGCACTGAGTGAAATGAGAAACTATTGGAGGGTTTGGGGCAA
This sequence comes from Panthera leo, assembly GCF_018350215.1. Taxonomy (NCBI): domain Eukaryota; kingdom Metazoa; phylum Chordata; class Mammalia; order Carnivora; family Felidae; genus Panthera; species Panthera leo. The sequence goes on along the minus strand of NC_056688.1, from coordinate 15,338,339 downwards.
AGGAGCCACATAATCCGACTTGGGTTATAGAGCATCACTCTGGCTGCGGGTTGGGCACGGTTGGAGGAGGGGCAGGGGCCAAAGCAGGAGCCAGTTCGGCAGCTGCTGTCCCCGTGGCATTCGGAGTAGGCCTGAGTAGGAACCGTCCAGCTCACACCTTCCCGAAAAACCCTCGGTCCTTCCTCCTCCTCTGCCCGGCACCCTCTCCCCACCAAACTTCCCCTGACACTTGCCTCTGAAAGCAGAGAGAGGCCGCACCTCTGCAGAGGGCAGCTGTTCCCCCTCACGGCCCTCTGGAGCCACCAGGAGCCCCGAGGTTTCTATCATCCTCTGTGCGAGGCTCCTGCAGCTCTCGGGAGTCTCGGAGGCCCGGCTCCCTGACCTTTTAGAAAAAGACAGAGAAGATGCCGTTGGCTCCCTTAGCACCTGTGTGCGGGGCCTCCGAATTGCAGAGGAGGGTCCCCTTTATTCCCAAGCTCCTGGGGAAGAAGGCAGGGGGGAAATCTGCAGGAAGCCTGGCCACGGGGACTGAGAGCCCCTCACGTCCTTGAGGTGGGGCCGCTCCTGCTGGGGACCCTCGCATGCTGTATTTCGTCTGACTCTCCCAACAGCTCTGGGACACAAGTCCCGTTTATTAAGTCGTTTTTCCTGAAGGAGAAGCGAGACTCCAAAGTTTGGTGCCGTCATAGAGACATCAGTTGTCAGAGCAAAGGGGCCCCAGGAGTTTATCTCACCCAGTGGTTCTGTGCCCTGGCTGCACATTACATGACCCGAAAAGCTTTTTTTTTTTTTTTTTTTTTGGATACCGGTTTCCAGGCCACACACCCAGAGATTCTGAGTTTAATTTAAAAGCTCCTTAGATGATTCTAACGTATAGGCATGCTTCAAGACACACACCGGATCCACCTTCTTCCTCTTTTTGCAGACGGGACACCGGAGGGCCTGGGAGATGACCGGACTCCCCTCAGGTCACCCTGTGTCGGTTGCCCGGGGCTCCCGTAGCAAATTGCAACAACCAGACGGCTTAACCCAGGGAGATTTACTGCCTCACAGTCCTGGAGGCCAGAAGTCCCGAATCAGGGTGTGGGCGGAACCTGCTCCCTCCTCAGGCTCTGGAGGAGGGTCTTCCTCGACTCTTGCCTAGCTTCTGGGGTTGCTGGCAATGCCTGCGTCTGTTGGCTTACAGACGCATCGCTCCAATCTCTGCCTCTGTCTTCCCATGGCCTTCTCCCCGTGTTCGTGTGCCTGTGTTCAAGTTTCCCTGTTCCTAGAAGAACACACTGGATTCGGGGCCCACGCTCATCCAGTATGACCTCACCTTAACTTGATTGTGTTGGCCAAGATCTTATTTCCAATAAGGTCCCATTCGCAAGCTCTGAGTAGACATTAATTTGGCGGGGGCGGGGGGAGGGGGGATGGGGTAGATACTCTTCAACCCAGTACACACCCCATCATTAGTGGCAGAGCCCGGACTCCAATCCAGTCTCCGAAATCCAGTCCCGGGCTCGGCCAACCACACCAGCTAGCTTGGCCCGTCTTAATCTTCCTCTTCTCGACGATGGCCTTCATTGAATCCCCTCCCCACCCTTCAGCAGCCCCCAAACAGGCCCCTTCCTGGTGGTAGGACATTGTCTTCTAACTGTGGAATCCCAAAGACCAGAGACTAGGTCCAAGACCTCTCCAGGGAGCCCAGTCCAGGACTGAGGGGTGCCCCAGAAAGACTTGATAAATCAAGCCAAACTGAACCGAACAGATGAGCGTTCCTTTGTAAGGTAGTGACCACCCCACTGACAGAAGCGGCCAAGCAGAGGCTGGCTGACCATATGTTCCTATGAGAGGTGCTGCTATTCTAGAAGACTCCGTCGACACCGAGATTTGGAAGAGCGTAAGAAGTAGACTAACGATCTGGGCTCTGCCCCTTATTAGCTGTGTGACTATGGGTGGGTTATTTAACCTCTCTGTGCTTTGGTTAGTAAAAATAACAGTATCCATTGCAAAGGGTTGTGGGGATTGAATAAGATAATGTGTATAAAATCCTTGCCCTGACATGTATTAGGTACTTGGTAAATATGCAGCTTTAAAAAAAGGAGAGGCCTGCTCCAGATCATCTGGAAGAAGGATGGTGAAGCAGGTGGAGTATTTTTAGTAATAGTAAAAAGAAGAGGGGCGCCTGGATGGCTCAGTCGGTTGGGCGTCCAACTTCGGCTCAGGTCATGATCTTTGGTCGACGAGTTCGAGCCCCGCGTCGGGCTGTGTGCCGACAGCTCGGAGCCCGGAGCCTGCTTTGGATTCTGCATCTCCCTCTCTCTCTGCCCCTCCCCGACTCATGCTCTGTCTCGCACTCCTTCAAAAATAAATAAACATTTTAAAAAATTTTTTTAAAAAGAAAGGTTTCAGGGGCGCCTGGGTGGCTCAGTCCGTTAAGCGGCTGACTTCGGCTCAGGTCATGATATCGCGGTCCGTGAGTTAGAGCCCCGCATCGGGCTCTGTGCTAACAGCTCAGAGCCTGGAGCCTGTTTCGGATTCTGTGTCTCCCTCTCTCTGACCCTCCCCCATTCATGCTCTGTCTCTCTCTGTCTCAAAAATAAATAAACGTTAAAAAAAAAATTAAAAAAAAATAAATAAAAAGAAAGGTTTCCTTAACCACACTCAGCACTTTCCTGGTCATGGGCCTGTTCACAGATGAGCCACGGCCTGTGACATGTGACACACAAGCAGCATCAATGGCAGAGTCCACGTTTAAACACAGTCCTTTTTTTTTTAACGCTTAATTATTTAGTTTGAGAGACAGAGACGGAGCACGAGCAGGGGAGGGGCAGCGAGAGAGGGAGACAGAGAATTCCAAGGAGGCTCCTGGCTATCAGCACAGAGCCCGATGCCGGGCTCGACCCCACGACCGCGAGATCATGACCTGAGCTGAAATCGTGAGTCGGATGCTGAACCGACTGAGCCCCCCGGGCGCCCCTGCACACGGTCTCATGTCCCAAGCTTGGCACCTAAGGGAAAGTGATCTTGCAGCATAAACCCATGCTGACACTACTGGCATTTGGGGTCAGACAGTATTTATTACCTAAGATATCCAGCATTGGTGGCCCCTGACCACGAAATGCCATTCGTACCTCCCCATCTTGGTGTCGACCAAACATGACCCAGACACGCATTCCCACGTGGCCTCAGGATGCAAGCTGGACCCAGTGGTCACGGCTGCCACTCTGTCCTTCCTCCGGCCGGACCCAGCCTACCCGCTGGCGGAAGGGGCCAGGGTAGAGGATAGTTGCCCCTCTACCCATTCCAGGGATGGCTGGTCCCATTTGGAGTGCAGGGTGGGGCCTGCCCGACTGCCAGGGCACCCCATCGGAGAGCCAGCCTTAGAGGCCAGCCGTTTTGTGGGGCCCTGGCCCCTCTGAACCCCCCACCAGCTGGCTGTGCCTCCCCCGCCCAACGCCGCCTGCCGCTCACTCCACAGGCCTCTTGCTGCTTCCCTTCCCCAGCAGGGCCCGTCATCTGATTCTCATCAAACATGCAGAACTGATGTTGCACGAGCCCCCCCGCCCCCAGGGGGGATTAACATAATACCCTGATTTCTCCGTCCCCTCTCTCCAGCACTGTGCATCCCCCTGGCTGCGGCCGGCCTGCCTTTGTTTCAGGAGGAATGATACACTGTGTCTAGAAACGTTACTGCAATTAAATATGCACAAGAAGGGGGGAAGGGAGGGGGGAAATGAGGACAATGAAGGATGTGAAACATCAGATGCAGCAGCTGCTTGTTGCTATAGAAACCCCAGCTCCCCACCACATCACCGCAGCACCCCTTCCCAGCTTCGAATTCCAGTAGGACCAAATGCACCGTCTTCCTGGGGTGCGGGGAGCTGTGAGATCACGGGGGCCAAGCTGCTGGTGCCGGATCGGGGGTCCTTCCTGTTTTTCCTCACCCCGCCACCACGCCCCCGGCCGGGTACTTCTGATCAGCAGCACCCTCCCATACTTCTGCATTCCAGTCCCAGTTACATAATAAATCACGGGAGAGCTTCCGCATTTGACTTTGGGATGTCACAACATGGAGACAAAACGGCACGTTCAGAGTCTGGCGGGGAAGCCAGGCTTTCTCTGTGCTTCCCCCGGGTCCTCTCCGACTGCCGGCAGCAGGGCTGGGCTCCCTCCCACTTTCCTCCACGTCTCTTACCCACAGCACTGAGCGGGGGTCTGCGAGGTGTGGTCCGTGTGCCGGAGGGGCACGGCGGGGGTCCAGAGGACTGGCATCCTGCCACATGGCCAAGCATGCACCCGGGGTGGGGGGGGGGGTGGGTCCCAGCAACACGTCACTCACCGGGGGGAACCATGTGACGTCCCAGGTGTGGGCCCACAACAGCCAGGTGTCCGAGGGTGGAGAGACGGCAGGTGTACTCACAGCGGTTCACAGACACAAGACCAGGGCGCTGGCTGAGTGCCAGTCGAGTGTGAGACCATGGGGTGATGGGGCTGCCTTCTACTCCCGCTCTGTCCCCTGTAGAAAGCAAACCATGTTGGGCTGGGGGGGTTGGCCCCAGCCCTCTCCTGCGCTGGTCACGCGAAGCCAGTTGCTAGGTCCCGGCCACTTGGCCAAGTGGTGGCACATAGTAGGTCTAGTCCTATACAAAGGTGTATGGGAGAGCGGGAAGATTAGGAGATGTGCGGATAAACCAAAGTTTATTAAGAAACAAGAGATCACCCAGATTGACGAAGGTATTTGAAACCATATTAAATAAATACTAAAACACAAACCCCTACGCTGCTTAGGCTGCAGAAACATTGAAGGGCATGACAGCTCCCTTCCAGTGTGTGTGGCAGTGTGGCAGTGACCCGGGCTCAGGATAGCTCTGTGGGGCTCTCATGAGTAGAACCAGGACCCATGGAGGGAGCCTCGAGGAGACCAACTGTGACCCAGGAAGATCTCTCTAAAAGTCAGAGCTCTCCACTTTGGGAGGGGCTGCTGAAGCCACAGATCCTCCGAGGAAGGCTGGAGAACCTTGTCAAAGCTGTGGTAGACACTTGAAGCTTCTCAGCCCTACATACAATGTGCCTTGTCGCAAAGTGTCACCGGTGAGATCCCCGTCCCCCGGTACTGAGGCTTGTGCTTGGTGGGTGGGGCGTCACGGAATATTCCTTTTTTAAAAAATATATATATGTATGTATTTTGGGGAGAGCACAAGCAGAGGGGCACAGCCAGGGGGACAGAGGATCCAAAGCAGGCTCTGCGCTGACAGCAGTGAGCCCGACGCGGGGCTCGAACTCACAAACCGCGAGATCATGACCTGAGCCCAAGTCGGATGCTCAACCAACTGAGCCACCCAGAATATTTCTAATAGGAGAGTGAGCCAGTATCAGAGCTCTTATCAGGGGTTGCGGGGGAGGGGGGTGTCACTCAGCCCCCAGGTGGGAGGAAGCAGACTTCCAAATAATAGGATTTGAAGGGCACAGGCTACCCCGGATGTTTCCTTATGAACGCCTGTCATTCTGATGTTAGAAGGTCCTCCCATTCTCCCCTGCAGCTTCTTTTTCAAGTCACTGTCACTGTCTTGATTCCAGTGCCCACTCCTGGTGGAAATGGCCACCTAGCATCTTCCATGCCTGCGGGAGGAAGCAGCCTAGCCCCCAGAGAGCAGGCAGAGGGACCCAAACTTAGCTCCTCAATCCCAGTTTGGCTGGCTCTTGGGTGGGAGGGCCCTGCCATGAGCTTAGGGGAGTCTGAAGCTGATTGCAAGCCCCTCCCCAACTGTCAAGTCCACATTCTCCCCTTTTAAAATCAGCGCTCACTAGCTCAAATTCAAGGTCTGCCCCAGGACCTTGGAAACCCATTCCATCTCTAAGTGGAGTCATATGTCACCATCAGCAAAATGGGTGTCTTACTGCCTGTCCTTCTGGCTTCCCTGCCGAGTCCTGACGGTAGGACCTGGAAAAGCAAAGCACAGTGCCTGCACCTGCGCCTTGCACAAAACGAGCGTTCGAGAACTGTGTGTTGAATTAGTACTGTGTATCTGGATCTCTGTGTCCCCACTACTGGCAGAGCTTGGCCTCAGTAACTGTTTGATGAGTGAATATATGATTGAAATCGAGAGAAAGGGATTTTCGCTTGTGTTTGGTTTAGTACACAGAGCTGGGAACCAGAAGGCTGAGTTCTGCTCTGCTTACTGGCCGTGTGACCTGAAAATGGAGAGGACACACAAACGGTTGTAAGGACAAGTGAGCGATGGACGTGAAAGAGCTTTGCAAGCTCTCGCACAGACATAGGAGAGATGAGGCCTGACATTCATTAGGCGACACTGACCCTCACTTGCTATGTGCCACTTTATTATTATTTTTAATCCTTATATCCACCCCGCGAGGTGTTATTTGCACCCCGTTGTACAGATAGGGCTCAGAGAAGTTAAGTAAGTTTTCCGAGATCACACAGCTGATAAGTGGACAAGTCAGTTTGGAACCCAGGTCTCGGTCTGACCCTAAAACCTACTATACCTCTGTAAAACTCTGAAGCATCTAACACTGAAAGGAATAACGGTTCTGGGAGAAAGGCCGGCCGCCGGCCTGAATTGCTTCTGGTGGTGTGCCCAGCCAAGGGAGTAATGGATTATATCTTGATTCTGTCTCCAGAAAACAGGTTTTTTATTACTCACCACGGCGGGCTGTACATCTCTGACGTGCAGAAAGAGGACGCCCTCTCCACCTACCGCTGCATCACCAAGCACAAATATAGCGGGGAGACCCGGCAGAGCAATGGGGCCCGCCTCTCTGTGACAGGTAGGTGAGGGGGTTGCAGCGGGCGCCAGCCCAGCCCTGGGGTGGGCACGTCCACACCAGGGACCGGGAAGGCTGCTGTGTATCTAGGCAGTCGGGAGCCTCGGAGAAGGAGCTTAAGGAACACAAACATAGGACCTCCTGGGGCAGAAGTGGTCCAGCTTGGTGTGGAGGGCCCTTCATGTAAGAACTTCAGAGTCTGTACCTAAGGAAGCGAGCTCACCTGAAGAACTGATGTGTTGTCATTTATCAGATAATGAGGGTTAATGGAATCCATCTTCTGTTTCCTTTTTTGCCTTTGCTGCCAGGAAGCTCCTAAATAGAACCTGATATTCAAACATAGTTAACGATTAGGTGCAATTAGATCAGATAGGGAAAGTTTTTTTTCCTTCGTGTCTCTAAATATATTTTAAGATTCTATTTGACCTATTTATGAGTGCATGTGTCTCTTTTGTTATAGCTTAAAAGTAGGCAGAATAGAATTCAGAAGCAAAACTATTTGTAAATTAAATAAAGGATTCTTATTCTGGAATGATCATCACAATAAAAAAAATTTAATGTTTATTTTATTTTTTTTTGAGAGACAGAGACGGAGCGTGAGCAGGGAGAGGCAGAGAGAGAGAGAGAGAGAGAGAGAGACACAGAATCTGAAGCAGGCTCCAGGCTCTGAGCCCTCGGCACAGAGCCCGATGCGAGGCTTGAACTCACAACCCATGAGATAATGACATGAGCCGAAGTCGGAGACCTAACCGACTGAGCCACCCAGGCACCCCAGGAATGATTATCATCACCTTTTAGGAGGGATGGAAGCTAACGGTTATTAAGTCCCCTGCATGCCAGAGATCTCACTCCTCTGCTATCCTTTAGGCACCGTGATAGCCTTGTGGGGTATACACTGATGTGTTTTACAGGTGAGAAAACCAGATCTTAGGGAAGCCAAGCGACTTGCCCCAACTGTTTAACCAGTGGGAGGCAAAGCCAGGACTCACACTCTGCATCCAGAGTGTGGACACCCCCATGCGAAGGGTCAGTTGAACACCCCATTCCTGCCCCAGTCACAGAGTAAAGGAGGACACATGGTACCCCTCAAGGAACAGTGCCTTTCTGGAACTGTACTTTTTCAAACTCTTTTGACTGTGATCTACAGATAGATCACATTTTTATCCTAACCTGTGCCATGCACTCTGGTATTTCCTACCATGTGCATTTAAATGCACTCTGATATTTTCTATTCGATGCTGTCCAATTTTGATTTACTTAAATGCTGGTTGCAACTTACCAAATGGATTTCACAAGTTCCTCGCGGTTTGTGACCTGCAATTTGACCATCTCTGCTGTTCGAGGAGGTGGGATTGGAGTGGCTTTTGGAGGGAGGGTGAACGGATAGAGCAGTGGTGTTGGAGGCTCGGCTCACCCAATCACGTGACCTCTCGGGGACCCCAGAGAAGTAGCTTGACTAGACGACCGCTCTGATTCTGTCTGACTCTGACCTTCTGGGGTTTGGTGAGGACCCAGATGAACTCTAGCCCAGACCCCTCTCTCATTTGCCCGGCACGTTTGGAAGCAAGAACAGGAGAGTGGGAGCCAGCAGGGCAGGGGTGGGGCTCTCCCATTCTCCCCTGTGTCTCCAGCACCTGGGCCTATGCCTGGCACATAGTAGGTGCTAAGTAAATATTTGTGGAATTAACCAATGCCAGGGGAAACTGTCATGCGGGAAGGCAAGGGGACTGTACTGAGAGGCCCTATCTTCGTGGCTGGACTTCAGAATCTGCAGCCCAGCTCCCAAATGTGTTGGAGTGCTTCCCTTCCAAATTATGGGGACTTGTCTACATGCTGTTTTGCATCTCATCTGCATGCTTCTCATAAAACGTGGGCACAGTGCAGACATCCCCCTCCTGCAGGCCGGCTTCTTTCTCCTGCACACATACTTGGCCCCTTCATCCTGCCAATCTCACCTCCACTTCTGGGGGGGCGTGGGCAGGTGTCTCTCAAAAAAGACACTCTTTAGACTGGAGGTTATGCCAGCCGTTCTCCTTCTGGTCTCCATTCCCCACCGGCGGTGAGGAGAAGCGGGGGAGGTAGGAAGAGAACAAGAGACGCACCAGAGACGAAGAGACACGGGAGTAAAGATAGGGAGGCCCCCGGCCAGACGAGGGGAGAGGCGCAGGCACAGAGTAGACCCGGGACAGGGAGAAAACGGAAGAAAACCTACACAGAGAGACAAAGGCAGAGGGGAAGACAAGAGTGAACGAGATCTGAAAGAAGCAGGAGGGACCTGGAGGGAAGGAAGGGGAGGGAGCCAAGGGGAAGGGGCCCCGCCGGTGACACGGCCCTGATGTGATGTGATGTGACAAGGCCATCTGCAAGCTGCTTGTCTCGGCAAAAGCGCAAGTGATACTGGACCAAGGCGGTGCAGAGGGGGTGCGAGGGGGGCACGTCGGGGAGCTCGGGGCCTCAGCCTCCGGCCCCACACACCGCAGATCCTCTCCAGCTTGAGGCGGGGCTCGGTCAGTCCTGAGCGAGAGAGGCTGGCCGTGGTTGCCGCTGAGACGGTTCACTCTGTAGTGGCCCGCACCCCCGAGGGCTCCCCGGCTGGTGGCTGGGAAGGGTGCGGCCCCTCTCTAGCCGGAAGCTCCAGGTCAACAGATGGAGAGGTGGCACCGGGGCAGGGGGGGAGGGGGTCTGAGCCCGCGCACCCCAAGGGATGGCTGCCCCTGTCTGCCCAGGCCCTAAGGCGAGAGGAAGGAGCAGAAGGACCCACGTGGCAGAGTGTCTCTGATGGTCATCGGACGAGGGCCTCCACCATCCCCTTCAGTCCTCGCAGAGCTGGATACAGAGGACAGGAAGGAAGGACTCTGAATCCAGCCCAAGGTTTAGGCTTAGCCTCACCACGTGCAAGTTGGCCCAAACGAAGGGACGTCTCAAACCTCAACTTCCTCATCTGTAAAATGGGAGCGACAAAACATACCCCGCCCCCGGGGGTTGTTGGGAAGAATAGATACCAGATGGAAAAGGCTTAGTCTGGGCTCTGCCCCGCAGGGAGTGCTGTGTTTTGGCAGTGGCCTCTTGTTGCTGCGTTAGTACTCCTCCTCCCTTCCAAAGTGCCTGTGTTGGGGAAGGGGAGGAGAGCCATTTTTCTGTATTGTCCAAGGTAAAGGAGGCAGTGACAAGAGTAGCCAGAGCCCCCTATAACACACCCCCGAAACAACCATTCTATGCATGTACGTGCTTGTTTAGCGTTTTCCAGGAGCTTCCGCGAGCATTAACTCCGTGGAATAGACATTATCTGCATTTATAAAGAGGAAACCAGTGACCAGAGAGGCTGGCGGACTAGCCCAGGGCGCCCCAGCTCGGGGAGTGGGAAGTCAGGTGCAGAAGCCGTGTTCGGGGTGCCTCTCCGGGGCAGCGCTGCTCGTCCGACCGGGGGGAGGTCCCAGCAGCCTCCCCGGGGCGCCCCCAGCCCTCCAGCCCCCGCACACCCCCGGAGAGTTCTCGGGGCCCAGCCATCTGTCTCCCCCAGCCCCGCACCAGCCCCGGCAGCGCCCGATCCCCCCGGGCTATCGCCCGTACACGCCGCAGCATTTTACTTCGGCTCCGGAGTAATGAAAGAGGTTTCTTTCCCTCAGAATTTAATTTCACGCCTGAGACTCGGTGATTAATTCCCTCCCCCCGCCCCTTCCTCCACCGCCCCGTCGGCCCCTCCGCTTGTAAATTCTGCGCTGTGCCACGGAATTTGTGTATTTTGCATCAATTAAGTGTCACATTGAGTAATTCTTGCCTGGCACCGGGTTTGTTTATCCCGACCGTTCCCACAGGGTTGTGTGGGGAAGAGGCCGCAGACGCTGGTGGGGAGGGAGGGCGGGTGCCAAACAGTAATTGCCGGGCACATCTGCATAGTGGTTTCGCTCGGCCAAGCTCTTTGGCTCTGGGACACAACAGGACTCACCCACGGTCACACAGTTTATCCGTGACCCGCACCGGCACTGCGCTGTCCTGATCCTCAGCCCAGGCTCCCTCGGAAGAGCTACGAACGGTAGGGAGGGAGTAGAGAGTCTTCGAGAAAGTCTTTCCCCCAAAGAGCATTCCTAGCCCAACCCTTCTCCAAGGGAGATGCGCCGATGACGGGAGAAATTTGCCATCAGTCAAGGAGGGGCCGGGGGGGGGCGTCTGCCGCTCTCACCGTTCGCTCGGGAGCAAAAGTCAGTATTAGATTATTCCATCTCCGGTTCCATTTTCTCAGCAAGGGTCAGGGAGACCATGGCCGGTGATCTAGGCTCTGCAGTGTGATCCTGGATAGGTCACCGCGCCTCTCTGGTCTCAGGGTCCTCCCCTGTCTGTGGTCTCCAAGACTGCTAAGCCAGCTCTCCTAGTCTACGAGCCTATAAAAACTCTGCAAGCTGGCAAATCAGCCCACTGGCCCGCCCTGTGCCCGAGTGCCCCCATTCGTCCTCTTCCCGACATCCGTGGTTCAACAGCCACGGCCCTGCTCTCTGCAGGCACGGGAGATACAATGGATCACCACTGTCTCAAGATGCTGGCGGTCTCCTGCAGAAGACAGATACGTGGCCCGGTGCTAACCACTGTTGCAAAGGGCCGCGGGCAAAGCGGCAACAGTGGGGGCCTCTGGGGAGGGAGATGAGGTGGCTGAGGGCAGGGGCGAGGGAGCCTCCCTCTCACACTCATGCCCTCATGCCTCTCTCTACTTTCTGAAGTTTTGCCGTGTGCGTGTGTTACATTTTTTCGCCCTTTCATTACAACAAGAAAAGGTTGTTTGAAAATAAAAGAGAAAGAAAGTCTATGGGGACGCAATGAGAGTGGCGGGGGGAGGAGGGCATCCAGAAGGGGCGACATGGAAGCTGGTTTGTGAAAGATGAAGAGGCATCGGCCGAGCAGAGCGGGAGGCTGGGCATCCGGCGGGGAGGGCAGTGTGGGGACACAGCACGACACCAGTGGGAAACCACTGCCACGAGGAGGTAGGTGAGGGGAGCCTATGCAGGTTTTATAGCAGGAGGAGGTCCCCCAAGGCAGAAAACTCGGGGTGGCCTCTGAGGGTAAGGACGAGGCTGTGAGCAGCCAGATCACCACTCAGAAATGTCACAGCATCACACACAGAACCCTGCCAGCCAGGGGCCCGGGTCTTCTGCGGTTCCGGGCCACGGGTCCGGCAGCCACTGGTTTCTCTTGGTACGAGAATGGAAAATAGAGAATCGTTCGGGATGGCAGGTGTGGTTTGCAGAAGGCTTAACTTCTGGATCCTTCTGGGTGCAGATGGAAATGCACGGCCCTCTCTGAGTTTGCCAGGATTGCGGGTGGGAGGAGACAGGACAGGGCAGATTGTCCCCGCATCCCTGAAGGGCACCCCCAGTCCAGTCTGAGGCCCAGAGCAAGACTTAACAAGAATCGCAAATTCGAGAAGTCCTGATTCTCGTGTCACAGGGTATGTATGACTGCTCCTGGGTCTGGGCCAGACTCCAGGCACTGTTTCTGTGAAGGGAGCTCTCACACACACCCTCTCCTTCTCTGCACCTCTCGCTGTTTCTGTTGTTCCATCTGTCTGTCTGTCACTCTAGCCTAGTCTGCCCTCCCCAGCCTCTTCCCCCACAAGCCCCTGCTTCCAGTCATGGTTCTCAGGACCTATGTCTGGCCCGAGTAGGAGAGCTTGGGCCAGAGTCCGAGGCCCAGGGGACATCAGGAGGTCTTGTCCACACCGGGCCATCCGGGGGTAGCAGGTGCCTGTTTGGGGGCTTGCCTCCCCACCCCCACCCCCAATTCATCCTGTTCAGGCCTCGCCAGGGCCACTGATGCTCTCTGCCTTCCAGACCCTGCCGAGTCGATCCCCACCATCCTGGACGGCTTCCATTCCCAGGAAGTGTGGGCCGGCCACACCGTGGAGCTGCCCTGCACGGCCTCCGGCTACCCCATCCCTGCCATCCGCTGGCTCAAGGACGGCCGCCCCCTCCCTGCCGACAGCCGCTGGACCAAACGCATCACAGGGTTGACCATCAGTGACCTGCGGACTGAGGACAGCGGCACCTACATTTGCGAGGTCACCAACACCTTTGGCTCAGCAGAGGCCACAGGCACCCTCACAGTCATTGGTGAGTGGGAGAAGCCCCTGTTCCAGCCCCAGTAACCTTTGAGAACACTGCAGTGTGACAGGGAAGGACCGCACCTGCCTCTGGCCGGCCCCAGGGGATAATCCCCTGTTTTGGGAAGACAGTTTCACATCCCAGAAAACTCTGGGCTTGAAATCAGAAGGTCTGCTTTTGGCTCTGGTATTAATTTTTTTTTAATGTTTATTTATTTTTGAGAGAGACAGACAGAGCATGAGTGGGGGGTGGGGGAGGTGCTGAGAGAGAGACACACACAGAAGCAGGCTCCAGGCTCTGAGCTGTCAGCACAGAGCTTGACATGCGGCTCGAACTCACGAGCCATGAGATCATGACCCGAGCCGAAGTCAGACACCTAATCGACTGAGCCATCCAGGCGCCCCTGGTTCTGGCTTTATCAGATAGTAACCGACTTTGGGCAAATCACATAACGGTGATCACCACCACAGTGTCCTCTTCCGCGAAATGGGATAATGATCCCGGGAGCTTCCTGCCTCCTGAGGTCACGAGGGTAAGAAGGAACCATGAGGGTGACAGTGACCGTAGTGAGCTCACAGGACTTCCCGGCCTGTTGGGAGAAGGGAGTGTCTGACCTAGTCTAAACAGTGCTGATGTTAATCCACTAGAGAGGATGTATGTATCTCATCAGAGACAATATTCAGAATATTTAGCAATAATTGAGCGGGGCACTGATCAATCAGCTCAGACACAGGCATAACTGACCAAGGCAACTTTCCCAGGACCTACCAGCGGGGCATCGGCTCTGGTCCTGCCTTTTCCTTCCCCCATCCCAGATCCCCGGGGCCTCCTGGGGTCCAGCGAGCCCCTGGGGAGAGTGGAAAGCCTTAGCAGACCCCTGCTGCTGCTGAGCCCCCAGGTGGGCAGAGGGGCCGGTGCCAGAGAACCCCTCCCCACCCCCGCCTCGTGTGACCTGGCCTGGGGCTCCCCGTCGGCAAAGTGGAGAGGCCCCTTCCAGCCCTGGAATCCAGAGGCCGACTCTCTGAGTTGCCTGCTGTCTGGGCTGCAGGAAGGGCGTGGGCAGTAGGTTGCCTGGGATTTGGAGACCCTTGGGGAATCTCACTCCTGCAGAGCAACAACACAGCCTGAGGCCCTGAATCCTGTACTGAACAGCATCGTGAGGGTCACTCAACCTGGGAAGTGGGAGGAGGCCGTCCAGAGAGGATCCAGCTCCCATCCTGCAGAGAAGTTCCCTCCGTCATAAAGATTGAGAGCAGGGAAGCCCTCCCGCCCCACCCCCACCCCCACCCATGTCAAGAGCATAGAGCTGCAGGTCTGCAGACCCCCGGATGTTCTCCCCGCCGGGCTGGCCTCCCGGGTCTGGTCTCCTGTCGTCCTCAGCTCAGATGTGACCCCGTCTCCTTCCCATAGACGAGGGCATCTTGACAGTCGGGGTACGTTTATCATCTGCATGCAGTGCTGGGAAGAAGTCCCCCCACATGTGAGCACATGTGAAGCAGGAAGAGCAGGAGCCTCAGGAAACACTCTGGGAGGGACGGTGCACGATGCAGATGCTTGGGTTAGAGCCCCGTTTCGGGGGACGGGGGCTCCTCACGTGCTAACGCGCCCCAGCCAGCAGGGCAGACAGGGGGAGGGACCAGGGCTGATACCCCACTCCTTGCCCTAAGTATTGTGCCAAATCATTCAATATGCCTTCCCCCCTGTTCCCCACCCTCCTGCTACACACACACACACACACACACACACACACACACACACTCACTCTCTCTCTCTCTCTCTCTCTCTCTCTCTGTCTCTCTCTCTCATCTCATGCTCACATACATACACACACGCTGTCTCAGGGCACAGGTCAGGAGGGCAGCACGCCCCTGAGTCCTCGGAAAATTAGCAAGCCTGACTCTGGGTAATGTGGTGTTCACAGCTCCCGCCTCAGGACGCATAGGCGAGCAGATACTCACATACACACGTAGACACACGCACATGTACACACACGTTCAGGCAGGTGGGTTGAAAGTTCACATGCCCGTTTCTCCGTACGTACGTGCTCACGTATACCGTACCCATACACATCACACCGGTACCCATGCTACTCGTCAACATGCTCACATCCGGGCACACGCGCCCGGACGTACGAGTGGCCGCCCCCAGCCATGGGCACACCCCAGCTGGCTTGTACATGTAGGTGCACCTCATTCCCCCTCTGACACTCAGCTGCCCATCTTCCTCCCACACTGGGCTCAGCTGGACAGCCAGGTTCGAGGGAAAGTGACATAACTTTTCTCCGCCGTCTGTCCTCTCTGACTGCCCCTCTCTGCCGGGGCCATAGACAGGAAAGCATGCTTTTCACACACACACCCCCATTCTGCCCCCCAAGCCCCTGCCCATCTTGTCTCCAAGTGTGCAGGGCAGCAAGGTGGGAGCCCCAGCTGGGGACTGGGACGCGTGGGATGCTACCTGCCTCGTGCGCACTGGCGTTTCCAGGGCGGGGACTTGGGGAGAGCGGGAGAACTCAGCGTGAGCAGACTCCTGTGCACTTTGACTACACCCCGCCCAGCCAGGCTGGGGTCCCCTATCCTCCAGGCTACGTCACGGGGGGTCCTGTATAGGGTTCTCCTATAGAGAACCCCAAGCCCACGGGGATCTGGGGAGAGAGGCCAGCCTGGGGCAGAGATGGAAGGTGAGACGTTGTTCTGCTCTCAAGTGCTCACCACCCAGAGGGAGAGACAGACACAGAGAAGTGATTAAGAGACCACGTGCTTCGTGTGGTCCTAGCTACAAACAGGGAGGCCCAGAAGAGGGGTCCTGACCCAGCCTGGGACGGGAGTCTTATCTAGGAAGTCTTCCTGGCAGAGATGTCCTGAGCACAGTGTGAAGGATGAGTAGGCCTTAGGCAAAGGGGACAAAGAATGCTCTAGATGGAGGCTCTGGGGCAAGAAATAGCCCAGGGTGCCCAGACAGGGCACTGCTGCTCGAGGAGTGTGGAGCTGAGAAGGGGGGGGCAGGTCCTCAGGGGCCCCAGTGGCCTTGAATGCCACACGGAGTTGTTGGGCACCATGGCCATCCCAAGCAGGGCAGTAGCCAGCCACAGCACAGAGAACGGATGGAGGGACGCAGGAAGGGAGGAGGATGGTTGCGGGCTGGGAGCTGGGGGCCTGCAGCGGGGCAGGGGAGGTGGGGGTGAAGAGCAGAGTCCTGGTGCGTGTAAATTGGTTACCTGTATGGGTGTGAGAGACAGGTGGCAGGGCCCCGGGGGCCTCCCTGGTTTCTGGGGTGGGGGTCAGGGGAGATGACGAGCCAGCCAATCTCCCGTCCTCCTTATGAGCTGAAGGGTGCTCCCCGGCCCCACCCGGCCTGACGCTGACATTTGACAGACGGGTAAACTGAGGTCTAGAGAGGGAATTCACTCGGCCCGGTCCCCCTCACCAGGAGTCTGGAGACAGAACCAGGGCCTCCCCCAGCCCACCCCCAGCCACACTGCTCCACGGTAAGCCCTTTCTCTTTTCTTTTCCTCCCCCCACCTTTCCCCCTCACCCCTCCCCTGCTGGCTTGGCCCAGACCCCCTTCACGTGACCCTGACACCAAAGAAGCTGAAGACCGGCATTGGCAGCACGGTCATCCTGTCCTGTGCCCTGCTGGGCTCCCCGGAGTTCACCATCCGCTGGTACCGCAACACTGAGCTGGTGCTGCCCGACGAGGCCGTCTCCATCCGCGGGCTCAGCAACGAGACCCTGCTCATCACCTCCGCCCAGAAGAGCCACTCTGGGGCCTACCAGTGCTTCGCCACCCGCAAGGCCCAGACCGCACAGGACTTCGCCATCATTGTGCTGGAGGGTGAGCTGGGGCAGCCAGCACAGGGGTGGGTTCAGGACCCCCGGGGCCTGGCCGGGAGGTGCCCTGCCCCAGGCTGCCTCCCTCCCCTCCTGATAGCAGACATCCGTCCAGGCAGGTGCCTGGCTTAGCTCCTCCTCCCACGGGCCCTGTGGGGAGATGCTTTTTTTTTTTTAAGTTCCCTATTTTTATAGTTGAGGAAACTGAGGCTTCAGTCATTTGCCCGAGGTCATTCAGCTCTGCCAAGAGTCAAGAGTTGGGATCTGAACTCAAGTCTCTTAACCACTGGACCGTCTTGCCCCTGCCCTCCGAAATCGCCAGAATCTTACTATTAAAGGAGTGTTCTTTAGGACCTCAAAGGCTTTCAGTCTCACCGAGGCCCCGGGACTGCCCACCAGGAGTCACTACCTTTGGCCCCTCCTCTGCCTTCTTCCCTGAGCCCTCTTTTTCTAGCTGTCCTTCTCTCCGCATTCTCTGCCTTTCTTGCCAGCCTCATGGGTTTTTGAATCCTCTCCATGACCGAGGCTTCTTCACAGCAGGCTCTGTTTCTTATCACAGACCTGGGTTTTCACTTGCTTCTCTCTCCCTGTAAAGCTACTTAC
Source organism: Panthera leo (assembly GCF_018350215.1). NCBI lineage: Eukaryota > Metazoa > Chordata > Mammalia > Carnivora > Felidae > Panthera > Panthera leo. The sequence goes on along the minus strand of NC_056688.1, from coordinate 15,321,049 downwards.
TACCACCCAGGGTTCCTCACCTGGCACATATGTATGGTTGCCCAGGGTGTTCACTGCACAAAGCGCCCAACCAAGAGGGCCGGACCAAGAGTAAGGACTGAAATCCATCTTGAATCCCACTTGCCAAGCCGTGAGCCCTGGCACCAGGCTGTGACCACACAGAGGAGGCATCTTTTTCTTATCTGCACAAAGAAAGATACAGTGGGGGTTAGCAGAGACCCTATCCTCACCAATAAATTTAGTGGTTTCCTGGCTCCTTTGTCGCTACAAAAGCAACAACAACAAAAAAAAAACCCTCAATCCTATTGCTTCCAAGGATTTTTCACTGTAGTAACAAAGGCACCAAACCCAGGCAAGCCCCACAGGTCTACCTGTCACAGCCTGTGGGTCCTCATTCCTAGCCGTGGGACTAGGCATCCCCTTATCCCTCACCCCAGGACAGTACCCAGTAAAGTGCCGCCCTCCCTCAGCCCCTGCCAGATCCTGTCCAGCCAGATCCTGGCCTCTCTTCCTCACGAGGAAGCACAGAAGGCAGGCACAGACCAGTTCAAGATGGGCCCCTTACATCTCTGGGAACTTCCTGACTAACTGACTGCCCACACTGCGCATTTTCTCAGAGGACAGCCGTCGGTGGCCGGTCCGGAGTAGGGATGTAGGAAATGAGGCTGGTGGGAAGGGCAGAGAGTGGGGAGGGAGGGGCAGCCAGAAAGGGAGAGAGTTCAGGAAAGGAAGTGGGGGGGGAGGGGGTTGCGACGGCTGTGACCCCTAGTGTGCAGTCCCAGGCTCTGCCAGGCGCCACGCTCTTTCCCTATTTTAGGTAAGAGTCTCCCCCAGAAATGGAGCTGGGGACTGGCAGACCAGATTAACGTCAGCATCTTAGTGTGAAATGTGGGTGGGATGTAAAACACCACGTTACATTTGCCTCACCTTTTTCTAAATGTTTGTTTCGGTTTTTACTTGCTAAAGTGCATAACGCGTACTTTAATCCTTTCCAACGACCCTGTGCGGAAGGATGGCCAGGGTCAGGAATTACGTGCCTCCTGTTCCCTGGAGGAAGGTAGGGCGGCAGGGTTGATTGTCCTGTCCAGGGTTACTGAGCTAGCCGAGACTTAAGTTCCAGCCACACACATGCACCAGTGCCTCTGGGCAGCAGCTAGGCCTCAAACTTCAGGCTCTTTGCTAACAGGACCACAGCACCCCAGCTCCCACCTGCTGGAATGAGGGCTGGAATCAGACTCTGCGGGTCTGGCCCAGTCAGGTCCTGGTTCCACACGGGGTTCTTGAGCCCCGTCGTCTTTACTGACGCAGGGAGGCGAGAGGCAGAAAAAGAAAAGGCGACAGGAGCTGACATTCACTGAGGCTTACAAAAGCGCCCCGCAAAGCATCTTTAACGCAGTCGTCCATTTCGACCTCCCAGCATCAGTATGAGGGGGGTAGAGTGGCTGTCCCCAATATCTCCATCCTCCACAGATAAGAAATGGGAAGATTCAGAGAAGTTGAGCAGCTTCCCCAAAGACACAGAGCTCACGAGTGACTGCAGGAGGATTCAAATCCAGGAGTCCTGAATCGTGGGCGGTAGTAATGGGCGCGTCACAGGGCTGTGTGGATAGCACATGAGTCGGTGTCCATGGGAGCTCTGTCGTGATCATTGTCGTCAGCATCCGCTTTGTCTCCTCCCCTTCTGCCAGGGCGGGGTGGCCTGGCTGGCGGTCTCCCTGTGGCTCCGTGACCCTCAGGAGGGGGGGCTCCTCTCTCCCTGCAGATGGCACGCCCCGCATTGTCTCGTCCTTCAGCGAGAAGGTGGTCAACCCCGGGGAGCAGTTCTCGCTGATGTGTGCGGCCAAGGGCGCCCCGCCCCCCACCGTCACCTGGGCCCTGGACGACGAGCCCATCGTGCGGGACGGGAGCCACCGCACCAACCAGCACACCATGTCCGACGGCACCACCATCAGCCACATGAACGTCACGGGCCCCCAGATCCGCGACGGGGGCGTGTACCGGTGCACGGCGCGGAACTCGGTGGGCAGTGCTGAATATCAGGCGCGAATAAACGTAAGAGGTGCCTGTCTACATTTAAATATCAGAATAGGCTTTTGAGTTCCTTTGCCATCTCTGTGGTTACCATCATTCTTGTGGTGATTAGTACTTATTATTAACTGTCATTTTGATTTTAGTAGAGGTCTCTCTCCTCTCTTTCTCCCCTCTTCCCTGCCCTCCACAACCCCATCATCCTTGTGTGTGTGTGTGTGTGTGTGTGTGTGTGTGTGTGTGTGTGTGTGTGTGTATGGTACGGTCACCCCCACCCTTTGCATTCTTGTCCCCTCCTCCTCCCCCTTCTCCTTCTCCTCCTCCAGTGGGACCTGCCCGCTACCCCAACCCTCCCCATCAAGACTCTCTGGCCCCGGGTACACGACACACCCCATGGCAATCACCAGCCCTACCAGGGCCTTGTAAGGACAAGGACAAGGATGGGGTAGTGGGGCCAGGCTTGACCTATGATGGGGGTGTCCATCAGAGCTGTGCTCCCAGCGTCCTCCCACCGAGCCGGCCCTCGAATGCTGCAGGAGGCGTAAGCAGCCGGGAGCAAGCACACTGTCTTCCCCCCAGTTTGTCGTTCCCTCTTCCCCACCGAGGCCCAAGCCGTCAAGAGCGGGAGGCTCAGGCTGGGTGGGGGTGCCCCGTGGCAGACACCCCCAGGAGTGGGGGAAGCAGCCCTCAGATGATCATCCCCATATCTCAGCTCTCCAAGTCACCGTGGTGAGAAGGGCCCCCTCAGAAGCTTTGCGGCCCTGTGGGTGAGACGGTCCTCATCTGGCCCCTCCAGGGACTCCTAACCCAAGGGCACAGGAGGAGGAGGAGGGAGGGGCACGGGTGGCTGCCATGGTCACAGGAAGGGGAGCAGCGGTTCCCACTAAATTCACCTGTCTCAGGCCTCCAACCCCACATGAGAAAGGTGGGCTCCCATTGGCCACCCTCCTGCCTTCTTCACATGGGAAGGCTTAGAGCTACAGGGTCCCGGGATCCCCTGGTCCAGTCCCTCGTCTTCTCAGGAGGCACCTGAAGCCTGGAGTTGCTTGTACCCACTCCAGCACTGACCCTGCCTGGTGGCCTCTGAGCCCTCTTTACCACTCCCACATTGCCACCTGCCTGGCAACCCAGCTGAAGACACCCCCTCCCCACAGTCAGTGCGATCAGAGCCCCTCATTTAAGGCCCCTTCTCAGGGACCCACAAAATGCGCTTAACCTGTTTGGAAAAAAGTCATCGGCTCATCCAACGAAGACCTTCCTACTGTCCTTTAAATATATAACGTATACAAGATCCTTTTTGGTTCCAGACCATGATGAGCAAGTTGAATGAAAATAGCCAAATCACCACATGTCCACTGGGACCCCCAAATCTGAATCTTGTAAATGAGGACCCGTCCTCCCGAGTCCCGGTCACTTCCTGCCGAGGCTTCCCTTGGCTCACACACCCCGTCCCATCAGAGGGATGGATTCTGGCCCCAGACACGAATGGAGCGTGTCTGTTTGCACCTCTTTGAAGCTAGTAACAGGGAGTCCTGGAGGGACCAAGACTGCCCCCGCCCCAGTCCAGCCTCTGCCTTGAGCCTTGCAGTAAAGGCTTCCCTCCCTCCCCCCTGAATTTCCATCCCCCGATAGTTTCAGAGCCAAGCAACTGAGAAGAGAGTCCCAGGGTAGCTTCCGGCTGTCCCTGGCTAACCACACCCCCTGTCCCTCCTGACTCCTGCCCAGGCCCCCCCAGCATCCGGGCGATGAAGAACATCACAGCTGTCGCCGGGCGGGACACCCTTATCAACTGCAGGGTCATCGGCTACCCCTACTACTCCATCAAGTGGTATAAGGACGCCCTACTGCTGCCCGACAACCACCGCCAGGTGGTGTTCGAGAACGGGACCCTGAAGCTGACCGATGTTCAGAAGGGCATGGACGAGGGCGAGTACCTGTGCAGCGTTCTCATCCAGCCCCAGCTGTCCATCAGCCAGAGTGTCCACGTGGCCGTCAAAGGTAGGCCCCCTCCCCAGACCCAGAGACCACTTGGTCACCCAGGACTGTGGGTGCCTCCCTGGCTGGGTGCTCAGGCAGTCCTGAGTCATTGGAAGGTGGAGGAAGAGAGAGTCCCGACGGGGTGTTTGGGAGAAAGGGGGCAGCGTGGAAGACTGGAGGGAGACAGAGAAGGTCAGGAGTACCTGTGCACCTAGGATCCCTCCGCAGTCTACAGGACAATGCGGGTCTGATCCACGAGGCAGGAGGGGCGGGGGGGGAACAGTGACACACAGAGAGGGGCCTGGTCACCGTCTGGACGAGAGGCCCTGGGCAGAGATGGTGGGCAATGGGGAGCCACATGACGTCAGCAGGGAGCCAGCGAGAACTCAGTCCAACAAGAGGGGCGAGAGGCGGGAGCCAGGAGAGCAGAAGCGGCAGGACGCTGGTGGAGGGGACACATAGTGGGTGCCCTGACTCCCTCCTGGGGCACAGCTTGGCCAGCTCAGGCTGCTTTTAAGGGACCTGCCAGTAGCTTCCACCTGCTAACGCCGCTTGAGGTCTACAAAGCACCGCCTGGGACTTTGGAAACCTCCTCCAGCCCAGGCCCTTCTTTCTCACTCGGTTGGGATACATTTTATGCAAGGGTACTCAGCGCAGTGTCTGGTCCCTGGTGGCCATTCAGTAAATGCCTGTGGATTAAGTGAACGGATGAACCGAACTAAGGAAACGAAGGAAAGTGTGAGTAACTGACGACTGTCCCCTTGGCTCTGGGGCCGTGTGGGTGTGTGGACGAAGCGCCCTCCCAGATACGTTCTTTGGAACTCCCAGGCCTGGAGACTTTCTGGGCAGTGAGTGGGAGCAGGGGGGCCTGGTTGCTCGGGGACAGGATAGGGAAGTGCGTCCCGCCAGGCCTGGCTGTGGAGGGGTCTGGAAAAGCCAGGCGGCTGGGCTGGGAGGACAGAGTTGGTGATTGGCTGAAATGGTTAAGGGTCAAGGTGAGTTCGAGCACTGGGAGAGCCTGAGGCTCTGGGAGCACAGAGATGTCGCCTGGGGCTCCACGTGGGAGGCAGGAGAGAAGCGCTATGGTCCCCGGGCCACCATCCGGGTCTCCAGCCCCAGACGGCAATCTTGGTCGTAATAAGACAGCTATCACTGTGGCCGGATGCTCTCCTTGCTCTATTTCATTTAATCCCACCCCTGCCCACGTGTCTAAGGCAGGAACCATCTTATCCCCAGTTCCCAAGGCAGAAAAGGCCAAGGGGCACCAAGAAGTACGTAAACTATCATCTGGAACCAAAATTTTGCCCAGGCCTGTGTAACTCCGGGCCCCGGGCTCTCACCCAGAGCTGGGGGGAGGGCAGACGGGGAGGAGGGAACATTGGCCCCACTCCACCTCAGGAATAAAGAAAGAGGACTTCTGGGACCCCGAGAGGAAGTCTGAAAGAGAGAGGAGGTCCCTGAGGGTGCTGAGAGCCCCTGTCACCTGGGCATCTGTGTCACCCCAGGGCAGCAGGGAGGGGAGGCCCCCTCTGTATCCCATGGGACACATGAGCCAGGAGAGGAAAGCTGGTGTGGCTCCCGGGGCCCACTGGCAGGAAGAAATGGCAGGGGAGGAGGGTCCCGGCCTAAGGAGGGACCCGGGCACAGGGGAAGGCCGCAGTGGGTCCCAGACTTCTGGAGCAAGATCGAACAAAGGATTTGTCGACAGGAAGAGGGAAGTCAGGGCGAAAGAAGAATCTGGGGAGACAGACACATTAAGCTGTGACCCCTTCCAGAATTGGTGGTAATGGCAGATCCGGGTGGAAATGTCTGGTGGACAGCCAGAAAACTGAACACTGGCAGCAAAAGGCGTGGTCAATACCTCTCTCCCTTGCTCCTTGTCACCGGGGCTCATGCTCGTCAATGCACAGGAACCGTGTCACATACATCCTTGTGCACCCACCACCTGTCACAGTGCCAGACGGTGAGCATTTCCCCAACTGCAACGGAGACAGTAGCCTGGGTTGGAGTAGCTTGCCGGGAAGCCTCACGTTGTGTCCCGGGAACGATGGGGCTGTGGCCAATTCAGGCCCGGGGAGGTGACAGGAGACCTTGACAGCATGGGCCTTCCGCCTCCCTGCCTCCTGCCGCTGCACCCCAGCTAGACTGAGGGGCACCCCGGCCCCGCCTCAGCCTAATGCCTCTGCCCGGGTTGGGGCCTTGTGCTGACGGGAGCCTCACCCCCCCCCCCCCACACCCCAGGCCACATCCCCAGCTTGGTGGCCGCTGAATACAGCACAGCCTGCCTACCCCCTCCCAGCATCCAGGGCGGCCGTATCCATTTCCGTTACACGCAGTGGACCGAGAGTTTACATTGTAAACATCACATATTAAAACATCTAACCTTTGCTCCACTCCCTTCGCCCGCCCGCACCAGTGAGCATTTGGCCGGGTTTGTTGGCTTAAAAAAAAAAAATAACAGGGCTCCAGCGAGCCTCGGAGTACGCCGAGCATCCTGAAAGCTGCTTCTGCTCATCAATTATTCAACCCCATTCAGGGAGCGATCAGTCCTAATGAATTGAATCTGATGCATTCCGTCTCAGCGACTCTCTGGGCCTGTTGTGATTGTGCTGAGCGACAAGAGGAAAGTGAGTGTGTGTGTGTGTGTGTGTGTGTGCGTGTGAGAGAGAGAGAAAGAGAGAGAGATACTAGAGGGCAGAGCCCACGCACCAGGCACGTGTGTCCCCCACACCCAGCACAAAGCCTGGCATTCGTCAAACAGGGCATGTGTGTGTGTACAGAGTAGGGACACATGTGCACACGTTCCCTCTTCCCCGCCCTCACAGTCTGAAAATCCAGCCCTAGGAGGGGTGTGTCGTCCCTTGTTTTCTCTCCAGACCAAGAAGCAGCATTTGTGTGAGGGGCTCCGGGGACCCCAGGCCCCTGCCACTCTGAAAGCTCCGGCCCTTCACCCTCCCACCCCCTGGCTCCCTCCCCCCACCTCATTAGAATGCACTTTTGCAGAAGAACCCATCAGAGCTGATTAGGAGCACACGGCTTGATTAGCTGATGTGCTGTTCCAAGAGCTACTCGAGGAGGAAGGTGGAGGCGGTGGCCCTGGGTGTGGAACCGCCACGACGTGAGTCTGGGTGAGGAGGGACAGGCCCAGAGGCGGCGCTCTGCCAGCTGCTGCGACCTGGCTGGGACACGCATCCCGCTCAGAGGATCAGAGCAGAGACCCGGAGTGTAGACGAGGGCAAGGCGGAGGTGGGACAGGGCACCGGATGCGTGGGATCGAGCGGAAGTCGCTCCCGCCCCCCCCCCCCCCCCGCCTCCCTGTGGGGTCATGGGCTTGCGGGCGGGAAGGGGCAAAAACCCACGCTGCTCCATGAGCTGGAAAAGCAACCGCTGACTCCATTCCTTCTGGGACTGCTTGTATTCTGATGAATTTTTCAAACGCTGGGCTGAGAGCATAACACACCAGACACGCGTGCACACACATGTGCAGAGATCTTTGTGCACGCGTGTGCACGCATGTGCTTATTAGCACATACTATACGCGTGTCCGTGCAACAAATGTGCACACACATAGGTTAATATACGTTAACCTGTCCGCCCTTGCAGGCGCATACACACGCACGCACGCACGCTGGCAGCCACACGTGCACAAATGTTTGCTCTGCCCCTACCCTCCCGTCAGGCATCATTCCTGAGCCACGAAAGGTGGCTGTAAGTGGAACCAGATGAAATATTGCCCGAGTCCGCCTACCATGGCCCAGCGAGGTGGGAGGGCCGAGGGGAGAGAGTGAGGATTTGGTGCCTGTGACACTGACTGGCGGGGGGAGAGCAGGGCTGCAGGGAAGGCAAGTGCTTGTCTCTGAGCATCCAGAGACATCCTTGGCAGGATGCTAAGAGGAGGGCACATAGATCCAACCTAGATTTGATGTCTTTAGGGCCCCCTGTAGCTGAAAAATAATGTAGCATAAAAGCATCTCTGGGCACGCGGGCTGAATGTTTAATTAACTAAGAAGGCAGGCTGCAACTGGGGCTCCTTGGCTCTGGCTCAGTGAGAGAACATCTCCATCCCCAAATCTGAGCCTCTGAGGGCCTTTGGAACGAAAACAAGGGCATAAGGGGCTTTCTGCCCATGCTAAGCAAGGCCGGGACCAGAAGATAGTACCAGGTCCCCGTGGAGAGCTAACAGGAAAGGACACCCACATACTCTCATTCCCAAATGCCCCTGCCCCCCGCTGCTCTAACCAGTGCCTGCCACGTGTTTGGAGCCTTTGGAAGAGGGCCCCTTCTACCTTTGTGAATGGGTTGGGGGTTTCTGTGATCATAGGGTGGGGCTTAAGAGCCAGTCACCTAGCCACTTGCCTGCTATCAGCAGAGGTGGAGGTTTGGAAGGAACCCACCAGCATCCACAGGAAGGGGACAGAACAGGTTCCACAGGGGCAGATAGCCCAGTGGCACTTGGGAGAAGGGGGCATCAAGAAAGCCGCTGCCAGTGGCCCTATTCCTCAGCAGAGGGGCCCTGGCACATAGGAGCAAGTGTCCTCCACTGGACAGAGCTCAAGATGATGACAGTGGTCAGGGTGATGATGGTGATGTGGAAACAGCATCTACTGATTCAGTGACATTTATTGTGCTGCCTCTAGATTCTGGGCACTATCCTAGGAACACAGCTATACTCAAGACAGACAAAAATCCCTGCCCTCAGGGAGCTTCCATTCTGGCGGGCAAATGGAAAATGCATAACGTGTGTAAAAGATGCCCCATGTCGAATAGGGAGCACGGATGAGAGTGCCAAAGGGAGGGGGAGTGGTTTGCGATTTTAAATAGGGTGGTCAGGGGAGGCCTTCCTGAGAAGAGAGGGTTGTGGGGCAAAAAACACGGAAGCGAAGTTATTATTATTCCTAAAATATAGAGGCTTTAGAGATTACTTGGCCCAACTCCTCCACTTTTCCCATGAAGAAACTGAGACCCAGGGGCAGAGGCAGGGTGGTGGTGGGGAAGTGACTGGCCTCCGGTCACTTAACGGAAAGCAGAGTCTGGCCCCCAGCTGCTAGGCATGGCTCTCTCCCCATCTCCGGGCCGCAGAGGCACCCACTCCAACTTTCCCCGGTTTCTGCTCTCTGCTGAACAGGTGCAGTAAATAAGAAGGATCAGTCTCAAAGATGGATGATGAGAGGGGCGCCTGGGTGGCTCAGTCGGTTGGGCAGCCGACTTCGGCTCAGGTCACGATCTCACGGTCCGTGAGTCTGAGCCCCGAGTCGGGCTCTGTGCTGACAGCTCAGAGCCTGGAGCCTGTTTCAGATTCTGTGTCTCCCTCTCTCTCTGACCCACCCCGTTCATGCTCTGTCTCTGTCTCAAAAATGAATAAACGTTAAAAAAAATTTAAAAAAAAGATGGATGGTGAGAGACACCATAGAGTGTTTACGGTCTGGGCCGGTGGTCAGCACACCCGTGTCTGTGCAACACTCCCAAGCAGCTGGCCATAAAGGCTTTATGGCGGCCGGACGCCTCCTGGACCTGCCATGACCACTGTACCTCCCCAGCCACTCTGCCCTCTGGCCTCTTTGCCACTGTAGCACCTTGCTCCGGCCCCGCCTCTCTCAGAGCAGAGTCGCCCTCTTACCAAAGATGACTGTGGCCAGAGCAGGGCTTTCCCGAGACAGGACCGTGGGACACATGGTGTCTGTGTCGCCTACGTTCCGGCTGGGTGCTGGGGATATGCTGGGGCTCAGGGCCAGGAGGGGGGCCTTCACGCAGTCAGCACTCAAGAGGTCTCTGATCATTGCTGCCACAGAGGTGGTCACCACCCACCCCACCCCCCACCCCGCCGTCGCTGAGGCTTGCTTTCCCAGAGGCAGAAATGGACACCCACACATTCGATTAGCTCATGCCCACCTCTGAGCGCTGGGGGAGACATTACGGGCTCACAGGTCAGAAAGCAGCCCCACGTCAGCTCAGCTGCCCACGTACCCATCACAGGGCCCACACACACTACTTCTCAGGGCCTCTCGCTCACAGGGCCCCTCCTGGTGGCCGGCGAGTCCGTGAAGGAGCCAGGATCCCTAGACTTTCTTCTTCCTCCCGCTGCGCCTGCAGTTATGGGGGTATCGGAATAGTCGCCTGGAGCCAAGAAATTCTGTGAGCAGCTCTAGCCCCTAGCACTTCCACCGAAAGGTTCCTAAGGGGACACGTATCAACCACACCGTCGCACCTGCCCTGTTGGCCTGCAGCAGGGGCAAAGGGTGGAGGGGGGCCAAGAGCCCGCCCCGGTCTCTGGTGAGTTGTCTGGTCATCTGCCTCCCACAGGACATCTCTGGCCAGTCCATGTGAATGTCTAACCGCCCCCTCCCCCGATGGATATTGGCCACTGTCTCCTCCACTGGCCTCTCAGTAACCATCCACGTTGTTCCCGAAGGCCAGAAGGGAATGACAGCCCCCGGGTGGCCTCTGCCCCATGGCTCAGCCTTTCCCCTCTCTCTCACCCCATGTCCTTTTGACAGCAGGTGGGTCCTTTAACTCTCCGTCCAAATGCCACCTCTTCTGTGAGGCTGCGGTCACCCAGCCAGATGATATGTCTCGCTGCTCAGAGTTCAGCATCTGTATATTCCAGTGGGGCTTGTCCAATAATCACTGAGGGAAATATCCTGCCTTCCTTAGCAAACGATGAGCTCCTGGGGGCTCTATCTGTATTTGAAGCATGTTTCTACTTTCCCCAGCCCACACAGAGCATAATAATGCCTTCACAGAGTAGGCATTTCATAAATATTAGATGAATTAGTTAATTAATGAATTAACCTGCCTTAGTAACTTGTTCCATTATCCAAATCCCTTCTTACTGAGAGAGAGTCTTCCCCTTCCTTGAGCTAAACCTCCCTGCCTGACTTCAATCTTTTGCTCTCTACTTGCTCTGTTCTCAGTGGAAAGGTAGCACTTGACCGCCCATCCCCAGGGCACAGTCCTTCAGACTGGACAACCCTCGGCCCTCTCCTCCCTTGGCGGAACCTCCCGGCACCTTGCTTTGTCCACACGTCCTCCTCCGCAGCCCGTCACTGCAGCCTGTCTCCCCTTGGTCATGGTCAAGTGTGCATAGAAGCCAGTTCTGGGGCTATGATAGCAAGGGCCTGACCCCCAGGAAGGACCAAGGGACAAGCTCGTGGTTCCAAAACCCCATAGCATAAGTGCAGCGTCTTGAGGAATGGCATAGAACCCCCGTCTTTTTCTGGATGGACCTCTCTCCTGTGTTCTCCCCACCCCTTGCCCACCTGGCAGTTCAACTTCTAAAATCAACCCAGGAAATAATATCCGAACATACATTCGTTCTTACCGCGGCCCCCCCCCCCACCATGCATTTTGCCAGGAAAATCAGTCCTAGTTACTGCCCTAAAGGAGCTCCAGCCCCCCAGGGAAGGTGGCAGTGCAAACCACCACCTCACCGCCATGTGGCAGCTCTCATGGTGAAGGTGCACACCGGGTGCTGCGGGCTCTGGCTTTGGGCCTCTGTGGGAAGGAGAACTGGACCAGGACCGGTTCTGTTTGGCCTAAGGAAATAGATTGGAGGCATATCAGGGTCTCTGCCGCGATGTCATCAAAAAGTCCAATGAGGCCAGAAGCCTCGGTCTGATCTCGGCACCCGAACAAGCCAGGGGGTAGGGCGGGAGATCAGCGGAGCTCAACAGAGAGACCTCTGGGAAATCTCAGCAATGGGCATTGGGCTGTTACCAGAGTCAGGGTTCTAGAGAAATCTATGTGGAGATACCCAAGGCCCAGCAAACTATCCAGAACACTGGGGCAAGGCCCCAACCCAGGGGAGACGGGGATGGGGAGATCCAGACAATGACCAAAGCCCCAGAAAACCTGGCTGGACTTTGGGCCTGGATGTGGCCCCTTGGTGGAGCACAAGGTGGGAAATAAGGACAAATGCCCAGCGGTGTTCACCCAGGCACGAGCTAAGGGTGGGAGTGGTGGGTGTTTGTGGTGCATTGATGGAGCCCCTGTGGCCACATGAAGGGTGAGGTGGGAGATGGCATTGGGAAGGTTCATACCCGGCTGAAGGGTATGGCTCTATTCCCAGAGGTCATGGGGGCAATATCCCTCCTAAATGTCGCTTCCTCTGGACCTAGGCTCTCGATCAAGAACTTTCCGAGGGATCCAAAGGGCTGCCAAAGGTTATTCCATGCCCACACCAGGCCTCTCTGCTGCGGCAGCTCTCTGCCGAGCCCTGAGAATGTTTAGGGTGCAGGGAGGGCCTCCGGCATGCGTAGGATGCTACCCCTCCTTTCCCCCCAGGGCTCGCCCTTGCTGATGGCCACTGTGAGTGGGCCTAGCGTGGAAAGTGGCAGGCTTCCCTAGGGGGTGGGGCTGGTGCCTGGGAGAAGGCCAGAGGACTGTGGACAGCCTTGTAATTTAATTATTTGACTGCAGAAAGGAGATCTCATCTACTGGGTGCTCATCCTTGTTAAGCTAATTGTCTGTCTCCTTCTCTCCCTTCTCCCCCCACTTGCTGGGGAAGTCACTGTGGCCTAATTGAGTTATCATAAAGATAATGGCTGGTGCTCTAGCCAGAGCTGAGAAAGGAGGATCCCTCTCACGGCAGCTCAGGCTCCAGACGGGCCCCACAGGGGCCAAGATGTGGGCGGTGGGGCGGGCTGGATCTCGGGGGATGGGGTGGGGGGAGAGGGAGGCTGTGTGGATGCCACTTAGCGGGACAAACAGCAAACTGCTTGCCTCACAAATGACAGGACTCTCTCTCTGCTCCTCCCTGCCATCCAAAGGGAGCTCACGGATGAGACAAAAGGGTCATTGGGCTGGGCTTGTCTGGGGCTTTCTCAGAGAGGCACCCAGGCAGCATAAGGGAGAGGGCTTGGACTCTGAGAGCAGGCAGACCAGGTCCCAAATCCCACTGTCACCTCTTAGGAGCTGGATGACCAGGGCAAATTACTTCTCCATTCCGAGCCTCAGTTTTCTCATCTGTAAACTGGAGACAGTTAAGCCCACACCACGTTATTGGTGGTGAGAGGGTGAGCGTAAGGCAGACACAGCAACCAGTGACGAGGGCTTCCCCTCACCTGTGCTAACACTTGATGACAGCGGACAGGGCTGGGGCGGGTGACGGCACCTCGGCAGGAGGAGGCCAGCAGGCAGCACCCTGGGACGGACAGGTTTAGATGCACAGCTGTGGGGCATGCACAGGGGACAGTCTCAGAGCCACCCTTCCTCCACCCCCGACATTCGGGGCACGGCATCCCTGTCGATCCCAGGCCCCCAGAGAGCCGATGCATCTTTGGGATGAGAAAGTGACACAGGGCCATCGAGGAGCAGCAGGGCCGTCAGGGTGAAAGCCAAGCTGTGTCCACAGGCAGATGGGAATCAAGAGGCACGTGAATCATCACCAAATTCCGGGGAAAATCTGAGGATCAGGATTAATGCCGGCCAGCCAGTGCCCTACACAGAGACAGTGGGTCCAGGCCTGGGTGGGCGAGGGGATGGGCATCAAGGGACAGTGGCACCCCAAGGGATCCTGAGTGTATAGAACAAGGCCCTGGTGCCCCCGGGAACTCTGTTCCCAGCCCCGGGGTCAGGAGGAGTCGGGGTGGGGCAGGGAACCCGTGCTGCTGGCCAGGCTGGGGCGAGAGGGGCTGGGGGCTGACAGCAGCACTCCCCCTTGCCTTCCCAGTGCCCCCTCTGATCCAGCCCTTTGAGTTCCCACCTGCCTCCATCGGCCAGCTGCTCTACATCCCCTGCGTGGTGTCCTCGGGGGACATGCCCATCCGTATCACCTGGAGGAAGGACGGACAGGTGATCATCTCAGGCTCGGGCGTGACCATCGAGAGCAAGGAATTCATGAGCTCCCTGCAGATCTCCAGCGTCTCCCTCAAGCACAACGGCAACTACACGTGCATCGCCAGCAATGCGGCGGCCACCGTGAGCCGGGAGCGCCAGCTCATCGTGCGTGGTGAGCAGAGAGGCCGGTGGTGAGGGAGGGAGGGTCCAGCTCGGTCCGCTGCTGACAGTCTCTCTAGATTCGAGCCCTGAATCACGGGCTGAGGGAACGTTGGCTCCATTGGGAAGCCTTAGAGATCAAGAAATCCAAGTCTCTTACTTTCCGGGCCAGGACCCGGAAGACCCTTGGGGGAGGAGAAGACCCTTGTTCAGCTAGTCATTGACAGAGTCAGAGCCGGGGACTCAGGACTCCCGGTGCTCAGCAAAAGCCCTCAGCATCTTGGGTTTCAGAGCTGCCTGCTGCCGGCTTGATGACGGTCCAGACGGGGCTGGCACAGAATGGAAGGTACCCAAAGCTCTAGAAGACCCGTTAGAGACAGATGATCTGTTTCTCCCCGCCTTCCCTCTTTCCGCAGTGCCCCCTCGATTTGTGGTGCAGCCGAACAACCAGGACGGCATCTATGGCAAAGCTGGTGTGCTCAACTGCTCAGTGGATGGCTACCCCCCGCCCAAGGTCATGTGGAAGCATGCCAAGGGTGAGCCCCTGGCCAGCCAGCATCTCCGAGCACGGTCAGGGAATGGGGAGAAGGGACTTGGGCCTGTTTCCTGCACACAACTCCCAGCCTTGGCGGGGGTGCAGAGGGGTGGTGGGAGCCGGGTTCTGAGCTTTAATGGGACGCCAGGCTATACTTGCTCTGGAGATCATCCTCAGCCACCCCTAGGGCTCTGCAGACCAGGAACCACGGTCGTGCCGACTCCAAATTTCCTCTTGTCCCCTCCGATTGATCTCTCCCCTCCCCCCATCCAGCCCTAGAACTCCGTGTCTGCCTGCTTTCCCCAGCCCTCCCCACCCTGCCCCGGGGACCCGGAACCTCCTTGACTCCCGCTTGTCACCAGTCAACTTATGCTGGGATTATGGTCCTTCTTGGAGCCCTTCCTCATCCTAGGGGTACATCTGGTATCTAGGTGCCATGCCAGCCTCTTGTTGTAGACCATGCCCATCACTGATACTGGGGGAATGGGGAGGAGGTACCGCAAAGCCCCCCTTGGAGGACGGCTGGCCTCTATCCAAGACCAGGCGACTGCCACTGGAGGGTTCCATCTTCCCTTTGCCTGTGGCCAAGCGGCCTGAAGACAACTCTTCCTCTCCAAGCGCAGCCCCGAAGCTCAGTGCCCAGGTGGGCATTGAGCTGAGGCCCCCAACTCCACCTCCTTACCTGAGAGCCGGGGCAGGGCCCGGCCTCTGTGAGGCTCTTCCTGTCGCCCCGAGGAGTCCTTCGGGATGCCACAAAATAGGCCTAGAGCAGCAAGAGAAGGCCATGAGGGCATCCCTTGGGGCAGCCCTTCCCGGCCCAGATCGTTTGCCCGCTCGCCCGGGGAACCAGCCCCCTAACGGCCGCCTCCTTCCAGGGAGCGGGAGCCCACAGCAGTACCACCCGGTGCCCCTCACCGGCCGCACCCAGATCCTGGCCAACAGCTCGCTGCTGATCCGCCACGTCCTGGAAGAGGACATGGGCTACTACCTCTGCCAGGCCAGCAACGGCGTGGGCACCGACATCAGCAAATCGATGTTCCTCACCGTCAAGAGTGAGTCCTGCCCTCACGCGGCCCTCCCAGCCCCCCGACCACAGGCCGGGGCCCGTCTCCGCACCCACCCAGCCTCCCGGCCCGGCTGCCGCTGTTCCAGATGTGGGCGGGAGGCAGGGAGGGCTCCCGGTCGGAGGTGCACTCGGGACCCCCGCTCATCTAAAACAAGGTCCTCTCCCTGAGCAGCCCCAGCTCACTCCACTGCCGTCGTGATAAGCTCCTGGTTTGCTGAACCCGAGTACGGGGTCCCATGCTGTGCACTTTGCTCTGCAGGTTGGCAGTTCCAACTGCACGATCCTATCAAACACTTAACTTCTGCCGCCCAATGCATACCTGCTGTGTGTAACGTGTCTGTGGCCTAGAAAGGAGGATACCTCACACGCAGTGTGGGGGAAAGGCCTGTGGGCGGAAAACCTTGGGCTCCAAGTCCTACGGGATGAGCCTTGGGACCTTGGCCAGGTCACCTCACCTGTCTAGGCTCCAGCTTCTTCCCTGGGCCCGAGGTTTATTTCCAGCCCACCCACCCGACCACACTGTCTGAGTAACATGGGAACTGATCACAGAAAGGGGAAGATAGTTGGGGGAAGCCAAAAGAGCAACAAGACGCATCACTAGATGCTCTATGGTTTCCAAATCCCCGGACCTAGAGCTGGCCTCGTGGGCCTCGGAAGCCCAGAATATTCCTGAATATTCCAGAATATTCCAGAATATTCCTGAGGATCATAGCCGAATATTCCTACCAGATGAGCCTATCCCTTGACACTCGTAGGGGTCTGTGTCATGGGCCCCCAGGTATCGCGTCAGGGGAACGGTGTCCATCTGGCTCTGGGTCGGGCCACGGACCGTGGGCCGCGAGGGACGGCAGTGGGAGCCTGTGTTGTAACACCAGACCGAAGCCAAGCGTGAGTCTGGGCGCCACGTTGTACGTATTGTGACCTTGACTAGCTTGCCTGGCCTCGCCGTGCCTCATTTTCCCGACAGAGAAGATGAAAACCGTGGTAGTACCTTTGCCTGTTACGTTCCGTGTCGAGCGTGAGTCCGATAACATATGTCAAGCAGCCAGTACGGTCGCTGGCCCCCGGCACGCTGCGGAAAACTTAGCAGTTTTGTTACTCGTACTAACAGTCCCTGCGGGGTAGGTGTGGGAACGACTGCCCGGTGTGGGGTCCCTCGGCTGAGGATCATAGCTTCTTTATCGCCTGCCGGCGCCCGTGTTCAGCTCAGCACAAGACAGGGGAGCCCCAGCGATCGATGCTCAGGGAGCTCCGAGCGCCGGAATCCCCGCCCTGGGGAGCTGCTTCCTCACACTATCAAAAAGCACTTTGTCCTTAATAACACCAGGCAATCAATCTACATCCCTCAGCCGGGGCGGACGTCGCTAATTCTGCCTGCGTGAGGTGAGAGGAATAGCAGGCTCCTTCTGGAACCATCCCTGGTATTTGATCCTTATCTGGCCACTGTCAGAGGCAGAGAGGAGGGAGCCCAGACCCTTAGGCTTCCACCCCCCCCTTTTTTGCTCTTGTTTTCTCTAAACTAGGGCATCCTACCAGACGAGCCTGGCTGTGGCTTTGTGGCGCACGGTTGGTAGGACAAGAGGGACCTGGGTGATGGGTGATGCGGCAGTCAGGAGGCGGGCTGTGTGAGGAGACTCAGTTCACGTCAGGCCGTCCCTGGTGTCCTGGGCGGGGGGGGGGGGGACCCTGAGCAACTCACCTCACCTCCCAGGGCCTGCATTTTTTCTGTGCTGTCCGCACTGCACAACCCAGGAAGCAGCTATGTGACACCCAGAGATACTCAGAGGAAGCACATTTTGTAAATCCAGCCTTGCGAGCATGTGCGACACAAAATCACACACACACACACACACACACACACACGGACCTGCTCCCTAATCTCAGCCGCCTTGTCGCTTCCCTTTGCTTCCTTCCACAGCGAGGCACACGCACATGCCTTTCTCACATCTGCTGTCTCACCAACACCTCGGGTCACATTTTCCCGCTCGCCGCACCTCCCTCCCCACCGCCTGTGAGTCGGTGTCTGTCAGCACCTCCTCACACAGCCTCTGCTCCGCCACCGCCCTCAGCCGCCAGGCTGCCTTCCAGCTGTGCCGTCTCACCCCCCTCACGCTCGCGTGCTCCTCAGATGGCCTTTTCCTGACACGCTTTCTGTGTCGCAGAAGCCCCCTTGTATCCCATGCTCCCCAGTGACCTGCCCCAGCCGTGCCGGGGGCCCCTGTGCTGCCCCGAATGCCAGCAAGACAGGGGGCGCAGGGCCAGGGGCCACTGAGGCCCGAGGGCAGTGGGTATGGGCGGACTGAGCGCGGCAGGGCCTCTGTCTGGGGCTGGAGGGTCTGTCTACCCTGCTGCGGCAGCCCGAATCATGCTACATACACACTACTCAGCTCAGAAGATTACCCGTGACAGAGTGGCAATGTTGAGGAACGGGGGTGCACGCTGGGGTGGGGCACGGGTGTTCCCAGTTTTCTTCGGGGACTGTCTCGGAGCTAAACCCTGCTGCGTGCACACAGCCGTACTGTTCCGACCCCCAGCTACTCCCCTCGCACGTCCCCCCGTGCTGCTGTCCTTTCCTCCTCCGTTCTCCCTGGGCCTTCTCCCATCTCCCCGCTCTGACTTCAGCTAAAAGGGCCCCGGAAGGGCCCTGGAAGCTAAAAGAGCCGGGCGCGTGGGTCATCAATGAGACTGCTGGAGGGCAAGCCATTCCCAGCCGTCCCGGATCCATCTCGGACACAGCACCACCAGTGCTCCCCCACCCACTTGCAGAGCTGGCCACAGAGACCTGCCATTTCCAGGCCTCCCTCAACGCCCATTTCCAGGCCAGCCTCAGTGCCTGTAACACACTCGAGAAAATGTTGACCCAATATGGCTCCACCTTATCAGATCTCACGCTTTTGTATTGACCTTAATCCCCACTTTAGACGAAAAGAAAGAAAGTAAACACATCAAAGGGACATACGTTATAAAAAGCATCATTTGTGGCTGGTTTCTGTTGGGAAGTGTCTACACCATGGACCCCTACAGTTTCCAATGATAACTCAGTAGATCTCCACTGAGCACTCACTAAATACATCAATAAAACTCTGTGACCACGAGCATAGACTTTAGAACCAGGCAGATCAGGGTTCGAATCTCAGGTCTGCCCCCCGAGAGCTATGAAGTCTTGGACGGTGATCCCTGCAAGCCCCAATTTCCTCCTAAGTTTGAGGTTACAATACTTTTTATTCATCAGGAAGGTTCACACGAGACGTGCGCTCACAGCAATCGATACAGTACGTGGCACGAAATATGCATGCGATAATCGTTAGTAATCATTAGTTTTAGGTGCTGAAAATCTAGCGATGAGTAAGACACCGTTGCTGCTTTCAGGGAATTTAGAATCTCGAGGAGGAGGTAGACCTATACCCCAAATGACTATAGTGCACAAAATAAATGCCTCCAAAGGCTGCAAAGTGATACAAAGAGAATCGGGGATGGAGAAATCAATTTTAACTTTGGGGTGAACGAGGGAGTGTCAAGAAAAGCTCCACAAAAGCAATAGTCTCTAAGCGGGGCTGGAAGAACAAGGATTCTGGCAGGAACGGACAGCGGCGGAGGTATCCCGTGCCAGAGGAAAAGGCATAGCGCGGGGCATGGAGGCAACGAAGGCCACGAGTGTCGTCTGCTGAGCTGGAACTTAGGTGCCTGCCACACACTGGAAGGAGGAAGGACAGGGAAAATGAAATGCCAGGTGCTTGTGGTCTTTGGAAGCTAGGTATTTTCTTTCTAAGTAGCATGGACTTTTTTTTTTTATTTTTTTTTTTATGTTGATTCACTTTTGAAAGACAGAGAGAGACAGAGCACAAGCAGGGGTGGGGCGGAGAGAGAGGGGGACACAGAATCCGAAACAGGCTCCGGGCTCTGAGCTGTCAGCACAGAGCCCGACGCGGGGCTCGAACTCACGGACCGCGAGATCATGACCTGAGCCCAAGTCGGACGCTCCACCGACTGAGCCACCCAGGCGCCCCAGTAGCATGGACTTTTGATGGGAGTTGGCATTCCAGAGCTGATGCTTACAGGATTGCCATGCAGAGCCTATCCTCAGGGCCCTGGGTTGCTAAGGGCATGTTAGAGTGGGCAGGTGGTTTTCCAACCCCCGGACATCCCTGTTGGCAACCAACCGGGCCCTCCTCGTCCCCAGAGTGCTGGTGTGAGCTAAGCCCGTGATTGCCTGAGCGTCCAGGCCAGTCTTGACACTTTCACAAGGCCAGCACTTAATAGTTTACAAAGTTCTTCCCCTGCCTTGCCTGTGAGGTCAGCAGGCAAAAGCTCCTTCCTAAAGAAGGTAGGGCACTGGATCAAGGTCACTGGCACATACAGTCCCAGCTGAGACCAGAGCTTGCCTCTGTGGACTCACGGTTTGGTAGGAAGAGCAAAGATCTGCAGCCGGAAGACCGGATGCTGGTCCTGGCCCCGTGACCCACCAGCCACGTCTCCAAGAGCCATCCCTTACCGCCTCTGAGCCTCGGTTTTCTCGTCTGTACAAGAAGAGGCCCACACTAGCAGCTAGTCGCTAACCGATCCCAACGTCCTCTCCAGCTCAGACGATCCATGACTCTAGCAGTGTGCACATGGTCCTTTCGGGACACCAGACCTCCTCCCAGAACTTGGTTGAATAAATGCAGTTAACAGAAGAAAATACCACACCCAGCTACCTTTTATCTCCTTTTTAAAATGCAAAAGAGAGAGAGAGATAATGACCAAAAGGAGGAGGAGGAGGCAGTCCCTGCTCCAGGGGGCACACGGGAAAAAAAAAATAAACCATCTTCAAAGGGAATGCTTTATGGAGAGGCAGGTACAAAGCCAGGCTGCTTAGTCTGGAGTGCAAGGGGCTGCTTGTGTTTTGATGTTGTGCCACCACACGGCAGTGCCTCCCTGGACTCAGAAGCCCTCTTAGGCAGCAGGTTCCCTGATTAGACAGGTTCCGTTATATCCCCCAGACCCCCCTCCGCTTTGTAAAGGCTCCAGTGATTGGGCCAAGGCAGAACCCATGGCCAATTAAACCCATAAGGGCTCTCTGTTTGGTCTGAGTTTTGATTTGTTTGTTTAGCAAAATGTCAGGCCAATTAAAGCCAGATCCAAGAGCCCTCCACAGGCACGCACCCGGCCGCAGAGTCACTGGAAGGCAGGAGAACGGAGAATGGAGCCCAAGTGGGGACTGGAGGAGTGGAGGGAGCCCACCCGGGGAGGGGGGGTCCCAGGCCCGGGTAGCGGTTGACCGTTGGTGCAGTACAGAGGGCGGGATGCAAAGTCTGGTGTATCCAATGACCCGAGATGATCCTAATTTCAAATTTGCCCAAAGGAAAGACTTTCTTGTCGGGCAGAAGCAGCACCTCCCAAAGACCCAGTGACTGGGGCTCCGGCTCTAGAAGGCCTCCTCTGCCCTCAGAGCCCCTGCCCCTCCCACAGGGCAAGGAGTCTATGGCCAAAGGAAATGACTCCCCAGAGCCCACAACTCCCTCTCTGGACCACATTCCAGGGAATGCCCCGAGCTGACTTCTAGGATCTTCCACAGTGTCTTCCTCAGTCTGTCCTCCCAGGGACCTGACTCCCTGCCGGCAGCATGACCCTGAGGCCTAAGGGACGGTTGTTTGCAGGGCACGCAGAAGGCCTTACGTGTGGATTGGGATGTCCGCACACATACTCAGAAGGGCCCTCTCTGCACACAAGAAGAAACAGGCATGAGGAGGCCCAGTACCTGGCCCAAGGTTTTCCTCTGTGCTCCCTGGCGGGAGGGCCTGTGTCCTCACCAGACTGGAGTCCCTTGCAGGCCGGGCCCTCTGTGGGAATGCCTGCCTCTGGCATCTAGCTCAGCAGAGGCCTCTGCCCACTCTGGCCTGCCCTGCTGGGGACAACAGGCCAACTGACCCCAGCCCAGAGGTCTGGTCCCATCACGCGGGGTCACAGGTCACCCCCTTGGTGCTTCCCTCTGCCCCGATGAGCCTCCCTGATTGGCCGAAGGGTGGGTAGGATAGCCTCTCTGCCAGTTCGGCAGTCAGGGGACGAGGCAGGAAAGCAGAGTGGCAGGTGGCAGAGAAGGACAGTGCTTGGCTGCTGAGTCACACCGGCCTGGGTCCGACGCCGGCCCTGCCACGGCCGGGGAGTTTGGGCACATTACCTACCCTGCTCACCCCAGTGCTGGTCACCAGTCAGCTGCCCGGCCTCGAGGCAGCCGAGGGAGCACCACCCTGGTGTGTGCCAAGCCTAGGGTCTCTGCAAGCCTGGGGCCTGGCCTCCCAGCCTCTGGTAAAGGAGGGAGAGACAGAGGGGAGGGGAGGAGGGAATGAGCCATTGCCGTGATTTCCATGGCAATAATTATCCAGCGGGCTCTTTGGCCTTATTGATCTTCAACTTCATAGAGTGAGGAGCGGCACTTTGTCTCCTGCTTCCTCAAACAGGGGTGAGCGGAGAGGTTGGACACGTCCTGTCACCAGGCCAGGCTCTGTCCTGCAATCCCCGCCCCTAGACCCTCCCCAGGGGTACGCAGCCAGGGGCCCGCCCAGGCTCTCCCCACCCTGTGCAGGACCCAGGGACGCCGAAATGAGTGGATGGCTCAGGGGACAGGAAGGCCCTGAGCAGGGACATGGGAGTCCTGATCTCTTATCTCAGTGTCCCCCATTACACCCTGGGTGACCTGGGGCCAGTCACTTCATCTCCCTGGACTCTGTTTGCTCCTCTGTTAAGAGAAATCACAATCCTTCTCTCCCCTTCCCTCAGCCCCTAAGGCATTAACAGAGCTCAACAAATGGGCCACGTTCAGGGTTTACAGAAAAAGACAAGTCTGAACCAAAGAAACGTGGGAGATCTTACTGACCTCAAGAGGCCAGCTGTGTCATTGGAGCAAGTCACATCACATGCCAAACCTAGCCCCCGAAGGGTCCTCTGCACAGGTGTCAGGGTAGAATGACAGTCTCCACGTGGGACAGCCCCCTTCCCTGACCTCTCCTCCCCTCATCACCATGACAAGCCGGGCCCCCTGACAAGTGGAGGAGTGTTTTACTGAAGGGATAGGAGGAGGGAGTGACCTTGCCCATGTACAACCTCCGCTCCCGATGTGAAAGTGCTTGGACTGGGGACGTCTTGTCCCCAGGCTCTTTGGGGCCCCTGCGCCCTTGTTAGAGGCTTTAGGCAGTGGGGGCAGGCAGTCCCTGTGACCGTGACCACAGGAGAGCATCCGGATGGGTCTGGGCTCTGAGGTGTCATTCAAGGCCTTCCTTATGTTCAGGTCCAGCAGATCTGATTAACCAAGGATTATGTGTGTCCTGCGTGCTAATCAAGGTACAGTAAACACTTTGAGACACAAGGGAGCTGGGGTTATCACTGGGTGGCTCAGTTTACTGGATAAGAAGCAGGCCGGCAAAGAGCTGAAGCAGTGCCTCCAAACCCCACCCTAAGTGAGGAGCCCAGATCTGCTCTCCCCGTTATGATCGAAGCCTCTCTGCATGGTAGGAGCAGAGTAAATCGTTGGATCAGTCAAGCAGGAAACATGCACTTCCTGATAAATCACCACTCCTGCCCCCCAAGGAACTGACAGACTAGTGAGGGAGCTGGAAACAAGGCAAGATCACGTGCAAGGGGTCTGGGGCAACCGGTGCAATGTTAGGTCCCGGAAGGAAAACCCCACCGTGGACAGGCATGGTCAGACAGAGCTTTCTAGAGGAGTGGGACTTGAGCCTTAAAGAAGAGGTGGTGGCAGGAATAGCACGAGCAAAGGCCCTGGGGTAGGAAGCCGTGTGGAAGGCCGCGAGGAGAAACTCTAATGACAGGGTGGCAGCCTGGGATCGGGGAGAGAGCTCTCGTGGAAAGAGTGGCACCGACAGCTGGAAGTGATGCTAGGATCTTGAGCAGGGGATCTAGCAGTCATTACAAAGGAACAAGCACCAGGCGTTGATGATGGGTTGGACCAAGGCGCCGGGAGAGCCAAGGCCTGAAGCCACGATGAGAAGCACCGTGGTGCCACCAGTAGAAATGCAGGAGATGAGAATGGAGGGCGGGTGTGTTCGCTGTGGCCAGGGCAAGGTGGGACGGCGGCGTGCTCTGAGGCAGCCGGATACTGGCTGCCACACTGCCAGGGTTTCTACCTAGAGCAGCCTGCTGGCCCAGATGCAGTGCCCACCCCCCTACGGTGACTCACGAGTCTGTGTGTAGCTGGCCGGTGTCCTGTCCTGGGCCAGAAAGGAGGGGACTGGTGGGCAGACTGGAGAATCCCCCCCAGAACCCCTCCCCCATCCCTGCCCGGTCCTCGGGGCCTCCAGCCCAGGAGCACCGGGCTTGCGTCTGGCCTCTCAGGTCTGCAGAGGCTCGAGACACGGCCAGATGGAGTCTCTGAAGATTTTCTCCAGCTCACGTCTGCTCGTGCCCAGGCCTGCCGCCGTTCATCCATTATTCAGCAGTCACGGAGCGCTCACTGAGTGAGTGTCTATCTCTGGGGCTGGGGGTAGGGGTCGAGTGTGTGTGGCCCTCACAGACCCTCGAACCTGCTTGCCTACCGCCAGCCCGCGCGTGGGGTGGGAGTGTAACGGGGAGGGGGCTCCCCACGGTGCAGGGGGTGGAAAGTCCCCTCCAGCTCCACCGAGGAGAGACGCGGCCTCTCCTCCCTGGCACTTGGCGGGAAGATCTCTCTCCCGCGCTGGATCCCTGTGTTTGTTTCCTAGGAGCGCGAACCAGGGGGCCTAAAAAACCAGAAATGGGTTCTCTCGCAATCCAGGGAGGCTAAAAATGCAAAATCAAGATGTCGGCAGGGCGGTGCCGTCTCTGCAGCCTCTGGGGAGGGTCCTTCCTTGCCTCCTCGGGGACTCCCCGCAGCCCTCGAGTTGTGGGTGCAGCGCCCCGGCCTCTCCCCGGGAGTCCTTACACCCCTTTTCCTCCGCGCCCGTCTCTCCTGGGGACTTGACGTATCCCTTTGCGGGGGACACCGTTCAGGCCGTACCAGTACCCGTGCCCGGTGATGTATTCGACACACGCGTGCTTTCCAGAAGTCTGCAAGGCGAGACGCCCTCCCTTCCAACATCCCGCGGCTGTCCTTGTCTCAAGGCAACCAGTGTCCCAACCAGAAACTCCTGTGTGCCGAACTCTAGGGCCGGGGTGGGGTCAGCACACCGGGGCTGGGGCCAAGCCTGGCCGGCTTCCAGTTTTGCTGGAACGCAGCCTCTCCCGTTCCTCCCGTCTTACCGTCCACGGCCGCTTTCGAGCTACGGTGGCAGGGCTGAGTCATCTGAACAGAGACCTAGGGCCTGCAAAGCCTAAAATGTTTACCGGCTGGCCCTACACACAGAAAGTTTGCTGACTCCTGGTTTAGGGTGCTCTCGCGGCGATGACCTGGTGCTTTCCAAGTAACTCAAGTTGGCACCACCTCCTTTTGTTCCTGAAAGCGTTCCGATGTTCGGGGTAATTTCAGAGTCGAGTGTTCTCACATCTCGAAAATGGGAATAAAAACGCCTCCCACCTTCTAGAACGGTGGGGGAGTCGGGCCGCAGAATTTAATGAGATAATTCATTAATCGAGGCGCATGGCACGTAATAAGCATTCCGTAAGTGTTAGCTATTTTTGTTATGAGCGATCATTTTCCCAACATTCTGGAGAAGGAAGACCAGAGACGGGGGAGAAGCGGGTTCCCACCCTGACGTGAGAATACTCCCCAAGTCCGCTTTGTACTCCTTGGCAAGGAGCCAAAGAAGAACTGCCTGACCCCATTTTAGAGCCGGAGAAAGCGAGGCCCGGTGGGTCTCCACCGAGACCACCCTGGAGCAGGAGCGGGTTTGCGGGCCAAGTCTCACAGATGCCGCCCTTCACGACCCTCAGCCCAGCCCTTCACGCACACGCCGACCCTGCCAGCTGTGCCCGCACGCACGCAGGCGGTGGGCAGCTAGGGTCCCACGGGCCCCCGGCTCCCCGGGCGTCTCCCCACCACCCCTCAGAGCGAAGCTGATTGCTTCCATGCAATTTGAATTCATCTCATGCTTCAGGTGGAGCTTGGCAAATCAGGGGAGACATGCAGCCCAAGTGGGTGCAATCAAATTAACAACGCCACGGCCCTGGCTCTTTAAGAAGGGAGAAAACAAAGCAGGCACCAGAAGGTACCCGCCCCCCCCCCCCCCCCCCCCACACACACACCAGCTCTTCTCTGGGGAAGCCTGGAACTGCTGCCTGGCTGAGCTGAAAGAGCCACCACCAGCCCCGCCACCCCAGCACCAACAATGCCCCTTTGTGGCAGCTTATCTCACACCTCCAAACAGGGCTACATTCTTGTGTTCTTGTCACGATCTTGTTAACAAGGAGGAGACACAAGCCTGGGGGGGAGGAAGGGGAGTGGGCTGGATGGGGGGAAGGAGGGGCCCACTCACCTCAGATGGGTACATGTAATCCTTCCAGAAACAAAAGATGAGAGCTGCTGAGCCAGGAGGCTCCCTCCTCCTCTGACAAGTGGGTTTACAGAGCTCTCAAGAGCCTTGGGGGGGGGGGGGGGGTATCTCCTGTCCCCTGGAAAATCTTCTCTCAGAGGGCAAAGAGGGGGATATCCAAAAAAAGCATTTTAGCGTGCCCAGAGCTTCCTAACTAGGGAGAAGCTCTGTGCAAATCCTGAAGACATTTCAGTTAGACTCTCAGAAGGACTTCCTGGAAAAGGAAAGCTTCTTCCTTGGACCGGTGAAGAAAAGCAGGACTTTGCCGCCCTGCCTCCAATCCTATTGGCTTTAAGATTGTCCTCCCCGCCACAGAGGAGGAACCAGAGGTGGAAGATGAGGCCCATCCAGCCCCACGGTTCCTCCCCAAACCATGTGTGACAAGCCCCCCCCCACCCCGGCCTCCACCCTGCACCAATTAAACCAGAGCCTCTGAGCATGGGGACTGTGCAACAAGAATTTTTTTGAAGCTTTCCAGGTAATTCGTATGTGCAGCCAGCCCTGAGGACCTCCTGCACCCTCTCCCCCAGGCCCCCCACCTAGGAGAGCAAAATAGCCCAACCCCTTAGTCTCCTGGTTCCCAGACCAATCTTCTTGCCCCCAAATGTGACCACATTTCTCTTCGAAGAAGCTGGGCTCTTTGCCCCCCACCCCAGTGCTGGCGACCCGGTCGCCTGTCTACTGCCCTTCTCTGGCCGGTGTCGCATCGTGGGTAAAACCACGGGCCCCTGGGGCGAGTCCTGGCTCTGCCACTTACTAGCTGTGTGACCTTGGGCGGTTTACTTCCCTGAGCCTGAGTCTCCCCATTTGAAACGTGGGAACCAAGATAAGGTGGTTGTGAGGATGACGTGAGTTTATGCACGTGAAAAGCCCCGGACGGTGCAGGCCTCGGGAACGTAAAACACCGTGGGGACTACATACTCCGGTCCGGGAGTGACATGGGGAGGTGCCCGTCCTTCCTCTCGGAATGTGACACTCCGTGCCTTTTCCACATGTTATCGGGCCTCTCCCAGCAGCCGGTGGCATTCCCGTTCTGTGTCTTCCACATTCCCCTTCCCACACACACTGTTCCTCTCCTTTGGGTATTCATAACTGAATCTTCCCTCCCTGGTGGCTTGGGGACTTGTCAGAAACACCAGCTGAGCTCCACTCACCAGGCGGAAGAGAGGGAGGGAGACGGAGACAGAGGATGCCTGACTCACGGCCAACCCCACCTGGCCTGGCCTCCTGGCCCCATCAGCCCAGCCCCGCTCCAGATCCCGGGCTCCTGCACTCCCCCCGGGATTCATCGGCACTACATCATCCGCACCCCACCCCCCCCGCCGCCAGCTCCCCACTCTTGGGATAAAGCCCAGAGTGGGAGAAAAATCAAGCAGGCAGAAGGAGAAGGCTGGAATGGAACCAAAGGAAAGGGAGCTGACGAATTGTCAGGGGACTTGGGGCTTGGCCTCCTTCCTGCCATTCACCAGCTGTGTGACCTTAGACAAACCACTTAACCTCTCTGAGCCTCCACTTCCTCACCGGTAATGTAGGGGCTGAGACCCCCCCCCCCAGGCCCCCTCCTTAACAAGAATTAAGCTCCTTGCAAAGGCTGCTCAAGGTCTATGCAAACTTGCCAGGAACTTTCCCCAGCCTGGGAAGTAGGGCCCCAGACAAGGGGTCAACTGGAAGTGAAGGAGGGGCCAAATAGATGCAGAGTTCACAGTCCCCATGGCAGAGTCCAGGGGCCCCAGAGCCCCATCTCCAAGCCTGGGGTTGGTGGGAAAGTCTGTGGAGGCTGGGGGTGAGCAAGGAAGCGGAGCTGTCTCGCGGTGTTTTAAAAATCTATCAGCCTCTCACATCAAATTAAAATGTAAATAGCAGCTGGTCCGGGCAGGACCTCGGGGGTGACAGGAGCCGGCCTGCGAGTAATTTCACAGACGGGAACCGGTTACATCGGATTCTGACAACTGTCTTGTTTCTGAAATTGATTTCCTCTCCCCTCGGCTTGCTGCCCCAGGAGGGTCCCGGAGCGGGGGGAGGGGGGGGGGGATTCCGCCCAGCCTGGTGCCTTTCTCCTCTCCGTGACGCCTGCCAAGAAGGCCCCAGAGGAACCAGGAGGAGAAAATCTGAAATTTCGGCATGGCTGTAAAGCAGCGGCCTGGGCACCAAAGGCCCGACAAGGTTCCTCCCTGCCCTGGAGCGAGTCTGACTGCGGACCCAAGCAGGTGGGCCCGGGGCACTGGCAGGGAACAAGAGAGGTGCCTTGCGCGTGGGAGCTTTCCACAGATATGCTGAGCCCTGAACAGAGATGCTTCCGCCCTGGGGAGTCTCACAGCCAGAGACAAGGATCCCAGGACGCTGCCGTCTAAGACGCGCACCGTGCCGGGGATGCCCTATGCCCACAGGAGGGACAAGTGCAATGACATGGGGTATCAGGGAAGGGGCCCTGGATGTCATCTGTGGCCTCGACCAGAGTTGCTCTGATTTGGCCACGTGTGGTGCCAGGCAGCGTACCGGGCGCGGGGACTATAACGCTTTGGACAAAACTGGCTCAGTTCACACAGGACTTCCTATAGGACCTCGGGGAAATGGCCCGCCCTCTCCCTCTCCGCCTAAAGGGGCCGTATTGGAAGGGGCTGTGTATTAGAGGCGGCTGGCCTACATGGGTCTCCTCGATGCCTCTCCGCCCAGCCCCTCCCTGTTCCCGAGTCCCCAGAGAATCTCCCCCTGCACCCCTCTTCGTAAAAAGAAATTAGGTTTTCCTGGCTGTTAATTGAATTACACTGCGGGAAAGCAGAGAAATTGTATCTCATTAAAGCCTCCTGTGTCCCATTGGCGCATCATGTTGCCTATGTGGCTGCTATTAGCATTTGTCACACAGGACTCAGCCCTGTGCATACAATCCCTTCTCTTCCTCCCCTGCTGTGCCCCCAAAGCTGCAGTCCCTGATGCCTGCCCGGGAGTGTCCTGCTGGGGCTGCCCACCACAGAGGAGCCACAGCCCCTCGGTGCCAGCCAAATTCCACTTTCCAAGGCCAGATGCCGTGTGTGCGTGCATGGCAGACAGACAGTAAGAGGTGGCCGTCCCCTGCAACCACAGTAGCGGGGACTTAGAGAGGGAAGAAGTGCCTTCTGAAAGCCTTGGTCTCCTCATTTGAAAAATGAGGATAATCAGACTTCTCATGGTTGCTGCTGAGGGGGGAATCCCTGAGCGGTAAAGCCAAGAGGCAAAGCACGCGGCTTATCGCCCGCTCCATCGTGGGCATCACGGGCCCGGGGAGGCCATAGAGCTTAGTCAAGAAACACGTCGGGACCCAGGCTTTGGAGCCGGGAGTATCGACAGGACCTACGTCCCCTGAGTTAATGCAGTTAAAGTACTAGAATACTCCCAGCACATGGTAGAGGGTAAGTTCCCGGTGAAAAGTAATCATAAAAGTGTGTGTGTGTGTGTGTGTGTGTGGACGGCGGGGGCACTTATGTAATGGAGGGCTGTGGGTAGGTGTACCTTAGGCAACATCAGGGTATCGACATGCAGCCGACAACCGCATTGTGTTATGTGTATGTGACGCCAGGTATGAGTATATGGTAAGGATGTCAGAGCACAGTTGACTGTGTTGGTGACTTTGGGGTGTGCTCTTATCACTGCTTGTGTGTGTGCGTGTATCTGTGCTCCTGTGGGTAGGTGACTGGACATGAACATCTCTCTAGGGAGTCCTTAAGGGCAGGGGGGGTGAGGGGGGGCTGCCTTCAACCCAGAAAGCCCCCTGGGGCACAGAGCAGTGAGTGTTTAGGTTCAGTCGTGTTGGTGACCGTGAATCAGTGGGGCAGAGAGACCTCGCGATCTCTGGAGCAAGAGGCAAGGGGGAGGGGGAGGGAAGAGGAGAGCAGATGGGCCCCCAGTGTGTGGGCACAGGAGGGCACTGTGGCCCTTGGAGGCCGGGGACGAGGCTGGGGAAGAGGCGCAGCGGTAGAGTTCTCCGTTCTGGCGTTGGCAGGGAGACCGTGCGGGGCAGAGAGAAGAGAGGAGGCAGGTTGTGCGCTTCTTGCCGAAGACAGAGGGCTGCAGACTCCTGTGGGCAAGGAGAGAGTGTAGTGGATCATAGAACTGCCTCCCAGAACAGTGAGCCAGATTCCCAGAGACCCAGACATTTTTCCCTCTCTCCAGAGACCCAGACACTCCCAAGGGCGAGGTCCTCTGGTCCTGCTTGGGTCTCCTCTGCCTTTGCCCAGGGTTGCCTACTTCTGGTGCAGGGGATCGCTGCCTCCCATTGCAACACTTTCCCTAAACAGCAAAACTACCAGAAAAATCTTTCTTCGGCCACACAGGACGTCTGTCCTTCCCCCTTTATCAAGAACCATTGTGTCTTGTTGCTGTGCCCCTCCCCGCAAGTTACAGACCCCCGGTTTTCGGCCACTCTTCAGATTTCACAGTCTGCCTTGTGCCCATCTTCCTGGTCACACTCCAGCTTGTTAATGCCCTCCGTCGAGTGCCCGGGACGAGCCGTCCTGTTTCATGAGTCACCTGGGGCTGTCCTTGTTGATGCTAAAGAACTGGGGAATCTCTCTCCCAGCATCTGCCATCAGTGTTCCAGCCCTGTGTGGCGAGCTTCCCCTCTCCCATCGGCCCGCCCTTCAGATACACTGCGGTTTCCTAGCGGTGTGACCGTAAGCAAATCACTTCCCTGTATGGCCTCAGTTTCTTCTTTTGTAGAACAAAGGGTCTGGGTCACTCAGCAGGAACAAAGTCGAGTCACCTGTGTAACTTGAACTCTTCTCATTGTCCCACGTTCAAAAAGTGCAAAAAAGAAACAACTGAGATTCATAGTAATAGTTTGCAGTTGACTCTTGAACGATGCAGGGGGTAAGGGTGCCGACCCCTCAAAGCAGCCAAAAAATCCGCATATAACTTTTGGGTTCCCCAGAACTTAACTGCTAATCGCCTACTGTTGACCAGAAACCTTACCATTACGTAAACAGTCCATTAACACATATTGTGCATGCCGTGTGTATTATAGACTGTGTCCTTAACAATAAAGTCACCTAGAGAAAAGAAAATGTTACTAAGAAGATCGTAAGGAAGAGAAAATACGTTCACAGTGCTGGACTGTATTTATCTTTTAACATCCGCCTGTAAGTGGACCCATGCAGTCCCAACCTGTGTTGTTCAAGAGTCAACTGTGTTTCATTTAACTCGGTGTCTCTAAAATATTAACGTGTAACCAGTGCGACACTCTTGAGGAT
Source organism: Panthera leo (assembly GCF_018350215.1). Classification (NCBI taxonomy): domain Eukaryota; kingdom Metazoa; phylum Chordata; class Mammalia; order Carnivora; family Felidae; genus Panthera; species Panthera leo. The sequence goes on along the minus strand of NC_056688.1, from coordinate 15,289,849 downwards.
ACAGTTTGCATTATTCTTTTTCTTCCTACGTGTTCGAAGCCCAGCGCGAGCCGTACATTCACAGCACATCTCAGTTCATGGGAGCCACGTTTCGAGCGCCCGGGAGCCACATGTGGCTGGTAACTGCCATAGCGAACGTCACTTGGGTTCTGCAAATCTAGGTCTCTGTGATTCTGTGGAATAGTCTGGCAAGTGACATCTTAAGAGGTGCATGCGTTTATCTGGGGCTTGTCTTGGAACAGCAGAGGGAGGGGCCTGAGAGCCCCGGGATGGGAATAGTACCCAGGTTTCTCCAGCAGCTGCTACGTGGCAGGCCCTTCACGTATACGGACTTATTGGCCCCCAAAACAACTCTGCAGGGAGGTGGCCTGTCTTCATACCACAGGTGGTGAACCTGAGGTTGACTATACTGTATTAAAGGCTCTGTACTTGGTGAAGACACAAGTAGGGCCCACGCCTGCCTGGCCCCCAACCCCTTCAAGCTGGGTGGGGGGGGGGGCACAGAAGAGCCTCCTCTTCTTAGATGGGCTCCTCTGAACATGCTCTGAGCTTTGAGGCCGTGAGGAGAGCGTTGGGTTGTACTGAGCCGATACTCACTACAATAACCGTGGTTGAAAGGAACCCACCCCCGGCCCGGGGCTAAAGGACCAAGTGGGCTCTGAGACCTATCCAGGATCTCCCGAGGCCCTCTTTTCTCTAGTTGCCCCCATGTCTGTCTCTTTAAACAAACATGATTGGGAAGACTCCCTGGGGTGGGACTGGCATGTACGGATGCACAGGTTGTGCACCGCTCAAAGGTGCAGGGCCTAAGGGGCAAGTGGAGCCTGAAGCCCAGGTCTTTTCCCACTGGCCAGACTACGGTTCTTGGCACCGGGTTGCATCCAGCCAGAGGGGTGCCTTTATGATCCCCACACATGCCCTGGACAAGCTAGGGCACCCCTGCCTGGAGAACAAAACAGGGATGTGCTGCAAGTTTCTCGATCTGGTGCGGAGCTTTGAAGTGCTCCTACCGGAAGAAGATTCTTCTTTTCCTCCGACTTCCTCAAACCTCTTCTTCTCCAGGAAGGCCTCAGGGCTTGGCCCACTCAGGGGTCCCCGGCCCCTGTCTCTGGCCATTCACCGTGGGGAGAGCAGAGGTAGCCCATGTGCCCCTGCCCCCACACCCTTGCATTTCAATCCTTCAGAAAAAAAAAAAAAAAATGGAGGCATCTGCAATGCAAGGCCTGACTTGTTGATGTAAAATCTCACTCTATATTCTACCCAGGTTTATACGAGTGAATTATGCAAATCTTTGATGGAAAATATTCCTCCACACATCCTTGAGAGTGTAAAACCTTAGTCAATAATTCATACACGGATGTCTCTGACTGCAGGCTTTTTCTTCATTATAACTTGCACCTCGTTATTTGTCTTTCGCGTTTTATTGTATATCCTGGTGGAATGCTGTGCATTATAAAATTTATCTGCTTCGTTATTTGATGAGCTAGGGCTGGGGATTGTGCTCGGAGGCTGGTGCCGGGGCCAGGGGCCAGGGGCCAGGGCTGGCTTCAGCGTCAAGTCCCGTAAGACAGAAGGCGGAGAAGGTGGCGGGCTGCATCGTGTGACTTCTGGGACACCAGACACGGCCCTTCATCCCCCACACCTGTTTCAAATGTCTCCTCACCCACCGACTGGTGTCTCAGGGCACATCATCGTTAGGGCTGCATGGCATCCTTTGTCCTTAGAAGCCAGGTGACCCTGGAGAGTTGCTGGGAGGAACTTTGAGTAGGTCTGTAATACTGGAGGGTATTGCAGGGAGAGGGGCGCCTGGGTGGCTCAGTCAGTTAAGCGTCTGACTTCAGCTCAGGTCATGGTCACGCGGTTCATGGGATCGCACTGTGCTGACAGCTCGGGACCTGGAGCCTGCTTCAGATTCTGTGTCCCCCTCCCCCCGCCCCTCCCCAGCTCGCTCTCTCACTCTCTCTCACTCTCTCCATTTAAAAAGATGAAAACTGGAGGGGAGAAAAGTCCTGAGGACACTGGGAGGCAAAGAAAAGATCAGCCCCTGACATGGAGCAGGGACCCGGTGCCCCAGAGGGCAGCTGGGGGGTGTTCGGACAGAGACTGGGTGCCGTCTTGCACGGTGGCCCAAGCAGGCCATTGATGGGGTATGATGATGAGCTGGGTCTCTGCTCTGCAGAATTCAGTGTGGGGAGGGGTCCTCTTCCCACCATGGGTGGGGGTGGGAAGGTGGAGTGATGTCTGATTCTCACTGTCAACCACCGCCAGCCCAGTCTGTGGGCTCCAGAGTGGCTAATGGGCTAACGGGCATCCCGCAGACGAGAGCCACTGCGTCCTGTACTCAGACAGGCAGGTTTTCCCAGGAAGGGGGTGAGGAGAAGGCAGGGGCAAGGACAGTCTTACAGGTGCATCACACCACTTTGCTTCCTGGGGTCTGCCCTACGTACGGCTGTCTCTGCTCTAGCAGGCCGCATGGCCTGGGGTGCCCACCTAAGTCCCGCTGTGTCCCGTATGCATTTCCCCAGCATAGTACTTGCCATCCTGTGCCAGGATTGCTAGTCTTGTCTGTGCTCACCGCTACCATGAAACTCCTTGAGGTCTGGTTTGTCCTGTTCACTGTTGGAACCCAGTACAAAGCCTGGCACATAACAGGTGCTCAATAAATGCTCGTTGAATGGATGGATGGCGCCTCCCCAGATACCCTCAGTCAAAGGTAATTTCTCCTAATACCTCTGTGCGACACTGCTCAGATCCTCCACATTTTCATGGGGTTCCTGCAGGTGTCTCTGTCCCCCTCCCCTCTCCCCCTCCTTCCAAGAGGCAAGGACCCTGTCTCACAGCATGCGTGTCCCCCAGGCCTGCCACAGTGCCACGTAATGGCATGGACGCTCAATGCATATTTGTTGACTTGGAGGGAGGAGAGTGGGGACAGGATTTCCCTGGCAGCCGAGACCATCCTTCCCTCTGCCCGGCCCCTCCTCCTGCCGCTAGCCAAGGTGCTCAGGCCCAGAAGAGGGTCAAGATCTAGACGCTTCTTTTCAGGGCACTGGGAGTGGCCTCCTGATGGCCAGCTGGGGCCTTGGTTGTTTCCTGGTGATTTTCTCAGCTCAGCGGGGAGGTGGGGAGAAACCTGTTAAAGCTGCTTGAGGGACCTTAATAATGGCGATGCTCTGCAGGGTGTTCTGTTGCATTTTGTTTGGATGAACAGGGGAGCTTCTCAGCTGTTCGAGAGGAGTAAACCAGCTGAGCCTGAGCCTTGGAGAGAGCCTGAGCCATGGACACAAAGCAAAGGCCCCAGTACTTTAGAGTAGGGTTCATAACTAACCTAGGGTCCAGAGACCACCCCCCACCCCCCTCAGAAAGTCCATGGATCTGATCCAAGGGGTCTATGAATTTGCATAGGAGAAGAGAGCACATCTTTTTTCCCACCAACTTAGAGCTGAAATGTAGTATTTCCTTCCATGTTGAATATAAGCAACAAACCACAGCAGGAGCAGCACTCGAGGCCCCCACCAGCAGAAAGCCCCCACAGATGCTTTCATACCACACTTCTCGCATTTATGCTTATCGCCGTTACAGAATCGTGCTAATGGAACTCAGCACTAGACAGCATTTGATAAAGAGTAATAAAAAAAATACATATTGATATGTGATATACTATGTGAAAAGTTTGCCTTTGAAGGTTTTTAATATTTGTATAGCCATACTTCAATATATCTGGTTTCCTTTGTAGTTCTGTATATATTGTGCATTTTAAAACATGCTGAAAAGGTGTCCGCGGAATATAAGAATCTCTGGTGAAGAGAGAGGCCACTCCAGTCATGGGTGGGGAGGCAGAAAAGGAAGATAGGCAAGTGGGGTTTCTGACAGCCCCCACAACTTTTAATAGACCCCGTCCCTGGGGCTAAGGCGCTCTGCAGGGGAGGGGTAGCGGGGGCGGGGCCTCTGCACAAGGCACACGCCCCTCCCCCAGGCTGGCCACCCCCCCACCTCACTGGGGCCTCCTGCACCTCCTCCCCTCCCCAGTCCCGGCCATGATCACTTCCCACCCCAACACCACCATCGCCATCAAGGGTCACGCCAAGGAGCTCAACTGCACAGCCAGGGGTGAGCGGCCCATCATCATCCGCTGGGAGAAGGGGGACACGGTCATCGACCCCGACCGAGTCATGAGGTACGCCATCGCCACCAAGGACAACGGCGACGAGGTTGTCTCCACGCTGAAGGTGAGCAACCACGCCCCGGTCTCAGGGGGACCCCACTCTCTGAAAGTGGGGAGCCTGCAATTTTACTGCTGTATCTGTTGGAGGTAGATGGGGATCTAGGAGCCCCTCCCCTCACCCGAAAAAGCACCTTCCCTTTCCTACCTATTTCCCTTCTTCATTCGGGAGCCTCTGCCTTAGAACCTCACTATGCCTCCTTCCTGACAACCCTACAGCCATTAAATGTGTGGAACCCTCAGCCCTTCTCCCTTTTCTGGAACCCCTGGACTCCATCCTCCCTCCTGGACCCCTCTGCTCCTCCCTCCCTCTGGGACTCCTCAGTTCCTCCCCTTCTCCTTCGACTTTCAGCCCTTCCCTCCCTCTTGAGATCCCCTCAGCCCCTTTTCCCCACTCTCCTGGGGTCCCTCAGCCCCTGTCTTTCTCCCCCTTGTGCCCTCTCAGCCCCTCCCTGCCTGGACTCCTCCACACCTCCATCCTTGGAACTTTCAGGGAAGAGGAGCCCTTGACAAAGTCCCTTGTGGGCCCCTCTCCCAGGAGACGTGGCCTTGCTGCCCCCCACTAGAGTGAGCCCCCTTCAGCAGACCAGCTCTAAAGCACTCTCCCCGTTTCCTCCCTCTCTCCCCATCCTCCTGCCCTGCGGGCCACCTCCCAGCTCAAGCCAGCTGACCGTGGGGACTCTGTGTTCTTCAGCTGCCACGCCATCAACTCATATGGGGAGGACCGAGGCTTGATCCAACTCACTGTGCAAGGTACCTGTGCCCCACCGTTCCCAAGCCCTTCCCCAGGGAGCCAGCTGCCCGCTGCCAGCTCCACCTCAAGAACGGGGTCATCACCCACACCGTGGTGGAGGATGATAGGAACTGGCCTCTGAGAAGAGCCTTCCTATGCTCTCCCTTCCAGCCAGAGCGGGGCAGTAAGGGTCCTTCCAGGCACACTTCGGACGGCAAGGTTTACACCGACCACCGTCACTGTAGAACGCACTGCTGCTTCCAGAAGTGGGGGGCATCTGGGTTTGAGGCCCCGGACCCAGGAGGAGATGAGGGCAGGGAGAGTCAAGCCGGGAAAAGTTGAGAGCTCTTCACGGAGAACAAACAGACTCTCGGGTCAGGGGGATCCCTGCAAGAGGGCCTGCCCTCCCACCGGCCAACGAAGAGAAGGGGAACAAAGCAGGAGACCAAGCTTAAGCCCCACTCTGCCTCTGAGCCCCACCACTGGGCCTTCCCCTGACCCACCTTGCCCTGACCCCGGGTTCAGAGCCCATGGGACGACCACGGCTGGCACCAATTCCCCAGGACACAGCAGAACCCTGTCCTTCTCTGGAGATAGGCAGGAGGCCATGCTCTCTGCTGCCGTCCTCACTTCTGCTCCTTCCTTCTGCCACTCCCCAGAACCCCCTGACCCCCAGAGCTGGAGATCCGGGAGGTGAAGGCCCGGAGCATGAACCTGCGCTGGACCCAGCGATTCGACGGGAATAGCATCATCACGGGCTTTGATATTGAATACAAGAACAAATCAGGTAGGGTGAAGGCTCAGCCTACGGTGGCCCTGTGCCCATGCTCTGTCCGTGCCCCCCTGTGGGGGAGTCCTTGGGCCTCAGAGCTGCCCATCTGAGACAAACACACCAGCACCCACCAGGGCACAGGCCCTCGTCTCTCCCTAAGGGCAGGACTCTGGTTGGGCTAAGAGCTCTGTGAGAGGGGCAGACGATGGGGCAGTTAATGGGGAGGGAGGAGCGTCAGTCCCTTCTTTCCAGGACTGTCCCTGGGCCAAGGGCGACAAGGTGGTCTGACTTAAAGCAGTTGAAAGGCCCAGAGGCAAAGGGCTATGGGCTGAGTCTGTGGGGTCAGAGACATCATGGATTTGGCTAGTCATCTGGACACTCCTGGTTTGGGATTATGGGAGTGCTTGGGGGTCAGAGAGCTGGACCTTGGTGGTCTGCGGGGGACGGGATCCCCTGGAAAAACCTAGATCTGAGTCTTGTCCTCCTGGTATCCCTTCAGAGCCCTCCCCTGGGACCCTAGCTAGCACCGATGAAGCCCTGCAGAGCAGAATGACAATGGGCCCCCAGGTCTCTGGGGAAATGGGGGACCCGTGGTCAGGTGGCAGGAAATGGCAAAGAGGGGGCCTCAGAGGGGGCGAGAGGCCTGGAGTGGACCAAGCCACAGAGTTGCCGCAGGGGCTCATGCTTATGTCTGTTTGACTCTCTCTGGAAGGTACGTGAGAAATGGGCCACCGGGGTTACCCCCGAGAGGGCACCTGGGTGGCACCCACGTGGGAATGCGAGGCAAGCCTGCTTCTCACTCTGGCTGCTTCTGGACCTTTTGCATTCATTTAAGCCTTTGTCAGCTTTTCAAAAACAATTCAGAAATGGGAAAAGAGAGCCTGGAGAACTCACCCCTCCCCAGCCCCCTTTCCTCTGCCAGCTCCAACTATTTTTCAGATCTTCGTGTAGCTCCAAGGTTTTGTTTCTCCTGGGGGCTTCTAGACCCTTCCTTAGCACAGCGCACAGTCAGTGGCTGGCTGGGTGTCCTCTCCTCGGGAAGGACCAAGTCTCAGTCCCTGCTGTTTTCCCAGCACCTGGCACACTGCCCGCCACGGGCTTAGATGCTCGGCAGATGGCTGCTGAGTGAGTCAAAGTGAGACCCAGGAAAGCAAAGTCAGAGTTGCATATTCACCTCCGTCCGTGACACCAGGTCAGTCATCTCCGGTACAGGTTTCTCCAGGGAGGCGCCCTGCCCTTGGAAGCTTACTGTCTCGTTGGGCAGAAGAGTCAGGCTGCAGCCAGCCACCCAGGAGTCCATCCCTGAGTGTGGGAAGAGGGTGACAGAGAGGACTGGCTGCCACTATCAGAGGCACCGGGGAAGGCTCTCTCTCGTCCCTGCAGGTGCCGCATTGAGAGCTAGGACTTGGGGGTTGGAAGGTGATGGGCCTGGGTTCAGGAAACGGGGAAGGGCAGAGCCCGGAGCAGGTGGAGTTTACCGCAGGGAGTGGCCTGTCTAGCACAGGGCTCTTGGATACAGTCCTTGGGACTAAAATGTGTTCTGGGGCCTCTGGGCTGAGCTTTTTACTTTGCTGGGGAAGGTCACTGAGAGCCACTCTCGATGAGCTCCCAGAGAGAGACTTGGGTAACACGGCTCCCTGGAAAGATACATCTGGCGTCCGTGGAAGAATGGGGTTCTGGGAAGGGAGTGGGAGGCTGTGGCTGGGGAGAGGTGGTGAGTGGCCAGGCCTCAGCAGAGACGCGGGGCACGAGGGGAGAGGGGGCTGACTGTGTCCATATCATACGTCAAGACCTCCTGCGGCTGCCCCGGGAGAGGGTGGGCCTGTGGGCCCAACCCCCGTATGGCACTGCCCGCTCCGTCTCCCTGCCAGGTTGCTATGGCTGGCGGGGCTCTGCCCTGTCATTGTCAGAGGAGGGGAGGGGAGGCCTGGGCTGTCACTCGCACCCCTCTCCGACTGTCCCTTGCAACCGCCTCCCCGCCCTCCTCCCCCATGCTGCCCCATAGCCTGCTCCCCCTCCGCGGACCACTCTCTAATGTGTGGCAACCTTTCCCGGGGCCCCGCTGAGCAGGGCAAAGCTGAGAACATCACACATCTGGAGAGCAATGCAGGAGGAGAGGGGGGCAGGAAAGATGCTATCTTCAGAACACATCCATGCCTTCCCCAAGCCCCTCCGGCTCTCCCACAAGAGGAGGGACTGCCATAGCCTACCCCCAAGCCGGGGGTGCCAGGATGGGTGGGCAGAGTGGAGAGGGAGGGGTAATGAAGACGCTCCCTTCAACAAGGGCTTTGCGCCAGTAGGAAAATAAATCACAGGATCAAGAGCAGGGGGATGCCGGCTGGTCCTTTCCCCTACCCTTGGGTTGGACTGCTCCATCCTGGGGGGACGTCTGTCCTGGCATTTAGGAAAGGGGGTTCTGGGAGAGCCGTAGGGAGTCATCCCTGGCATCAGGCAGAAGCCGTGAGCACAGCACAGCTTCCTCGTCTATAAGGTGGGAACGGTAATGCCTATCTCGTGAGATTGTTTTGAGGATTAAAGAGAAGGCATCTACAGGGGCACCTGGGTGGCTCAGTCGATCGAGTTCCAGCTCTTGATCTCAGCTCAGGTCTTGATCTCAGGGTCGTGAGTTCAAGCCCCGTGGTGGGCTCCATGCTCGGTGTGAAGCCTGCTTTAAAAGAGAGAGAGAGAGAGAGAGAGAGAGCATCTAGCACAGGGCTGTCGTGAACCTTTAATAAATGTGAGTTCCTCTCTCCCTTCTAACTCACATACCTCATGTGGCAATTTATAGTCCTATGGGACTCGCAGGCTGAAATATATGTCTGTCAGTCAGCAACATGAACTGAGTGCCAATAATTTTTTGCAGAATCATGCAGCAGCCATGTGGTAGGGAAAGAAAAAGAAATAGAGTGTTGCCCTTGAAGCTTACAGCGCAGTTGGCGTGAGAACATACACTGCGCGCACACACACACACACACACACACACACACACACACATGCACACACGCACACACGCCTTCAGAATCATTACAAAGCACTATCCAAGCATGTGTAATACTCCGCAAACAGTATTACGTGATAACTGAAAAAGGTATCCTAGGGAACAGATGGGTGACTCAAAGGAAGGAGGGAGCTGTGTGTGTGTGTGTGTGTGTGTGTGTGTGTGTGTGTGTAAGTAGATCTCCTTCCACACAAGGAATAGTAGAACAAGAACAGTTCTTGAAAGCAGAAGACTTGGGTTGACCAAGCATCAGAACTGTGTGATCTTTAGCAAGCTACTTTGGACGTCTCTTTGTCAAATGGAGACAATAGCGTGTAATTCTCAGAATGGCTGTAAGGATTAAACAAGTGTGGAGACTTACGTGGAAGCACTTAGCACAGAGCCTGACACATCCTTACCCTCCACGGGTCCCTGTCCTGTCCCTCTCTCTCTTCCTCCTGCCCTAGACCACCCCCAGGCTGGGTCTCCCTCCCTCTCTCTTCCTCCTGCCCTAGACCACCCCCAGACCAGGTCCAGACCAGCTGCTCCTGACCCCCTCCTTTGCCTCAGTTTTGTCTTTGCCAGGTTTTCTGCCATGTTGCTCATCGTGCTAATTTTCCAAGGGAAATTACCAAGTCTGCCCTTTCTAAACCATCCCGCTCACGCTGACTTCTCCTGGCCCCGGGCAGCAGAGTAATAATACATGAATACTGAATGATAAATAGCACCATCCACACAAATCTATCAGATGGCGCTGTGCAGTTTTAAAAATGCAGACACTACATTTCACTTCTGTTCCCCAAGCAAGGAGCAGGAATGGGTTCTTTGAGGATGGCCCTCCAAGCCCAGAAGGCAGCCTCCTGGTGCGAGCTGTCGGCCACTGTGGGGTGAGCCAGCCTGGTGTGTGCTGTGATGTTCTGTGTTAGCTGGAGTGTGGCTGTGAGAGGGACTGATGCTGGGATGTCGTGTGCGGTCGTCGTGACCCAGGGAACCTCTTCTGGGTGCTGCAGAGAGATTGCCATGGGTGGGGGTGGGGGCGGGGGCTTAGTGCTGTCATGCAAGGAGAAAGTCAGAGAGGCAGAATGGATTTGTTTCCCAAGTGCAGGCAGCTAAATGCTCCAGATGTGGCTTTTGTCCAAGCTGCTCTCCCTCTACAGCAAATGTGTCTTCTGAAAGACCAGAGGCTCCAGGTCCCCTCCCGGCAAGCAGTCCACAGAGTAGAAGGCGCTGACATCTCCCCAGCCACTTCCTTATTTTTTAAGAAGAATATTTTTGCATCAGAAACCCTTTGATGAAGAAAGGGAGAGAGCGCCCTTAATGAAATATGTTAATCTGGGTAAGCCAGGCTCATATGAAAGGGAATATTAAAACAGACAATATTCGCCAAACCCAGCTCAGTACTCAGAGCTGAAAAGGAAAGAGAAGAAAATAGGGCCCCTAATTTCAGCTATTCAGGGTCAGAGAGATGGCAGTGATCAAGTTTGGAAAATCAACTAAAGGCCTTCAGGTTTGACTCTGATGCATTAGCCTGAAAGGGCTGTGGGGAGAGAGTTTTTATGCCAACATCAAAGATGATTTGGGAACACAAGGTCAAATCCACCTGCAAACGACTGGTAAAAGCAGAGAGAAAGGGGCCACTTTCTGGGACCCTCCAGGCCCCAACCCTTCTGTGATTGGCGGCCTAGTGTGGCAGGGAAGGGAAAGGCAAGGCGGGGTATTTATTGTGACTACAAAATGCAGAGGAACTCTGAGTCCAAAGTAAAGGACACACAGTGGCTCGGATCTAACACCAACAGTGGGTTTTAAGTGCCCAGCACATGCCAAGTGGAGACAGGCAAAGCTTTATACATGGCTCCCGCCTTTAGGGAGCTTAGTGTCTCCTTGGCCAGTTGCTACTGAAACAGTGAGCCCTGTGCGGCAAAGAGGGCTGTAAATGCTGTAGGAGTTCAGACAAAAAGAGTGGAGAAACATGGAGCCCGAAAGGTATACACAAGCCAGATGTTGTAGGGCCTGAGGTCCTGAGAAGAAATTTTGTTTTTGTCCCAAGAACAAGGAAAAACTATTGGAGAGTTTTATGCAAGGGGACAGCAGTATCAGATTTGTGTTCGAGAAGACCACTCTCAGGGCCGGGACAGTGTTCGGCCGGCAGAAAGTGCTTGATCCTATTTGTGGGGTGAAGGATGGCTGCAGTGTGTTGAACACATGGAAAGGGGTGCACAGTAGGTTCTGGGATGTTGTTTCCCTGGTGCAAGGGGGAGGTGACAGTGGCTTGCCTGGGGCGGGGATGGAGATGGAGAGAAATGGAGAGATTTAAGAGATACATGGGACACAAAAGCTATAGAAGAGTCCGGAATAACACCCGGCACACCGTGCGCCTATTTCCTGAGGTGCGGATGTGAGGAAGGTGATGGGTTTATAGGGGGTATGGTCAAGACTTCTGTCTTGGACATGTTGAATGTGAGCTGCCTTTGAAACCTCCAAGAAGAGACGTCAAGTAAACAGTTGGCTGTAAGAATCTTGAGTTCAAAGGAGATGTCCAGCTGGACACAAATCTTCACGTTATCTGTGTATAGATGGAAATAGAAGGCAAATATGGGGAAATTCTGTAAAACGAAAGAAGTAGAACCTAGGATGGACTGGAAGAACCCCATCTAACCATTAATGGGAGGGTGGGAAAAATGCACCTGCAAAGCAGAGAGAGGAAAAATAGCCCAAGACGTAAGAGAAAAGCCAGAGAGTGTTTTATCAGGGAAGCCAAGGAAAGAGTATGTCAGGAAAAGGGAGAGGTCCAAGTGTTGAACACTCCCGAGAGGCCAGGTGAAGAATTGGATTTGGTGACGTGGGGGTTGCCGATGCCACGGAGATATAGTGCCGATATCATGGGGGTGTGAAGAGTAAATGGTGAATGTTTACATTGTCCAGCACCACACCTGGTGCATCACAAGTGCTTGGGAATTATTGGCTCTTCTTCTCCACTAGAGTCAGCTGGTGCACCCCACCCCCACACTCTCCCGTGGCCCTGCTAAAGCCAGCAGGTGCACACAATCCACATTAGGGACAGCCCTTGAGCATCTGGGTCTGGTGGCTAGGCAGGCTTATGTTTCCAGGCCCCATGGGTCTGAAACAATCAGAGAGACAATTCTTGGCAGGCTCTCACCCCCGGGACACTGCACAGACAGCAAACTAAAACACACCCCAGGCTTCTTGTGAAAAGGACCTATTCACTTGTCCTAGAGCTTCAGCCTAAAGGGCAGGCTTCGGGTTATGACACATCCTAAGACTACTGAAATGTTCTAAGAGAAGGTGGGCTAAGGGAATGCCATCCTTGTGCTTTCCCTTGGCCTCACTACAGCATACCAGTACATCCCAGGAAGGAGCTCATACACTTGTCTGGAGCCTTGACTTTTGCAACTATTGCCAAGGGGACACCTCCAGATGGCCTGGTCTGGAGGCCAGCAGGGTTTGTGATTGCGGTCCCATTGGACAGTATGTATTTGTATACTTTAAAAGCTGCTGTCTAAGAATCTGGCTTCCAGTCAGCCTGAAAGTCAGCAGGTGCTAAGATCCCTCCCTCTGGAACACTGACAGGTCTTGGCACACCCTCAACAACTGGGACCGATCCAGAATAAATCAGGCTGCTTAGACAATAACAAAGGTTCAAGAGACAACCAAGGGCTAGGGCAAGGTTAAACAATATGGTTCATCACCTACACAAGGCCACTCCTTCAAGCCAAGGGGAGGTGGCTATTTTACCTAATGCACAGAAACAAACACAGAGTCAAGCAAAATGAAGAAACAGTGGAATATGTTCCACATAAAAGAATAACATAAAACTTTAGGGGGAAAGAACATAATGAAATAGAGGTAAATAAATTACCTGATAACCAGTTCAAAGTAATGGTCATAAAGATGCCCATGGAACTTAGGAGAAGAATGGATGAACACAGAAGACTTCAATAAGGAGACAGAAAATATTAAAAAGTACCAAAGAGAAGTTACAGAGCTGAAGAACACACCAGGGGGTTCAAAGCAGACTAGACAAAGCAGAAAAAAGGATCAGTGACCTGGAAGACAGGGCAGTGGAACTCTCCCAAACAGAGTGGCAAAAAGATAAAAGAATTTTTAAAAGTGAAGATAGCTTAAGAGACCTATGCCGCAATATCTAGCAGAGTAACACTCCCACTACAGGGCTCCTGAAGAAGCAACAAATGGGCAAGAAAACTTATTTAAAATAATAAAGGCTGGGGCACCTGACTGGGTCAGTTGGTAGAGCATTGGACTCTTGATCTTGGGGTCATGAATTCAAGCCCCGCATTGGGTGTAGAGCTTACTTTAATAATAATAAAATTAATAATTAAAATGATTTTAGTTTGATATTTAACTATTATTTATTATTTAATTTATTATTAATTAATTTTAATAATAAATTAAAAATACAAAAATAAAGTAATAATGGCTGAAAATTTCCCTACCTTGGCAAAAGAAACAAACATCCAGATCCAGGAAGCCCAGAGAGTTCCAGATAAGATAAACCCAAAGAGAGCCACACCAAGACATGTTATAATTAAAATGTCAAAAATTAAAGATAAAGGGAGGATCTATAAAGCAGCAAGAGAAAAATATCTTGTTATGTACAGGGGAAAGCCCATAAGATATTAGATTTCTCAGAAACTTTGCAGGCCAAAAGGGAGTGGCATGGTGTATTCAAAGTGCCAAAGGGAAAAAATTTCCAACCAAGAATACTCTACCCAGCAAGGTTATCATTTGGAATTGAAGGAGAGACCAAGAGTTTTCCAGACAAGCAAAGTTAAATGAGTTCATCACCACTAAATTGATCTTACAACAAATGTTAAAGGGACTTCATTAAGCTGAAGAGAAAGGGCACTAAATAGTAACAAGAAAACATACAAAAGTAAAAATCTCACTGGTAAAGGTAAATATATAGTAAATATAGTGGGTTAATCACTCATACGGCTAGTGTGAAGGTTAAAAGACAAAAGTAGTAAAAAATGCATAACTACAATAATTAGTTAATGGACACACAAAAAGATGTGAAGTGTGTCATCAAAATCATACAACAGGAGGAATAAATAATATAGAGTTTTAGAATGCATTCAAATGTAAGTTGCTCTCAGGTTAAAATAAACTATTATATATATAGGCTATTCTGTGTGAGCCTCATAGTGAAAACCTAGGTACACAAGAGAAAATGAGAAAAGAATTTAAGCACACTGCTAAAGAAAGTCATCAAACCACAAGTGAAGAGAGCAAAAGAAGAAACAGAAAGAAACTACAAAACAGGCAGAAAACAATTAACAGAGTGGCATTAGTAAGTACATACTTATCAATGATTATAGGCATACATCAGAGATACTTGCAGATCACCAAGAGAAAGCAAGTCAGATGAACTTTTTGGTTTCCCAGTGCATATAAAAGTTACATGTACACTATTCTGTAGTCTATTAAGTGTGCAATAGCATTCTGTTTGGGAAAAAAAAAGCTATGTACCTTAATTTTAAAATAGTTTATTGTAGGGGAGCCTGGGTGGCTCAGTCAGTTAAGCCTCTGTCTCTTGATTTTGGCTCAGGTCACGATCTCATGGTTTGTGAGTTTGAGTCCCACATCTGGCTCTGCACTGACAACACAGAGCCTGCTTGGGACTCTCTCTCTCCTCTCTCTCTCTGCTCTTCCCCTGCTAGTGCTCGCCCACGCTCTCTCTCTCTCTCTCTCAAAATAAATAAACAAACATTTAAAAAAATAATTTATTGTAAAAAAAACGCATACTATCATCTGAGCTTTCAATGAGTCATAATCTTTTTGCTGGTGGAGGGTCCTGCCTCAATGGTGGTGATGCCTGCTGATCAGAGTGGTGGTTGCTGAAGGTTGGGGTGGCTGCAGCCATTTCTTAAAATAAGACAATAAAGTTTTCCACATCAGCAGACTTTCCCTTTCATGAGTGATTTCTCTGTAGCAGGTGATGCTGTTTGATAGCATTTTACCCACAGAATTTCTCTCAGAATGGGCATCCAGTCTCTCAAACCCTGCCTCAGCTTTATCAGCTAAGTTTATGCCATATTCTAAATCCTTTGCTGTCACTTCAGCAGTCTTCAGAGTGTCTCTCCCAGGAGTAGATTCCATTTCAAGAAACCGCTTTCTTGGGGCGCCTGGGTGGCTCAGTCAGTAAGCGTCTTTGCTCGGGTCATGGTCTCGCGGTTCGTGAGTTCAAGCCCTGAATCAGGCTCTCTGCTGTCAGCACAGAGCCCACTCTGGATTCTCTGTTTCCTCCCACCTCTCTCTCTGCCCCTACCCTGCTCACCCTCTCTTTCTCAAAAATCAGCAAAACATTTAAAGAAATTTAAAACAAGAAACCACTTACTTTGCTTCTCCATAAGAAGCAACTCCTCATTCATTCAAGTTTTATCCTGAAACGGCGGCCATGCAGTCTCCTCTTCCTTCAGGCTCCGCTTCTGATTCTAGTTCTCTTGTTATTTCCACCACACCTGCAGCCTCTTCCTCCAGTGAAGCCTTGAACCCCTCAAAGCCCACGCAAGGGTGGCAATCAGCTTCTTCCAAATTCCTATTAATGTTGATATTTTGACCTCTTCCCATGAATCACAAATGTTCTTGAATGGCTTGTAGAATGGCAAATCCTTTCCGGAAGATTTTCAATTTACTTTGCTCAGATCCATCAGAGGAATCACTATCTGTGGCAGCTATAGCCTCATGAAATGTATTTCTTAAAATAATAAGACTTGAAAGTCGAAATGACGCCTTGATCCATGGGCTGCAGAAAGGATATCGTGTTAGCAGGTGTGAAGATGGCAACCGTTGTACATCTCCATCGGACCTCTTGTCAGGTGCATTGTCATCGAGCAGTAATATTTTGAAAGAAATCTTTTTTTCTGAGCAGTAGGTCTCAACAGTGGGCTTAAAATATTCAGCAAACCATGTTAGAAACAGATGTGCTAGCATCCAGCCTTTGTTGTTCCATTTATACAGCATAGGCGATGTAGATTTAGCATAATTCTTAAGGGACCTAGGATTTTTGGAATGTTAAATGAGCATTGGCTTCAACTTTAAGTCACCAGCTGCATTAGCCCCTAACAAGACAATCAACCTGTCCTTTGAAGCTTTGAAGCCAGACATTGACTTCCCCTCTCTAGCTATGAAAGTCCGAGGTGGCATCTTCCAATAGAAGGCTGTTTTATCTACACTGAAAATCTGTTGGTCAGTGTAACCACCTTCATTAATTCTCTTACCCGGATCTTCTGGGTAACTTGCTGCAGCTTCTACATCAGCACTTGCTGCCTTGCCTAATACTCTTATGTTACAGAGATGATTTCTTTCCTTAAACCTCATGAACCAGACTCTGCAAGCTTCAGGCTTTTCTTCTGCTGCCTCCTCACTGCTCTCAGCCTTCAAAGAATTGATTACACAAGAAATAATAAGTGTTGGCAGGGATGTGGGAAAAAGGGGAACCTTCTTGCACTGTTGGTGAGAATGTAAATTGCTGCAGCCACTATGGAAAACAGTGTGGAAGTTTCTCAAAAAATTGAAACAAGAATTATTGTTTGATTCAGCAACTCCACTTCTAGGTATTTATCCAAAGAAACCACAAATACTAATTCAAAAATATGTATGCACCCCTACATTCGTTGCCGCATGATTTACGATAGCTTAAGATATGGAAGCAACCTCAGTCCATTAATAAATGAATGGATGAAGAAAGATGTGGGATGTATGTACACACACACACACACACACACACACACACAGTGAAATATTACTCAGCCATAGAAAAGAGTGGAATTTTGCCATTTGTAACAACACAGAGTGGACCTGGAGGGTATTATGCTAAGTGAAATAAGTCAGACAGAAAAAGGACAAATACCACATGATTTCACTTATATGTAGAATTAAAAAAAAAAAAACAAAACAAACACACGTAATAAACTTTGTAGATGTAGAGAACAGATTGGTGGTTGCCACAGGGAAGGAGTTTTGAGAGTGGGTGAAATGCGGGAAGGACGTCAGGAAGTACAAACTTCAGTTGTAAAATAAATGAGTCACGGGGAAGTAATGTACAGCATGGTGACTGTGGACAATAATATCGTATTGCATGTTTAAAAGTTGCTAAGATGTGGAGCCCCGGGTGGCTTAGTGAGTTCAGCGTCCGACTCTTGATTTCAGCTCAGGTCGTGATCTCACATTTTATGCGACAGCCCCACATCTGTCTCTGCACTAACAGCATGGAGCCCACTTGGGATTCCCTCACTCCTCTCTCTCTCTCTCTCTCTCTCTCTCTGCCCTTCTCCTTGCACTTTCTCTCTCAAAATACATAAATAAACTTATTTTTAAAAAGTTGCTAAGAGACTAAATGATGAGGATTCTCATCATAAGAAGAAAACTTTGTAACTTTGTATGGTGACAGATAGTGACTAGACTTAAGGTAGTGATCACTTCACAATGTATGTAAGTACTGAATCATTATGTTCTACACCTGAAACTAATATAATGTTATATGTCAATTATACTTCAGTAAAAGAATTCTGTGAGGTAAATGGATGCATGAAACTCTTGTACTGTTGAGGAACTGGGGCACATAGACTTGAAATTTCTAAAGTTAGTTCTTACAAAGAACACAGAAATTTCAAAGTGGAATGGGAGATTCGGTTTGCTCATTTTAAGGAGGTGCGTTGTGCCACAAGGAAATTACTGTCTGAACTTTGGAGGGTCGTGTGTGAAGCCTCCACAGGACTGGAAATGACTCAGCAGAGCACACGTGATACCTGTCTCTGGTGTTCCTGGGATTTCTGAACCAAATCCCCACTAGCTCGACCGTTTCCCTTGCAAGTTTCTCACACGAGGCAGAAGCAGAACTCTAAAAATGCCTTAACGCAGAATTCCTCAGAAGCGCGCCCAGATTTTCCCAGGCCCCTAAAAGTGATGGAAAAGCAGCCTCACAGTTCCAGGGGACAACTTTGGGCCTCAATGTGAACGTGACAGAAGTCCACTGGAGCAGAAGATGCCTGGAGGGTTGGGGAGGAGTCTCCCTCTGTGACAGCAGCAGAAAACTTAGGCGTCTCAAAAATCATTTCCATTGAAGCAAATCTTCCCAAACCATATGTTAAGGTCTGGCTTCCTCTGTGACCTCTGACCTCTCACCTGTGTCCTTCGCTTCAATCTCTCCCGCCCACCCGGCTGTGTTGGCTTTTGTCTCCTTCCTCCTCACATCCCACGGCTCCTTCTTTTGCTCCAAAAAAGTGACCAGGTTGAGTTTAGAGACAGTAAGCCTGTTTATTAGAAAAAGGGACATGGGTTTTGCTGGAGATTCTCCAGTTTCCAATCCAGTGTTGTGCCTGGGTGAGAAGAGAGGACATTGTAGGATATTAGAATATTCTAGAACATCATGTCCCAAAATACTGTTTTCTGACAGCACCTTTACTGTTGCTAGTATAGTAAAAACTTCAGATCCTAAGTTCCACTTCTAAGTATTTCTGGGTCAAATCTAAGGGGTGGAAATTGGATATTAAGATGGGGGCCACAATAGTTTATGCCACTGAATTTATAGAATTACCACTAATCGCAAGTAAAGGGTGTAGGTTACCTCAGGAAAGATGAAGTTTAAAGGCATGATGAAACACCATGAAGTCATTCTTCACCAACAAACCCCCAATTCCATCCTTGAAAGCAGGGATCTGAAACTCTGTCACAGGAACTGGAAGCTCCAAGAGAGATTCTGCAAACAGTGGAGCCAAGAGCTGGAGGGTAGACTAGAAGTTTCTGGGGGAAGTCTTCCTCACCTACAGAGGCCAGGTTCCTGCAGTTCAGCAGTATCACATCCCTGTACAATTCCTGCTCTGCATGAGACGGTTCTATGTCTACACCCCTGAATGTCAGCCGTCCTTGAAACACAAAACAATCTACTACGTGGCCATGGGCAGAGTTCATAATCTGACCCAAGATGAAACCAGAGAGCTAAGAGAACTGGTTGTGACTTAGGAGAGTGTCCTGCATTATCCAGTAAGATCATTTTTTGCACGGTAACGTTCTCCAGCTCTGGGGAAAGAAGATACCATTTGCTCCATGAAAACCACTGTGGAGCCTCTATTTTTCTGGATGATAAATTATAAAATTAAGGCATCAACACAGGCATACACATTTTTGAGTGTGGTATTTATGGCATACAGGATAAATTGTGTATACGTCTCAGATGGAAAACTTATGGTGAGTCAGAAATGTGCTTCTCAAATTTTAATGTGTGCAGAAACAAAATGGAGCCCTTGTAAAAATGCAGACTCTCTCTAGTTCACTTCTGGGGCGGGACCTGGGTTTCCACATTTTTAACAAGCTCATTTTTTACTAGTGAGCACCAATGTCTGTGGTCCAATGAAAGGGTTGTATGGAATTTACAGGCCTAATAGGATCGTGAGCATAGCAACAACAAACCCTTTCGAAAATTTACTATGTACCGCGTATCTTTCTAACAGTTTTTTATATATGAATGCATGAACCACATAAATAATCTGAGAATAATAATATTATTCTTCCTCTTTTATGAGAATATTTTGTCAAACATCCAGTAAATGGTAAAGCTCGGGTTTTACTCCAATTTATCTTAACTAGAATTTATCTGAAAAGAACACAGAACAATACGCAGAGACAGCCCTAATGAATGTTTATAGCAGTTTCTGTAACTGAGAAGAATAATAGAAACACGTTAAGAAGGTAACAAGAAAGAATGAATCAAATAATGTTAACATTTTATGCACATAAACATACATAAAAATAGGAAGTATGCATACACGAGAAGTGATAGAGACCAAATTTTCATGTCAGTGAAACCAAGATTATTTTCAATTGTGTCAATCTTGTAAATCTATTTTTGGATGTTGCTCTTTGTATTTTGTAAACACACTAGGGAGATGAACACACACACTGAGATAAAATGAGTTAGAGCAATC
This sequence comes from Panthera leo, assembly GCF_018350215.1. Lineage (NCBI taxonomy): Eukaryota > Metazoa > Chordata > Mammalia > Carnivora > Felidae > Panthera > Panthera leo. The sequence goes on along the minus strand of NC_056688.1, from coordinate 15,270,184 downwards.
GTTTTCCAAGTCTCCTATTTCTTTGAAAATTTGTATCATTTGTGCTGAGCTATATTTTAGAAACTTAACACACTTGACATGCGTTAATAATATGATTCTTGTAGACTTTTTTTGAAAATACAAAGAAGTAATAAAGAAGAGAATGTGACATGAATGTGTGAACTATAATGGAAACAGAGGACCGAGTCCTGATGGATTAAAACCCCGGTTTGCAAAGGCTAGTATCTCCAAGGAAACAAAAGTGACAGCCTTCATTTTCCAAAGCAAACTACAAGCAAAGAGGAACTAAGAAGACAATGTGATGGTTTATATACATCTCTCAGTAAATCCCTCCGACGCCTTTACTAATGATAGAGGGGGAAGTATTAACTTTATAATAAGTAGAGGAACCTGACGGAGGGCCACCTAAGCTAAGTGAACAATGTTAACATCCACTGTCCTGGGACAAATCGATAGCAGGTGACTCACACACAGAGGGACACGTTATCGCTGCTGTGATATTGGTAAAAATGAGGAACTAATAACCTGAATCTATTGTGAAGAAAATGTCAGTTTTATGTATATTTCCATCCACAGTACCTCCCATGTTAATGTTTCTTACCAATATAGAGAGCAAGGCTCTTCTAATAATATGTATATGCAAATATATATATTTTGTTTTTCCTTAGTCTCTCTGTGTTCAGACACATCATGTGGGCCTCCTCCCTCACTGACTCATGGTTAATATCCCTCTCCCATAAACACGGGCAAATTGAGTATGATGCGTGAGCTGGCACCAGCTCCCAGAATGCCACAGAGAGAGGTGTAGCCCATTCCCTCCCAAACCAAAGAGGTGTCCGCAGCAGGTAGGAGCCATCGTATTTGCAACCCTGGCTTAACCTGCCAGCCACAGAGTGACTCTCTGGGTGGTTGGGGTGTTTTTAAAAGACAAGGAGAAAATAATGTGCCTCTGAGCATCCACAGCCTGCCATTTGTGACTTTGGCTCATGAAACCAAAGAATTAAATGCAAAGCTGCAGATGGGGAGCTGGGCCGGTGCCCTCCACAGATGCTGAGCCTATGAAGCTAGAAGTGGTGTTTTGAAAACCATCAAGACCTCAATTAACCAGAATCTGAGGGCATGGGTTAGTCTCTTCTGGTGAACTGATTTATCAGGCATAAGCCTTTTTTTAAAGGGGCCGGGGGAGGGGGGGGAATCTTCCTAACAGTCTTTCTAGAATATGCTTGCCTCCTCTCCTGTTCTAGGGATTAAACAGCAGTGAATGCAATTTAATCTTTTCTACTGAGAATTTTCAGGATCCTCTACTGTGGATTTAAAAGGCGTAGAAAATTAGACTGAATAGTGACATCAGGACATGCCCCGGGAAGATTTTTAAGCCTTACTATCAGCTTGTTTCCTTGTGCTCTGCCTTTTTTTCTTTTCAAAGTGAAGGGCCAATAAAGTAATCTAGTTATGAATTCTGGGTTTGGAAGATCCTAGCTGAGGCTTTGCTGTAACTGCAACCCCTTCCCATTTTTCTTGGGAATCCCCCGGTAGAGGCACAGCAAAAATATATCGAATGAATGACTGGGTTCCTCTGGACATGCAGAATGTTTACTGTCACAGGATTCCTGTGTGGCATTTTTCACTTGCTAAACAGCCCTGGAATGGCCTGCCAGTCCCCTTGGATGAATCAGGAACATGCTAATCTCTTTGTTGGCTCCTGACCTTAAGGACTCAGAGAGCATTCTTCTGCTAGTGAGCAAAAGAGGGTAAGGTTTGGGCTGGGGACTCTGGCACTCAGTCTGTCCACCCAAAGACCAAGTAGCACTCAAGACCACCACCACACAAGTGCACAAGGAAATGAAACGTGGAGGCATACACAGAAGGAAAAAGGGGGAGACTTGGCTTCACCCTTGGCACTGGGTTGATAGGTATCTCATGGTTACAACTGGTCACTGATGTGGTGTGGGAGACTGGGAAGGAAGGCACTGGCTAATCACACCCTTAAGGATAGCGAGCAAATGGGGATCTTGAAAGGGACCTTGAGGAACATATTGTTTGACCCCTATCTGAGGCTTAAACTCACAAGCTGGCTCAGGGCAGAGGAGAGCCAGTGCATTGGCTGCTCATGTTCTCCGGCATCCCTTGGTCTCCTTGAGTTTCATGGAACAGAATCCTTGTACTCTCTGTGAGGTGGTTAAGGCCTGTGCCCTCTGGCTGCAGTCTGTGTGAGCTGGCCCTCCTCTGGGCATCACAGTGGAGATTGGGATGTGCTGGTGCTTGAGGCTGGGGAAGGGCTGTGAGGTTTTCCCGGCTGTGGTTTGAAATGGGTGCTCTCTCTCCAGATTCCTGGGACTTCAAGCAGTCCACACGCAACATCTCCCCCACCATCAACCAGGCCAACATCGTGGACTTGCACCCAGCCTCTGTGTACAGCATCCGCATGTACTCCTTCAACAAGATCGGCCGCAGCGAGCCGAGCAAAGAGCTCACCATTAGCACCGAGGAGGCCGGTGAGCACTCTGGCCTTGTGGCTCTTTCCCGTGACCTTGGGGATCAGGGCCATCTGAGGTCTACACCCACCCTGTGCACTGACAGTGGGCTTACAATTAGAACAGGGAAGGAGAGATCCCAAGGTATTTGTTTGTGTCTGCCTTTGGATCATTGGAGGCTCTTAGGTTTGACCTTTTCCAGATGGAGTTACAGACACTGGGCTCTGGGGAGCTGTCCATGGTTCTTACCCACGCCTCTGGCCCCAGCCTGTCTGGAAAGGGTGGAGCACTAGTGCCCTGTATTATTTTCTGTGACCTTTGTTTTGGAGTTTTTCTGAAAACTCAAACAAGCCTTCTCTCCCTATATGTTCTCCTGCTATTGCAAAATAGAAAACAATACCAAAAGTACATGTCACGTATATGTGTAGCTTTACAAATAATAATAAACCGGGGCACCTGGGTGGCTCAGTCGGTTAAGCATCTGACTTCAGCTCCGGTCATGATCTCTCAGTTCGTGAGTTCGAGCCCCACATCAGGCCCAGAGCCTGGAACTTGCTTCAGATTCTGTGTCTCCCTCTCTCTCTGCCCCTTCCCTGCTCACACTCTGTCTCTCTCTGTCTCTCAACAATAAATAAATGTTAAAAAAAAAATTAAAAAAATAATAAAGCAAAAAATAGGATAAGCAACACTCACTATCAATTACCAGCATGCCAGGGGTCCTCCCTCTGCCCCTTCCCAACCATAACCCCATGCCTCCCTTTGAGGTAACCAATAGTCATTCTTTATTTTCTCTTTTATACTGTCACTACAGTGTATGTATGCAGAAGCATGTTGTTTGGTTTTGCCCACTTTCCCAGGGAATGTATTCATTAAATTATTCTTGATATATTCTGTGTCTTCCTTGCTTTGATCGTTAGTATTTTTGTGAGTTTCATCATTTGTGCATTTTCAGTGCTCTGTAGTACTCTCTGCCATGATTATACCACAGCCTCTTTGTCCATTTTAACGAAGATGGACATTGAGGTGGCTTGCAGCTTGGACCTGTGAACATTTTCATACTTGTATGCTTACAGAGGCCTGTGAGTTTCTCTATAGGATAGAAGTAGTTGCAGAATTACAAAGGCATCAGATGAGGACACTCCTACCGTTAACTGGAAATGCCAAGATGTCTTCTAAAGTATTGGGCCAGTTTCCTTTCCCATGGCCAGTAGATATAAGAATTCCTGGGACACCTGGGTGGCTCAGTCAGTTAAGCATCTGACTTCACCTCAGGTCATGACCTCACAGCTTGTGAGTTTGAGCCCCATGTCTGGCTCTGTGCTGACAGCTCAGAGCCTGGAGCCTGCTTCGGATTCTGTGTCTCCATCTGTCTCTGCCCCTCCCCCACTCATTCTTTCCCTCCTTCTCTCTCTTTCTCTGTCTCTCTCTCTTTCAAATGTAAATAAACCTTTAAAAAAAAAGAATTCCCACTACTACACACCCTTACCTACACTTGATACTATCAAACTTTTAAAAATTGTTCCCAGTCTGCTAAATGTAGAGTAATATCTCGTTGTCATTGCTCGCTGCATTTTCAGCAAATGATGATGGAGAATGGAGAGGAAAGGTAAGCCCTATGACTGTTTTATGGGGGGTTCTCTGCTTTCATGTATGAGCTTTTCCTTTGTTCCCAGCAACCCTCCAGCTGAAGAGGATGAGAGTGAGCACATAAGACTCTTTTCTTCCCTGACTTAACTTGTAATGTTGTTTCCCCCTCCACCAGCTCCTGATGGGCCCCCCATGGATGTCACCTTGCAGCCAGTGACCTCACAGAGTATCCAAGTGACCTGGAAGGTAAGTGAGGTCGAATTTCCCACTGAATGCCTCCATGCCTCCTCCCTTCTCAACCCAGGAATGAAGCCCCAACAAGCTTGCTGATCTCTGATTTCTTATAATTCTCATGCCCAGTTTTTGTTTTTGTCTTTGTTTTTGTCTTTGTTTTTGTTTTTGTTTTTGTTTTTGTTTTGTTTTTTTGTTTTGTTTTGTTTTGTTTTGTTTTGTTTTGTTTTGCTAACCACAGTGAGGCCCGAGGGGAGGAAAGACAGGAGGATAAAGGGATGGGTCCCCCCACCACTCCCCACCCCCTCTCCGCCTTGGCACTCTGAGGCAGGCCTGTACCTGAGGTGGGATGAAGAATTTGGCAATGCTAAGCAGGGAAGATGGGTTTTCCACCACACCGGCCTCTCTTCTAAGCCCCACATGCTGTAATAGGTCAGGAGTTGGGTTTGACTTTGTACAAAGTTCAAGGGAGCCCTGTGGATGATGAGAGATGACAGAACAGGGTCTTGCCCTCATCTTGGCCCTCTGACTGGAGCTGGGAGGTATAGCAATGTGATCCCCTATCTTCTCCTGGTGAGGCCTTCCACAGGAGTCTTGGTGTTTTCAGGCCTCAGTTTCCTCCTCTATGAAATCACTGAAAATAACCGTCCTCCCTACCTCTGGGCTGGATGAGGGGCAGAGACCTTAAACTCTACAGGATGTCCTGAAGACCCTGTCACATGAGAAAACTCTTAGAGGAGACCTCACAGCTGGGCAGAGAAACAGATCGGAATAACCTGGAGCAGGAGGGAAACACCGTCCTGGGTAATTCTGGCGAACTCACCACCACATCGCTGCCGTGGGCCCTCAGGGCCGCCTGTTGCACTGACTCTTCCAGGCTTCAAGTATTTTCTCACACTGGCTTATCTGACCCTCTGTTCCTGGAGGGTAGCCAGAAGAGGTACTTTTATCCCGACCCATCAGAGGAGGCCACGGCACGGAGTTTGGGAACAGGGAGCTTTCGTAGGGCCTGTATGTGTTCTTCTTGGAGTTTTCCCATCCCAACAGTGGGGCTTGGGGGGAATGCCTCCTCTGCTCCTGGGATCCGACCTCCACAGTCATTTTCTGGCTCTAACTGAAGCTCAGGCACTTTAGTTCTCCCCCAGGCCCTTCAACAAGGTAGACTTAAGAACAGGAGAAATGCAGAAGGGCTTAGTGATATTTTCCTTAAAAACACTACACTCTTGTGTGTGTCTCCCCATCCCAACCCCCACCCCCCACACCCACATAGACACACAGCAGAGCCTGTTCCTTCTTTCCCCAGAGAAATGACCAGAATGAAAGTGAGGTAGGGACTACACAGTTGGGCCTTCCTGGGAACCATGCCCAGAGCCATGGTTCCACTTCACATCCAGATCTGGGCACCAAGGCTTTCCTCAAAAACTTGGGGGGGGGGGGGGGGGGGTGAAGCCTAGAGTCCAACCCCAAGTCTGTCTACATCCTGGTTCTGGACCCATTTCCTAGGAATACTGTCAGGAAGCCAGGAGGTGGGGGCAGGGAATGAATACGTATGTAAAACACTGAGCCGTTTGGCTACAAAGCTCTGACCCGGAGGTCGATAAAAATTTAGAATCAGATTTATTTCTCCAAAGTCTCATAATGAAAAATAAAATTGATTAGAAAGTTAGAACTTCAGAATGAACCAACCCATCAATAAATTTTGGCCTGACTTCTCAGGGGATTTTTTTTTAACACCAAGAAACAGATTAATGAAAAATAAAGATTCACTTGAAAGATAAGTCACTTCATTTTAAGACCCTTTCCGCGAGATGGATCGCCACTGCTTTATGACATAAATTTGCAATCAGCCCTATTGATTTCTTAATGCTTCAGAGAAATATTGTTAAGATTGATTTAAATCCTGAGTGTGCCTGTTGGGGGTGAGGGGAGCAGTGGAAGGGAGAAGAGAGAGAGAGAGAGAGGGAGAGAGAGAGAGAGGGAGAGAGAGAGAGAGGGAGAGGAGGAAAGAAAGAGGAGGGAGGGAAGGAAGATCTGTCAAGATTTGTATAAATATGTGAATATATATATGTATATAGCAGGGTGTGCCTGGATGCCCATCCAAGGCCTCTGTCAGTATATGTTGATGTGAATATGTTGGTATATATCATGGCCTAGATGGCTGTGGTCATGTGGACACGTGTGTTACTCTCTGAGCGTGGCAATATGGATGTGTGTATGTAATATAAGAGTATGTGTCATTATGAAGGTGGGGTATCACTCTTGAAGGTATGTTTGTGTCTATAATAGATGTCTGTGTGTGTGTGGGTGTGTATGTAGATTTACATGGGCAGATATGAGAATTCAGAAATTTGCTCACTTACAAACTAGCAAACAGGACTGCCCAAGTGCAGAGAAACATTATTCAGGCATTAACAAAAAGTCAAGTCAATTAAAAACACACACACCTATTTAGTGAGTTCAAAACAATTATGTTAAATTAAAAACTTCATTTTATTGAGTTAACAGCGAGCTGAAAATGCAGTTCATTTAAAACATTCATTGAATTAAAAAAAAAACAGTGGGGCTGTTTTACTAACTTAATTGTTTTTGATCTCACTATTTTTTTGTATAATAAAAGGTAGGCTTTTAAATTAACTTCATTATCTTTAAAACCCTGATTCAAGTTGTTTTTATATGCACTGGGGTGGGTGCTGTCTCTCAATTTCTAGATGGGCAAGTCTGCTTGTTAGAGGAGCCAGTTTCTGTCTGTGAGTCTAAGTATACATGACTGTAGGTAGGTGGATGGATTACGGTGTTTGCTTTGATGGGTCCGGATGTGTGTGTTCGTGGTTCCGGATGTGAGAGGTATTAGGATCGCGTGTGTGCATCTGGTTGTGTATCAGGGTTGAAGCTTGGAGTGAAAGCATGTTTTCTAGCCCCAGACTCATGGCACTGGTGTTTTCTCTGTTCTCCTGGCTGACTGGGGCCAGTCCTTCATCCCCACCAGCCAAGCCAGGGCTCCATAATGCCCCCTTCTTACTGCGTGTCCTCATCTACCTCTGTCCCTGCATCTGGGGGCTGGCTTCAGGCCCCAGTCCCCACATACCCCAGCCCTTTACCATGATGCCCAGGGCCGTGTAGCTCCCTGCTCCAAGAAGGGCTGGGCACACACCAAAATCAAGGACTCTTTTTTTTTGTTTTAAATGTGGTAAAACATACCCACCATTTTATTCATGGCTAAGTGCACAGTTCAGTGGCATCACGTACATTCACAGTATTGTGCAACCATCACCACCGTCCATCTGCAAAACTTCTTCATGATTCCGAGTAGAAACTCTGCCCCCTATTGAATGATAGCTCTGCCTCCAACCCCTGGTAACTTCTAGTCTGCTTTCTGTCTCTGTGAATTTGACTATGCATGTGACCCCATGGAAGCTGTATCAACACAATATCTGTCCTGTTGTGTCTGGCTCATTTCTCTTAGCATGATGTTTTCAAGGTTCGTCCACGTGATAGCACATGTCAGGACTTCATTCCGACTAAATAAGAGGCTAACTGTCAGGCTGAATAATATTCCATTGCACTCATAGGCCACTTTTTGTTGATCCATTCATTCGTCAGTGGACACTTGGGTTGCTTCAACCTTTTGGCTGGGGTAAATAGGGCTGCTCTAAACGTGGATGTACAAGTATCTGAGTCTCCACTTTCAATTCCTTGCGGTCTATACCAAGGAGTAGAATTTCTGGATCATATGGCGATTCTATGTTGGGCTTTTTGAGGAACTGGCAGACTGTGTTCCCCGGCAGCTACACCAGTTTGCATTTCCACCAGTAGGACACGAGAGGTCCAATTTGCCCACATGGTCACCAACACTTGCTGGTTTCCATTTTTTGATGAGACCTGTCCTACAGGGTGTGATGTGGTATCTCGGGCTTCTGTTTTTATTCAAGCTAATTGCTCACCTCCTTCTCCGTCTGGTTACTTTTTGTCTGCTGTTCCCTTTCTTTCAGGTCCCCGAGCCCATGCCAAATGATATTCCTATTCATTCGTTCATTCATTCATTCATTCATTCATTCATTAACTGTGTGTTGAAGGCTTGCTACGTATCAGCCATCATTGTAGACACTGAACACAGAGCAAAGAGCAAACAAAACAGACAATGCTTTTCATCCTCATGGTGTTTACATTGATGGGAACAGATGGACACATAAATAAAATATCCAATGATGCTGAGTAAATGCAATGCAGAAAAATAAAACACGGGGAAGAAAAGATGGGTTCAAGAGGTAATGGGGGCCAGGAAGAAATGTAAGGAATACTGAACAGAGGGCAGGGAGCAATCTTACAGAAAGAGCGTGAGGAGGGACAGCTGGGTGGCTCAGTCAGTTAAGCATCCAACTTCAGCTCAGGTCATGATCTCACGGTTCATGAGCCTGAGCCCCGCGGCGGGCTCTGTGCTGACAGCTCAGAGCCTGGAGCCTGTTTCAGATTCTGTGTCTCCCTCTCTCTCTGACCCTCCCCTGTTCATGCTCTGTCTCTCTCTGTCTCAAAAATAAATAAACGTTTAAAAAAAATAATTAATTAAAAAAAAAAGACAGGTATTTCAGCAAGGATGCCACAGGGCCGAAGAGGCAAGCTGTGGGGGTATCCAAGGCAAAAGCGTTCCCCTTCAACGGACATGGGCCCAGCGTAAACAGCAAGAGACCAGTGCTGGAGCCTAGGGAGCATGGGGAAGAGGAGATGGGCCCAAGAGGTAATGGCGGTCAGACCATATAGGGTCATATAGTCATTGTAAGAACTTTGGCTTTCACTTCAAGTGAGACAGGAGCCTTTGAAGGGTTGGGAACAGAGGAGTGACATGATCTGACTTTGGCTTTAAGAGCAGCATCTCAGAGCACCATTGTGTCTTTGTCTCCCCTCCCCTACCGTGCTCACAGGCGCCCAAGAAGGAGCTGCAGAATGGCGTCATACGGGGCTACCAGATCGGCTACAGAGAGAACAGCCCTGGCAGCAATGGGCAGTATAGCATCGTGGAGATGAAGGCCACCGGGGACAGCGAGGTCTACACCCTGGACAACCTCAAGAAGTTTGCCCAGTACGGGGTGGTGGTCCAAGCCTTCAATCGGGCTGGCACAGGGCCCTCGTCCAGCGAGATCAATGCCACCACGCTGGAGGATGGTGAGGGCACCAGCAGAGGGTAGGGGTGCAGAGGCAGGCTGCCAGGGAGGACTCAGGGCCCTTCCACAGCTCCTGGTCCCCATCAGGGTCTTGTGAGGCACACAGGCTCCCTGGATCCCTCCGTCTCCTCTCGCCCACTGGCTCCTCTAGAGATGCTGGTCCACGGAGCCCCCCAGGTCCTCAATCCAACGGCCAGCGCTCTATCCACTGCTTGTCGACACTCTGCCTCCCTAGCACCTGTCACCCATCTGACTCTCCATCCATGTTTCTCCCTCATTCTGGCCCTCGCTTGTCTCTCTCTCCAGGCCCTTTCCTCTACATCCTGCTCCTGTTTTTCTTCCCTTATAACCTGCAGGTTGGACAAAGGGCAGAAACCAAGTTACCTTTGTAGTTCTAGAACCTGTCCACTAACTGTTTCAGGGACCTGAGATGAGACTGGGGTTAAGAGAGTCTAAGATCCATGTGGCAGCGATTTAGAGGCCACTGTTTAAAACATGATTCTTTGAGGACTAGAGAGGACTCTTGAGTAAATACAGGGCCCGGTTTTCAGGGGAACAGGGTTAGGAGAAAGCAGGAACGTGCCCGCTCTCCGAGCACAGAGGAGGGCCCGCTGGTACCTGAGCCTGTGCCAGGTCAAAAGAGGACACATGGCCCTTGATGCCTGCAGCCTCCCGAAGGGCAGATCAAAGAAGCAGGGTGTTCTCCTCGGCTTCCGGCTTGATGTCCCTCAACCCCAAACCAGAGTCTGAGACCAAAACCTGCGCTAAGTCTGACCCTGCCCCAGCAGAGGGAGGGGACTAACTGTCCACAGGGCGTAATGCCATCGGAATACCCAACATTCCACTGTTAGAAAGTCATTCCTTTAGGTTAGGCAACGCCTTCTACCTACTTCACCTTCTCTGAAAATGTAGACACCCTTGGGAGGGAGGACGCGTCAGGTCGGAAACACCTGAAAGGGGATTAGCGCGTACCAGTGGTCCTTAACGTTAGCTCCAGATTGGAATTATCTGGGGAGCTTTCAAAATAATGGTGCCCAGGCTTCATCTTCCGGGATTCTCATTCAGTGGCTTTGGGGCACAATCTGGGCTTCGGGGTGGAGCACTGAGCCCCTGGGGAAGGGGAGAATGCAAAAAGAGGGAAAGGCTCATAGAAAGCAGAGAGGCACAGAGAAGCCTGGGTGGTGGTGGGGAGGACCACAAGGCAGCCAGCTTCCCCATTCCACACTGGCTCCATGCCTCCCCCCCACCCCAGCACCTCCCCTCCGTGATGCTGGCCACAGACCTGGCTGGGTGGAGGAGGACCACCCAGCTACCTCTTCACACGAGCAGTGCTAGTCCCAAGTGGTGCTCTAACCCGGTGGTTCTCAAACCTGAGTGTATATCAGAATCTGCTGGAGGGCTATAAGCAGGTTGCTGGGCCCTCCCCCACAGAGCCTCTGCTTTAGCAGGTTGAATCAGTTTTGCATTTCGAGTACATTCCCAGATGATGCTGGTGCTGCCGGCACGGGAACACCTATGAGAACCGTAGCACTGACCTCTAGGGCCTTACCCACACGAGGAGCCAAGGTTCACGCAAGCTAAGTAGCCTGTCCAGAATCACCTATGTCGTAACGAACGGAGCCCGGATCAAAATCCAGGTCAGACCCTGAATCCCATACTCTATCTTCGCCCCGTTGTTATACTCTCGCTTGGGAGCGAGGCGGGATACGGGACCAAGTGACGTGGATGCAGGATGCCCCGGGGAAGGCGCGTCCAGGGGAACAGCTGCCCTGAGCCCACACGGACATGCCCCGCCATGCACTGAGCTTCCTGTCCTCCAGGGCCAGGCCCGCCTCTGGCCTTCATCGGGTCACCGCCTCCCTGCTCTGGGGTGGGGGTGGGGGGCGCAGAATTTCCGGGAGGGCGAGATCAGCGTGGGCCGTAGAGTCATTTTCAAAACAAAGGAGGAGAGGGAAGAAAGTTTCCAGCAGCAGTTGCCCAGCACTTTTTCATACTTAATTAAGGCCCTCGTTAGCCTGTCAGATCCCGATCGTTTCCTGGCAATATTAGCACTCCTCCTGGGGTATTCAAGGGCCCCTGCTTTAGCAGTAGTGTCTTTTCCATAATTATATTACCTTCATTTTGTTCGAACGGGCGATCTGTATTAGTTTATTACACTGGGTCCCTAATTACATGGTGCTTATATTTTTACACCTAAGTAATATGAAACAATAATCATTCTCAAAGAGGATCGTTACGATGATGTATTATCATTTAAATGCTCATAAAAATTAGAGTTGCCTCTTGTGGGGCAATGGGATCTAATTACCTTCTATCCAGCCTGTGCCTCCTTCCTCCCTCTCAGAGCAAAGCACACATGGCCTTTCCCTTTGGCCCCCGCAATTCGGAAGCCAGCAGGAAGGGCCACCAAAGTTCTCCCCAGCCAAGGTGGCTCCTAGAACCTGGCATCCCTGCCGTCTGCCATCTCAGAAAAAGTGGCCTGCACCGGGGCAAACCCCTGAGGGAGGGGGATAGGACTTGGGTTAGGCTCAAAGATGGCTTTCCGATGGGGAAGGTTAGAGGCAGGGCACCTACATTGGCCTCAGAAAGTGCTTTCTCGTCATCCCGGAGATTTTGATATATTCATGTTACAGGGACAAGGGACAAAGGTGTAATGGTCCCAGAAGTCCTAAAGGTGTCTATGGCTCCCCTTCTCCTCTTCACCAGGGTGAGGGGACCGCTTCCTTCTTTTCCTTCCCTTCAGCTTGGCATTAAGGACGCAAGGGGCCCGAGAGCCAGGCTGGGCTCAGACCACCTGGTCAGATGACACAGCAGGGCCAGCAGCCATCGGATAAGGCCCAGGGCTGGCGTGGAGATCTTCCAGGCTCTGTAGCATCCACCCTGGGCTTTGGTGCCCACTGGTGAATCCCCATGGGCTCATGCCCAGAGTTCATCACCTTCTGCCCCCGGCATTTACCCGGAACGGGGAACGGGCCACCGGAAGGCCAAGGCGCCGAGACTGTGAGGACCTCTGTTTACCCAGAAGAGGACACTTGCTTCACTTCCCAGCCACACAGCCCAGACTCTCCTCACTCGTTGTCAGGAGCTCCTTCCATGTTCCTCTGGCGGGGGGCACGGATGTCGGGCTGTACCTCCTGACGGGGCCCTTTGTCTCTCTCCCCGGCCCGTACAGTGCCCAGCCAGCCCCCCGAGAACGTCCGGGCCCTGTCCATCACCTCAGATGTGGCGGTCATCTCCTGGTCGGAGCCCCCACGCAGCACTCTCAATGGCGTCCTCAAAGGCTATCGTGTCATCTTCTGGTCCCTCTACGTGGATGGGGGTGAGTCTGCCAGGAGTGAAAGCCGGGTCTCGGGGTGAGAGGTGCAGGGTCTGTGTCCACGCTTGGAGCTGAGCATCTTCCCATGGGATGGCCGGCGGAGGTGCTGCTCCCTCTGCTGCACGTGCTACCCCAGCCAGAGCCAGAGACCAGGGTGGGTCACCCCTGTGGTGGGGGGAGGGACGCCAGCTGCTCCTGGACGGCCCTGTGTCTGGGAATGACTGGAGCTGTGATGGTGCACGTGTGCTTCTAATGTAACATGTGGATGTTCGGTCAGGGTCCGGGCAGGGAGCAGGAGGTACCCGCGAGTGGGGCAGTTGAAGAGTTTCATGAAGGCGCTGCTTGCAGAGGGCTGTGGAAGGAGGGCGGGGCACCGAGGAATAGTCCTCACCACCTAGGCCGGAGGGGACAAGAGGAGGAAGCGGGGCTACCAGGACCTGGGGGAAGGGGGCACCCCTTGGCCAGGCCGTGGGGCAAGCGGTCTGCGCAGATGAGCCGCTTGGGACCCGGAGAAAGGTGGGGAAGCGCATGCAGTGAAGCCGGGGTAGGAATGGCAGAGGGACAGCAACCAACCCTGTGTGTGCCTTCCCCGCCCTGGGACGCGCGGGTCCAAACAGTCGTGTGTAGCCTCACAAACACACCAAGTCCCCGCCCGCTGGTGTCACGGGAACCCTGCAGTGATAGGGAAGTCTGCAGCTGTGCGAGGCAGAGACCCAGCATCCCCAACTATGGAAATGTTCTATTGGGGGCCATAAGGGCCCCCGTGAGTTTACCTCCCTGGATCCTGAACCTTCTGCCTCCAGCCCCGGGGCCCTCCCTTCTCCCCAGGAGGACCTGAGACTCCAACTCATGGTCATTTCTCCAGGACACCTGCCTTCCCCTTCCCTACCTGGATGCTGCTGTGCCCGGATACACTGCCAACAGGAAGTGTCCTTCTTGCCTCTATCTCTGTCATCTCCTCTAAAAGCACAGAGACCTGGAGCTCAGGAGCTGGGTCTCTGGCAGTGTCCTCAGTTCACGTGTTGGGAGACAGCCTCATGCATTTCTGCTGTGCCGCATAAGGGGTGGTCCCTGGCTTTCCAGAGCGTGCTTCCTCTTTTCTTTTTTCTTTTTTTCTAATTTTTTTTAACATTTATTTATTATTGAGAGACAGAGACAGAGCATGAACCTGGGAGGGGCAGAGAGAGGAGGAGACAGATTCCGAAGCAGGCTCCAGGCTCCGAGCTGTTAGCACAGAGCCTGACGCAGGGCTCAAACCCACAAACCGTGAGATCATGACCTGAGCCGAAGTCGGACGCTTAACCAACTGAGCCACCCAGGCGCCCCTTGCTTCCTCTTTTCTAAGCCTGTAATCTCCCCTGAAGTCACCTGGGTTGTTGGCCATACTGTCCTCTTTTGGGGTCTTTCTCTGGCTCCGGTCCTGGACAGGACTACCCTGGTTTCTGATTTCCTAAAAAGAAAGGTCCCACCGTTCAGGCTTCTGAGGTTCCCCCTGCACTCACCTGGAGTTGCCTCAGGCCGGGCACGGTGTTCTCATGCCCCTGGCCCCGGGCAGACTGTTGCCCTCCCCTGGCCAGGCTCCCTGCTTAGGGCTCTTTGCCTGCACCGGGTCCCCGGTGAGGTGCTGGGGTGGGTTGCAGGCACCTGTCTCCTACGAAGCCCATCCTCAGCCAGTGCGTCTGGGCCCGTCTTTTGGAAAGCCCGGTGGTCCCAGTGGATGGCTGTCAGCTCAGGAGCCTGTCTCTTTTCCTCCTTCTAAGACCCTGGTCTTCCCGTGGGACCCTCTCCCTAAACTCGTCTTCCGTCTATAGCAAGTTCCTTGGCAGAGTCAGATGACGGGTCCTCACTGAGCCGGAAGAAGTCCCGGCCCTTCCTGGCGGGGGCTGTCCCCTCTACCAGCCTCGCCCGGGTTCTCTGTGTGGGTGCTTCCTGGGGAGGGTGTCCCCAGCGGTGGGGAGAAAGGTGTCCCCCGCGGTGGGGAGAAAGGAAGGGGCTTAGCCGCTCACAGACACCACTGAGCGTTCAGGGTGCTGGCCCAGGAGCAGTCAGACACAGAGGAGGCAGCCTCAGCCTGTCCCCCGTCATCCCAGGGTAACACACTGCCTACTGACCTGAGAGCCGAAGGAGGCCCTGGGACAGCAAAGAGGAATGGCTGTGACCATCCCACCTGGCCTAGGCTCCCTTCCAGGAGATCCTTGGCATCCCTCACATGGAGAGGGGAAGGGGAGGAGGGGAAAGGTGCTCAGATGGAAAGGGAGAGCATTAAGCTCAATTTGGTACGAGGTCAGCTGGGGCTGAGGCCGGGCATATGCCGCTCGCCCCAGTCGGGCCGCTTGCGGAGACACGCGGCCTGGGAGCAGTGCCCCAGACCTGCCCCCGGGCGCCTGAAGGTGGCGGTCCCCCCGGTCGCCACTACTGTGGAGTCGAGGTCTGAGCCCAGTGGAGCTGGCCCGACCGGAGCCCAGGCTGGCCGAGGGGCTGCGGCAGGGGCCCCAGGCCCGGCCGGCCTGGCCGCGCCCCGACGCTGCTTGTCTCGGGCAGAGTGGGGCGAGATGCAGAACATCACGACGACGCGGGAGCGGGTGGAGCTGCGGGGCATGGAGAAGTTCACCAACTACAGCGTGCAGGTGCTGGCCTACACCCAAGCCGGGGACGGCGTGCGCAGCAGCGTGCTCTATATCCAGACCAAGGAGGATGGTGAGTCCCCTCCACTGCGCCCAGCCCGGCCTCGCCCACCGGCCAGGCTCCCTCCCCGCCCACCCCGGACCCGTTGCTGAGCACTGCCCAAGGGGAAGGGTGAGAGCAGGGCACTGTCCTGTCTCCTGTCCCCGTAAGTCATTGCAGGGTGGCTTCGAGCATGCTGGGGCGCCGCTTTAGGAGAACACAGCTTACCGCAGGCGGCAGTGAGATGCTCTGGGACTCCCCACTCCCTTAGCAACCCTTGCAGCCCTAGGTCGGAGGCCAGGTAAAGCCTCTCTTCCCACCCCCTCCCCAAGGGCATCCTTTTGGTGGCAAGATTCTGCCTGGTTTCTTCTGGATACGGATGGTTGGGGTTGGGGGAGGAGGGGGAGAGGATCGTCACTGCACACATCTCAGGTTAGGGGCGTGGCAGAGGCCCCAGAGTGGTCCAGGCCCTGGACTCTGGCATGCTGGGGAGGCTCCCAGGGCGAGAATGGGATGTGCCTCCATTTGGAGCTGTGATCTCCAGGCCCTCCACCCTGGGGCAGAAATGGAGGAAAATAAGGAGCCAAAGCTCAAGGGCAGAATGACAAAGTAAGGAGGTGGGGGAGTGGAGAACCCAGCAGAGAACAGGGTGGGAGAAGGGCCACACTCCCAGCCAGGCCCCAGAACTGCCAGGGGGCCTCCTTCATATGGAGCGTGTCCAGCAGGTGCTGTGTGTGCCCACGAGCAGCTCTGGGCTCCTGCTGCCAGCCTCTGCTTCCTTCCTCACGTCATCCCAACACCGTCACTTTTTTTTGTTTTAATGTTTACTTATTTTTGAGAGTGCGAGTGGGGGATAGGCAGAGAGAGGGAGGCACAGAGTCCGAAGCAGGCTCCGAGCTCTGAGCTGTCAGCACAGAGCTGGAAGCGGGGCTCGACCTCACAACCTGTGAGATCACGACCTGAGCCGAAGTCGGACGCTCAACCGACTGAGCCACCCGGGCGCCCCATCACTTAGCTGATTCTTAAACCTTCTGAGGCAGGTGCTATATTTTAAAAGAGTTTCTGTGAAGAGGGGCTGGCACCAATGGGCACTTAAACTAGCCAACATTGCCGTCACGGCTTCCTACCCTCACTGCCTCCATTCTCTCAAAGTTCCCACAGTCTGGGCCCCCCTGTGCCACTTGGCAGAAGGTCCTGGAGGGTGAGAGTCGTTGAGAGGAGGGTCTCAGGCTGGGACTGATGGTAGAGAGCTTCCCAAGGCAGCCCAGCACTCGGGGAACAGAGCAGTTTAATCCAGCTCCCCACTCTCCCTAAGCCCTGCCCTTCTCTCAGATCGGCCCCCTCCACGCCATAAGCTCTGAGCAATTAAATATTTACCAACCTGCCTGCCCTACTTTTCCTGCCATTAATCCCCCCATCAAGGTTTCCTGGGACGGCTCCAGGCAGAGCCACCTGCTCTTATGTGGAGACCAAAAGGGGACTGTGCTCAGAGCCCGGCCCCTTCCAGAGCCTCTGCACCACACACACGGGCACCTTCCCAGCCTCCAGAGAGGAACCACTGGGGCCCCCAGACTTCTTGCAGCCTATTCTGACGCAAGGTCTGAGCCATAAGCACCTCCACATGTTTCACAAAGGTAAGGGATTCCCCACAGGGGAACCCAAAGTTCCGAGGAGCTTTCAGCCTTTCGATTTAGAGCTGCCTGCAGAGGCTCACAGGGATGATCGCGGGCAGGGAATGGGGCCCTACCGTGAGGCTCCGCAGAGCGGAGGGGCTCCCGTGAGCGCGGCAGAAGAAGGGTCCCAGCCCTGCCAGTTATCGGCAAGTCACTTAACCTTTCTGAACCTCAGTTTCCTCGTGATAAAATGGGGACAGTGATGCCTCTTTGGGTTGTCCCAAGAAGCACGTTAACTGCAAAATCCTTTCTAAAACGTGCGGTGCTAGCAAACAGCAGGTGTCTAATGGCTGCCAAGGTGCTGGCAGTGAAGTGACTGCTTTGGGAGGACCCAGGCACCCCGGAGAGGCTCAGTGCCCCCCAGAGGGAGGCCCCCGGGCCAGAAGGAATCCCCTGTCAGATGAGGTCTCGTCAGAACAGCGGCCACACTTGACATGTGTACCACATGTGGTCATAAGCGTGGCTGAGCCTTGCCAGTAGCCCTGTGAGGTACGTCTTATGTCCATTTTAGAGGTGAGAAAAGTGAGGCATAGGGAGCTAAAGCAACTTGCTGAATGTCACTCAGCTCCTCGGAGGCAAATGAAGACCTTCTTGCCTCCATATCCTCTATTCTGTAGGAGACAGGAAGCTTTGGGCTGTGAGTAATACAAGTTAAAGAAAAAAAAAAAAAGGTTTCAGCAGTAAGGGGATTTATTATCACACGTAACAAGAGGTCTTGAGGAGGCAGCTCCACAGGGTTGGTTCACTCCGTGGGCCCCCGTCCTCGGCACGTCACCTGTTCCTCCCGCGGCTCCCGGCATCACGGCAGACAAGACCGAGTTCAGAGTCGGAGAAGTGGCCTCCTCCTATGGGCCTGCCTCTCTCGGGGAGTGAATAAAAACCGGCCCAGAAACCCCTCCTCAACAGATTTATCCTCATGTCCCATTGGCCACCCTGGGGCAACGTGCGTCTTGCGAAGCCAGTCACTGAAAGGGGAATGGAATGATCGCGGCTGACTTCCCCCGAGTATGGTGAATCCCCTGGTGGAGGTGATGGGGACGGCTTTCTCTGAGGGACGGAGGGGCATGGGTCCCCAAGGATCAGGAAAGAACGACAGCCGATGGGCGGGCAGACAAGCGGGCACTACACCAGCCCGGCCCCACCTCCTCCCGGTTCTCCCATTGTGTCGATGGCAGTTATTACAGCTCTTTCCGGCTGACTTGGGAAGCAGACAGGCCCGCATTCTGGCTCCAGCTCTGCCATGGGAGCTTGGACGAATAGCCAAAGACACTGTGACTCCCTACCTACCTCCCCCTGCCTGCTCCCCTCCCCACCCCACCGCCAGCTCAGGATTTTGCATGTTTCCAAGGAAAAAATGAGCAGGAAAGGTAGAGAAAACCAAAAATAAATTAAAAGATAAAATGAAAACAAAGTCAAATAAATTCAAGCTCATTTCTTTCTTTTTTTTTTTTTTTTTTAATTTTTGAGACAGAGAGAGACAGAGCATGAACAGGGGAGGGGCAGAGAGAGAGGGAGGCACAGAATCCGAAGCAGGCTCCAGGCTCTGAGCTGTCAGCACAGAGCCCGACACGGGGCTCGAACTCATGGACCATGAGATCGTGACCTGAGCTGAAGTCGGACGCTTAACCGACTGAGCCACCCAGGCGCCCCCAAGCTCATTTCTTACGTCCGAATCCCCCAGTCTATAACTTGGGCTCAGGCTGACTTGACTGGACTTTGCTGTTCATGAGCAACAAAGCCTCTTGCTGACACCCCAACTCCCCTGGGGATACCAAATCAGAGTGAAGGCTGAGCTGGCTTTTAAACCATTTTAAAGATATTTAGCCAAAGAGGAGGCTTGACTGGACCTGTGTTGCAGGAAGGTAACCCTCACAGAAGCGTGGACGACAGATGGCAGGAAGGGGCTGGGGGTGGGGGCAGGGATGAGGACTGGCCTCAGAGAAGCCTGTTAGAACCTGTGGGCATCTAGGCAGAGAAGCAGAAGGTGTGTGCTAGGGAGGCAGGAGGGGAAGGTGGAGGGAGAGGTGGAGACAAGCTCAGAGAGACGCGTCAGAGGCTTTACACTTCCAGTAACGGTGGACTACGTGACTCAAACCCACTCTCCTTCTTGCTGAGAACACTAGGAAATCCGGATAAGATATTTTTTAAAACACCTGCTTGAAGGCATCAGAGAGCTGGCAGGAGAGTGCAGAATTACTGGGCCAGGATCCAAGGGAGAGTGGAGGCCCAGGAGGTGAGCCTGGCGTTTGGGACCGCGCTCCCCGTGGGGGACATTTGCCGAATCTGGACGCAGTGGCTGAGAATCGGAGCAGCACTAGAAAGCCGTGGATTGGAGTCAAGGGCCTGTTGGGGCAGGCGGGTCCCTCTCACTTTGAGTTGAGACCATGAGGGCAGCACTGTAGGATTAAAGGTGCACCAGAAGTACACAGCCCAGCTTCAAATCATCTCAGTCCCGGAAGTTAGAGTAAGGTAACCCCAGATTGCAGGTCCCTGTCAGAAGCAAACACAAATTCCCCCTTTAGGAAGATTACATCATCTGAGGCCTCAAACTATTTCTACAAACAATTTTGCAAATGATGTGTCTGGCACCCAGTAAAAAACTATGAGGAACAGCGTGAACAAAAGCAGGAAAAAAAAGAAACAGATAAAAGAAACAGACCCACAAGGAGTCCAAACACAGGTTTTAGCAAATATGAACTTTCAAATAGTTATTCTTTTTTTTTTTTTTTAATTTTTTTTTCAACTTTTTTTTTATTTATTTTTGGGACAGAGAGAGACAGAGCACGAACGGGGGAAGGGCAGAGAGAGAGGGAGACACAGAATCGGAAACAGGCTCCAGGCTCCGAGCCATCAGCCCAGAGCCGGACGCGGGGCTCGAACTCACAGACCGCGAGACCGTGACCTGGCTGAAGTCGGACGCTTAACCGACTGCGCCACCCAGGCGCCCCTCAAATAGTTATTCTTAACAAGATTGAAATTTTAAGAGAACTGGAGACTATCGAATGGAAAATCTAGAAACCAGAGTAACTATTAACCTGAAATTAAGGACTCGGTAGATAGATTTAATAACAAATGAGACACAGCTGGAGAGATAACTAGTAGACTGGAAGGCAGATCAGAAGACCCAAAAGCAGCTCAGAAAGACAAACGAACGGAAAACAAAAGAACAAGTCAGAGATAGAGCAGTGATTTTCAAACTTGACTGTGCATACCAATCCCTTGGGGGTCATATTAAAATTCATATTCTGATTCGGTAGGGTCTAGGGCGGAACCTGAGATTTTGCATTTCTAACATGCTCCCAGGTGACGCTTCTGCTGACAACTGGACCACATTCTGAATATCCAGTGCACAGAGGATGTGAGAAGAAGTCCCGAAGAAGAGGAGAAAGGGAACGGGGCAGAAGATAAAATGCCTGAAAACTTTTCAGAATTGATGAAAGACATCCATCCCCAAAGCCAAAAGCACTCTGCAGACTCCACAAGCAATAACTTAAGGAAGTCCGCACCTAGGCTCATTGCAATAAAGCTGCTAAACAGGAAACGCAAAGGGAAAATTCCTAAAAGCAACCGAAGCGAAAAAGACCAGTTATCTTCACAGGACCAACAATTAGATTAACCGCTGCTTTATCAGAAACAATGGAATAATAAAAACAAGACAAGAAACAGTGGAAGCCGCGGAAGTCAGAAAACAATGCAGAGGTATAAAGTGTGTAAGGAAAATAGTTGTCAACCTGTGATTTTATGCCGAGCCAAAATACTCTCCAAGATTAAAATGAAATAAAGACGTTTTCAGACAAAAACTGAGAAAATGTATCACCAACATACTTGCTCTAGAGAAATAGTAAAGGGTATTATTCCTTAGCTAGAAGGAAAATGATCCCAGCTATGAGTTCCATGATGCAAGAAGCAAAGAATGAGTAAATGGTGAATGTATGAGTAAATCTCCATTAATACTGACTGTGTAAAATGATGATGACAGTGATATCATCTTGGGGAGGGTCTAATATCTGTGTGTGTGTGTGTGTGTGTGTGTGTGTGTGTGTGTGTGTGTGGCTAAAATATACAACAAAGGCATAGAAATTGGGTAAGAAGTTTGAAGTCTCTTGCATTGTCTGAGAGGAAAAAAAAAGGTGCCAATTAATGTTGTTAGGCTTTGGTAAAGGTTCACGTTGAGTAACCCCTAAAAGGCTGTCTAATAACCAATCTAATAAAGAGGGGGAATAAAATATTTTTTAAAAGACTCGATTCAAAAAAAAGAAAAAAGCAGGAAAGAAAATAAAAGTATTTAGTAAGCTGAGGTATTTAAACCCAAACATATAAGTGATTGCATTAACGATAAATCAACTAAATTATTCAATTAAAGGATAAAGACTGTCAGACTCATCCAGCAATGAAACAAACCCAACTATGTGCTGTTCACAGGAGACACCTAAGACATAAAGGTAGAGAAAGGTTCAATGTGAAAGGATTAAAGGCATCATTAGAGATACAGAAAGACACTCTGTTAGGATAAAAGACCCAATTTACTAGTCAAATGCAACAGTTTCGAATTTGTAGTGAACCTAATAACATAATCTCAAAATATAGAAAAGCAAAGACCGACAGGACTACAAAAATAGACAAATACACAGTCGTGGGGGAGATATCAACATACCCCTCTCGATTACTGCTGAGAAAAGAAGTGAGCAAGGACGGAAAAGATCTGAACCTGAGTTAGCACACCGGCCAGCCCCAGTGGCCACCCGTGGCCCCCTGCACTCCACAGCATACAGAGACACTAGCAGAAGCAGGATATCAGGGCCGTAGCTGTGAGGGAGGGCTCAGGCCCCTGGATGGATGGCCATGATGGATCGTCATTTTATTTAGCCTAGAATTGTTGACCACTTACTAGATTTTTTTAAAAATCACAGTAGATGCTAGAGCAAAACTGATTATTGTCACCGTTTATTGTCTTCTATGTGGCAGGCACTGTGCCAGGTGCTTTATTTTAATTATTACTAACTGTCTCTACAAACCTTTAATGTGGTTGTTATTATGTCCATCATCTATATGGGGAAACTGAGACTCAGGGAGGCAAAATGAGTTGAGTAGGATGCCATCACTGTCCTCAAAGGAGCATATAAAGCTCCCAGGAGGGAAGACAAGTGCACAGCAATTCAAGGGACAGATGAAGGGGAGCTGAAAACAGGAAGCTTCCAGTCTCCCAAGCAGAACCCTGGGACCCAGCTGGGCCAGGCAGGACCAGAGATGGGGACAGTGGGAGGGCAGAATACATATGAATTGGTATTCCCTTAGGATGAATATCCCGGCCAATTCTCAAGTAGACTTGCCCTCCTAAAAACAGAAAGGGCCTAAACAGCATCCCAGGGGCAGTGCCCTGGGCACATGGCAGGAAACCCTGTCACCCATTGGCTGACACCAGCCCCTGACCCTCAGGACACAGTCCACTCTGTGAGTCCATGGAGCCCCCAGCCTCAAGGAGCTCACAGGCCAAAGAGCAAAGTGACCAGTATATATGTTTGGTCTGTATACAAGCTAGTAGTTGAACGTTGGGAGAGGAAGCAGGTTAAGTTCCTAGGGATCAATGTGAAATCCCCATGGATTCTGTTTCTCTCTTGAGTGTCCTAAGTCCTTGGTTCTGGCCAGTTTTGAAGCTGGCCCTTCCCAATGCCTTCATCTTGGAAACTTTGTTACAAGCCCCAAATGATCACCTTTCTCCTTACCTGTTTGCCATGCTGGAACCTCCCCCCTTTAAACCATGGCTCCAGGATGCCTCCTCCAGGAAGCTCTCCCAGATTGATCTGCCTCACTCTCCCCACCATGTTATTCTTTCCCAAAGGTTAACCTCCTCCCTTCTCCAAACTGACCTGGCCTTCTCCCTACTTAGTTCCAGGTCCCCCTGCAGGCATCAAAGCTGTCCCTTCGTCTGCCAGCAGTGTGGTTGTCTCTTGGCTCCCCCCAGCCAAGCCCAATGGGGTGATCCGCAAGTACACCATCTTCTGCTCCAGCCCTGGGTCCGGCCAGCCGGTAAGTGGGCCCAGTGCCCAATGATGAGAGGGACAGGAGAAAGGGAAAAGTACCCTGAAGACCAGCTGGCTTCCGGGTCAAACCCGGGGGCTGCTTATGTCCATGTTTCTACCTAAATTCATGGATAAGAATGGGCACTGGTCACCCAAGAGCAGCTGAAGCCTTACCTGGTGCCCATCTTGGGTTAGTCCTCCGATCCAGGGGCTGCAAGGTGGTCACAACCCCTGGAGGCCTCTTTGAGTCAGGGGTCACCACCAAGCAGATGTGAAAGGGAGACCAAGGCCTGGGCTCTTCTGGTCTTCTGGTCTAGCTGACCAAGGAAGTTTCTATCAGGCCCCAGAGCTGGTGACTGGGGCCTGCCTGGTCCATGGCCTCTGGAAATGAATCACGCTCCAGCGTGAATGGTCTGGGCTCCGAGGGCTGCTGGAGCTCTGTCCTGAGCGGCCTCCTTAGCCTGGAGCCCACTGGAGGGAGGAGGAAAATGGCAGACAGTAGAAGGAAGGCAAGGGCATCTCTCTCTGGGCCAGGGCTGGGCCTCACTGCTGGGGAGAGGACTCAGACTTCAATATCTGCCCAAAGCTGGGAGTACAGTGCAGTACTATGGATATGCATATCCATAGACTATGCCTATCCATAGTATGCATCCTTCCCTCTACCTTTCCCGATCTCCAGCCTCTCCAGCACTGAGTTCTGCTGGGGGGCTACTCTGGAGCACAGCCGTTCTAGTTACTTGAGCAGGTGCACCTGCCCTCAAGGGGTGTCCAGTCTAGTGGGGAGGGGGCGGGGCGCACCAGGGGTGTGCGGGAGTAGTAGCCGGGAGATGTGCTCAGGACATCTCAGGCAGGCAGCAAGGAGCAGGAGGTGGCCAGCTTCCCCCTCCGCCAGCAGCTTGGGATGGGACAGCAGCCCGAGCATCTGCGGATGAGCTCCTGGCAGCCAGGAAGCATCTCTAGCTCCGCTCTGCTCTCCTGTGGTCTTTCTGAGTTACCCTCTGAGCAGTAGGTGGCCCAGCTCCGTACCAGTGAGGCCAGAGTTCTTTTGCCAGAGGAGAAGCCCAGAAATGTGGGCTTTTTAGTGACTCTGCGTCCTCCCCTCCATCCTCACGGCCACCAGCCCATATGCAGAAAAGTGCACATATCGTGGGCGTACGGCTCCATGACATCTCCTAGCACATTGGGCAAGCAGCACCCAGAGCAGGGAACACGACATCAGGACACCCCAGAGGACCTCCTTGTGCCCCTCCCGGTCACCACCCTTCCCCTGCCAGGGTGACGACCATGCTGACTTCAGATTAGCGTTGCCTGTTTATGTCCATTATATAAGTGAAGTTCATACCATTAATCTGACTTCTTTTACTCAACATTATTTTGAACTTGTGAATTTCCTCCACACTGTTGGGTGTGGTTATAGATCATTCACTCTCACTTCTGTATAGGTTTCCACCGGGTGCCTGTATAGAATTGTTTCATCCATTTCACTACCCATTGATAGGCATTTGGGTAGGTTCCAGTTTGGAGCTGTTCCTTGCGGCACTGCTGTGCACACCCATACACGTGTGTACTGTCGGGTGTGTTCCCAGGAGAGGAAATGCGGGGCCCTGGGGTCTGGACATTGAGAATGCGCTGCCATTGTTGGGTGTCTGTGCCAACTTTCCAATCGATGTTTTAGCCGTGCTGTCTGCCCCTCCTTCCCTTCTCCCTCTGTTCCCCCACCCCCACACACATCCTAAGCTTATCACCATTCTGGATGCCCACTGTGCCTTTTCCCAGCCCACGCCTCTGCCACTGCTGACCCCTGCCGTGGCATGGTCTTTATCCTCTGTCATATACTGAATGCATTTGATGGCAATTAGCTGCTCACTTCTCTGTCTCCTGTGCTGGTCCGTGGGGCCCTGTGAGGACAAGGGCAGCATCTTTTCATCTCTGGGTCCCCCAGCTGCCAAACACTGTGCCTGGAACATCATTGTCACTAAATGCATGTTTGATGAATGAATTACGAGCAGCCTGGCAATTGTAAAGCCTTAGACGTTGGGCAAGTTTCCCTTCATGAATTGATGGGAGAGGGTAGTCATTCTCCAGCTTGGTTTTGTGCGGTCATTTCCTCCTCCGACAATGAAGCCTTTCAAATGAGTGCTGCCTCCTCATTAACTCAGGCTTCACGAGCCCCCAGAACGGAGCTCCTGGGTCCCGTGCCCTGCTGGAGACCCTGGGGCCCTCCCCGCTTCTCTTCATGTCCTGAGCACAAGCACGTAGGAAGCTCCTCTCTCCTGGGGACGGTTCCTATCTGACAGTGGCACACAGGGGCCAGGGGGCCTGTGCGATGAGAACTTCATTCAGTTCAGCCACCTTATAGAGGAGGAACTGCCCTCAGCGAGGGACCCAGACACCTGACCACCACATTGTGTGATGTGTGATGTGTGATGTGTGATGTGTGAGGTTACCGCTCTGCACAAATATACTCCAAATTCCAAACAACTGCACTACAAATTCACTTATGAAAGAGACCTAGGAGTGAGCGCTGGGGGTGAGGACACAGGCGTGTACATGTGACAGGGCAAAACCACGGGTGTGAGTGTGAGGTTAGAGGCAATGCACGTGAGTCTAATGTATGCACACGTACTAGGGTGTGGAACCCTGAGAATAGACGGGAACCGCATCTGGCGTGGGCTCCCGCAAGTTATGCCCTTGGGGGCAGCCAGAACTGCAGGGAGTCCCGTTAGAAATTGTACCAAACGTGTTCATACACTTGTTGTTTTTCTCTGATTCTCAAAATGATGCAATTTTATTGTACAAAATTCTGTAAATACATAAAAGAATAGACAGGAGAGTAGAAATTACTTGTACTCATTCCCTGAAGATAAATGCTGGCAGTGCTTTGGTAGATAGCCTTCCAGCCTTTGATCTGTACGTATATTATGGGGGGGGTTTTAATAAAAAATTAAAATGAATTTTTACATAATGTTATATAATCTGTGTTTTCCATGTAATATATCTAGGCACTTTCCCACACCGTCACATACTCTTTTCAGACATGACCTTGAATGCCCATATGTATATAATCTATTTAACTAGTGCCCTCATTATTCTTTCATCTATTTTCAAATGTTCAACATTGTAAATAACATGTCATTGAACATTCTTCAGATAAGTCTTTATGCACATGTTTTATCATTTTCTTAGGTAAATTTCTATGGTAATTCCTGAGTCATAAAGAATATGGATATTCTTTTTTTTTTTAACGTTTATTTATTTTTGAGACAGAGAGAGACAGAGCATGAACGGGGGAGGGTCAGAGAGAGGGAGACACAGAATCTGAAACAGGCTCCAGGCTCTGAGCTGTCAGCACAGAGCCGACGCGGGGCTCGAACTCACGGAACGTGAGATCATGACCTGGGCCGAAGTCAGACGCTTAACCGACTGAGCCACCCAGGCGCCCCAAGAATATGGATATTCTTAAAATGTGCATACGTGTTTGTGAATTACCCCTCAGAAAGTTGGAACCAATTTATGCTTCCACCAGCAAAATAAGTCCATATTTGTTTCTTACCCCCATGCTAATCCAAAATATTATGTTTCATTTTTGCCAGTTGGATTGGAAAAAAGGGGTCCTGTTTTAGGTATATTCCTTTCATTACTAGTTAGGTTGATTATTGTTATATGTTTATTGACTGGTTTTTTTTTCATCTTTGGGTAAAATTGTCAATTCATGTCCTTTATCCATTTTTTATTTGGGTGGTTCATGGTTTTTTCTCATTGATTTGTGAGTGCTCTTTACATAGAAGGATAATAGCCTTTTTAAAAATCGTATTGGCTGCAATTATTTGCCAGCTCATTGCTTGCCTTTTGACACAATTTTTGGTGTGCCGTAGGTTTTGTTTTCATATAATTCAAATTTATGAATCACTGTCATTTGTGATTTTTGCGTTTATTTTTATGATTAGAAAGACAAATATGTTCACAGTTTTACCTTTTTCTTTTTAACTTTTGATCCACTGGGACTTTATTTGGGAGTATAGTGATGTGTTCTTATTTTTTATTTATTTTTTAAACGTTTATTTATTTTTGAGACAGAGAGAGACAGAGCATGAACCGGGGAGGGTCAGAGAGAGGGAGACACAGAATCGGAAACAGGCTCCAGGCTCCGAGCTGTCAGCACAGAGCCCGACGCGGGGCTTGAACTCATGAACCGCGAGATCATGACCTGAGCTGAAGTCGGACGCTTAACCGACTGAGCCACCCAGGCACTCCCAGTGATGTGTTTTTAAAAGCGATTTCAGGAGATTCTTGGGGAGCCCAGGTTCAAAGGAAGACCCCGGGATCTGGATTCGAAGCTAACACCTTCAAAGGGAAGCCAAACCTTTCCTGTGTAGACACAAACGTACGCTCACGTACACACTGACACACAAGCACGCACATTCGTCTTTTCTCCACACGTGCACATGCACACCTCAATCCTCACGGAAGAGTGAGCCGGGAGAAGAACGCGTCCCAGTTTACAAAGGACTCGCCCAGCCCTCGCCTATTTGTGCCTCTCTGTAACCACACGGGGTAGGCAGAGCAGTATCGCTTTCTTAGTTCACAGAATAGGAAACCGAGGCCCCGGGAGCCTTGAGAGAGAAAGGTGTATGAGCTGTGAGACTCACACTTGGTAAGAAGGGCAGGCGGGTGTTGGAGCCACTACACCACCCACTTCGTGCACAGACAGGAACTACAGGTACCCGCACGGTCCCCTGGGTGCCATGGCCTGCAAAGACTTCCCAAGTACCAGGGCTGAAGGTGGCTTTGCACCTGTCTGCAGCAGGGACCCCCCTGGTTCAAGGCCAAATCTCCATTAGGGAGGCAAGAGGGAGACTCTGCCAGGGAGCTCTCTGCGTATTGAGGAGACGCCTGTGCCTCCTTCCTAACATCTCCTTGCAGATGGCCTGGGGCCAAAAAGGATGGTTTCTCCTGCCCTAAGTCATCGGGCCCCTCAGTCCTCCCGTGGGGCACAGAGAATGTCCCTCTGTGACCCCATCTCTATCTGCAGGTCTGTCCCTCAGCATGTGGATGAATGCGTCCACGTGTCCGTGTGCGTGTGAGCGTGCATGTGAGCATGTGTGTGCACGATCCCGTGACTGCAGAGATAACTAATTATTAGCTCCCTCTGGCCTCAGGGCCCCCCATCTGTTCCGGGGGCTGCTCCCCCCTCCCTAGACTTCTGCCCTGATTTCAAAGAGGCCCCAGTGCTGCCCTCCTTTCCCTTCCCCGCGGCTGACCAAAAAATAAAATGAAAGTCAGCCCCATCCCGCCTGGACCAGGGAAGGGGCTGACAGGAGGTCTGCAAACTAGCGCTTATCAAAAGCTCCTTCTCAAATTCATTTCAATATCTGAGCCTCTGGTTTCCAAGGCAACATAATCTTTTCATCAAAGCAACTGGTAAAACCACTGGGATCCGATATTGTTTTGTTGGCAACTTGTCAAAAGTGTCATTTGGTTAAAAAAAAATTTATAGATTTATACAACCTACAAATATATACGGTGATCTATACCACTAATAATCATTAATAAAGTGTTGTCCCGTGAAGCTTTCCGGGTTCCGTCTCCCACCCCTTCTTCCCCCAGACGGTTTGCTCCCGCAGAATGAAGGAGTGGTAATTAGACGGCGGGGCGGGGAGGTGGTGCGGAGCCGGCTCGGGCTGGGGGCGCCCGTCTACAGCCCTAATAAGGCAAATGCGGTAATTTAGTTTCTTCCCAGAGACTCCCTTTCCCCGGGGTCTTCCTGGGACCCTCCCTCCTCCATTCTCCCTTCTCCGGACTCCCTCCATCACTCACCCGAAACACTCACATCCCCTGACCTGCAGCCACACTTGCCAGGGTCTGGGTCGGCCAAAGAAGTAAACCGAGGCTGGCCCAGCACCCCGCCAGAGAAGGCCCACGAGCCCCCAGGGCCAAGCCCGGTGCAGACTCTGCTCACTGTTGCTCCCAAACAACAAAGGGCGAACGAGGCAGGATCCTGCCTCCTCTCCCCACCCCCCTGACTGGCCCACCCCCCTACTCTGAGCCCAGGTCCCCCAAAGAAGGTTGGGGTTGGAGGCTGGAGGCCCAGGAGGCTGGGTTTTACACTTCTCTGCCCCTGTCCCGCAGGCTCCGAGCGAGTATGAGACGAGTCCAGAGCAGCTCTTCTACCGGATCGCCCACCTAAACCGTGGGCAACAGTACCTGCTGTGGGTGGCCGCCGTCACCTCTGCCGGCCGGGGCAACAGCAGCGAGAAGGTCACCATTGAGCCTGCGGGCAAGGGTAAGCGGCGCAGGCCGGAGGGGAAGAAGCGGCCAGAAGCCCCCTTCTAGAATTCGGGCTCTCCCAAGAGAGGGGGTGTCTCTCTCCACCCTCTCTGCCACCTGGCCGAGAGGAGCTGGCGGGCCACCCGCCTCTGTCCCGCATCCGCCAACACTGGGCCTCTGCTGCCCCCTGACTCCCAGAAAGCCTTACAGCACGCTCCAGGCCGTGCAGCTACTCAGGGCCCGGTGGCATGGAGGGCCCCGGTCCCTCCTCCAAACTCGACTCCAGGGCTGAAAGAAGGGACATCAGCCTCGCTCCCAGCTCGAGGCAGAGCCTTTGTCCCAAGGCTCGGCTCCTCCAGAGGGGGCGGTGGCAGGGTACGCGGCTTCCACGGGGCCGAGAGCCATAAAGGGAGCTTCGTCGTTTCAAAGCCTAGAGGTAATGCCTCTGATGGCTGATTCACTCGATGCACGGACACTTAAGAGAGCGCAGACCTAGGAGGCCCTGGGCTAGATGCTGCACGCGGAGTTTGTTCTTAGGGAACACCCCCATCGAATCCCTGGCCTGGGCAGAAGTATGGCATGAGGGCATATGCACCCCCGCGTTACAGGGAATGACAGGTGTGGGGCCCCGGCCCGGGAGCAAAGAGGCAGCCGCACAGCAGCTGATGTGCCCTCCGTGCAGACCGCAGGCCATGGGATCGACCCGCTGCCAGCCCACAACTTCAGTCCTCTGCTTTGGTTCTGGGCCTCCGTGGGAAGGCCACCTTCCTCTTGGGCCGGCCTCCTCCCTCAGCCACCTGAGTCTGTAGCCCTGGGGCCCTGGGAACCCACCCCAGCCACGTGGCAGCACCAGGCCTGGAGCTCTACAGCGTTTGGTGGCCTGGTTAACTTAACACCTGTGACACGGCCCGGTGGTCTGAGAGGGACCTGACGCGACTACCCTCTCCGGGTGCCCTTGACGTCTTTGCCTTTCTTGCTTTCCGTGAGGCCGCTTGTGCATCCTGGTGCTCCGAGGGTGCTCCTGTCAACCCCGGGGGACGTTCCTTTCTCCTCCGTGGCTGTATGTTACTGCCACCCCTGTGTCAGTGTACATGCCTGCTCCCGGTGACTCCGTCCCTGGGCCGCTGACTCCCACATCGGTGTCCGTGGGACACTTGTATATCTGGGTGCTTCCCAGTTACTCCACGCGGGCGACCCCAGGTTCAGTGGGAGCGAAGTATCCCCGTTCCTCCTCCTCCTCCTTCCGTGTGCCTGGTCTCTGTGAGGGCACCAGCACCCAGCCGGCATCGGGCAGTCGTCGTCCCCTCCCCCTCTATCGCTTCCTCAAAGCCAGGTCCTTCCCCGAGTCCTGCCGGTGCTTCCTGGAGCCCCTCACCTCTTGCCCCACTTACATCGGCTCCAGCCGCCATCTTGCCACTGAGCCACGTCCTCTGCCAAGCCATCCTCTGCCGGCACCGGGGCTTTATCTGCAACTCTACTTTGAACACGTCACTACTTACTTATCGGCTCCCAGTGGCTCCTCATGACCCCAAGAGGAAGTCCAGCCTCCTTGTTCTGCCGACAGAGCGCCCCCCCCGCCACCCGCCGCCCATGCTTCTGCTCCTGCTCACCACCCGTCCCCCTTCACCCACCCTGGGCTTTGGTCACGTCAGAGTATTTGCAGACCCTCACACTTCCCACGGGTCCCAGGCCTCCAGGCCCCTACTCGGTGCTGCTGCCTCTTCCCACCATGACTCTCCTTCCCTGCACAGGGCCTTCCTTTTTAGCCTTCAAGATTCAAGGTAAAGCTTCCAATTCCAGAAGCCTCCCTGGCTGTCACCTCCACCACCACCGAGCTGGCGGAGTCCATTCTTCCTGTGGGTTCCCACGGTTACTTGTACCTATCCCTACCGTAGTATTCTCGACCCGTGGGGGAAAAAAATGTTTTTAAGTTGGGCTCCATGCCCAGCGTGGAACCCATGACCCTGAGATCAAGACCTGAGCTGAGAGAGCAAGAGTCAGATGCTTTACCGACTGAGCCTCCCAGGCGTGCCCCTGCCCCCATAATGATCCTTTTTAAGTGTCTGTCCTGGACAATGTGCAACTCGAGGACAGGAAATAGATCTTCTTCACTGTGTGAGTCTTCAGAGCCTCATGGGAGACCTGGCCCATAGCAAGTATTTATTTGATAAATGTTTGTTGAACCAATGACTCCCATCTGAGCTTGCCTGCACCCACCCCTGCTCCAAGCTCAAAGCGGAGGTCAGGTAGGAGATGGGGGGCTTGATGCGTAAATTTGGGGAGCCCCAAGAAAGGCCGCCCAGTACAGCATTGTGGGTAGGAGTGGGGTGCCCTCACGTTCTCCTCCCCGTAGCCCCAGCGAAGATCATCTCATTCGGAGGCACCGTGACAACACCCTGGATGAAAGACGTCCGGCTGCCCTGCAACTCAGTGGGAGATCCAGCCCCTGCTGTGAAGTGGACCAAGGACAGGTATGTGCGGGACCCTGGAGGGCTGAGTGACCCAAGTGATGGGTGGTAGATGAGCCTTAAAGAAAAGAATCGGGTGCCTTTACCTTCCAGCTGACCAGAGGCCCTGCCGGGTGCACGGCTACTGCTCTCCCAGGAGGCCTGGGCTCCCTGGCTCCCCACTGTTGACGGCTAAGCATCTCCCCTCCCTGGGTGCCCGAAGAGGGCAGGGTTACGGGATATCCCCAGGAAGTGCTGAGCAGAGCCAAGGGCCCTGGGCCGCCTAGCCAGCCTCCTTCTGCTCCCAGCCCTGTGTGCCTCCAGTCCTGAGGGAGGCCCCGGGAAGAGGGGGTGCTTACCATAACCCCTCTCTGCCGCCCCACCCCTGCAGTGAAGACTCGGCCATCCCTGTGTCCATGGACGGGCACCGGCTCATCCATACCAACGGCACACTGCTGCTGCGTGCTGTGAAGGCTGAGGACTCAGGCTACTACACCTGCACGGCCACCAACACTGGAGGCTTCGACACTATTATCGTCAACCTTCTGGTGCAAGGTAAGACCCTGGAAGGCTGGCCCCCCGGCAACCTCCCCAACGACCTGGGCGACAGACCCTCAGTGGGACAGAGGTGCCACATGGAAGAGAAGGCAGGAGGGATGGAGAGAAGGAGCGGGAGCCGGGGAGGCTCCAAGAGGGTGGGAAAGCCAGGCCTTGGCCCTCACTTGCAGCTGGGAGACCCCACGCCCCCGTCATCGGATGTTAACGCTTTGTGGTGAGGGCTGGTGGCTTTCCCTCACAGTTCCCCCGGACCAGCCCCGCCTCACTGTCTCTAAAACCTCCGCTTCATCCATCACCCTGACCTGGATTCCAGGTGACAATGGGGGCAGCTCCATCCGAGGTGAGAGGGGTCTGGATGAGGAGGGGGGAAAGGGGAAGAAACTCTGGGCCCAGGAGCAGGGGAAGGGCTTCACCCACTCCCACCACTTGGTCCCCATAATGCCCCAGAAGTGATCAATGGCCAGGGGGATGGGCAATTCGGACCAGTAGGAAGTTACCCAAGTGCCACAGAAAGTCACCAGCCTAGGTATCCCACGTTTAGGCGGCCCACCCCAAATGCTGCTGGTGAGCTGTGTGAACCTGGAGAGATCTGTTTTCTTCTCTGGGCCTCAGTTCCCAAATCTGTAACAGTAGACAGAGAGTGCTTCTCGGCCTCGAATAAGCACATGAATCACCAGGAGGCTCTTAAAGAATGCAGATTCTGATTCAAGAGGTCTGGGATGGGATCTGAAAAGCCCCCAGGTGATCTAATACCGCTGTCAGGGGGACCATCCCTGGAGTAGCAGGGTCTAAGTAGGGTCCCTTTTAAGCCTCAAGGCTTTGGATTCTGCTCCCTTCCCCACCTTAGCTGCTAAAGAGAGAGCGGGAAAACTCCTTGCAGCTTTGGGTCCAACCTGCATGGGCCCTCCCCCCATCACCAAAGGCCCCACTCTGCCCCTGCCGGAGCCCAGCCCCACGACGCCTGTTGGGGTGTCCCAGGCCCCGCCACGCCCGCCCTGAGCCAGGCAAACCTCCCGGGCAGGCTTCGTGCTGCAGTACTCGGTGGACAACAGCGAAGAGTGGAAGGATGTGTTCATCAGCTCAGGGGAGCGGTCCTTCAAGCTGGACAGCCTCAAGTGTGGCACGTGGTACAAGGTGAAGCTGGCAGCCAAGAACAGCGTGGGCTCCGGGCGCATCAGCGAGATCATCGAGGCAAAGACCCACGGGCGGGGTGAGGCTTAGCGATCACCCAGCTGGGGAGAGATGGGCCCAGGCCATGGGGATGGAAGATGGCTGGGGTAGGCAAGGAGGGCGCTGGGAAGCGGAGACTGAGGGGAGGGGCTTAGCCGCGTTCCGGCCTATGGATAGCACCTTGACCAATCACAGTAGGAGAAACAGGCCCCACCTCCCTGGCGGGGTAGCCGATGGTGACAGCCTCCTCCTTCTCCCCACATCCCTTCCTCCTCTGCTGAGGCCTTCTCTCCAGGTCCTTCCCTCATCCCCCTCCTCCTCTGTCCCCTGGGGCATCCCTAGTCCCATGTGTGCCAAACGCTGTTCCCCAGAGCCACTGCAGCCCCCCTGACCCAGGGTACTCCTCCCCCCCCGCGGATGAACGAACCCTCCTCCTCTCTCTCGGTCTCTAACCACGCTCTCTCCCTGTGCCCCCCCCCCCCCCCCCCCCGCCCCCCAGAGCCCTCCTTCAGCAAAGACCAGCACCTGTTCACCCACATCAACTCCACGCATGCTCGGCTTAACCTGCAGGGCTGGAACAACGGGGGCTGCCCTATCACAGCCATCGTCCTGGAGTACCGGCCCAAGGGCACCTGGGCCTGGCAGGGGCTGCGGGCCAACAGCTCCGGGGAGGTGTTTCTGACCGAGCTGCGCGAGGCCACGTGGTACGAGCTGCGCATGCGGGCCTGCAACAGCGCCGGCTGCGGCAACGAGACTGCCCAGTTCGCCACCCTGGACTACGACGGGAGTGAGTCAGAGAGGGTGGGAGGGGCAGCACCCGGACCGCGGGGAGGTGTCCCCAGGGAAGCCGGCAGAGAGGCAGATG
This sequence comes from Panthera leo, assembly GCF_018350215.1. Taxonomy (NCBI): domain Eukaryota; kingdom Metazoa; phylum Chordata; class Mammalia; order Carnivora; family Felidae; genus Panthera; species Panthera leo. The sequence continues at coordinate 15,235,756 of NC_056688.1, read as the reverse complement.
CATAAAGACAGGACAGACAAATCGAAAAACAGACAGGGAGGAAAAAGCTGGAGACAGGGAAGGGAGCAGCAGACCCGTAGGCAGGCAGGCCGGTACGCAGGTGCGCCCGTGACCATACAGACCTGCAGATAGGCAAACGGGTCACACTAAGACAGACAGTCTTGGAAGGTGCAGTCCTTGCTCTCTGTTGCTTCAGAGAGATGGAGAGGAATGTAGAGGTGTAGTTGAGGCCCTGCCCTCGGAGGACCCTCTGCTAACATGGTGCATTAGCCAGGATGGGACTGTCTGTGCTGCAGTAACAGATAAACACTAAAAGCTCCAGGGCTTAGCCCAGTAAAGATCTGCTTCTTGCTCTCATAATGCCTTGAGAGGGTTGGCTGGCCACCATCTTCTAGCTCTGCCATCTTGAATGGGTAGCCTCCAAGGTCACCAAGAAGAGAAGGATAAAAGAGGCACCCCAGTTCTTAACTGCCTTGGCCAGGAGGTGACGCACGTCACTTCTGTTCACACTCTGTTGTCCGGAACTAGTTACCTGATTCTCATCTAACTGCCAGGAAGTCTGGGAGGTGTAGATGAGCACGTGGATGTTTGGTGTCTGCCACGTGGGGCACTTCCTACACATGCATACGCTCACACACACGCATGCACACACATGCACATCATGCACACACACACGTGCATGCATACATTAAAGGTACATGGAAGGCTGAATTCATAGAGATCCATTGTCACAAGGTAAATGAAGTCGACCCGTGCGTTAAGGAAATCGAAGAAAAGCAGTAGCAGAAGGGGATGGGCTCAAACAAGGAAGCTTCATGAAGGAGATGGCTCTTATTCAAGGCTTTGAAACAGGCAAAAGAGGGGCTTTGCAGAGGGCTATGTCAGCAGAACTTACTGCCTCTGTGCAGGCACCCAAAGTTAGCAGATACTGCCCATGGGAGGGGGGGATCAAGGAGACAATGCAGCATTGAATGGCTTTGTTCCCATCTGGGGAAGAGACCCTGGGATCCCACTGCTCTGACAGTGGTCTCTCAGATTCCCGCTATCCCTCCCCCATTTTACGAGCTGGATGGGGGCATCTAAGCTCATCTGTCCCCCCTCTAGAAATGAACATTGAACTCCAACAGGAAGGAGACTATCTCTGAAAGACTTCAGGATAATTCTAAAACAGCCCCACGAAGTCATCAATTTCATAATGCAGCATAGAAACTACATGATTGTTCATGGATGTCCTGATCTGACCAGAATTTGGGGGGTGGGGGAGGGCAAAAGGGGAAGGCTGGGGCTCTGTGCCAGGAAGTGGGGGTCAGAATGAGACCAAGGGCAGCAAGAGAGGTTCAAGGGCTACCCCACCCGGAGGACTCTGTATAGATCCTACTCATAAGGGACATCTGACTCCCTTCTTCACCCCATTCAGGTACCATCCCTCCCATCAAGTCTGCTCAAGGTGAGGGGGATGATGTGAAGAAGCTGTTCACCATTGGCTGCCCGGTCATCCTGGCCACTCTGGGGGTGGCGCTGCTCTTCATCGTTCGCAAGAAGAGGAAGGAGAAGCGGCTGAAGCGGCTCCGAGGTAGGCAAGTTTCCTACGGGCTTCCCAGGAAGGAGTGTTGGCCCTCAGCCACGCTGGCCACCTTTCATTGGCTCATGGCACCATCCGGGCAAGAGAGTGTACCTGTGTCTCATTGAAGGGAGAGCTGCTACTCCAATCTTCTGAAACTTTAGTTCTCACTGCTTCCTCCTCTGTGCCCCCAAGACTCTGTGCCTGACTTAACCAGGGCTGAATTTTAGAGGTGCACACTGGTAAAGCCATATTGGTTTAAATATGTAAACATTTCCATGTCAGGGGCACCTGGGTGGCTCAGTCGGTTAAGCATCCGACTTCAGCTCAGGTCATGATCTCGTGATTCGTGAGTTCGAGCCTCTTGTCGGGCTCTGTGCTGACATCTCAGAGCCTGGAGCCTGCTTCCGGTTCTGTGTCTCTCCCTCTCTCTCTGCCCCTCTCCTGCTTGTGCTCTATCTCTCTCTCTCTCTCTCTCTGTCTCTCAAAAATGAATAAATGTTAAAAAAAAATAAAGAATAAACATTTCTATGTTGTTCCCTTCCACCCTGGATCTTCCTTCTCTCACACAGGATCCCTGCGATTCTTCTAGGAGCTGGCCACTAAAGCATAGACCTGCAGGTGGTCTCTAGGACCTTGCTCAGTTCTGACTGTGTTGCTTCCAGAATGTGTCTGATGTTAAATATTTTGAATATCACCCCTGTCCTAATACATGATACCATAGACTGGCATGAATGGGTCTGATTTACCTTGATTTCCCCAGGGCCTAGTACAGTGTCTGGGACCTAGTAGTTTCTTAACAGATGGTCATTCATTCATTCGGAAAACATTTATTGAATATCTGCTGTATTGTAGATACTTCCATACATTGGAGATATAAAGACGAGTGAAAGAAGAGTCCATAGTCCTCATAGAGGACTCCTATGAGTCAAGTCCTCATAGAGTTTATAGAGTCTAACATGAGAAGCCAGGGCACAACAGTAGTACAAAAGAGGGAATTACTAACACTGCCTTGTGTGTTTAGGAGTCAAGTGGATGGATGGATGGATGGATGGATGGATGGATGGATGGATGGATGATTGGATGAATGGTTGAGTGATTAATTGGATGGTTGGATGGAAAGATATATAGGTGGAAGGATGGCTGGATAGATGGTTAAATGAAAGGTTCAATGTATAGGTGGTTTAATGGATAGGTGGCTGTATAGATAGATGGAGGAGTAGATAGATAAACGATTCGATAGATGGAAAGATTAATGGTTGAATGGATTCATGTGTGGATCCATGGGTAGGTGGATGGATGGATGTATATTTGAATGGATGGATAATAGATGAATGATTAGGTAGATGGATAGATAGTTGAATGGATGTTTGGATGGCTGGAGGATGGATAGATGGATGGATAGATAGATGGATGATAAGATGGACAGATGATTGTATGACTTTATGGATGTATGGGTAGGTGATTGGATGAATGGTTGAGTAGATGAATGGATAATTGAATGGATAGATGGATGGATGGATGGTTGAACGAGTGGATTGTTGAATGGGTAGATGATAGATGAATGACTGGATGGGTGGGTGGAGAAATGAATAGATTGATAGGTAAATGGATCAATGGTGGATGGATGGATGGATGGATGGATGGATGGGTGGGTGAGTAGATGGTTGGATATATACATGGAGCTAGATTCATTCTGACAGATTAGTTTCATGATTCTCATTCTCCTCAGAGGTCTAATGAATTAACTAGGCCCTTTGCTTCTCTCACTCTTTTTTTTTTTTTTTTTTTTTTTTTTTTTTTTTTGTCAATTCATCCATGGACTTCTTGGGGACAGGTGCCCAAGAGGAAGAAATGAAGTCTCTTGGTTGATAGTCATTTAGGGATGCCCACTGACCACCTCAACTTCACTCTCTTCTCTTCTCAGCAGACAACTGAGGATGGACCCTCCACTGGTACCCATTCCCAGCCTGCTATGTTGTCTTGTTTAATTAGAGTCGATTCAAGAAACAGATGGAGCAGTTTACATACCCTCTCCTTTGGGAAGGACCTCCATATTAGATAAAAATCTGAGGAAAGGAAAACAGACCTGAGCCAAACCTCACACCAGGAGCAGTCAGACCTTATTGTGTTTTAGACCATTTTGGAAGCCCTTTCACTTCTCCCTCTTCTTCCCAGGAGACCAGCTCTGGTCCCATTTTAGGGAACTCCCCTACCTTTTCTCCCATGCCTCTGCCAGTTTTCATCCTGCTCAGACTCTATTCTCACCGAGCCCCTCTCTCTACTCTTTTGCAGATGCAAAGAGCTTGGCAGAAATGTTGATAAGGTAGGTGTCACATGGCTGCTTCCTCCCCTGCAGAGGACAGGCTTCTAAGACCCCACTGTCCTGCTAAACCCTCTCCTCCAGCCCCTCATGGCTGCTGAGTCACCCACCACTGGCCCTTCTCCCCACAGCAAGAACAACCGAAGTTTTGACACCCCTGTGAAGGGGCCTCCCCAAGGCCCGCGGCTACACATTGACATCCCCAGGGTCCAGCTGCTCATCGAGGACAAGGAGGGCATCAAGCAGCTGGGTGAGTGACAAGAGCCACAGGCTCTCTGTCCCGCTCTCCCCCAGGCCACAACCCACAAAGGGCAGCCACCAGCCCTCCCAGCAGTGCCCAGAGCTCTAGCAGCAGCCCCACCAACAACTCAGCAACCTCAGAACTCACTGAAGCTTCTCTCAAGGGCTAAGTTTCCTCCTCTGGCCGAAAGAATTATTCTGTCCTTTCTGGGTCTCAACGTGGGACAAAGACAAAAAGACATTTGCAACGTCCAAAGAGAAGGACTCCTACTCATTGTCCTTCTTCCCCCAGGAGATGACAAAGCCACCATTCCTGTGACGGATGCTGAGTTCAGCCAAGCTGTCAACCCGCAGAGTTTCTGCACTGGTGTCTCCTTGCACCACCCAGCCCTCATCCAGAGCACGGGACCCCTCATCGACATGTCTGACATCCGGCCAGGCACCAGTATGCCTTATCCCCAGGGAGACAGACCTCTTCCCACACAGGGTGTCTTGGGCACAGCATGGGGCATGGGCAATAAAAAAAAAAAAAAAAAGGTGGGAGAGGAACAGCATGGAAGAATGCAAAGAGCATTGGAGTTAGAGTCTACAGACCTTGACTGAAGACTTACTTAGCTGTGACCTTGGGTATATTGCTAACTTTGTCTCTCTGGGCCTCCGTTGCCTTACCTAGACATTTGAGGGTTGGGTGTTCTTGCTCTCCAAGGGCCTTCTGCCTCTAGCGCTGCAGCTCTGGACATCAGGATAGAACACATCAAGGGCTATGGGGAATGAGTGCACAGGAGGCAGCAGGAGAGGAGGCGACATTCTTCCCCCCGCGGAAGGAAAAGATGGGGTGGGTGGGGAGGACCAGGATGCCACCCACTGCCCCCACACCTCACCACCGTAGCTCCGTTCCTCCGGGGCCAGCTATGTGGTTGGGAAAGGCAGCATGCTCAGCCTCCCCACGGGAGCTTCTGTGGCTGCTTATGCCTCTTCCCTGGCTCTGCACTGCCCTTCTGGTAAGTGCCAGCTGCCCAGGCCTCAGTGCCCTCAGCGGACATGCTAGCCATCGCTTCCTGTTTGCAGATCCAGTGTCCAGGAAGAACGTCAAGTCAGCCCACAGCACCCGGAACCGGTACTCAAGCCAGTGGACGCTGACCAAGTGCCAGGCCTCCACGCCTGCCCGCACCCTCACCTCTGACTGGCGCACCGTGGGATCCCAGCATGGTGTCACTGTCACTGAGAGTGACAGCTACAGTGCCAGCCTCTCCCAGGACACAGGTGAGCCCAGGGCCCTGCCCGCGTCTTGCTCTCTGTTCTTCACTTCCCCTACCTTCCAGCTCCCCCTTCCGTTTTCCCAGCCTCTACCCACCAGCTCATGGGGGCCAAGACACAAGTCCGCTTCATTGCCAGCTGGCCACTGACTTACTGTGTGGCTGGCGCAAAAACACTTGACCTCGCTGAGCTCTGCTTAGTCAAGGATTTCACTTTGCTATCCCAGAAGATGTCAGAGAAAATGGTATGTGTGATGTTTGTTGGAGAAAGAGCGGAGTGTTCCAGGGGGTGGGTGCTTATTTTCAAGAATGGAAGACATTCTGCCCTTTATTCACCGAAGACCCCACTTCGGCCACCACTGCCACCTTCCCAGGGGGCGATCAGGGTCCTCAGAGATGACCACTGGGGTCAAGGGTAGGGGCACTGCTCAGTCTGGTCTCGTTTTTGTTTTTATTTTTTAATGTTTATTTTTGAGAGAGAGAGAGAGAGAGAGAGAGACAGAGCGCGAGCAGGGGAGGGGCAGAGAGAGGGAGACACAGAATCCAAAGTGAGCTCTGGTCTCATTGGTAAATGAGACCCTTCTCCCCATGACCCGCCCCCCATTTCTTCTCACCTCCACGCTCTCCGTCTCCCCAGACAAAGGACGGAACAGCATGGTGTCCACCGAGAGTGCCTCGTCCACGTACGAAGAGCTGGCTCGGGCCTACGAGCACGCCAAGCTGGAAGAGCAGCTTCAGCACGCCAAGTTCGAGATCACCGAGTGCTTCATCTCCGACAGCTCCTCCGACCAGATGACCACAGGCACCAACGAGAACGCGGACAGCATGACGTCCATGAGCACGCCCTCAGAGCCCGGCATTTGCCGCTTTACCGCCTCCCCGCCCAAGCCCCAGGATGCCGACCGAGGCAAGAACGTGGCTGTGCCCATCCCGCACCGGGCCAACAAGAGTGAGTGCTCGGCCCCCCTCCCCTGCTGGGTCCCCTGCCCTGCCACCACGTGGGGCCGGCCCGCCTGGGCAGGGCTCCTTGGCGGCGTGGGCAGCGCAAAGCAAGTACTCGGCAGAGTCCAGGTCAGGGTCCCTATCCTGGCTCAGCCGCTTAATACCTCCGTGGCCTTGGGAAGTCACTGAGCCTCTCTGGCCTTCCTTTTCTCGTTTGTAAAATGCAAGTGACAGCATACACTCTGCGTTGTCGTAGCGGACACCGGAAGTTCTGGATGTGCCCGACGCAGGGCAGGTTCTCAGGACGTAGTGATCCTCCCCTTTCCCCGAGGCTGTGCCAGTGTGGGGACACGGCTGCCCAACGGCCGTGGGTCTCAGTGCCTTTCAGATCAATCCAGACGCGAAGGAACAATCCTGGCAGCTCAGCCCATGGTGGCCAAACCTCAATGGTGGACAGTGACCTAGCCTGACTGGGAACTGTCTGACCCAGGGGCCTGGCCAGAGCATACGCCCTTCGGGGTTGGTGGGACAGCCGTAGGATAACCAGAGGGGGGTCCATCAACGGGCACTGGACCACACTATACCGTGCAAATCATGCACAGTCTGGTCTGCTCGCTACTGGCCTTGCTCAGTGGCCATGCTGATCGGGGCCCTCGGGACCATCTAGAGAAGAGCCCAGGGTAACGAAGTACAAAGGCTTTGGAGATTCGCAGCCCTGAATGACACCCCTACCCCTTCTAGCTGGGAGAATCCGGGCAGATCACTTAACCTCTCTGAACCTCAGTTTCCTCATTTGCAAAATGTGGGCAGGTATTAACCTATATCCAGGGGGCTACAGGGACTAAATGAGATCATGTAAGGAAAGTTCCTGGCACAGTCACAGGACAGAGGCACATTTACAGGTGAGGATGCTTATTGAGCCGAGGGATCAGGGCGCAGGGGTCCCGGAAGCGTGTCATACGGAGGTGGTTTGAGAAATCAGGAAGATCCCACCTGTGAGAAAGGAGAGGGGTGAGGACACGTAGCTGACTTCAGACCTCTGGACGGCAGCCGTGGGAAAGGTGGAGGTGTGGGGGCGCTTGCTATGTGGCAGAATATGTGGCGGAAGGCAGAATCAGGCTCAGCGTGGGGAGTCGTGGTTTTCAGAAATGAGCTCTCCCCCAGCTGAAGCTGAGCAGCGTATATCGGCCATTTAGCAACAAGTATCAATTTATTGAGCAACTACTACATGTGCTAGCCACGGTAACTGAAGCACTTTCCGTATTTGATCTCATTCACTACTGACGGTAATCCTATAGGGAAGTGCGATTGTCCACATCTCACCGATAAGGAAACCGAGGCTCAGAGAGGTCAAGTAACTGACGATTGCCTGGCTTGTGGAGGGACTCCCAGGTCAGATCGGGGGAAAGACTGGGGGGTAGGGGGTGGCACGAGCAAGCTGGCTCCCAGAGGCCTCTGCCTCCAACCTTTTCTGGCTCTGTGATTTCAGGTGACTACTGTAACCTGCCCCTGTATGCCAAGTCGGAGGCCTTCTTTCGAAAGGCAGATGGGCGCGAGCCCTGTCCCGTGGTCCCACCCCGAGAGGCTTCCATCCGGAACCTGGCTCGAACCTACCACACCCAGGCTCGCCACCTGACCTTGGACCCTGCCAGCAAGCCCTTGGGCCTCCCGCACCCAGGGGCCCCTGCTGCCGCCTCCACAGCCACTTTACCTCAGAGGACCCTGGCCATGCCAGCACCCCCAGCCGGCACGGCCCCCCCGGCTCCCGGCCCCACCCCTGCCGAGCCCCCCGCGGCCCCCAGTGCCGCCCCTCCGGCCCCCAGCACCGAGCCTCCGCGGGCCGGGGGCCCACACACCAAAATGGGGGGCTCCAGGGACTCACTTCTCGAGATGAGCACATCGGGGGTAGGGAGATCCCAGAAGCAGGGGGCAGGGGCCTACTCGAAATCCTATACCCTGGTGTAGGGGCACGGTGAGAAAAGCGGCCCCACGCTCGGACCTGTCTGCACCTCCAGCCCTCATACACCAACTTGGCTGTTTTCCTGCATTATTTATATTAAACTGACAGACAGAAACCAACCGACAACGAAAAGAAAACCCCCCGAGTCATGAACGCTTGTACATAGAACTCTTTTGTACAAATGAAACTATTTTCTTCTTCTCCATGAAGCCAGGGCACAAAGAATTTAACAGTACAAATCAACCCCTCCAACCCCACAAAATATGCGTGGAGAGATCTATATACATATATAGGGAGATGGGAACGTGTCGACAAGCTATGTATCTATATATTTCTCTCCCCTTATTTTGAGACAGAGGCACAAAGACTCAGCAATTTTTCCCTCCTACTCACTCAACCCTCCTTTCAATCTAGGCGGTTTTGACAAAGACCAAACTCCCAACTCAGAGACACTGCATGCGATTTTACTGTTCCAAGAAAACCAGGACTTGCTTCAATTTGCAGATGCTTATGTGTTAATACCTTTTTCTATGAAAAAAAACCCAGCGCCGTGTGCAATAAAGGTTATGTTTCTACGTGGTAGCTTTTTTCCCATCTGGCAAGGGCCAGTGGGGAGGGGGGGGAGAAAGGAAAGGCCCCTATGCCTAGCTGGCTATCTCTCATGGGGAGACTGTGAGAAGCGCGGGTTTTAGCTCAGCAGGTTAAACTTTTTAAAAGGCTTTTAATTAGCCCGGGTGCATTCTTGAGCACCTGTTCTGTTCTCAGATCTGGGCCGGCCCCTAAAGGGGGCCAGCGGTGTGGCTTTGAGCACGCTCCTAAACCCCTCCGGGCCAGTTTCCTTATCTATAAAATGAGGCAACGTTGCTGAGAGCTTGGGGAGCTTGGAATGGGGGGTGGGGAGGCTAAGTGCTGGCTTCTCTCCTCCAGGAGAACATGACCGTGCCCAGGGAAGTAAAGCTAGGCAAACCACAAGTGCTCACTTAAGTCATATACGAGGTGCCTATAAACTGGGAGGGGGAGGAAGAGATTCTATGTATCCTGGGGGTTGGGACAGAGCCGGAAGTTCTAGGCTGTTAAGGCAAAGTGAGGCCAAGGAGAAGGAGTGAGGCCATCAGAGTTTGGAGAGGTGAAAGGGGCTCATGGAGGAGGGAAATGGAGCTCCACCAAAGAGGACGGGCCAGCAGGCATGCCGGGGACCTTGCCTGGTTTTGGAGGAGTTGGCATCAGGTTGCCAGGTGGAAGGGAACGTGGGCACAGGCAGATGCGCCAGGGTCCTTATCTGCTGAAAGGACGTGTGGGCGGGGCCTCCGAGGACGTTCAGGTTTGAGTAGGCGGAGGAGACGGAAAGACCGCAGGTGGCCATTTCCCTCCTCCCTCCAGCACGGCCAGGAACCCCTGGGTGAAAAGACAGTGCACCTAAGAAGCACATAGGGGGTTCAGTGCCCCCAAGTGAAGGCTGAGCTCTGGATCGGGAATCTGGAAGGAAGGTGAGTCTCTGAGACCTGCCGTACCCCCGGAAGCTGAGAGGAGGGACTGGGAAGGGGCCCAGAGGGCTGGAGAAGAACGGAGGGCTTTGTGCAGGATGCAGGTGAGCTGTCCCTGCCCGTCTGGGCCACAGCAAGACCCTGCCTGGGAGGCATGACCTTTAATGGAAGCCCTTTCCAAAAAGCGACTCCTTCCTCAAACACTCCGTGAGCACCCAGGGAGTGTGGGATACAGAGGAGCTGTCCCTGTGAGCGTCCCCGGTACAAGGTAAGGGGGTAGGCACCATGACAGGGGCGGGGGCAGAGGCCTTGTTCTCCGTGGTGACTCCTAGGCCCAGGGGAAACTCCATTTCAGCCCCCACGCCGAGGACCCAACCCAGAGAACCAGCCAACAGCAATAATGAGAATAATGCGAAGGGCCTGCCTTCCAGACACCGGCTGATAGCCCAGCTTCACTCCTTCAGTAGCCAGGCAGGACGCCTCCCGTGGCTGCGTGCGCCATCTGCAGGTCACCTCCCGAACTGCAAGCACAATGATCCAGCCTGGGAGTTCTAGATGGGGGCTGAGAGCCCGCCCCCGTTCTGCGCCCCGCCCCCACCTGCGCTGGACACTGGGGAAACACGAACCGGACCCAACCCGGACCAGCATGAGGGAATGAACAAATCTAGAGTAGAATAGAGGCACCTGCTTAAGGTCGCAGAGGGAAACCCTGTTGTGACCGTACATTACCGAGCTCTCCATGTGCCAGGTATTGGGCAGAAGGCTTTCCTCGTGTCGGCCCATGTGACCTCAATGCAGTTTTGGGAGGCAGGTGTCACAGTCTCCGTCTGACTGGTGACAAGCTGGGGTGTGGGGACTTAAGTAACTCATCCAAGGTCAGAGGGGCAGGAAAAGGTGCACTTAGATCCGAGGCCCAGGGTGTCTGATTCCTTAACCATAGAGCCACACTGCCCGGGGTTGTGCTCGCTCAGAGGCTGAGCTGCAGTTCTGTCCCTAGGACGTTGCAGGCGGGGCGTCTGCCAGGACCAGGGAGACCAGCTGGACTGACTGTCCGGAAGGCGGTCAGTGTGGAGCCGTGAGTGACTGACTCCGAGAGGTGAGCCAACATGCCGGGGCTGGATGGAACGGGGAGCCTGATGTACCTCATTCTGTCACGAGGCGGTGTTCGGGAGGGAGGGACGGACTGAGCTCTGGGGGCCGCGGTGGGCCAGGCAGGATGAGACGGATTTGGAGAGGCAACAGAGCATCAAAGGTGAACGAGCCAGTTTCACTTGTGGTCAAGCTAGCTCTGGATCCTTAACTCTCAAACACAAGGGGCAGAAATTCAAACAGACTTGTGCAGAATCCACAGTGTTGTGTGCTGATCATCTCTGGCCTCGGTATGTCCTTTAGGTAAACTGCAGACCCACCTGTCTGAACTGTCCCCGGAAGCGAGTTCCAAAGTCAGCCAAACCCCCAGTTAGTTACCACGAAACTGTCTGGAGTCATCATCCCACACACTTCCTTGCTCCTTTCCAGACCTCCACTCTGTCCACCACAGATGAGGCCACTGTCTGTCTCTAGAGCACTGGTAGTCAAAGCACAGGCCACAGACACGCAGCGTCAGCATCGCCCAGGACCTTGCTAGAAAGGGACGTTCTTAGGCCTCACTCCAGACCCACTGGATCAGAATCTGTAGTTTAACAAACTCCCCAGAGGACTCACGTGCACCCTAGAGCACTGGAAGGATTCAGAGAGACATCTCCCCTGCTCTCTCCTGGCAACAATCAGAGAGAGCTAGAGTAGTGGGGCTCAAACCTAGTTAAGCATCAGATTCACCTGAAGAGCTTGTTCAATCCCAACTGAATCACAATTTGTGGGCCTGGACTCCAGGCATTTGTATTTGTGTGTGTGTGTGTGTGTGTGTGTGTGTGTGTGTGTGTGTATGATAAGAGAGCCACAGGGAAATTTACCATTTTAACCATTTTTAAGTTGACAGTTCAGTGGCGTTAAGAACATTCACTTTGTGCCACCATCGCCACTACCCATTTCCAGAACTTTGCCAGGTCTGCAAACAAAAACTCTATATTCATTAAACGCCCACACTCCCTTCCTCCCAGCCCTGGCAACCACCATTCTACTTTCTGTCTCTGTTAAGTTGACTACTCCATGATCACTCATAGGGTCTTTGTCCTTTCTATTGGCTTCTTTCACTTAGTATGTTTGCAAGTATAATCCATGTTGTAGCCCGTATGAGAATTTTGTTCCTTTTTAAGGCTGAATGGTATTCCATTATAGGTATGTATAGACCACATTTTTAATCCCATTGCTTTAAAAAAAATTGTTTAATGTTTATGTATTCTTTCTTGAGAGTGAGAGAGACAGAGCTTGAGTGGGATAGGGGTGGGGTAGGGGGCAGAGAGGGAGACACAGAATCCGAAGCAGGCTCCAGGCTCTGAGCTGTCAGCACAGAGCCCGACGTGGGGCTCAGACTCAGGAACCGTGAGATCATGACCCGAGCCGAAGTCTGATGTTTAGCCAACCAAGCCACCCAGGTGCCCCTTAATCCCATTATTGATGGACCCTTGAGTTGTTTCCTTCGGCTATTATGAATACTAATGCATAAACATCAGTACGTAAGTTCCCGTTTGAATCCCTGTTTTCAAGTCTTTGGATATATAACTAGCAGTGCAATTTCTAAATCAAATGATAATTCTATGTTTAACATTTTTATGAAAAAAAATATTTTCATTGAGGTATAATTGACATATAACATTATACTGGTTTCAGGTGTACGATGTAATGATTTGGTATTTGTATACATTGCAATACGATCCCCACAATAAGTCTAGTTAATATCCTTCACGGTACATAGTTACAAGTGTTTGTTCTTCTAGTGAAAACTTTTAAGATTTACTCTCTCAGCAACTTTCAAATATGCCACAAAGTAGTTTTAGCTATAGTCCCCATGCATATTGCATCCCTGTTAACTATAACTGGTAGTTGTTTTTTTTTTTTTCCTTTTGATCCCCTTCAGCCATTTCACCTACCCCAGACCACACCCCTGTCAACCTGTCAACCGCCAATCTGTTCTCTGTATCTATGAGCTTGGGTTTTTTTTTTTTGGTTAGAGTCCACATAGAAGTGAGGCCGTACAGTTTTTGTCTTTGACCAAGTTGGTTTAGCACACAATGCCGTCGAGATCTATCCAGGTTGTCACAAATGGCAAGATTTCACTCTGTTTTATGGCTGAGTAGTATTCCGTTGTATTCCAGTAGAATCCCATTGTGAATTGTACCACATCTTTATCCACTCATCCATCAGTGGACGCTTAGTTGTTTCCATATCTTGGCTATTGTAAATAATGCTACAACGAACATAAAGGCACATATAGCTTTCCAAATTAATGTCTTGGTCTTCTTTGAATAGATACCCAGAAGCAGAATTGCTAGATCACGTGGTAGTTCTATTTTTAACTTTTTGAGGAGCCTCCGTACTCTTTTCCAGAGTGGCCGCACAAATTTATATTCCTGCCAACAGTGCATAAGGGTTCCCTTTTCTCCAAATGCTTGCCAACACCTGTTTATCTTGTCTTTTTGGTAGCCATTCTGACAGGTGTGAGTTGATATCTCACTGTAGTTTTGATTTGTATTTCTCTGATGATGAGTGATGCTGAGCATCTTTTCATGTGTCTGTTGGCCATTTGTATACCTACTTTGGAAAAATGTCTATTCAGGTCCTCTGCCCATTTTTTAATTGGATTTTTTTTTTTTTTTTTTTTTTTGCTATTGAGTTGTGTGTGTTCTTCATGCATTTTGAATATTAGCCCCTTAGCAGATACATACTTGGCAAATATTTTCTCCTTTTCAGCACGTTGCCTCTTCATTTTGTTGACGATTTCTTTGCCTGTGCAAAAGCTTTTTAGTTTGGTGTAATCCCACTTATTTTTGTGTTTGGAGTCAGATCTAAAAACACCTCACCAAGACCAACATCAAGAAGCTTAACCCCTTTGTTTCGTTCTAGGAGTTTTGTGGTTGCAGGTCTTATGTTCAAGTCTATCCATTTTGAGTTAACATTTGTGCAAGGTGTAAGATAGTGGTCTAGTTTCATTCTTTTGCATGTGGCTGTCTAGTTTTCCCAACATTTATTGAAAAGACTGTCTTGTCCCCATTTTATATTTATGTCTCCTTGTTGTGAGTTAATTGACCATATATGTGTGGGTTTATTTCTCAATTCTCTGTTCTGTCCCATTGATCTATGTGTCTCTTTTTATGCCAATACCATACCCTTTGGATGACTATAGCTTTGTAATATAGTTTGGAATCAGGGAGCATAATGCCTCTAGCTTTGTTCTTTCTCAAGATTGCTTTGGCTATTCCAGATCCTTTGTAGTTCAATTCCAATATTAGGATTCTTTGTTCTGTTTCTGTGAAAATGCCATTGGAATTTTGATTAGGATTACAATGAATCTATAGACGGCTCTGAGCAATAGGGACAGTTTAACAATATTAATTCTTGCAATCTATGAGTAGGGAATACCTTGCTATTTATTTGTGTCCTTGTCAATTTCTTTCATCAGTGTTATAGTTTTCAGTGTACAGGTCTTTGATTTCCTTAGTTGAATTTATTCCTAGGTATTTTATTCTCTCTGATGTGGTTTTAAATGGGATGGCTTTCTTAATTTCTCTTTCTAGTATTAGTGTATAGAAACACAAAACATTTTCATATGTTGATTTTGTATTTTATCAAATTCACTGATTAGTTCTAACAATCTTATGGTAGAGTCTAGGGTTTTCTGTATATAATAACCAACCATCTGCCAAAGTGACAGTTTCACTTCTTCCATTACAATTTGGATGTCTTTTATTAGTTTTATTTTTTTGTTTTATTCCTATATAATAAACAGTGTTATATTAGTTTCAGATGTACAAGATAGTCATTCAACAATTCTATACCTTCCTCATTGCTCATCACAGCCACCAATTTGTTCTCTATAGTTGAGTCTGTTTTTTGGTTTGTCTCTTTTTTTTTTTTCTTTGTTCTTTGGGTTGTTTTTTTTTCTTAAATTCCCAAGATGAATAAAATCATGGTATTTGTCTTTCTCTGACTGGCTTGTTTCACTTAGCATTATACTCTCTAGATTCATCCATGTCATTGCACAAGGCAGGATTTCATTCTTTTATATGGCTGAGTAATAGTCCATTCTATGTGTGTGAGTATGTGTGTGTGAGTGTGTATACTTCATTCATCCATCAGTGGACACTGTGTTTCTTCCATAATTTGGCGATTGTAAATAATGCTGCAATAGACATAAGCATGTATATCTCTTTTTAAATTAGTGTTTTCACCAATGAAATTACTGATCATATGATAATTCTATTTTTAACTTTTTGAGGAACCTCCATACTGTTTTCCACAGTGGCTGCACCAGTTTGCATTTCTAACAATAGTACACCAGAGTTCCTTTTTTCCACATCCTTGCCAATGTCTCTTGTTTTTTATTTTAGCCATTCTGACAGGGGTGAAGTGATATCCCCTTGTGGTTTTCATTTGTATTTCCCTGATGATGAGTGATGTTGAGCATCTTTTCATGTGTCTGTTGGCCATGTGCAAGTCCTCTTTGGAGAAATGTCTGTTCATGTCTTCTGCCCATTTTTAAATGGATTATTTGGGGTTTTGGTGTTGAGTTGTATAAGTTATTTATATATTTTGGATACTAACCTTTTATCATATGTGTCATTTGCAAATATCTTCTCCCATTCAGTAGGTTGTCTTTTAGTTCTGTTGATGGTTTCCTTTGCTGTGCAGAAGCTTCTTATTTTGATGGAGTCCCAATAGATTATTTTTGCTTTTCTTTCCCTTACCACAGGAGATAAACGTCAAAAAATGTTGCTATGGCCAATGTGAGAAAAATTACTGCCTGTGCTTGCTTATAGGAATTTTATGGTTTCAGGTCTCATGTTTAGGCCTTTAATCCATTTTGAGTTTGTTTTGTGTGTGGTGTAAGAAAGTGGTCCAGTTTCATTCTTTTGCATGTGGCCGTCCAGTTTCCCCAGCACCATTTATTGAAAAGACTGTCTTTTTCCCACTGTATATTCTTGCCACCTTGGTCGCAGATTAATTGACCATATAATCGTGGGTTTATTTCTGGGCTCTATTCTATTCCATTGATCTATGTGTCTTTTTTTGTGCAGGTACCATTCTGTTTTGATTACAACAGCTTTGTAGTATATCTTGATTTGTGGGATTATGACCCTCCAGTTTTGTTCTTTCAAGATTGCTTTGACTATTCAGGGTCTTTTTTGGTTCCATACAAAAGCTTTTATTTCTTCCCTAATTGCTCTGGCTAGGACTTCCAATACTATGTTGAGTAAAAGTGACAAGAGTGGACATCTTTGTCTTATTCCTGATCTTAGAGAAAAGGCTTCTGGGTTTTCATCATTGAGGATGATGTTAGATATGGGCTTGGCATAAAAAGCCTTTATTATATTGAGGTAAGTTCCTTCTATACCCACGTGGTTGAAATCTTTTTTCATAAATGGATTTTGATTTTTGTCAGATGTTTTTTTTTTTTTGCATCTGCTGAGATCATCATATGACTTTTAGCCTCTTGTTAATGTGCTGTAACACACTGGCTTTGTGAAAATATTGAACTATCGTTGCATCCTTGAAATAAATTGCACTTGACCATGGTATATGCTCCTTTTAACATATTGTTGAGGCGCCTGGGCGGCTCAGTCAGCTAAGTGTCCAACTTCAGCTCAGGTCATGATATCACAGCTCTTGAGTTCAAGCCCTGTATCAGGCACTGTGCCAATAGCTCAGAGCCTGGGGCCTGCTTCAGATTCTGTGTCTCCCTCTCTCTTTCTGCCCCTCTCCCTCTTTCTGTCTCTGTCTCTCTCTCTGTCTCTCTCTCTCTCTCTCAAATAAATACACATTAAAAAAAATTTAAAAAGAGTTAATGTATTGTTGAATTGGGTTTGCTAACATTTTGTTGAGGATTTTAGCATCTATGTTCATCAGTGATGTTAGTCTGTAATGTTCTTTTGTGGTGTCCTTGTTGGGTTTTGGAATCAGGGTAATGCTAGCCTTGTAAAATGAGTTTGGGGGTGTTTCTATTTTTTGGAACTGTTTGAAAAGGATTGGTATTCATTCTTCAAATATTTGGTAGAATTCACCAGAGAAGCCATCTGGTCCTGGACTATTGTTTTGCAGGGGAGGGTGGGGAGGAGGTTTTTGATTACTGATTAAATCTCCTTACTGAAAACCAGTCTATTCATATTTTCTTTTTCTTCATGATTTAGTCTTAGAAAGTTGTATGTTTCTAAGACTTTATCCATTTCTTACTGGTTGTTTAATTTGTAGATATAATTGCTCATAGCAGTCTGTTATGATCCTTTGCATTTCTTTGGTATCAGTGCCTCCTTTTTCATTTCTGATTTTATTTTTTGAGCCATCTTTTTTTTCTGGATGAGTCTAGTTCAAAGTATGTCAATTATATCTTCTCAAAGAGCCAGTTCTTAGTTTGACTGATCTTTTCTGTTGTCTTTATTTCATTTATTTTTCACTCCAACATTTGTTATTTTCTTCCTTCTACTAACTGGACTTCATTTGTTCTTATTTCTTTAGTTCCTTGAGTGTAAAGTTAGGATGCTTGAGGTTTTTCTTGTTTCTTAAGGTAGGCATGTATCACTGTGAACTTGAGGTAGGCATGTATCATTATGATCTGCATCCCATAAATTTTAGTATGTTGTATTTCCATTTTCATTTGTCTTGATTTTTTTAAATTTATTTACCAATTGTTGTTTAATCTCCACATATTTGTGATTCTCTTCGTGAAACTGATTTCTAGTTTCATATCATTGTGGTTGGAAAAGCTGCTTGATATGACTTCAGTCTTAAACTTATTAAGACTTGTTTTGTGGCCTAACATATGATCTATCCTGTAGAATATTCCATGTGCACTTGAGAAGAATGCTTATTCTGCTGCTTTTAGATGGAATGTTCTGTTTATACCTGTTAAGCTCTTCCTGTCTAATATGTTGTTTAAGGTGGATGTTTCCTTATTGATTTTCTGTCTGGATGATCTATCCATTGATGTGAGGTATTAAAGTCCCCCACTATTACTGTATTGCTGTCTATTTCTTTCAGGTCTGTTAATATTTGCTTTACGTATTTAGGTGCTACTATGTTTGGTGCATAAATATGCTAGTACAGAGGTTAAAAGACAAATGTAGCAAAAATAACTGTAGCTGCAAAAATTAGTTAAAGGATACACAAGATAAAAATGTAAAATATGGGGGCACCTGGCTAACTCAGTCGGTAGAACATGCAACTCTTGAACTCTGGGTCATGAGTTCAAGCCCCATATTGGGCACGGAGCCTACTTTTAAAAAATGTAAAATGTGACATCAAAAACATAAAATGTGGGTGGGGATAGAGTAAAAATGTATAGAACGCATTTAAACTTATCAATTTAAAATAGTTATAAACATAGGTTGTTATATGTAAGCCTTATGGTAACAATAAAACCAAAAACTTACAGCAGATACACAGAAGACAACTGGAATAAAAGCTAAGCATACAACTAAAGAAGTCATCAAACCGCAAAGGAAGAGCGCAAAAGAAGTAGAAAGGAGCAGAGAAGAACTACAGCAAAGCCAGAAAACAATGAACAAAATGACTTTAAGTACATACATATTAATAATTGCTTTTGATGTAAGTGGACTAAATTCTCCAAAAGACAGAGCAGCTAAGTAGATGAAACAAACAAAACAAACAAACAACCACAAGACAAGACCCATTTATATGCCTCCCAAAAGTGACTCACTTCAGATGTCAGGGCACACACAGACGAGAAGTGAAGGGATGAATAAAGATGTTCCATGCAAATGAAAACCAAAAGAAAGCTGGGATAGCTATACTTATACCAGACAAAACAGACTTTAACACAGACTATAATGAGGCAAGGGCATTACATAATGATAAAAGGGTCAATGCAACAGAAGGATATAACTTAGGTTTAACTTTCTGAGGGACTACCAAAGTGTTTTCTACTAGGCATCTGTATTTTTAACAAGCAAAATGCTACTGAAGCCTTTGTTCACCCACCAGATAGCTGAAGCTCTGCCTGTGACCTGCCATTGAGCTAAGCACTGGGGATGCAAAGGATGTCCTTGAGCTCAAGGGGCTCATTACCTGGTGTGTGTGCAAATTGGCAGAGCCTGAGGAGGGAGGTCCGTGGTAAAGGGATATGTCAGGGACGGCTAGCTGTCTGCCAGTGCCTCATGCTCCCCCTCCACAGTGCAGTTGTTCCCAGGAAGCGTCTGCCCTGACAATGACTACAGTTCCTAGCCCCTTGACTTGTAGATAGGGCCCTAAGACCAAGTTCCCACTTGGAATGTGGTAGAAGTGAGGCATGCTACTTTCAGGCCTGGCTTACAAAATCTCCTTGACCACCCTCCTCTCTAACTGCCTGTCCGTGCCCAAGGTGAGTCTGGAAATCACTGACCAAAGATGTCAGTGCTTCTGTTAGCCTGGGTTCTTGTACATCTGTGCAGATCAGAGGCCCCTCTACCCCACTGATGTCAATTGCATTTTACCTGAGCAAGAAATAAACATGTAATGAATTAGACAACTGAGATTTGGAAGTTTGTCTTAACAGCTAGCATCATCTTGCCTTATGTAGGAGATGAGGGGGAAACTGGCTCCCCATGGAAATCCTCCCTCCATCACCTAGGTCCAGGATAAACCTCCCACCCATGCCACCTTCCCTTCCCCCATATCTGTATAAGCAAAAGGTTGGGGAACAGCAGCTGATGAGTTCACAAAGGGGGAGGACAGTTGTGTGAACAGGACAGAAGGCTAGGAGGACCAATCAGGGCTCTGTCCTTCCTCCTAGAATTCACTTCTTCTGGGCAGTGGAGGCAATGCTCTTAGGCAGAAGGGGGAACAGCTGCTGGCTGTGTGTTCATTACGCTAGAGGTTGTCCACATTTGGTTGTAGTGTCTACAAGAATCAGAGAATCCCAGGAGTCAAAGCCTTCAGGGTCCCCTAGTCCAGGCTCCCATCCTGATTTTGAATCCTTTCTGCAGTGAGCAAGGGTTGCCCGTCCTTCACATCTATACCCCCTGATGGACAACTCCTCAATTCCCAAGCCAGCATACTTCACCCTTGGACATCTCTGCTGGCAAAGCCTCCCCGACACTAAGCTTAGTCTGCCCCTCTCACCCAAAAGCCTGGTACCACCCTTCCATGGGGTCCCCACAGAACAGGCCTTATTCCTCCTCAGCATGGCAGCTGTCCACATGTGGTGCTTGAGCGTTGTTCATAGCTAGCTAATAAGTTCCCCCAATGGAATAGAATGGTCCCATTCCTTCCCAGTCACACCCAGGACTATGCCTGATTCTATCATGTGTTAGACTCGTGAAGGGTAAAGAGGGGGAGAAATGGACAGGGAGTAGACGGTCAGTGGACACTGAGTTTTCATGAACTGTTGGCTCTCTCAGCTTGCTGTCCCAGGCTACAAGAAAACAGCACAACAGAATACAGTCAGAAGTGCTGCTTTACTGACACTTTATGGTAAGCACTCTGTTAATCACTTAACAAAAGATTCTCGTACCTTTACAACGATCCTGTAAGAAAGTGTGACTCCTGTGGACACGAAAATCCATGTGGTTCAATCTGAGACCAGCGGTGCCGACCAAAGAACTGGCCAAAAAACAAAAGAAAAGTTTTATTTTTATAAAAGTTTACTTATTTTGAGAGAGAGAGAGAGAGCACATGCAAGGGAGGAAGGGGCTGAGGGAGGGGGAGACAGAGAATCCCAAGCAGGCTCCACACTGTCAGCGTAGAGCCCCACATGGGGCTCGATCCCACGAACCATGAGATCGTGACCTGAGCCAAAATCAAGTCAGACACTCAATGGACAGTGCCCCCAAGGAAAAAAATTTTAACTAACTCATTATCTGCTTTGGTTTTGTGACCCTGAAGGGGATCCAAATGAACAGTTGAGAGTAATGCCCATTGATACCTTTGCAATATTGTGATATAATAAGAATTGTATATTTGGTCTTTGTCTTCAGTTGCGGGCACAGAGCTCCTAAAACCTTTGATGTTTCCTGAGTGATAGGTGTGAGAGGAGCATCTCTTGTTGTTGATAATAAACCCCTTTCAACCACTCCTGAATTTATGCTTAAGGGAGTAACTCTCAGTCACTAGATAGCTTTAGGATAAGGACTGGTTTTCAAAGAAACCAACCCCATGATCAGAGGGTTGGAACTTTGAACACAACCCCTCACACCCAGGGAAGAGAGAGGGGCTGGAGATTGAGTAAATCACTAAGGAACAATGACCTAATCAGTTATGCCTGAGTAGTGCAACCACCGTAAAAACCCTAAACAACAGGGTTCAGAGAGCTTCCAGGTTGGTAAGTCCATCTGTGTGCCGAGAGGGGGGAGCATCTCAAGTCCACAGGAACAGAAGTTCCTGTGCTCAGAACCCTTCCAGACCTAACCCTGTGTAACTCTTCATCTGGTGTTCATTTTTACCCTTCATTATTATGGTGTGTCGTAAATGACATTGTAGAGTGTTTTCCCTGAGTTCCATGAACCATTCTAGCAAGTTTTCTAGCCCGAAGAGGAAACCCCTAATTTGTAGTTGGTTAATCAGAAGTGCAAGAGCCCTGGGAGTTGCATCTGAAGTGGGGGGCAGTCTTGTGGCACTGAGCTCTTAACCTGTGAGGTCTGCTAACTCCAGGGAGTTAGTGTCAGAATTGAATTGAACCTTTGGGCACCCAGTTAGAGAACCGGTTGTTGGTGTGGGAAAACCCCACATATTTGGTATCAGAAATGGAAGTAGAAAGAGACAGAAACCCTGTGTTTCTAACCCAAGTCCTCACATGCTGCAAAACTCACTATCAAGTCCTTGGGCTCCATTGCTCTCTGTGCTCCCCGTGCTCCCCTTTCTCCTGACTTTGCATTACAAAACAGCAAAGGCCAGGTCCAGGGGCACCAGGGGAGGTGGGAGAAATGGAAAGCAAGGCAGGAACCCTCTTTGGTTGTGCGTGGGAAGGGGCTAAGGGTAGAAAACACACCTTGTTCATAATTTTTGCCCTTAAGAGGTGTCTCCGTGTTACTAGCTAAGAAAAAAGTCAACAGATTTGGTTTGTTGCACAAAGTCACTCAGCAATAGACACAGCCAGGACTTGAATTCCAAAGCCAGAATTCACCGAGCCTCTTGGGACCCCTTACGGAATCCCAAGTGACACCCGTAAGGTAACATTTGTTCCACACTTACTACTCAGCAGGAATTGTGCTAAGCCTGGTGAGGGGAGAGCAGCGAATGGGGAATCAAAGCTCACTGCTCCTGTTCCAACTCCATAACTCTGGCAAAGTAGCTTTACCCTCATGGGCCTCAATTTTGTTTTCTGTGAAATAGGGTGCCACCAGGTTGGTGAGACTGGAAGGCCATAATGTGGGTAAAGATGCTTCTAACTGTAAAGTGAGGATTGATTGGCAAGATGAAGGTCCTCCTATCAGGGGCCAGATCCCAGGGAAGCCGAAATCTGCTCAGTCAGGTTTGCTGTGCCCAAAGGAGCAGGGGGGATATGAAGGTCATTTGCTGCCCTAGAGAACCTACTGAAAGTCACCATGAGGACCTTACAGCATCTGCTGTCCAGAAGGGAAGCTCAAAGGTAGGGGGGGGATATCCGCAAACCCACTACCATCGGTTGCAACCAAAAGCTGGCACTTGGCCCCTGACTCCAAACAGGAGTCACCGAAGCAGAGGGGACAACATGTGGTTAAGCACCATCCTGCCCCCACCATGTTAATGCCCTGACTGTCCTCCGGGAAGACTCAGCGGTGTGGCGAGCCGTGCCTGAAGCCCTCCTGCTGCTGTTGGTCGTGGTCTTTGTCTCTAGTTTGACCTTTCCCCCGGTTGTTGGATGGAGGTAGATGGCACGGTTCTGAGCCATTGTGTCCACAGCTGCCTGGAATGGCCACACCTGCCCTGCCACTTCCTCTTCAACATGTGGCATCCCCACGACAGCTCTGAGCACGTGATCTGGGCCTAATAGCAGCGGCCACCAGCAGCCACTGCTACAGCCACCTGGGAGCCACGTGCATCTAGGCCAGCCTCGGCAAACGCTCCGTGCAAAAGCCAGTCCTGGGGTCCCAGAGCACGTGAATGAGCCAGAACCCTGGGCATAGGGCCCCTGACATCTGGGCACTGGCAAGCCCTTCACTTTGCCCTGCATCCCACATTTCTATAGCATCCAACCACCCCCCCACCACCACCACCCTGGGTCCTGCTGTACCCTCTTCCCCAGGAGGACTCCGGGGTCCCTGCCTCTCAGGTCCTGGAGGCCCCTCTTGGGGAACAAGGACAGGAACAAGACACTGGGGGAACAGGCAGGAGGAACACCGGGGTCTGATTAGTCTTGAGCCAAGAGGTGAGCAGCACACCCGGCCGAGCAGGGCTTCATGGGGCTGCAGGAGCATCACAGCAGGTCCGTGGGCAGCCGGACCTCAGGAAGAGGTCCCCGACACTGGGAGAGGCCTTCCCTGGAGGAAAGCTCGGGAGGCACCTGCTCTAGCAGAATGGGGTGAAGACAGGGAGTCTGTGACTTCCCCGGGGTGAGTGTAACCATCCTATCCTCAGGTGGAGACACTGAGGTCCAGCTTCTGGGTAGTCACTTGGCCAGAGCGAGAGGTGGCAAGTGGCAGCTGGAGGGCCAGTCCGATTCTTCCCCAACCTGCAGCTGCAGCAAGAGATTTCTGGGGAATGGGCAGCACCGAACCCCCCTCAACCTCTCCTCTGGCTACAAGTAAGGGAAGGCAGTTGTGGTCCGGAAACTACTGGCTTTCTCTGTAAGGAAACGGGGCGCAGGAAGGAGACCAGTTACTTAATTGAAGACATATGCACCTTGTGGCGGAGGCCCCGCTGGCCACGAGGCAGGGGGAGGCATGGGGAAGAGGAGGAAGGGTGGACCGCAGGCCTTTTCTCTGAGACTTTCCCCGCTCCGATGAAGAGTTGCTCCCAACCTCTCCCCACCCGCTGATACTTGCCCTCTAATGCCGTGACCAGAGGTATGTGCCCACATGCACCAGCAGGCCAACAAGTCAGAGCGACTTATTCCAATCCAGATTTGCACATTCTGATTCTGCCACCTACTAGCTTAGCCTCTCCAAGACCCTCTATTTTTTTCCATCTTAATAAAGAAGCGACCTACCGATGGGACCGTTGTGCGGACGCAGTGAACTCTGTAGGTAGGTAAAGCACTGAGTGCTGGCTCAACGTAAGGAAACTGAGGCTATTGTCCATAAGAGGGCCCAGGAGAACATGCGTGTACTGCCCGTGAACTCCCAAATGAACACACAAGTGTGTGTTCATACGGAGACAGGGGAGGGGTCTGAAACCACCCTGTGTCACCGCCACGTGGAAGGAGCAGAGGGGGCATTTGTTCTGTGTGGCTCCAGGGCAGAACGGGGAGAGAAGTCTCCCTGATAGTCGCCTGCAGGTGGTCAACAGGATTGGGCTGCCTTGCCCTTAGATGCATTCAGCAGATGCTTGATAATGGCTTACATTTCCCCAGCGACACAGGCTGTTTCTTTAATCTTCTCAGTGTGAGGTTATTTTCAGCACCGTCATACAAATGGGGAAACTGAGGTGTAAAGAGAAGATCCTTTCCCAAAGATGCCTCGCTAGTGAATAGCAACCAGAATTTGAACCCAGGTCTTTTTTTGAGGCCTAATGTAGAGCCTTGGAGCCAGACATTGGTCCCAACTTTAGTCTACAATAATAGGTGTCCAGAAAAAGTTCTGTCCCCATTCCCTACCTCTTCCCCTTTCCCATCATATGCTAAAGTGGCCACAGCTGCCCTGGCAGTGGCTCTACAGGTAGACTGGTCTCCAGGAGAGAGAGTGGCTAAGTCTGTGTCATTCAGGCCCCCAGAGTTCTTGCGCTTGGCAGGCCCTGGCTCCTGGTGGGGAAACCAAGGGCCAGTCTTCCGTTCCATCCCAGGGTGTCTCCTCAAGCCAGACTGGCTCCCCTCTGGTCTTGCCTTCCTGCCTGCCTGCCTCCCTTGTAGCCTGGGCTTGCTTCTCTTTGTCATCTGAGGTCTGTCTCTCTCAGTCTTCCTTAGGGTTCTCGTTCACACACAACTGGCCACGGATGAGAATGCAATCCCCCAGCAAACTTCTTCCTTGCCTTCTGTGTTGCCCTTTGTGTCCAAGACTTAACCTTGATCACAGCAAGTCCTACAAGTTACAGAATCCCAGTTATGGTTCCTGATTTCCCTGCAGGGGTGACAATAACAGCTAACATCTATTGAATCCCTCTTATTTATTTTGTTCCGGTTTTATTGAGATATAATCGACACACATCTATAAATTTAAGGTTAACAGCATAATGGTTTGATTTACAATATATGTATAGTGAAATGATTACCACAGTAAGTTTACTTCACATCCATTTATCTCATAGATACAAAAAGAAAAAAGCAAAAGAATTTTTTCTTTGTGATGAGAACTTTTAGGATCTACTTTCCTATATATCATCATACAGCAGTGCTAATTATAGGCACCATGCTGGGCAAGACATCCCTAGGACTTATTTATCCTATAACTGGGAGTTTGTACATTTCTACCACTTTCTTCCAGTTCCACCCCCCCCCCCCGTAACCACAAATCTGATCTCTTTTTCTAGGAGTTGGATTTTTTTTTTATTACACATGTAAGTGAGAACAAAAGGTATTTTGTCTTTCTCTGCTTAATATCACTTAGCATAATGCCGTCAAGATCCATCCATGTTGTTGCAAATGGCAGAATGTCCTCATTTTTTTATGGATGAATAATATTCCAGTGTGTGCATATAATCACAATTTCTTCATCCATTCACCCGCCAGTGGACAGTTCCGTATGTTGGCTATTATAAACCCCATTGCTATGAACATAGGGGTGCTGGTATCTTTTCAAGTTAGTGTTTTCATTTCCTTTGGATATATTCCCAGAAGTGGAATTGCTGGATCATATGGTAGTTCTGTCCGTAATTTGGGGGGGAATTTTTGTGATTTTCATGGTTTCAAGGCTTCATACTTCCCGTAGTGGCTGTACCAGCTTAAGGTCCCACCAGCAGTGCACAGGGTTCCCTTTTTCCCACATCCTCACAGCATTTGTTATCTCTTATCTTTTTGATGGCCATTCTAACAGGTGTGAGGTGATAGTTCATTGTGGTTTTGATTTACATTTCCCCGATCATTAGTGATGGTGAGTATCTCTTCAGTTACCTCTTGGCCATTCATTATATCTTCTTTTGGGAAAATGTCTAGTAAGGTCTTTTGCTCCTTTTTAATTTGGATTTTTGGGGGTTTTGCTGTTGAGTTGTAGGAGTTCTTTATATACTTTAGATTTTGACCCCTTATCAGATATATCATTTACAAATATTTTCTTTTGATGTTGTTGACTGTACCTTTGCTGTGCGTATTTTTAGCTTGACTTATTCTTGAGTTTTGTTTCTTGTGCTTTAGGTGCCCTACCCAAAACATCATTGCCAAGACTCCCATCAGGAGCTTTTTTCCTATGTTTTCTTCAAGGATTTTCATGGTTTCAAGCCTTATATTGATATTTTTCAATTGTTTGGAATAAGATAATATTTTAAATTCCAGTGTAGTTAACATACAGTGTTGTATTAGTTTCCGGTGTACAATATAGTCATTCAACAATTGTGTACATTACTCAGTGCTCATCACGATAAGTGTGCTTTTAATCCTTTTCACCTATTTCCCTCATCCCCCACCCACCTCCCTTCTGGCAACTATTAGTTTGTTCTCTATAGTTAACAGTCTGTTTCTGGGGGGCACCTGGGTGGCTCAGTCAGTTAAGTGTCTGGCTCTTGATTTCAGCTTGGGATCTCACATTTGTGAGATCAAGGCCTATATCAGGCTCCACACTGAACCCAGAGCCTGCTTGGGATTCTCTCTCAGGCTGTCTGCCCCTCCTCCCCCGAAATAAATAAATATTTTTTGAAAAAAAAGAGAGTCTGTTTTTTTTGGTTTGTCTCTTTTATTTTCTTTGTTCATTTGCTTTGTTTCTTAAATTCCAAGATGAGTGAAATCATGGTATTTGTCTCTCTCTTACTGATTTATTTCACTTAGCATTATACTGTCTAGATTCAGCCATTGCAAATGGCAAGATTTCATTTTTTCTTATAGCTGAGTAATATTCCTGTATGTGTGTGGGTGTGTGTGTGTACTATCATCCATTCATCTTTTGAAGGACACTTGGGCTGTTTCCATATCTTGGCTATTTTAAATAATGCAGCAATAAACATGGGTGCATATCTCTTTTTGAATTAGTGTTTTCATCTTGTTTGGGTAAATACCCACTAGTGGAATTACTGCATCATATGAGAATTCCATTTTTAATGTTTTGAGAAACTTTCATACCGTTTTCCACAGTGGCTGCACCAGATTGCATTCCCACCAACAGTACACGAGGGTTCCTTTCCCTCCACATCCTTGCCAACACCTGTTATTTCCCATGTTTTTCATTTTAGCCATTCTGACAGGTGTGAACTGATATCTCATTGTACTTTTTGTTTTATTCTTGAGAGAGTACATGCACACGAGAGTGGGGGCTGGGGCTCAGGGAGAGAGGAGGAGAGAGAGAATCTCAAGCAGGCTCCACACTGCCAGCATGGAGCCCAATATGGGGATTGAACCCATGAACCGTGAGATCATGACCTGAGCCAAAATCAAGAGTCGAATGCTTAACTGACTGAGCCACCCAGGTGCCCCATCTTCTGCCCATTTTTAATTGGACTACTTGGTTTTTTGGTGTTGATTTGTATAAGTTCTTTATATATTTTGGATACTAACCCTTTATCAGATATGTCACTTGCAAATATTTTCTCCCATTCAGTAGGTTGTCTTTTAGTTTTGTTGATTGTTTGCTTTGCTATCTTTTTATTTTGATGGAGTCCAAATAGTTTATTTTTGCTTTTGTTTCCATGGCCTCAGGAGATGCTGCTACGGCCAATGTCAAAGAAATAGCTGCCTGTACTCTCTTCTAGGGTTTTTATGGTTTCAGGTCTCACAATTAGGTCTTTAATCCATTTTGTGTTTATTTTGTGTATAGTGTTAAAAAGTGGTCCGGTTTCATTCTTTGCATGTTAGCTGTCCAGTTTTCGCAGCACCATTTGTTGAAGAGATTTTTTTCCCATTGTATATTCTTGCCTCCTTGTCAAAGATGAACCGACCATATAATCATGAGTTTATTTCTGTGTTCTATTCTGTTCCACTGATTTATGTGTCTACTTTTGTGCTAGTTACATACTGTTTTCATTGCTACAGCTTTGTAATATACATTGACAGGTGGGATTGTGATACCGCCACTTTGTTCTTCTTTTTCAAGACTGCTTTGGGTGTTTGGGGTCTTTTGTGGTTCCATAAAAATTTTAGGATTATTTGTTCCAGTTCTGCAGGAAATGCTGCTGTTATTTTGATAGAGGTTGCATTAAATCTGTAGATTGCTCTGGGTAGTATGGACATTTTAACAATACCAATCCATGAGCATAGAATATCTTTCCATTTGTATTGTCTTCAGTTTCCTTCATCAAGGTTTTATAGTTTTCAGAATACAACTCTTTCCCCTCCTTGGTTAACTTCATTCATATGTATTTTATTATTATTGGTAAAATTGGAAATGGGATTGTTTTCTTAATCTCTCTCTCTGCTACTTATTAGTGTATATAAATGGATTGGATTTCTCTTTATTTATTTTGCATTCTGCAACCTTAATTCACTTACCAGTTCTAATAGTGTTTTGGTGGAGTCCTGAGGGTTTTCTATATATAGCATCATGTCATTTGCAAATAGTGAAAGTTATACTTCTTTCTTACCCATTTGGATGACTTTTATTTCTTGTCTGATTGCTGTGGCTAGGACTTCCAATACTACGTTGAATAAAAATGGCTAAAGTGGACATCCTTGTCTTATTCCTGATATTAAAGGGAACATTATTAGTTGTTTTTCTTCATTGGGTAGAATGTTAGCTGCGGGTTTTCATAAATGGCCTTTATTATGTTGAGGTATGTTCCCTCTAAACCCACTTTATTGAGAGTTTGGGTTATGAAACAACGTTGAATTTTGCCAAATGCTTTTTATGCATCGTTGAAATGATCATGATTTTTGTCCTTCATTTTGTTAATGTGGTGTATCACATTGATAGATTGGCAAATATTGAACCATCTTTGCATCCTCCACAATGAATCTCACTTGACAATTTGATTGCTATAGCTTTATAGTATAGTTTGAAATTCAAGAAGTGGGATGCCTCCCACTTTATCAGGACTGCTTTGGCTATTCAGAGGTTTGTGTGGTTCCATATCAATTTTAGGATTTTTTTTCTACTTCTGTAAAAAGGTTCTTGGAATCTTGATAGGGATTACAATGAATCTATAGATGTCTTTAGGTAGGATTGACATTTTAACATTAATTTTTCCAATCCATGAACATGGAATGCCTTTGCATTTATTTGTTTCTTCTTCAGTTTCTTTCATCAATGTCTTACAGTAGAGATTTTTCACTTCTCTGGTTAAATTTATTGATAAGTACTGTTTAGATGTTATCGTAAATGGGTCATTTTCTTCCTTTTTCACAGAATTTGTTATTGTATATAAATGCTACTGATTTTTGTATGTTAATTTTGTATCCTGCAAGTTTACTGAATGAATTTATTGGTTAGATCTAACAGTTTTTTGGTGGAGTCTTTAGGATTTTATCTATATAAAATCATGTCATCTGCAAACAGACAGTTTTACCTCTTCCTTAACAATGTTGATGCCTTTTATTTTTCATACCTGATGGCTCTGACAAGGATTTCCAGTACTGTATTGAAAAGGAGTGGTGGGAGTGGGTGCCCTTGTCTTATTCCTGATCTTATTGGGAAAGCTTTGAGCCTCTCACCATTGACCATGATGTTAGCTATGGGCTTGTCATATATGGCCTATGGTATACTTAAGGACATTCCTTCCCTACCTAACTTATCATGAATGGATGTTAAATGTTGTCAAATGCTTTTTATGCACCTAATGAGATGATCATTTGACTTTTTTTTTCTTTATTCTATTAATGTGATGAATCCTATTTCTCATGAGTTTGAAAGTGTTCCCAACTCTTCAATTTTTTTAAAAAGTTTGAGAAAGCATTAATTCTTTAAATGTTTGATAAAATTCACCAGTGAAGCCAACTGGCCCTGGGCTTTTCATCATTGGGAGATTTTTTTATTACTGATTTAATCTCCTTACTAGTGATTACTTGTACAGACTTTCTATTTCTTCCTGATTAAGTCTTAGCAGTTTGTACATTTCTAGAATTTTTGCATTTCTTTTTCGTTGTCCAGATTGTTGACGTATGGTTGTTAATAGTTGCCTCTTATGATCCTTGTATTTCTGTGGTATCAGTTGTAATGTGTGCTATTACATTTATAGTTTTGTTCACTAAGGTCCTCTCTTTTCCTTGGGTAGTCTAACTAAAGGTTTGTCAGTTTTGTTTATCTTCTCAAAGAAGCAACTGTTAGTCTCATTAATATTTTTGATTGTTTTTCCATTCTCTGTTTCATTTATTTCTGCTCTAATCTTTATTATTATCTTTTTTCTGCTAACTTTGGGCTCAGTTCTTTGTCCAGTTTAAGGCATAGATCTAGGCTGTTTATGCAGGAGCTTTCTTGCTTCTTAAGGTAGGAACTTATTGCTATGAAATTCTCTCATAAAACGGCTTCTGCTGCATACCATAAGTTTTAGTATATTGTTTACATTTATGTTTGTCTTAAGATACTTTTTAATTCTCCTTTAATTTCTTCTTTGATCCATTTAGGAAGTGTTTAATTTCCATGTATTCATGAATCTTCCACTTTTCCCCGTGTTACTGATTTCCAGTTTCATACCACTGTGGTAAGAGAAGATATTTGGCTTGATTTCAATCTTCTTGAATTTGCTAAAACTTGTTTTGTGACCTATGGTCTGTCCTAGAAAATGTTCCCTGTGCAATGGAGAAGAATATGTATCCTGCTGTTGGACAGAATGCTATATATATATGTAATATATATATCTGTTAGATCCATTTAGTGTATAGTGTTGTTCATTCTGCTGTATCTTCATTGATTTTCCGTCTGATTTTTCTGTTGTTGAGAGTGGGGCATTAAAGTCCCCAATAATTATTGTGTTGCTCTTTGTTTCTCCTTGTGGCTCTTAGTTTTTGCTTTATGTATTTAGATGCTCTGGTGTTGGACATATTAGTTGTATCTTCTTGATATATTGACTCCTTTGTCATTATTTAATGATCTTGTCACCTTTTACCATTTTTAAAGTCTATTTCATCCGGTATGCATATAGCTACCCCTGCCTTTCGGAGGGTTACAGTTTGTTTGAAATATCTTTTTCCATCCCTTCACTCTCAGTCTATGTGTGTCTTTAAAGCTAAAGTGAGTTTCTTATACAGTGTATCATTGGACCTTGTTTTTGTTGGTTGTGTATCCAATCAGCCATTCTATGACTTTTGACTGAAGAATTTATTCTGTTTTCATTTAAAATAATCACTGACAGTAAGGACTCACTCTTGCCATTTTGTTCATTGTTTCTTGTATTTTATCCTGCTTTTTGGTTTGTTTTGATGTTCTTATGTCTTGTATCAATATGCTTTGACTTCTTTGTCATGTTCTTTTGTGTAATTACAGGTTTTCCCTGGTGAATACCATAAGGCTTGCATAAAATGTCTTAAAATTGTAACACCCTATTTTAAACTAATGACAACTTCAATAGAATGTCTAAGCTTTATACTTTTACCTCTTCTCCTCACATTTTAGGTTATTGATGTTGTAACTTACATATTTTTACATTGTGTTCACTAATAACAGATTATTATAGTTACGGTTATTTTTACCAAATCTGTTTCTTAACTTCTATTTATTTTTTATTGAAGTATAGTTGGTGCACAATGTTACATTAGTTTTAAGCATATAACATAGCAATTCAACACGTATATTGTTATGCTATGCTTATGACAAGTGTAGCTACCATCTATCACCATACAACACTATTATAATACCACTAACAGGGAGCCTGGGTGGCTCAGTTGGTTAAGCGTCCAACTTTGGCTCAGTTCATGATCTCATGGTTCGTGAGTTCGAGCCCCATGTTGGGCTGTGCGGAGAGCTCAGAGCCTAGAGCCTCCTTCCAATTCTGTGTCTCCCTCTCTCTCTGCCCCTCTCCTGCTCTCACTCACTCTCTCTCTCTCTCAAAAATAAACATTAAAAATTTTTTGAAATACCACTGTCTATATTCCCTAGGATGTACCTTTTATCCTAGTGACTTATTCCATAAATGGAAGTCTATATCTCCCACTCCCCTCACCCATTTTGCCTACTCCCCTACCACCCTCCCCTCTGGCAACCATCGATGTGTTCTCTGTATTTATGGGTCTTTTTCTGCTTTTTGTTTGTTCATTCTTTTGTTGTTTAGATTTTGTTTTGTTGTTTAGATTTGTTGTTCACAAATGAAATCGTATGGCATTTGTCTTTCTCTGTCTATTCCACTTAGCATAATACCCTCTCAGTCTATCCATGTTGTCACAAATTGCAAGATCTCATTCTTATTTATGGCTGAGTAGTATTCCATTGTATATAAGACTACATGTTCTTTATCCATACCTCTATTGATAGACACTTGGGTTGCTTGCATATCTTGGCTATTGTAAATAATGCCATAATAAACATAGGGGTGCATATGTCTTTTCAAATTAGTATTTCCATTTCCCTTGGGTAAATAAATACCCAGTAGTGGAATTACTGGATCCTATGGTATTTATAGTTTTAATTTTTTGAGGAACCTCTATACTGTTTTGCACAATGGCTGCACCAATTTGCCCTCCCAGCAATAGTACACAAGGGTCTATTTTTTCCACATCCTTGCCGATGCTTGTTATTTCTTGTGTTTTTGGATTCAAGCCATTCTGACAGGTGTAAGGTTTTATCTGCATTTCCCTGATGATTAGTGATTTCGAGCATCTTTTCATATTTCTGTTGGCCATTTGTATGTCTTTTTGGAAAAATGTCTATTCAGGTCCTATGCCCACTTTATAATCAGAATATTTGGGAAGGAGGTTTGGTGCTGAGTTGTATAAGTTCTTTATATAGTTTGGATACTAACCCCTTATTGGATATATCATTTGCAAAATGTCTTCCCCCATTCAGTAGGTTGTCTTCTTGTTTTTTTGATGGCTTCCTTTGCAGTGCAAAAGTTGTTTGTTTTTGTTTTTGTTTTTTTTACTTTGGTGTAGTCCCAATAGTTTATTTCTCTGCTTGTTTCCCTGACCTGAGGAAACATATCTACAGAAATGTGGCTAAGGTCAATGTCTAAGAAATTACTGCCTATGTTTTCTTCTAGGAGTTTTGTGATTTCCTGTCTCACAGTTAGGTCTTTAATATATTTTGACTTTATTTTTGTGTGTAGTGTAAGAAAGTGGTCCAGTTTCATTCTTTTGCATATAGCTGTCCAGTTTCCCCAGCATCATTTATTAAAAAGACTTTTTCCCATTGTATATTCTTGCCTCCTTTGTTGTAGATTAATTGACCATATAATTTTGGGTTTACTTCTGAGCTCTATTCTGTTCCATTGATTTATGTGTCTGTTTTTGTGCCAGTACCATACTGTTTAAATTACTGTAGCTTTGTAACGTAGTTTGAAATCTGGGATTGTGCTACCCCCAGCTTTGTTCTTTCTCAAGATTGCTTTGGCTATTTTGGGTCTTTATACAAATTTTAGTATTATTTGTTTTAGTACTATGAAAAATGCTGTTGGCATTTTGATGGGGATTGCATTGAATCTATAGGTAATTTGGGGTAATAAGGGCATTTTAACAATATCCTCCCAATTCATGAGTATGGAATACCTTTCCATTTGTGCCATCTTCAATTTCTTTCATCAATATTTTATATTTTTTCAGGATATAGGTCTTTCCCCTCCTTGGTCAAGTTTATTCCTAGGTATTTTATTCCTTTCGGTTCAATTGTAAGTGGAATTGTTTTTCTTAATTTCACTTTCTGCTACTTCATTGTTTGTGTATATAAATTCAACCCATTTCTGTGTATTAATTTTGTATACTGCAACATTGCTGAATTCATGTATTACTTCTAATAGTTTTTGGTGGAGCTTTAGGGTTTTCTATGCATAGTATTACATCATGTGCAAATAGTGACAGTTTAATTTCTTTCTTACCAATTTTGATGCTTCATTTCTTTTTTCTTATCTGATTGCTGTGGCTAGGACTTCTAGTAATATATTGAATAAAAGTAGCTAGCATGAATATCCTTGTCTTGTTCTTAGTGGGAAAGCTGGTCTTAAAAGGAAAGCTCTCATTTGTTTTTTCCCATTGAGTATGTTAGCTGTGGTTTCTTCATAAATGGTCTTTATTATATTAAGGTATGTTCCCTCTAAATTGACTTTATTGAGAGTTTTGGTTATGAAACAATGTTGATGTTTGCCAAATGCTTTTTATGGATCTGTTGAGGTGATCATATGATTTTTACCTTTGTTTTGTTAATGTGGTGTATCACATTGATAGATTTGCAAATATTGAACAATCCTTGCATTCCCCACAATAAATTTCACTTGATGAATGATCCTTTCAATGTACTGTGAATGCAGTTCACTAACCTTTTTTGTTGAGGATTTTTGCATCTGTTTGTCAGAAATATTGGCCTATAGGGGCACTTGGATAGCTCAGTTGGTTAAGCGTCCAACTTCAGCTCAGGTCATGATCTCGCAGTTTGTGGGTTCAAGCCCTGAGTCAGGCTCTGTGCTGACAGCTTGCTCAGAACCTGGAGTCTGTTCCGGATTCTGTCTCCCTTTCTCTCTGCCCCTGCCCCACTGACACTCTGTCTCTGTCGCTCTCAAAAATAAATAAACATTAAAAAAATTTTTTTAAGAAATATTGGCCTATAGTTTTCTTCCTTCCTATCTTTTCTTTCTTTCAGTAACCTTGTCTGATTTTGGTATCAGGGTAATGCTAGCCTTATGGGATATATTTGGAAGCTTTCCTTCCTCTTCTTTTTTGGAATAGTTTGAGAAGAATAGGTAATAACTCTTCTTTAAATTTTTGACAGAATTCATCTGTATATCCACCTGTTCCTGAACTTTTGTTTGTTGGGAGTTTTTTGATTACCAATTCAGTTTCATTACTAATAATTTATCCATTCTGTTTTTCTATTTCTTCCTGATTCAGTTTTAGGAAGTTGTATGTTTCTAGGAATTTATCCATTTCTTCTAGTTCCAATTTGTTGGCATATAATTTCTTGTAGTTGTTTCTTATAATCTATTGTATTTCTGTGGTGTAAGCTGTTACTTCTCTTTCATTTCTGATTTTATTTACCAGGGTCCTCTTTATTTTTTTCTTTGATGAATTCTAGCTAAAGGCTTATCAATTTTGGTTATCTTTTCAAAGAACCAACTCTTGGTTTCATTTATCTTTCCTATTTTTTTTTTTTTTACTCTATTGTATTCATTTCTACTCTGGTCTTCATTTCCTTCCTTCTTCTAAGATTGGGGTTTGATTGTTCTTTTTCTAGATCCTTTTAGATACAAGCTTACATTGTTTAATTGAGATTTTTTTTTTGGTAGTCCTGTATTGCTATAAATTTGTTTCTTAAAACTACTAATTTCTCTGCATCACAAAGATTTTGAACCATTATGTTTTCACTTTCATTTGCCTTCATGTATTTTTTAATTTCCTCTTTGATTTCTTGTTGATACATTGGTTCTTTAGTAGCATACTGTTTAGTCTCCATGTGTTTGTGTTTTTTTCCAATTGTTTTCTTGTGATTGGTATCTAGTTTCATAACCTCATGGTCAAAATATATGCATGATCTGATTTCAGTCTTCTTCAATTTATTGAGACTTGTTTTGTGGCCTAACGTGTGATCTGTCCTGGAGAGTGTTTCATGTGCATTTGAAAAGAATGTGCATTTTGTTGTTTGTAGATGGAATGTTCTATAAATATCTCTTAAGTCCATCTGGTCTGCTGTGTCATTGAAAGACAGTTTCCTTATTAGTTTTCTGCATGGATGATCTAGCCATTGATGTAAGTGGTGTGTTAAAGTTCCCTACTATTATTGTATTAGTGTCCATTTCTCCCTTTTTGTGAATATTTGCTTTAGGTACTACAATTTGGGGCAGATATTTACAATTTTTGGATCTTGTTCGATTGACCCTCTAATTGTATGCATGCCCTTCTATGTCTCTTGTTACAGTCTGTGTTTTAAAGACTATTTTGTCTGATATAAGAATGCTACCCAGCTTTTTTTTTTTTCCTCAATTCCATTTGCATGGAATATCTTCTTCCATTCTTTTGCTCTCAGTCTGTGTGTCTGTGGGTCTGAAATGGTTGTAGGCAGCATATATAGGGGGCTTATTTTTTTAAATCCATTCTGCCACCCTATGTCTTTTGATTGGAACGTTTAGACCATTTACATTTAATTATTGGGGCACCTGGCGGCTTGGTCAGTGGAGCATGCAACTCTTGATCTTGGGGTTGTGGGTTTGAGTGCCACATTGGGTGTAGAAATTACTTAAAAATAAAAGTCTTTAAAAAAATAAAAAGTAATTATTGATATGTATCTACTTATTGTCATCTTGTTAATTGCTTCTTGTGTCGTTTTTCTCTGTTCCTGTGTCTTCTCTTGCTCTCTTCCCTTGTAATTGATGATTTTCTTTAGTGT
This sequence comes from Panthera leo, assembly GCF_018350215.1. Taxonomy (NCBI): domain Eukaryota; kingdom Metazoa; phylum Chordata; class Mammalia; order Carnivora; family Felidae; genus Panthera; species Panthera leo. The sequence goes on along the minus strand of NC_056688.1, from coordinate 15,199,240 downwards.
TATGCTTGAATCCTTTCTGTTTATTTTTTGTGTAACTATTACAGTTTTTCATTTTGTGGTTACTATGACATGCATATATAACATCCTAGGTATACAGTAGTCTGTATTAAGTTGATGGTCATTTAAGTTTGAACACATTATAAAAAAAACTTTAATCATCCCTCTACATTTTATACATATATTGTCATATTTATATCTTTTAATTCATAATTTTCTTCTAATTATGGTCGTGTCTTTTCCAGTTAAAGAAATCCCTCTAACATTTCTTGTAAGGCCAGGTTAGTGATGAGGAACTCCTTTAACTTTTGTCTGGAAAAAGGTCTCTCCTGCAATTCTGAATAACCTTGCTAAGTAGAGTATCCTTGGTTGTAGGTCTTTTCCTTTCAGCACTTTGAATATATCATGCCACTCCCTTCTGACCTACAAAGTTTGTGCTGTAAAATCAGCTGATGGCCTTATGGGGTTTCCCTTATATGTACTTTTTGTTTCTCTCTTGCTTTTAAAATTCTTCATCTTTAACCTTTGAAATCTTAATTATTATATGTCATGGTATGGATCTCCTTGGGTTCCTCTTGTCTGCAACTCTGTTCTTCCTGAACTTGGATGTCTGTTTCCTTCCCCAGGCTAGGGAAGTTTTCAGCTATTATTTCTTCAAATCAGTGTTCTGCCCTTCTCTTTCTTTTTCTGAGACCCTGATAATGCAAATGTTTGTTTGCTTGATGTTGTCCAAGGCATCCCTTAACCTTACCTTAACTTTTTTTCTTTGTGATGTTCAACTTGGGAGCTTTCCATTATCCTGCCTTCCAGATCACTGATCCATTCTTGTACCTCCACTAATCTAACATTGATTTACCTCTAGTGTACTCTTCATTTCTGTGATTGTATTCTTCAACTCTGATTGGTTCTTTTTTTTTTTTTTTAATATATTTTCTATCTTGCTGTTATGGTTCTGTGTTATTCCACCCTTCTCTCCAGTCTGATATGATCTTTATGATCATGACCTTAAACTCCTTATGAGGCACATTGCTGATCTGTTTCATTTAGGGTTGTTTCTGAGGTTTTGTCTTATTCTTTCATGTGGAGCATATTCCTGTCTCGTTTTGCTTTTCTGTTTTTCTTTCTGAATTAGGTAGAACAGCCACTTCTAAACTTGAAAGAATGGTCCTGTGTGTGGTCATTCCTGTGTAGACTGTGTGCATGGTGACTCTGGCTGGCTGCCACTGGGGCCAGTATAGGCTGGGGATTCTGGGGCACTTGTGCTGGGACTGCACTGGTGGGATGGCCAGAGCTGAAGTGGGCATAGGCAAGAAGAGACCTGATAGGACAACTGTAGTTGAAGTAGGTACAGGCCAGGGAGGTTCTGGAGCTCTCTGCAGAGAGGGGACCCTGGGAGGACAGGGGATGAAGCTTAAGCTGAAGTGGCAGGATGTCCCAGGTGATGAGCACAGAGGGTGACCTCTCAGGGCAACTGGTGCTGAAATGCTACAGGCCTGGAGTGTTCTTGGATGCTTTGTGCCAGTGTAACTTTGGTGCAATGGCTAGAGCTGTAGTGACCACTGATCAGAGGTGTCCTGGTGTGTGGTACACTGGGGCCACCTCGGTAGGATGGCTGGGGCTAAGTGTGGGCCAGGGCCCTGGTGCTTGCTGCAGCGGTAGGCCATTTAGGGTGCCCAGATCTTGCTCCCATCCATGCTATCAAGATTGAGAGGGAATGTATACACTGGTATCACAAGCCCCTCCCCACCCAAGGAGAGATCCAATAGCTCCCCAGCCATTTGGCAGGGTCGTAGGGGTGGTTCCTTTATTCCAGTTGCCCTTTTAAGCTGTGGCTATTTTTTTTTTTTTTCTGTGCCTCAGGGCAGATGAATCTGCTCCAGGTCCTTCAGTCCTATCCCTCCCCTTTGCAGTTCACAGCATAGGGATTGGGGGCTCCCTTTGTAACTGTGTCTCCTCTCTTGCCATTCCTATATGGTCTCTCTCTTGTTTTGCAGAAGCTCTTTAGTCAGCCCTTGGTTCTTCTTCAAAAGGAATTGCTCTATAAATAGGTGTAGATTTGTTGTGTCCCTGGAGGAGGTGGGTTCAGGGTCTTCCAACATTGCCTTCCTGGACCAGAACTCTGTTGTTCACCCACAACTAGGGTTTAAAAGTTAATTATTTACCACCATTACCATATTACAGAATCTAAATTTGACTACATATTTACCACTATCACTGAATTTTACACTGCCTTATGTTTTTATGATACTAGTGTCCTTTTATTTCCACTTGTTAGGCAAGTCTATTGGTGATGAATTATCTCAATTTTCATGAGGGAAAGTCTTTATCCCTACTTGATTTGTGAAGAACGGCTTTATTGGTTACAGTATTTCGGGTTCACAATTTTTCCCTTTCAATGTTTTGAATATACCATCCAGTTCTCTTCTGGCCTAAAAATTTTGTTGAGAAATCTGCAAAAGTCTTATGGAAGGTCACTTGTATATACCTTGCTGCTTTTAAAATTCTGTGTTTCACTTTTAGTAATTTATAATGTGTCTCGGTGTAGCCCTGTTTGGGTTCCTATTTGGGGTCCTTTGGACCTCTTGGATCTGGAGGTCTATTTTTTTCCCCAGGTTTAGGAACTTTTCTGCCATTATTGCTTTAAATACAGTTTCTGGACCTTTCTCTTCTGGAATTCCCATAATGTGAATATTATTCCTTTTCATTATATCCTAATAACCCCCACAGGTTTTCTTCACTCTTTTTCATTCTTTTTTCTTTTCGCTCCTCTGACTGGATAATTTCAAACGTCCTACCTTCCAGGTCGCTGATTCTTTCTTCTGCCTGGTTGGATCCACTTTTGAAGCTTTAACTGAATTCTTCAGTGTGGTGATTGTATTTTTCCAGCTCTAGGATTTCTGTTTGGGTTTGATGGTTTATGTTTCTTTGTTGAACTTCTCATTTTGTTCATGAATTGTTTTCCTAGTTTTATTTAGTTGTCTGGGTATTCTTATAGACTATTAAACTACTTCAAAGGATTCTTCTGAATTCTTTGACAGTGCATAGATCTCTATTTCTGTAGGGTAAGTTATTAAGCTTTATTAGTTTCCTTCAGTGGTATCACATTTGTCTGATTTTTCATGATCCTTGATTCCTTATGTTGGTATCTGCATTTGAGTCAGTGGTCTCCTCTTCCAGACTTTGCAGGTTTGCTTTGGCAGAGACAGTAGTTCACGAGTCAGCTTAGTTTGGGCTTCTGGACAGGTCTGCTGGTAGTGACTTCGGCATGTGAAGTCTTCTCTTAGGGTCTGTTTTTGGACCAGGCAACTCTTTAAGCTCTGAGGCCAAAGGTGGTACATACACCACTGGCTGAAACAGCTAGATAGGACTGCCGGTTTGTTCCCCTAAGTGAGGCTGTAGGATGAGCTCCATGGTTGCCTGAATTCTCTAATCAGGCTTACTAGAACTGGGTACTATACTTAGCAGTAGGGGAGACTATGAATTAGTTTTCCTGCCCTGGCTGGGCAGCAAGACAGAACCCAGGGTCTGCATGGCTCACAGTTTGGGGACTCAAATCAGGTGAGAGTGTGCCCTGAATATTCTGATCAGATGAAGCCACCAATTTTGCTCTGCAGATAGGGAAAGCCATAGACTCCGCTTTCTGTTCAAGTGCCACTGTAAACAGTGGGTGGACTATGCAGCTTCCTCTGTGTTTTGGTAAGGTTCCTTGGTCAGGTGGGCTGATGGCTGTATTCAGCTATACGTGGGACTATGAATTAGTTTCTCTGTTGAGGTGCAGTGGGAGAAGCAGCTCCAGGGCCATGAAGGCTCTTGGTGGTCTTGAGTCAAGCTGACCCATGCCCCAACTTCCCCCATCAAACAGGGCCCCTGGCTTTACTCTAGGGGTGGTCAGTTCTACGGTTGCCTCTTGGCTCAAGTGATGCTGGGTTAGACAGCAGATTCTAGGTATTCTCACCAGCCCTTCCCATCAGATGGGGCCAAGGACCATGCTCCGTAACAAGTGGGGCCATGATTGGGATATCCAGCCTCAGGGGGACTTGGAGGGCCCCCTTCCAGCAACTCTCAAATTTTCCCAAACTGGCTTTCTGGTCAGGAAGGACTGGGGGAGCCACACTCCACAGTTGGTGGGGCTACGACCCAGCTCTTCTGCCTGGGTGCAGACAGAGCAGGCTGCAGAGCCTACAAACTCATTTGAGGACCCGGATCAGGTAGGCCTGCACCCTACCCAGTCCTGGTCAGCACGTACCACTGCCTTGGTTTTGCAGATGAGTAGAGCCACTGGTTGAGACAATACTTGGGCCCTCCAAGCACAAACGTGGTTGGCCAAAATCCAAGTGCTGGTCGTTGGAAGTCCCTCCCCACTTACGTTGCAGATTCCCTTGCAATCCCCTTGGGGTGAAACCACGGTAGGGGCTCCCACAAAGCGACCCACGATGCTGGCGGTGGCGCTGGATGTCTACTCTGAACTCTTGTCCCTCAGGGCGATCCGCAGGCTTAAGGGGACCTCTCTGTGGGGCTCTACTGGCCCGGGGAAAGGCAAGGCCAAGTCAGCACAGAGCCGCTTCTCTCACCCTTCCAATGCAATCTGCCTCCTTCTCTGTGCCACAGAGGGCGCTTCAGCCTCGGCCCTGTGTTCTCAGATTCTCTCAGTGGTGTCTCGTTCATGAATAGTTGTTAGTGGTTCTTCTGAAGGGGAATGAATTCAGGAATGACCTATGTTACCATCTGGGTGACGTTACTGCTCTTACTATGCGATACGCACTGTTTTGAGGACTTTCTAGGGATTAACTTCCTTAATCCTCTCAACCACTTTATGGGATAGGTACTACTATTCCTCCCATTCTACAGACGTGACAATTGAGGCACAGAGAGGACAACAAGGGAACCCTTATCTGACTCACGTCCCATCTGCTTTTGATCGTGACAGTGGAACTCCTCACACTGTCCCTCTGCTTCCTACCTCCCAAGAGCAGGCATCCCTCTCCTCCATCACGGCAAACAGTGTTCTACTGCCCTTTGTTGGGCCCTCTGTGTAACATTTCTGCTAGAGATGGCAAATTCAGTGGAGGAGGTAGGAGATGCAAGGGGAAAGGAGGAACAAAGGGACTTTCCGATTCTTCGGACGCTGGTGATAGCAGGACTCCATTTGTTAATCACCACTTCCCCAGGACCTCCCCGCCAAAAAAAGCTGGTGGTGGGACTGGAAACCCACATCAGTCCCCTTCCCCACCAGAGCCTGCCTTGGGCCACTGGGGGCTTTCCAGCCTCCCTCTGGATGAGAGCAGCTCCCCCCCCGAGGAGGTCACCCTGCTTCTTCCCTAAAATGTGGGTTTAGGCTTTGAGCTTTTAACCAGGGGAGACACAGGCCTCGAAAGGACTTTTTCAGGTCACATGGCTTGCAGGTGTCAGAGCCCAGGGTGAACCCAGGGGTCCTGAGGCCAGAGTTCTTTCTCCACTCCAGGGGCTGCCATTCTGTGTGAAGTCTCCTCACAGCAGGAGGGCTACCATTCCCAACGCTGCTCCCTTAAGAAAATAGTCAGTGAACATCTCACAAAAGAGCTTTAGGAGAGTGTCTGATCCCAGGTTAGGAATGACCTTTACCCCACCAGTTAAAGGAAGAAAACCAAAACACTGTCCCTTCTTTTCTTGTATTTGCATACAATGTCCAGAAGAAACCTTCAAGGACAAGACTGGCCCAAGGGTGGACTGACATTCACCTCTTTTGAATACTGAGCCACGTGAACTTAGAGCCTATTCAAAATACAGATCCCTTTAAAAACACTCTTTCCTGAAGCCCCAGGCTGGGAGTCAGGACTCAGGTTCTGGTCCCGCCTCTCCCACACACTGACTGTAACTTTGGGTAACTCACACATAGTCATCTACAAGGTTCCATTTAGTTATAAAGGTCTATCGTTTGTTTGAGACTCTTCAGCTAGATTCTCTAAGGGGAGAGATGGGACAGTTTTGGAGTCTTCTCAAAAAGTCCTTTTGTAATCCTTGGCCCGGGGGCATTTGCCCCACCCAGCTAGACGCCACTCCCTCCCTGGGACTCAGGTCTTCGGACCAAGAGGACCAGGACTGTTGTGTGAGTCAGGAGGACAGAAGGTGCTGATTTAAGGGAGCAGACTGAACACACCTCAGCTTTTAGAGACGTGTCTATCTAGGTTCAAATCCTGACCTTGAGCGGTAGTCATTTAAACTCTGAGCCCAAAGTTCCTCATCTATAAAATAATATCAACTTCATGGGTTAAGAGGGTTGAATGAGATAATATTTGAAAAGCACCTGCACATAGAAGGCATTTAACAAATGTTACCGTCTTTTCTCGGTCCCTTCATCAGAGCAGCAAGAACACTGGGACACACAGGAGGCTGTTTTGTCTTTCGGTTGGTTTTCTTACGCAAATCCATGAAACACAGACTACTCAATTGGTTCTCCTAGCAATTTTGTTGCTACACACCCGAAACTGTGTAGGCTGCTCACACCACTGGAGCAGAAAACAAAACCCACCCGACTTTGCCAGCTTAGGACTTCAGGGGGCTTAGTTTTCATTTGTCTGCGTGGAGAAGACAATGCCAAGTGGCCTCTGGGAAATGGCACGATGAGTCTCCAGCTGGGAGGGGGCAGGGAGAGATGGAGAACGTCAGCACTTCCTGAGGCTTCCCAATGCAGCAGGACTGGGAGCTCGGGGCGTGAGGGCTCTCCGCCATTTCATGGAGGACCTTGGGCTCCTCCAGGTCTCTGAGCCTTCGGTTCAACCCTTACACCTACATTACAGGTTTGCCGTGATTAGAGTAGACACCTCGGAAGTGGTCTGTGAATGTTAATTTTTCCTTCCTTCATTCTTTAAGAGCAAGGAGGCAAAGGCCTTCAAAGAGGAGACATTCACACAACTGCCTTGTAGCAAATGGGCCTGCAGAGATTTAATTGATGTAGAAAATACAGGCTTGTCACCAGAGTTGGTTGTAACACGTGAGCTAGCCCCGAAGCACACAGAATGAGCTAAACAACAAAACAGACTTTTTTTCCCCCATGGCAGACTGATGCCTACAAAGCACGTGGGAGGAGTAAACAGTTTCTTAGTCCCTGACGAATGCACGGAGGGCTGGCAGAAATTTGGTGTCTATGTAGGAGAGAGGCAAGGGCTACCCCATAGCTTTCGAGACAAATGGGGGGGGGGGGCATTTAACAGTGGGACAGATGTCAGAGTACATCCCCTCTGTTGGGAAGCAGGGTCTGCAGGGAGCTCAGAATCCTCACTGCCAATGCCAGGTGCAGCCTCCCAGCTCCGAGGAAGGGTGGCGGGGGTAGGAACAAGAAGAGAAAACCAAGATGAGGACCAGAAGCCATCCCAGACTTTTCGTATGGCTTGGTGGCTTCTTGAAAGTTGTGTGCTTGCGACCCTGAGACTCTAGCAGGGAGGGCTCTGGGTAGGAGCCTGAGGGAAGGGAGCACTCCTGAGGACAGTCGAGTCCCAGGAGAGAGAGGATGAGCAGCAGAGCTTCCAGGGGCTGGGGGTGGAGGAGGGACAGCTTCCAGCAACCTCTGGCAGGGCTCTGGGCCCGATCCTGAGATAGTCAAAAGGAGAGACCAAGTGCTCAAGAAAGGAGACATTTAAAAAAAGAGAGAGGTCTGATCTCTATGATGCTGAGGTATTAGAGCCTGGTCCGAAGGTACAGACATGCGGGGGGTGGGGAAGCTTTGTTCTGGTAAATTAAGGACCACACACACAGAACCACGGGAGTCCCAGCACTGAGTGCCCTGCGGGTCCAAGGGATCAACTCCGCTCCCAAGGGAGGCCCTTGGCCGGCAACTCCTTTAATCCCTCCTCCTCCCCTGGAGGGGCCCTTGGGGCCGATGACCCCCCACCAGTGTTCCTCGTCCACACAGGAGCTCACAGAAGTCCACACTTTGCAGCCTGAGAGACATGGTCTCTGGGGGCAGCTCACGGTTTCGGGCCCTACCATCGTTTCCATCCAGCCCCGGCCCCCGTGGCTCCTCTGAGTGGGGAAGTTGGCAAACGGGGGAGGACAATGCTTTCTCAGAAGGAAGAAAGCACAGGCAGCTCCTCAGGCACTTGGTCTGGGTGCAGGAGAGGCTCAGGGCCTCAGTAGTGATACACCTTCAGCCTATTGTTTTCATCCAGGCCCAGCTGCAGGAAGTCAGAAGAGGCTGCCAGCCTGGGCCCTGAAGAGAAGAGACGTCTGGCGGCGAGGTGAAGGAAAACTCCGCGGTCAGTTTAGTGCGTCCAGCGAAGGACCAGACGCCGAACGGGGCCGTCCTTGGACCCCCGGGGCCCAGCTCAGCCATCCTAGCAGCTACAGCAGGAACGGAGCAAGGCTCAGGGACCAGTCAAAGGATACGACTTGGGGTCATTCTTGTAACGCTGTAGCCACTTTCGGTTAGCCTCGATCAGGCCCTGGACGTCGGTGCTGCCCACCTCGGAGACCTGGGGATGGGCCCGCTGCAGGAGCCGCAGCTGCTGGCTGGGAAGGAGGAGCACGGCGTGGGGAGGGGAGGAAGGGGCTGTGTGGAACAGCCCACAGGCCAGCACTTCTCCCTCCTCCCCTCTACACGACAGCCTCTGCCTGCTTTAGCAGCTCAAAGCTTCCTCTGCTGGGGAGAATGCCCCTCGGGGAGGGCGAGCATCAGGTCCCCAGAGAGGCAGTGGTGAGCCCCTCCTCTGGTGAACACTCCTGACGTCAGCCTGGTCCCGGTCACGCTCAGCAGCCAAAGCTCTCCCCTCTCTTGACTCAAATACCCACCCAGCCTCAGCTCCCAAGCAGGCCAAAGGGTAAATGACAGTGCTTAGGGTTGGGGGCCTGTGGGGTGGGGACGCAGAGGACAACTTGGCAAGGCAGAAGATGAATGGGAAGTTAACAACAGGTTTAAATAATTGCCCATCTGTCCTTCCCACTGGGTACCCCTCTCGTGCCAGATGTTGCTCAGCGGGGCTGAGGGAAGAAAGGAGCCCATGAAGCAGACAACGAGCTTGATGGCAAAGACAAAAGCCACACTCAAGGGCAGGAGGGGCCTGGGGAAGGAGCAGGGTCCCAACAGGGGCTGATTTCTCCCTGCAGAGATGCTACCAGGCAGCTTCTTCACAGAGCCAAGCCAGGTGAGGACAGCTGCCACGGGACCCCAGTGTTTTGGCCTTTTCTCTCAGCGTGGAGAGGCACCTCAGACCCGGGCAACTGCATGACTTGGAGGCCCGTCCAAGCTCGCTCTCCATGACCCGAGTTCTCCCCTGGCGGGAGGCACAGCAAAGCAGCAGGGCTGTGTGGTTCACCCTGAGCCCCGAGGGACGCTTACCTGGCCGACACATAACCCAGCCTGTTCTCCAGGGGGGCAGGGCCGGTGCTGAGGAATGGTACTCCAGCTGGAAAAGTGGGGGCAAATCGTTCAGAAACGGGCACTGGAAAGCAGCCCCAGCAGGCTGCCTCCCGGCTCGTCGGCACCTCCTGCCTCGCACAAACACACAAAAACAGGGCCAGTTTCAGTGGTTGCAGGGGAGAGACAGATGATAGAAACTGTCCTATTATTTCTAAAACTTAATCTGCTTTTCACATTCTTCAGCAGGACTGAGAGACCAGGTGAGCACTGCCCACCCCCCCAGCCCAGAAGCACTGGGAAGCTGGATGGCCAAGCGGTAAGGAGCAGAATCTTGAAGTCAGAGAAACATGGGGTCAAGACCCAGTGTGTTACTTACTCCCCGGGTACCCTGAAGCATCTCCCTTAATCTGAGTTAGTTTTCTCATCTGTAAAGTGGGGATAAATTAATACTACCTCAGAGAGTTATTAGACTCCCGCCGGCCCATCATACAGTGTACAAGATGGCATCTATTATAGTGATGAGGAGGAGGAGCTCTGAGGTTCTGCTGAGCTCTGGATCCCATCAGAAAGGCTCCAGAGGCGCCTGGGTGGCTCAGTTAAGCGTCTGACTTCAGCTCCGGTCATGATCTCTCAGTTCGTGAGCTCGAGCCTTGCATCAGGCTCTGTGCTGACAGCTCAAAGACTGGAGCCTGCTTCGGATTCTGTGTCTTCCTCTTTCTCTCTGCCCCTCCCCCACTCACCTCTGTGTCTCTCAAAAATAAACATTAAAAAAAATTTTTTTAAAGGCTCCAGTAAATCATCATGACCCACAGAGCCTCTGGCCGCAAGGTGACCCACGGCCGTAATCAACAGACCATGCCAAAGCTGGGGGTGGCAAGGGGCAGGCAGAGGAGGGAGGGAGGCTTACCTGGAAAATATTTGCGCCACTTCTCCACCAGGAAGTCATCCACTGTTTGAGCCGCGGAGGAGGAGAGCCTGGGGCCCAGCCCCGGGTCCCAGGCCCACTGGGTGGATGAGGGTGTAGCCAGCGGCGAGGGTGAGAGCCGGGAGGGGCAGGCAGGAATGGAGGTGCTCCTAGCGGCCCGGGGCGGGACGTGCGCTGGTGTGGAAGTGAAGAGAGGCAGTGGCGGCTGCGGGTTAAGGCTGCCCAGCATGCTGAGGACACCATTCAGCTGGCTGCTGATGCGCTGCAGCGAGCTGCTCAAGTAGTAGATCTTGTTGGGGAAGGTGGCACTTGTGGTCAGGTTGACTGAAAGGCAGGGACTCGACCTCAGGGCCCAGAACAGCCCCTCCTCACCCCGTACGCCAGACCACAGCCCCTCGGCTCATGGGGAACAAGGGGGATGGCAGGGCTTCCGTGGTCCAGAAGGTGCGGAGTGGAAGCTGGCCAGGGGAAAAAGCCTTCCAGGGTGTGGGCAAGGAAGGAACAGGAGACGGCCCTCTGCCCCTTTGCAGACCAGAGCAGCAGAGAGAACCCCTCCCAGAAGGTGGCGCTGGAAGGTCTCTGCACAGTCAGGGGGCCCCTGATTCTTTCTGCCCTGGGTGCTGGCAAACCCCGACGGGGTCCCTCCTTCTGACCAACCCTGAGAACCTGCCCCAGACCCTGGCTTCCAGAGGCCTGCGCACACCGAGCTGAAGGAGGGGGGCTGCCCCTCAGGCCCCCAAGCCCCTCCCTCTCCATGGATACTGTGGTCCCCCTCTGGGCTGATGCCACCACTCACGGTGAGGCAGGGGGCAGGATTCAGAACTTGCGCTGCTCATGTCTTCAGTGTCACTGAGGTCAAAAGTCACCACCTTCTTGGGGGGGGCGCCTCTCAGAACGTCCTCATCTGGGGCCTGAGAGATACAAGCAATAGTTAGTGCTGACCCCTGCCCTGTGCGTTCTGCCCACCGCTCTTGCGACGTGTTGAGGTTTGGGGGCTCTCTGGGACCCCAGGTTCTGGGAGAAGCACACAGCACAGGCTGTCTTGCATCACAGGGGGAGGGAGGTGGAGGCTAAAAGGTCACAACGGCCTGAAACGCAGGCAACTGGGACCACAGCCCCTTCTCCCTGGCAAACTCCCCCTACAGGGTCTGTTCACCCAGGCTTCCCTCCTGCCTCACCCACACCTCTGGCATCCGGGGGGAAAGTCGACCAGGCCACTAAGTACATCCATTCCTAACATGAGGGGCACACTTTTCCTCAGAAACCATGGCAGGGGGAGGGCAGGGGAGGGGCCAGTCCCTCTCTCAAGAACCTGCAGCAAGAGGCTCTGGGTCTGCTCGGGACCCCCCCCCCCCCCCGCACAGATCTGTTCAACAAATGCAAAGTCGAAGCCGCTGCCCTTTTCACCAGCTCGGGAGCCCCAAAGGCCCAGCACCCCCGCAGCAAGAGACCAAAGAACCCAACCACATCCCAGGAACAGCAGGAGGCGGCTGTGGCCACGGGGCCTCACCTCTTCCAGAAGAGAGGACTCCAGCTGATTCAGCTTCTCCTCTTTCTTCTTCAGCAGGTCGTGGCCCTTCCGCATGGCCGACTTCATCTCATCCAGGTGCCGGGTCTCCTGCAGCCAGAGAGAAGGGGGAGGATGCAAATGGGGCTACGCGCGGATGCGGGAGGCCCACCTACAAATTCACCTGAGAAATACTAGTTTTCATAAGGTCATGAGAATGAAACGAGACAGTGCGTGTTACGTGCTTAGCGCTGTGCCCGCACCTGATACACTCTCAAGGGGTCCCTGCCATGCTCCAACTCCCCTATCAGCACTGAGCAGAGCAAGGACAGGGCCGGGGGCTGCATGCAGGCGCCCCGAGAAGCCTGCCCCTCGCCAGCTCTGAGCACCCACACGACGCTAAGGGAGCTTCTGCCAAGACCCCTCTTGATGGCCCAGAGATCTGTGATCCTAACACAGAGTAACAATGAAGTTTCTCTCTTTTCATTGGAAAGTAGGGCGTCAGAGAAGCAATTCAGTCTTCTGCCCAGGGTGCTCCAAAGATTCACTTAGGAACCGAGTCTTTAATGTGATGGAATAGACAAGCAAAGCACTGGCTGTGAAGTTTTAAAAACCTGACTTGTACTTCTCATCTAGAAAATGAGAGTAACCACTACTTTGCACATCATCTACGCTCACATGAAGAGCAAACGGCCACTGGAGAAAGCATTCTGCACGTGCATATCGACATGCAAACATAAGGTGCTTTCATCGTCGTGCAGACAACCTGCATCACCTGCCCCATCTCCCTAGAAGACTCATCCGGTGACCCCAGGGCCTGCGTGGCCACTGTCGTGGAGTCCCCAGAATCACCAAAGGTGGATGTTGCCCCGCGTCCCCCAGCACCCCCGCCAGCCCCTCCCCACACCCCCCCCAAGGACTGGCAGGGTCCCCTCGAAGCTCCTGACCTCCTCCAAGTCCTTGCGCACGTCTTCCAGGGCCTTGGTGCCCGGTGGATCTTGGGTGGCTTCCTGAGCGCCGGCCAGCTCCTGGCGCCAGTGCTGCTGGGCGGCTTTCAGAGCCGTCTGCCGCCTCCGCATGGAGCGCGTCTGCCGCACCAGGAACTCCTTGGCACTGCGGAGGGCTAGCCCCTCGGCAGAGAGGTAGTGTCGGACGCTGTGGGAGGCCAGGGCAGAGGGGTTGGAGAGGGAAGCGAACGCTCCGAGAACCCCCTGCTGTGGGTCACTAGACCACTTCCCCAGCAGAGGCTCAAGGGGAGCACAGACTACGCCGGGCTGGGCAGTGAGTGGATACCGCCATTAGATACCTACAGTGTGCAGCATGCTGCAGAGTCGTCCTGCCCTGTCTCTGAAAGGGAGGGGGCCGGGGGCCTCCAGACAGATGGCCAGACACTCCCATCAGCCTGACCCTCAACCAGAAAGCAGCAGATGCCAGCAGGCGGTATCGATGGTCCCAAGGGCACCTTCTGGGCTGGCCAAAGGGATTCCCTTGGTCCCTGGACCCAAGCCCCACCGGTGACCACAGCCACCTCATTTCAGTTAGCCCCAGATCTGTGAAGGCACCCCTTCAGCAAATGCTGGACCCAAACTAAGGCTATCAAGACTCACCTGTCCAAGGATAAGTCGGTCTCCTCCTTGCTCTGGGGGAGAGAAGAGGATACCTCTTTGGTCTGGTTCTAAGGACACACAGTAGAAAAGACCCACTGAATATTAGACACACTGCCAGCTCAAGGGACCCCCGAGCCCCTCCCAAGGGCCCGAACACAGAAATGGCTCCGCCAGCTGCTGCGCGCTGCCTGCTTACAGTTACCATCGGACCGACGGGGAGGGGGACTAGGAACAATAAGGCCCGGAGACCGAGGTTGCATATAGAGCGGAGCCAGACCCCCTCCTGGAGCCCCAGCCCGGCCACCCTGTCCCTTGCAAGGCACAGAGAACTCACTGTCCCAAGGGATCTCCTCAGGTCCTCAATGTGGAGATCTGGCTCAACACGTGAGGAGGCATTGCTCTCCTCAGCTGCCAGCTCATTCAACACCTCCTGCTTCCTCTGAGTTTCAGCCTCCAGGTCGCTGTGATGGGAAAGGGGATTGGGGGTGGGGGAGAGGCAGGCTCCCATGATGGAACAGGATAGGTGGCATACTGTCAGGACTGCTAGTGTGGGCGTCAAGCCCCCCTCTCAGGGAGACAGCAGGACCGTCTCCATCCCTTCACTTCCATCAAAGCCCCTGAGGCACGGCTGGGCCATGACCAGTAGAACCAGGGACCGCCACCCACCCCCCCACAACAGCTGTTCACAGCCTCTGAGCCCCCACTCCCTACAAAATGCAGCAAAAGCCCCTCTGCCAGGCTCCACCCCTGCCGCTCAACTGAGCAGACAGGGCCCAGGAGCATCAGAGGGCAGGCAAGAGGCAGCAGGAGTGGCCAGGTGCAGGGTGCCCACCCCACCTGACTTGTTTCTGCAGCCTCCGCCTCTGGGTCTGCAGCACATCCACCTGGGACTCTAGCTCCAACTTGTGGGCCCGAAGCTCATCGAGAATTCTTCGGAGCTGTTGGTTTGTCTCCAACAGATGGGTGTGCTCCTTCTTTGCCTCCTCCAGGTGATGATGGTTGGCTGTGGCTTCCTGGGGGCAGAAGAAAAGCTAGAAGCACCTAGAGCCACGTGGGGCAAAGGCAGGGAGCAAGAGGACAGGGAAACCCGAGGAGCGCGGTGGGGAGAGGGTGGTCGCTGTGCCCACTGTCAGGAGCCGTGCAGGCTCCATCCGCCCTCCACAGCCCCACCCCTGGGGTCGGCTCAGGACCCCACACGGCCGGGCTATCTGCGGGATGCTGCCAACATAGTTGGGGACCCTAATGATCTGGACAGATCAGGTGAGCACAAGGTGGGATGTGGGGCAAGAGGGAAAGAAGGGAAGGGAGAAGGAATGGGGGAGAGAGGAGGAAGGACAAGACAGGTGGACACACCTCGCTCTCCAGCGCCACCTGCCTCTGCACTTCAAGGAGCTGCTGCCTCTCCACTCGGGCAGTCTCCTCCTGTGGGGGAGGGAAGGACATGGGACCCTTGGCCATCCCCAGGCCCCAGGTCTAAGGGGCAGGAGGACCCATGCTCTCCTATGGGAGCTATGACTCCACGGTCAAGGGCACCTGGAGATCCTGTCCTCAACTCCTGCTCTCTCACCTGGATGTCCAGCTGAGCCAATCGGGCCTTGACATCTTTGGTTCTGGTTTCCAGTTCCACCTCTAAATGTTGGAGTTTCCTTTCCTGCACAGAAATAGGCGGAGTGAAAGATGTAAGTGTAGAAAGAGTGCAAGGCATTAGCTGGGGGTGCAGGAGGGAGTCCCAGAGCCAGATTCCATAGCACGCCCTCCAAGCTGGGCTCGGGCCTCCTCCCATTTGCCCTTGCAGGCTCCCGGGAAAGCGCCACACCTTGTTTCTTCCCACGGGGGGCAAGGAGAGGCAAAGGCGCCAACCCCAAAGCCCCCAGGGGGGCTGACCTCCTCTAACCCTGGGGATGGGCCCTGGCCTGGAAGACGAAGGCACTAACATGCCCTGGCTTGGGGATCGCCATGAGACCCCCACTCCAGAAGCTGTCAAGGCTCAGATCCGCTGCTGCCACAGATGCCTGCCTCCAGCACTCCTCCTCCTGCACAGAGGTATCAGAGTGGGTTCACCCTCCCCAGTCCCCAGTGGCAGCCCAGAGCCCCTACCTGCTCCCGGTGCCGCAGCCGTAAGTCCTCCAGCTGCCTATCCTGCGTCTGCCTCACGGCCTCTAGTTCACGCTCGTGCGACCTTCGAAGGCGCTCCAGCTCACAGGTCAGGTGTCCCAGGAGTTCAGCCCGCTGCTTCCTCTCCTGCCCAGAAGGTGAGGCTGTGGGCGGGGAAACCGCAGCGTCCCCTCTCTCTCCCCCCCCCCCGCTCCGCCCCCACAGCCTCGGGTCAGCAAGGTCAGGGACCCCATCAGCTCCCTGGGGTTGGCTGTTCAAGGAGAACACCGCTCTCATCCCCCAGAAAGCCCGCACCGCTCTCTGCCGCAGATGCCATTAGGAGGACCCCCGCCCCATCCGGGGAGTCTGCCTCTCCTGCTGTCCCTCCATGTGCAGCTTCCTTCCTTAAGGGAAGAGAGGCCACTGCTCTTGAGCAAGGTCAGAATTGGCCTGGGGAGGGAATCAACTACATTTTATCACAGGCTGGTCATTCCTCTGTGGGAAAGACTGTACACAGGGGCTGGGATATGAGTTCCGGTCAGTGGGGTAGTGGCTAAAAGTCCTGGGGCAGAGGCCCTGTGGCCCCTGCTCATCCCCAGTGTGAGCAAGCCGGGCGAAAGCTGAGGATGGGCAGAGATCTAAGTATTATTTGGCTCTTGCTAGTCTACTTCTTAGTGTCCTGGGTTTGCGATGAACCCTGATGGCCTGGTGTCGGCGGGGTAGCGAAAGTTGAAGGCTCTGGAGTCAGACAGCTGGGCTTGAATCTTAGCTCCTTGACTTACTGGCCTGGAGCACTTGGGAAAGATGCTTACCCTTCTGTCTCCTCGGTTCTAAACTGGAGGTCACAATAGTCCCCACCTCCTTGGGGGTGCTGGGGGTGCTAAGTGAGTCTGCACACATCAAGGGGCTGAGACCAGCGCCGGCAGGGGTAGGAGCTCCGAATCTGTGAGCCGCTACCCCTCCGGGAGGGGATGCAGCCAGCCCACTGCGAGGCGAACAGGCAGGACGGGGCCGCGACGCCACCTCAGCAGGGCGCAAGCCGCCGGCTGCCGAGGACGCGGGTGCGTGTGAGTGCGCGCGCCGCGCATGTGCGCCGGGGAAATTCACCTCGGCTTCGTACTGCTCTCTGGCCTCAGCCAGCACCTGCTGGTGCTCCTCCTTCATCCTGTCCATCTTCCTCTCGTGTTCCCTCTCCACCTGCTGGCGCTTCTCTCGCAGGAGGTCGCTGAGCTGCGGGGCAGGCAGCAGGGTTGCAACTCGCAGGCCCGAGGGTGGGCCGGCACGTGGTATACACAAACACGACCCGCGCACGCATGACACGTGACGTGCACACGCCCCGCCCCCGCGCCCCTTCCCCACTCGTGTACGGGGGGTGCGGGGGTGGGGAAGTGCCCAGCCTCGAGGGACCTGAGGCACAAAAGTGGAACCAGACGTTCTAGCCCCAGCTGAGCCATCCAAGGCAAAGCAGGGCTCCTGGGGCCGGGACGGAGTGCCCGTGACAGGGATACACGAGGTCGAAGGAGCAGACCAGCATTTACCTCTTGCTCATACTGGAACACTTGGTGAGCCTTCTGATGAGCCCTCTGCTCTGCCCGACCAAGGCTCTCCTGCAGCTGGGCCTCCTCCCTCTGCTGGGCCTCTTCCATCTTCTTCTGGAGGCTGGAGACAACCTGAGGAGGTCCCAGCACAGGGGACATGACACTCAGCACTGCAGAGCGACTTCAGGGACTCGCTTGCCAGGGGCCCAGCAGCCAGCCCCCGGGGGGGGGGGGGGGGGGGGGGGGGGGGGGGTTCAGGCGGAGGGAGACTTCCACCCTAGCGACAGGCAGGGGGTGGAGTTCGTGAAGGGGCCCTGAGGCTCACGCTCAGGGACCAGGATGGCCACTCCACCTTGCAGGCCAAGGCCAGCTGCCTCTCACCTCTCTGTGCTTGGCCTCCAGCGAGGAAGAGAGCCGCTCCAGCTCAGCTCGGTGCTCCCTCTCCAGTGCTGCCACTGCCTAAGGAGCAACAAGGGGCCTGTGAGGGACGCAGGGCGGGGAAGACGGACTAGGCACTCACCCCAGAGGGAGGAAGGAATAGCCAGGAGAACCGTGCCTGACTCCCGTCAAGCCAAAGGGCCAAGGGGAACCACAGGCACAGCTTTGCTGCCCCAAAATAACACAGTCTCTAAAGTCTGCAACTAGCAAATGAACAGGAACATGAAGGCCAGAGTGGAGGGACATTTCGGTAAGCCTCGGGTCACTGCTTCCATCCCCCAGCCCCTGGGTTAGGCCACAGGTACACAGGTGACACTTGTGCCTGTGAACAAGGGCCCAAGGCGGTGAGGGCTGGAGGTCCAGCACTAGCTGCCTGAGCACCCAGAGGACAGTACAGTGACATCCTCCCCCACCTTGTGTGGCTGCTCCTGGTCTAAGAGCTGAAGCTCACCGTCACTCAAAGAAAGAAGGTCGACGTGGCCTGGCTGTGCCCTACTTCCGCCTCTCATCTAGAGACGGACCCTCAGGAGACAGAGGATTGGAGGCCCAGGGAGTAAGGGCAAAGGAGAAAATCCTCCTCTACATGTGCCAGCCTCGCTAAGGAGAGATGAAAGTTCATCACAGCTGCCCCTCGGGGACAGGGCCCCTTTGTCTCAGAACCTCTGGTCTGGCCCGGGTTCTTTCGGTCATGAAATCTGCCCAAATCCAGGGGCCATTTCCCTTCAAGCTTCTTCACTGTGACTGACAGCGCCCGGCTACTGCTGGCCCCAGATGGAGCCCTGGATACCCGCTCTTTCCTCTCCTGCGCCAGGCAGACCCGGGCTAGCACCTGCCCCGAGACGGCCGGGTCCACAAGGGTCCCGGACAGCCCACCTGCCGTCTACCGCCTCCCGTGCCGGCTGTGTGGACACCTCCTCTGTGCCCAGCCCAGTCCCCCACCCCATACGCCCAGCCTGGCGCCCAGCCCCTCCCCAGGCAGCGCCGGGGCACGTCAGACGGGAGCCCCACGCCGCCGGCTCACTTCTTTCCTCTCGCCCTCCAGCTGTTCCCTGAGCTGCTGCAGAGCCCTCTCCTTCTCGGCCTTCAGGGAAGCCCGCTCTCTCTCCTCCGAGGCCTCCATCTCTTCCTTGAGCTGCTCCAGCATCTGTCTGTTCCTCTGCTCCAAGCTGGCCCTCTCGGCCTTCTGGAGAGACTCCGACTCTTCTCTCAGCCTCTGCAGGGAAGCCTCCTGCTCGGCCCTGCGCAGACAGACGGAATGGGCCAGGCCCGGGCACTCGGGGGGCACCGCGTGGGGCAGGAGGCTCACGGCGCACCCTCACCTGATCTGGCTCTCATCTGCTTCCACATGGGACTGCACCTGGGCCAGGAGCTGGGACAGCCTCCGGCTTTCCTCCTCTCTCATCCGAGTCTCCTCTTCCTCGGTGGCTTTCCGCAGCTGCGCCTTCAGGGAACTGGGAAGGAAAAGAAAGGCAAGTTTGTTGGAGGAACCGCTCTTCTAGTCATCAGCCCTGACTCCCGGCCTCCACAAGCCTGCAGCTTGCCTGCGAAGTTTCCTAAATCTGGGTCCTGCTGCCTCCCTGTAATACATCCCATATAAAGAGGGGGCCGTGAACTCTATCCACTCTTTGCTGCAGCAAGCAGAGGGACAGGCTGCTTGATCCCAGGACAGGATTTCTGCCAGAGGTTCCCCCTTGCCTGTAAATGCACCTCGGCGCAGCATTCGCTCCAGGACAGACGCAGTCTGACCCCAGCCCGGCTCCGGGGCCACACCCCCTCACTGCCCCCGATCCACTGTTGCTGCCACATCAGAGGAGACACCGCCTCTCAACCCCACCACGATCCTCCTCGCCTCCGGGCCTTTGTTCATGTGGGCGCCTCTCCCCAGAATCCCCTCTTCGACCTGACAAACCCATATTTGCCACTCAACGCCCGGCTCCCTCCTCTCCGAGAAGCCTTTCCAAGTTCATCGACTAGCCTTTCTGTTCCCATCGCCCTGTATATGAAAGACCTTCCTTATCCCACGCATCACAATTCATCTTTTGTAGGTCTGCTTTCCTGACAAGTCTGGGAGCCATTCCAGGCAGAATCAGGTCTTCCACTTGGTTATATCCGAGGTGTTGAACAACAGTAGCTAACATGAAGCAGGTGCTCCGTACGTGTCTGTCAAATTTGAACAGCATCGCCCAGCCCCAAACTCAGAAGCAAGTGCCGATGACCCATGAGGGATGCCTTATTTACAGACAAACGACAGTAAGCATTTCATCCCAGGCAGACATGCCCCTGCCCACGGAGCCCCCACATGACCAGGGGCTGTGTGCTGCGCACTCAGGGAATTCAAGCCTAAGAGAAATACGATTCAGAAGACAATTTCTTAGAAAAGCTTCCTAGTGAATTCCAAAGGTCATCTTCAATTTCAAGTTATCTACACCACTGCTCTCTTCCATCCTGATAGAAAATTTGAGTTAAATAAAAATCCTCCCTTCTAGATCCCCCCAGAAACCCTTTCTCTCTGTCCCATGGCTCCATTTCACACGTAGCACCACAGAATGTTAGAGCCGGAAGGGTCTTGGCAGGTGAAGGCCTTCATTTTATAACTGTCTCTCTTCATCTCACAACTAAATTCAATCTCTTCATTTTATGGCTAAAGAAACTAAGGGTCAGACTGCCTGTCTTCCTGCCTGCCTTCTCATTCAAGAAGTATTTGCTACAAGGTCAGCTATGGCTTCCAGAAATTTATACCAACTGAAGTTTCCCAGCAGAGGCGGCCCCACCCCTCAGAAAGGCTCATGCGTGAGCAGAAACCGCGTTCTCGCAATCAACTATTTCGTAGCGAGTCTGACAAGGCGCTGCCTACAGAAGAATCACTTCGTGGAGGCCATGGCCATCACTGATTTCAACTGAAAATCAAGAGCTGCCATTTACTGAGCAACTACTGTGTTTCGGGCCCTGAGTCAGATGCTTTTGGCATGTGGAGTCTTCACCACGACCTGAGAGGGCTCTCGGACGCCCCTCTGGAGCTGGGGGTTTGGCGAGGGACGGAAAGCACAGTCAGCCAGGCCCAGGGTGGCCAGGAAGAGAGGAGAAGCTTAGACGGCTGGCAGGGAAACACAGCCAGGATTTCATCCAAGGCTCTGCCTGTCAACATCAGCTAAGTCTTACCCTGTTTGGGCAGGCTCCTGCCCTAATTTTCATTTGGCTGGAAGAGGAGGATGCTGCCTGGCAGGGGACACAGGAGGGGTGATAGAAGGATGGACCCTGGGTCAGCAGGTCCTGTGTTGGGCTAATGAGAGGGTTGTCCCCAACCCTCTGGGTGGCTGGGTGTTGGTTTTCTATTAGTTTCTCTGAGCATAAGCATTTTCTACACTCTTTGCTATGTATGCTATAAAAATAAGTCTACCACTTTGGGATGTTCTGTCCAAGAGGAAAAGATTTAGCCTTCAGTTACATGGTTGAGTAAGTGCAGAGTCTGTTAACACCTTTTTGTAGTACCTGTCCCCTCCTGGGCCTATGGCAGATTGCTGATCACCTTGTCGGGGGCCCTTCTCCCATGCTCCCTTCCTAAAGGGGCCCTGATTTTATTCCATCAGGTAAAGAGGCCCAGCTAAAGGATGACATTTCCCAGTTTTCTTTGCAGCCAGAAGTAACCAATGAGATGTGAGTGGAAATTATTGAGTAAAATTTCCAGGAAAACTCCTTACAAGAATAAGCAGAAGTTATTAGGTGAAGTTTCCAAGAAAGAGCCTTAAAAGGGACCGAATGAGCTAGAAGTTACCAGTTTCGTACTCTATCCCTATTCTCCCTGCTGGCAGCACAGACACGATGGCTGGGGATTCAGCAGGACTGGAAGAGGCCCTGAGAGTAACCAGCACTCAAGTGCAGAGAGATTAAAGGACCACCAGGGACCTGGTGACTCTGAAGCCGCTGTGCCAGCCCTGGACAGCCTTTTCTTATGAAAGTAACCTCCAGCTTATTTATGAAGTATACACACGATCTCATCCACACAGGCCCGGCCCAGCCTTAAGTGTCTTGCTTGTTGAGGGCCTCCCAGCCAACACCACAAAGAGTAGGAACCCAAATGAAACTTCTGGGTCCTGGGAAATAGCACCTCACACCATATTGTGTGGTCCCTACCAATCTCGCTGGGTCCTAACAGGGCCCTGACTACCAAGAGAGAGGGCAATGACTACCAAGAATGGGCCCCAGGGACAAAGTGCCTGGGTTCTTCTGGCTCTGCTGCATTTTTTAAATTTATTTTCTTATTTACTTGAGAGAGACAGCATAAACGGGGGAAAGGGGCAGAGGGAGAGAAACAATCTTAAGCAGGCTCCACGTTCAGCATGGAGCCCGACATGAGGCTCAATCCCACGACGCTGAGATCGTGACCTGAGCAGAAATCAAGGGTCGGATGCTCAACTGACTGAGCCGCCCAGGCGCCCCCGGCTCTGCTTATTAACTTCGATACCTTGGACAAGTTAAATAACCATTCTGTGCCTCAGTTTCTTCATCCGTCTGGTAGATCCTTTAACATGATAGGGTTGCTAGCAACACCTCATGGGACCCACTCTCAGGACGAAACCAATTAGCAGCTATGAAGCACGTGGACCCGTGTAATCTCCCAAAAACTGTCAGCTGGTCCCGCTGTTATCACGCCTCCCAACTCCCTCCCAAAGAGAGGAACCAGGAAGCCCATTCCTCCACAGAGGCCACCAAGGAGGAGTGTTGCTGGGGCCATGAGTGTCCGGGGTGGGAGGAGGGCGTCCCTTCCTCCCCATGTCACCGCGAGACCCAGGCAGCTTGCGTAAGGGGAGGGACAGGACCTGAGAGACTTCTCTTTCTGCTGGTGAAGCTGGAGGACCTCCTCTTCCTCCTCCTGCCACAGCTTCTCCCGGAGCTGCTGAATCTTCTCTCGTTTCGATTCCAGAAGCCGCCTCTGGTCTTGCTCCAGGTCGTGGGCCACGGCCTCCTCCATGGCCCTCAGGGAAGCCTGCTTTGGGGGAGTTGCAGGCTCCGTAGCTCGCCTGCCAAGGGTAGAACAACACTCACTAGCTTTACTATCCCACCTTTTACACACACAGAACAGCACACTCGCAATCCTAGTGGAGGGAGGGCCCAGGGTCAGGAATCACATACGCAAATCAGCTCACACAAGGGCAGGCAGGAAGGCTACCCCTCAAGGATCCAGGCAGTATTTGTTCACAGGGCAAGCCTCACTGTGGTGGTCCAGGAAGAAGGGCGGCCCATACTAGGCTCTCAGTGGACCTGGTAGGTTGTAGCCCGTAGTACAGACCTGAAGATGTGGCTCAAGAGCTGACAGCAATAGGGAAAGACTGAAGCTCTGTCCCCAGTGGGTTCTTCCCCAGGACGGTTCATGGCCATTTCCGTCTCCCGACTAGGGCTCTGCCTGCCACTTGAGGCTCACGCTAGCACCTTGGGACACCCCCAGAGGCTACTCTCTGCCTCCCAAACTGAACACAGGCCAATGCTCATGAGCCAGCAAGAGAAGCCGCAGCATGTCTCCTAGCCCTGAGACCCCCCAACAGTCCGTGGAGGTCCAGGAACAGGAAATCTCCTCCCACGCTGCCTAAACAGCCAGGCAGGAGACTGCTCCCTAAGCCAAAGAGTGTAGCAAGAGTGCACCAAGAATGCCACGCTCCAATCTCCTTGATGATGCCACGTTTGCATCTGCTTGGAGTTAACTCAATATTTGGAAACGGGTAACAGAAATTCAGAGCCGACGTGGATGCACAAGGTGGGTGGTGAGATGAGGAATAAAGGTTAAAAAGATGTCTATAGGAAGGTTGCTATATTGCTTGTATTCTGGTTCTTGAAGGAAATGCCCAGAGAGAAACCCAAGAACATTCAAGGCCATGAAAGCATCAAGGGGTCAAAGTACTGCACACCCCAGAGCAGCTTCTTCCTAAAGGCCAGTGCGAGTTTGCAGCCCCAGCTCCCTCAACCTGACTGGTCTCGCCTCACAACCACCACCCACCACCCGCCCCGATGGTGCACAGGCGGCAGGCCAGGCACGCTGGCCCCGTCAGCCTCAGCAGCGTGTGGACACGGTCCACTGGGGAGCAGTGGGGCAGGGGCTGCAGAGGGGAACCGGCCCCCGACTGGGGACGCAGGACCCCCTTTCCCCTCGCTGCGGCAGATGGAAGGCAGCAGGCGGGATCAGATTAGAACGGCAGAAGAAAACACGGGCTTTGGAATTCCATCTCAGCCCCTCGAGACCAGAGAGAGAAGGAAGACATAAAAGGCTACTGACGTCTCTGAAATACCAAAAAGCTCTTCCCTTCCCCCTTTCCTAAAATCATAACTCAGCCTGGAAATGGCCTCGAGTCGTGCCTTCGATTGTCTTCTGCTCTCAACGCCGCCTCGGCCCCCCTTCCGGTCCCCGGCTCTCCTCCAGACCCCCTGACATAGCCCAACCGATGCAGATGTGAGAGATGCGGCCGCCACCTCCTCTGAGAGTCCTGCTCTCGGAAAGGACCTCCCCCCGCCAGCTCTCCGCCTCATCAACCCTCCAACTCATTTCCAGCCTTGGCTGAAAACATCTTTTCTCCCTGAGACGGTACCTTTTAATGTCTCTCTCCCCTGTGGGCTGCGGAGCTATGTGGAGCCCAGGGATAGATGCTGTGGAAAGATGGGGCCTCAGACGGCGTGGCAGCACGTGCCCGGGCCACACGCCCCGGCGAGCATGCCTGCACACCTGGCACGCGGGCCTCTTCTCTGTGTCCCCGTTTTAAAGCTCTATGATCCCAAACGCCCAGCTTAGGTCCAAGGCAGTCAACGATGCCCTGAACGATTGAGGAGACAACCGGGAAGATGAAGCCTCCAGAGGAAGAGGCAGGTCTGATTTCTAGGCCGCTCCTCGGGTGTCAGCATCAGTGAGACCCAGTTTCCGACAGTCGGTGGCCAAGAGGGAGGCTCTGTGCGGGCATAATCACCTCAGGCCGGCCACCAAGTCATTGCGAGACAAGAAAGAGAAGAAGCAAGGAGGGCAGGTGGTGGGGAGGAGGGAGGCTGTGGCACCCAGGACATTCGGAAATGGCTGTGCCACCACTACAACCACGAAGAGATCCTGTCCCCTCTCGTGCTCGACCCAGGGGTTTTCATTCATTCACCCCCCCGGGCCCCCTTTCTACAAGCACCTCAGGAAAGACGCCGGGATCACCAAGGGGAGGCAATCCCTGTGTCCCAGACCCAGGCCTTCTGGCCTCACAGCGCTTGCTGGCCCGCCCTCTGCCCCTAACTCCTCCTGAGTGGCTTGACAACATCTGTGAAAGGTGACGGATTCTATGAATCATGGTTTTTTATTTGGTGTTATTTTACGATGATGATGTTTTGACATCTTTAAAAGTTTGCTGGCAGAGAGACTGGCCCTCCAAGGATTAGCCAACTCTATGTGAAAGAACGTGTCTTTCATGTATATGAAAATATATATATGTATATGAAATATGTATATGAAAGAACATGTCTTTCATATGCAAACCAACCGATCCCCCAGGGAGGCTAGACCACAAGCATCTCCTTACATAACTCACACCAGGCAACTGGAGGGCCACCTCCATAGCCCAAAGCCCACCAAAATCATTCATACTGTCCAGTCCTACACTCACTCAAGGTACTTACCCTGCCTCGCCTATTCCTTCCCAGGGAAACCCCAACAAAGGCTCTAGGCTGTGCTCTCCCTTCTCGCCTCTTCTGCCTCCTGACACACCCTGGTCATCCCCCAGGTGGCCTGGCATGGTGTGGCACGCCCTCTTCTCTCTGGAAGCGTAAGTAATAAATTCTTCCTTAATGGCACCGGCCTGTTGTTGTCACTCAGTCACCTCCATAAATCAGAACCCCGCAGGTACAAACAAATGAAACACAGACACAGGGCCACTCCTCACAAAACACAGAAACGTAGCTGTGAACATGAATGACAAG
This sequence comes from Panthera leo, assembly GCF_018350215.1. NCBI lineage: Eukaryota > Metazoa > Chordata > Mammalia > Carnivora > Felidae > Panthera > Panthera leo. Next base: position 15,173,871 of record NC_056688.1, on the reverse strand, counting down.
GACGTTATGGGGCCTGAAAAGACTCAGCAAAGGAACAGAAGATACTTCCTAAGGGTTCTGTGTAAACTGTGTGGTCAAGGAATGTCTCTCTGAGACCCAGAAGGGGCGGCCTTGTTGGTTTGGGAGGAGAAACACAAAGTAAGGGGACTCATCAGCAAGACAGGTGGGAGGAGCCTCACTGCCCAGCTTCCCTCCCAGAGGCGCCAGGAAGACGCCTTCTGACCTCTGCCCAGAGGGTCCTGTCTCTGAACCACACTCGCCTCCTGTCCTCGTAGAAAACACCCTGACCTGCTGTCCACAGCCCCCAAGGAGACTTGGGAAAGCCAGGTCATTCCTCAGGGTCAGAGCTGTCACCACCTGAGAAGTGGGGCTGTCCCTTCCCTACATCACTCTGCAGTGCTGTGGTGAGGACAAAAGTCATGAGCTCACGTGCACTGCCAGCCCTCGGCGGCACTGCCTGTGAGTAACCAGTGAGTGAACCCGTCTCTAGTCAACGGCCCGAGTCCCAAGAGCTCATGATCCTTTTGTACCGCTCGGTTCACAGATGGGAAAATTTGCATAACCCTGGCTCCTCTCTGTCCCTGTAGAGAAAAGGAGCCGTGGCTGCACGCTGAGTCGGAAGTCTAGGGCTCCAGGGACCAGAGCCTCGTCCTAGTTATGCAACCGACCGGCAACGTGACATCGGGCAGATCCCTTCACGTGAGCCTCAGTCTCCTCATCTGTAAAAGGGGCGGGAGGGGAAAGGGAAATGGGAGGAGGAAAGCTCACTGATCTCCAAGTCTTAGAAGTGCTGGTGAGCTTTGAACCCAGGCCCAAAACACATATACCGGATACTGCATAACTCCGTCTACATCCCGTTGGAGAACGGGAAAAACGAATCTACAGGACAGAAGCCAGAAGAGCGGTGTCCTGGGGTGGCGGATTGAGAGGAAAGGGGCGTGAGGAAATTTCCTGAAGGGACGGGAATGTTCCACATCTGATCTGCGTGTAAATGTGCATTGACTTGTACAGTTCAGATATATGTGCTTTCATGTATGTAAACACCTCAATAAAATGTTTTTAAGAAAGCGAAAAATAGTGCGAGGTGGAGGGGAAAACAGGAAAAACTGCTACCCCGGGAGGTGCCCCCGCCCCTCCGCCTCCATACCTCAGGCCCTGACCAGGAGCCCCGGGGACCTGGCCAACCCCACACTCAGATCGGTGACCACGGCTGCACACGATGAGGGGCACACGCAATCTTCCCCCGCCGCTCCCCCTGGGCAGGGGCCACAGCATCCCCTCCCAACCACCCAGGAGTGGTGGGCACTCACACCACACAGACACAAAGGAGGACGGGGACAGACATGAACACCGGCCCTTACACCTCTGGAGAGGCTGGTGCGGCAGGGCTGGCCGCCACCTCCTCAGGCTCCTCGGCCCCGGAGCGCTGCTCCCTGCCCCTCTCGGGGGCGGCAGGTGGGCTTGGGGTCTCTTCCCTTGAGAGCATTGAGGAAGCAACGGTGTTAAAAGCAGTAGGAAGGCGAGAGGCCCCCAGTGCACCCATCCGGGGTCAGAGAGCTGTGATGAGGACAAGGGAAGTAGCCCCAGCTGAGTTTCCTGATCTCAGGCCTCACTCTCCCCCACCTGCCTCTTCCCAGGCCGTTTACACTGAAGACCAGAGGCCCGTCCACGTGGGCCGTGCATGGTTACGGCGCCAAAGGAGCCGCTCGGCACACAGCGGGGTAGGCAGCGGATGCTGTTGACTGAACATCGCTCTGCTTGGCTTCTCTCAGTGACTCATCCCAGCTGGATGTGCTCTAAAACCAGCTCTGACACCAGCATCTTCCTCTCACCGGGGGAACAGAAGATCTGGCCGATGTACGCCAGGCTCTGGGCCAGGCTGGGGCACGAAGGCCCTCTCAGCTGGCCTCAGGGAAGCCTAGGACTCTGCACCTCCCTCCCCCAGGGGCCCAGCATACAACGGGGCCCTACTTGGGTTTGCTGAAGGACCGCCGGGAGGGGTGGGGAGCACTGGCAGGTGGGGACTGGGCGCAGGCACAGCACAGCTCGGGTGGGGGAGAGTCTCTGACCCAGGTCCCCAGCAGGAAGACAGCTGGATCAGAAGAGATACTTCCTGGTTCAGGAGTTTCCAGCTCCCCTAATTGGAGGGGGCACCCCAATTTTAGCTGTAGACTGAGGACTAGGGAGAAGCACATTTCCTCATTTTCCAGCTCACGGGGGACACTAAATGGAAACCTGAGGTTGCTGCTTAGGCTGCAAACCGTCCCCGGCTTCTCACTTCCCCAGGCACCCCCTGCCAGTCCCTGTCGGCCCCCGCACACACAACTACACACCTGGAAGGCTTCCAGGTCCCCCTTACCTCCTCAGGGAACCGGCAGGGATGGAGCTGCCCGCAGTGTCCTCCCCGGGCTCCTCTGCCCGCTTCTGCTCAGGCTGCCCCTCAGAGGCCTCCGGAGGCCCTTCTTCGGTGGCCTGGCTCTGAAGGGGACTCTGGAGCCGCCTCCCAGGCACAAGTGGAGGAGAGGACCTGGTCAGACCAGCCAGAGCAGCAGAGTCAGGCCCCACCATTTGGAGAGCAGGGAGAGAACTGGCGAGTGTGGTACGTGGACCTGGGTCCACTCCTCCTCCCAGGCAGGGCTCCAGCCCCGGCCCTGCATCCATGGGGAGCCACGGAGGGCAAGGCAGCCAGAGAAGCAAGAGGGGGAGACTCCCCACTGAGCTCTCCCTTTGCCTGGACTAGACTCAGCCCTCCCGGGTCCCTGCACTGCATCCGCTTGGCCCAGGGGCGAGAGCTGGGCCCCCTCATGAGTGCATCCGCTCCCAGCGTTCACCATCACTGAGGCCAGGCAGGGATGCAAGAGCCGAGCGGAAAGTAGGGAGAAAAAGAGGAACCAGACTCGAATGGTCAGACTGCAGAAAATGCACAAAGGCAAGAAGGAATGCGGGCAGCTCTTCAAGGTCCAAGAAGCAGGAGGACTGCCCCGCCTCCTCTTCCAGGGTAGCAGCCCTTCCCTCTCTCATTTCAGGCTCCAGCCTCAGAAGCGGGAAACCTTGGTCTCTCCCTCCTAGTCTCTCCGCTCTCCCTCCTAGTCTGTCACTCTCTCTCTCCAAATCACCTCCAAGCTGTAGTACTGACCCTCTAGAAAGTTCCTCCAGCCCTGGCCCATGACCAGGCACACACACAGCTTAACCCATTCCAGTGAAGAGCACAGAGCCTTGGCCCACAGCGATATACAAAGTCCTACCACATGCACCCACACTCCTGTCTCGGTGCAGAGTCAGAGGGCATGCTCGCGTACACACGCGTGCACACACGCACAGACTTTGCGAGGCCATCCAGTCCGCTCACCAGCTGCCCGCGGGCAGGAGCACAATGAGCCACGCACACCAAACCCAGGGGTTCTGCCCCAGTCCACACCATCCCAACAGCCCCTGAGGGCGGCCTCCCACGTACCATACCTCTCCGAGCCTTTGCACCGCTTGCTCTGTGGCTCATCTCGGCTGGACTGGCTGCCGTCCTTGTCTTCTCTTCCCAACCTCTGGGCCTGTGGGCAAGTAGCAGTGGCAAGTGCCTACTGAAGAGGTCTGCATATGGGTCCCTCAACCGTCCAACCAACTCTCGGGCCTAGGAGGACACACTGAGAGGTGGTTCTTGAGTGGATGAGGACCACTCGGGACACAGAAGAGGAGGCCCATCTACTTAGCTCTGGCTAAGCCCCCAGGCTCGCAGCTGCTTCCAGGGCCGGCCTTGCTGGCCTAGGGACGATGAGCCAGATGCCACAGTCACTGCGTGCAGAGCCAGAAGCTAAAGGCGAACACGTACGAGAAAGAAAACCCTTCCTCCCGTCCCTGGAAGCCTTCACTGACAGTTGTCAAGAAAAGGCCGAGACATCCGTGAACACCCCGAATCCACGGAGGCCTGGACCTCCAGTATCGGTGATGTACAGGGACGGCAAAGTCAAGCGGGCAGAACTGGGGCAGCGGCCAAGCACATTAGCAAGGAAGGACCCTGGAGAGATGGGGACGTGCTGAAACGGGACAGAAAGAGCACCATTTGGGCATCCGAAGGGAGGAAGACAGGGTGCTCCTCTGCCCCATTCTGGGCTCCCCCAAGGACCCAGGTCCCATCAGTAGACGATGATGCCCCCTTCCCAGTCAGGGACTGATTACTCCACCCATCCAAAAAATAAAACCCAAAATCTCATTTTAAAGCTTGGGAGTCTGGGCCAATTTAGCAAGCAGGTGAAAAAGAGGGCTGTTCTTTTTAAGTTCAATCATTTTCCGTGAGGGGGGGGCCCAGGGGGCTAACAGTGTAGTCAGCCTGGACTCAAGCTCTTGTGTTTCCACTTCACTTATCCAGTGGCACCTTTGAAGTAAGTCCAGTTTATCAAATGTCCACTGCATCTCGATAAAGCTGCCCAAGGAGTGCCGGGGGGGGGGGGGGGGTGGCGCTCCATTGGTTCCCAGCTGGGGAGTCTGTCTCCTCCACTCTAAAATGGGTCACCCAGTCGGTCGAGCATCCGTCCCTTGATTTCAACTCAGGTCATGATCTCATGGTGTGTGGGATCGAGCACCACACCGGGCTCCGTGCTGACAGCGCAGAGCCTGCCTGGGATTCTCTCTTCCCACCTCTCTCTGCTGCTCCCCTGCTCATGCTCTCTCTCTCCCTCTCCAAATACATAAACAAACATTTTTAAAAAACAAATACATAAAATGGGACAGTAAAGCTCAGCTCACGGGGCTCGAGGTGACGATTACATTCGATCACGTACATAAAGCCTGACTCGTGGCCCAGGGAAGGCGTGCCACAAATGCCAGCGCCTGTGTCCCCTCTCCACCCCTCTCCCCAGCCTAAGGCATAAAACCTCAGCTCTGCCGGTGCCCGTCTCCATTCGAGGGCCCGTACCCCTTCTGTCACAATGACAGGCGCCCTGTCGGTTCCGGGACGTGAGGGTTAACGGGAGAGGCAGGGCAGGAGACAACTCACTCTGTCTTCCCCAGTGGGGTTCCGGCCGGGCTGGCGCACTGCCGTGTCCCCAGCCCCGTGCACACGGCCTCCCACGCCTCTCCGCTGGCAGCCGGAGCCCCAGCAGCTGTGGCCGACTCTACCATCTGGATGGGCGAGGAAGGGCAGGGCCTGAGCTAGGAGCCAGCTCCCCCAAATTACATTAAAAATAGAGATGCCGCCTGTGAGTACCTGCCGGTGCCTGCAGCACGAGGCTGCCTGCCAGCACTGCCACTTTGCATCACGTCAGCCTGGCCAGAGCCTGCAGATAACGGCCCCGCCCCGCCCGTCCCTTCCAGCCTTCTTCCCCCACGGATCACACCGAGCTCGGCAGACGGCTCCCTCTGTCACTTGCAAGGAGAAAAAAAAAATCACACAGGACACTCTACGCAACAAACCCCAATGGGACGTGGACAGCAAAGTGGGGTGATCGTGATAAAAACGGGGGGCTTGAGCCGTGGGTCGGAAAGAACGAGCTACCAAGTCTGTCTGCCTCCTACTTGTTTCATCTCTATTGCTGCCGGAAACACACGAGCCCCTCTGCCGGACAGAAGGGGCCACCTTGGGAAAGTGCCCGGACAGAGGGCCTTGGAGTAGAGCAGCAGCTGATCCCCAGACCCTTTTGCCCCAGAAAAGAACTCTTCAGAAAGGGGACACGGCCAGCACACCCGACACCCCTGGCCCAACTGTGCTCAAGACACCGCTGGCCCACCCTTAACTCGGCTCCAGGGTTTTGTGTCATGACCTGGTCCCCGGCTAAATAAATCCCGGTACATTCAGAAAGCACACTGCTACACGACTAGTAAGGAGAGTGAGGGAGATCTGAAATTACTGAGAAATCAGTCAAGGGCCTATTCCGTAACTGCTCTCTAAGTTAAAGAGCACATCGCCAAGCACTTTTTGTGACACAGTCCCAATTTCTGTGGGGAGGGAAAAGATAAACGGAAAACAGACACAGACTTCCATGTACACTGAAAACTTTCTGGGAAGGCACACGAAAAGTGTTCACGGAAACCGTTAATAGTCCCCACCTGTGGCAGTAAGCCTGCAGGAAGTGGAAGGCTTTGACCTTCTGGATTATTTGAAACAACTTCATGGTCACTTTTGTAATTTAGTATAAAACTCATGTTCCTAATTCATTATAATCATTATCTTGACTACGATGATGGTATGAAAGGCACACGCATATGGTAAAACTTATCCAGTGGCACATGTGAAGTAAGTCCAGTTTATCATATGTCCACTGCATCTTGATAAAGCTGCGTAAGGGGAGCCTGGGGGGCTCAATCGGTTAAGCATCCAACTTCAGCTGAGGTCATGATCTCGCAGTTCGTGAGTTTCAAGCCCTGCATTGGGCTCTGGGTTGACAGCTTGGAGCCTGGAGCCTGGAGCCTGCTTCGGATTCTGTGTCTCCCTCTCTCTCTGTCCCTCCCCCACTCATGCTCTGTCTTTCTGTCTCAAAAATAAATAAACATTAAAAAAATTATAGGGGCACCTGGGTGGGTCAGTCAGTTAAGCATCCGACTTCAACTCAGGCCATGATCTCGCAGTTCATGAGTTCAAGCCCTGCGTCGGGCTCTGTGCTGACAGCTCAGAGCCTGGGGCCTGCTTCAGATCCTGTGTCTCCCTCTCTCTCTGCCCCTCCCCTTTACATGCTCTGTCTCTCTCTCAAACATAAATAAACATTAAAAAAAAAGCTGCATAAACATTTTTATGAACTTTTCATGAAATTTTTAGAACTTTAGTTCAGTTCTAAGCCTCTGCCTTGGCCCTGGCCGGAGGAGCCGAAGACAAAGGGGACCACACCTGTGGTGCTGTCAGAGCCACAAAGGGCTGCCCCTGTCTCCTCAGCTCCACCTCCTGGCTCAACCCTCGCATGGCCTGAAGACAGGAGACAGCTGGAGTAACTAAGGCCCACGAGGGGCTCTGCGTGGTCAGCCCACCTGAGTGCCTGGCGCTGCTCGGTGCCCCAACACCCAGGTCATGAGGTCCAGCTTAGGACTTCCTGTGCCGGGGCTGTCTGCCTCAGAGAGTGCCTCGTGAGAACCGGATCCAGGCCAGGCCCTGCTACTCCTACGTGCCAACCGGCATGTGCCAAAAAAGGGCTGCTGGCCTCATTGGGTCTTAGGCAGGACCTAGAAATCTTTCTTTTTTAAAGCCTCCAAGGATTCGGATATTGGCTAGAGTTTGGAACCAGAGCTATGCAAATCCATCCTGCCCACCGACTTTCCCACTTACCTACTGCCAAAAGGGCCTACCAACTCTCTGCTCCCAACCCTTCCTCACTAATCCCGCCCTGTGTGTCCACTTTACACCCTTCATCCAGTGCTACAAACAGGTGTGACCAAGGTCCGGCCTCGATCTGCTGGCTGGGCAGTAGCACGGCAAGGCTTACCAGCCAGAGCTGAGAGGAGCACGTGACCTCAAGTGCCACTGGCCTAAAAGCTCTACCCTGACTCGGCACTTAGTCCTCCAAGGGCTCCCAGACCTGATTCGCATCGGACACCTTGTTTGTTCCACTCGGCAAACTTCCATTTCACCCAAACCAAATGCTCCCTTCAACCTACAGACACCATGTGCCAAAATCTTCTCTTAAACAAGCCCACGGAGGGGGAAAAAAAATGACTTTCTTGTCTTCAAGCTCCTTAAGGACAGGACGTGTGTCTGAGTCATCTATCTATTCCTACCCTTCTGTGGGGCAGACATTTCCCACGCCCGCACAGAGCTTATATCTAGGAGGGAGACAGACCCAAGACCCGTCAACCAAAAGGAGCAGCACTAAGGGTAGCAAAAGGACAGAACAATTCACCCTGCCTGGAGGAGGTGACGTCAGAGGTGGGCCTCCAAGACCAAGAAGGGGCTCGGAACAAAAGGGGAAACCAAACGGCAGGCAGGGCAGTGAAGGAGGTGGATCGTGTGCCCCGGGAACAGCGAGCGCTCGGTGGGCACGGCCGGTGTGTGGCAGGTGCTCTGAGGATGAGGCTGCAAGAGGCTGAATGGGCCAGGTTGGCAAGTGCCTTGAAACACACAGTCTATACAGAGCTTTGCACATGAGCAAATGGGTCAACCTTTGACCAGTTGGTCAAATTGGTCGTTGCTAAATAAACGAATGAACAGATAACTGTCTGTTGCAGGCGGCAGGGAGGATGACTCAATTCAGAGCAGCAAAGAGCAGAAACGATTGGGAGGCCTTCACAGACACAGCCCGGGCCATGCCGTACTGAGTTAGAAGCAAGGGGACTCCCAGAAACACAGCCCGGGACAAGCAGGGCTCAGCTCGGGTTACCCAGCATCCAGAGAGACTCCCCTCCCGGCGGACTGGGGAAAGCACGTCAACATCCATCAGGTGCTCTGAGATCCGGCTGCGAAAACCGAAGTCCTAGAGGGAGTGGAGGGGGAGGTCAGCGCTGCCCCTGTCAAGGTCGGCATCGTCCGTGTCACGGCCTCTCCTCCACCCCCCACCTTCCAGAAAGGGGCCCACTACGGGTCAGGCACCGCGCTAAAGGTTTTTACATCTACCGATTATTCTCATCTTCAAAATCACACTGTGACTAATCTGGAAAGACATGTGATACAGCAAGTATGGTAAAATGTTCACTGAAGACCCTAGGTGGTGAGTATGTGTGTATTCACTCTAAAATCCTTTTAATTTTTCTGTATATTTGAAATTTTCCAGGGCACCTAGGTGGCTCAGTGGGTTAAGCGTCCAACTTTGGCTCAGGTCATGATCTCACAGTTCGTGGGTTTGAGCCCCGGGTTGGGCTCTGGGCTGACGGCTCAGAGCCTGGAACCTGCTTCGGATCCTGTGTCTCTCTCTCTCTCTGCCCCTCCTCCACCCACACAGTCTCTGTCTCTCAAATATTTAAAAAAAAAACTTTTTTTTTTTTTTTTTTTCATAATAAAACCATGGAGGGAAAAATAACCGTGAGACTGACACCCTTATCGCCATCTCACAGATAAGGAAGCACGTTTGAGGGGACATGTAATTCGCCCAAAGCCACGTAGCTGATAAACAATGGGGCTGGTTGGTGGTCAGATGTGCCCTGGGCTGACTCCAAAGTCCAAGCTCTTTGCCAATCATGTCACTTTCCAGTCGTCTCTCCCTCCTGGTGCCCAACCAGGGCACCAGTTGGGCACCAGGAGAGAGCCAACCAGGGTACCAGGAGAGAGGTCAAAGTGCCCACAAGACCTGTGGGCAGCACTGAAACGAGGCATGATGGCGGTTCTCAGCTTTCTCTTTCCCTTCCCCCACTGCCCTTCTGGACAATGGGGCTTAATTAGCGGTGCTCTGTCCACAGGCTTCTCTTTGGGACAGGCGGCAAGTACCCACACAGGTGCCAGCTCCCCGTCGCCCTTTGGCTGCCACAGGACCCTGATCCTGCCCCCTCCAAGCCCAAGAGCCCTGCTGAACCAAGTGAAGGATTGCTACCTGACAGCATGCTAATAGGGACAGTTCTGTCATCAGCCCTGATACATGGCAGGATGCCCAGCCAAGGTCTGGTCCTGCTGTCCATGGCTTCCCCCACCCACTCCCATAGAGGAGAAAAACATTCATGGGCACATTTGTCCACACAGTGACTCCCTCAGAAGGGATGGAGCCCTGGCTTCCAAGAGTCCTGAGACGTGCCTGTTCTTCACGATGGTTTTTGCCAACAACGACTTTCTGCCTTCCCTTCCTAGCTTAGGGGCTTTCTTTTTTAGTGACATTTTCCTTTCGGTTAGAGTTCTACTCCACTTAATGCAGCTGCCATCTGCCTCCTAAGCCCGTGGCTCAGCGAGGGGCTAGAGCACACAGCCTCCTAATTCCTCTGCACCCCCTCCTATCATTACCGCTCATCCCTGACCCTCTCCCGCTAATCCCTTCCCTTTGATCCGCCTCCTCCAAACAGATGGAGCACACTTTCCAGAGGTGATGCACTGCCAAAAAGCACCCTCGACTACTCCCTGTAGGTACAGACCTGGCAGAGGGGGCCAGGATACAGCAGGCTGCGTGGAAGGCCTGGGACAAAGCAACCACGCCCGGTGACATTCCAGGACGACGTCTTCTCTTTGGAACAGTAATTGCAGCAGCCCTCCTAGCCTGAGGACCGGGCCCTGCCATTGCTCGGTGGTCCCACAAATACAAATACACACACACACACACACACAACCAGTCTCTAACCTCCTAGATTCATGCAATGTCTCTGCTACAGCCCAGAGGCTCTAGGTCACGTATCTCCCAGACAATTCCCACTGCAGAAACAAGAAACAGTAATAATAGCTTATAGTTATTTGATGTTTATAGGCTAACGTTTTACATTCTTTGCCTCACCTTCTTCTCATAGCAAACCTGTGAAGTAGGCAGCGTTTACTCTTAGCTAATGGGCTGAGAGACCAGAGTGAGACAAGATCCAGGTTTGAGTCCTGACTTCCCACCTACAAGCTGTGTGATGCCAGGCAAAACGAACCGCAGGGGCTCACAAAGCCACGCGCTTTACTCCACGCTGCTGCCCCACCCCCCTCAGACTCACCAGTTCCAGGAAGGACTTGGGGTCAGAGGCCGCGGAGTCTGACAGCTGCAGCTCCTTCACCTGCTCGCTGATCTCCAACTCCTGGGGAAACAGACCCATAGAGACGTCACCCAGAGCGGAGCAGAGAGGGCTGGGATCACTTCCCAGGGAATTCCGTTCAGGCCAAGGTGCCAACGCAGCTCGAGACCTAACCAAAACCCACCTCTTCTAGAAAACCTGAAAGGGGGCTGTGGACCCTCCCCTTCTCTCTGGACACACGCAGCAGCGCCCACCCCACTCAGGCTGAACAGCCCAGCCCAGCTACATAGGGACAGCCACTCTCTGACTCGGGTCAACAAGGGTTTACACCTGGAAGGAAAGCCAAGTGAAGTGGAGAGGAGACGGTTGGAAAATGGGCAGCAGGGAGGCTTCTTGTTGTCTTAGAAAACAGAACGGGACTGTCTTCTCCAAGAAGTAGCTTAACACCCTTTAAATGAACCCCCTCCCCATTTGGCTGGAAGAGGAGCAAGACTAAGGGTCGGACGACTGAAGATGCCTCAGGCACCGGGAACTACTTCCGTGTCACTGCCTGGTCTTGCCAAAGTAAGACCCCTGGGCCATCAATGAGAGGAGCCTCTGGTAGCCTAACTGACCGATCCTGGGGCAAAATGCTCCCAATGGTTGCCACCCTCACCCATATCCTCCCCTCTCTACTGAAACACAGACAGCAGCGACCCTTGACTGGTGTCGAGAAGTACAAGGAGGAGGCAGAAAGAGCAAGTAGGTAGAACAGAAGAACACAAACATCCCGGGAGGGTGCCAACGGAAAGGCCAATTTCTACCCTGAATTTCTAACGCCAGCAGGTTTGGAGTTTCATTCAGGATCTGGCTGCCTGCTGGGTCTGGGCAAATCTGTCACAATGAAGGGTTCTAGCCACGTTGACAGCCCGCTGCAGGGACTGCAAATGAAGCTCCCCATCTCAGTAATGAAGATGTGGGGATGGGGATCTGCACGGGGCTTAAGAGAGCAGCTCAGGGAAGGAGGGGCAACTTCCCAGGGGACAGGGGCCTCACCTCGCTGGCGTCCGATCTGCTCTCTTTCTGGACAGAGGCTTCCTCCTTGGGCTCCTCCTTCCGCCTCCTTCCTCCTTCGGCGCCTCCTTCCACCTCTCCCTTCCTGGAACCCTCCTCTCCTACATCCGCTGGGGCCTCTGGTGCCTCCTTTTTGTTGGCTTTGGCAGGCTGACTGCCCCCAGGGTCCACCCCGCTCCTGGGTATTCCTGAATCACTCTTCTCATCCTTTTCTTTCTCCAGGAGCCACGCGCTCACCCCTCTTCCCTGCTGCCCTGTGCCATCGGCACTGCTCAGACTGCTGTCTGCATCCTGGCTGAAGAGCTTGCCGGGAGTGGGGGGCCCGGCAGCCTCTGAATCCAGAGAAGCATCCTTCTTCTCCTCTGGCTGGCTTGTTCTTGGAGACTCCTGGGTGGCAGCAGACCATGTCAGACAAGGAGGCATCAGAATTAATCAAATGATTTCAGAGACTTGCAACAAGACGGAACCGTCATTCCTTGACCCGTACGGGCCAGCGCTCCCGTTATCAAACACCCCAACAGCTATTTAAAACAGAGATTCCCTGTTCCACTCCAGATCTACTGAATCTAAAAGTCTCTGGTGATTTGCATACACCCAACCGGACCCGACGACTGACAGGCTCAGAAACCAGTGCACTGAACTCCATCACCAGCTATTATGTTCTCAAGTAAGAAATGCCTCGTCCCAGCCCCATTAGCCAAATCATAAGACTGCAGACTCAGAAGTCAATATTTATTTTTTAAAAAGTCAATATGTATTTATGGTGATGATGATGGAAAATCACATGGGAGAAAAAAAGTACCAAAGTGTACAATTTCGATTTGTTCATTTTTAAAAAGCAGCAGGGAAAAAAAACCGACCTTCCTCAATAGCAATGAGGGTGGCTCTCTTCCTAAAGCCTCCCCTGTACAAGCAAGTCTGGGGCACTGTCAACCGCACGCTCTGAGAAGCAGAAAGAAGCCAAGATAAGATGAACTGGGAGGGAAACGGCTATGAAGGATACAGGGGTCGGGAGACCTTCAGAACACAGGTCTGACCTATGACAGGGAGGGTGGGACAGGGGCCGGAACAGGTGTGGCCTCAGGAAGGGCCCAGTTCTGAGGAAGTCTTGGCCTGCGTGGCAGAGTCCCACATCTGGCAGAAAAGGTCCTGCTCTGGGGTCTGTTGCTCTCCATCAACAAGCACGGCCTTGGCATGAGCCAGGGTAGATCAAAGTGCTGCAGCTGGAGGCTGTCATTGCTGTGGTGCCCTTAGCAGGGTGTCTCAAAAGGAGCACCCTCTCCAGCTGCCACACCCTGCTTCTCACACACAAACCTCACTTTAAAGACTAGGAAAAACCAGGACGCCTGGGTAACTCAGTCGGTTAAGCAACTAATTCAGCTCAGGTCATGATCTCACGGTTCGTGAGTTCGAGCCCCACATTGGGCTCTGTGCTGACAGCTCGGAGCCTGGAGCCTGCTTCGGATTCCGTGTCTCCCTTTCCCTCTGCTCCTCCCCTGCTCGCACTCTGCGTCTCGCTCTCTCTCAGAAATAAACAAACGTTAAAAAAAATATTTTTTCGGAAGACTAGGAAAAACCTTTCAAGCCGGCCAACATAGAAAAAGCAAATCCTTCCTTGAAATACAGAAAAGCCCTCCTCCCAGAAAACATCACTGGGGCTGCCAGGGTGAGTAACTTCTGAGCAGGGATTTTTGAGACTTCCTGTTTCCTCAACCTGGAAACTCAAACAAGGGGCCTGACGACTAGAATTCAGTGGTCCCCGGAGAAGCCCTAAACACAGCATTCAGATGCTGTCTGTCTGTCAAAGCATCTACTGAACACAAAGACACAACCATCCGCCTGCAGGTCTAACAGCCTAAGGACAAGTCAACCCAAACTTTCCAAGGATGACTGAGAGGCAGGAAAGCAGGGCGGTTCAGAGCTCAGCTTTGGAGATGCACTACTTGGGTTCAAATCCTGGCCCCACACTTACAGTGACCTTAGACAAATGATTTAACTTCCCTGTGCCTCAGTTTCTTCCTCTAAAATATGGAGACGCAAGAGGGCCTATCTCACTGGGCTTGGGGAAGGTTAATTGAGTTAACACTAAGTGAGCTCAAGAACTGAGAACGGTGCCTGGAAGACTCTCGGTGTTCCATAAATGTTAACTAATGTTTTACTGTGAGATGCACACAGTCATTCATCGGGTGCCTTCTATGTGCCAGACACTGCCCGGGGACCCACACATTAACAAGACGTAGATCCTGCCCTCAAGGAATTCAGCTGAGAATGGAGAAAAGGGCAATGTCCCAGAGAGCCCTGGTTTTGAGCCTTTGCTGCCCAAAGCGAGGGACCGGGGACACAGTGGTGATACTGTCATCAGCCCTAGGCCTGTCCCAGGGAGAAAAGCAGAAGGTGAAAGGGAGGAGGGGGCGGCTTCCATCAGGCCTGGGCAGGGCACCCTCTGGTGCTGCCCATCCTCCCGATATCCGTAGCCTCGCCAAGGTCTCCGGGCTAAGAGAAAGGGCCGAGAGGAACAGCTCCCCTTCAAGAGAAACACGTGCAGAGCGGGGCCAGGTCTCCCCGTCCATATACCGCAACCGCGGCCGACACTCAGCAGGAGTTCGGTGCCCAGTCTGAGGGGCCTCCACGGACTCCCAGCAGGTGGGAGTTCCTGAGGATGAGAGAGGGGTGTCTGGCCAGCCACACTCTACCAAAAGCAAGCAGAGCCAATCCACCCTGGCCGCGGTCATCTCATGAAGAGAAAAAGGCAACAGACCTCGGATTAGGGGACAAAGGAGGGTCAGACCACAGCAGCACCCGTGGCCTTCGGGATAAAGTCCGCATCTCCCCACATGGCCCACGGCTCCTCGCCCAGCCCCTGCCCGCTTCTCACGGGGCACAGGCAGCCACACCCTGCAGAGGCGTCCTCTCCTCCTATGGATAAACATTGTGCCACTTTCCTCTTTGCCATGCACCTTTTTTTTTTTTAATTTGGTTACTTCACTTCATTTAGCAAACGGTCAACCCTCTGAGCCCCACCAAGTTGCTTCCCCTGCCTCCCTCGAGGGCCTGCCGCGGGAAGAAGCTCAAAGGGCAATCAGGACGGCCCCAATCAGCCTCCTCTTCCACCAACACACTCCGCACAGCACAGGAAAAGGTCACTGCTTGCATCCTCGGCACCCACCCCAATGTGGCTGGGGGGCCCCCCAGTGTTCAAGAGCCACCTGCCAGGGCCCAGCTCCAGGAAGACCCCTCCCTGCTCCTGAGATGCCATGCACATTCCACACACACACACACACACACACACACACACACACACACGATCTACCCTAACAAACTCCCTCTGGTCCTCACGGTATCACATCTTCCAGGAAGCCCTCCTTGATCCCTGGGGCAGCTGTCCTGAGATGAGCCTTTCCGTCCTGTCACAACATCTACCGTATCGTCACTGCTGACTTCCTATGGGTTTCCCTCACCAGATCAGCTCCCTGCTATCCTCAGTGCCTAGAATCTGGCACGTAATAAGTGCGCAGTGAATACTTGTTGACCGGATTTTTCAAAATGAGGGCGTCATGCAGATAGAGGAGTTCTTACTCTGTGAAAGTCAGATGTACAATTTATTTTACAAGGTTACGCAGGGATTAGACTCTATTTAATACGGTGCTTATTAAACGGAAAATAGCTAAACAATGTTAACTATGAATATTCAAGATGATGGAAAAACAAGTAGCCTATCCAAAATCCAAGGACACCTGACACAGATGGAGACTCCCATTTGTATACATGAGAGAATGTAGTCAGGCCGCAAGGCTGTGACGCCCAGTCTATGCCCTTCTCAAGCTCAAATTCTTCAAAAGACTTTCCCATCAAGGGGTGTAGACTATCCTGTCTACCTAAACATTAAGATACCGTTTTAGGGTTGCCCGGGTGGCTCAGTCGGTTAAGCATCCGACTTTGTGTTCAGGTCATGATCTCATGGTTTGTGGGTTCAAGCCCCGCATTGGGCTTTGTGATGATGGCTCGGAGCCCGGAGCCTGCTTCGGATTCTGTGTCTTCCTCTCTCTCTGCCCCTCCCCTGCTCACACACTGTCTGTCTGTCTCTCTCTCAAAAGTAAATAAACATTAAAAAACTTAAAAGATTTTTTTAAAGTTTATTTTTATGTATTTTTTAATGTTTATTTTTGAGAGAGAGAGACAGAGAGACAGAGTACGAGTGGGGGGAGGGGCAGAGAGAGAGGGAGATACAAAATCTGAAGGAGGCTCCAGGCTCCAAGCTGCCAGCAGAGTCCGACACAGGTCTTGAACCCACAGACCGAGAGATCATGACCTGAGCCAAAGTCAGATGCTTAGCCACCTGAGCCACCCAGGGGTCCCTAAAGTTTATTTATTTTTGAGAGAGAGAGAGCACATGCACACACGCACATAGGGGGGAGGGGGAGAGGGGGAGGGGCAGAGAGAGAGGCAGAGAGAGAGAAAATTCCAAGCAGGCTCCACACTGCCAGTGCAGAGGCCCTGAATATTAAGATATTAAAACATGGCTAATACTAAAATAAAGGAGTTCGCATCCCCTGAGCCCGTGTCCAACCAAGTGCAGCAATTCAACAGTCAGAGGTAACGTCCAAGGGAGACTGGACACTGGTTGCAGATTACACGCAGTGCGTGACAGAGTGCTGGGAAAATCCACCTGACTCCAGACCCCTCACCCTTCACAGCCCTGCTCGTCGCCACCCCATGGGCCGAGACCTGCCCAGGACGCATATTCCAGGCCCCGGCGTACTGCCTCCCACATCGGGGTCCTGTGGGGTACACAGACCAGGGCGAGCGCTGCCCCCTCGGCATCACTTTGCTCTGAGCTGATCTGTGCTCTGCCTCCTCCTGTCACAGCCCCAGGCCCCTGAGTATCTCAAGGCAAATATCTGCTGCCTTTTCAAAAACAACCTTGTCATCTGCGTGAGGAAGGCGGTGCCAGAGATTTCATGAATATTTAACATACCCCCCAAAAGGTAGGGGCTACTGTAATCCACATGGCTTGGGAGGGAGAGAGTGGGGGCTGGGGGAGCTGAACCTCCTAAGCCAACCATCAGTTAGGTTATTTGCCACGTCTCATTCCCACCCAGCTGGTCTCAAGTCTTTGCATTGTCCCCCACCCCATGTTGTTAGCACTTCCCAATCACACTGACATCATCCTGTTATTTCTAAGCCCAGCTTCCTCCCTCTCCTTTGATCCAATGATGGGTTCTTACCAGCCCCACGAGGCCACACACTGCCTGCTCACCCACCCCTCTGCCTCCCCTCCTCACTCACACCCATTCTCAGAGTCTGTTCCATGAACCTATCCCCTTTGATTCTGTAATAGACTAGAAATGGGTTTACACTGAAAGCAGGAGAGGAGGGGGAAGGAGAGAGAGAGAGAGAAGCAGACATTCTCGCCACCCTACTGCCCTCTCATGGAATCATGAGCAAAGTGACTGTTGATGGCACAGAGACAGGGGAGCACAAAGCTCGGCAGGACACTTCCACCCAGGGCTGTCTGGGGTGCTGCCCAAGAGCGGGAACAAAGGGGCAGCTCAGAGGATCCAGAGTCTATAAACTGGGACAAACGCCATTTTCAAAGGGTGTGGTCCAAACAGAGGCAGCTTTGTCTCTCTTGAAACCCCTGTTCATCCTCAGCACTGCCCTTCTTTCTGTGCCTGGAAAAGCCCCACTTCCTCCCAGGGTTAGACCACAGGAACCCAACCCTCCATGTGACAAAAGAATGAAATCTGCTGAGATGCTAGAGACACTTCCCCTGCTGAGTTGCCTATTTCTATTAAAGAGGTTATAAAAAATATGTTTAAAGGCTCCCACTCCCCCCAAAGAAGCATATAATCATCAGAAGGAAGCTTTTGGAAATCCAGGACATGTCAAAGATCCCCTTTTTGTTGACATTTATGAAGCAAAAATCAGCCCAAAGTCTAAGTGCACCATGACGGATCCACAGTGGGATCTTCAATCCACCCGCTGACAGCAGGAGTATCCACTCTGGTCAGGACCTGGGACAGCCAAGGGAAGAAAAAAGCACCATACAACCTGAAGGGATCCCCTCCTTGTCCTGGCAGGGCTCACTCTCATTCATTAACCTATTCATTCTCTCAGCCACTCAGCAAAACATACCCACATGCTTCCTAGGTTCCAAGCAGTGGGCCAGAGCCGGCCATGTACACGTGAATAGGGCAGAGTCTCTACGTAGTCCCAATGTGCTCAGTCTCCTGGAGACTTTCTTCTACTTCCTCCAAAAGCCAGTAGGTCCCCCTGATGCCCCTCTTCAGTTCATGGTCATCCTTCTAGGCTTCACACGTGAGCTACTGTTCACATCAGCAGTGTAAGGTCTTAGTGGCAGGCAAGAGGAAACAAAGTTGTCATTTCAGGGAATCAAACACACCAAGAAGGCTTTGGATGCAGTGCAAACAGACCAGGCCCCACTCACAGGGAACAGTTTCAAAGTAAACACAGATCAGGTTGATGATAAAGATGGGGGGTGGGCGGGAGGGAAGTGTCACATTTCACAGAAAGTGTTAAAGTCACCATCAAAACCTATCTGAGGGGCACTTGGGTGGTTCAGTCAGTTGAGCGACTGACTTCGGCTCAGGTCATGATCTAACAGCTGGGGTTTGAGCCCCACATCAGGCTTTGTGCTGACAGCCTGCTTTGGATCCTTTGTGTCCCTCTCTCTCTCTCTCTCGCTCTCAAAAATAAATCAAAAATTTTTTTTAGGGGTGCCTGGGTAGCTCGGTTGCTTAAGTGTCCGACTTCGGCTCAGATCATGATCTCATGGTTTGTGAGTTCGAGCCCTGTGTCAGGCTCTGTGCTGACAGCTCGGAGCCTGGAGCCTGGAGCCTGCTTTGGATTCTGTGTCTCCCTCTCTCTCTGCCCCTGTCCACTTGCACTCTGTCTCTGTTTCTCAAAAATAAACATTAAAAAAAAATTTTTTTTTAAAACCTATCTGATTGTGCACAGCCAAGAATCTGGATGGTTTCTGGGGTAATAGAGGACCAATAAAAACAGGGTCTGCCCAATGGCTAGAGCTGAACCACCCGGGGAAGGCCTCCCTACAACCCAGGGCCTGTCAGCCAGCATCTGCAATCTCCGTCCACCAAGACATTAACTCTGGCTCTTGAGGTGAGCTGAAGATCAAGAAGCAAGAGTCAGAAACAATAAGAGTTATGATAAAGGATGATGAGGACATAGTAAGAGATAATAAGAAAACAAACTTAAATCTATGATACAGGCACTGTTGCTTTACCGGTCAGCTTTGTGATCATTCTAGCAAAATGTGAGTGGTCAGTGTCTTGAAAGTGTTTCAAGTATGTCAAAGAGTTTTTGTTTTTTTTTTGTTTTTTGGGTTTTTTTTTAACGTTTATTTATTTTTGAGACAGAGGGAGACAGAGCGCGAGTGGGGGAGGGGCAGAGCGAGAGGGAGACACAGAATCTGAAACAGGCTCCAGGCTCTGAGCTGTCAGCACAGAGCCCGATTCGGGGCTCGAACCCACGAACTGTGAGATCATGACCTGAGCCGAAGTCTGACGCTTAACTGACTGAGCTACCCAGGCACCCCTGTTTTTGTTTTTTTTGTTTTTTTTTTTTAATTAAAGTTCATTTCTGAAAGAGAGAGACAGAGCACGAGCAGGGGAGGGGCAGAGACAGAGGAAGACACAGAATCCGAAGCAGGCTCCAGGCCCTGAGCGGTCAGCACAGAGCCTGACGCAGGGCTCCAACCCATGAACTGTGAGATCATGACCTGAGTTGAAGTTGGACGCTTACCCGAATGAGCCACCCAGGCACCCCTGTCAAAGAGTTTTATATGTTAGACTTGTGAAAAGCGTAATTCAGCCTGCTATCAGTATTTAAAAGTTTGGGGAAATCTGAGCTGTTGACTTGATGATTTACTGGCTGTGTGAATGCCTAGGGAATATGGGGAGAAATCCTAACTGTTTAAAAACTAATAAATATTAGTTATTAGACAAAGGGTATCTAGTAGGGAATGTTCCTTTTCAAGTAGAAAAACACAATGGGGGGTTGTAAGTATTACAACACCATGCTGAGTTTTGGGTTTTGTTTGTTTTAAAGAACATTCTGGTGGCAACAGAGGACAGACAAGGGGACAGAGATCAGAAGCGACAGGACTACTGTGGGGAGAGTCTGGAAGCTATTCCCGTCCACAGTCTGCATTTCCCAGGCCCCGCGCCTTTGCTCAAGCTGTTCACTTGCCTAAAATATCCCTTACACCCCCATGTCTAAAACCTACCTACTCTTCAAGAGCCAGGTTAAATGTCATCTATTCAAGTTTTTCCTGATCTCCAGACAAGTAACTTCTTCCCCCACAGAGCTCCCCCCAAGCGGGCACCTGCACCCAAGCCCTTTGCACATACTGCCCTGCTTTACGGTTTCCTGGACAGTCATTTACTCAACTCTGAGCACTCACTAAACACCAAGTACCAAGTGTTCTTTCTCTCTCCAGCTGCAAACTCCACGAGGCCAGCCCAAACCCATCTTACCGACACCTGTATCTCCACCGGGCCCAGTACAGTGGCCGACATTCAACCACTGTTAAGACTCTGGACGAAACGCCTCTGTTACAAAACCTCTGCTGGCTCCCAGTGCCTGGGTAACCCCATTCAAACTCCTCAGGTGGCGTTCAGGTCCCCCGTGACCCAGCCCAAGCTACCTCCATGGGCCACCTCTTACGTGCGCTCTGTACGCCAGCCGAAAGAGACGCCCTCACCTTCCTCAAACTCACCCTGCACCCTCCGCCTGTGCAGTGCTGCGTGTGGGCTTCTCCCTCCCCACTCACCGCTGCCTGGCCAGCCTTGTGCGTCGTCCTCCCCCTGGCACACCTCACAGGTCAGTTTCCCAACAGAGCCTTTTCCTGGTTGATCCACGTGGCTTGGAGACCCTAAAGTCCCCTCTCACCTTCCTTACAGCCTCACTGCACTCTATTCTGTTTTCCAATAATTTAAGTCTCTCTTCTGTGAGGCTGTAAACCCTTAGAGGGCAGTAATTACATCTAACTTAGGCCTGCGTGACCTACGGCGCCCAGCAAAGTGCCTCACGCGGAAACACTCAAACAGTGGTGGTTACCTGACAAATGAGTGAACAGATTAATTCCTTTCCCCCTTTGTGCTTCCCCAAACCCCAGAAATCCCATCTAGACAGCTTTGGGGCAAGATGGTTCTCCTTCTAAATCCACATCCCACAAGGAGAAAGACTTAAGAAGGAAGGAGGAGCATACCAGGCTGAGGCATTGTCTACAGGGCTTCAGGCTCTTACCTCATACTCAAAATCACCCCCCAGCGCCCCAATGTCCAGGTGCAGGTTCTTAAGAAGCTCACTTGAGCTGCGGACACTCTGAAAACAAACACAATTACAGGGGGTAAGTCAAGGAAGCTGGTCAGCCCAGGATGCAGGCCAAGAAGCTCCTTGTTTGTTGCTTTCTGGGTCAGACCTAGGAGGTACATAGACTGGGCAAGAAATGAAGCTGCGGGCTAGAAAATCACTTGACTTATTTTTAAAGCAGCAGAGGTCAGCCAAAAGGTGGAAACAACCCAAGCGTCTATCAACAGATGAATGGATTAACAAAATGTGGCACATTCAGACAACGAATTACCCAGCCATATGTGCTACATGACGATCCCTGAAAACATGCTATGTAAAAGACGGGCAGACATAAAGTGGCAAATATCGTATGATTCCACTTAAATGCAATATCCAGAATAGGCAAATTAAAGACGGAACATAGACGAGAGGAGACCAGACACTGAGGAGTTACTGTTCAATGCGTAGAGGGTTGCAGTTCGGGATTTTGAGCGAGTTCTGGAGATGGATAGTGGTGCTGTATCACACTGAATTGCACGCTTAAAAGCGATTACAATGGTAACTTTCATGTTATATATATTTGACCACAATAAAAAAAACTTTTCTAAACAGGACAAAGGGTTCCCAGGCCAGGAAGAGGATTCATCATTACCTGGTTGTCACTCTCTGCCTCATCCTCCTCGTTGGTCTCCTCCCCTAAAGCCAAGAGGCTGAGGGCTTTCTTGTCCTCATGGATGGAGCCCAAGAGACCCTTTGTGTAAGCAGAAGTCTTGAGACCCTGTGGAGGCTCCAAAGTAGAGAAGAAAAGTCAAGGGACACACCAGAAAGACCTGCAGAATGCCTGCCCGACTCTCTTTCGGTTTGGTTGTCTCCCAGCACAAGTCTGCCACGGCCAGGAAGCCGACCCCGGCAATCCCAGCTCACACAGATCCCTCCCTTTTCCAACTCCTACCACCCCGGCTACCAGGATGGGAAAGTTAGCACTGCAGGCCCCATGGCGTGGGCCTGTCCTCTGCAGCCCAGAGTCCACGTTCAGCATCACACAAGTGTGATCTGCCCTCCCAACTTGATTATGAACCTTGAGGGCTCAGCCCATGCCCTCTCTTTATCGTCCGTGGGCCATAGATCCTAGCATGACACACGAAGGCCCCACAGGAACTAAATACACTGAACACACACACACAAAAACCATTTACCAGCGTGAGTTCTCCAAGCTGACCAGATTCCACTGAGCTCCCCAGGCTCACGCTTTGCGATCCACGAAGAGCAGAGGCCGGGGCATCCACAAGGCCTCTTAAGGGAGCCAGGCCCCCAAGAGGGACGTGGACTGGGGCTAATGAGGAGCCCGGGGCCTGGGCAACACAAAACATCTTGTTACAAACCCAAGAAACCACGTGGCCCTCGGAGTGTCAGAAGCAGATATAAAAATAAAACATCTAAATCCTGCCCGCTCAAATTTAAACCACCTCCGTTCGGAGGCTGCTAATGAAACACAACATCCAGAAATTACCATTGTGCCAACTGTGTGAGAAATCACAGGCTGGCTTGCTGATTCCCCTAACTTTGCTGCTAGCGCACAGCTAACGGTCGTCTCACATCTGGCAGATGCTGCGGAGGGTTCTGCTCCCCTTTCAGAAGCCACGTAGGAAGTGGGGGGGGCAGAGGGGGGCAGAGACAAAAGCCTCATCTACCAGAGGGAGAAGTCTCAATAGATGAAGTTTAAAACTGATGAACCAAGCAAAAGCAGCCGAAGCGTATTATTTACAAATATGGAAGTACGCACGAGAAGAAAGCAGTTGTCTCTGGGGAGGGGTATACGCGCCCAGAGAACTGCTGGGTTTCATTACCCACCTTTTGGTACTACTTGCCTTTGTTTGATATGGGCATGTATTACTTTGATTAAAATAAATAGCAACTATGAAAAAAAAATACATGAATGGCAAAAGAAGAACTTTCTTGCCCCGCTCCACTGACGAGGAAGGTGGCTGAAAGGAGCCTGGCCCCCAGTTTCCCTGTTCTCACGCTGGCCAAACGAAGGCTTCGGGCTAACGAGGACAGGGAAAGAAACCAGGCTGGGAGTCAGAACTGGCAAGGCCTCAGCGCGCTCACAGACTCCTGAATTCTCAGTTTACTCATCTGCAAGATGGAGATGATGTGTGCCTTGCCGCTTAAAAAGCAAGGTTTGCTGGGAAGTTCAAAAGGGCTCATGAATGTGAGGAGCACATGTGAGGGGGCCGGGGCTACACCGATGTTGTGGAAGGGCTGTTATTAGAGGGACTCACATAGGACTCACGCAGCTGGAGCCCGGGCTTAGGAGAAGGAGCAAGGAGAGCATTCTGGGGACAACTTACAAAGACCTCTTTAAAACTCATTACTCAAACTTAAAACGCATCAAACAACACGAAACCATTCCCCTCTAACCCCAAGGAGACCAAGAAGAGAAAGGGGAGGCCAGAAGAGGTCAGGCTGAGGAAGCACAAGTGGCCCACTGTCTCTCATCCACAGCGTCGGCTCAAAGGACCAGACCACCGGGCAGGGTCTCGGCGGGGCCCCTTTCTGTGTGGGAAGGGCATCAGACACTCCTCCGAAAGGGGGGTGAAGTCCCGAGCCTTTGAACACCCGAACCACTGCCCAACCACCTGGCCTGATGCAGAGTACTTCCGTTAGGCACAGAAGGGACACGTAACGCTCAGGCTGGCCCACATAAGCCAGCATCAAGTACCGGGCTAAGCCCCTTCTGCGCCACCTCTCATTCTGCTCTCACAACAGCCCGAGGCCACAGTCCCTACAAATGGAGACTGGGGAGATCGAGAGCCCTGCCCAAAGTCACAGGGCCAGCAAGGGGGGCACAGATATGGGACTGGAGCCCAGGGCTGTCTCTAAGCCACTATTTTACGCCACCGTCTGGCTGTGGCAGAGAAGAAGCCCAGAAAGGCTTCTCTAAGGTAAACTGGGGGCAAACTGGGCCCGCTCGTCCTGACTTCAGCCCTCCCAACCAGCCCCAGCAGATCAGCAACCAAAGTTCCTCCCACACTGTATTTATGGAAAAGTACAGACTCCTACCATGGCTAATTTGCTAACGTGCTGGGGGCTGGAGGGAGGGAAACAGGCATGCTGAGGGCTTTGTTCTCCCAGGCCTTTACCAAATCAGTGGTTAGCAGGGAAATTACACATTCCTGGCTCCTAGCTGATCATCTTCTATAGCTGGCCATTAACTCTGACTATGGGCTGTACGTGGCGTTGTCCTTCGGAGCGGATAAACTTGCTGCCGTTGGGCTAATTAAAACTTTCAGGATCATCTGCAGCTTATCCGATATTTATAGTGCTACAGTAGTTATTAAAGCTAACAGAGAACCAGGGCACGCCAGCAATTAGAAACCAGAGGGAACAACTGGGTAAAGCCACAGCTGGGCAGCAGCAAAAGAATAGCTGGGGAAATTCAGAGCGACCCCTGTGGTCTCTGATCCAACTTGACTTCTTCTGAATGAAGAATATGGTGTGACTCTTTAAAGGGACAAAGGTGTCGGGATGATAGGGACAGCACCGTCCTTTGGCAAATCCCAGCAGCGGAGGAAGTGACGGTACCAACGAGGTCTGTGCAAGCCTGACACAGGTTGTTCACATGGCTTCTGGGAGCCCTGGGAAGCCAGGAGCAACAGCGGCTCGCGAACGGTACGGAGATGCTGGGTTTCAGCCCCTCATGACTGGATTCACACTCCAGTTCCGTGGGATTCCCACAAGGGACTAAATTCAGAGCTTAGGGGTGCGGCGTCCACTTGGGAAGCCTCTGTCCATAATCACCCGAAGAGAAAGTCTTCCCAAATCCTGGGAAGGTACGTAGATCCTGCATGAGTGCCAAGATCGGTGCCACCTTACCCTCAAAACTGATCATCTGCAAAGCCTGTGACCCATCTGTGAAATACAGTTAGCTCCAGGGAAGGGAAGTCTAGATACCCCGAGCCGCTGTCTCGCAGGTGATGGGTACAAGAAACATGAAGTACACGTCACCCCACAAGATGGCCAGCCTGGGTAGTTCAGGGATCAGTAGTTACAAGGGGAGAGCAAATAACAGGAAAGCAGGCCTGATGGCCGAGTCAACCCAACCTGCTGCCTCCCTGCCAAGTTCACCGAGTTCAAGTCCAACGTCAACTCGACGGGCTCCCTCCCTGCCAAGTTCACTGAGGCCCGCGGGCCGTGCTTGCTAAGAAGCCTACCTGGTTGAGAAGCTGCGTCGTGCCTGACTCTGCAGCAAGCCCTCTGTTGGAACTCAGCTCGACTAGCCCCTGCCTGAGGGGGCTGCTGCTTGGCTGGAAACCGGCTTGCTGACGGGCCTCCCGCCCAGCAGGGGCAAGAGCCGCCTCCAGAGGACACGCCAGCACCTCCGGGCCACAAGTCAGAAAACTCGCGTCCCTCTCCATGGCTCTGATGGCCTCGTGCTCCCCCTCACTAGATATCGTGGAAGACTCGGCTGCCGTGCAACAGACCCTGCTGGCAATGTCTTTACGCGGCATCTCCTGCGTGCTCTCGGGCAGCCCCAGGCCCTCCAGCTGCCTGGAGATCTTGACCATCTGCAGGATGTGCTGGTAGAACCTCTGATCCTCAGAGTAGTCTTCGCTCTCAGAACCCTCATCAGTAGACCCCTGCATGGGGGACACCTGGAACGCTACAAAGGGGCTGGAGTGCTGATCTCTCAGGCCGGGACCCGCCTGACCCACGCCCCGCCCAGATCCCTGAGAGCTCTGCAGGTCCCAAACGAGGTTATGCACCTCACCCAGGATCTGAGAGCCAAGGTGGGAAGCCAGGCTGCTGCTCTCCAAGTCAGGCTCAGACCCACTAGGCTTCCTGTCTTCTTCGGGGGGGTCTGTTGACCCCGGGGGTTGTCTCTTCTCACCAGTAGGGTACCCTCCAGGGGAACTCCCTGAAGGGGCACTCTGGGCTGGCTCTAACGCCAGCGGATCAGGTGGCAATAGGAAGAGTTCCCGAGGTGGATCTTTAGCTGAGGCCCCTGGAGCCTCAGGGTCACTGGGTTCTGTCTCCTTGCAGCTGCCGGGGGTATCCTTGTCGACAAGCTTGGACACCTGTCCCATCCACAGTCCTGGGGGCTCTTTTCTCCTCCTCCCCCTGCCCCTACTCCCACCTTCTCCAGAAACTCCCTGCCAGCTCAGGCCTTCAGCTGGGCCGTGATCTAACAAGAGCAGCGGGTTCTTCCTGGTAGGCAGCATGTGGTCAGAGGAACAGGGGGACCCGGAGGGCTCCTCCTCAGGGGATGGTGAGCGAACGGGGCTCTGGCTCTTGTCCCCACCGGGGCCAGTGGAGCCCCGTTTGGCCATGTGGCCCAAACCTCTGATGGTTTCAGAAAGCTCTGAGTGGACAGAGGCCTGGCACCTGCTCTCCAGCACATCCTGCCCATTCTGGAGGGGCCGGGTATTCTCAGGGCCCAGAGCACCGGGCTTCTGCTGTCTGGTCCTCAGTTCCAGATCTTCTATTTCAGGGTCTGAAAACCCCAGGTAGATTTTCTCTGTCGGCTTCTGGGGTTTCCCCAGACCCTGCTGATCACCCAATTCTGTTCTGCACTGGGCTCGGGCCCTGCCTAAGATTTTCTCCACGTCGGCAAAGATGTGGTGGGTTCGGGAAGCTTGGCCCTTGGAGAGTGGCTGAAGCTTGCTGGGCAGGGCGCCCATGAGAGGCGAGGGGATGTCACCCAGCATGCATGGGCTCTTCCCTTTCTTAAAGGAGCCCTCGCTTCTAGCCTGCATCTCTTGCTCTAGGTCCAGATCAGCAAGGCCAGGTGCTGGGAGAGGGGATGGGCCGCGGAGAAAGGAAGGAGGCGGCAGAAGTCCCTGCTCAGGCTGTGTCTCCTAGATGGGTATATAAACATGCAAGAAAAACTGAGACAGAGCACTTCTGATTTACACTTGCTACCTCAGCCCTTGGCAAGCCCTTAGCAGAAACCCACCCTCTAATTAAAGTAAAACACAAACCAGGAGGGGGAAAAGAAGCCAAAAACTCCCTCTGACTTCTTTGTTTTCTGGGCCCTAGTTTCCTTATCTATAAAGGGGAGGCTGGACCAGATCAGTGGCTTACAAACCTTGCTTCATGGAAACTGCAGGTTCATTGCACATGGTGCCCTGGAGGCCACAAGAGTGTACATGTCACGGGGAACGGGCGTCACTAAGACCTACCCCCAGGTTCAGCTGGGGTAGCTCCACTTCTTGACATGCTGGACCTTCATAGAGGAATGACTGGAAGACAGGGCTTCACTACTAACAACTGTCAGAATTACCAACCAGATTATCTCTAAAGGATCATCAAGCTCTCAGTTCTGTGACTGGTTAAGTTTATAAAACCCACCAGCCTTACCAAGGACTACCAGAAATTGTCTAAGAAGGGAAAGAAGAAGGGAAACAGCCAAAGAGGGGAGCCCGGGGATGCCGTCAAGGTCTTCTGGCACGAACTTCAAGACACGAACTGGCACTGCTCAAGAGAGGTCCACAAAGACAGAAAACCTTGAGTCTAGAAGAAACTCTGAACGATAAACCTCACCCTGCAAACATTCACAGTAGGCTCCAGCCGGCCTGTGCACGCATACCTCCGGAGAGCCCAAGCCACCTGTGCCCAGGTCACCCACCTGGCTCAGGCCTGCCCTCTGGACAAACCCAGCTCTGAGGCACTGTCCTGAGCCTGAGAGCCAGACTGGCAGCCCAGGACTTCCCAATTGTCCTCAGCTCCACAGAAGGAATCCTTTTTAACAGGGAGTTCCACGCGCTCAGTCACACACCCAGAACTCTGTCACCTGACCCTCCACCCCAGAACCCTTGCTTGGTCCCTTCTCTCACCGTTACTCATGCCAGAGCCTGCCCAGACACTAGGTAGTCCTGGGTTAGTGAAAAGCCCATTATCCACCTTCTGCCTTTGAAACACATAACATTAGAAAAGTCAACCGATTTGGAAATGACTTGTCCTCTTTATCTGGAGGGACGGGCTTGTTATCTTATTTCTTGGAATCATGAGTAGTGATAGGTGGGGGAGGGGAGGGGAGGGAAGAGTATCTGTGGAGCTTGGAAGTGTTGAAAAAGATTAATTCATCACCAACCATCCGATGCCAGACTTGACACCCTGAGAAGGAAGGAAGAAAGGGAGATGGAAATCTTCACTGAAACAGAGACACTGGTGGGAAACAGACTGCAGACAGAGAGCAAATCAACTGGACAAGTGAGAGGGTTGAAAAGATATTCTCAGTGCCCCCCACCTGGCTGGTCTGATCTCCTATGTGCCTCCCTCTCCTCAACATGCCCCACCTGCACCCCACCTGGGTGAAGGATCCCCTGCACCGGCAGAGCACTCTGGGAGAGCCTGGCCCTCACATCAGCACGGCTCCAAGTCTTAGCTTCTCTACCTATAAACCCAGGGCAATAACTCTGCTTCTTAAGTTCAGACATACTGGAAGGACAAATAAAAATAAGGGGAAAGAGCACTTTCAACTCAGAGTGAAAAAGCTACCTGAGACCAAGATGCTCACGCCGCAATCAGATTTCAGTTACGCACCCCTACCCAAGGACAATGGCAAAAAAGAACAATCCACAAAAGTGGATAAAGCCCAAAGCTTTTCTTTTTGGACTTTGAAGGCAATGGCTTTCTGACAACTGAATTATGGCTACACCTGACATCTATGAATTTGCACCACACTTGAAAGGCCTGGCTCTGAAAAAAGAAAGACACTCCACTCATCTAGGTTCTCTGTCAACTGCCCCCCTGTCCCCCACTCTCCAGAGGGGTAGACGGTATCCCTTCTCAGACTGCTGCAAAGCAACATCCTCAGGGGAGCGCGCTTTCTCGATAATCCTCCTACATAATATGTGCTTCCCGGGGGGAGGAGAAAAGAATTTTTCAGAGACGATAAGAAATTCCAGAAGCTAAAGGAAAATCTGCCAGAAGACAGGCATAACTGAGATGATGTACTATCAAGCAATCAATGTGTTATTGGTGTTGTTCTGAACTTCCCAGCTGTAAACACCTAGGGGTTCCCAATATCCCCTGAGGTTTCAGGCCCAGCTCTCTGGGGGCTGGCATCCACGGACTCACCAGCAGACTTTTGGAGGTCTCTTTGTCCTTCTTGTCTTTCTTTTCCTTCTTCTTTTTCTTGTCTTTCTTGTTAACGGCTCCTGGAGTTGACAGCTTCCTCCGCTCTTGGATCACCAAGTTCCGATAGTGCTCGTCACATGGATGGTCCCACGTGGACTGCCCATTGGCAAAGTTGAAATAGTAAATATCACCTGTGATGTCCTGGCTGTAGGGAGTGGAGGTCAGAAGTTAGTCCCTGCTCAGGTCCAAAGCTACTTAGGAAAAAAAGGAAGAGAATAAAAGTGGCCAGGAGACAGAAAAGAAGGAAGAACTGGGTGAGAGGGACAGAAGGAGAGAGAAGACACGGGGGACGCAGGAGGGGATTTACACAGAAGGAAAGGGTACCTTCTGGCTAACATAGGAGTTAACTTAGATAGGAACAAAGGACTGGGATAGCTAAGGACTTCTCTAGAAGAAAATGTACAATCATTGGGGTTCCTAGGAATAAACTTGGTTTGAGATGGATAAGTACAGATGCTATGGGATCTTAAAGACAAGTTCTAGGATTGACCTTCCTTAATATTTTCATAAATGGTCCAAGGAAGAAAGAGGCACTGTGATAGCTCTGGTCTTACACAAGATTCCCATCTCCTAAGAAATAACGATCCAAGCCAGTGGAGATCAACAATAAAAGAAAATAATGTAAAGGTGCATTTCATGAACCTGTGTTTCAACATGGACAAGTCCAAAATAAGCCATTCTTCCAGCCACCATTATCAAAAATTCATTGGGACAGCTACAGAAAACAAACAAACAAACAAAATTCACCATAGCAATACAAAAAACATGATACCCAGGAATAAATCCAACATGTACAAAATCTTTATAAAGCTTCACTGAAAAGTCAGGAAAAAGAAAAAAAGAAAAAGCTGTTGGAGAGACAGCCCATGTTCCTCAATAGAAAGACTCAAGTCTGGCGGCACCTGGTTGGCTCAGTCAGTGGAACATGCGACTCTTGATCTTGGGGTCGTGAGTTCAAGCTCAATCTCAATTCTAATAAAAGAGAAAACATGCAGAAGTAAGCAGGAAAAATATTAGGGATGAAAGACAGAAAGGTAATAAATGACAGATAAGTGCATGAGAAGATGCTCAGTATCACTAAACATCAGGGAAAGTGAAATGTACAACCACAGGGAGATATCACTTCCCACCCACTGGCACGGCTATTGCCAAACAAGCAGAAATAACAAGTGCTGGGGAGGATGTGGGGAAATTGGACATCTCGAGCACTGTCGGTGGGGATGGAAAAGGGTGTGGCCGCTGTGAGAAGCACTAGTTTCCTAAAAATTAAAAACAGAGAGACCATACAGCACAGCAATTCCACTGCTGGATATATGCCAAAAAGGAAACCAGGGATTCAAGCAGATTATTTGTCCACCCATGTTCACAGCAGCATTACTCATAAAAGTCAAAGGGTGCACACAGCTCAAATGTCCATTGACAAATGAATGAATAAACAAAATGTAGTACATACATACACTAGAACTGGATTCAGTCTTGGCAACGAATGAACTACTGACACCTGCTACAACATGAATGAAACTCGCAGACATTATATCAAGTAAAATAAGCCACACCCAAAAGGCTGAATATCGTGGGCCCACTGATTTGACCTTGAATAGGTTAATTAACAGAGATGGAAGGTAGACTGGATGTTACCAGGAGCTGGGGGGGGGGGGGGGGGGGGAAGGGCAGAATGGAAACAGACTTTGTTTGGGAAGATGAAAAAGTTCTGGAAATGGCTGGTGGTGATGCTTGCACAACACTGTGAATGTACTTCATGCCACTGAGCTGTATATCTAAAACTGGCTGAAACAGTACATTTTACATTATGTATGTTTTACCTGGAAAAAAAAAGTACAAAAAAATGTATAATTTCAGTGT
Organism: Panthera leo; assembly: GCF_018350215.1. NCBI lineage: Eukaryota > Metazoa > Chordata > Mammalia > Carnivora > Felidae > Panthera > Panthera leo. Next base: position 15,142,947 of record NC_056688.1, on the reverse strand, counting down.
GAAAAAAGAAAGCGCAAAGAAAATTAAAAGACAGGAGGTGGGGAGAAAATAGTAGAAACAGTAGTATAAGATTAATACACAGAAAAATCTGGCACAAGAACAGACACTCAGATCAATGGAACAGAATAGAGAACCCAGAAAGGGACCCACAAATCTTTGACAAAGCAAGAAAGAATATCCAATGGAATAAAGACAGTCTCTTCAGCAAGTGGTGCTGGGAAAACTGAACAGCGACATGCAGAGAAATGAACCTGGACCACTTTCTTACACCAGACACAAAAATAAACTGAAAATGGATGAAAGACCTCAATGTAAGACAGAAAGCCATCAAAATCCTCGAGGAGAAAGCAGGCAAAAACCTCTTGGATCCTGGCCACAGCAACTTCTTACTCAACACGTCTCCAGAGGCAAGGGAAACAAAAGGAAAAATGTATTGGTTCCTCACCAAAATAAAAAGCTTCTGCACAGCAAGGAAACAATCAGCAAAACTAAAAGACAACTGACGGAATGGGAGAAGATATCTGCAAATGACATATCAGATAAAGGGCTAGTATCCAAAATCTATAAAGAACTTATCAAACTCAACACCCCCCAAAAAAAAGAAAGAATCCAGGGAAGAAATGGGCAAAAGACATGAATAGACACTTCTCCAAAGAAGACATCCAGATGGCCAACCGACACAGGAAAAAATGCTCCACATCACTCATCCTCAGGGAAATACAAATCAAACCCACACTGAGATACCACCTCACACCTGTCAGAATGGCTAACATGAACAACTCAGGCAACAACAGATGTTGATGAGGATGTGGAGAAAGAGGATCTCTTTTGTACTGCTGGTGGGAATGCAAGCTGGTGCAGCCACTCTGGAAAACAGTATGGAGGTTCCTCAAAAAATTAAAAATAGAACTATCCTACGAACCAGCAATTGCACTACTAGGTATTTATCCAAGGGATACAGGTGTGCTGTTTCGAAGGGACACATGCACCCCCATGTTTATAGCAGCACCATCAACAATAGCCAAAGTATGGAAAATATGGAAATAGCCAAATGTCCACCAATGGATGAATGGATGAAGAAGATGTGGTACATATATACAATGGAGTATTACTTGGCAATCAAAAAGAACGAAGTCTTGCCATTTGCAATTATGTGGATGGAATTACAGGGTATTATGCTAAGCGAAATTAGAGAAAGACAAATATCATGTGACTTCACTCATATGAGAACTTTAAAACACAGAATAGATGAACACAAGGGAAGGGAAGCAAAAATGATATAAATACAAAACATAAGAGACTCTTAAATATGGAGAACAGAGGGTTACTGATGGGGTTGTGGGAGGGGGGATGGGCTAAATGGGTAAGGGGCATTAAGGAATCTACCCCTGAAATCATTGTTGCACCATATGCTAACTAACTTGGATGTAAATTTTTAAAAAATGCTTTGGGGCACCTGGGTGGCTCAGTCGGTTTAGAATCCGACTTCGGCTCAGGTCATGATCTCGCAGTTCATGAGTTCGAGCCCTGCATCGGGCTCTGTGTGACAGCTCAGATCCTGGAGCCTGCTTCAGATTCTGTGTCCCCCCCACCCCACCCCATCCCACCCCTGCTTGTGCTCTGTCTTTCAAAAACAAATAAACATTTAAAAAAATTTTTTTAATGCTTAAATGAAAATAAAACCCACAGAAAAATCACTTTTACCTTCTCAACAAAAATAATAATAAGCAACCCAGCAGACAAAACGGCAAAGAATATAAATAAGCAAATGGCCAACAGATGGCCAGCTCAACTCTATGAATGATTTGAGAAATGCAAATTTAAATGATCCGGCATAATTTCCTGTCCTTGTATCAACAATTTTTTTGTACTCATCATTTTGGAGGAATCGACAATTTTTTTATTGATAATTTTTTTTAAAAAGGCTTCAAACCCAACGCAGGGCTTGAACTCATAACCTTGAGATCAAGACCTAAGTTGAGATCGAGTCAGATGCCTAACCAAATGAGCCATCCAGGCACCCCTAATTGATAATATTATTAAATGAACAACCATATGTACCATTATTGGAGGAATTATTAAACTATAAAGGAAGGTAATGTATGATTAACTAACAACATTTAAATTCTGTACATCTTTTAACACACCACTGCAAATCCTAGAAATTTTTTCTAAAGACACACATACAGGGGTGCCTGGGTAGCTTAGTCAGTTGAGCATCAGATTTTTTTTTTTAATATAACTTATCGTCAAGTTGGCTAACATACAGTGTATACAGTGTGCTCTTGGTTTTGGGGGTAGATTCCCGTGATTCATCACTTACATACAACACCCAGTGCTCACCCCAACAAGTGCCCTCCTCAATGCCCATCACCCATTTCCCCCTCTTCCCCAGAGCCCCCCATCAACCCTCAGTTTGTTCTCTGTATTTAAGAGTCTCTTACGTCTTGCCTCCCTGTTTGTAACTATTTTCCCCTTCCCTTCCCCCATGGTCTTCTGTTAAGTTTCTTAAGTTCCACATATGACTGAAAACATGATATCTGTCTTTCTCTGACTGACTTATTTCACTCAGCATAATACCCTCCAGTTCCATCCACATGAGCATCAGATTCTTGATTTTGGCTCATGTCATGATCTCACGGTTCATGGGTTTGAGACCCACATCAGGCTCTGCTGACAGCGTGTAGCCTGCTGGGATTCTCTCCCCCTCTTTCTCTGCCCCTCCCTCTCTCTCTCTCAAAATAAATAAACAAACATTAAAAAATAAATAAAGACACACATACAAAACCTCAGGCAACATGTTTACCAAACTGAAGAAGACATCTGACTTCTCCTCACCTAGTGCCAAATTCTCAGATGCCAGAAACAGAAAGAAAATGTGAAATCTGAATAACAAGTGTGTGAACTGATAGGTCAAGGCTGGTGTCTGACCTGGACAGAGACCCTCAAAAGCTGTTTATTTATTTATTTATTTGTTTTGTTTTGAGAGAGAGAGAGAGAGAGAGAGAGACAGAAACAGAGAGACAGAGAGAATCTTAAGCAGGCTCCACGCTCAGCACAGAGCCTGACACGGGGCCCGATCCCATGAACCTGGGATCAAGACCTGAGCTGAAATCAAGAGTCCGATACTCAACCGACTGAGCCACCCAGGCTCCCCAAAACCCGAGTTTTAATGCCAGTTGAAAGGCACAAAATACAGCCTTAGACCTTCATGAATTGGGAAACTAGGGGCAAGACCCTTGCGTATCACTGGGCCCTTAAGGCTGCTGGCTCCATGAATAGAAGAACCTAGAGGGCAAAGAAGCAATCCAGGTCTAGGCAGGCGAAACCAACTTTCACAAAAAATTAAAACTCCAAGATACATGTAGACATAGAATCCAAACTGTGGTAAGGAAATCCCAAGTCAGAAAATTAATGTAAAAATTTAGTACTAAACCCACTGAAAAATCCGTGGCACAAGCTATCATAAAGTCACTCAACAACCCAGGAATGAGACACAGAAAATGACTCTACAGAAGATAGATTCACAAAACTTACAATAAATAATTAACAAACCCCATGGGGAGACAGTTCACTGCAAAAGGAAATCAGTGCCAGTAAAGAGAAACATTGGCACGCAAGGAAACCTGGCATAGTACAATAATCAAAAGAAGACTAAAATTAACTACATCTAAAATTACTGTAGGGACAAAAAGAGTAGAATCCATAATGAAAGAACAGAACTCTAAAAAAAAAAAAAAAAAGAAAAGAAAACAGACATATTGAAAAGATCAGAACTTGTAGGAATCGGTAGAATCATTAAATTAGGGACGGAAAGGGGGAAAAAAAAATAAATCCAAACGTGGCACAGCAGTGAAATTACAAAAACACCAAAGATAGAAACAAAATAATAAAAACATCCAGTTTGGGGAGGGGGGAGGGGGGGAATTTTACTACCCACAAAGATATAACTGATGAGACCAAGAAAACATGTCTTTTTAGCAAAACCAGAAGTCAGAAGATAAGGGTACATAATATTGTTCAAGGGCTATTCGTACTCAACATACAATTCTGTACTCAACTAAACTGTTAGACCAGACAAAAGGGACCAGGACACAGAAGACATAAACACATCTATATATGAAAACACATTGATATAAAGGACATTTACAGAACCCTACATCCAAAAATGAGACACTACATTCTTATCCAGCATCCCTAGAACATTTACATAAAGAAGATCACTTACTGAGCCAGAAACGACGTCTCAACTTGTAACACAAAATAGAATGAATAAATAAAGTTGGAAATCAGGAATAATGAAATACCCAAACTCTATCTACCTCATCCCCTTCAAACTATTTTTTTAGAACAAAGATACTTAACACAATTTTACAAAATCAAATCCGATAGTATATAATCGTGACCAAGTGGACTTTATCCGAGGAATGTAAGGTCAGATTACCATTTGAAAATCAATCAATACAACTGACCCTAGTAAGACCGAAATAGAAAAAAAAAATCACATGATCCTATTAATAGGTACAGAAAAACATTTGGTAAAACCCAATATCCTTTCTGATTTAGACCCTCAGCAAGCCAGGAATAGAAGGGAACTTCCTCATCCTGACAAAAGGCATTTACAAAAACCTACAGCTCCCATCATACTCAATTCCTTAAGATGAGGAGAAAGACAAAAATGTCCACTGTCACCACTTCTATTATTAGAGGGTCTAGTCAGTGCAGTAAGGAAAGACATAAAAATAAAAGGTATTCAGATTGGAAAGGAAGAAGTAAAAATGTCTTTTTCACAGAAGATGTGATCACGCATGTAGGAAACCCTATGGAATCTACAAAACTATTAGAACTGACGGAAATGAGTTTAGCAAGGTTGCCAGCTATGAGATCAATATACAAAAACGAATTTTATTTCTATATAAAAGCAACAAGCAATAGGAAATTTTTACATATATGATTTAAAATAGACCACTTAGTAAATCTAACAAAATATGGGTAATACACGTACCCTAAAAACTACAGAATGTTTCTTAGAGAAAAAAACCACCCAAAGAACCACCCAAATAAATGGGGACAGACCCTTGCTCAGGGGTTGGAATACTCCATAAAGGTCTAGAGGTCAATTCTTCCTGAAGTGATTTCTAGATTTGGTGCAATTCCGATCAAAATCTCCACAGGATTTTTTTTTGTAGAAAATGACAAGCTGATTCTAAAATTCATATGGAAGTACAGAGGACCTACAATACTACTTTGCGAATGGACAGCAAAGTGGGAGGATTTACCCTACATGATTTCAACGTCTCTAATAAAGCTACAGTTATATCAAGACAATACGTGCAGTATTATTGGTATTAAGACAAACAGATCAATGGAAGAGAGCAGAGAATCCAGAAATAACCCGTCCAGAGACCTAATAGTCAATTTGGAAAAGAAGTGCTGACCACCCCTAGCAGGTACATGAAGGTGGTAGGTGTGACCCTGGCACATGGCTGGCTCAATAACCAATGACAGTTTCCCTCCTTCCACTCACCATTTTATTTTTTACAAACACTGCAGCCATTTATTTATTATGTGTACATTAAGAGGTTACTATACTGATTCTATTTCTCATGTGTTTTTTTAATAAGAACTTCATTTTTTAATGTTTAATTTTCAAGAGAGAGAGAGAGAGAGACAGAGACAGAGCGTGAGTGGGGGAGGGGGAGAGAGGGAAGGAGACACAGAATCCGAAACAGGCTCCAGGCTCTGAGCACAGAGCCCAAGGCGGGGCTTGAACTCATGAACCGTGAGATCATGACCTGAGCCGAAGTCGGACGCTTAACAGACTGAGCCACCCAGGCGCCCCTCTCATGTGGTTTCTAATGAGAAAATGTATCCAAAAGCAAACAGCACACATATATACAAACTTAAAAACGAAGGCAAAGAAGATAGAGATGATTAGATAAGGCAAATGTGGGAATCGGGGTGGATATGAGAAACAGAACAGAAACCGCTATCCTACAAACACAACCACCAGTGCTCAGCACCTGGAAGAGTGTAGAGCGCAGACAGATTTATTACAAGAGAGGGGTCACGAAACTGGAGGAGATCCAAGGAAAACGCTGCTACAGAGATCAGGAGAGCGGGGAGCCCGCCATGTGAGAAGCTGAAAGGATAACTTACGATTCTTCAGCACGGACGAGTGAGGCCACACTTGCGTTCATTTTGAAGCATGGCCAACGCATTAAATGGCGTGGGTAAGAACGGAATATTATACCTTGCGTGCAAAACTGTACAACAGCAGCAAAAGGGAAGACTCTGGACACCGTGGGGACTAACTGGGGACTTCGCGCTAGAGCGGGAAGTAAACTTCTGGCACTCACTTTAGGGAGCCGAGCTGGAGCCAGCGTGCACAACAGCGAACACGCACCCCCGCCCCCAAGGGTGGGAGAGGATGCCGAGACCCCGTCAGCCTCCTCCCCATCAGCCTCTGTTTCACTGAGACAACCCGAGCCAGTCCACTCCGTACGTGCAGAGAGCTCAAAGCGAAACTGCACAGGTGACCGAATCCACAGACGGGAACCTATTCGTGAGCACGGGACTCAAATTCAGGATGGGCTGCCAAGAGGGACAAAACCCTCTGCCAGTCTGTGTAGCCTCACCACAAACCTCTTTAGCACCAGCATCCATTCTGGACCCACTGAGGGGGTTTCAATATCGTCACTCTCGGTATCAGTCGGCAAAGGGCAACAGTGACACTTCCCCACCAGGCCCGAAGCAGAGGCTGGTGCTGCAGGACCCTGGATATTGGTGCTGAACCCCTCACAGGGACCGTCAAGTTGGCCTGGGCTCAGGCCCAAAGTATCAGGCAGCACAGCGGAGGAATGGCCCATAGCTGTCCCCAACTCTGCACAGGACTGGCTTCTGAAGGTGGCAAATCAGGGTGCCTGGGTGGCTCAGTTGGTTAAGGATCCGACTTTGGCTCAGGTCATGATCTCACGGCTCGTGAGTTCGAGCCCCACATCAGGCTCTGTGCTGACAGCTCGGAGCCTGGAGCCTGCTTCGGATTCTGTGTCTCCCTCTCTCTCTGCCCCTCCCCTGCTTGGGCTCTGTATCTCCCTCTCAAAAATAAACATTAAAGAAAGTTTTTTTTTTTAAATAACAAAGGTGGCAAATTAAAGCTGACCTCCAGTGCCAGGCGTGGGCTACATCCGTGCTGACTTACCAGGGCTTCCACTCCACAGGCAGTGGGGCCACAATGCCCTCCCGCGCCAGCCACATCAGTTCCGGCTCCTTGACGGGATCAATACCAATCTCTCTGGCAAATTCAAGAATTTCTGCAGGAAGAGGCGGGATGATGAGAAAGTAACAAAGTGGGCGATGTGGATGGAAAAGAGAAAAAGAATCACAGTCAACCTTGTGAAATAATAAGAAATACAAGTGTCGGTCTCCACCCCCAGTTCCTGTTACTATTTGGTCTTTGACCCGAGGTGCTGACACAGAGCTCCTAAAACCCTCGGAATTTCCTGAGCAACAGAAGCCTCTTTTCTTCCAATCAGGTGACTCTGGGGGGGCTCCTGGATGGGGGCTGGTCACCAGAAAACCCGAGCCGTGATTAGAAGCTTGGAACTTGCAGTTTCACCCCGATTCTCTGGAGAGGGGAGAAGGGCTGGAAAAGTGAGTTAACGATCGATCATGACTTGGTGAAAAAGGCTCTATAAAAATCCCTAGACTACGGGGCTCAGAGAGCTTCTGGGTTGGTGAACACATCCATGTGACCTCACCCTACGTATGGCTTCCTTCATCTGGCTCTTCAGCTCTATCCTTTATCGTATCCTTTACTGTATGATAAACTGCTCAACTTAAGTGTTTCCCTGAGTTCTGGGACCTGTCCTAGCAAATTATCAAACCCAAGGAGGGGGGCAGGGGACTCTGGTGTATAGATCGTTGGTCAGAAGTACCAGGGACAACCTGGGACTTGCGACTGATGTCTGAAGTTGGGGACAGTCTTCAGACTATGACCGAGCCCCTAACCTGTGGGATCTGATGCTGTCTCCAGGAACTGAAGCTGAATTGTAGGACACACAGCTAGTGTCAGAAACACACACACACACACACACACACACACACACACACACACACACCTGGTGCCAGCATTTTGCGTGTGAGAATAAAGGAAAAACAGGTTTTTTTCCTAGACAACTTTTTTTCTCCTTCGCCTTTACTTTCCAAGTTTCCTTAAGTGAGCAGGTGTTATGTCTCTAAATATAAATAATAAACATAAATAATTCTGTCTTCTTAAATTACAAATGGCACACCTGAATCCAGGCATGCTGTTGCCATACTCCAAGAACGTAATGCGAAGCGGAGTATGACAAAGGCAAAACAATAAGACCTAGATGTCTGTGTGGCAGGGGCCTCAGGAAGACCCCCCACGGCCGCAGCCAGAAGCATCCTGAATGAGGGCAGCCTTACGGGGACACAAGCTCCAAAACCCTGGTGCAAAAGTGCCCGTCACTCAGTCAACAAGCATGGACTGAACAACCAGAGAAGACTAAGCCCCTCGGGGACCTTACCAACACATGAACAGAGTACAAACCGAGGGATATGTGCTTTTAATGGAGATGTGCACTGTGTACCCCAGGAGCAGAGGGAAAGCGCCCGAGGCGAGGGGAGAGCTGAGCTGAGAAAGTGAGATGATACTCGATCAGCCTTGTTCTCCACTCTCTGAAGACTCTACTCCATGAAGGGATTTGTTTCTTTTCCACTTCTGTGATGTCCTATGGACTCTAATACTCTCTGGGAACCAAGCATAGAAAGCTCTTTCGCCAGAGATCTGGAGGAACAGGGGAGATATACATACTGAGCTAAGAGCGATCTCACCTACAGGTGCAAAGGCAGATGAGCTAACTGCAAGAATAGGTCACCAGAGCCACCAGGAATAATGAAATAAATACCCCAGGGGCATCAATGCTCCAGCTGATAATACCCCTGGCCAGAAAGGCAAAACCAGTATGGGTTCTCTCAATAGAGAATGTGGAGGCTGGCATACCTGGGGACTAGAAAAGAAAAAGCACTTTTTCAAAGGACCAGCTGAAATTTGGCTAGCCAGAGACTTATTCACTAATTTCACAAATAGTTCTTGAGTGCTTCCTATGTGCCGTAAGAGAAATGGTCTCTTCTAGTAGAACAACCAGTAAAGAAGTAGACAGGGCACCTGTTAACAGTTAAGCGTCTGACTCTTGATTTTGGCTCAGGTCATGATCTCAAGGTGGTGAGATCAAGCCCTGCATCAGGCTCTGCGCTGGGCATGGAGCCTGCTTGAGATTCCCTCTCTCCCTCTCCCCCATACTCTCTTGCTCGCTCTCTCTCAAAAAAAAAAAAAAAAAAAAAAGAACGAAACAGATAAATATACAAAAAATGAAAGCTTCTGATAAAGGCAATAAAGGAAGTAAATGACATATGAGAGAGAGAACCTCAAGGTGAAGGGGGCACTCGTTTAGAAAGGGTCAAGGGAAACCTCTCAGAATGGAACACAACTGAAACCTGTAGGAGACAAGGGAGCTGGCCGTGCAGAGCACTGAGGAAAGAGCACTGAGGCAGAAAAGCAGGTGCAAAGGGCCTGTGGCAAGCAGCAGCTTGGCCCATCTGGGGACTGTCAGAAACGCCATGGGACTGGCAGCGAGGAAGGGAGAGTGGCACCACGTGAACCTGGCCAGGGGACAGGGCAGAGTCACGCAGAGCCCTGCACACCCCATTAAGAGTGCTATGCTGAGTATAACGAATACTACTAAAAGCGGAGTCCTGATGTGATCTGCTTTACGCTGTAAGAAGAACACTCCGGTGCAAGATGGAGCACCCCTGCGAAGGGCAAGGGTGTACACAGGGAGGCTAATAGGAAGCTACTGACAGTCTCAGGAGAGAGATGGTGGCTTGAGCTTAGACCGTCTAACCCTGAACTGAACAGAAGAGAGTTTTTATAAACATCCTTAGATCATTAGGTCCCCATTCACAAGAGCAAACAAAATAAATAGTTAAGAAATACACTGAGCAAGAAATGTGTAAAAACCTGCGTGAAGAAAACTTTAAGTCAGTCCTGAAAAACACAAACAAAACACAAACGGGAAGGAATACCATGTTCTTGGGCAGGGGGGGACTTCATAAAGATGCCAATCCTCCCTAGGTTCTTTCATAAACTGAACACAATTTTCTCCAAAATGCCAACCGTTCTCCCACACAGAGCCCTCCCCAGAACCAGACAAGGTGATTCGCAAGTTCCCAGGGAGGTAAGACAAGATAAGCACGAAAACTTGGGTAGGAGGTGTGGGGAAAGCCACGAGGGCATATCAGCCCTCCTGAAAAAGAGAATTTATTACCGAGCCTCAGTAATTAAGAGTATGGTGCTGGCGTGTGAACGGACAGTCTTATGGAAGATAAGTAGGCAAAATACACACGCTGGCACCTACTCAGTGGGGGAAAGATGGGCGAACCACGAATGGTGTGGGGACAAATCCAGAGGAAAACATGAGAGCAGTATCCATCCGTGCAGTAGCGAAGGAAGGCTTTCCTGACTATGATACAACATTCCGAGGTCATGTGAGAACGGACTGATACATTTAATGTGAAAATTTTGAATTTTCATACAGCAAACAAATAAAAATCCTATGCTATATGCAAAGTGCGGGGGCTCTGGGAGTGCAAGATTCCTTCCCTCTCTCTAACAGGCCTGCAAACCTCCTGAATTATGTGCCCAGGTCCCTGACACATGACAATTTCAGAGGAATCTTCACCCCTCAACACAGCACAGAGCTTCAAAGTGCAGGCCCTTTTGTCAGGACACCTAGGTGTGGGTCCCAGCTGTGCCACTCAGTACACCTGTGACTGGAGGGAAATGATTTAACCTTTCTGTGCCTCAGTTTCCTCATCTGTAGAATGGGAATCATAATAGTACCTAACTCATGGAGTTGCTGTGAGGGTTGAAAAGGAAATACAGGTGAAGTTCTTAGGGCAGAGACTGGCACGTAGGAGCACTCAATAAATTCTGTTATTATTGTTAATAAAGTTATTGTTGTTGTTTAAAAAAAAACATTGCTTTAGGTATTTTTTCTTAAGAAACTGGGTTACCCCTGGCCTCAGGACACAATGTATTTCATGGTATCTTCTAATATATTTTCGTGTATATTTTTTAAAGATGGACCTTTTTTTAAGATTTTATTTCTGAGTCATCTCTATACCTAACATGGAGCTCGAACTTACAACCCTGAGATCAAGAGTCACACGCTCCACCAACTGAGCCAGCCTGAAGCCGCTATATTTTCATTTAAAGTTAATCATCGGGGTGTCTGGGTGGCTCAGTCAGTTAAACATCTGTCTCTTGATTTCAGCTCAGGTCACGATCTCACAGTTCGTGGGATTAAGCCCCATGTCCGGCTCTGCACTGACAGTGCGGAGCCTGCTTGGAATTCTCACCCTCCTTCTCTCTGCCCCTCCCGCATGCACACACATGCGCTCTCTCTTTCTCTCTCTCAACATAGATAAACATTTAAAAATAATCATTGATCTAACCCAAGGCCAGCAAACTTTCTCTGTAAAGGGCCAGAGAGTAAATATTTTAGGCTTTGTGGGTGACACGGTTTCTCTCACAACTACTCAGCACTGCCCTTGTACCACGAAAGCAGCCACAGACAATACGTAAGCAAATAAGCATGGCTATTTTCCAATCAAACCTTATTTACAAGAAGGCAACAGGCCAGGGGAAGCCCATGAGTTAGTTTCCCATCCCCTGATCCAACCAAATATACCAAGCAGCCCTGTACATGTACCAGATTTGTATCAGAAGAACAAAATTAAATCAGAGACCATTCCTGCCCTCAAAGAACTATTATAGTACACCCCAGGCCTCTTACCTTGCTCACTGGGGATGTAGGTCTCATCATAATCTTCCTCCAGAACCAGCTGGTCTCCTATGCGGATGGGTCTTCCGGCCATGATTGGTATGGGCTCGAACACCTACGTCCTGGAGACCCCCTTCCAAAGAGAAAATCAATGACCCACCTTAAAAGGAGAAAAACTGGAGCCCGGTCATGGAGCCCCTGGGTCAGACCAGACCCTGCAAGCCAACTTAGCACATCTTCCAGACTCCAGGGATAGCGGAGGGTGGAACCAATGTCTCAGAACTCAGGCCTCATAGACTCTGCGCCTCGTAAAGTTCCCTGAGACGCATCTCCCAAACGCTTGCTGAATACTCAGCGCGTCACAAAAGAGCTGGAAACCCAGGTCTCTCTCTCAAGAGTGTGACCTCATATCCCGCCCCCCACCACCAGGGGAGAAACAACTCACAGTATAGGACCCCCAGCAAGAAAACCCTAGGGACACCAAAAGAGCGGCACACCCCCATCCCCCCTGATGGCAACGTATCCCAGTGCAGCCACACTATCTTCAACGCACATCCCTATTTACACCCAATGATGCCCTCAAGGAGCTTACAATCTAGGGGAAGTAGCACACACAACTTCAACAGCAGAAGGCAGAAGGGGAAAAATAACCATCCTGCTCCAGAAGTACTAAGAGAGAAGGAATATATTCCCGCCGAAGGGGGAAGGAAGGCTTTGTAAGGAGCTGGGTACCAAAGGCAGACAAGAGTCATGTTGGTGGAGAGAGCGAAGCTGGCAGAGGGGATGTTGGGTGCAGACAAGGTGTTCTGGAGTACTGGATACAGAACGCGGGGCAGGGGCTGGCGTGGAAAGCTAGGTCACGGAGAGCCTTGTAGACCATGTGCAAGAGTCTCCACTCTCCCCTGCGGCAAAGGGGAGCCACTGAGGGCTTTGGTGAGAGAAAGTGGCACACTACGGCCTTTTTTCAGGATGGGAGCTCTGGCAGGGATGGATGTCAGGACTGGAGAAGTAAGACTGGTGTCAGGAAAACCACGGAGGCGGCTGCCATCCAGGTGAAAGACGATGAGGGCTTAAACTAGGGCAGAAGCAGAGAGGATGGAGGAGGGGCAGATGCTGTGATGGTAGGGTTAATAGGAGAGGGATGGGAGGCAGGGGGGAAAAGAGTCCAACTTGAGTCCAAGGTTTCTAGCCCCGGGGATGGGACAGCGTCAAATTCAAATTCTTCAACTGACAAGCTCATGCCGTTCCCCGCTCCTCCCTCCCAGGTCACAACTCTCCCGTTCTGGCACCTCCCGCACTGAGGCTCCCAGTGACGCAGAGGCAGGTCCCCCTGTAAAGTGGCTGCTGGAGTGCGTCCCCCACCTGAGCAGGCATCACCTCGCTGGTGTGACTGACGGGAGTCTAGAGAAACAAGCCTGACCTCTTCAGAAGCTGTCACTGTTCCACCTGGAACAGCAAGCGAAATACAGCCCTCTTACAGCAGGGGAAGTGAACAGAAAGACCCTGTCATCAAAAAGGAGGTTGCAGGGGAGGGTGCCTGGGGGGCTCAGTTGGGTTGGCGGCCGACTTCCACTCAGGTCATGATCTCGCGGTCCCTGAGTTCGAGCTCCATGTTGGGCTCTGTGCTGACAGCTCAGAGCCCGGAGCCTGCTTCGGATTCTGTCTCCCTCTCTCTCTGCCCCTCCCCTGCTCAGGCTCTGTCTATCTCTCAAAAAAATAAACATTGAAAAAAAAAAATTTGTTAAAGGAAGTTGGGATGTGTCCTGTAATGAGTGCTCAGGAAATGGCCAGGTCTGGTGGCTCTGAATCTGTTCCAAGATTGCCGTTTCCTGATAAACAGCAAAGGATATATGAGGGATCGTTACTGTGGCCCTCTCTGTACCCTGAGAGTTGACAGATGGGCCAGGAAGGTATCTTGCCTTACGACTCACAAGAAACGGCTCCCTCTGTCAGTCCAACGGAGCCAAGGGAGTGAGGCTATGCCCCCTCTCACTCCCACCTTGACACCTCCAAGCAGCAATTTCAGGCCTTAAGAAGAAAGGCTAATGGAAGAAGCATTCTCCTCTACGGTACGTAAACCCAAGTGGGGATCTGTGCCCTACCCTAAGAACCCCTAACACCCTAGGAGCCCATAATGGTTCCTCCACACACACAGAGATAAGCAGGGCCACCGACTCTTAAAAAGCAGAGCAGAAAAGCGCCAGGAACCAGGGCAGCTGATGTGGCTTAATGAGCCACAGGAATCTTGAATTCTCTAAGTTAGGGAGGAGAGGGAAGGAGAAAGGGAAAGAATCCCTGGGGAAGGAAGAACCCCTAGCGGCCAGCCGATGTTCAGTCCAACAGGCTGTGACCTGTCCAAGGCACTGTAGCAACCGCCTCGGAGCACTCAAGAGATGTTTCACATCCCTAGATACACCCCATCTCCGGAAAGCATGGGGCAGGTGAAATCTCTCTGTGGCAGGATGCCCACTTAGCTATATTGAAATGTCAGGAAGAATCTGGAAAACCCAGAATCATGGGTCACTTGAATTTCGCACAAATCTTCCACCAAAAAAGATCTTCTGTGGGTAAGGACAGGACAAAAAGGGCAGGAACTACAGGAAGGAGGAGGTGGTGGGAAGAGAAATCATATGCATTTAGTGGCTACTGGAGATCATTTATTCATTCGAGAAATATTTATTGAGCACCGAAGTTTACCTTTTTTCAAATGTTCATTTATTTTTGAGAGAGAGAGAGAATGGGGGAGGTGCAGGGAGAGGGGCGGACAGAGGATCTGAGGCGGGCTCTGTGCTGACAGCAGCGAGCCTGATGTCGAGCTTGAACTCACAAACCACAAGATCACGACTTGAGCCGAAGTCTGACACTCAACCGACTGAGCCACCCAGACGCCTCTTTGGGCACTAGAGATGCAATGAAGAGTAAAAACACCTGCACACTAGCAGAGCACACATACATGCACATTTGCACAATTAGGGTTCCCTGTATAATTACTGCTTCCAGTCTGCCTCAACAGTTATAAAGAAAGTTCAGCAAAGGAAAGATTTCCTGGAGATGGCACTGGGGAGAAGGTGGAAGACACTGTAAGTGATTAGGTAGTGGGAACTGAGCATAGGTTTGGGAACATTACTGGCTTTGAATCCCAGCTCTGCCACTTACCAGCTGGGCAAGGCACCTCAGTTTTCTCATCTGTAAAATGGAGAGAATGATGTCTACCGCCATTGACGGGAGAATTAAATTATCCAGTATATGTAAAATACTTAAAACACAGTATAATCTCAATAAATGTGAGTTGCTGTTGTTATTACTATTCACATACGTGAAAGGCTTATTCTACATTGTTCCAGAGGACAGATCTAATACCAGGGAACATAAGTGAAGGCCATTCGGACATTCAATGACCACTTACTGAACACCTACCATGGGCTGGCATTGTGCTATTAGGGGCTACAGACGTGATTACACAAGGCCCTGAACTCCAGCTGACCCTAGCTGAGAAGCCGAACATGATTATATAATGTGTTAAGCACATTAAGGGAAGTAACAGGAAATACAACGGGAAACTAAGGTAAGGATTGCAAATGTTACTTTGGAAGATCAGGGAAAGCATCACAGAGTCCAGGACCAATGAGATGGCTCTTAAAGAATAAGCAGGAGCTCACCAAGACGAGGGAATAAGGGAATATAAGGCAGAAGAAACAGCCTGGACAAAGACAAAGAGGCAGGAAAGAATATGGTGGGTGCAGAGAATTCATTTTGCAACAAAAGCTTAGATTCACTGAACACTTCCTACATTCCAAGAACTGTACTAATACTGCACATACATCATCTCACCTTCTCCTCTCAAACAGGTAGAAATTGTTTTCCCAGGGGCGCCTCGGTGGCTCAGTCAGTTAAGCGTCGGACTCGTTTCGACTCAGGTCGTGATCCGCGGTGTCTGAGTTCAAGCCCCTCATCGGGCTCCGTGCTGGCAGGTCAGAGCCTGCTTGAGATTCTCTCCCTCTCTCTCTTTCTCAAAATAAACTTTTTTTTAAAAAAAAGTTTAAAAATAAAAAAAGGAAATTATTTCCCCCATTTTCAAATAAGGAAAGTGAAGCCCCGCAAGGTTAAATAAAAAAGCACTTGGCAAGTTTCCAAAGGTGGTAAAAGGCACAGCAGAACATGCATGCGCCCGCGTCTGTGGGACCCCAAAGCGTGAGCTCTTACCCACTCTGACGTGACCAGAACACAAGGGGCAAAGGGAGGAGCGGTAGGAGAGAGATCTACCGTGGAAGGCAAGCAGCACAGTCTAAAGGGCTGGGAAGGACTGAGGTTGCATCCTGCACATGGTGAGAAGCCATCACAGGACTTCACAAAGGAGACTGGGATGGTCGGATCTGCAGTTTAGAAAGATACTCTGACCGCTGCATAGGAACTACTTTGAGGAGGGCAAGAAGAGAAGCGGAGGGACCAGTTAGGAAGCTTTCCTGAAAGCACAGGCAAGAAATTATGAACGAAGCCAGCGGCTGTGAGAATGGAAAGGAAGGACCAGACGCTCAGGGTATTAGGAGGCGGAATTAGAGGACCTGAAGTCTGCAGCAAGTGAAGGGCAGGGAGGAGGGAAATCAGGGCACTTCCGCCGGTCTGATTATCTGTACTCTTCCATGCCTTGCCCAATAGCCCCACCTAGCATGCTCCCTAGAATATAGGAAATGCCCATCAAATGTCTGCTGCCTATAGCAGCTGAATGAATTCCAGGTGCAGACCTGGCTGAGTGAACAGGGGAGTCCTTCACTGACACAGAAATACAAGGAGGAGGCACAGATCAGGGGCGCCAGGACGGTGGGGGAGGCATGCAGGTGGAGATGGTCAGTAGGCAGGCCTGAGCTCAGGAAAGAGGTCTGGACTTGAGCCCACTCTAGTTAAATGAACGTCTGGGCGAAATCACCCAGAGACGGGCTACGGTGAGTAGAAAGGGGAGAGGCCTGCACAGACAGCTCAGCTAGGAGACCCAGGAGCGAGGAGTCGTGGAAGCCAAGTGAGGGCTGCGGTTCCAAGTGGAGGAGGTAGATTTTTCAATCAATGCAAGGAAAGGAAAAAACAAAACCCAAAAACTTCCTGACTTCCCCAGCTGACCCAAAGACGTCAGAAGGTCGGGCTAGCCCTGGATTCGGACACCGGGGAAGCCTCCCCAGAAGAGAGGTATCCGAGCGGGCTTCGGAGGCCGGGCCTCACACTCCAACCACGGACAGGACAAGTAAAGGGGCGCCCCGGCCAGCTGACAGGCGTAGCCCGGCGCCCGCTGTCACTCGCGCTCGCCCCTCGCCCGCACCCCAGCCCAGCCCGGCGTCCCTTCCGCCACTCGGGGAGATTCTGGATCGATGCACTCTAGTCCGGCCGCTCCTTCTTCACTTCTCCCTCCAGTTCCCGCCCACACTCGTGCTCATCCCGCTCGCGGGCACACGAGTGTGCCCCAAGTCTCCGGCTTCCCTCTTTCCCCTGCCCCCTCCCTCGAGGAGGTCCTCACCTGCCCCCCCGCCCCGGGAGGCACTGGACGACCGCTCCCGGGTCCGCGCAGCTTCCCCAGTACCACCCCGGCTCCCCGCTTCCAGGGACGCCGGGGTGTTGCTCTGCAGCGGCCAACAACCACTTCCGGAAAGAGTACCAACCTAGCAACTAAGAGTCCCGCCTCTACACGGAGCCAATAGGTCGCTGAACAAGGGCTGTGACACTGGATTGGTTAGAGGTCCCGTCGGGTCACGGAGGAGTGCAGCACGTTTCCCGTTGCACGATGGGAGATGTAGTCCAAGATAGTTGATAGAGGGGCCACAAGGGGTCATAAGAGAGCTCTGAATTTGGTGATGAGGGGAATTTCTTCCTGGGCAGGAAAGGGGCATTCGCAGTATTTATGGTAAGGTGAATTAACTAAGGCAATCTATCCCTCATCATTTTTTAACATAGGCTCCACGCCCACGTGGGGCTTGAACTCCCCACCCTGAGATCAAGAGTCGGATGGTACACCCACCGAGCCAGCCAGGCACCCTGCCACCCTGTCATCACTTTTTATTTATTTATTTATTTTTTTGAGAGAGAGAGCAAAAGGGGGAGGGGCAGAGAGAAGGGAACAGAGGATCAGAAGCAGGCTCTGCACTGCTCAGCAGTGAGCAGTGGGGCTCAAATTCATGAACCGTGAGATCATGACCTGAGCTAAAGTCAATGCTCAACTGACTGAGCCACCCAGGTGCTCCCCCCACAACCCGTCATCATTTTTTAAGTAGTGTGATTAATGGCAGGTGAATAATACATTGATCATCAGTAACCCATTAAGGCTTTAATAAACAAAAGAAACGTGAATATAAGGTGAGAGGAGACCACCCCACCCCCACCCCCTGCAAAAGAACTGGCTTTCCCGTGCTATGATTAAATCAGTGAGCGCCTGACCAGGACTTAAGAACCCTGGTTTTCGTTGTTTGTCTTTTCAACCAGAGCACAGGGCTCCGTTTGCAACATGGGTGAGGATAACATCTTTCATACCTGTTTCAAAGAGTCTGCTTAAGAAGAAACAAGTGATGCAACGTAGAGCCGTTCTACAGGCTCTGTCTGGCAGAAAGGTTGCTACTAATATAATTCCAAAGAGCTTCATTTTGCTTAGGTGGAAGGCAAATCTTCTTTTCTCTCAAGTGTCCTCAACCTCAGGGCCATTTTACATCCTTGAGGAACTGGGGGACGGAAAAGTGAACTTACGGGTTGAAGAGATTGAGTCCCCTGGAGCAGCTCCTGACTGGTTCTGTTGTAGAGATGGATCTGGCTCCTACCATCTCCCAAAACGAGCACCAGTGCCCCCGATCGCGGAATGCAAAGCTCAGATTGTTGTCTCTGTAGATCCCAAACCACATAGCCAGAATGTATTCCTCTTGTTTAAGTCCAGCTCCTTCTGCAGCAGCTCCGCCTGTACTTCCTTTATTCTGCCTGCAGACGACCCAACCGTGCTCCCCCTTCCTCCTCACACTCCTTAAAAGTCTCACCGAGGGGTCAGGGGGACAGACTGGGATGGGACTCCAAGGGGTCACAAGCTCATCCTCCACAGACCTCATACAAAACAATATTCAAAAAACTATTGGCAGACTTGGTCTCTATGTCCAAGAACTTGTAATCAATCTGGTTGACTTCACTTGCCGTCAGAATTCTTAACTTTTATTCCTTAGCATGAGTCCCTTTCTGTCTCGTGGGGAGAGCTAATAAAATCAGGGTCACCAAGGGACTAATGGGATTACCCCGCACAGATAAACAATTTGCATTTTATCAGGTTTCCCTGTAGGTTTGTTCTTCAAAGTGCAAACCAATTTATAAAATACCCTTAGGCAAACATAATTAAGAAAACAAATCTTTGGGGGGAAATAACAAAAATGACACACCAATTGATATGCCAGTAATATACCCAGTGAATAAGGAAGAGAGATAGAGGAGTTCATACATGTATGTTATCTTCTGCACTCAAAGATGTGGGAGGAATAAAGCTAAATTGGCCCCAAATTTATGCCATACCCCCAAGTCAGAAATTTCACTGTTAGAACTTTTTCTTCTCTTTTCATACTGTTTACTTGTAATATACAGAAAATCACCCACATAATAAGAAGGAACAACATTTGTTAATCCTACCATTTTTTAAGTATATACAGATGTGAAATGTTCCCTCTACTCTTTGAATCCACCATATTTTTAAAAAATGTTTATTTATTTTGAGAGAGAGAGAAAGCATGAGCGGGAGAGAGAGAGAGAGAGAGAGAGAGAGAGAGAGAGAGAGAGAGAGAGAGAGAATCTCAAGCAGGTTCCAAGCTATAAGCCCAGAGCCCAACACGGGGCTCCACCTCAAGAAACTGCAAGATCATGACCCTAGCAGAAACCAAGAGTCAGACATTTAACCAACTGAGCCACCCAGGAGCCCCTTAATCCACCATATTTAAAATTGCAAACGTCCCTTCTTTCTCCCTTCTCTGCTTTACCTTCCCCCATAGTATATATCACCATCTGTAATACTGTATATTTTATTTCTTTACCATCATTCTCCCTGTATAGAATGTAAAGTGCATGAGGACAGGAATTTTGTCCATTTTAGCATTGCTGTATCCACAGTGCCTAAAACAGTGCTTAACATGTAGTAAGTTCTCGATACACATTTGCTGAATGAATAAATAAGCTGAATGAAGGAGGGAATTTCACGCTTCGGAGGAAACCACTGTTGACATATGGGTTCCTACCTTCCAGACTTTTTAATGTTTACGCAGATGTAAATGTATATGCATACATATATATGCACACGTGCATACTTTTTAATTTTTGCATAAATGAGATCATAATGTATATGTTATTCTACAATGTGCTTTTTTCACTTAACATCTTTCAAGGTGAGTTCATAATGAGTTACTTCATTCTTTATAAAGGTTCAGTAGGAGTCCATTAACTGAGTGTCTCCTTCCCCTACTGATAATCGTTTATTTTTGTTTCCAAAGTTTTTGTATTGGACACATGCTGAAATACAGTTACATTTGTTGGATAGGATCCTAGAAGTGACATTGCTCAAAGAGTTTACATTTTTTACATTTCAATAGAAATTGCCAAATTTCTCTCTAAAATAGAATAATTTTAATCCAACCAACACTTTCACCAACACCAAATATTTCCAATGTGAGGCAAAAAAAAAAAAAAAAAATGGTGATGGTATCTAAATATTGCTGTGACTGCATTCTTTCACTGGTAATGAAGTTGAACTTTTTTCCACGTGTTCACCAGCCATTTGAATTTCTTCTCTTAGTTATCTATTCACATTCTTTGTTCATTTTTCTACTAGGTTGACTGGGGGGTTTATTGACTTGTAGAAGCTCTTTGTATATTATAGACATTAAGCCTTTGTTTCTTTATTATGTGACAAATGTTTCCTAGTCTGTAACTTATGTTTTAACTTTATAAATGTTATTTTTAATTTTGTAAAGGGTGTAGTGATAACACTAAGAGCTGGGCTTTATTAAGCATTTACAATATACCAGATGTCATTCTACGTGCTTTATGTGAATTATCTCATTTAAATCTCACACTATAAGGGGCCCTTGGCTGGCTCAGTCAGTAGAGCAAGTGACTCTTGATTCCAGGGTTGTGAGTTCAAGCCCCATGTTAGGTATGGAGAATACTTAAAAATCAAATATTTTATTACTTATTAATGTTTATTCATTTTAGAGAGAGACAGACAGAGTACAAGTGGGGAGGGGCAGAGAGAGGGAGATACAGAATCCAAAGCAGGCTCCAGGCTCCGAGCTGTCTGCACCGTGAGATCATGACTTGAGCCGAAGTCAAACGCTTAACCAACTGAGCCACCCAGGCGCCCTTAAAAATAAAATATCTTAAAATAAATAAATAAATAAATAAATAAATAAATAAATAAATAAATCTTACATCACAAGGAATGTACTACTGCTATCCCCATTTTACAAATGAGAAAACTGACGACTAGAAAGGATAAGTAACTAACCTGGAGCCTCCCAGTTTCTAAGCGGCAGAACCACACTTGGAATACCACAAGTCTGATTCTGTAGAAGATTTAAAAATTTAAGCAGTCAAGGGTCGCCTGGGTGGTTCAGTCAGCGAAGCATCGGACTTCAGCTCGGGCCATGATCTCGTGGTTCGTGAGTTCAAGCCCCACGTCGGGCTCTGTACTGACAGTGCAGAGCCTGGCCCCTGCTTCAGGTTCTGTGTCTCCCTCTCCCTCTGCGCCTCCACTACTAGTTCTCATTGTCTCCCTCTCTCTCTCTTTCAAAAATAAACACGAAAAAAAAAAAATTTAAGTAGCCAAGCCTGCCCATTAAAATAAAAGAAAACTGAGTTTTGTTAGAGAGACCTTTGCTAACATAAAATTATTAAATACCCCTCTATTTTTTTCTGTAGTTTTATTTTTCATGTTAAGCCATTTGATCTGAAGTTTATTTTTACATGAGATAGAGATTTAGTTTTCTTTCCTTCTAAATGCATAGCCAATTGTCCCCCAAACAGTTATTGAATAATAGATCTATCTCCTTTTGATATGAATGTCATCTTTATCATATACAGAATTCCCACACATGCATTGATCTCCTGATTTTTAATTGATTTTTATTTACTTATTTTTTAATAGTTGTTTATTTTTGATAGAGCGCAAGTGGGGGAGGGGGAGGGAGAGGGGGACAGAGGATCTGAAGCAGGCTCTGCGCTCACAGCAGTGAGTCTGATGTGGGTTCGAATTCACAAACGGGGAGATCATGGTTTGAGCTGAAGTCACTCAACCTAACCGACTGAGTCACCCAGATGCCCCTAAATTGACTTTTCTTTTCAAACATGCGTCTAATGACCCTGTTGGTTAGGATTCCCTGTTCATATCATATAATCTGCAAACACAGATTCCTTTGCTTTCCTATATGTTTTTAAATTGCTCTGTGATTTTATTAACCAATATTAATGCAGCAACGAGGGAATAAAAGCTCCCAAAACACTGTACACGGTTTCACAAGACGAACTGCAGGGGGAAAAGTGACTTAAGAAGGGTCAACGGCATCCCAGGATCTTGACGGATACATTCCTGGGGGGGGGGGGTGGACCTCTAATTTCTGGTAGAGGGGGGTCTCATTCCTGGACAAGGCATGCCTAATTGGCGACCTTCAAGCGGGGGGGGGGGGGGGGGGGGGAGACCCAACCGGTGAGCCCACAGGTGGCGTCACACCAGGAGGAGGAGCCTCAATACCTGGAGGGGGTGGTGTTCAGCCCACACGAGTGGGCGGGGTCCCTCATCTTGGTGGGCATGGGGTTGAGGCTCCAGCAATGCTGGCAGCAGCAGCAACTGTAGGAGCTGCCACAGCGCCTCTTCCCTGTGGAGCCATTTCCTGTTGGGATGGCCCCCCAACCCCTCAGACGGCACCTGCTAATCCAGCAGGAGCCCCGGGGAATTGGAACACCAGCTGGCGCTCTTCTGCCCGCTGCCCTGCCAACCCCAGGGCCTCCTGCAAGTCCGGCAAGTGGTACCCGAGCAATGCCAGCATCTTTGGGTCTTTCCCCAGCCATGGAAACCAAGTTCTCCCCCTGGAGCAAAACTGGACCCCAAACCCGCTTTTCTTCATGGTCTGGCTGCCTCACAGTCCTTGGCTTCATCTTCCTGAACTCATCACAATCACAGAGGATCAAGTTCATATGCTTGTCAAAAGCCTTACAGGTGCCAGTGAGGATTTGGCCACCTTGCAGGATACGTCTCGTTCCATAGTCAATGTGCTGCAGCATCTTGCTGCTCTTTCTCTCAGTCATGGCTGCTGTTCCACCAAATCCAATGTCTGTGGTCGCGTTTCAGGATCCTTAAGACCTAAAGGAAGGCTACGGATTAAGGTGTGATGCAGGTTCTCTTACAAACAATGCAAGCTTGGGGCAGAAGCTTCAGACAGTAGATGGAGCCCGGCTTTTCACTTGGAAATCAGCTCCCTGGATTTTCCAGCACTGGTTTAACCACCTCTTGGTGTCTCGGCTAAGAATGCCAGTCTCGGTTCCCCCTGGAAACCCATCACAGGTACTTGGCTGCTGCTGAGATCGCCTTGGACACAGCTGACTCTTGGTTGCTCAGTAAGGCTGTCCTTCTACGTTCGACTTGGACATCCAAGTCTGGTACCTGCTGTTCTGCAGTCCATCCCAGGTGTAAGCGGTCCCTGGCACACTCGATCAAACAGATCATCAGGCGTCTCCGGGGACTGCTCCACCCTGCCTGCTTTCTAATATTTACAGAATTTGGTTCATTTTCTCATCTTATTCAATTAGCTAGGCTGATCTAAACTCTGCGGGAGAAGAATAGTGATAGGGACCTTCCCTTTGCTACACCTGCCTTTGACGCGGATAGTTTCAGCCCGTCCCTCTCATGTTTTCTACGATTTTCTGTCATTGTGTTTAAGGAGTTCCACCTTCGCTTTTATCATAACTACTGAATTTTAACAACAGCTTTCCACACTTGTTAAATAATATGTTGATGTAATCATATAGCTTTTCTCCATGAAGCTATCAGGGCTATGAAGATTTTTGTTTTCGGCTCTGACCAGTCAATATACAGACACCCCTTGGAGCGGTAACACTTGGAAGCTGACAGTGGCCATTTACCCTGAGTCTGACAGCACAGAAATCAGGAGGATCTTGGGGATTCACAGCCTCTGGGGTGGAGGTGAGGGCAGGTAGAGTATCAAAGGCACAACAGGATTCAGGTGAGAGAAGACCACAGCCTGCAGGCTCCAGTGGAGACAAAGTGCCCCTGTGCTTTCCCCTTTGGACCTTGTTTATGCAGCTGGCTGCCTAGAATATCCGTCTACCCCCCTTCCTCTTTCTCCCGCAGTATCTGCCTGTGGAAATCCCACCCGTTCTTTACAGTGCGAATCAAACACCACCTCCTCCCACCGAGTCACCCAGATCCCCCAGAGGTACCCCCCAAATCCCTATTCATTAATGCCACATCAGTTTGTATGGTGCACATGCATTTTATTTCTCTGTGTAGCCCCAGTGCCTGGAAGAACGTCTGGCATGCAGTGGGCGCTCAATAAATGCAGAATGAAGGACTGACGGACTGCGAAGTCTGCCGCCGCTCTCGCTCTCTCGAGATGGTCCCTCCGGCCCGCCCTGCCAGGGTCCTGCAGGGTGGACTCCATCTCGGCAGAGGGCATCCCAGACCCCTCACCAAGCCCGGAAGCTGGGCTGCCAGCCATGGGAAGACTACACTTCCCAGCGGTCCCAGGGAAGAGTGAAAACCCTTTGGCTTTGACAGCCGCCGCCACAAGTCTTTCCGCCTCCCCGGGCTGCCTGGGAGCTGAGAGCCGGATTATGGTGGCCTGAGAAGCACACGCAGCTGCGGGCGCCCCCGGAGCCCCCTGAGCCTTGCCCCGCCGCCCACCCAGGGGGAGGACCGAGAAGCCAGCGGCCGCCGACCTGCCATGCCCGCCCCTCCCCGCCTCCCGCCGAGCCTGAGCCGTCCTCTCCCAGACCTCTGCTGAGGCTGGGCGCCGCTGGCCAGATGTAGCCGGCTTCGGATCCGTCTCCTCCTCTCTCCGTCTGCGGATTTCTCCTGCCCGATCCCCCCACACACGGCGCCGGGGGGCCGGCCGAGGGGCCTGCAGGCTCTGGAGCCCCGATGCCTCGCAGCTCCCTCTCCTGAGCAGCCACCACCAGCACCCAGAGTTGGGGGCAGGCAACAGAGCCGGACGTGGTCCCAGGGTGAGCCCAGAGGGCCCCAAAGGCCAGGCCCACCATGGCCCAAACACTGCCCTGGCTCCTGCTGTGGATGAGCTCGGGAATGCTGCCTGCCCGCTGCACCCAGCCTGGCATCCGGCTGCCCCTGCGAAGCGGGCTAGGGGGGGCCCCCCTGGGGCTGCGGCTGCCCCGGGAGACCGACGAGGAACAAGAGGAGCCGGGCCGGAGGGGCAGCTTTGTGGAGATGGTGGACAACCTGAGGGGCAAGTCCGGTCAGGGCTACTACGTGGAGATGACCGTGGGCAGCCCCCCACAGACGGTAAGGGCTCCAGGCCAGCCCTCCCCTCCTCCCTGCAGGAGCAGAGGGGAGAGAGGGGGGTGCAGCATGCTGGGCCCCGCTAAAATGGGCCGGATGGTGTGGGCAGGAGGGACCTCCCCCCAGATATTCCCTCTGGGATCCTATTGGCAGCAGTCACCCCGAAGTTCCCCTTTCCCACCTCCCTTCCCCTCACAGGCTTCCCCGGCCTCCCTCATCTGACTGTCTTCCCCTCGCCCCCAATCCCACATGCACACTCCTCAGTAAGGATTTGGGGCAAGAGAAAGACTCGGGGGCGGGGGGGGCGGGGGCTGGCCCGGGGAAGGGTCCAGGCAATAGGGACGCTGTGAACAGGTGTCAGCCCTGCCAAGCCTGAGTCTCCCCACCCCAGCACTCTGGATCTTGGTCACCCGACCCTCTCCCCTCCTCTGGTGTTCTGGGAACCTGGGGTTCTGACCATGGTTCCCAGCACCTTGAGGACCCAGGAACCCTGACACGAGCTGAATAAACCCCTTGCTCCCAAAGTCTGGGCAGCCACAGGGACAGCAAAGCGGGGTTTCCCAGCTCCTCCTGACTGCCACTCCAGCTCAGAAGCCCCAGACAGACTCTGGCTTCCCCAGGCCCTCCCTCCCCTTCCCCCTGTGCTTCCTGCACTCCGGCCCCTCCTCCTCCCCCCAAAGCCACGCGCAGCACAGGCCAGAGGGGACTGAACCGAGCCAGGGGAAAGGACAAACCGCAGCCCTGGAGCCAGAGCCCCCTTCTAAGAATGACACTCCTTCCACAAGCTGATAGGCGCGGGAGGAGGGGTGAAGGCAGCCCGGCGGCGGTGGAGAAAACACTGCCAGCTCTCCCCATCCTTCCAGTCCTTCGCGGCACCTCCAAGGTGGCTGGGGGAGGATGCACCTTCTGTGCCTGTGTGGGTGGGGTGTCGTGGCTGCTGCCCTCTGTGCACATTTGCCTCCTCCGGGGGTGGGCCTGGGCACGGGTGGCGGGATGGTTCTGCATGTGCTGGTGTGTGTCACCTTGAATCCGAGCCTGCACATTTCCGTGAGGCACCCCCCTCCCCCCGGATCTGTGGGATCCGTTGTCGGGAGGCCCGTCCTTGGGAGGGTCCGTGAAGGTGGGAGTGTGTTTAGAGGGAACAGCCACACTTCTCTTGAACTTCTCAGACAGCTCTTACACTGGATCTGGGAGAGACGCAAACCTCTGCCCCCCAGTTACCTGATGGAAGCAATTCTTCCTAGGTCCCTGCCACCCAGGCCTACGTCCTACCTCCCCAGCTCATCCAAGGCTCCGGTCTCCCCTACAGACCCCTTCTCTTTCCGGTGCATGAAAGCTTCCCCAGAAACAGTCTCAAATCCGTGTGAGGATAGGCCCCTAGCAGCCTGGGCAGGTACTCTCAGGTAGCAGGGGGGGTGTAGAGACCTGCAACCCACTCCCTGATCTGCTACTGATACGCTGTGCAAGCCCTGTTACAGCCTGGGGCATGGACACACGACGGAGGGGGCTTTGGATCCACCAGACAGACCAGGAATTCCAGCCGTATAGCCGGCAGCTTTTCCTTTTCTCAGTTGTGTGTCCTGGGGCAAATTAAGCAACCTCTCTGAGGTTATTGCCTTGTTCTTCAAAACGGGTGAAAGGAGATCCCCTTTGCAAGGGTTAAATGGGACCTTGTAGGGGAAATCACCTTGGACAATGCACGCGGACACAGGTGACCTCCAGTAAATAGAAGTCACTTTCTGCTAACTTCTCTGGCCACATCTCTCTCTTCTGTGCTATGCAAGGAAGCACAAGAACTTGGGAGCTCTGGGCCACCATATTTTACACACACAGGACTGAGGGACCAGTTACTGTACTTCCCCGGCCCCCTGAGATAGTGTGTACATCCCCCAGTCCAGAAATTGGCAGAGAGTAATTGCCCGACGAATGTCAGTTCCTTCCCCCTCCTTCCTAGAAAGGGAAAGTGGGCCTACAGTTGAACACCGGCCCAAGGAACCATTGCCGGGGAGCCCACAGTTAGAGAGACTCTGGGTTGCCCTATGGCTGTGAACACGAGCCAATGCCAGCCGGTCTGTGCTCTGTGGTGACTTTGATTCCCTCCCCAGCAGTTTCGAGAAGGAGGCCCTTTCCCCTCGCCTGGTGGGGCTGTTGTAGGCAGATGAGAATGTGGTTGGCGGGGTGCTCTGAACAAGGAGAAGTGGGACTTGGGGAGCACTTTCCATATGCCAGGTGATTAGGTGGGGGGGTTGAGAGCTGATCCTCAGGGAGACAGGGGATAGGTTTTCTGCCCACGAGGAGTATAGAGAGTGAAAGCCTAAGTGCCAGTACGAGGTAATTCAAAGCAGCACTGAGGCCTTTGCCACCAGAGCCTATTACAAACATAACTTCTCTGGTCCCACCCCAGACTTACTGAGTTGGAATTTCAGGGGCCCTGGCTCAAGCTCGAGAAGCACTGATCCGCAGTAGTTCGAAGAGTGAGTGCTTTGGGTGTTCAGGAGGTAAAATCAAGGAAAGCCTCCTGGAGGAGGTGTGCTGTGAGCATGGTCTTGAAGGATGGCTAGGAGAGGGGAAGCTGTTCCCGGTGGGGAAATGGTACCTGTCCCACACAACTGTAACTGCACTTAACTTGAATGTCCACTTCTTCCCATCCTTAGCCTGGGTCCCTGAGACCAGAAGAAGCCACAACGAATGAGAAAATGAGACGTGTGTCTGGGCTCATGCATGTTTGTTCAGGAGGCAGTGAAAAGCCAGTCTGGTTAATGCTACAGATTTGGGTAAATAGGATAGAGCCGAATTGCCAAAAGCCTTCAACATGAAGCTATAAGGTTTAGACTTCAGTCTGCAGATATAGGGGGAAGCTTGAGTTTATTTGTACAGGGGAATGACATAGAAAAAGCGATCTTTTAGGAAGAGACATCTGAATTTTAGGAAGAATAGAACTGAGAGGTACAAGGGCAGGAGGCTCTGTCACAACAGTCTGGGTGTGAGGCACTGTGGCAAGGGCAGCATGGGGCCATGATAAGGTGGAAAGGGAAGAGAAGACCAGGATGCAGGGACATTCCAGGACAGCTGAACAGGGCTTGGTGACACTGGCATGAAGGGTGAGGAAGAAGACATCAGGGGTGATTTCAGGATTCTGATCTGGGAGGATACGAGACCATTTGAGGGACCAGGAAGGTGGGCAGGAGGGGCTGGTTTATTCAGTAAGGGTGGACAAATGTACACTTGTCTTTATGGTTGTAGTTTATGTAAAGTTTTCAAATATATTCTGTATAGGTTATTTTGTTCTTTACAGTCCTTCCTGCAACATATAAAAATGGTCCTATCACTCACAAGTTCCAGCAAAAGAAATGGGGACTGAAAATTTAAACAATTGGCCAGAAGACAGGCCAGTAAGCTGAGACCCTCTCTCACCTGGATCTTTCTACTCTGCCATGCCACCTGGCCGGGTATCTTGGGGGAGAAGAGAGGGCTTAGCACGACCATTTCTTTTCATTCTGCCGGGACACCCTCTCCTGTCTCCCTCGTTACACTTAGAAGAACATATTATGGCGTTTTTGTGTTTGTTTCCCTCTCAGAACATCAAGCTCTTGAGGACAAGGTCTTCTGGAAAAAAAAAAAAATTTTTTTTTGCAATGTCTTATTTCTCTTATCTAATATCTATGATAGTGCCAGATGCAGAACATGCACCTAAAAAACATTGAGTGAGTGAATAAAGTGTAGGACAGACTAATAGAACTCTCGATGGGTGCTTACAAGTGCAGAACAGGAGCCTGTGGAGAAAGAAACCCATTCATCCTTTTCGCTTAAGTGAAAGGTATCATCTCATTATAATGGGATGAGCATCAGTGTCCAAGCCCAGGATAATACTTGTGAGGTTTGAGATCTGGTGGTAGTCAGTGCAGTTTAACAAATGTTTCTTGAGCACCTACTGTGAGCAGAAGAGAAAAATAATGTCATGGTCTTAGCCCTTGGAGAACTTGCAGTCCAGTGTGAGACACAGACATATAAACAGCTAAACAGCATATGAGACCGAACGCATTTGGTACAAAGAGAAGAACAGGGAGGCATAGAAGGTGCAAAGAAAGAAGCGGCTACTACTGACAGGGTGTTGGGAAAGGCTTGCTGGAAAAGGGAGCATTTGAGTATGGCCTAGAAAGATGAGAAAGCTTTGCTATTTGGAGATGAGGTGGCGGGGGGCGGGTGGGGGGACGCTTCATGGAGAGAGGCGATGAGCTGGGCTGAGAAGCTGAAAGTTGTATGGCAGGGGTGCTGTGAGGCTGAGTGGAGGTTGGGTTGTGCTTTGCAGGCAGTCGGGAGTCCTTTTGAGTATATGAGAAGGGGAGTGGTCCAGTGTGGTGTGGGTTCTAGGAAAACAACTCCAGTGTGGAGCATAGCGGGATAGTCTAGAGCCTGAGGCAAGGCCCTCAGTCAGACACGAGGGCCTGAAAGACGCCGGTGGCAGCAAGGATAGAAAGAAGTCCTCAGAGATCCAGCATTCACGTGTCAGTTCAAGCAGGTGTTCTCTGCTCCTGGGGAGGGAGAGGGAAGAGACGAGATTCCCTTCCCTGTGACCTCTCTGTGGCGTCAGGGAACACAGCAAAAGGAGCAAACTTTAAAGCACAATATAGTTCATCAAAATTCCACGTTTATGGTCCTGCTTTCATTGCAAGGGAGAAGTACTAGCATGTTCATTTGGGGGGTGAGGAAACTAAGGCTCAGACAGACTAAGTGGTTTGTCCAAAGAGACTCCGCTAAGGAAGACAGAGCCAAGTTTCAGATCCAGGTCTTTGGACTCCAAGTCCAAATCCTGGGTTCTTTCCAGTGTTCTCCAGTCTAAGACGTGTGGTTGCCTCCGAGATGCCGGGAGACCATTCTTATTGATGAATCTAGCAACCAGCTGAGCATGGGGATCTGGAAACCAGGTGAGGGGTTATGACCGGACAGGTAGACTCAGGAGTCACCTGCAGAGAGGTGGTCTGGAAGCCAAGTTAGCAAACTTGTTCTTTGAGACAACGGAGGGAAAACGGGGGAGAGAAATGACTAGGACAAGAATATTGAACGTAGACTGGAGCTCAAGGGAGCAATAGAAATAGAGATCAGAGAAGTAGAAAACCATGAGGGTTCAGGGTCTCAGAAACCAAGAAGGGTCAAATGGTTTTCCACCTCCCCTCCCTAAAATGGTTTTCAAACTGTGATTTGTGAGATTCTATAAAGGGACTCAAGGATGAAGGAGAAGGTTAGGAGAAAGGTAAGAGGTAAAGACTTTGGACCTTTCACCCCTCCCATCACCAAACCCTCCCCCCTTCTCCCTGCTCCTAAATGAGCTTTTCTTGGTTTTATACAGTGGAATTCCAGAACAATCCTTCCCTTCCTCCTTCCTCCATTTTCCTTCCTTCCTTCCTTCCTTCCTTCCTTCCTTCCTTCCTTCCAGTACTAAAAAGGTTGAAAAACACTGGTCTCAAAGAACCACCATCCAAATTAGACAAGGCAAGATTAGACAAGATCCCACTTCTAAGTTTCCACCCAGTCCCTGAGACCACAACTGGCTTCAGGTTGCATAAGAGGGCTTTGCTGGGACCCTCACACTCATTTCACACACTTCTCCTCCTCTGCCTCCCCAGGTCAGGAAAGAAAGAGTTTAGCTGCGGGTGGGGGGTAGGGGAAAGACTGTCAGGAACCCTTCTTGGGTGTCTCTAAAAAAGATCTAAGCAGAAAATTCTGGTTGCAAATCCAGGAAGAGAAACATGTCTCAGGGAAGCTCCCCTACCAGACAACTATCTTCTCTGCTGGGAACATGTCTCTTGGGGGCCTGGGCAGTGGAGAATTCTAGGCGGGAGCCAGACCATTTTCCTGGTCCTGGAACTGCCCTGAGCCGCCTCTGGCAGGATGGGCCCAGAGGACTGGGAAACATTCACTGATGCCCTTCTGCCACATCCTCAGGTGCTGCAGCCAGTGAATCCTGAGAGGGCGGAGGTGCTCCCTCTAGGGGAATGGCGAATCAGTAGTCTTAAGGGCTGACATGGGGGAGCTAGGACTCCTTGGTCTTTTTCCCCACAGACTCGACAAAGCCACGGAGCTCCCTGAGCCTGCCACCCCAGCCTGTCCTCTTTCACCAGGTCTCCTGGACTGTACCAACCTGTGGCTACTCTCTCTACTGCCCGCTGTAACCCCCGGGGCCAGACCGCATTGGCCTCTCGGGGCTGGTGAACCCCACCAATTCTTTCCCAGTGCCTGTGGAGCTCTTGCCAAATAGCTCAAGGCGTGAACCACAGCATCTCCCAATGGCTCAAACAAACAAGCCTGTACTGAGCATGACCCAGGTGCCCTGGAGCAAAGTGGGCTTATGCCAGAGATCAGCTGTATTTTCAACTGAGGACAGACCAAGAGAAGATGAAAGCAACTGTCACCTGTGGGCAGGACATGATTAGACGGTAGGAAGGACTTACTGTCTGCCAATGAAAAGCAGGTAGCCAATAGCTGCTATGATCCCTCCCAGACCAGCGGGTTTCCAGGTGGGTTCTGTGGATGCTGGAGGTGTTCAAGAGCTGCCTCAAGAACCACCACAGGAGGTGAGAGGGACAAAGGAAGTAAACCTCTCCCTCCCAAAGAACAATTCTTTTTTTTTTCTCTTTGGTATATTGAGATCCTGCATAAAGTTGGAAAAGAGTTCTGCTGCTTAAAAAAAAAAAAAAAAAAAAAAAGTTTGAAAAACCATTGTCTTAGATCTGTTCTTTAAGAACAGACATGTACATTTTTTGACCGTTCGCATCCATCATCTCGCTGAATAGGAAGCCTTGATAAATATTAGTTGAGTTGGGTTTGACCCTGGGGGAAATGGAACATCCTGTCTAAAGGGAGAAAGGTGCACTAGATAAGGTTTGGGGTGACCCAGCCACCTTTGGATTCCTCTAAAAAAAAAACCAAAAAACAAAAAAACAGCCCAAGGTAGGGTAAGTGGTACCCGGCAGGCTGCCTGCTCCCAGGTATCGATTATCAGCTTCAGCCTGGAGAGAGAAATGGAAAGCAAGGGTATGTCTAGGGAAAGAATTTCCAGTGGATCAGCTGATTTGGTCAAGGCGGAGGGAACTTGGACAGGATCCAATCGCTGGACTCGGTTGGGGGCAGGAGCTGTGTGCTCTGTTGGCCCTCGGCCACTGCCAGCTGCTGACGTTAGGCTCCTCTTGTCCTTCCTTGCCCCCTTTTCTCAGCCTTGGGCAAGCTCGGGTCTGGGAATGTCCCCTCAGGAAAGCAGACGAAGCTGACTCAAAGGTCTAGGACCGAGTCCTGAAGTCACTACCATTGCTCTAAGAACCTGGGTAGATAATCTAGTCAATTTCATGGATATAGTGGGCGTCCACGGTCACTGTCACCATTCATGGTACCAGGCTGAAATCACCCCTGCAAGGACCCCGGGGCTGAGAATTAATAGCAAGAGTCTGTAGGGTCACAGAGAACTACAGGAAATGAGGCAATTACTGTCATTGTGGAAAAAAGTCATTATGGAGCACCTGCTGAGCGCTAGGGAAGAATATGATGATAAGGAGACAGAAGTGCTCCCCACCCTTGTGCAGAGCTCATAGTGTGGGAGGCAGACATGAGATAAGATGAGTGATACACAAGTAAGCACCGGTGTTACTGAGGACCTGCAAGAGAAGGAGCCTTACCTTGGCTGAGGGCATCACGGCAAGACCTTTGGGAGGAAGGATATTTACACTGTGCCTTGAAAGACAAAGAGAAATTAGACAAAACATGGAGAGAATGTTCTAGGCCTAGGAAACAGGATATGCGAAAGTGCAGAGACCATCGTGCATTTGAGATCATGATGCGTTTGAGAAGCATGTTGGGGGGGTGGGGGGAACAAGTGATAAGAAATGTTCATCAGGGTTGACCTATGGTTGGTGAGATGCCCCCGAGGACGGGGTTTTCGGGATTTAATTCAGATAGTGGATCTGTTATCTGATGCTGTGTAACAAACTACTCCAAAACATGGTGGCTGAAAACAAGAGCCATTTTGTTTGTCAGGATTCCGTGGGTTCGCTAGTGGCTCTTCTCCAGGTTTTACCTGGACTCACTCACGTGGCTGCGTTCAGCAGGTGGGTCAGCGGGGGGCCGGACAAAGCTGGGCCTGCTGGACCTCCCTCTCCATGAAGTCTTTCATCTTCAAGGAGACAAGACGGAGCTTCTCCACATACAATATCAGGGAGGCATTCCAAGAGGCCGGTGCACATTCCCCAGTGCACAGGCCCTTATCAGGCCTCTGCTTTCCCCCCTTACTGACGCTCCACTGGTTACAGCAATCACATGGCCAAGCCTCGAGTCGATGTCAGAGGGGATCACACAAAGACATGGATACAGGAAAGCGTGATTGATCAGTGTAGCAACCTACCATCTACTTCCTCTCCAAATGAAAGACGGGAAGGTCAAGAAATGAAACACCAGACATGGAGTTGGTCAGAACCAAGGGGTTCTTGTCTAGCTTTGTGGCTTATTGCGTTAGATGGGTCAAATTGCCCACTCGCTCCAGGTGCCGGTTTCCTTCTCTGTAAAATGGGAGAAAGCCTTCCAATCCCAGCTTTTGCTAAAAGGCTTATTAGACAAGAGTAGAGGCCCACACACAAGGAAAGAGACTTCCTCTTTGATAGGAAGAATTCGAGTTAAAGCCCCCTCCTAGGGCCCTGGGATAGACTACCAGACCAGGTTGTAGATCTTAGTAACCAGAGACCTTTCAGAGTTGGCCTTTCAGAATCTGTCTAGGCTGATGGACAGATGACCCCTGAAGGCTCTTTTCATCCAGAAGAATCTAAGCTATCCCTGTCTGCTGAGGGCTGGGGCCAAGACAGGTGAGATTTGGAGAACAAAGAACCCACCGGCTCCATATCTATCTCATCACCCAAGGTCTTTTGCTGAAAACTCCTCTTGGGGAGCCTGGCCTGCAGAGTGAAATGGGCAGGTGTGCCTCTCCCTGTGGGGCTTGTTAGCACTTCCATGAAGCTGCCTTCCCTCAGAGGCCCCGGTGATGGGGTGGGGGAGCATTTGTTTGTTAAGTGATTGGCAGTGACCTAGCCCTGACCCCAGGCTGTGATCTCCTGGGAATCTAAAATATAATAGCTACAGAGACTCCTGGGTCAGCCTGCCCCAAGGGTTGGGGAAGAAGATGGCTCCAGGACCCCAGGCTACTACCACTTGTATCCCGAGTCAAACCTGGGGGCCAGTGAGAGGAAGACGGGTCTGAGCTCAAGCTACACCTACAAACACCCACAGCTGGGGAGCCACTGAGGGCTCTCTCCGTCATCCAAAAAACAGGATAGAGTAGCTCTTTCCCCTTTTCTTTCCTTTAACGTTAATTCAAGAACTACTTATTGCCAGGTACCGTGATACCCATTAGGGACACGATGGAGATTTTTTGAAAAATTAGATACAAGGGAGGTGAGATTCAATGTGACGTGACAGAGTGACAAGTTCTAGGGAGGCATTTTAATAAGAGACAATGACCTGGTCTTTCCCCGCGAGGAGGTAGTCCCTTCTGAGCTCGGACTGCAGGATGACAGATGAGTAGACAGACTTGCCAGCGAGAAGGAAGATGTCTGGGCACAGTGAAGGACCTTCGCGTCTGTCTTCGAGGGGAGGACCGTGGCTGGTTTGAGGACCTCCAATGAGCTAGCGGGCCAGGGGCTGGGAAGTACAGGACAAATGAGGCTGGTTGTGCAGGCAGGGCCGGACAAGGAAGGGCCCTGCAGGAAATGTGAAAGCTTACATTTTTTATTTTCATAGCAGGGGGAATCGATTGACGTGGGAGGGCAACATAGTCAAATCTGCACTTGGAAAAGACCACCCTAGCCATAGTGCAGAGACAGGTTGGAGAGGTCCAGGGCGAATGTGCCAAAACCAGTTGAGAAGCTATTGTGATATTCCAGAATGAGGCGATGAAAGCTTGGCCCAAGGGTGGCAAGGGAGGTGGCGAGAAATGAGTAAATTCCAGAGACTTTTGAGAAGGTTAATTGGACAGGACTTGATGCATCGGATGGAGATGTGAAGAAGAGGAAGGTGTTAGGATGTCCCCCCCCAGTTGCTGACTTAGAGAGAGAACAGATGGATGGTGACGCCATCCACTGACACGGGGAAGGCTGAGGAGAGACGAACGGGTGGGACCGTGGAAGGTCAGTTTTAGCCATCCTGAACTTGAGGTGACTTTGAGGACGTTGCTTATGGGCTTCTGGAGCTCAAAGGGGAGGAAAGGGCTTCGGGCTATCAGCTCGGGGGCAGAGGTGATACTTGGAGCTGTGGCCACAGGGGAGGTGGCAGAGGGAGGGTAGGGCCTGAGAGGAAGAGGGCCGGAGCCCGAGCCTTGAGAAGCGAGCCTGCAGAGCGGACCAGAGGAGATCTGGTCAGAGATGGGGAGGACACTCACGGGACGGGGTGGCAGGGAAGAGTGTGTCTAGGAGGGAGAAGCAAGTCCTCACAGTCAGATGGGAACGGATGTGAAACACGTCTTTTGTATTTGAAACCTTTGCCGGCTGTAGTAAGGGCTGTTCTGTAGTGGAGGGAGGGGCAGAGGAGGACCCGTTTTAGGATGGGTTGAGGAACGAGTGGGAGGTGAAGAAAGAAGACAGCTTGGCTGCAAACTTGGGTTGTGAGGGAGGGGATGGTGGCTGGAGGTGGATGTGAGATTGAGGAAGGTTTTTTTTTTTTTAATGGAGAAACTCCAGCAGTTGTAAATGCCAATGGGAGGAACCCAGACTGGGGTTGGGGTGGTTGTACGAGGGCGAACGTACCCGAGGGAGAGGCGGGGAGCCGGGCAGGGGCAGCCGAGGGGAAGGACAGGTGGGCGCAGCAGCGGGCAGGTGGCGGTGACTGGCTGTGGGGGTCAGGGAGGTCTCATCTGCCGGCCTCGGCCTCTGTGCCGGGGCAGTAAGAGGCGAGGCCTCGCTCTGGAGGTGTGACCGCTGGAAACCCCTTCGCTCCAACCTGCCTCTTCCAGGCTGCCCTTACCTGCCCTGTTGCATCCCGGGTGGTGGCTCTGCTGCCTGAAGCGCCTGCCCCGTGAGAGCCCTCCACAGGGAGCAGGAAAGAGAGAGAGTCTGCTCTGGGGCTCGAGTGAGAAGTGTTGGGAGGGCGGGACCAAGAACCGCTTCTCTCAGAAGCCAGGAGCGCTTGGCAAAGAGCAGATAGTTGGACGTTTGCTCAGGAGGGAATCTCGGCCATTTACGTTGGCTTCCCATTTTTTGTGGCGGATGGAGAGCAGGTGGCGGACGGGGCTGTGGTGGCCCGAATTCCTAGTGTGGGAGTGGGTGGGGGTCATCGGGCTCTGGGCTTGACCCCCTTTGAGGTGGAAGGGAGGGGCCTTCCTCAGACGGGGAGAAAGGCTGGGCCCAGAAGGACAAGAGTGACTGGGCCTCCTGGTTAGGGAGGGAGAGGTTCTCAGGAGGGGAGAGTAGAGGGGGAGGCCTGGACCAGCTGGGACCTCAGGAAGAAGAGCCCAGGTGGCCGGTTTCCTAGAGCCAGCCAGGCACACATTCCAGGGAGCCCTCTCTTGCACAGCTATGGGGACCCTTCTTTGGGGCCCAGTGATAATAGGGATCCCTAAGAATGAGGCCAACCCTAGTGCCTGGGAGCAGAGTCCTAGCGGGTGGGGGAGGGGCTCCAGGGAGTAGGTGGGGAGAAGCCTTTTTAATCATTAACCTGGTTGACTGAAATCTGAACTGCTGTGCCTCCAGCTCTATTGATTCTGAAAGCACAGCATCTGGAGCCGGTGGCGGCTGCCCAGAGACCCTGGAGAGGGCCGGGGGAGAGGTGGGGGAGGAAGGGCAGGGGTGGGAAATGGGAACCAGGGGGGAGAAGGGGCTGGGAAGGAGGGCGGAGGCAGGGTCAGAGGGCGTTGGGGGGGGGGGGGACAGACAGCCCTAGAGAAGGGTCTTTGGGGACACGGGGAGGCCAGGAGGCCTAAGCAGGTGCTGGGGAGGTGCAGTCAGCGGAGCCACAAGGACCACTGAGAGCAGGAAGGAGCCAGAGGATCTGGCAGAGGAGGAAACTGAAGCCTAGAGGAGCACGGGGACTTGCCCAAGGTGACAAGGTCAGAGCCTGCACCACAACTGAGGTCAGCTGACTTCACCGCACCGAGGAGAGAGGACACGGGAATGACAGAGCCCTGAGGTCAGGGGAGAAGAGGAGATGGGCATGAAAAGTCAGCAAAAGAGGGTCAGTTCTTGGGGAACCGTGCTTCTGAGGACAGAGGCGTTGCCTCTCTCTGCCTGTGAGGATACAGTTAAGATATTCAAGATGTGGCTCTGGACTGACTGAGGGACGGATCAGGCTGCCAAAGGAGAAAGGAGGGTTGAGAAAAGTAGAAACACTAGAAGGAGCTGCACACCAAGAAGACACCTGTCTGTATTCATTTAGCCAAAACCCAGGGCCCTGACAAGATGGGTTTTTACCGGGATGTCGGCGTGGGCTCCTGGCTCCCTACTATTTCTGATAGCAGGACTCCTAGGCCTGTGTCACCTCGGAGACAGGAGGGGAGCCCTTCTTGGGGAGCCACATTCTGGCAGGCAGGGTCAGAAACATGTGGGCACCAACACGCCGTCCTGGTCCCCGCAGCTTCCCTCGCCCGTGCCAGCTCCTAGAATAGCATTTCTGGGCTGCACGGGGATGTGAGCCCAGCCGCCTGCTGGGTGATCTGCTCCCTAGGAGGACTGGAAAAGGAGGGAAGGGGCAAGCTCTGCAGACACGACCAGATAGGCACACGAAGTGGGTAAGGGCAGTCTGACAGTAGAGACCAAGAGGAATGAAAACCACAGAGATAACGTGGCTCTGGCAACACAGAAAATGTTGGGATGCCGCGGAGGAGGCAGGAGCAGACACGAGGCCAGGCTGAGAATGGCACAGGAGGCCATATTCCGTCTGTGGTCATGGTGGTAGCAGGGGCCAGGCTGTTCTGTCCCCCATGGTAGAAGTTTCACCGGGACCTGCCAAAGGGAGAGTCCATTGCCGGTGGGGTGAAGGACAAAGGAGGTGGCGAGCCCAGAGCCTCGTGTGGATGACATCTTTCTCTCCCCTTTCTCTGACAGCTCAACATCCTGGTGGACACGGGCAGCAGTAACTTTGCAGTGGGGGCTTCCCCCACCCTTTCCTGCACCGCTACTACCAGAGGCAGCTGTGAGTCCTGGGGAGAGCTAGAGAGAACGCTTCCCAACGATCCAGGGTCCAGAAGGGTCAGGGGAGGGCTTTGGGGAGAAAGATGAGCTCCTCGGAACCTTTCCAAGAGAGAGGAGTGGAGAGGGGGGATGTGAGGGGGTTTACTCTGGGAAAAGGGAGGCCGAGGGACCACCAAGAAGTGCTTCAGTACAGAGACAAAGGCAGCCTCCTTGGGGAGGGAAGCAGGAAGCAGAGGAGCCCCCCAGTTCCCAACCCAAGAGTCTTCTTCTCTCTGCCTGAATTGGGAGACGTGGAGACGTCATCCCAGCCTGCCCAACCCCGGTCCCTTCAGTGGCTCTCAGGTTTCTGGCAACACCGACTCACTCAGTCCAGGCTGGGCAGGCTGCAGTGACGGCTCCCTTCACTGTGCTCCCGCCCGGGGGCTACTCCTGGTGGTACTGCACGGTTCAAGGGAGGGAAGGAAGAACCTTCCATAAGCCCCACTGCCCAGACCCATATCAGGGACTGAAAGCCATAATGTCTCGCTGCACCGTCCAGAGTTCCAGCGGCTGGACGTAGCTAGCTGGTGGCAGGGAGGGTCGATGTGGGTTTTTAAGGTGAGAGGCAGAGAAGGATGACGTGGGAGCCTCCTTAGCACAAAAGCAAGAAGCGGCGAGAGGACATCTAATGTCTGAGGCATCTCTGTGTGTGTAAATCTGTAAGCAGAGCCTTTAATCCTATTCTCGGACTTCTAGGCAGATGCCAAAGCCACCTTCGGCATCTTCTGCCTTCTTAGGCTCCTTCACCTTTAACCTCCCTGTCTGAAGACAGCAGTCAGGGACGGGGCGTGGTCAGGATCCACGAAAGGGAATTCATTCCCGCTCCTTGTCCCAGTCCCATCACTGCCCTCCAGCACGTACACAAGGCTGGGGTAGTGGCGTGATGAAACACAGGGGGAGGGGTCACGTGCTCATGAACACGTTCCACACAAGTGGTGTGTAATACTCACTTACCTGCTCTGCTGAGGGCTGTGCCGATTCTTTCTTTGGAGGAACTTGCCGGAGAGGTTCCACATTCACCCCGCCTGGCACGTTCTCTGCCACTCAGATGGTACCACCGGGTCCCAAGGCAGCAAGAGTCAAAGGCTCCTTTTCTCTGGGAGCTTGATGGAGCTGGGGGGTGGGGGAAGAGATGCCCACTAGCTGTCCCTCAGCAGCAGCGGGCACAATACACAAAGCCTAGGCTTGTTCCTCACAGGGCCTGAGCTCAAGGTCTAGGGGTATGAGCTATGGAAATAGGAGAGTGAGCCCCGTCATCTGTTTGCAAGGTTGCTTTCCATTCTGATCTGGGTGACTGATCTGGGATGGTCTGCTGAGCAGTCTGAAAGTACCTTATGTACGATGCCTCGGACGTAAGGGGAGGCATCTGGGAGTAGGGAGATGCTGGATCCCTATGCCACTTGTGGTGGTCCTGCCTCCACAGATCTCTGCCTCCTCTCCACAGGTCCAGCACGTACCGGGACCTCCGGAAGGGTGTGTATGTGCCC
The DNA here is from genome assembly GCF_018350215.1 of Panthera leo. Classification (NCBI taxonomy): domain Eukaryota; kingdom Metazoa; phylum Chordata; class Mammalia; order Carnivora; family Felidae; genus Panthera; species Panthera leo. The sequence goes on along the minus strand of NC_056688.1, from coordinate 15,102,875 downwards.
TACACCCAGGGCAAGTGGGAGGGAGAGCTGGGCACCGACCTGGTGAGCATCCCCCACGGCCCCAACGTCACTGTGCGTGCCAACATCGCCGCCATCACTGAATCAGACAAGTTCTTCATCAATGGCTCCAACTGGGAGGGCATCCTGGGGCTGGCCTATGCTGAAATTGCCAGGGTGAGAGGAACAAAGCCTACCCCTGGGCACTGCGTCTGTGTGTCACTCCCTGCATGCCACAGAGGGACGGGTTTGGAGAGAAGAGGAAAGGACGGAGGGGGGGAAACAAATCAGCTGGAAGGATTAGTTAACACAGGGATGGGGTGGCCATCTGAATCTTGTCCCTGTAGAAGGCAGAACTATAGCGAGGGATACTGTGACAGGTCCAAGAGTAGGCTCTGGTTTCTACCGACTCCCAAGATCTTAGGAATAAGACAGCACCCCCCGCCTCCTGCCCCATAAATCTGAAACGGGTTAAGCACGTGGGCATCGAAGATTCTGTAGATCTTTCCTGTTTGTACTGCCAGTGTCTCTTGCTAACCCTCTCTCTGCCAAATCTCAGTACTTCAAGACAGTCTTTCCCAAGGAACATCCCCCAAGTTTTTGCTTTGGCCTTCCAGTTTAGGAAGCTGGGCTCTTTCCATGACGGCCTCTGTGTGAGGATTCACTCCTTGTCTCCACAGCCCGATGACTCCCTGGAGCCGTTCTTTGACTCCCTGGTAAAGCAGACCCACGTTCCCAACCTCTTCTCCCTGCAGCTCTGCGGTGCCGGCTTTCCCCTCAACCAGTCAGAAGTGCTGGCCTCAGTTGGAGGGAGCATGGTGAGTAGATCCTCGGAGAGGGGCAGTCGGGCACTGGGCAGAGGGGTGGGCACCACCTGCCTCCCCTCCCTCTAAGGCTCCACCACACTCTTGGGCTCCACTACTCAGAACCAAGAGAAACCTCTTTGTATTCCCCATCTCCGTTTTTCTTTTTCCATCCTTTTCTTCCTTGCGTTAGTCCAGAAATGATTCCAGGTGCCTATGGTAAACTTGGAAAGGATGAGATGGTTAGGGAACTTGAAAGGAAATGAAAATGAGACCTCTCAAAATTAAGTTTATTTAGTCTGATGATCAGAAGGCAGAGATGTGAGGAGTCTCAAAGTCTATTTATTAATTAATTAGGACAACTGGTGAATGGTTCTCCATCTCCAACAAGCAGAGAAAATAAAACTTGTAAGAGAAGCAAATAATCATTCATTTAACATTTATTGTGCCAGTTGAGGTTTAAATAACTTTATATTGAGGGCTGCGAGATTCTGAAACAAATAATTTAAAGTCCTGTAACGTCTTCCCCTGACACATTCTTAACACATTTAAGAAACTACAAATCACTTTGGGACATGAATTGATGAGAAGCAGGAAGGTGAGAAAGGTGGCCTGTAAAGGGCCTGGCCACCCCCACCCCCACCCCCCGCCCAGGGAATCTCTGCTCCCGTGGCTTTGTCTCTGGGTAACATCCTGTCCCTCTGCGCCGGGACACGAGTACCTGCCTCCTTTTCTCCCTAGATCATTGGGGGTATCGACCACTCACTGTACACGGGCAGCCTCTGGTACACACCCATCCGGCGGGAGTGGTACTACGAGGTGATCATTGTGCGGGTGGAGATCAACGGGCAGGATCTGAAGATGGACTGCAAGGAGGTAACGACACCAGGGGGACCAGGGAGAGGTAAGGGGGAGGCAACGTAGCATGAGGTCAGACCCTGAGTTATGAGGTTGGGAGGACGCAGCAGTGGTACAGGGGACCTGCAGAAAGGGTTGGGGGCTGAGCCTAGAACCGTCGTGAGCTTAACGGTAACACGACAGGACCTGAAGTTTGGGGCTAGGGACTGGCAGGGCACTTTCACGGGGACCATGTGGATTATGGTCTAAGAAGGGAAAGAACATGTCTGGACTCTAGTCACCGCCTTGCTTGATGGCCTTGGGCAAGTTGTTGGTGAGGCAGCTTCATATGATATAAGTGGAAGAGTCCAGCTTGGAGTTGGAAAAACCTGGGTTTCTAGCTTTGCCTTTTACGAGCCACGTGCCCTCAGGCAAGTTACTATTTTGCGTTTCAGTCCCCTCATCTGCAAAACAGAGGGAAAAACAGCTTTGCAAAGACTGTGGTGAAGACAGAGAAAAATGGGTAAATTGTTTCTCCCAGGGCCTGGCACATAGCAGTACTCAGTAAATAGCAGCTAAACCATTTGGGTCTTCCTTATCTAGATCCTTAATGATGTTAAATTAGAACAGATATAAAAGTACTACGAAAAGTTAAAAGCACTATACAAGGTATTTTTATTTTCAAGATCTGGAGAACGTCTGCCCCACCCAAGATAACAAGAGTTAGTATTTACTGGATACTTCCTATGTGCCGGGCACAATTCTAAGCGCTTCAAATGTATTAATTTAATCCTTAAAAGAACTCTTTGAGGTAGGTACTATTATCCTCATTTTAAAGATGAGGAAACTGAGGCACAGAGGCTAAACAACTCGCCTACGGATCTACTCCTAAGAAGTACGAAGCCAGGATGTCCCCCCAGCAGTCAGATTCACCCTTCCGATTCTGTCCAGGGCCTGGCATCAAGAAAGGCTTTTGACTCTTCCAACCCTCTCTCCCCGTCCTAGTACAACTACGACAAGAGCATCGTGGACAGTGGCACCACCAACCTTCGTTTGCCCAAGAAGGTGTTTGAAGCCGCCGTTAAATCCATCAAGGCAGCCTCCTCGGTCAGTGGGACTAAGGGCAGGGGTACGAGAGATGACGTGGTGTCCGAGGAAGTCCGTGGAGGTCACAGGTCTCAACAAGAGCCAAGTCGTCTACCTTTAGATCCTTGTACTTAAATGCCTTCAAACGAGTCTCTTTCCTGGGTCTCGGTTAGCTCATCACACGGTCCCCCTGGTGCAAAGCGTTGGCTTCGCCCTCCCTCTGTCTTCCCCTGATTCTTGGGTTTCAGCGTGCCTTCCCCCAGCTCGGGTATTCCACAGAAAAGCAAATACAGGGCCCGGGAAGTGTCACGTGAAAGCGGGAGAAGCGAGGTGCTGGAAGAAGGCAGTTTCCCCATCACTATCCCTTTCTCGCCCACATAGACGGAGAAGTTTCCGGACGGGTTTTGGCTGGGGGAGCAGCTGGTGTGCTGGCAAGCAGGCACCACCCCTTGGAACATTTTCCCAGTCATCTCCCTCTACCTAATGGGTGAGGTCACCAATCAGTCCTTCCGCATCACCATCCTTCCACAGGTATGTCCCCCAGCCCAGGAACCGGTCACGGTACAGCCGGGGAGATAGGGACCAGGCATGGCCTCTCGCAAGTGGAAGAATAAGTAGAGGAGCGTCCCATGGAAGAGGGCTCTTGCAGAAACGGAGCACGCAGAGCTCAGGGATGGCAGAGGGAGGAGCAGCCCGAGGGCACAGATACCTGGAACGCAGAGGCTGGGAGAGGGCTGGAGTGAGGAAGACAGCCTCTCCCTCTTTGCTTGTTTGTCCCCAGCAATACCTGCGGCCAGTGGAAGACGTGGCCACGTCCCAAGACGACTGCTACAAGTTCGCCATCTCACAGTCCTCCACGGGCACGGTCATGGGAGCTGTGATCATGGAGGGCTTCTACGTGGTCTTTGATCGGGCCCGGAAACGAATTGGCTTTGCTGTCAGTGCTTGTCACGGTAAGAGCCAGGCAGGAGGGTGGGGTCAGTCTGTCCGTGTTCTCGCTGTCCAGCAGTTAGGATACCTGGGCCTCTGTCAGCCTGGGAGGTAGTAACAGTTGCCTCAAGGCAGAGCCAACACGTTGGGCAAAAGCTAGCGTGCTTGTGCTTTTTCTGTGCTGCCTGGCACGGTGAGCCCTGCGTGGGTCGGTGACCTCTGCTGCAGACCGCAACAGCAAGGGCTGCCTCGGGCCCTTGGGAAGCTCTCACTCCAAGGGCAGCAGGCTGAGCCTACAGTGACCTGGTCAGCTGCTACGTGATGAGCTTGAATGCCGGCTACTTGAGGATCGGTGGCCAGGTCTTTCCAGTGGGTATCGGCCGAAGAGGTGAGTCTACCAGGTATACGTGGGGCTGGCCTTTTGGGCAACTCACAAGACTGACTTTCAGGCGCCATTCCTACCGCAGGCTTATACAGGAAAGGGCTGTTGCTCCCACTGGCCTGCGGGGAGGAGAGGCATGCCTCTCCCTAGCAAGGGCTTTCGGTCTGGCCCCTAAACACCTCCAGGCAAGGAGATGCTAGAGCCTTCTCAGGGGCTAATTTCAAGGCCTATCGGGAAGTTCTTTTTGTTGTATAAGCGAAACTGCTCTGTGACGATGAGAGCCGCCCACTGACGTGTGCCCTCTCTCCAGTGCATGATGAGTTCAGGACAGCAGCAGTGGAAGGCCCTTTCGTCACCCCAGACATGGAAGACTGTGGCTACAACATCCCACAGACAGATGAATCAACCCTCATGACCATAGCCTACGTCATGGCTGCCATCTGCGCCCTCTTCATGCTGCCACTGTGCCTCATGGTGTGCCAGTGGCGCTGCCTCCGCTGCCTGCGCCATCAACACGATGACTTTGCGGACGACATCTCCCTGTTGAAGTGAGGAGGAGGCCCACGGGCGGAAGACAAGAGATTCCCCCGGACCACACGTGGTGGTTCACTTTGGTCACAAGCAGGAGACGCAGATGGCACCGGTGGCCGGAACCCCTCAAGACCCTCCCCTGCCCACCAAATGCCTCTGCCTTGACAGAGAAGGAGGGAAAGCTGGCAAGGTGGGTGACGGGGATTGCACCTACAGGAAACAGGAGAGGGAAGAAAGCAGTACTCTGGTGGCGGGATCATTCTCGGTCACCTCGAGCCTGAGTTGGGAAGTTCTGCTGCTTGACACTTCAGCCTTGAACCTCTGCCCACCATTCCTCTGGATTCTCCAACCCAAAGTATTCTTCTTTTCTTAGTTCCAGAAGTAGTGGCATCACAGCCGAGTCGCCCCAGTGTGTGTGTGTCTGCGGTGCCCTGGCAGAGAAAGGGCCACTCTTGCTTCCCTGCTGGCCAAAGTCAGTAGGAACGGATGCACAGTCTGCTGTTTGCTTTAGTGATAGGGACCGTATAAACGAGCCTCACATTGGTACAAAGATTGCCTCTTGAATTAAACAAAAATGTAATTAGACTGAGTATGTGTACAAACGGGGGCGGGTGGAAGAGGAGACGAGGGGAGCGCAAAAGACAGGGAACAGCTGGGATCAGAGCTAGAAAAGGCAGAACCACGGCCGCTCGCCAGTCCCAGCCTCAGACTGCATCTCCAAGACAGAAGGCCATCTTGCAAGATGGGTGTTGCTACCCAACGTTTTCTTTTCTGTGGTTGTAGCCTGACCAGAAGCGAGTTGGGAAGAAGGGCTCACCTAGCCGAAAAGCTCTTTTTAAAGCTCTTAAATGAAAAGTGCCCACTAAGAAGTCCCATCTAACAGATGAATTTCTACCTTATTCATTCCACTCGTCTCTACCTGAACCCTCTACTCCACATGCGACGGGTACCACTCACCTTTCCCAGCCCCCCTCAGCCCCAGGTGCCCTACAAGACAGCAATTGGAATACAGCAAACGTAGCAGGGCCGGGCTTCGTCTTCCCCTTCCATGTTCGCTCCCTCCCCAGACCCCTACCCCTCCGGAGCTCTGCAACTGAGGTGCCGAAAGGGATGGGCAGGAGACCTCTCTTCACCCTTGAAAGCAGAACCCTCGAGATTCATTCAACAGGTACAGGGTGGACGCCCTACGCCTCTGCCTGGACTTCTTCCGTTCAGCTGTAAAGTAGTAGTAAGAGCTCCACGTGATACAGAGCGGTTTCGTTGCCTTGTCTCCCTCTCTGGTGTCCCCTCCGTGAACCTGGCTGAGGCGGCCGACAGTGGCACTAGCATCCTATACCTGGTGTCGCAAACACAGGGCTGTCTGGCTCTAGCGTTACTGCCTTCAGTAACAAGGCTGCTGGGGAAAGGCTGGCAGCCTCAAGGCTTCCTCACTTCCTTCACCCCCCGAGCCGCTCCCGGAGGCCATCCTCCGCCCCATCCTCCTCTCTACGCCCCCACTCCTAATAATAGTACTTGGGGACCCAGGCTGGTTCTTGGGCTAGGTAGTGGGGACCGAGTTCATTTCCTCCCTATCCGTTCTAACACAGTCAACTGTGATACCAGTGTTAATGGGAAGACCTGAAATCCCCTGGTTCACCCACTGGGTCCTATTGCTGTCTTGTCGACACACTGCTTCCAGGTGTGGGACCCACCTGCCGAGTGTGGAATTACCTGATGAGGGAAAGGGAAACACGAGGAGGGCCTCTGGAGATCCTGGCCTCGGCCAGCTGCCCACAAGCCATAAACCAATAAAGCAAGAATACTGAATCACAGTTCTTTATCTGGGCTCTCTTCATTCCCCTTGCACTTGGTGCTGCTTTGGCTGACTGGGAACACCCCCTCACCACAAAGACGGTCAGGAAGACTGGAGACTGTCCGTTTCCAGCTCGGAACTTACTGTGTACATAAACTTCCAGAACTGCTACCGTGTAATGAAAATGCCACATTCTGTTTTGTAATTTCTTCCCATGTTGGGGAAAACTGGCCTTTTCCCAGCTCTTTCCAGGGCATAAAACTCAACCCCTTCATTACGAGGTCCCAATGTCCTGTTTTTTAACTTGTACTTACTTTTCTTTTTATAGCTACTTCCTTTCTACCCTGAAACTATTAACTCTAAATGTGGGAAAAAAAAAATCTTGACAACAGCTTCTTGCTTGTAAAAAATATGTATTATATAGCTCTATTTTTAAAGTCAACTCCTGAAAAGCGACTGTCCCATCTCTACTCACTGTATTCGAGGCCTTTCCCGTTGGTCTGCATGGCATCTATCCCTGCAGGCCAGTGGGCAGAGGGAAAAGGGAGAACGAGGATGACCAAAACTTAAATGTTGCTTTCTGATTGATTCTGAACAAGACAGAGAAAAGAGCAACAATGAGGCCCCAACTCCCACACACAGCTCCCCAAAACATTTGTCATCCTGCTATAGTTGGTTTTCAAGGGGCTTTTACTAGGAAGCAGGTAAGCCCCCCACCCCTGCCCCCACCACTTCCTCCTTTCTTCTCGCTATATTCCTTTGGCTTCAAAGATTTGTGGAAAAGAGAATAGCTTCTATACCCATTTCTAATTTCCAGATTTTTAGGGGATACTGAAAAATATTGCTGGTGGACTAAAGGGCACTGCAACGTTGATGAGAGAGAAAATTTTTGACTACAAGATAAAAAATGAATCGCCCAAATGAAAATAACAAAGGAAGTGGTCTTCCATTTTGCCACACTTCTGTTGGTGAAAGCTACCAACCTGCAGACATGAACGTTTCATTAACCAAAGAAAGTGGGTCACCTGACCTCTACAGAGGGGAGTACTTGGGCCATTTCAATCACCCTACAAGATGCCAGGAGGTCCTGGGAAGTCCAGCTCCTTAAAATGATGACAGTCAGCAAGCCTGAGCAAGTAAGGCAAGAGAAGAGAAGGTCTACGGCCAAGAGACTGCTAGGCAGGAACGAAGGACAAAGAAGGAAAAGAACAAAACAGAGGGGAGAGAATTTCACTGGAGCTGAAAGGAAAAGTCTTTGCTACCTTGATGGTGTTACTAGTGCCAGTAAGCATGTCCAGGTCCCAGAATGGGAAAAATTTAGCTGTTGATAATATAATGATATCCTTCCCCTGGAGTTAATTTCTTTCAATTAACACTTAGTTTTTTCTCGTTCAGTTCCAAAAGAGAAGGAAGCTGAAGCCATTTCCTATAGGAGTAAAGATAAAAGGATAGGAAAAGATTCAAAGCTCTAATAGATTCACAGCTTTCACAGGCATATAAACCTAAAAACCAGACGTGCTCAATAAGCAAAGGTGGAAAAATGATCTAGTTCTAGATAGCTATCTATAGAAAAATGACTTCTAAACTTGAAATCCAACCTCCTTTCCTATCACTCTGGCCTCCATTTTTCCCAGGACAGGAAACGTGTCCCCCGTAATTCTCTTGCTTCAGAAATTAAAATCCAGCATCCCAAGATCATTCTGCAAGCAATTTTGCACAGACATCTCCTCACCCCAGTGCCTGCCTGGAGCTCACCCAAGGTCACCAAACAACTTGGTTGTGAACCAACTGCCTTAACCTTCAGGGGGGAGGGGGGCTGGCTGACTAGAGACCAGAAGTGAAGGGGAAGAGATGAGGGCTTCACAAGGTTGCTCTGTCAGCTTGATCAGAAGCCAAGGCAGTGGCAGCAAGGGATGGCCTGGCCCAGGAAAGACCTGTGGGCTGTGCTAGTTTCTAAAGAGATGACTATCCAGGAAGTCAGATGGACAGAAGTTCACGGGGGGCAGGGGTGAAATGGGACCCACTTATGTTGTTATTCTTGGACTGTGAATTTTGCTGATGTAAAACAGAATATTCTGTAAACCTAATGTCTATGTGCAAATAATGAGCGTTAACACAGTAAAATAGTCAATGAAAATTCAAACTATTAGGGTTACATTTTTTTTTCCTCAATCAGTCTCATTTTATCCATTTGGAGTAGAGTGGCTAGAACAACACTGAGGCTTCCGGAGGCTTTCAGTAAGCAAGGCATCTGGTCGGACAGCGGGTGAGCACCAGGGTTCAAATCTGCATACATGAGCCTTAAGAAAATTAACTAGAGGCTGAGCCAAATCAAAGCAGGATGGCCTTAGAGCAACAGCAGCTTCCTAGATGGTTTTTATAATGTACTTGAAAACAGCCCTAGGCAAGAATATCATAAATTCAAGGGCAAACTAAACATCACCTTACCTACAATCTGCATCCCCCAAAGGAACTGCAAGGTGGGGGGGGGGGGGGGAGGGGGGGCAACCATTTCTGCATAATATACATACTTTCATTTACGAACATTTGAATACAGACTTTCTATACACACATTACCTATATAATAAAAATGTACATGGCATGAGTATAGGTCACTGTATAAATATAGAGTTTTAGAAATCTTGAACCCGCGCTTCCTGTTCACATCAGTTTCTCCTCTTCTTCCTCCCCAGTCAGGTCCGTCATTTAAGAGTTGGACAAAAGGGACAAGTGTCATTTGTGTTGGTCTGGGCCCAGAATTTGATACACTGGAAAGGAAGAAAGACATATCTCAGGTTTATCTGGAAAGACGGAGGGAAGGAGGGGAGAGAGCACCACTGAGGTCCACTAGGTCTAAGGAACGCATACTAAGTCAGAAGAGCTCTTACTGTGGGGGACCAGATGGGCTATTTCATTGGCTCTTACTCCCCCAAAGAATCTTCAGAGTAGGGGAAACTGTACTTTTTTCAGGGAACATTAACAATCAGCTAAGAATAGTGTAAAGCTGCTTTTTGTTGAATACTTGGTGTGGCCTTCTCCTCTCATGATCCATTCAGGCGGAGATGTGCTCCAATCTCCAAATACCCACTACCCTCAAATCTTATTCAGGATTTTCCCTTACTAAGAATTTAGATATAAATCCAGTTCCTACCTCTTGGAAATCAAAATGAACAAAACAAAATAGTAAAGAAGCAATCATCCCTGCTGCTAAGAGACTTAACTCTGCCTGGTGACATACTACGAGATAGGAATAACCTGTCAGTTTGCGAAGATAATCTCTAACAGGCAGGTCTCCAAGCTATTTTGTTAATGGATTTCCTAATCTCATATTCAGGTTCCCTATTCCCTTCTTCTCATCTAAGCAAAGTCTCCTGACAATGCTATATCTGAAACAGTGCTTAGAAATGTATGTCTTATTGTCAGCGTTCCAAGACAGTAAGTAATCTGTGTTCTAGGATGAACTGCTTATCCAGTCCCCTAAAGCGAATAGGGTAACAGGAAGCTGGGAGATCCTAGCTGCCAGTATTCTGAATCCTGTTGATCATTTAAGCCACAATTTACTGAAAACCTCATGCTGAGATATTAATGATGACCATCAACACAGCAACACGTTCATGAAAAATTCAGAAAAGGAACAGTAGAAACGAAGAAGGTCTATAGCACCCACCTCCTTGTGCAGCACATGGGAACACGCCATTGGATGCAGCTCATTGGGCTGGACAAGTTTCTGGCACATGAGACACAGCTTACAGGCGGCTGGAGCCTGCAGAACAGAGGAGGGACGGCCAAAGAGTGAGGAACCTCTGGGTCTCCTTGCCTTTTATGCCCATGATTCCGTTCTACTATTTCGATGTCGCAAAAAGATTTCACACCAAAAGAAGGAAAAGTTCAAATACAGATTCTTGCCAGAGTACTTGCATTTTCTCAGCAGGGGCTGCCAATGACCCAGCTACTGAGATTAGGGTTTTTTCCCGCACTCCACCTGTGAACCTGTTCCCTCCTCACCCCCGAGCTCCTCCACATCCCGGTTTTCAAAGAAAAAGAGCCTTACATGTGAAGACCTTCCAGGATATGAAACTTGGGCAGAAGGCAAGAACATTGGGGTACTGATTTGGGTCAATGGAGCAGGGAACAAGGCCCGGATCCGACCGAGTGGCTGTGGGCAGAAACATCGTCAGAGTAAGGAGAGAGTCTGAGCAACCCAGCAGGTAACAAAAAGAAATCATTTATTTCCCAGTCCAACAAAGCAAGAAACCAGAGTAGATAATCCTGGCTGCAGTGCTGTTGGCCACCCCCAATTTCCCTGAAATTTGTCCTTCCCCTAACATCTCAGCAGGTCTGAGTTCTCCCCCAAGTAGCCCTTCTTACCTGAGTACTGGCTGCCACCCGCTCATGTTCTGCCAGTCGTGCAGCTACCAACTGGATCAGTTCCTCCATGGTCAGGCCTGCCATGGTGGTCCGTGCTGTCTTGATTTGCTGAAGGATGTTGGTCATCTGGGCCCTAAGAAACCAAATGTTGAGGGAGAGAAATTCTGTGCTATACTCGTGGGAAATATCCATGAAACCTCTCAGACATTCCTCTTACAAATTTTTAATCAGTCCTGAAAGACACTTACTTATTGCATTGTGGGAAGCGAGTCAGTAGCTTCTCCAGGATCTTCTCCAGTTTGTCTACTGGTTGGGGCCGGGGAGTTTCAGTAGAAGCCTTAACACCGCCCAAGCCTGGGGGAGGTGGGATGGAGGCAGCAGGGGGCATGTGTGGACCGTGGGGGCCAACGAGGGAACCCAAGCCAGGGCTATTTCTCCCATGGGAGCCAGGAAGGGGCGGGGAAGGCTGGCTGGGCTGGGAAAGGGCAGGGTTTAGGATTGGGAAAGACAAGGAGCGGGGATCTGCGCTGGGCATAACCATGGGCACTGTGACCTGCCCAATGGAGAAGGGCATCCGAGGAGCCAGAGAAGGATTGGGTTGAAACACCTGAAGCATAAAGTCTGTCTGTAGAGCGGCAGAGGTAGAGGACGAGAGAGAAAGGAAGAAAATAAAAGTTTAGGAAACTGGAGATGTCAGTGAGCAATTCTTATGCCAAATAATACCGATAATAACAACAACGTTATAATACCAGTAATGAAACCAATTTCCTCATAAAAGGAACAAGTAAAGGCTGGCTGTGCCGGCAGCACAGAAAGGTAGCCTCCCCCACGCTGGCCCTCTCACCTCTGATGGGGGTGGGGGCAAAGTGGGAGTCGGGATTTGAGGAAGGCTGCTCAGCTTGGCTCCGTTCCTCACCAACTGGATATGACTATTAAACTGGTCCTGGAAAAGAGAGAAAGGAAAGGATTATCCTTTCTGCTGACTCGAGTAGGCTCTAGAGAGAGAACACCAACCAGTATAAGAAGAGCAAAGGCAAGGGCAGAGCCGACCCTAAGTGACAACGTACAAGGTCCGTCCCTATCACCAGGGTTTCAGCACAGACTGAACTCCCTCGCTCAACCATCACCCATTACAACACTTACCCGAACATTCTTTTTCATCATCCGAACTCCATTCAGCCTTGTCTCCCACTCCTGTTTGGAACGAACGGTCTCTAGTGTTGGGGGGGTTGACCTTTCAAGAAACCAACAGGAATTTACAGAATTGAAGAAAGCCCTGCTCCTGACTCTCTGAGATAGCAGGACAGTGTCGGGCTAACAGGCCTGGCGAGGTCAGACCAGGTGCAGGAGGCGGCCAGGGCCCTAAGTCATCTGCTTCATTCTAACTCCAGCATTTTTTAAGCCAATTATTAAAGAAAGAGGACCCACCACAGAGGGTTTTTGGTCTGCCTGGAAATGCCACAAGGGCCCTCCAGATTCCACGGCAGAAAGAGAAACGACTGCGCGAGAAACAAGTCTCCAAAGATATCCGTTATGCTTTGACACCATAAAGAAATACTGTTTATCCAACCGGAACCAATACAATAAAAAATACAAAGCTATAAAATACGGGAAGAGAAATCACTGAACAATGACTAGTGTGCAGACAAGGATGGCCTTGAAATTCCTGCGAAGACAAACTAAATGCCAGATGAGCTGGCCTAGGGTTTGAAAAACCTAACAACTCCCCCTCCACCCACTCACCCCGCCCCCGCGCCCCGCTCAACACACACACACATACACAAAACACAAAACTGCAGGACCTTGACTCTAGAATGGGAAGGTACTTACTTGAGGTAAGTGAGGTGCAGTTCTGCTTCTTTTTCTGCTTCTTCTAGTTTCAATACCAGCAACTCTTTCCGACTCTCTAGTGATAAGATCTAAGGAAACCACACGCATACACACACAGATACTTTGTTAATTTTATATACCTGAAGCTAAACGCTAAGTTAAAACAAATGCTTAGGGGCGCCTGGGTGGCTCAGTCGGTTGCGCATCCGACTCGGCTCAGGTCATGATCTCAGTTTGTGGGTTCGAGCCCTGCATCAGGCTCTGTGCTGACCGCTTGCTCAGAGCCTGGAGGCTGCTTCAGATTCTGTGTCTCCTTTTCTCTCTGCCCCTCCCCCACTCACGCTTTGTCTCACTCTGTTTCTCAAAAATAAATAAATGTAAAAAAAATTTTTTTTTTAAGAAACCAAATGCTTACTTAGTGGCTATATGGTAGAACACTTGTATGGCTTAGTGGTAGAATACTACACTATGCTATATATAATAGTACAATACCATATGATACTAAAACATACTATATTATATACGTAGTATACTATGTTATATAAGGTACTATAGCGTACTCTAAGACAACAGGTTCTATTATCTGGAAGCCTCATATCAAGGCTTTCCACACAGAGCTCTTCTCACCTCTGCTTTCCAGGCCCGTTCTGTCTCTTCCATAATGTTCCGGTTTATTTCACCATCCTGATTCTTGAGTCTATCTAGTTCCATTTCCCACACTTCTCTGTAAGGTAAGAAACCAGGAACAGGAATAAGGAGAGAAAGACAAGATTGCTAAGGGACATCAAGACAAAAGTAAACCTGAAATTGATCTAGCAGGTATGTTACAGGAAGTCTTACTGTAAGTATTAATATAGATCTAGGAGCAGAATGCTTAAAGCGGTCTGTAACTGCATAAAGGCCCCATATTTGAAAACACAAATGTTCATGTCTCCATTTGCTAAAAAAAAATGTTACCAAGAGCAGGAAAGAGTGCCCTGAGGACAAAACCCAATGAACGCAGAATGCTCTATGTTCGAGGAGGGCTCGGAACCGTATCGCCTTCCTCTTCTTTCTCAACTTGTCTTTTAGTACGCGTATGAAGAATGCAGGACCAAACACGGGTCCCGCTTAATACTCACTTCTAATGCAGCAAGCACTGAATCACTTCTAGGCATACAGATACCAGCTTACCGATTTTCCTATTTTCTTAGCCATAGTAAACATTCTTCAGAAGGAAAAAATGCTCTCTTCACATCTCAGGGTTTCATATTTCCAGCAGTTTCCTCCCTTCTTACATCGCCCTCCCAGCCCCATCCCTAGAATGTAATATACCCACTCAGGGTCAGGTGACCAACTGCCCCGTGTGCCTGTTCTGAGGGGTTTTGCAGAATGTGGAGGGTCAAGCACCCTACTCAGGACCACAGGTACAGAGCCAGCAGGAGGAGCTCCTTACATGACATTGGACTAAAGTTAAGTTTGGTGGCTGAAAGGCAAAGGAGTATCCAGATCAGTGGGAAAGAATATGGGAATGTTGAAATTTTTTCACTGTATTTTTAAAAGTTGAGAAGAAGAAGAAGAAAAGGTCAGGAAGAGTTACATCTTAAGAAAAATGTTCACACTTTTCTTCAGTAAAATAAATAATTTTAGTCCTCTTCTGTTTTTTTGGTAGCTTCACACATAGGAAAGGGAGTGATCCACTTACCAAGTTTTTGAGGTGCCTTCTCCTTACATCTGACCCTTCACAGAGCCCTGCTCCCCATTTCACAGACAAAGTGTGGGTGTGTATGTGTGTGACACATACAACCATTCACTGATTCACAAACAGTAGTCTGTCCCTCTACTGACAAGGTCAGATAGATAGAAATGACCAGGTAGGGATTTTCTTCTTAATCTCTATGTGTCGTCCTTCCCAAACTACCATCCTGCCAAAAGAGGAATTCTCTACTAATTCTTTAGAACAGAAGTTCATGGGCAGTTGTGTTTTCCTGCTACAACACATACTCCTCAAGTAAAATACACACGAAGAGTCAGAATTCTGTAACCGTAAGAACACGTGAACTATGCCACGGGGTCAATCAATGATCCATTTAGCTTTTCTGGTCACTCCCTGACAATGGGATAACATGTAGAAAAACATGACAGCTGCCTTCTGTGATTGATGGTATTCTTGAAGATTACAGATGGTCACCGAGTGTCTCTTTCATTAAACACATTTATCAAACATAGGTACACATTTATATAAGAAAAATCCTTCTACCAAGTCCATGCGGACATTCCACAGATTCACACACAAAAATCTTCTCCTGTGGGGCAATGGCCACATCTACCTCACCGGGATCCAACAAGACAAAAGGAACTACTAACCATCGCCACAAAAATGGTCAAAGAATTGTTAAACAGTCAAAAGTGCTCAACTTCATCAAATGGTAACTAGCCTCTAACATATGCAGCAGATCTGTAATCCACCCTAGAAAAAGAATCAGTTCCCCATAGTAGATGGTCATAAAAATCCTTGGTACAAGAGAAACCAGTGAGTCTATTTTAACTTTTCTAATTCCTGGTCTAATTTCTTTCTAGTCCCATACTTCTGTTATTTTGCATAGCTAGTTCAGGGAATCAATGATTCAAATATGTAAATAGCAGACTGTGTAAGTCTGACTTGTAGTTCCCAATTTTTGCATACTTTTTAAAATTAACTTTATTTTTGATCATGCAAATAATACAAATTATAAAAACTTTAGAAAATATAAAAGAGTCTCATATAGAGGCTCCAACTCCTTTAGTTATTGGTTGTATGACCCTAGACAAGTTACTTAATTGTCCTAGGATTCAGTTTCGTCATCTGAAAAATGAGTAATACCTACATCATGGGACTGATGGGAGAATTTACTGAGAAAACACACATGAAGAATTCAATATGCTACCCAGCACACGTGAAGTATCCAAAAAATGTTATTTTTTTTCTAAATTCATTCATTTATTTTGAGAGAAACAAAGACAGGACGAGTAGGGAAGGGGCACAGAGAGGGAGACAGAAAACCCCAAGCAGGCTTTGCTGCCAGCAGAGCCTGATGCAGGGCTCGAACCCATGAAATTGTGAGATCATGGCCCGAGCCAAATCCAAGAATCGGACACTTAACCAACTGAGCCACCCAGGCACCCCCCAAACAAATGTTATTTTTAAAGTTTTTGGCGGGTGTGGGGGGGTACCTGGGTGGCTCAGTCGGTTGAGTATCCGACTTTGGCTCAGGTCATGATCTCGTGCTTTGTGGGTTCGAGCCCCACGTCGGGCTCTGTGCTGACAGCTCAGAGCCTGGAGCCTGCTTTGGATTCTGTGTCTCCCTCCTGCTTGTGCTCTGTCTCTCTCTCTCTCCAAGAATAAATAAACATTAAAAAAAGTTTTTTTAATAAAGTTTTCTTTTTTTAAGTTTATTTATTTAATCTCTACCGTGGGGCTCGAACTCATGACCCCAAGATCAAGAGCTGCATGCTCTTCTGACTGAGCCAGCCAGGCACCCCTAAACTATTTTTTTAATTCAATTTCTCACAATTGCAATACTCACAAAAAAATCATTATTATACTTCTCTCCAGTCTTTTAAAATAAATATTTGTATATTTATGTATACATATGTAACATATAAATCCATTATGTGTACTTTCAAACAGAAACTGTGACCTTTGTCTTACTTTTTTAACCTATCGTATTTTTACATATCATTAAGTATTCTTCAAAAATGTGAATTTTTATTTTTATTAAAAAATTTTTTTTAGTGTTTATTTATTTTTGAGAGAGAGAGACAGAGTGTGAGCAGGGGCAGGGTCAGAGAAAGAGGGAGACATAGAATCCAAAGCAGGCTCCAGGCTCTGAGCTGTCAGCACAGAGCCTGACGTGGGGCTCGAACCCACAGACTGTGAGATCATGACCTGAGCTGAAGTAGGACACTTAACTGACTGAGCCACCCAGGCGCCCCCAAAATGTGAATTTTTAAATAACTATCCACTGTACATACATACCATTATCTATTTAGGTATTAAGTTATTTTCAATTTGACAATTATAAATACTAGTATAAGCATCTGTGCATGTATACTAACACAGGTTAATGATAAAAATAATGTACCTAGATTGAAGAGGAAGCTACTCAGAGTAGTTAAAAGCATGGCCTCTGGAGCCAAAAACTAAGCTCTGAGTTCAAATCCAGGCCCTATTACTATCTATGCGACCCTCTGGCAAGTTACTTACCCTAACATAAAATGGGGATATCGAGAGTCTACCTCTCACAGAGCTGCTATGTATATTATGAGTTAACATATGTAAAACACATAGAACAGTCTCTGGCATATAGGAAGAACTTAATGTTAGTTATCTCATTTGGATGGTAGAACATCCTCCTTCAGAGAAACGAAAATATATGCATATGAATTTTCCACCACAAGGCGTGGTGGAATTCAGTGATTTTAATGGAGAGAAGCAGATGATAAGTGTCTTGTGAAATCCTCTCAACAGTCAGACACAGAGCTAAAAATTAAGATGGGTCCTCAGCCCAAATGTCTTCCTTTCAGAATATACTATACTCGAGGCAAGGCAAAAGGAAACAAAACAAAAACTGTTGAATGAAGGGGTTGGCCCTCCTGAAGTGGGGGTAGAGGTTATAAAATCTAAAATCTTTTACTCCGAAACGGACACTGACACTAACCAATATAGAATGGATGAGATCAGATCAGGCTTCAATTGCGAATGTACTGTTTATGAGACTAGAATTCTTCCTTGATTCAACATAATTCAAGAAATCTACTGAGCAGCACAGTGTGCTAGGCACCATGCTAAACCCTGGGAATATAAAGATGCCCAGTTCCTGCCCCAAGAAACTCGCAATCCAACAGTCTGCCAGGTGAACAAAAGGAGCAAGGAAATTCTGGCCAGAACAAACAGTATGTGCAAAGGCCAAAGAGTAAGAGAGCATTCAGCTGAGAAGTGGTCCAGAAAGTTGCAGGCAGTGGATGCAGGAGTCTAACGTTCAGGGGTGTAGTCTGGGCAAGGGGTACAGATCAAGGTCACAACCATAAAGACAGTAGTGGAAGCCCTAGATATAGAAGAAATAATCTAGAACAGCAGTTTGCAAAACATAGTCCACAGTCCCCGAAACCTTTGAGGGCCTGGTCTATGAAGCAAAAACTAATTTCATAGTAACACTAAAACGACTTGCCTTTGTCAACCTCATCCCCTCATGAGTCTACAATGGATTTTCCTGACCTAGGCTACACAACACATGATAGTATCATCACTGATGGCTAATGGAATATATGCTTCTGTATTCTTATGTTTTCTAACATGTCTTAAAATAGCAGGTTGAAGGCGTAATTTAAGCTCTCAATTTTTTTTCCCTTCTCAGTACTTCTGTTGTGCTTTTATAGCTATCTTTATACTTGCTATAATCTCTATAATCTCATTATTGTCCAATAAAAAATCACTGTAAAATTTCCAAGTTCTCCAGGCATCTAGGTAGAAACAAGAACTTATCATTTTGTTTACAATAATTTCTTTTAATTTTTAAAAAATTTCTCATTAAATGAAAAAAATTTTTCTTAATGTTTATTTTTGAGAGAGAGAGAGCGAGCATGTATGCGACTGGGGGAGGGGCAGAGAGAGCGAGGGAAACACAGAATCTGAAGCAGACTCCAGGCTCTGAGCTGTCAGCACAGAGCCAGTGCAGGTCTCGAACCCACAAACCACGAGATCGTGACCTGAGCTAAAGTCAGACGCTTAACTGACTCAGCCACCCAGATGTCCTGAAAATGTTCTCATTTTTAAGTTCTATCTAAAATGTATTACTTTACAATTTAACTTTTTCTAAAATAAAAGGAAATTTATCTGTACTTTCCTCTTACATTGAAAAATGAATCACTGGCTCAAAAAAGGGAGACGAGAAGACTCATTTTCTCAACCCATAGCTGCAATGTATACATCTCACAGATCCTAAAAAGGATGCAGTGACCTACAGTTTTCTGACTCATGGAAAGAATCTACTCCAAAGAAGTTGGGCAAAATTATAAATAAGAAACCAAAGTACGACAAAAGCCATCTTTCCCTTGACTTTATAGACGCTCACAAGTTACTGTATCTTAAGCCACAGAACATTTTCTAATTATATTGTGCCAGTTAAGTTATAGTGACATTTTGAGATCATTCAGACTTTAAAGAAAAAGGAACTATTTTAAAAGCAGATGTGATAAAGTCTTTAAAATTCATAAAAATCTCATTAAAGGCTTTCAAACCAGAAATGAAAAAGCCACCGAAGCATCTTAGCCAGGGAACTCTGTACTGCATTAACCAGAGAAGCACAGCCTTGTCCAGCTGACATTGCTACATGCCTGCTGGATGAAAAGTCAGCAAAATAAACGATGGCAGTGTCACTTTTTGATGATACAGTAACTCATCAAATTAAAGATTCTGCTGCAAATTTGAAGACTTAGTTAAGATCTCATCTGAAGAATTGTAATTTTGCTTTACAAACCGACAAATCTACAGACGCAATTAGACTTGCTATTTGTTTATTCGTCTAGTACGGGCACCAAGTAAGCATCAAAGATAATGTTGTATGTGAATTCTTGGCAACAAACATAAGTTATGCTCCCATAACCTAAGCTGAATGACTTTTTATTTTCACGGTTTAAGCTTTACTTAACGATGTTGTGATGAAGCCATAGAGTATAATAATTTTATTAAATCTCAACCTCTAAAAATAAACATTTCTAAAATACTGTTTGATAAAATGCTACAGACCAAAGTATATGGCTGTCTCATGGAAAAGCACTTGTGAGGCCATTTGACTTGTGAGTTGAACTAGCCTCTTTTTTCATGAAATACCATTTTTACTTACAAGAACCACTGAGAGACAAACTATGGTTATTTGAACTTGAGTGTCTGGCAGACATGTCCTTGAAAATGAGTGGCGTACTCTTGCTACTTCAAAGGAAACAACTGACAATATTTATCACCTACAACCAATTTTGAGCTTTCGGGCAAAAGTTAGTACTTTGGAAAATGTGTACCAGCCACTGGGAGCTTGCAAGATTCCCACTAGGTAAAGACTATTCTGATGAAATCGATGGTGACATCAACAAATGAGGTTCTTCATATGCTGTACGGTAAACTGTGCCAACACTTAGAAGGTCTGAATAATTCTAAACCAATAGTTTCCAAATTATCAATGCACTGTGCTACTAAATCAACTATGGAACCCACTCAGAACCTCAGAGCTGGCATAAAAATTATTCTAAGCTGAAGACATCTGAGGTTCAACAGATGCAGAAAAAAAGCCTTCTGGGAGCTTCCCTTATCTTCCTAAAAGCAGCAACTTCTGGGAAATAAGGATGTCATAAATTCTTCTTCAGAGCAGACTTACTCCCAGGAGAGAGAACATGAATAAAAACTACCCTAAATCCCTTCTCCAAGAGAGTTTTATGGCCCTGAAGAAGAAAGAAACCACTCATACCTACAGACAAATATTATCACGAACTTTTGTTATCATAAGCTTAAGTTTGTTTTCCCGAAAAGCCACTATCTTTCCAAAAAGTCCCATAAGTGTCTTTTCTCCCCACCCTCCTAAGAAGTGCCTTGTTTTCCCGTAAGTACCTCTCTCCCTGTCCCCCTCACCTATTAAGATGGTAGATAAGCCCCAAACTCTAACCACCCTTTTCAGCTACTCATCACTGAGCTCTTCCACATGTGTATGCATGTTGTACTTATGGGTTGTTTTCTTACTCCTGTTAATCTCTGTCAATTCAATGGGCCTCAGACATGAAACCCAACAGGGTAGAAGGAAGGGTTTGTCCTCCCCTATACAACACAGTTAAAAATTCCATTCAAAGTGCAACTTAAGCCAACAGATTCAACTAACCTTTAAGATACCAGTCAAGTTTTGGGGTACTATCAAAAATATCCACAATTATCTTTAAAAAAGGCTATTAAAACACCCTTCCCTTTTCCAACTATCTGTGTATCACCAGATTTTCTTCACATATTTCAATCAAAACAACGTACTGCAGGGGCACCTGGAGAACTCTGTCAGTTAAGGTCGGACTCTGGATCTGGGCTCAGGTCACGATCTCACAGTTTGTGAGATCGAGCCCTGAGACAGGCTCCATGCTGACAATGTGGAGCCTGCTTGCAATTCTCTCTCTCTCTCTGCCCTTCCCCCCCTCAAAATAAATAACAACTAAACTTAAAAAAAAAAAACACCACAACGTACTGCAAAAGATTAAATGTAGAAGTAGCTAGGAGAATTAAGCTTCTTCCACTAAAGAGACTTACAAGAATGTAAACAATTGTAATTCTTCTAATTAAATGTACTTTTGCTTTGGGTTAAGATTTCTTCGGACACAAAATGCATGAGCCACGAAAGAAAAACCTAGTAAACTGGAAAACTGGATTTCACCAAAACTTAAATTTCTGCATTTCAAGAGACACTGTTACAAAATGCAAAGGCAAATCACAGAATAGGAGAAAATATCTGCAAAACACACATCTGATAATGAACTAGCATCTAATGGGGCACCTGGGTGGCTCTGTCGGTTAAACATCTGACTTCAGTCCAGGTCATGGTCTCACAGAAGAGATTCACCAGTTACAGCTAAATAAACTTAACAGAGACCACAGCTGCTGGACATCAAACAAGGGTATGATGTTTAAGTCTAGCTAAGGAAATAGCTCAATAAGACAAATGTTTTTTTTTTTAAATCAAGACTTTTTTGGGAATGCAAGCTGGTTCAGCCACTCTGGAAAACAGTATGGAGGTTCCTCAAAAAACTAACAACAAAACTACTCTATGACCCAGCAATTGCACTACTAGGTATTTATCCAAGGGACACAGGTGTGCTGTTTCGAAGGGACACATGCACCCCCATGTTTATAGCAGCACCATCAACAATAGCCAAAATATGGAAAGAGCCCAAATGTCCATCGATGGATGAGTGGATAAAGAAGATGTGGTGTGTACACACACACACACACACACACACACACACACACACAATGGAGTATTACTCGGCAATCAAAAAGAATGAAATCTTGGGGCGCCTGGGTGGCTCAGTCGGTTAAGCGTCTGACTTCAGCTCAGGTCACGATCTCACGGTCCGTGGGTTGAGCCCCACGTCGGGCTCTGGGCTGATGGCTCAGAGCCTGGAGCCTGCTTCCGATTCTATGTCTCCCTCTCTCTCTGCCCCTCCCCCGTTCATGCTCTGTCTCTCTCTGTCTCAAAAATAAATAAATGTTTAAAAAAAAAAAAAAAAAAAAGAATGAAATCTTTCCATTTGCAATGATGTGGATGGAACTGGAGGGTATTACACTAATTAGAGAAAGACAAAAATCATATGACTTCACTTATATGAGGACTTTAAGAGACAAAACAGATGAACATAAGGGAAGGGAAACAAAAATAATATAAAAACAGGGAGGGGGACAAAACAGAAGAGACTCATAAATATAGAGAACAAACTGAGGGTTACGGGAGGGGTTGTGGGAGAGGGATGGGCTAAATGGGTAAAGGGCATTAAGGAATCTACTTCTGAAATCACTGTTGCACTATATGCTAACTAATTTGGATGTAAATTTAAAAAAAATAAAAAATGAAACAAGTTAAAAAAAAATGACTTAAAAATGCAAAAAAAAAAAAAAAATCAAGACTTTTTGGAGAAATATATCAAAATCCAGAGTCTCTACAATATACTATTCACAATACTCAGGATTTAACCATAAATTACCAACATACAAAGAAACAGGAAATATGATCCACAGTCAAGAGCAGGAGTTGGTAAACTATGGCCTGTGGGTCAAATTCAGGCTGCCAGCTATTTTTATAAATCAAGTTTTGGGGGGGAACATAGTCATGCTCATTTTATTTACATATTGTCCATGGCTGCTTTCATGCTACAACAACAGAGTTGAGTAGATGCAATAGAGACTATATGGTCTGCACACCCTGAACACTATATGCCAATCAATCTCTTCCCTCTACCCTGACCCACTGACAATAACTGATCTACTTTCTCTCACTATTGGGTTTGTCATTCCTAGAAGTTCATGTAAATAGAATCATAAAGTGTGTACCTTTTATGCTGGTTTTTTATTTAGGACAATTTTTCTGATTCCAACTCCTGGTTGACAAAAAAGAAAACTCAATGAACAGAAACTTCAAGGTCACCAAGATGCTGGAATTAGCAGGCAAGAATTTTATTTTACTTCATTTTTTAAAGTTTTTTATTTTATTTATATTGTGAGAGATACAGAGAGCAAGTCAGGGAGGGGCAGAGAGAAAGACAGAATACCAATTGGGCTCTGCACTGACAGTGCAGTGGACATGGAGCTTGAACCCATGAACCATGAGATCAGAACCTGAGCTGAAATCAAGAGTCGGACGCTTAACCAACTGAGCCACCCAGGTGCCCCAGCAGGCAAGAGTTTCAAAGCATCTACTTTAACCATGAAAAAGGACATAAAAAATATGCTCTCGAGTGAACAAATAAGAATTTTCAGCAGAGAAACAGAAACTATAAAAAAGAGATAAACTGAAATGACAGAACTCTGAAAAATACAATACTGGAAATATGAAATTCACTGCTTGGGCTTAACAACAGAATGGAAATGATACAAGAAAGAATAAATGAACTTAAAGATATATCAATATGAGGAACAGAGTGAAAAAGATTGGAAAGAAAAGAACAGAGCCTCCATGAGCTGTAGGACAATATCAAAAGGTTTAACATATGTGAAAGCAGAGTCCCAGAAAGAAAGGAGGGAATGGGACAGAAAAAATATATACAAATTATATCAGAAAATTTCACAGAATTTGGTAAAAGACATAACTTTACAGATTAAGAAGCTCAAAAAAAACCCTAAAAATATGAAGAAAATCACACCTGGGCAGATCAAAGTCACACTGCTGAAAACCAAAGAGAAAAACTTGAAAGAAGCTATAGAAAAAAATGAGACAATACACAGAAGGAAACAACACTTGAACAGTCACTGACTTCTCACCAGAAAGAAGGGCAGCCAGTTTATATTAGAACAACTGCACAGACAAAATTGTATAACATTCACACAGTAGGGGCACCTGGGTGGCTCAGTCGGTTAAGCGTCCGACTTCAGCTCAGGTCATGATCTCACGGTCCATGAGTCCGAGCCCCACATCAGGCTTTGTGCTGACAGCTCAGAGCCTGGAGCCTGCTTCAGATTCTGTGTCTCCCTTTCTCTCTGCCCCTCCCCTGTTCACACTCTATCTCTCTCACTGTCAAAAATGAATAAGTATTTTAAAAAATTGTTTTTAATATTCACACAATGGACCACAACTCAACATTAAAAAGGAATATCTATTAAAGAGTCAATAATTAATAACCTTCCAAAACAAAAAGCACCAGGCCCAAAGGGATCACTGGTAAATACTAGCAAACATTTAAGAAAAACCGTACAGGGGCGCCTGGCTGGCTTGGTCGGTGGAGCATGCAACTCTTGATCTCAGGGTTGTGAGTTCAGCCCTGTGGTGAGTGTAGAGTTTACAGAAAAGAAAAGAAAAGAAAAGAAAAGAAAAGAAAAGAAAAGAAAAGAAAAGAAAAGAAAAGAAAAGAAAAGAAAACAAAGGGAAGGGAAAGGAAGGGAAGGGAAGGGAAGGGAAGGGAAGGGAAGGGAAGGGAAGGGAAGGGAAGGGAAGGGAAGGAAAGGAAAGGAAAGGAAAAAACCTGTATTAATTCCCTATAATCTCCTTGAAAAGACAGAAAAGAGAGAATACTTCCCAGCTCGTTCTATGAGGCCAATATTATCCTAATACCAAAATCACACAAAGACACGAGAAGGAAAGAAAACTACATGGGGCACCTGGGTGGCTCAGTCGGTGGAGCATCTGACTTCGGTTCAGGTCATGATCTGATAGTTCGTGAGTCTGAGCCCGCGTCAGGGTTGCTGCTGTCAGCGGCAGAGCCCGCTTCAGATCCTCTGTCTCCCTCTCTCTCTCTGCCCCTCCCCCACTTGCGCTCTCTCTCAAAAATAAAGAAACATTAAAAAAAGAAAAAGGAAAGAAAACTACAAACCAGTATCTCTTTAAGATGCAAAAATCCTCAACAAAATTTTAGCAGATCAAACCTAAACAAATATAAAAAGAATTTACACCATGACCTAGTGGAATTTATCCTGTGTATACAAAACTAGTTCAACATTCAAAAGCCGGTTAATGTAATCCATCACATCAAAAGACTAAAAAAGAAAAATTACAGATCCTATCAAAAAAAAGCATTTGACAAAATCCAACATTCATGAAAAAACCTCCCAGTAGGGGCGCCTGGGTGGCTCAGTTGGTTAAGCGTCTGACTACAGCTTGGGTCATGATCCCACATCTCATGAGTTCAAGCCCCACGTCAGGCTTTGTGCTCACAGTTCAGAACCTGGAGCCTGCTTCGGATTCTGCATCTCCCTCTCTCTCTCTCTGATCTTCCCCAACTTGCACTCTGTTTCTCTCTCTCAAAAATAAATATTAAAAAAATGCATATTAAAAAAAAATCTCAGTAAACTAGAAATAGAGGGGAACTTTCTCAACCTGATAGACTACCTGCAAAAAACCTATAGCTAACATCATACTTAATGGTAAGAAATTTGAAGCTTTCCCACTAAGATCAGGATGTCCCTCTTACCACTCATCAATATCATACTGGAAGAATGCAGTAAGGAAAGAAAAGGAAATCAAAGGTATACAGATTGGAAAGGAAAACAAAAATACCTTTCTTTGCAGATGACATGAATACCTATGGAGAAAATTGGAAAGAAGCAATAAAAAAAACCCTCCTTGAATGAATAAGAGTTTAAGTAAGGTTGAAGGATACAAGGTCAATTACTTTCCTATATACCAACAATGAGTAAGTAGAATTTTAAATTAAAAACAGAATACCACTTCATTAGCACCCCTCAAAATGACATACTTAGGTGTAAATCCAACAAAATATATATAAGATCTGTATGAGGAAAACTATAAAACTCTGATGAGTGAAATGGAAAATGAACTAAACAAATGGAGAGCTATTCCACATTCATAGATAGGAAGACTCAACATTGTCAAGATGTCCGTTCTTCTCAACTTGATCTATAAATCCAATGCAATCTCAATCCAAATCCCAGCAACTTATTTTATGGATGTCAACAAACTGATTCTAAAGTTTATATGGAAGGCAAAAGACTCAGATTAGCCATCACAGTACTGAAAGAAAAGAACAAAGTTGGAGGACTGATGATACTGGACTTATAAAGCTACAGTAAACAAAACAGTGTGGTTGCGGCAAAAGAACAAACAGATCAATAAAACAGAATAAAGAGCCCATTTCAGACCCTCATAAATATAGCCAACTAGTCTTTGACAAAGGAGTGAAGGCAATAAAATAAAGCAAAGAGATTCTTCAACAAATAGTGCTAGAGCAACTGGATATGCACATGCAAAAAAAAAAAAAAAAAAGAATCTAAACACAGACCTTACACTTTTAACAGAAATTAACTCAAAATAGATCAGAGACCTAAATGTAAAATACAAAACTATAAAACTTCTAGATGATAACATGAAAGAAACTCTAGCTGAACTTAGGTATGGTGATGCCTTTTTAGATACAAAACAGACATAATTCATGAAAGAAATAACTGATAAAGCGACTTCATTAAAATTGAAAACTTCTATTCTGTAAAGGATAGTATCAAAAGGATTAGAAGACAAACCACAGACTGGGAGAATATGCACATCTGATTAAGGACTGTTAAACACACAAAGGACTCTTAAAACTCAACAACAACAAACAACCCGATTTTAAAAAATCAGCCCAAGTCCTCAACTGACACCTCATGGAAGAAGACACACAGGGGAAATAAGCATATGAAAAGGTGCTTCACATCAGTTGTCACCAGAAAAATTAAAACAGCAATGAGCTATCAACACAGACTTATTAGAATGGCCAAAACTGACAGCACCAAATGCTGACAAGGACGTGAGCTAACCCTCACACACTGCTGATGGGAATGCAAAATGGTGCAGTCACTTGGGAAGACAGTTTGGCGGTATCTTATAAAACTAATCATTCTCTTCCTATATGATCCAACAACTGCACTCCCTGATATTTACAGAAAGAAGGTGAAAACTTAGGTCTACATAAAAACCACATATGGATGTTTATAGCAGCATGATTATGTTTACTCATAACTGCCAAAAACTGGAAGCAATCAACATGGCCATCAGGAGATGAATGGATCAAAAAGCTGTGGAACATCCTGACAATGGAATAGTACTCAGCACCAAAAAGAAAAGAGCTACCAATCAAGTCATGAAAGATATGGAGGAACCTCAAATACATAATACTAAGTGAAATAAGCCAATCTTAACTACATACTGTATGATTCCAACTATATAACATTCTGGAAAAGGCAAAATTATGGAGACAGTAAAAAGATCAGTGGTTGTTGGTGGGGGAGGTGTGAGAAAAGAGATGACTAAATAGAGCAAGAGGATTTTTAGGGCAGTGAAAAATACTCTGTGTGATATTATAATGATGGATATATGTCATTATACATTTGTCTAAACCCACAGAATGTGCAACACCAAGAATGTACAACACCAAGAGTGAACCCTCAAGTGAACTGTGGAATTTGGATAGGTTCACCCTTGGTAAAAAAAAAAAAAAAAAATGTCCCATTCTGGTGAAGGATGTTGATAATGGGAGGCTATGCATGTGTGGGGGCAGGGGCACATGGAAAATCTCCATCCTTCCCTCTCAATTTTGTTATAAACCTAAAACTGCTTTCAAAAAGAAAATCTTAAAAAAAAAAAAGGAATAAACTATTGACATACTTCACATCCATGACAATATCATGGATAAATCCTTAAAATATGCTGAGTGAAAGAAGTTAGATACAAATCTCTAGAAAAAATAAGTGTAATCTACAGTGACAGAAGGCAGATCAGTGTTTACCTGGGAACTGAGGGGAAGTAAGGACAGTCATTGAGAAGGAACACAGAACATTTTAGGGTAATGGGCATGTGCTATACTTTGATCATGTTAGTGTTTACATGTGTGATTAACTTGTAAAAACTCATCTATGTGCAATTTAAAGTGTCTTTTATTAACGTATATTATATCTAAAATTTTTTAATTATTTAAAAATCTAAGGGACAATAATTCTAAGTTTCTACAATTAAGACTCTGAAAATTTTTCAAAGACCTTATCCGAGAAAAATTCAAGTCTTTCTAATACAACATAAGTAGCAGGTATGTAGTTTTCTTTATAATGAATACTGCCAGCGAATAATGTAACAGATGTGTATTTGGGAAAGGAAAGGCCAAATTAAAATCAAACTCTAAAGAATATTCAAGAATTAATATTCGATTTACATAGTAAAAGAGTAGACCTAAATTCAACCATATCAATAATTACATTAAATATAAACTGACTAAAGCCTTTATTTAAAAGGCAGCTTGTCAGAAGAGATCAAAAAGAAAGATCCAATTATATGCTGTCTACAGGACACATAAAAATGTAGATAAGCTAAAGATGAATGATGGGAAAATATACACCATATAAAACATAAACATGAGACTGTAGTATTTATATCACATAAAGTAAACTTTAGCATAAAGAATATGACAAAGATAAAGAGAAACATTTCATAATGATAACATGGCCAATTTGTCAAGAATATATAATAATCATAAATATATATGTATCTAACAACATAGCCTCAAAGGATAACAAAGAAAACTTCACAGAATTAAAAGGAAAAAGAGGGAAGTCTATAACCATAAACATTTTAACTTTACTCCCTCAGCAATCAATGTAACTGAATTTTTAAAAATCAAAATAATATAGATCAATGTTCTTCAGTAAGTATAGACACAAATATCCCTAAAAAATAATAGCAAGTCAAATCCAGCAATATATAAAAACAAAAATGTATCTTGTCCAAGTGAATTTATGCCAAGGATGATGACTGGTTTAACACTTGAAAAAAAAAAAAATCAATGTAATTCACCTTATTAACAGAATAAAGGGGAAAAACTATTTGATAATTTTAATAGATGCAGAAAAACTATTTGACAAAACTAAGCATCCAACCATGTTAAGAACTCTCAGAAAATCAGAAACAGAAGAGAACTTCCCCACTATGATAAAGAGCATCCACAAAAAAGCTATAGCTATCATCAAGCTTAATGGTAAAATAGTAAACATTTCCTCCTAAGAGCAGGAACTACTCTACTCTACCACTTCTATTCAACACTATACTGGAGGTCCTAGCCAGTGCTATAATGTTTACAAGAAATAAAAGGCTTAAGATTTCAAAGGAAGAAATAAAACTGTATGTTCACAGAAGCTATCGTTGTTTATATAGAAAATCTTAAAGAATCTACAAAACTACTAAGACATTCATGTGTAAATTTAGCAAAACAGGAGGTACAAGATTAATATATAAAATAAATTGTATTTTTACAAACTAGCAAGAAATGGTTGGAAACTTTTTTGAAAATTTACTTCTGGGGTGCCTGGGAAGCTTAGTAGGTTAAATGTCCAACTCTTGTTCTCAGTTCAGGTCTTGATCTCAGGGTTGTGAATTCAAACTCCACATTGGGACTACTTAAAAATAAATAAATAAATAAATAAATAAATAAATAAATAAATAAATAAAAATTTAAAAATTTAATTCTACTTGAATAGTGTCAAAGAATATGAAATAGAAAAAAATTCTTTTGAAATCTAAAAAAAGATGTGTAAGACCTGTACACTGGAAATTACAAAATGTTGGTAACACAAAGACCTAAATAACCAAAAGACACATATTTATGGATTGGAAGGCTCAATATTATTAGGATGTCAATTTTCCCCAAATTGATCTACAGATTCAAGGCAACTGTGTCTCACCAGTTTTGTTTTTGCTTTTGTAGACACTGGCAAGCTGCTTCTCAAACATATAATGGTAGTGTAAAGGACCCAAAAGTAGTGGAAAGGTTCAAGGCAACCTTAAAAAAAAAACAGAACACCTTATGTTCTCTGACTGCAACTTACTATAAAGCCATAATAATCACAACAGTATGATATGGCATAAAGATAGACAAATAAACCAATGCAATAGAATAGGACTCACAGGGGTGCCTGGGTGGCTCGGTCAGTTAAGCGTCTAACTCTTGATTTCGGCTCAGGTCACGATCTCAGGTTCGTGGGTTCGAGCCCCACAACGGGCTCTGCGATGACAGTGCGGAGCCTGCTTGGGATTCTCTCTCTCCCTCTGCCCCTCCCCGAGTCATGTTCGCTCTTTCTCCCTCTCAAAATAAATAAACATTTAAAAAAAATAGTACTCAGAAATAGGCCTACTATTTATACAAATGACTCATATTGTCATTTGGTTTTTGGCAAAGGTGTAAAGTAACCCAATGGAGAGAAAGGAAAGTCTTTCCAACACATAGTGCTAGAAGAACTGAATAGGTACATAGGAAAAAATGAACCTCAACCCCTACTTCTCACCATGCAGAAAAATTACCTTGAGGTGGATCATAAAGATCAAAGCTATTAGCACCACGCTCTAACCAACTGAACTAACCAGCCTAGATGGATCATAAAGATAAAAGCTAAAATGATAAAGCTTCCATAAGAAAACAGAGAACATCTTTGCTACTTCAGGGTAGGTAAAGGTTTCTTAGGACAAAGAATGCAAAAACTATAAAAGAGAACTTGATAAATTAGACATCCTTAAAATTAAAACTTCTGTTCATCAAAAGATACAATTAAAAAATGAATAGCTAAGTCAGAGAGTGGAAGAAAATTTCAGAGAATATATAACTGACAAAGGGCTTTATATTTGGAATATGCAAAGAACTTCTAAAAACTCAACCAAAAAAAAAAGGGAGGGGGGCAAAAATCTGAGTGGACACTTCACAAAAACAAATATATGCATGATCAATAAGCAGGAGGGAAAAGTGATCAATATCATTAATAATGAGGGAAATGCAGAATAAAACCACAATGAAATACAACCACCTGAGTGGCAAGGATATGGAGCAACCAGAATTCTCATACCTTGTAGGAAGAGTGTAAAATCGTATATCCACTTGGGAAATTTATCTGTCAGTTTCTTATAAAACTAAACATATACCTAGCCTACTACCTGATGATTCCACCCCTAGAAATTTACCCAAGAGAAATAAAAGCATATGTTCACACAAAGACTTGTATTTGACTGTTCACAGCAGCTTTATTCATAATAATCAAAATCTGGAAATCATTACATGCCCCTCAAAGGAGAACGGACAAACAGTGGTATATTAACAAAAGGAATATTACTGGACAATAAAGAGACATGAATGAATGTCAAAAAACATTATGCTGAATGAAAGAAATCCTACACGAAAGAGTACACATTCTATGATTTCATTTATGTGACACTCTAGAACCTGCTAAATTAATTTCTGATTAAAAAAATCAGAAATCAGCAGTTGCTTTTGGAAGAAGGGACAAGAAATGACTGGGAAAGCATTCCCTACCAAAATAACACTACCATTCTTCACAGAGCTAGAACAAACAATCCTAAAATTCGTATGGAACCAGAAAAGACCCCGAATAGCCAAGGCAATCTTGAAAAAGAAAACCAAAGCTGGAGGCCTCACAATTCCAGACTTTGAGCTGTATTACAAACAAACCTGTAATAATCATCAGAACAGAATGGAACTAGGACAATAACAGACACATAGATCAATGGAACAGAATAGAGAACCCAGAAAGGGACCCACAAATCTTTGACAAAGCAAGAAAGAATATCCAATGGAATAAAGACAGTCTCTTCAGCAAGTGGTGCTGGGAAAACTGAACAGCGACATGCAGAGAAATGAACCTGGACCACTTTCTTACACCAGACACAAAAATAAACTGAAAATGGATGAAAGACCTCAATGTAAGACAGAAAGCCATCAAAATCCTCGAGGAGAAAGCAGGCAAAAACCTCTTGGATCCTGGCCGCAGCAACTTCGTACTCAACACGTCTCCAGAGGCAAGGGAAACAAAAGCAAAAACGTATTGGGACCTCATCAAAATAAAAAACTTCTGCATAGCGAAGGAAACAATCAGCAAAACTAAAAGGCAACCAACAGAATGGGAGAAGATATTTGTAAATGACATATCAGATAAAGGGATAGTATACAAAATCTGAAAAGAACTTATCACACTCAACACCCAAAAAAACAAATAATCCAGTGAAGAAATGGACAAAAGACACAAACAGACACTTCACCAAAGAAGACATCCAGATGGCCAACCGACAGGAAAAAATGCTCCACATCACTCATCATCAGGGAAATACAAATCAAAACCGCAATGAGATACCACCTCACACCTGTCAGAATGGCTAACATGAACAACTCAGGCAACAACAGATGTTGGCGAGGATGCAAAGAAAGAGGATCTCTTTTGTACTGCTGGTGGGAACGCAAGCGAGAGTGGTGCAGCCACTCTCGAAAACAGTATGGAGGTTCCTGAAAAAATTAAAAACAGAACTACCTTATGACTCAACAATTGCACTACTAGGCATTTATCCATGGGATACAGGTGTGCTGTTTCGAAGGGACATATGCACCCCAATGTTTGTAGCAGCACTATCCACAATAGCCGAAGTATGGAAAGAGCCCAAATGTCCATCGATGAATGAATGGATAAAGATGTGGTGTGTATACACACACACACACACACACACACACACGCACACGCACACAATGGAGTATACTCAGCAATCAAAAAGAATGAAATCTTGCCATTTGCAACTACATGGATGGAACTGGAGGGTATTATGCTAAGCGAAATTAGTCAGAGAAAGACAAATATCATATGACTTCACTCATATGAGGACTTTAAGAGACAAAACAAATGAACATAAGGGAAGGGAAACAAAAATAATATAAAAACAGGGAGGGGACAAAACATAAAAGATGCTTAAATATGGAGAACAGGGTTGGGGGGGGGGGGGGGGGGGGGGGGGGGGGGGGGATGGGCTAAATGGGTAAGGGACATTAAGGTATCTACTCCTGAAATCATTGTTGCACTATATGTTAACTAATTTGGATATAGATTTAAAAAAATAAAATTAAAAAAAAAGAAATACAAAATCTGTAAAATTGAAAATTAAAAAAAATGGATGAAAGAACAAAATGTAAGACAGAAGGCATCAAAATCCTAGAGGAGAACACAGGCAACCAATCTCTTTGACCTCAACTGCAGCAAGTTTTTATTAGACATGTCTCGGGAGGCAAGGGAAACAAAAGCAAAAATGAACTATTGGGACCTCACGAAGATAAAGAGCTTCTACACAGCGAAGGAAACAATGAGCAAAACTAAAAGGCAACTGACAGAATGGGAGAAGATATTTCCAAATGACATATCAGATAAAGGGTTTGTACCCCAAAAACCATAAAGAACTTACCACACTCAACACCCAAAAAACAAATAATCCAATGAAGAAATGGGAAAAAGACATGAAGAGACACTTTTCCAAAGAAGACATCTAGACGGCTAACAGACACATGAAAATATGCACAACATCACTCATCATCAGGGAAATACAAATCAAAACCACAATCAGATACCACCTCACGCCTGTCAGAATGGCTAAAATTAACAACTCAGGAAACAACAGATGTTGACAAGGACACGGAGAAAGAGGATCTCTTTGGCACTACTGGTGGGAAGGCAAACTGGTGCAGCCAACCTGGAAAACAGTATGGAGATTCCTCAAAAAATTAAAAATAGAACTACCTTGTGACCCAGCAACTTCACTACTAGGTATTTATCTAAAGGACACAAAAATGCTGATTCGAAAGGGTACATGCACCCCAATGTTTATAGCAGCACTATCGACAAAAGCCAAATTTTGGAAAAATCCCAAATGTCCATCAACTGACAAACGGATAAAGATGTGGTGCATATATACAATGAAATATTACTCAGCAATCAAAAATAATGAAATCTTGCCATTTGCCACAATGTGGATGGAACTACAGTGCATTATATTATGCTAAGTGAAATAAGTCAGTCAGAGAAAGACAAATATCATAAGAGTTCACTCGTACATGGAATTTGAGAAAAACAACAGATAAACATAGGGGAAGGGAAGGAAAAATAAGAAAAACCAGAGAGAGAGACAAACCATAAGAGACTCTTAAATACAGAGAACAAACTGAGGGGTTGTTGGAGAGATAGATGTTGGTTGGGGGTTCGGCCAAATGGGAGATGGGCACTAAGGAGGGCACTTGTTGGGATGCACACTGGGTGTTGTACGTCTAAATTCCATTCCTGAAATCATTATTGCACTATATGTTAACTAACTTGGATTTACATTAAAAACGATAAAGAAAAGATATGCCTGGGAAAGTGTATGAGGGAACCATTTGGCCTAATGGTAGTATTCTCTATACTTGATGGGGTCTGAATACACAGGCACATACATTTGTCACAACTCATGGAACGGTACACTTAAGACTTACGTATTTAACTGCATATACATGTTACTACCAAAAAAATAAAAAACACACAAATAATAATATTTAACTCTAATTAATGATATATATGTTCACGGATTTAAAGGTGAAGTTACTGATGACTACAAATTGCCCTGATATGCATCGAAAAAAAAAAGAGGACTGATGAATGGATAGAGGGATGGAAAGATATTGCTAAAACCTATTTAGCAGAATGTTCATTGTTGAATCTAGGTGGTGAGTGTTAATGTACAATACTCCCAGCTTCCCCTAGTGTTTAAAAATTTTTCATAATAAAATATTGGGGTAAAAATAAATCCAATCATTTAATTCCTCTGCCTAAAAACTTTCCCTGCTGGTTACACTCAGTAATTACCAATGGCCTTTACTCAGACCTGGTTCTTACTTACTTGTCTGAAATTTCTGACATTGTTAGGCACTTCTCCCTTTGAAACCCTAAACTATTATAAGCTGTTTCCCTTCCTTTCTGCCTTCGCTTCCTCTTTATACTCCCAAACTGCAGGTGTACCTCAGGGTTCAGAATTAAGCCCTACTCTATACTTTTTCCCATAAAAAACTCAATTCTAGTATCGTAACTATCACCTCTACACAGTCAACTCTTCGAGTCTAGTGTCCCACTTCCAAAGGCCAACTTAGTATTTTAACTTGTATGTCTCATATCATCAAATTACTTCTTTACCCTCGAAACGTAGAACTTGAATTCCATTTCCCAATTACTACCACGTAGCACGTAACTACTAACCAGGGTCAATACAGGGAAGTTCGTTTTGACACCTTCCCCAGTCTTAATCTCTAAAATAATCCAGCATCAATTCCTCCTGAATCCATTTCTTCTCTTTCATTCCACCATCACTACTACTCTTATAAGGATCCTTGGAAACTCAGTTTATTGTAAGGGCTTCTCCTGGTTGATGTCCCAGCCTCTGTCTCTCTCCAAAATTCTTCCTGCATGTTTCTAAAACATCTCTAATTATGTATCTATCTGCATAACTTCTATGATTCCCCATATTTAAAAGACACTAATCTATGCTAAGCAGAAAAAATTAAATAAGACGTGTTACTTGCTGTGGTAGCAGATTTCCAGATATGGACCCTTCCCAATGCACCAGGCCTCCTGGTGTCCATGCTCTTCACAGTCCCCTCCAATGCTAAATCTGAGCTGGCCCTGTGACTCATTTTAACCAAAAGAATGCCACAGAAGTAGCACTACACCAGTTCCAAGGCTATGGCTTAGGAAAGCCGAGAAATTTCCACTTTTGCACTCTTGGGAGCTCTGAGCCACCAAGTAGAAAATCTGCCCCTGTGTTGGAAAGACCACCTAGAGAGGAAAAAGCCCTGAGATAATATAGAGAGAGAGAGTCAGAAAAGGCCTAGACCTCTTGGAGTCCCAGGTGAGCCCAGCCTTCCAGGTGTCCCTGCCAAGGTGTCAGAAATATTAATGACACCATCATGGATGTTCAAGACCCAGTCACCATCCGGCCACAGCTACAGGAATGGCTCTAAAGGAGACTAGCAGAACCGTCCATCTGAGACTCAGTCAACCCAAAGAGTTGTGAGAGGAATAGAAATTACTATTGTTGTAAGATACTAAGTTTTACGACTGCTTTTTTACACAGCAATAGATAAATCAAAACACTTACACTCAAGAAGCTAACTATATGATGGAGGAGGCATTCAAGTTAACAAAAAGACCATCAGAGATATGGGTTAAGACAGAGGTACACACAGCATGCTAGTGAGTACAGAGGAGGGTCATCTAAATTAAATGTTCACAATGTGTGAAGGGGAGGATGTGGAAAAGCTTTCTAGAGCAAATAATACAGGCTGAGTTTTAAGTGAGTTCATGTTGTAGTATGTATAAACCAGCATGGCTGTTGGGGTGCCTGGGTGGCTCAGTCGGTTAAGCGTCAGACTTTGGTTTAGGTCATGGTCTCACGGTTTGTGACTTTGAGCACCACATAGGGCTTGCTGATGTCAGCTCAGAGTCCGCTCCAGATCCTCTGTTTCCCTTTCTCTGCCCCTCCCCCGCTCGTGCTCTCTCTCAAAAATAAAAAGACATTAAAAAGAAGAAGAAGAAGGAGGAGGAGGAGGAGGAGGAGGAGGATGTACGGAACTTGGTCAAAGTCTATGAGATAAGAATTAGGATGACTCTCAGTGTTTCAGCTTAGGTGTGGTTGGAAGGGCACAGTGCTGCCACTTATGGAGAAATGGTAGAAGCGAGAGTGAACTGAATTCACATCCAGGTAGAAACGTTCAACTCAGATACTGGGACAGGAGGAAGGGATGGATGTGTGTGCCAATAGCTGGGAAACTGAAGGAAGTTTCACTTGATGGCCTCTATTTCTTCAGTGAAATAAAAAGCGAGATCATCTGCTAAGACGAAGGAGAGAAATGGGGGAGAGAGAAAGTTCAGAATGGGAGGTAAAAGTTTGGGACAGCTCTCAGAGGAAGAGGGAGCCCTGAAGATCCAGGTGCTGTTAGAAGTCATACATTTATTCGGACCCAAAACACACCGTCATGTGACTGTCTCCAGCAGCTCTCAGCAGCCCAGGGGTAAGATGGCAGGCCAGGTGGCGGACCTGACCCAGGACTGGAGGACCACAGAAAAATGCAGGGGAAGAGAATGGAGGGGAACACTAAGGGAGTAATTCAAGCAGTGGACCACACGTCTAGGCTGGCTATGGAAAGACATGCATCCAGGGAGCTGAAAGACTGGTGGCAAAGGAGCAAGGTCACCAAAAGAGAAAGGGGACCTGAAGTGGTCCAAGTGTAGACTTACTGGGAACAAGTCGACTGCCGGGAGGACTGAAGGCTGTGGTTAAATACAGGATGTTGTGACAGCCTGGCTCACTGCTGCACACCCAAGAAACACTCACCAGATTGACTGTTTACTAGGCAAGCTACCAGGGCTTCCATGCGTACCTGTTAAATAAACTACCATTTGGTGAGAGAATTCCAAAATGAATCTTCATGCACCCTATTAATTTCAATTTAGCACAGACTCTTGTGACATATCTAAAGAAATGCTTCCAACACTAAGTACCTTGATCTACTACTTACCTATCACTCTATCATGTGAGTTCATTAGGCAAGCTCACAACATCTTTTAAAAAAGAAGAATCGGGCTTAATATTGCAGCTTTCCTGCTATTTGTCCCAAGATACTTCTACAAGTTGATTGATGAAGCCCTTTAAAGCACAAGCTCACCATCTTTTATGGAGGAAGGGCTCTACTTGCTGTCATTCCCCATGAGTCACAGTTAAAGGCAGGAATCTTAAAAAGAAGTTCTGCCCTGGAACAACATGCACACTGAGCCCTCACCTTCTCCAAGCCAGCAATAATCTTGGAGGATATAAGCAGAGAATTAGGAAGTGTCCCACAAAAGCAAGACAATGTCCGTGACAAAGCAACCAAGTATCCAGGAGAAAAAAATCAAATAAACTGATTATTCGGTACTCTCTCTCAAAATAAATAAACTTTAAAAAATAAATAAATAAAATACATAGTGACTACCTCAAAAAGTACAAAGCACTTAGCAGATTTCTATTAAATTCACCTTCACATAACATCAGTGAAAAATTCTTTTTTTCATTTTTTTTTAATATTTATTTATTTTTGAGAAAGAGAGAGAGAATATAAGCAGGGAAGGGACAGAGAGAGAGACACAGACTGTGAAGCAGACTCCAGACTCTGAGCTGTCAGCACAGAACCCAAGGCGGGGCTCGAACCCACAAACTGTGAGATCAGGACCTGAGCCGAAGTCAGATGTTCAACCAACTGAGCCACCCAGGGGCCCCTAAAATTCTCTTTTGAAAAAATTATTTATTTTGAAAGAGAGAGAGAGAGAGAGAGAGAGAGAGAACAGGGGAGGGGTAGAGAAAGAGGGGAGAGAGAATCCCAATCAGGCTCCACAGTGTCAGAGTGGAGCCAGACACGGGGCTTGAACTCATGAACCATGAGTTCATGACCTGAGCTGAAACCAAGAGTCAGATGCTGAACTGACTGAGCCACCCAGGCGCCCCAATGTGAAATTCTCTTAATTTGCTATCCAGTGATTCAACAAATACTTGTCAAATAATTACCAGATATATAGCAATGAACTGAGTACTGGAAAAGAATATGAGAATGAATTTTTTTTAATTACCTATACACAGAGAGAATCTAGTATTTATCCTCAAGAGGCTTACAATGTAAGTGGGCAGCTGAGACATACACAGGTGGGAAAAAATGTAGGGTACAATATAAAAATAAGCACTAAATGGTCAGAGAGCTGTATAGATGTTCTGAGGAGGGAGAAATCAGAAATTAGTTCAGGAAGAAGTGGATAAGGAAGATGTCACAAAGTAGGCAGAATTAAGTTGAAACTTGTAAGATAAAACGGCTAAGACGCCTTACAAAAGAACCCCATTATTTCCCCCATTTTCAGAGCCAGAAATATGGGAACTACACCAGCTCCTCCCTGTCACCGACCAGTGCTCCTGACAAATGCGTTCCCTTCTCTCCTCCCCGCTGGCACCAGAGTGAAACAGGCTCTGACAGAGACATCTCCTAAGTGGCCCTCCAAGCTACTCCCACCTGCTTTGCTTTCCACCTGCCAAAGTCATTTATCTAAAATACAAAGCTCATCCTTTGATACCTCTCCTCCCTTAAAATCTTTCAATATCTCTATCAGGGAAAAACCCAAACTCCTGAACACAACATAGGAATCTTTTGTGACCAGCTTCCCACTACTTCACTGGCCTCATTCCGGCCCAGCTAACAGCTCAGTGTGGCTCTCTCATCTGTAGGCCTCCTGCCTGCAAGCTCTTTGCCCTATTCTTTGCCCCACTAATTCCTCCTGGTATCTACCCCCACCCTATAACTCTACCTTTGAACGTTTCGATCCAAAACAAAAATCAAGAGAATGGTATAATAAACACGTGCCCTTCATCTAGCTTCATCAGTTGTTACCCTTACTTGCCACATTCATTTTGTCTCTCTCGGAACCATCTGAAAGTTACAGACATCCTTACACCTAGCCCCTAAAACTCCAGCAAGTAGCTCTTAAAGAACAAGAACAATCTTCTACATAAACATTCAACAGCATAACCCACAGTATCCCAAATATTTAATATCAACACACTATCTAATATGTAATCCATATTCAAATTTTCCCATTTATTCCAAAACGTCCTTTACAGTTTGTTTGTTTTTTAATTTTTTTTTTTTAACGTTTATTTATTTTTGAGACAGAGAGAGACAAAGCATGAACGGGGGAGGGTCAGAGAGAGAGGGAGA
The DNA here is from genome assembly GCF_018350215.1 of Panthera leo. Taxonomy (NCBI): domain Eukaryota; kingdom Metazoa; phylum Chordata; class Mammalia; order Carnivora; family Felidae; genus Panthera; species Panthera leo. The sequence continues at coordinate 15,063,514 of NC_056688.1, read as the reverse complement.
CACAGAATCTGAAACAGGCTCCAGGCTCTGAGCTGTCAGCACAGAGCCCAACGCGGGGCTCGAACTCACGGACCGCGAGATCATGACCTGAGCCGAAGTCGGACGCCCAACCGACTGAGCCACCCAGGCGCCCCTACAGTTTATTTGTTTAATCCAGGATCAAACCAAGGATCATCCATTGCATTTGGTGTTCATGTTCCCCTTTATCTTTCGGGATTTATTTCTGGAATCACTTTCTCCGGGAAGCCCTCTTTGACTCCTACCCAGTCCGGACCTCATACCACCACTATATGGTATCATTATACTATCATTTCCCTTATTAAGCAATAAGCTCCTTGAGGACTTTTTTTTTTTTTTTTAGTGTTTTTTAATTTTTGAGAGAGGGAGCGCGAGCAGGGGAGGAGCAGAGAGAGGGGAGACACAGAATCCGAAGCAGGCTCCAGGCTCTGAGCTGTTAGCACAGAGCTCGATGCAGGGCTCAAACTCACTGACCGTGAGATCATGACCTGAGCGGAAGTTGACGGCTTAACCGACTGAGCCACCCAGGTGCCCCCCCCTGAGGACTTTTTATTCTCTAGGCCCATATTGTCTAGCTCACAGAAGACACTCCATAAACACTGACTGAACGAAAGAGCTACAAACAGGAAATTTGACTGTTATGGACTGAAATGTGTCCCAAAATTCCTGTGTTGAAACTCTAACCAGCAGTGTGACTGTATTTGGAGATAAGGCCTTCAAGGAAGTAATTGAAGTTAAATGAGGGCATAAGGATGGGGATCTAATCCGGGAGGACTGGTGTCCTTATACGAAGAGGAAAGAGAGCAGGAGTGTGCACACCCAGAGGAGAAAGGCCATGTGAGGACAGAGCAAGAAGGCAGCGGTGTCTGCAAGCCAAGACGACAGCTTCACCAGAAACCAACCCTGCTGGCATCTTAACCTTGGACTTCCAGCCTCTGGAACTGTGAGACGATATACTTCTGTGTTGCTGTTGTTGTTGCTCTTGTTTTTATTGCTCATCCTGATTCTAATTATTATCCTTTCTTTTTCTTTTCCTTTTATTTTTACATTTCTGTTAAGTCACCCAGTCTGTGGTACTCTGTTAAGGCAGCCTGAGCAGACTAGCAAAATGAGCAAAAGCTCTGTGCCCACAGTTACCGTGGATGACGGAATGCAAAACAAAACCTCTATCACTGCCTGAACAAAGATACACACAGAAGACTTCTTCCTCCTGCTTCTGGAAAAGTGAACCCCACACGCCACAAAACAAATGACAGAAAGCACCATTCTGACATTCACAACACACGTAAAAACACCCAATTGGATCTTCAAGAGCACAAGCAGCAAACTGTTAGTATCAACCACTCTGGGGCTACCCAATCAGAAGGTAAAGAAAGTGGTCAGAGATATGTTAAGAGCGTAGAGTACACATCAAAAGGAAACCTTTCACAGAGCCTAGAATATAATTACAGACTCTCCTTCCTAGCTTTTGCTCACTAAGACGTCTGCTGCTGAGTTGCTCGCATCACATGTCTGTTTCACCTCCTCCCCCTTGCAGACCGTGAAGACGATGACAAAGGCCATGCTGTCAGCAGGTAGTGGCAGCGGTCTGGATCACTAGCAACACCAGGTATGGCGTTATGGTCCCAGCACACTCTTCATAACTGCTGGCACATGGATCAGCACGGACAACCGACCCAACTTGTAACCATCCATCATTCGAGTGTCAACAAAACAGACTGATCCTTAGGCTCTTTCCCAAATGTGCTTTCTCACGTTGACCTTTCACGGTTACCATCTTTCATGCTTGGAAAAATGATTCAACCGATGAGCTTGCTACTTTTCACTCACCAGCAAGCCAAGATTTTAGTGACAAATAAAAGCGCATTTTACAATTTAAATAAAATCATCAGTGTTCGCAGTTATTTTTATTTCAACATTAAGAAAGTTGGAAAACTGAAAATCCGACCAAATTCTACACCTACTTTGTTCTTACTGCAATGCCCAGAAGAGAACATAGATCCACTAAATAATTCTCTCCAAACAGCTTACTTACGCTGTTACTGTTTGAAATCTGTTTTAGTGGATAACATAATCAGAGTACTTCCATACCCTGAACTTCTGAAGAACCAGGTTCAAAACAAGCGAAGTGGTTGTTAGATGCATTTCAAAATCTTGATCACACTTAGGACCAACAAGCAGCTGCTATTATTTTAAGGTATTATTTAATCTGAACATTTTTCTTTATTGAATCTAAAACAAGGTGCTGAAAACGCTGAAGTCATTACAGGATTTTATTTGTGCACTTGTTTTTCAAATAAGAATTAGACCAAAAGAAAAGGAAGTAGGAACATAAACACGACTGGCTACTTATGCACAAATATATACATACGTGCAGGGTTCTACTCTAAACAGCATCATTTACCTTCTGCCCTTCTCACAAAGCTTCTCAATTTCAGCTTTCAGATCCTGCTCCTTCTGCAAAAACTCCTTCTTTTCTTTCTCTATCTTCTTTTTTGTTTCTTCTCGCTTTATTGTTACATCCTGGATAGCCTTCAGTATCTCCTGAGTCCCCCATAATTACAGCCACACACAAATAAAGAAGGAAACAAATTAGTTCTTTTGGTCTGAAGGTTATTTTTAACTAAACAAATTAACACACTGACTTTAGTAAATTCAACTTGAACTGAAGGAATCTGGTTCATGAGTGGCTCAGAAAGCCAGTATTTAGATGTAAGAGAGAAAGTTACAATGAAGTAGATTTCAATTCAGTAGGACAAAGAACTTCTAACAATCCCAACTGTTCAAAAATGGAATTTACTGCCTTCTGAGGAAGAACCTCTCCATTACTCATGTTTGGGTAAAGGCTGAATGAACACCTGAAAAGAATGCCTGTACAGGGTGGGAATTTCCTATTTCCAACAAATATGGTTTTGTTTTGTTTTGTTAAGGTTCTACTTATTATGTGTGAGGGTTTATATATATATATATATATATATATATATATATATGTATGCATATATATATATATACGTATATATGTATGTATGTGTGAGTTTATATATATGTACATACATATATATATGTATATATGTATGTGTGAGGGTTTATATATATATGTATGTATGTGTACATATATACATATATACATACGTGTATGTATACATTTGTAGTAAGAAGTCAAATAATAAAAAAGTGATAGGTCACTCCTTGTCCACCCCAATTCCACCCATAACCAACATGATGTTGGAGCAGGCTTTCACATCTCTCTCTGTTCTTACACAAACACATGTATACTTAAATATGTATTTCTTTGCTTTTGTGTTTTTTCCAAATGAGAGGATTTTATACATGTTATTTGCCATCCTTTTTTCCACTTGATGTAAACACACTGTCAATATAGATTTAACTTAAAAATAGCTGTATAAGACATAATATGTATATATCCAATTTATCCAACCATTCTGTTAAGAGTCCATTAAGTTGATTCCAGTTTTTTTGGTAACTACACACCATACTGCAATAAATACTCTATGTCTATGTTTTCATATAAAAACGTTTATTTCTGTAGAACAGACTTAATAATACGATCGCTAGGTCACAGAACATTTCAGTTTTAACTGATAATTTTTTTTAAATAAAACAATTTTTTTTAATGTTTATTTTTAAGAGAGAGAAACAGAGTGTGAGCACGGAAAGGCAGAGAGAGAGGGAGACACAGAATCCAAGCAGGCTCCAGGCTCTGACCTGTCAGCACAGAGCCCGACACGGGGCTCTAACCCACAAGCTATTGAGATCATAACCTGAGCTAAGTCGGATGCCGAACCGACTGAGCCATCTAGGTGCCCCTAACTGATAATTCTTAACAACTTTTCCAAAAAGGTTGTAACAATGCATACATCTACAAATGTCTGAAAAGAGTTCATTTTTCCTCACCCTGACAATTTATTTCATTTTTGCCAATCTCTTGAGGGGAGAGAGAGGAATGGTATCTAATAATTTTAGGGAGCATTTTCCTAACTCCCATCCTTTACTGTTTTTAATGTCTGCTTCCTCCAACTCAAAGAAGCATTCAATGCAGAGACTATGTTTTCTTTACCATTAAATCTGCAGAGCTCAGATCAGGAACTCAGAAAACGCTGAGTGAAAGAATGAATGAATGAATGAATGAATGAATACTAGTGAGGTTGGGCTTCTTTTCATATGTTTATTATCCACTTGCTTTTTCTCTTCTGTGAATTGCCATTTACAATTGCTGTAGGCAAAATAATAGCCCCCCCCCCCCCAAATATGTCCACATGGTCATCTAATCAAATCTAACCTAATCCCTGGGACCTGCAAATATGCTACCTTCCATGGGAACAGACACTGTGCAGCTGTGACTAAGGTAAAGACCTGGATATGGGGAGATAATCCTGGGTCATCTGGATACAGCCAACCGAATCATGCAGGTCTTTAAAAGTGGAGAACCCTTCCCAGGTGTGATCAGATGAATATGTGATTAGGGAAGAATGGTCAGAGATGGAAATCTGCTGACTTGGAGGATGGAGAATGGCGCCACAAGTCAAGGAACGCAAGCAGCCTCTAGAAGCTAGAAATGCAGAGAGAGGTACTCTCCCCAAGTCCCCAGAAAGGGATGCAACCCTGCTAATACTTGGATTTTAGCCCAGTGACACCCAGGTTGGACTTCTGGCCTATAGTACTGTCAGGTAATAAATATGTGTCATGTTCAGCTGCCAAATTCGCGGTAATTTGTCACAGGAGCAATAGGAAGCCATAGAATAACCTTTCCTGACTTTTCTCTAGAGTATCTGACTTTTACCATGAATGTGTAAGAGTCTCAGAACACAGATATGGATATTAAACCGTTCATCAGGTGTGCCACAAACATTTTTCCCAGTCTAACATTGATCTTCTGACTGGTTTTTGTATCATGTGTCCTATCAAAAGTTTTAAATTACATATAATACAGTTGGTTCATTTTCTTATGGCTTCTGGGTTTTCTGCCTGGCTTAAAATGACCTCTTGCAACTTGAGGTTTCATAAATATGCTCCTAAACTTTCTTCTAATTTATATTTTTTCCAGTTTTCACACATAGAGTTTTAATCTACCTAGGATTGTAGGTTTTAATGTAACATAAGAGTCTAATCACGTGGTTTTCCAGGTAGACAGTCAACTGTGTCATCAAAATATGTTAAGTAAATAACTTTTTTCTCTGAACTAAAATACTAGTGGGAGCTTGAACAAGATGCCTTCAAAAATTCTTTTGATCCCTAAAATTCTAAGACAACCGTTAAAAGATAAATACTGCCCTCCCATTTCTATTAATTCAGAAACAAAATTAAAGTTTGATTAGGAAGTGTAGCTTTACTTACTGACAATTTTAATAAACAGAATACCTGGTGATTCTTCATTTCTTCTTCCCTCCTTTGCTGAAGTTGCTTTAACTGCACTTGGAGCTGATTCTCCACTTGCCTCTGCTTGTCCAGGACCTCCTGGTAACGTTCCTTCAACAGGGTTCTCTCCGTCATCATTTTGTCCTAATTTGTAACAAGAGAAGGAAAGTGTAATTCCCTGATCTAACTGCAAAAAAACATTCACCAGATGCCCGTTCAAGGCATTGTGCAGAGCCCTAGGATGTGCAATCCAATATTCTAACTGCTGGCTGGCCATGTGTGGCTTTATAAATTAAAATCATTTAAAATAAGAGAATTTAAAAATACGGCCCCTCAGTAACCTAGCCACCCACGTCCCAAGTACTGGGTAGCCACAAATAACAAAAGGCTACCGTACTAGATGGCACAAGATACAAGACATTTCCATCATTACAGGACATTCTATCGCACAACACTTCGCTAAGGCAGGGTCTGGCAATGTATGGCCTGTGGGCCAAATCCAGCCATTGTCTGCTTTTATAAATAAGTTTTATAGGAACTACCCACATGGCTTACAAGTTGCTTTTATACTACAATGAATGGAATGGTTACAACAGAACCCACACAGCCCCCAAAACTAAGACATTTACCATCAGACATTTTACAGAGAAGTTTGGCAATCGCTGCTCCAGGGAATAAGAGGAAGGAGGCATTTTATCAAAGCAAGAAGAAATGAACGGGCAAAGACCAAAAAACAGATCACCTACTCAAGAATGCATCCAGAAAATAGGATCCCTTACTGGTCACTAGTGCTAAAAATGGACAGATCCACTAAAGGGGTCTGAGGAACACGGTATTCAGATTGGGCCAATCAATAAACTCTCACGTAATGGAGTAGAAGTTAAGGCTTCTGAGAACTGCGGTGTTCTGCCTCCCCACACCCGTAAATCAAGAGAAGTGATGGTGACCTTTCAAAGGGACACTAAAACTTAAAGACGGTCAATTTAAAACAGATTTGGTGTAAGGCAGCCCATGTAAAATTTAAACTAAGAGCATTCAACTGAACTTGTTCATTAAAAGATAACTATTTTTGGGCACCGGCTAGCTCAATCAGTTAAGCATCTGACTTCAGCTCAGGGCATGATCTTGTGGAGGTTCATGGGTTGAGCCCTGCATCAGGCTCTCTGCTGTCAGCACACAGCCTGCTACAGATCCTCTGCCCGCCCCCACCCCACCCCTTCCCCACTTGCGCACGCACTCTCTCTCTCTCCTTCTGTCTCTCAAAAATAAACCTTACGGGGCGCCTGGGTGGCTCAGTCGGTTAAGCGTCCACTTCAGCTCAGGTCATGATCTCACAGCTCATGAGTTTGAGCCCCACGTCGGGCTCTGTGCTGACAGCTCAGAGCCTGGACCCTGCTTCGGATTCTGTGTCTCCCTCTCTCTCTGCCCTTCCCCCATTCACACTCTGTCTCTCTGTGTCTCTCAAAAACGAATAAATGTTAAAAAAATTTTTTAAAAATAAAATAAATGGTAAAAAAATTAAAAAGAAAAAGATAATTATTTTCAAAGAAAAGACAGGTTTTAGAAGTGAATGAAGGAGGGGCGTCTGGGTGGCTCAGTCGGTTAAGCGCCTGACTTCGGCTCAGGTCATGATCTCATGGTTTGTGAGTTCGAGCCCCACACCAGGCTCTGTGCTGACAGCTCAGGGCCTGGAGCCTGCTTCAGATTCTGTGTGTGTGTGTGTGTGTGTGTCTCTCTCTGCCCCTCCCCCACTTGCACTCTGTCTCTCCCCCAAAAATAAATAAAACACTTTAAAAAATTAAAAAGAAAAGAAAGGAATGAAGGAAAACGTATCACATTGTGATAATAAAAAATAAGCCCTCAAGATGGAACTTTAGCTTTGTGATGAGCTAGTCCTTAGTCCAGGTGCTGAAACATGACTAAGGCTCCTGAGATGACGCCTCACTGTCACACAGTTACAGGGATTCTGAACCGGAGGTCTATGGCTGGGCCTCAGGGATCTCTGAACTCCCTGAAATTGGAGTGGGGGAGGGAGATACATTTTTCTGAGATGAGAATTAATGTCTTCAAAACATTTTGGGGGCACCTGGGTGGCTCCGTTCGTTAAGCATCTGACTTTGGCTCAGGTCATAATGTTTGTGAGTTCAAGCTCCATATTGGGTGAGCCCAAGCCCCATCTCAGGTGAGCCCCGATCCTCTCTTTCTCTCTCTGCCCCAGTGGGACTCTCTCTCTGCCCCTCACTCACCTGCGCCCTCTCTCTCAAAAACAAACAAACAAAAAAATCAACTACATTCTGGAAGAGGACTTTAACCCAAGAAAAGTTAAAGAAAGGTTAAGGACCAATATGCAACTGGTAGATAAGAGGAATCTTTTCTTTTTTAACCACAGCTCTTTCCCTTTATTTCTTTGTGGTACCTTCTCTGTCCACAATGCATATTTAGAACAACTCAGGATGGCAAAAAAACCCACCAGTTTCATGGCAAGAAGGCTGAAGGTACATACTATTTATGCACCCAGAGAACTGAAAGGTACATAGTAAACTACTCGATCCAAATCATCTTTGTAAGAGGCCAAAGTTACTTTGCTTCATTGGTGGATAATTGGTTCCAAGGATCAGAAGTTACAATTCCAAGTGCAGGCAGTGGGACATCACCATAAATGCACAAAAAGGGAAACAAATAAAACAGGAGCCAAGTTTCTTGTATTGCCACCAAGGTTAACACCTGCCTAGCTCCACTGCTTTTTAAAAATAGTTTTATATTGATTTCAATATGCGTTAAAAATGTAACTAACACAACATCACTATTACTTAAGACGCAACCAGGTAAAAAGAAAGATCACATTTAAAGTCAATTCCGAGAACATCATTAAGGAAAGCAGAATAATGGGGCGCCTGGGTGGCTCAGCCCGTTGAGCATACGACTTGCGCTCAGGTCATGATCTCACAGTTGGCAAGTTCGAGTCCTGCCATCGGGCTGTCTGCTGTCAGCACAGAGCCCATTTCGGATCCTGTCTCCCTCTCTCTCTGCCCCTCCCCTGCTCATACTCTCTTTCTCTCTCTTTTTCAAAAATAATATGAAAGAACTTTTTTTTTTTCAATAAAAAGATAAACAGGATAAAAACACAGGTAGCCATGACAAATATCACAACGGTTTACACCAGTGACTGAGGCTGGGAAACGTGAGTGGGTGGAGGGAGGTCCTCGACAGCACTTGCACTGGCCGCTCCGTAGACAACACAGAATGAACAGACGCACCTCCGCTTCTACCCCTCTCCAGCTCCCCACACTTTGATCTCCTGATTTGTTTAATGTTTACCAATAGAAGAGTCTCCTGCTGTAACCTCTCTCTTTCCAGGAAGACACTATCTGTATGAGGCCATTTGCAGGCATATTTTTCCATGGTTGTTGTTGTTATCATGTAGATGGTTTGCATTTGCCTTAATTCATTCAATATTATATCAGAGGTATTTTCCGCGCGTTGCATATAGTTCATTTTCAAGGGTTGGTTGTTTCCATTAAAAACAAAAACAAAAACAAATGAATACCATTGGCTACATAGCTCTTGCCTTCTACTGAACTTTTAGTTATTTGGGGAGAATAAATTCAAATAAGTGGGATAAATGGGTCAAAGCATATAAATTTTTCATCATTCCTTAATTGTGAACAACCACTAAGCTTGAGGCTTTTTGGCCCAGAGAAAATAATGGTCACCTTTTTTCTTTTCTTTTAACGTATTTATTTAAATTCAAGTCAGTTAACATACAGTGCAGTACTGGCTTCAGGAGTAGAACCCAGTGATTCATCACTTACATAAAATACCCAGCGTTCATCCCAACAAGTGCCCTCCTTAATGCCTAGCTCCACTGCCTTTTTAAAAGCACATGGGCCACACCACCACCCGAAAGAATACAGCCACGCAAAATGTAACTCCAGGCCTTTTTGGGCCCAATGGCTTCATGGTTTCTGCTCCTGCTTCAGACTCATGCTAAAGCTTCTGTATAACTTAGCTGGTCCCTTGGATTGCTATAGACACCGGAACTGTTGTATAGTGGGGACAAAATAAATACTCTGGATGAAAGTGCTTAGAATAAGTGCTCAAGAAACGGCAAACTCTACCCAGTTTCCCTGGAGCCTCTCTTCTAGCTCAGTTTTCCCCCAGGACGCCTGCATCAGCTTGCTCATCTGTAGGGTCTCCTTACCCGCCTCTTATGAATAATGCCTAAGTTGTTACTCTCTATCTAAAAACTCTACTCGCTTCATCTGGTTAACGCGCTCCCATAACTTCCTTCCATCTGCCCTTCAGTTTCTTCAGCTTGACTAAATATCCACTTTCTTATCTAGTTGGTTGCTGCAAGCACTTTTCCTCTTTTTTCCTCACTCAGCTAACACATATTACCCTAAGACCTCTTCCAATGCTAGGGCGCCTTTCCCAGCCTCACCTTTCGTCTTGAAAAATGCGTATTTTGATATCCGTACACTTGTACGGAAGGGAAGTTTTTGCCACAAAATGCCAGGGATAGTTCAAAGAGACCATTTTCACAACGATTCACGGGCAGCTCTTGAGGTTTTAAAAAACCAATTACCAGGAATAAAAAGGGAAAATATGACTCAATAATACACCAGAAAAAGACCTGACAGATGTTTTATGGAAAGCTCAAAAGGTGAGGAGACTGCCACAGGTAAGCTTAAGAAATAGCGTCTGGCACGAAAGAGAACGAGAATCCCACTGTGCTGTGAATTACTTCTTCTGTATTTGGATTATTGCATTTAGCTCTTAGGATCACATTTTCAAAGCACTGACAAGATGGAACATGTCCCTGTGGAAAAGTAAGCAGGGTGACGGAAGGGCTGGAAAATGTATCCCATGAAGAAAAGAAGAACGTTAAAAATGTCTGGAGATGGTTTTTTCTGGAAAGATTCAGACTTGAGGGGGGAAGGGAAGAGGTATAAAAAACACTTCAAGTATACACAGAGCAAACAAGCAAAGGGGAGTTTGGATTTACTCTACAGAGCTCAAGAGAACACTCTAACAGGCAGTGTTAGAGGGCCTGTCCTCACCTCAGAACAGACCCTGACAATCAGAGGAGTGCCGGGGCTGGCTCGGTCACTTAAGCGTCTGACCCTCCATTTCAGCTCAGGTCATGATTTCACAGTTTGTGAGATCAAGCCCCGCATCAGGCTCTGTGCTGACAGTGCAGAGACAGCTTGAGATCCCCTCTCTCCCTCTTTCTCTGCCCCTCCCCTGCTCGCTCGCTCTCTCTCTCAAAATAAATAAATAAATAAACAACAACAAAAAAGAGCTATTTCTCAAATACGATAATACAATCAGCTGCTTTATGAGTAATGTTTCCCATCTCTGAAAGTGATCAAATAGAAGTTAGCTAACCATCCATCAGGGATTTTAAAAGGAGATTCCTGCACCATTTCTAACTGAGATGATAGGACTCAAGATAGTCTGAGTTAATGGTCTCATATATTCACAGTGACTGTTTTAAGTACTTACCAGATTCTTTTCAATATCTTGATCTGTGTTTACCTCTGAATCAGCCGTCTTAAAGTCAGTCTATAAAGAAAGAAAGAATCACATTCAGAAATACTCAGAGACATTTTAAAAGGCAGAATTACTCTTTAGTAATTTTACCTAGAAATCTGCCACAAGTAACTAAGAAGCTAATCTTTTTTGCTTTCCCCTTATCGGCTTCCTAACGAGAAAACCGCAGGTCTGGCAAGGAGACATTGGCCTCTATACTGCATTGAACATCCATCCCACAGAATAACCTGAACAAAACCCAAGAACTGACAGACAGCCTCGAGTGTGACATAAGAATTTTGCCCCCTAAACTTATTGTGCCCATCCTTCCTCCTACAACAAAGACACCAATCACTAGGAGGCGGGATGCAATGTTCTTAAGATGGAGGTCAGAGAATTCACGAGGATTCCTCCTGTAAGGACAAAGATGGGAAATATGAACGCTAATGACCTACTGTGATCGATTAATCAGCGGAAGAGATTATATGTAGGTCACAAAGTTCCTAGTTGCCATGATTAGACACTGGCTCCTGGCTTTATTATTTATTGAACACCGGAAGGATGTCCTCACACGGCACTGTGTGAAAATCGTACGATAGCTGCCGATAAAAAAACGAGACGGAATAGTTCTCCGCCACCTATGAAGAAAGGTCTCCTACCCTCGATAAATATGTAAACAAATAAAGAGCCCGAATTCCGTTTTAGTAATAGAAACTTGATACTTGACCTGTACGGCAATGTTTTGAGAAAGCTTCAGGGAAGCGCTATCCTGATCATCATCCTGATCCACTCTGACTCCTTCAACCCCATTTGCTGGAGGCACTACAGGTCGGAAATCCAAGCCTGTGTCCCTGCTACCTTCCTTTAGGATGGAGGCTTGTGGGGATCTGTCTTCAGAACAACTCCCGGAGGCAAGCTGCTTTGTATGGCACCCTGCCTTAAGAGACCGAGTGACACGATGGAGGCTCTCCTGGAGGCACGTGTCCCCCTCCTCTCCTGCTGTGTTGGCCACGTCCTTCAAATCAGACTGAGACCCACCGCCAGAAAGACAAAGGGCTGTGGCTAGCAAGTTTTCTCCTAAAACCGCCCGGTGCGCTGCTGAAGTGTCACCTGCTGATGAACCAGGATTCTGCTCTGGGTGTTCCAAATGGACATTTCTGTTATTCTCCTTGGTTATCGTTTGGCTACTTACACTCGACAGAGGTGAGTTCTTGTGCTTCTGTGCAGGGTCTTTGGGGCTATCAAAGACATAAGACAAGAAGTTTCTCTCTTCACCCAACCTTAAGGAGGATTAAATACATAATACCTTTAACATAACGACTAGAAGAACAAAGCTAGGCTACACAAGCTCCCCAAAATCATCAGAAAGAAATGGAACTTAGTCTTTGTCCAGCAATTTTCATCCTGGTTAGATAGGTGGTTAAGAACCTGGGCTGTGGAGACAGACCTTTACCGTCCAGTGATGGTCAATAAACACACATAAATGACTCTGAAGATCCAAATTTCTGAGATCCCATTTGAATAACTTCGGGGAACGTCGATAAAACAGCCTAAAGCTCGTCATTATTTCATTCAGTTACATGTACAAACTTAGTTACACGTAATGTTCTAATAAATAAAATACTAACTTAAAAATATTCCACTCTCACATGTCCCAAAAACAATTTTCAAATTCCTTATATAGATCTTTGACCAGAACCACTTCTTAGGATCTTTGAGAACTTTCCAGAACATAGCGTCTTCACTTCAAGTTGTCTGGGGCAAAGACAATTTTGAATCCCATACTGAAGCTGTCAGTAGAAATTTTACCCCAGACAAGTACACACGCATACAACACTGGGATAGTTGTTTTATCGTTTGTCGTGGCCATTTAATGCATTGCTTTTTGAAGAGATCTTTAAAACGGATTTATGATGACATCTCACATTCAGAACAGTAAGTCTCTCACCAAGGAATGATGACATCTATGCTAAATTTCCTTGCCCCTTCTTTTTTAAAAAACTGATTCTGTCAACTGACGCCTGTAAGTACCCCAAGCAAGCATCGACTGAGGCTTTATGTCACAGTGCCTTCCTTTCTCAATAGGTACAGGCTGTTCAAAATAAAACTGAGAGATCTTGGGATAGGAAAACCTTTATAAACACTTCTAGCTGATTCCTTCCTGAGAGTTACCTGAGGGAGTGGAGGAGGGGGGAAGACAGTTATTAATTTGGGCATATAGTCCAGTATATCTTGGGTGTAAATCCTGACTCTGCTATTTACTGGTTGTGTGACTCTGGGCAAGTTACTTCAATTCATTTGTAAACCAGAAATCTTACCCTCCTAATAGGATTATTGTGAGGATGGCAGGCAATCATGCGTGTGAAAGTATTGAGTACAGAGCCTGGCACAGTAAATATTCAATAAACCTCAGCTGCTAGTATTACTCCTAGTAGTATGTGGCTGATTCTACTTATAAAATGAAGATCCAAGTTCATGGTTAGGCTTACTTAGCAGTTGCCCCCACTACCCTTTCGCTAACAAATCTCTCTTCACGTAAACCAGTATTTGTTAAGTACTATGGAGTCAGACGGGCCTGGGTTCAAACCCTGACTCCTTGTTGGCGACCCTGGGCAAGTTACCTCTCTGTGTCTCAGTTTCCTCACCTGTAAGTGGGAATAATAATATCAGCACCTCCTGTTGGGAGGATTAACTGTGTTAATACATATAAAACTGTTAGTACAGTATTATCCATTATATTAGGTCCTAGGTATGCTAAAAAATTAGAGTTGAGGTGAAATATACAATTTAGTACAACACTGTGCGTAACTATGCGTTAAGCGCTCTACGATGCTAGGTTGCAATCATAGCTCCAGCCCTCAAGAGTTTAGATGGAAGGCAGAATATCTACGCACAGCAGTAAGCCACACTGACAAAGCAATCTATTTATCTGTAGATGATATACGTATACGTCTATTTGTGCATGTATGGATACATGCATGCCTTATGTATGTACATGTTTACATATCTATATCTCTATGTAAGACAGAAGACATATACAAATATACCAGTATGATACATGATAACATAATATATACAACTATAACAAAACATATACGTATAAGAGGTAGATATACACATAGGTATAATATATCACACACACACGTAATTAAATGAACATAAAGTCCACGTAAAGTAGGGTGGTGAAAAATTTGCATTTTCGGAAAAGTCTGATCCCCTGTATTCTAACCTATCTGCTCAACAAATATTTAGCATGCCTGCCGAGGGCCACCAGGTGCTGTGTTAGGTACCCTAAATACACATATGGATGTGCTTAACCTAGTGCAGGGCCGCTGGAGCCAAAAAAGGGAAAGCCCAGCTCTGCTTCTCTAAGAAGCCATCTCAGAAGCCCTTCTCCCAAATGAAACCTTCCCAGTCAGGTATGCACACATTACCTTAGACCGTCTGGGAGACCTTCGTCTGATTTGGAAGCACATAAACTAGAAGAGGATTCTGGAGGATTGGGGCATTGGACACCACACCAGCTACCTCAGACGCCGCCGCCATCATGCTCTGTACCTTCAGAAACAAATTACAGGCTACAAGTTTCCAAACTGTTAAAACAAGTGTATCTCCCCCCCCCCCCCCCCCCCCCCCCCCCCCCGCAGAACATCCATACAACAGAGTCCCAGGAAAAGAAACACAAAGAAAAAGTTGGGTCCCAGAAGAAAATAAGGCTTCAGAGTTTTCTGTAGCAGGGTTTTAAAAGATCCTTTTGGCCACAATAGGCCCCCGTGGACATCGATCCTCGGCAATCACCACATTTATATAAATAGGAGTCTGTACAAAGCTTTTTCACTTTTGGCAGAAATACGGTGATTTAAAAACAGCCTAGTCTGTGAGAATTTTCCAAATGGTCCACATGCCTACCTTAACGTAGTATTATTTACAAAGAACGTACTTGGGGGCCTAACAATCGATAACATCTTACACTTTTTAAGTCATTAAAAGCATTCTTCATTAATTTAAGTGAAGTTTTTTGGAGGTGTTGAGTGTGCGAGGAAAAACAGCAATACTGTATCGGGCAATCCGAGCAGCTTTTACTGTCAGTGTGCTCCCCACAGATGGGAAATGTTTCAGAACCACTCACTGAGAAAAATACAGACTCTTGAAAGTTACTACAAGGGTACAAAAAAGTACAAGAATCTTGGTTACTCTACCCAGGAAAAGAGAAGCTGGAAAACAGGGTAATCCAAGTCAGAGAACCAGGACTGATGCCCTTTTTGGATCAAAAGGTCATCCTTTGTGAGGCAGGACAAACTCGTGGCCCTCTACAGTGAAGACAAAGGTGGGGGGGCGGGGTAGGAGAATGTAAGGGGGGCGGCTAGGGGGTGTAACATAGGGTTAGTTTAAATTCCTGTTTTTATTTTAATAGCATCACAGGTATTCCCCCACCCCACCCCACCCCCGCCGGCACTTTCAAGCGCGCACAGGGCAAGTATGGAGACTGGGCTTTATCAACACTTGAGTCACAGGCCGGGGACCCTGTGTGCCTCAGTTTCCCCCATTATACAAAGCTCCTAGGCGAGAACGCGCCCAAATCGCCATTACTGCACCCTCGGGTGCAAACAGCCTGCCCCAACAGAGCCCGGGGTCGCGGGTCCTCGGTGCCCGGTAAACGAGAGCGCAGGGCGCGGGTCCTCCGGGCAACTCCGCGGCCGGAGCCCAAGGGGGAGCGGGGCAGGTACCGCGCGCTGCAGGCTACAGCGCGGGGTGGGAAGTCGAACGTGTCAAGGGAATCCTGCGGCGGCCGCCAGTGAGGCGGCGACGCCGGGAGCCACGGGGGCTCGGGGGAGGACGGGGCACGGCCGCGAAGGGGACAATGGGGGAAGCGGCGCCGGGCGACCACGGCCGCTTCAACCGGAGACCGCTAAGCCCGCCGCTTCCTGAAGCCGGAGACCCCCGCACCTCTGCCTCGGGCCCCCCACCGCGAGCCCAGCGCCGGCCCCCTCCTAAGGCCGGGACCCCGGGCCCCGTCCGCACGGCCCCCTCCACGCCCCCCGCCTCGACCCCCCGCCCCTGCCCGGGCCCCCGGCGTCGCAGCCCCCCTCCTCGCCTGCCCGTCCCGCACACACCTCCCGCGCCGCGCCCCCGGGAGGCAAGGGGGGGAGGGACGGGACGCACCTGAGCGGGCGGAGCGGGGGGAGGGGGCGGCCGAGCCTCGGGGGGAGGGGTCGAGCGCCGGCCCGCGCGCGGCACCTCCCACTTCCGGCGGCGCGAGCGGAGCGGGCGAGGCCCGACCCGGAGAGGAGCGGCTGCGGCGGCACCGCGCCGCCCCCGACGGCGCCCCCTAGCGGCCAGCGCTGGCGCCGTTCGAGCGCCGCGGACTCCGCGGAAGCCCCCTGAGATACAAGTGGACTCTCCCGGGGCGCGGGGAGGAAGAGTGAGGCGACCGCGAGAAGGAAGGAGACCCGGCGGAGGGAGGAGCCCCTCTGGAAAGGTCCCAGAGAGAGTCGGGGCCATGGCGATCAGAGAGAGAAGAGGAACGAGGTGTTTGTAAAGGTCAAAACCGAGATTCCCTTTCCAGAGGACGCCATGAAGGGCAAGACGGTCCCTCCGGGCAGTGCCCCTGTGGAGGACGCCCCGACAGCTCGGGGCGGTGGGGCCAGGCGAGCTGAGCCCACCGCGCCCACACGCTCCTCTCCTGGCGGAGGATGCCCGGAGCGGCCGGCCCCCTAGCGCCGGTTGCTCCGGGCCGCTCGGCCGGGCCGGGGCCTCGCCGCTGATTGGCTGCACCGCCGGGCGGAAGTGATGCTACTGTCACTGGCTCCCCGGGCTCCGGGGAAGCCGCGAGTTTCCGCAGGCGGGCGGCGGCAGCAGCTGCGGCCGAGCCGGTGAGTTGGGCACTCGGTGGGGGCGGGGCCTGGCAAGTCCGGGCAGCCCAGAGCTGAGGGGGGGCGCCGCCCGCGTCCGAGGACGAGGGGGCTGCACCGAGGGCGTCCTCAGTCCCTGCTTGGGGCAGCGCCGGGAGACGGGGCGGTAGGGTCCCGATTCCAGGGTAGTACGGGTCCCTCTGAGGAGGGGGACACATTGCACGGGGCAGAGGGAAGTCAGTGAAACTGACCGTAGACGCAGCCTGATTTCTAGGAAGCGGGTGTAGAGGCACGAGGAGGAGGACAGCCTCTTGGGACAGACTCTTTCCTGGACTCTGGGCTGCCCGTGTTCTTTCTTTTCACCCTTGGCACCCAAGAACTGTAAAGATGCACAAAGCAGTTGGGTGAGGTTGTGCTCTGCTTTCAGGGGGGGGATTTAAGGTTCCTTTCCCAGAAACCTGGGGTGGAAGTAGGAGATGGTACTGCTCTGCCAGAAAGAAGGAGGAAGTGGTGGCCAGGTTTCTCTTCTCTTCCGGAAATCAATGGGATCTAGGAGACTGAAGGGGCCTACCTAAGTGGGGCATAATCTGGCTATCTGGCAAGACTTTGATTTACTTAGTCATGTGTGGGAAAGGCATCTGATTATGTTGGGACAGTGGAGGCTGCCGCAGGGCTAGGAGGAATGAAATGTGGAATGCAGATTTTTGGAGGGAAAAGTTAGGTGGCGTAAGTTCCCTTCTTCCTTTCCAAAGAGACTTCGGTAAAATACCTATTTTTCTGTAATGTTTTGAGTTGGATCCATTTGGGTGTGTGTGTGGGTACTAAGCCCTGCCTCGGGGTGACACGAGTACAGAGCAGATGATTCTGAAGGAGCCCAGTCACCCGTGGGCATGCACATGTTCTGCTGCCCACCCACCTGTGCCTGTCCCCACAGTTGCCCACCAGTTCTAAGTTTGGCCCTTCTGAAATCAAACCATGGGTGCCAGCCCCGGGTTTGGTGTTCAGCCCTCACTTCCAAACCAACCTGCCGAGCTAGTCCGTAAGGGTATAGCCCCTTAGTGCTACTTTCCAATCATTTCTTCCTTCCCGGTTGCCCGGTTGCCCACTTGCTTTTTACACCTGTTCAGTTTCGCTCACACTGTCCGGTTTTCCCCATTTCCACTGCTTCCTGCCTACTCTTACTTCCCCTGGCCTCCGTCAGAGATACAGAAATCAGGAAGTTAGCTACCACCTAGACTACTAGGAAGCAGTACTCCCTGCTTCTCGATGAGGGTGTTTTGGCAATAGTTCAAGCCCTCTTCTAGGCCTCTGGGGGCCAAAGAAAAGAGGGTGGCATGATGGTTAGGACAAGAAGTAGGGCTTCTGGGTTCTGTACTGACTTGGCCAGTTCTTTGCCAGTCTGCAGCCAAGTTGAGATCCCTGAAAATGATACTCGATCATTGGCCAGTTCCCTTGGTCACAGGTCCTGGAGTTCATGGCTAGCCTCTGCTTGCTCCCCTGGGTTAGGGAGGACACCATTTCTTCTTTTCTTGGGGCCCACAGGTCTGCAGTCTGTGCTCAGAGCCAGCACCACTCAGTGAAAGTGATGCCTTTTCTCCATTTGCACAAAATGAGTGTGAGGTGGTCAGCCAGACCAGGAGCTCAACCTCACATAGAGTCCAGGTAGGATTGGGGCACCATTGTGGGGAGTCGGCCCTGAGGACAACCGGATGAGATGTCAGCTGGGGAAAGATTTATGTCCCCTCTAAAGGGAGGAAGGTCTCTTCTAAGAGCAGTCATGATCCTGCCAGTAACCTATGGGAGCGATATGACCTCTAAGCCCTTTTCACGGCAACAGTGGCAAAGAGCAGTGCGTTGCCCGTTAGCAATTGGACATTCTATTTGATTATCTGGTGAGATGGCGATTGGCCCATCATGCCGTGGAGGTATCCCCTGGGGTTGGCACTGGCCCACACCCCCCCTGAGGGCTTATCCCTGTTGCTCAGGAATAAGTGTGAATAAAACGAGAGGATCAAGTATTTAAAAAAGGAGTGGATTGGGGATTTCTAGGTGTAATACATCGATGGCTTGGCCTGCCTGCAGATTCCTGCAGGTGTCTCTGATGTCCTTTCTGTTTGTTTGCAGCCTTCTGCTCTGATGCCGAAGGGGAGGCAGAAGGTGCCACACTTGGATGCCCCCCCGGGCCTGCCCACCTGCCTCTGGCTGGAGTTAGCCGGGCTCTTCTTCCTGGTTCCCTGGGTCATGGGCCTGGCAGGGGCCGATGGGCCTAGAGCCCAGGGTCTGGGGGGGCTAAGCTGGGCCGTGCATCTGGACAGCCTGGGAGGGGAGGAAGAGACCCTGGAGCAGCAGGCAGACGCCTTGGCCCAGGCGGCGGGACTGCTGAATGCTGGGCGCGTCGGGGAGCTCCGCGGCTACTACCTCTTCGTCCAGCCGGCTGGGCAGCAGCAGGCGGAGGCCGCCCGGCAGCAGGCGGAAACCGTGTTATCCGGGCACGAAGCTGTGCGCTGGCACTCGGAGCAGAGGCTGCTCAAGCGGGCCAAGCGCAGCGTCCACTTCAATGACCCCAAGTACCCACAGCAGTGGCACCTGGTGAGTCCAGCCCTGCCGTTTTCGGCTCTCCGGTGGATATGTTCTGGGTCTTCCGTTCGTTGGCGGGCTTTTGACTGTGTTACTCTTCGGTCGCCCCCCATCCTTTGCCTGAGGAGACACAGCTGTGGGCTTCGCCTTCCCTGCACTCACTTCTGGGGAGCCAGTGGGCTGCAGAGGTGAGGGTGTGGGTTCTGGGACCAGGCTGCCTGGACTCTAATCCAGCTCCGCCACTCACCGACACACGCCTTTGAGCAAGCCGCTTAAACC
The DNA here is from genome assembly GCF_018350215.1 of Panthera leo. Taxonomy (NCBI): domain Eukaryota; kingdom Metazoa; phylum Chordata; class Mammalia; order Carnivora; family Felidae; genus Panthera; species Panthera leo. Next base: position 15,043,880 of record NC_056688.1, on the reverse strand, counting down.
GCTCTCTGCCTCAGTTTCCCCCTCTGTAAAGTGGAGACTGTAACAGTACCTACCTTGTGGAGTTATGGTTAGGAGAAGTGAATTAATATATGTGTGTCAGACACACGATAAATACTTCGGAGCATGTTACGTAATGTTAATAAAATGGTATATATATGTATATATGTTTTTTAAGTTTAATTATTTAGAGAGAGAGTGTGAGTGGGGGAGGGACAGAGAGAGAGGGAGAGAGAGAATCCCAAGCGCTGTCAGCGCAGAGCCCGACATGGGGCCCAAACTCGCGGACAGTGAGATCGTGACCTGAGCTGGCATCGAGAGTCGGATGCTGAAGCGACTGAGCCGCGTAGGTGCCCAGGAAAATATATATTATATGGCATAATAATTGTATCGTCCAACCCTTAACCTTGCCACATTTCACTTCTACCACCCGTGAATGACGCCAAGCTTTCCCAGGGAGCTAGGTTGTGGCAAAGCCCTCACTTGTCCGTCTATCCTCACTAGACCTCTCGGTCTACGACCTCTGTCTGGCTCTTTGAGGGTGGCCAAGCGTGAAAAGGGGCTGCTAGCCTGCTTGTCTGTGAGCTATGCTGTGTGTCACTGGCCTCCCAAGGCTCTGAGAATAGCTCCTGACCCTGTGTCTCCTACAGAATAACCGGCGGAGCCCCGGCAGGGACATCAACGTGACAGGTGTGTGGGAACGCAATGTAACCGGGCGAGGGGTCACTGTGGTGGTCGTGGATGACGGAGTGGAGCACACCATCCAGGACATCGCACCCAACTATGTGAGTGGCCCTGGGACAACCCCTCCGACCCCCGTGTCTTACCTCCTTCTTGATGTTGCCTTAGTCTGGTTCCCTTTCTTCCGGGTCACTGGGCCACACAAAAGGGCCCGGGAGATGGGACGGCTGAGCTTCCCCTTGCCCCCAGCCGGCATTCCAGTCTGGCAATTAAGACCCAGGGACAGGACTCTGGGTGGCACTTCCTGGTTCCGCTTGCTGCTCCCTGCCCTGGGCAGTAAGGAGCGGTCCCTGTTGGCAACTTCCCTCTCCACACGAGTTCTGAGCACCTTCCTCTCTAGCCTGGTCTTCAGGTAGCCCTAGATCTCTTTTACCTGGGTTTCCCAAGCCGTGGAGCAGTCTCCCAGACCCATTTCCACCACGGATGAGAAGGAAGTTCCCTGAGCCCTGTGGCACTTTCAGTTTTGCCCCACGTGTCCTATCTCGTGCCTATAGCCTGGGTGGTTTGCAGAGAGAGACAGACAGGCTTGTTGTGCTGGCTCGGAGCCCCAAAGTCCCAGTTTCCCCAGGTCTCCTCTCTCCTTGAGTTCCAGGGCCTGACCCCTTAAAGCCTGTGAATGACCATGTCGCCCCTGCCATGTTTCAGAGCCCCGAGGGCAGCTATGATCTCAACTCCAACGACCCTGACCCTATGCCACACCCGGACGTGGAGAACGGCAATCACCACGGCACGAGGTGTGCGGGCGAGATCGCCGCAGTGCCCAACAACAGCTTCTGTGCCGTGGGAGTGGCGTATGGGAGCCGCATAGCAGGTACCTGCCACTCCGGCCTCATGGGCCTCTCCTGCGGGACCGTCTTCATCCCCTGCCTGCCCCTCCCCCAGATTCTGAACCCCGTTGATCCCACTGTTGACACACGTAGCATAGGGCAAAGGGAAGCTTATGATATGTGTCTGTGGGACACGTGAGTTCATTGGGTTTTGTCAGTGCCGTGGTGTCTCAGACATGCTGTTAGCCACAAACCCTATCGTCTACAACAGATAAAAGTGAGAGTGGTCTCAATGTGGGATGGAGACTTCGAGCCCCAGCCACTCCATGGCCTGCCCCCTTTTTCTGTTCGTGGTTATGTCCCATCAAATGACCCGACTCACTGTAATGGTAACTCCTTTTCCTTATCTGGGTTATATTTGTATCTTCATAATTTCCCAAGTACCCTTGACCCTGCCCTTCCTCCTTGACCCTTAATGTCTGTGGAGACTCCTCAGCTATCGCCCAGCTCTCCAACTGTCATCCCTTCTGATGGTCGCTGTCTGCTCTCCCTCCTTTCAAGAGAGCGGAGCAGCGCTGGCCCCCACTGGGGATCGTTCTAAGGCTCCTCCTCTCAGCCTTTGTCCATCAGAGCAGAACGCAAAGGGTGTACACGGGGAAGCCCTCCCCATGACTCCTCCTCGTAAATGCTTGGAAACTACACACTGAATAGAGTGACTGTTTTCCTCTTACACGCCAGCAGAGGTCAGCAACTCTCTCCATAAATGAGGCGACAGAGCGAGCCAGAAACTTCAGGGACCAAGTCCCTTCTGAAAGCTCCATTTTCCTTACATGGTCGCCGGGATGTGACTCGCCCCATTTGAGAGGGTGAGATTAGGCATCCACGGAGTAGTAATGGTAATGGGTACCTTTTCTTGAACACCTTCTATGTGTCAAGCGTCGCACTGCTGTTTTACATGATTAAGAACGCAAGTAAGGGAACTTAGCTACCTACACTCTGGCCCAGGCTCTTCCCACCAGACCCCATGATCCTTAAAATCTGAGATGTAGCATTATGTTAAAAACCACCGTGGTCCATACACATGGTATAAAAATTGAGAGATACAGGAGCGCTCAGAGGGAAAAGTAAGTCTCCACGTGTGGCTCCCACCACGCTGCTCCCCGTCTAGGGGGCCATCAAGACTGAGGAGCTGATGTGGCCTTCGCTGCCTAGGTATCCGGGTGCTGGATGGACCCCTCACAGACAGCATGGAGGCTGTGGCGTTCAACAAACACTATCAGATCAACGACATCTACAGCTGCAGGTAAGCCAGGAACACGGTGAGGGCGCGAGGCTTCAGCACCTGGCACGGATCCTCCAACAAAAGAACAGCAAGATGGGCTGGCTCGGCCAGGTCCCAGCCAGGGGCCTCTTAGAGGGTTCGACCCAGAAGTCCCATCACTCGGATTTCTCCAGATCCCTGGCCACTGGGTCCTTCCTCAGTCCTAAGCCCCGTGTCTCCCCAGGAATCAGGTTGCCATATGAGGAGTGCTGCATTCTGGCGCATGTTCATTTTGTTTAATAAGCTCATGAGGCCTCCTCTCCAACCACAGCCGTGCCAAATGCCCGGCACCAGCCCCGCTGCCCTACGCACGTAAATGCACGTGCAGCTTCAGATTATGGTTATGGTTGCGGAGGGGGCAGGGGCTGAGTTCCCGCCTAAGGGGGAACTGAAGTTGGGCTGCCCTCGTGGCAATGACAGCACCTGTTCCCCTGCCCAGTACCTCCCTTAAATGTATGACATCATCCTCAGCGTACATTTCTCTTAGAGAAGGAATCGAGAACTCCTCAGACCCAAGAACCCACACAGATTGAGTACTTCTTTTGTGGGTGCTCTCCCGTCAGCCTGGTATTAGAGCTCTACATCAGGAGATGGGTGGCCCCCGTCCCCCACTACTAATATGTATTGTGTCCTGCTCCTGAGGACCTGAGAAAGGATTTTCAGGGGCAGGTTAAAGGAGTCCTAAACTGAGAAAGTTTCCAAGGGAAAAAAGAGCCTTATTGCATACTTCTGTTTTCCACCTTGGAGTGAGGGCTGAATCCTTGAACCCTATGTCCTGTGATCATGGCAGTCCTGGCCTGGAGCACTTGGGAGAAGATGAAGAGGCCAGGCTGGGGGGTGTGGTCAGTTGAGACCTGGGTGGGCAGCCGTGGTGTGGCTCTGGCTCTCCCCTCTGGGTATTTCTCAACAGCTGGGGACCAGATGATGACGGGAAGACAGTGGATGGCCCCCATCAGCTTGGAAAGGTAAGTGAAGTGCATGAAGATAGACCTAGGACACCCTCTCCACTCAGGTCCTAGAACTACTACGGGTCGCCCCCTTTCCCACCCCACCCCCATGTGTGGTGCCAGACTCACATCACCCAGCCCTCCCACCTCCTTTTGGGAGAACACTCCTAACCTGGAGGTGGGGGTGCTTGGGGGACCCTGGTTCTTAGAGAAGTGGAACAGTGCTTTGAGTTGTTTCCCTGTGATTTGGGGCTCAGCGCCCCACTTCCGGCCCCGCCCTATCTGATAAATGGTGTATATCCTTCAGACCGTTGTTCAGCTGACGTCTTCCTCCCCTTCTCGTAACCCTCTTTAAATCTCCTTCTCCCATGCCCCAGTGCCTTTGGGCTTTTTTCGCATTTCTTTCTAGGAGGGGAGGAGGCAATTGGTATGGAGGGTAGAGGTCTTCCTAGGAGTTCCTCAGCTGATCCCAGCATGGTTTTACTCCTCAGGCTGCCTTGCAACATGGGGTGATTGCTGGCCGCCGGGGCTTTGGGAGCATCTTTGTGGTAGCTAGCGGGAACGGTGGCCAGCACAACGACAACTGCAACTATGATGGCTATGCCAACTCCATCTACACCGTCACCATAGGTAGCGGCCTGGTGGTTATGCACGCATGTGTGTGAGTGCGTGTGTGTGTGTCGCTCGGTGGGGAGGGGACTCCGTTTCAGTGTGTGTGGGGCTCTGTGGTGAGGAGATTGTGCATTTTGGCGTGTGTATCAGTCAGTGGTGAGGGAATTGTGTATTTTTGGGGGCGTGTGCCTCAGTGGTGAGGGGGTTGTGTGTTTTGGAGTGTGCGTAGCCCTCAGTGGTGAGCGGGTTTTGTGTTTCGGGGCGCCCTGGCTTCTGTGTGTCTGTCTAACTGTCCAAGCACAGTCTTCTCTTCAGGCTCACATAGTTAGTTAGGAGGGACTATCCCTGTTCTCACAGGATCTCAAGACGTCCTTAGTAGACACCATACTCCGGGAAACTTTCAGCCCATCATCTGGTTAGGCCTCTGCTCCAGCCTCTCTTCCCATGAGCCACTTGCCTCCCGCTTGAAGCCTTCCCTGACCCCCTCTAGTCTGGATTAAATGCCTCGTACCTGTGCTCCCCACCACAGCATCTGCTGTCCCGTTGCATTTATTTACTTACCTGACTTCTTCCCTGACCTCAGGCTCCTTGAGATCAAGACTGTGACTTTTTCCTTATGGCCCCAGTGCCCCTCACAGCATGTGACCTGCAGTAGATAATTAATAAGCATTGAGGAAAATGAGTGTGTGAACGGATGAGTCCGTATAGAGGTGGCACTCCCCCCGTTTTACCCCGGAACCTATGGAAAGAAGGGTCTTAGGGCACAGAATACCCTCTGCCACTTGAGGTTGCCTCTTCAGGTGACAAGCGTGGGCACTCTGAGGCACTTGGGCCACTGAGATCATTTCTGAAACTCAGGACAGCCTCCCAGATGATAACTCAGCTCCCGCTCCCCCTCCTCTCCTCCCCAGGTGCCGTGGACGAGGAGGGCCGGATGCCTTTCTATGCGGAAGAGTGTGCCTCCATGCTGGCGGTCACCTTCAGTGGTGGGGACAAGATGCTCCGGAGCATCGTGAGTGCCTCCTGGGCCCGCGCTTCCCACCCCCGTCCCACGACACTTCCCTCAGGCAGCACAGCCAGGTCTCCTCGTGTCCCCGCTTCCCTGCCCCATCCCTTACGTTCCTCCTCTTAGCAGATACGGATCTCAGAGGGCATGCCACTGTTGGAAAAATCAGAGCCGAAGACTCTAAACAGATCTGTAAATGGCCTTTATCTTTAAAAGTTTAACTTACAAATATATATCTTGTTATAGGAACGACTAAGCATCACACTGATTAAAGAACTCATGTGCAGTGTCTTCCTTTGGTAGAATTTGGGCTTTGGCTAATTTCTCTGGGCTTAGGAAAAAACCCTTCGTTCCATTACTCTTCAGCCCTTATGTAAACACTGTGAGTTCTGGTCACATTCCTCATCAGGAGTAAAGCTAGCAGTTGTCTTGATGGGATGGGCAGGAAAAGGAGTCCGGGAAATGTCTCAGTCAGCCCAAGAAATAGTTCTTTCCTTAGAGCTAGAATTGGAGCCATATCACACAAGAGATTGGAGCCGGGCAGTGGAGCTTCTCAGGCTGTGGGAAGCTTTTAAAGAATTCAGTCTGATGCCTGCTTCCCACTGGCTTAGCTCCATCCCAGCAGGTTGGGGTCAGGTCTCTGGATTGTGACTCTACAGCTCTCTGCCTGTCCCCGCTGCCCAGAATAGAGCAATGTGGGGATGGGGAAGAGCTGGGCTGGAGCCAGGGGGGGTATCACATTTCTCCAGCGGCCCAGGTACGGAGGTCTCTCTGGGGCCACTGGGAATTGGGCTGCTTTGTCTTCCTGCTGGGTCAGATTCGTTTTCCAAAACTGAAATTTTGTTTTGCCAGTAAGTGACTTCTGGTCAACACATGGTTCCAAGGCCCTGTGCCAGGGGACCTCAGCTTCCCACCCCCGCCCAGGGAGGAAGGTGGAGGGAATGGGTCGAAATGAAAACCTAAGAGATCCTTTGCCCAGCAGGCAGGGGTCTGGGTTCAGAGGGCACTCCAGCCAGGCCAGGCTGGGAGAGGAGGAAGAGGAAGAGGGAACCCTGGTGGAACTCTGGGGAACCCACTCCCAAGGAGGCGTCACCAGCATGGGTGCCATTCTGGCTTTGCTGCTCTGGCCGTTCCCTAACTCAGCTCCACCTCTTACCCCCACCCCCACCTTCCATCCGAACTGTGATTTGTCCAGAGGTGAAAAGAGAGTTTGCTTATCCAAGGTCCCAGCTTTTGGATGTCCTTCCTTGGAAACCCCGCGTTGCCAGTTTCTGTTCAGTGACCAGCTCAGAGGAGCGGTCTTCCTGAGAACAGAGCATGGGGCATGCACTGCCCACCCTATGGCTGGCCGGGGTGCATCCCTGGACTTTCCTATGGCTTCCCAGGGCTCCCGCCAACCTAGGCCTGTTCCCAGCCCTCCCAGCTACAACGAGACTGTCCCGGTGACGCCTTTTCCTTAACAGGGAAAAAAAATCAGTCTGCTCCCTGGCACAGACCAGCCTTCCCCATCTCATTGAGACCACAGCTTGGAGGGTTTTTTCCTTTTTCTCCTGGGAGCGCACAGTGTCTGAGTGAAAATCACATCTCTTGGCAGCTGCTGTAGCAGCTGGGAGGGAAGCAGTGAGTACAATGGAGAAAGGGTAGCTCTTGGCAGAAGTTACCTCCCTGGTGTCTGACCCAGAGAGAAGCCTGGAAGAAAAAAAACTCTCAAGTCTTAACATCAGCACCACGTGCCACATCCAAAGTGCCACATAGTGGAGCAGGTTTAGGCAAACCCGTTGTGGTTCCAGGGTTGATCGGAGCATGAAAAGAACTGGATGCCATCTCTCCCCGCCAGGCAACTCTCCTTCCCGTCCCCCACTGTCACCTCCCCCTGAGAACCACAGGTAGAGTGGGGGGGGGGGGGGGGACTCATGGGAACCATACTGAGGCACCAGGCCCAGAGCAGCAGGGCGGGCAGGCAGTGTAGACACTAAGCCCTCGCTGAGCTCACAGGGTGGGCGAGGGCACAGTTCCCTCTCCCTGGGAACACATTCCCTTTGTTCGCACTGATGTCACTCCAACCCCTATCGCAGGGCTGCCAAGTTGGATTTCCTTGAATGGTGCCGTCACTGCTGTCCCAGCTCCAGCTGGGGCCCGGGAGCCCGCCCGCCCCCCCCCCCCATCCCCCCGGGCCACTTCCTCTGTCTAGCTTGGTTGAGGGGGTTGGAGGGCCAGGCTAGGGGATTCGGGACACAGTTATTAGAGGAGCCGGAATCAGGAAACCGTCCTCTGCACATAAGGCCTCTCCGACACCTCCGTCTCCTCTCTGCCCACAGCCGGACCCTCCCGAGTAGCCCTGTAAACTGCCTTCTTTTCTCAGCTCTCCAGAGCTTGTCCCGCGGGGCCTCGGGTGATGAGGGATCTTCCTTTATCCTGACCCGCTAGTGGGCCTCCCTCTGGTCAAAGACTCAGCTCTCACAAAGCCAGGGCCGACCTGAGAGCCTTCCTCCGAGGCCCCGTCCCCTGCCCCTCTCTCCACAGCACCTGTGAACTCCGTGTCTAACCCAGTCCCCCCCACCCCCCAATCTGCTTCCCAGGTGACCACTGACTGGGACCTTCAGAAGGGCACAGGCTGCACCGAGGGCCACACAGGGACCTCGGCCGCAGCCCCTCTGGCGGCAGGCATGATAGCCCTGATGCTACAGGTGCGGCCCTGTCTCACCTGGCGTGACGTCCAGCACATCGTTGTCTTCACAGCCACCCAGGTGAGACCCTAGCAGCCGGAGCCGTGGCCCGGCCCAGCCTTCCCCAGGGCTCTGCTTCCAAGGACTTGCAGGGATCGGGAGGCTTCAGACTCTAAATGTCCCACAGGTGAGGTGCCCGGTGCTTTTCAGAGTTGCCTGTGTCTAGAACAGGCGTGGGGACCCCATCAAGATCCTAGGCCTCAACTCATCCGTACCTATTCTGCCTGTGCTGTTTCACCTGCACAGGAGCACCCTGGCTGTGCTCCCTTATTCCAGGGCCAGTGACTCCTGGCTCCCTCTCTAGAAGCAAGCTATGGAGGTGGTGACATCATGGGGCTCTGACCTTTTGTCCCAGCCTTCCTTGGGGAATCCATTCCTAGTAGCCCTGGTGGGAGAGTCTGGACCGGGTCAGCCAGCAGGGCGAGCAAGGAAACCAGAATTAGGTTGTTGACATTATAGACCCTTGAACAGCATGGGTCTGAATGTGTGGATCCACAGTAAATGTATTTTCTCCTCCTTGTGGTTTTCTTGATAACATTTTCTCTTCTCCGGCTGACTTCACTGTACGAATACAATACATAATACATGTATGAAATGTGCTAACCAACTGTTTGTGTTGTTGGTAAAGCATCCAGTCAATAGTAGGCTCTTAGGACTTAAGTTGTAGGGAGTCAAAAGTTATACGTGGATTTTCGACTTTGGGGGGCAGGGGGCAGTACCCCAACCCTTGAATCGCCCAAGGGTCAGCTGCACTTTGGAAGTCCCAGGGACTAACCAGGATCTCTGTTTCTCTCAGTATGAGGATCGCCGTGCAGATTGGGTCACCAACGAGGCAGGCTTCAGCCACAGCCACCAGCATGGATTCGGCCTGCTCAATGCTTGGAGACTCGTTAATGCAGCCAAGGTGAACAGGTGTTGGCAGGGCAGGGACCCCTGCATGGAGCGACCTAGGGAGGGGGCTAAGCGCCTAAAACATTGCCTGGCGCATCGTGGGTACTTAGTGTTCTTTGTTTCATCTATCCTAGATGACCCATTTTCCAAATGAAGAGGCAGGCTCAGCATTGTCACTGAGGCTTCCAAACTATTGGTAGAGAGTATAGCTGGGGGCTCTCAGGGTGCTGTGGTTCTCATCTTCCACCCTGGACACAGCCATGGCCTCTGGTTCCATAGGGAGCACTCCCAGGGGTCAGCAGGAGCCTTGGGAGTGAACGAAGGTGATGAGGAGAGGGAAAATAAGAGCGGGGCCCTAAGGATCAAGTTGGTGTGTGTGTGCGTGCGTTTGTGGTCGGTCTTGTTCATTCACCACCACCCCCTTTCCTTTAATAGATCTGGACCTCGGTCCCTTACTTAGCTTCCTATGTCAGCCCTGTGTTAAAAGAGAACAAGGCTATCCCGCTGGCCCCCCACACGCTGGAGGTCCTATGGAATGGTAAGTAGTCAGCAGAAAGGGGGTTAATCTGGGGATTGAGGTTTGGGGCGGGGTAACGGGGGAAGTCAAACTCCTCATCCCTGCCCGATTCTAGCCCCTTCCTTTAGGAGCTGAGCTGCAGCCAGACCTGTGGCGTTTTCTTTGACCATTTTAGGACATGTTGCTGCTTCTGACTTGGCTGGCCCCCTGGCTGCTTAAATAAGACCTTTCTCCTGAGTTACTAGTAGTGGAGACGAACTGCTGAGCAACCGGTCAGAATAGCTGGGGGAGGGGCGCCGCTGGGACTTGGGCAGACAAGGCAGGAGTTGAAAGATGCTCCTTTGACTTGCATGCCAGGAACTTGCCAGGCAGTTCTCTTCAGCCCAGTGGCCTTTGGATGAAGTAGATGAGTTTCTTCCTTTGATTATCCAGATTGTCTAATACACAGATAGTTGGATGGGGTGTGTCGGGAGTGGGATGGGAGGACGCAGATGTCACCCTGGGGTGCAGCCACCCGTCCCTCACACCTGGGGTCAGTGGGATTTTCTGAGGGTCTGCAAATCGGAGATGTGGTTTGTGAGGAGCACCGAGGTTGATCCCCTGCCCAGAGAGGAGGGAAGCCGGATGGGGGTGCTTGTGCATCTGCGGGGAAGATTGCCCTGAGGCCCCATGTGAGCACTGGCGGGGGGGTGGGGGGGTGGGGGGGAGGGGGGGCGGTCCCTTGAAGAATTTTGACAGGCAGGGTTATTTGCTGTTTTTGTGTGAAGACTGAAGCATGCCATGCTCTGTGCGCAAATTAGAACTCCGTCCTCACTTCTTCCGGTTTGATCCTAGAAAGTGATCAGACCAGAGTAATAGCAAGAGGAAGAGTAGCCAAAGAAGGGACAGGCAGGGGCGGCCTCTTGGGGCGGAGGTTTCCCTGACAGGGGTTCCGCCGTCTCTCTCCCTAACCACGTCCAGCACTCGCCCAGCTTCCCTCTACGTGGAAGAAGATCCACGGGCCCCGTTCATTGTGTTTTCCGTAAAAGGAATGCTATCTTGGAAAGGGCATCAGCCAAGGCAGAGAAGTGCAGGAACATTCCTGGGAATGAAGGGCCCCGGGCTCTGCCCTCATGAGTCTTGGAGATAGTGTGCCTTTTGTACCTCCCCCCATGGCTCCCTCTCCCAAGCCCCCTGTCCTTTAAGTGACAAAGTAACCCATAACCGCACCTGTCCTGTAGAAGTTGACTTAGAAGAGGGTTGGGGCCTTTCCAGTCTCGTCATCCTCTGCTTCCTCCTGTCTGACCGGGGGACATCGCCCCAGCCTGTGTGGCAAACCTCCCTACGTACAGAGGCGCCTGGCCACCGCTTGTCTGTCACGGGGCAACACAAAAAGAAGGACAGCTTGTCCTGGGCTGGGGACAGTGGGACTCGAATGGTGGGAAGAGGATGAAGCAAAGGGAGGCGCAGACCCAGAGTTTTGCTAGTGTTGAGGGCAGCAGGCAGGACTGCTGTGAACTTCTGCAGTCAGAAAAGGTGTCTTCCCCTCTGTCGTGACTCCATTTGCCCCCCGAGCAGACAGGACACAAAGTGCAAGCTTGTGGGGATGCTTGGAGGTTGAAGGGACTCTAATTAACAAAAGATCAGGGCAACTCAGTCCTAGACAGTCTAGAGACCTGCTCCCATAGCCAACCTGTAGTCTTTTCCCCCCAAGACCTGGGATAGTTGGTGTCTGAGGGCTCAAAATGGACCTTTTATAAGGTGGAGGGAGCTGAACATTGCTGAGATGGGAGAAGAGGCGAAATACCACGAAGACTCTAGAACCTTCCGCAATGATAGAAATGTTCTCTATCTGCGCTGCTCAATTCAGTGGCCACTGGCCATTTGAGGCGATTCAACACTTAAATGTGGCTTGTGTGAGGAGCTGAGTTTTAATTTTGTTATACTTAAATTTAATCACAAGTGGCTAGTGGCTGTCATATTGGGCAGCACGAGAGCGAGACAGAGGTTATGGACGAAAAGGGGTTGGAGGCCCTTCGTTCCTTTACATCTGACTCTGGGTCTGAAATCTCCACCGGAGGGTGGGAGGGACGGTGGGGTTTGGGAGGAGTGTCTAAAACACAAGAGACTGTGTGTATTTACAGAAATTTCCTGAAACCCCTTGCACTTATCTTACCCTATTTACAGTCTGAGTCTAACGGGCTCACCTCTGCCTGCAGGATGAGTCCCGTTCCTTCCCTTCTCCACACCTTACCTGTCCGACCCAGTCTTTCCCTCTCCACCAACTCTTCCTTTTGCCTTCAAGTGTCCTCCGTTCACCTATTAGGAAACAAAACAAAGTCCCTGCTGTCCTTTAACCTGTAACCCTTTCAAGTGAATTAACTAAAGCCATGGCTCACTTTTATCACCCGCGCTCCCTGCCACTGAAGACTCGGTACCTTGCGCACAGCGCCCCTTTCCCGGCCAGGCCCAGGGGGCTGGTTCCGACTTCATCCTTCTCGACCGGCCTGCTGCTCTGACCCTACGAATGGGGGCCCTGGCAGCAGCCTCCCTCCTGTCCAGCTTCCGGGACCTCCTCTGCTCCAGAGCCCTCTTCCAGCTTCTCCGCCCGAGGCCCTCGTGTCCTTTGTTCGCTCTGTCACTACTCCCAGACCGTGAGTGCCTCTTTAGACTCATCCCACAGTTCTCTCTCCTCCCTCTGGTTTCTCGAACTGTGCAGCGGTTTTCGTGACTTTGGCTACCAGCTCTCCACAAACGATTCCTGGATCGAAATCTTTTATTGTGATCCCTTACCAGTGGGAGGACAGAGATCGTCATGGCTTCCGCAAGGTTGTGAACAAAGAAAGCCCTCTGGCCACAGGGAGAGGGTTGAAAAAGACCCCAACTTACCAAAGGCCAAACAATAATAATAATATCATCATCAACTACAACTTGAATGCTTTTTATGTGCCAAGCACTATTCTAAGTATCCACTCATTTAAGGTATTAGCTGCCTTAATTCTAGTGTCCACACACGCACGGCCACCTGTGTCTCTAACACACCGATAAGAAAGGCAGGTAGCATGCCACCATGTATACATCTGAATGCAGACGGGCCCTCATGGGGCTCTTTCTGGATTCCATTCTGTTCCATGATGTTCTCGAACGTGTCATTTACTCTCTGTAAGCCCTTTCTCTGCCGTGTTAATGCTCTCCTCCAACTACGCTGCCAGTATTTCCCTTCATCTTTCTATCCCCAGGTCACCGTGTGCTGTTGGGTATTTGCCAGCACGCTGCATTTCACATACACAAAATTTAACATTTCATTGTCACCCTCAAAAGCCAGCTTGCTTTCCAGGTTTCCTCTGTTTCTGCCAGAGCCATTGCCGTTCCCTAGGCTTCCGCACGTGAAGCTGTGGCATGGGCAGCCCCGCTGTACCCCTTGCTTCTGCCCCGGTCTTCCCCTGTCCATTCCACTGCAATGTACTCTTTCGCTTATTTCTCTGAAATGTCTCTTAATTGATTCACTCTTTCATTCTGCGAACGCGAGACCCACCTCATTCCAGGCACTGTGTTAAGTTCTGGGGATTCAGAGTTAGACAGGATTCCTGCCCTCTGGAGCTCACAGTCTGGTAGGGGGAAGGTGCCCCGTCTGCAGTGGAGATGACACAGGTGTCCAGGGAAGACAGGAGAGCTCTCGGAGAAGCCAGGACTGGCCTTTCAGCAGGTAGCTGGCCAGGGGAAGAGGTGAGGAGAAGGACATCCGGGCAGCAGGGGCAACAGGTGCAGAGGCAACAGAGCTTCAGGGGGCCACGAGTCATGTGTGGCTGGAGCGGGGGTCTGGGGGCAGGACCAGCTAGAACTCCATGTGCCACGGTAAGGAGTTTGGACTTGACCTTGAAATCTGTGTGAGGAGCCTTCAAGATAAGCTCTCACCAACTGATGGTGGGGAAGGGTGAAGGAGAGCAGTCTCTTTAAAAAAAATTTTTTTAATGTTTATTTTTGAGAGAGAGAGAAAGAGAGCGGGGGTGGGGGGCGGGGCGGTGGGGGGGCAGAGATAGAGGGAGACACAGAATCTGAAACAGGCTCCAGGCTCCAACCTGTCAGCACAGAACCCAATGCGGGGCTTGAACCCATGAGTGGTGAGATCATGACCTGAGATGAGGTTGGATGCTTAACCGGCTAAGCCACCCAGGTGCCCCGCAGTCTCTTATCTTTTAGAGATACATACGCAATCTCTCCTGATGAAATTACTTGGTGCCTAGGGATGTCATCAAAAGACTCTGGGAAGAGGAAGAAGTGAGGATCATTGGTGAAACAAGATTGGCCATATATTGATAATTATGGGAGTTAGGTGTTGAGGACATCTGTTCTATTTTTTTAGGTATGCCTGGAATTTTCCCTAATATATATATATATATATATATATATATATATATATATATATATATACACACACACACACACACACACATATATGAATATAAATGTACATATAAATGTTTATATGTACATTTATACACTTATATAAATCAGTATTGCGTATTTATTAATATATAAAAAGATTTCAGTTATTTAGCTTGAGCAACATCTAGATAGTGATGCCATCAAATGAGATTAAGAACCCAGGTGGGAAAACAGATCTGGGCAAGGGCTACAGAGTATGAAGATTGAGGCTGAGAATTTGACTCTGCTGTGTTTCAGGCTTCTGGGCAACATCTAGAGGTTATATCCAGAAAGCGGTTGAAGAAATAAGTTCAAAGGTCTAGACTGATGGCAATGGTTTGGGAGTCACCAGCGTAGGAATGGAAGAAAAAGGTCTGGGGAAGAAAGCATCACCGGGGTTGGCAGGCAGACAAAGGATGAAAGAGGATCCAGGACATTAAAGGAGTGAACAGAGGAAATATGCCTCTGAAGAAAAATGAGGAGAGAGGAGATGGGCTTAAGGGGTAGGAGGAAATCCAGAGGACAGCATCACGAGATTTCATGGCAGCTTCAGTGAGAGGGCAAGTAGACAAGGGCAGAAGGGCGTCCCTGGGTTTGCCACCCAGGCCATTGGTGACCTTGAGTATTGTTTCAGTGTAGTCACAGGGGCAAAGCTGGATTGCGCTTTGTTAAGTAATTAATGAGGACAGGAGAAGACTTCTGGTTAAAGATGGCAAATTGAACATGTTCTTTTATTTCTGCTTTTCTTCCCAAACCTCACCAAAATGAGAATAAAGGAGTAAAAATGGTATAAGCCCAAGGACAAAGAGAATGGGAGAGACCAGCAAATGAGAGATCTCATCACAGTTTTGGAAGCTGGAAAATGAATGGAGAAGTGAGCAGGGCTGAGAAAATTGCATAGCAAATACCTACAAGGGTGATACTAGGAAACAAGCCCCTTCGTGCCACAGAATCCCAAAAGGCTCAGGACTTAGAGGCCCCATGTGCTCCGGGAGATGCACGGAGACGCCCAGACATGAGGTATGAGGCAAAAAATAGGGATCAATGAAAAGGTAGACCCCTGGGCACCTTCTCCGGTTCTTGGCAGCCAGGTGATTCCCCTTCCTTATCCTGGCAGGAGTTGGGAGGTTTATTCTCCAGAGACAGAGAGTGTACTGGGAGAGATCCCAAGGCCCTGGAGCCAGGTGATTGGAAGGCTTCTCTCTGGAACAATGGAAGGACCCCTCATCAAAAGACTCGGAGATACTCATATGGAGGGCTCCTCCACGAACTGGTCAGGTCCCGAGCCATCTAATTTTAGGGAAGCCTGCCGTATAAAGCTCCACTCATGCTTAGAGCTTCCAACTGGCTTTTGAAGCTAATAAGGATCACTGGCCATTTGAAAAAGGAAACCTCCAAATCCTGAGGACAGTTATTTTCAAGGCCAAAAGTCAGCCTAATTATCATGCGGGAGGGTGGGATACGGATACTTTCAGGCATGCAAGTCTTGTTCATGCTTTCGTGTGTCGGAAACTGCTGGACGATGCAGTGCTTCCACAAGGAAGGACACACCAAGAGAGAAAAGGGTGGGGAAGAGAGAGAAAGGGAGTACAGACAGACAGGAAGCAGAAACCCCAAGGGAGAAGGAAAGGAAGGTCCCAACCCAACGGCAGTGCAGCAGATAGGAGCGGGAGACAAGAAGGCGGAGGGTGAGTCTCCCAGGGACAGTGGCACTGAGGGAGCTTCAAATCTATTCATTTGAAGAAATAGTATTCAGAGAGCTCGTGTGGTTCTTCTGTGCAGCTGGGGAAGAGTCAGTGATGGGGACATGAATTTAAGTAAAGCAAAAGGAGGGCAATTGTTAACTCCAGAGGGGAAGTCAGCAAGTTGTTGAAATATGATCATTACGTACCACTTGGCTAAATTCCATTTAGAGAAGATGGAGGGGAGGGCAAGGTAGGGAGAAGATGTGGGCATGGTATTAAATCTTTATCTGCTGTAATCAAAAGTTGATAAATAACGCCAAAGATTGATAAACCATGAAATAGTCATACATAGTTATTATTTGGAAACATGAAGGTAGATCCCAGAAGAAAACAATCAAAAGCAAGAAAAAGTGCTCCTGGGGAGTGGCTCACGAGGGTGGTGAGGGATGGGGTGGGAAATTGTTCTTTTACGCGTTGAGCCCTTCTGGGCCAATTTGCTTTTAAAACCACTTATGCTATCTTGACAGGAAAAAATGTTAAGAATGAATGAGGGGGTAAGAAGTAGAGAGAGCGAATGTAGACATCTTTTCCGAGAAGTTCAACAGTAAAGGAAAATAATATCCACTACTTACGTGGTCCTAATACTTGGTGCTTGTTCTAAGTACTGTATGTATATGAACTAATAGAATCCTCCTAGCAACCCTATGAAGCAGGTACTGTTACTATCCACCTTTTACACATAAGGAAACAAATTTGATTCTCACAACTAGGACAGGGCTGAGCTGGGATTTGCACCCAGGCTGGATGGCTCCAGAGCCCCTGTTCTTTTTTTTTTTTTTTTTTTTCAACGTTTATTTATTTTTGAGAGACAGAGGGAGACACAGAATCCAAAGCAGGCTCCAGGCTTTGAGCTGTCAGCACAGAGCCCGACGCAGGGCTCGAACCCACAGACCGTGAGATCATGACCTAGGAAGTCGGACACCCAACCGACTGGGCCACCCGGATGCCCCAACAGAGCCCCTGTTCTTTTTTTTTTTTTTTTTTTTTTTTTAATATATGAAATTTACTGTCAAATTGGTTTCCATACAACACCCAGTGCTCATCCCAAAAGGTGCCCTCCTCAATACCCATCACCCACCCTCCCCTCCCTCCCACCCCCCATCAACCCTCAGTTTGTTCTCAGTTTTTAACAGTCTCTTATGCTTTGGCTCTCTCCCACTCTAACCTCTTTTTTTTTTTTTTTCCTTCCCCTCCCCCATGGGTTTCTGTTACGTTTCTCAGGATCCGCATAAGAGTGAAACCATATGGTATCTGTCTTTCTCTGTATGGCTTATTTCACTTAGCATCACACTCTCCAGTTCCATCCACGTTGCTACAAAAGGCCGTATTTCATTTTTTCTCATTGCCACGTAGTATTCCATTGTGTATGTAAACCACAATTTCTTTATCCATTCATCAGTTGATGGACATTTAGGCTCTTTCCATAATTTGGCTATTGTTGAGAGTACTGCTATAAACATTGGGGTACAAGTGCCCCTATGCATCGGTACTCCTGTATCCCTTGGGTAAATTCCTAGCAGTGCTATTGCTGGGTCATAGGGTAGGTCTATTTTTAATTTTCTGAGGAACCTCCACACTGCTTTCCAGAGCGCAGAGCCCCTGTTCTTAACACTGGTGGGTAGAAGGAAGCGAAGAGTTGACAAAGGGTTTGTTTTTGTTTTTCATCTGCAGTAGGAAAGACATAAGCAAGAAGATGGATAATGGGGCTGGTCCCTCGTTGAACCCTTGCCAGCCAGTAGCTGTGAAGGGAAAAGAAAGCAGAGGGGTTTGAGAGCGTAAACAGAGTGTTGGGGAGCTGAGCTGTGGGATCTGAGCCGTTAGGAAAGGGCAGCTGGATGGATCACAAGGAAATGAAGGAAGGGGTCAGGAAAGGAGTGAGGGAAGTGGAGGGACCGGATGGCTCCGTTTCCAGAAGAGGGAGGACATTGGCCTTGAAGACTTGCCAGATGGACTTGAAGACCACGTGCACGTGCACACACGTGCCCAAAGGGAGCTCGAGATGGGTATTCACCCACGTGCTACTAACGCTTGCCGGGGCCTCTTTCTTTTCAGTTTTGTTCAACTACATTTCTGATATGTCTTTGATTAATCTGATGAAACCCACCATGAGAGTTTCAGGAGCCAGGCCGTCCCAGATAATGAGCAGGTCCAGGGTGTGGTCGTGGAAGTGGGATGGGAAAGGAAGTTTGGAGCTAAGGAGAGAAAGCAGGTGGGGTCACGACGGGGCGGGGCGGGGGGGCAGTCCCGGGAGCACTGGTGGATGAGGGTCCAGCGCCTCCCAGAACGCAGTGGGAGGGGGCCGCGCCGGCGGCCAGTGGGCACAGGTCCCGGAAGGACAGGAAGCGGTGCCACAGACTCTAGCCTTTCCTTTCCTCGTCGTCCTTCAATCCTCGCCGTCCACACTCTCAGTGTCAAGTGCAGGTGCTGGGCTCTGCCTTGCCTGTTGGAATAGGAGTAAGTGGAAGAAGAAGCGCTTTAGAGAGATTTTTTTTTCTCATTGCCACCTGATTTTTTAATATTCCCCAAATGAATCTTCTACTTCAGCCATTTGTGATTCTCTTAAACTTTGTTTCGAAATAACTGTAGATTCACTGCGTCGCGAAGACATGTTCAGGGGGATTTCACGCACCTTCTTCCCCGTGTTAATATCTGAAATAATCATAGTATAGTATCAAAACCAAGACAATGGCATTGCTACAGTCTCTAAAGCATATTCAGATTTCGCCAGTCAGATGTGCACTCGTGTGTGTGCGTGTGTGTGTGTGTGTGTGTGTGTGTGTCTCAGGGTAGGGAGGAGGCTCTGTGCGTTTGTACCACATATGTGGCCTTGTGTGTCCACCACCACAATCGAGATCCAGAACCCGCCATCCTCACAGGACTTTCTCATCACCCCTTTGTGGTTGTCCCCTCAGCCCCATTGTGAGCGCCCAGCAGCCACTAATCTGGCGTCTGTCTCCACACTTAACGTGATTCATGAATATCACACAAAGGAAATCGTGCACCATGCATTCTTTTAATAGTGGCTTTTTTTAATTCAGCATAATTTCATCGAAGTGTACTTACTTCAGTAGTTGTTTTTAGAGATTTGTATCGCCGTCGGTAAGAGACCTGCCCACCTCCACCTCTACCTCTGTGCCATTTCCCCTCCTGGATGGCACGGCTACCTACCAAAACCCTCTAGCAGTCTGTATTCATCTCCTTCTTCGGAGGGTCTCCCTGCCGTGCGCCTGAACACACCTGACTCCTCTCTGTTCTAGCATCAGTTATGTATTCCTCACACCGTATCATTTTCCACTTTCAGGTAGAAGGTAGAGGTCACGTCCAACTTCCCTTTCTATCCCCAGCGTCTAGTACAGTGCCTGAAACGTAGGAGGGACTCACGAAGTTACTTTTTGGCTGAATGAATGACGTTGCTCTGTTTGATTCTTACCCTGTGTCTTGAGTCTGTTTTCACCCCAGTGAGAGTCTAAACTAGATTGTAAATCCCTTGACAGCAGCCTCCGCGTTCCGTTTACTCGTGTATGCTATAGGTCCCGGTTAGGACTGCCTTAGGTGTTTGTACGTGGCCTCGATGAGTATGTGCCTTTGTGTGTGCGGGGATGGACGGAGGGCGTAAGTGCTTATGGGGCTGGTTTCCCAGCTGCCCAGCCTGACTTCCCACAGTCAGCAGGATGGACCTGGAGATGTCGGGGCTGAGGACCCTAGAGCACGTGGCCGTGACCGTCTCCATCAGTCATCCACGACGCGGCAGCTTGGAACTCAAACTGTTTTGCCCCAGTGGCATGATGTCCCTCATCGGCGCCCCCCGCAGCATGGACTCGTACGTACACCTGTCTGTCCCTTCTGAGCTCTTTTTGCAACAAGGGTCTTTGCGAGGAAGAGATACGGGAAAAGTGGACACTGGCACCGGCCTGAGCTATCGCGGCACCGGCTGACTGTGGCAGCTGGAAGCCATTTCTGACCTGCTTTGTACAAGTCACTTACAATGTGCTAAGCGCCGCACTTGACAGATATTTTCTCTAATCCTTTGTAAGCTGCCTTTACAAATGCGGAAACAAGTCACAGAGCTAGGAAGTGCCTGAGGAAGTAACGGGAAGCCTAGATCTGTGGAGCTCCCGCAGCCTGTGGTCTTGCCACCTTTACTTTTCCCATGAGGACACATTGATGCGAGTCCTCTGTCCCATCCCCAGGGGACAGAGGCAGCACTCGAGGACCCCTCAGGGCACGCTCCCTAGTGACTGTAGCTCAGGCAGCAACTGCTACATTTTCATGGCTGCTTCAGGGAGGAAATCACGTCTGTGGGCCAAGGGTCAGTTCCCTGCCCCGCGCCTACCAGGTTTTCCACTCTGTTTTTCCCCCAGAGATCCCAATGGCTTCAATGACTGGACCTTCTCCACTGTGCGATGCTGGGGGGAGAGAGCGAAGGGGACTTACAGACTTGTTATCAGGGATGTGGGTAAGCCTGCCTGCCCTTCCATCTGGTCCCTCTGGAGCTCAGAGTCCCCGCAGAAACCGTCCCACGGGGAATACGTAGGGTCGCCATTGGACCAACAGGGTAGATGCCAAGAAGTACGCGCCATCTAGAATATGGGCACCGAAATCTAAACTTGTTCATTGGTACTCCCTCTCATATTCCTTGGAGAAGTGACTGATCCATTTTTCCTCAGGATAGCAACAAAAATTCCTTGTTGAAACCACATTTCAAGTCCTTTCACATATAACCGTCCTTCGGCCAGCCCTGGTAGGCAGGTAAGGGCAGGACTAATTTTCACCGTTTTTTGTTGTTTTGGTTTTTTGGTTTTCTCTTTTTTCTTTCTTTTTCTTTTTTTTTGAAAAACCGAGGTACACCCAGAGGTCTGATGTGGCCGGTGCAAGGTCATACAGTATTCCAGCGAGGAGACTGGAAACTGAGCCCAGCTCTCCCGGCTTCCAGTCAAGCTAGGTATTCCCTAGACCAGTGGTTTTCAAACTTTCCTTTAATTTAGTAGAAGGACATTTTATTTCCTCCCCCAAGCAAAATCCCAGCTGAAACCTGAAAATATGAAAGAGCTAAAGGCAGAGCCTCCTTGCTTCGGAGTCCCACCTCCCAGCCTCCCCGTGTCCATCCCTGAGGGCACCCGTGAGGCGCGTCTGCAGAAGCCCCCCAGCCAGTGGGACACGCACAGCCTCAGCTGGCCGTGGGGTCAAGCCCCCAGGTTGGGGGGGCGGGCAGGGCCTCTGCTGCTCACACGGCCAGCACAGGGGCAGGGCTCACGGTGCTTCTCTTGCCCCTCTAGGAGACGAGACGCCCCAGGCCGGCACCCTCCAACAGTGGCAGCTGACCCTGTATGGCTCTGTGTGGAGTCCAGTAGACATCAGGGACAGACAGCGGTAGGTGCCAGACTCATGTGTCAGAGGGACGGCAACTCCGGGGGCTGGGAGAGGCCGCTGAGGGCCCCCTCCTCCCTGGGAACCCACACTACACCCCCCCCCCCCCTGCTGCTCTGGGACTTCCCTCTCCTTGGCGGTAAGGTAGGAGGATGGGTGAGGGCAGGAGGCAGAGGAACCAAGTTCCAGAGCGGGTTCTCATCCCTTGTCTTCTCCACAGACTGTTAGAAAGTGCCATGAGTGGAAAATACCTGCATGATGGCTTCACTCTGCCCTGTCCTCCTGGGCTGAAAATCCCTGAGGAAGATGGTTACACCATCACCCCTAACACCCTCAAGGTACGAGGGCCGAGCCTCCAGCTCCAGGTGGGCAGGAGGGGGCTGGCGGGGGGGGGGGGGGGGGGGGGTTGGTCCTTGCTGGGGTGCTCCAAGTGACCTGAGAGGTGAGGGGTGGGGAAGACCTGGGTCCCCACTCTACTAGCCAGCTCGAAGAGGGCACTGCTCAGTGGGGTCAAGTGCTTTGAGGTGGGGCAGCGGTCCCTGGGAGGTGAGAGATTTTCTGAGCTCGTTCTGGGCTGAGGAAAGCCACAGGGCTTTGGGAAACCATCCCTAACTCAGGTGCTTGACCTTTCCCAGACTCTGGTGCTGGTAGGCAGTTTTACCATCTTCTGGACCGTTTACTACATGCTGGAAATATACCTGAGCCAGAGGAATGTGGCCTCTCACCGCGTTTGTAGGAGCGGACCCTGCCACTGGCCCCAACGAAGCCAAAAAGCCAGGGAGGAGGGGACAGAACTGGAATCAGTGCCACTCTGCAACAGCAAAGATCCAGATGGAGTGGAGACAGAAAGTGAGGGCCCTGCCACCACGTCTGGTCCCCTTGTCCCGGACCTGTTGGATCAAGGGGACTGGGGCCTGTCCCAGGACAGGAGTGCCCTGGACCACCCTCATCATCAGCTACCCCCAGACCTGTTGCAGGGGAAAGAGGAGCAGATTTGCTGACCCAGGGCCCAGCAGACTCAACATGGGCCAGGCTCTTCCTTCCCCGAGCCAGGGAAGCTGGGAAAGCTGCTCCGAAGTCCCAGGAACTCTGGGGAGAAGGCGGCCCTGATGCTAACATGGGGAATCCACAGGCCTCAAGAGCTCCCTGTGACTACATTCAGGGAGGGCGAGGGACTTCTCAAAGTGCAGTGACAGAGGAATGGTGCCAGAGAACAGTGTGGCCATAGCCTCAAGATCTTCCTCCTCCTGAAAGCTTTTGGTGAGAAGGTCTTGGACAAAGGCTCGGCCCCTCCCATTTGTCAGGCCTGCTTCCTCATTTCTCCTGGGCAGGCTGGTGGACCCTCACCCATGTGGTGGGGTGGTGCCCACCAGGCCAGAAGAGCCTCTCAGTGGAAACATCACTGGGGTCACTTAGGAAGAGGGCTCAGGGTGAAGGCTGGGAAGAGCCCCTGCATATATGCCTGTCCTTTTGATGACCCAGGACCTAGAAACCACAGTCCCCTCCTCTCCCTCCCTCACCTTCCTGCCTACGCCTGGAACTTAGGACATACAGGTATGGCGGTCAGCCCCCAGCCCAGCCACACTCGCCCTGAAAGCAGCTGCCTCCATTAGCCCTGATCAGAAGCCAACCTTGAACATACCCCTGACTCCTTCACCACCGCCCCCCACCCTCCGTCCTGAGGGATCGGTACGATGCCCCTGGCACGGCTCCCCAGGGCCCGCGCTGCCTCACTACGGTAGTCTGCAGCAGGACTATGACGGGGCTCGGCCACTGCCACTCCAGCCCTGCGACCACCCTGTCTTCCTCTGCAAAGTGCTCAGGGAAATGGCCCTACCCGCTGGAGGCCCGCCGTCTGCCTGACAGGCTGTGAGTCCTCCCACCATTACTGGCCTCCTCCCCTCTTCTGAGCTAGTTTGGTTGATCTCAATTTTTTTTAACGCTTAAGATTTGGGTTTGTCTTTTCACAGCAACATTTGGTTGAATGTTTTTCTGCACAGCTTTTCCAAAATAAAAACCTTCCACGCAACTCTGCCCCTCCCCAGCTCCTTTCATCTGCCTCCCAGAGCTAATGCAAGTTGCCAGGTTGCTCTCCTTGGCCTTCGGTCCCCAGTCCCCGAGATCCACTCTCCTCCTCCGCGTGGCCCTCTGAAGGAAACTGGCCCCCCTTGAGGTCCTAGAATTTGAGAGGTCCTTTGGAGCTGGCCTTCAGGAACCCACATAAATGTTGCCTGCCTCTTCCCTGCTCATACTTCCTAGAATCAGAAGTGACCAGGGCAAATCAAACTCTGCCAGCCAGGCCTGAGAAAAGATTGATGTATATATTTGTTTCCTTTCTGAATTTCAACCCCCAAAATATTCCAGAAAAAAAATAAATGGAGGGAGGTTGGGCAGGATTACCTTCAACAGGCGTCTGTTGCCAAGGAGGCTAGTGGACTTGCCCCCCGCCCAGGCTACCCCCAGCCCACGTCCCCCCTGCCCGGCCCAGGATGGGGTGAGACGGTGGGAGACGGCGGGGGAGCTGGGAGGAGGGTCAGGGGAGTGGTGCTTGGGGGTAAGAAATTGGGCTGAGGCTGAGGGGTGGGGGAGAGCTGCCCAAGTGCGGTCACCTTTGCTCAGTGACGGAGCCTCGAAGCTTGGCCGGGGCTGAGGAACTACACGGGTGCGGGTGAGGTGGGCTAGGCAGGATGGCTGCAGCCGACGAGCCGGGGAAGGACAGGGCTGGGGGCTGGCCCTCTCCCTCTAACTGATGATCTGCCGAGGTCGTCCGTAGCCTGTCATGCCGGCCTGGGAGGCCCCCCTGTTGCTGCCCATCTGTAGGCCAATGACATGTTTTCCCTCCTGCAGTTGGCTCTCTGTGAACTCCCTCTTATGCTCCTGGGCTTTCCTGGAAGAGGGGAAACCAGGATAAAGACTCATCAGGACTGCACATTTCATCCCCCCTCCCCCCCTCCCAGTGCTCTGTTTCCTCTGTCACTTCCTAGATCGGTCCCATGTCCCCGCCTCCCCCCCCCCATCTCACTTCTGTGTTTCCTTAACCTGGCTTACCCCATGGACCAGGGAGAATGGCAAGTACCAGGGACCCATTTCCTACCCAGCCTAGACCTTCACTTTGGACCTTCCAGCTATCCGCTTCCCCTCCCCGCTGGGCCTGACAGTCAGCCCAGGCCACCTCCCATCTCCCTGCAAAGACACAGGTTCGGAGCACAAGGAACCCCGGGTGGCCGCGTACTTCATAAACCAGTTGGGATCTCCACGGTAGTACCCGTCGTTCTTGGTCACTGCCAAGCTGCCCAGAGCCATCAGGGTTCTCTGCACCGCTGCCAGGTCTTTGCCTGTGAGAAGAAAGGAGGGATGGGGGTGAACTTCAGGGCCATGTACACGGGACTCCAGGGCAGGGCCTGCCCCACCTCTCAGAAAAATGGCCAACCCAGGGGCAAAGGTTGTCCCATGATCAAAGGAGGCTCCAGGAGATCCTACGATGCCCTCGAGAGCCTGGCTGGTACCCTTCCGGCACATCCTGTTCCTACTGTGCAGACCTGTTGTGTGGCATGTTTTGATCATCCTTCGTCCCCTCTGCCTCAGCTTCCTGTCCTGCACCCACCTTCTCCACCCCTTTTCTCTCTGTACCTTCGAAGAGGTCAACAGTCTGAAACATGTCAGTCTTGGTGACCCCATAGTCCTCAGCCGCCTTCAGGAACTGAGCCACCTGCTCCATTTGCTTGAAGACCATGGATGGAGGGTTCTCGGGCACCTTCACTGGCTTGGAGCCGTCAGGATACAGGCTGTTCACCAGCTTGCTCAGAATCTGCCAGGCACAGAACGCAGCTCGGCGCTCAGCTCGGGGCGCCTGCCTCACAACTCCAGCAGAGCCCCAGCCCCCCTTCCCAGGGGACCACTCACCACGCCGTTCTTCAGCCAGACCTGGAAGCCCAGGCGCCCACGGTCCGGGCGCCCCACGTCTGCGCCACACTGCGCTATGATCCACTCCACCAGCCGCTCCTCCAGCTCCTCGTCGTACTTCTTCTCAATTTTGGATTGCACTTCGCGGCTCATGCCATAGGAGGGACCCTTGTTGGCCATGTTGAGGGAGAGCTAAAGCAGCACAGGCCAGAGAAGGGAGAAGGTCAGAGGATCGGAGAACCACTCTGCTTTCACTTGTGCTAGGCGGGCCTTCCGGCTTCTAGGAGGACGGGGGGTGTGGGGGATGCCATCCATCCTAGATGTTTACCTCCCCGTTCCCTCATTTTGTTTTCACGGCACTGCCCGTCTGGGCCAGGCTCAGCCCCTCAGTCCGGGGAGCCTCTGAACTTGGAGGCCAGAGAAATGGGAGACCAGATCTTTGGAAGTCTAGCGCAAGGGTCAGTAAACTTATTTTCGTAAGCAACCAGACAGTAAGTATTTTAGGCTTTGCAGGACATGAGGTTTCTGCCATTGTAGCAGGAAAGCAGCCTGAGACGATACATGAACAAGTAAGCAGGCTTTGATCCAATAAAACTTTATTTACACAAACAGCAGGCTGCATTTAGCCTATGAGCTGTAGTTTGACAATGGCTGGTCTAGAGCTTTCTCTCTTTGCCAAGATTGACCGGAGGCACTGGAGACACCTTCCAGAAGAGGCCACACGTCCCTTCCAAAATAAAGCAGCGGGTTTCCTTGTCCAGCTAGGCATGAGGTGGTCCTGCCCTATTTCTCCCTCCGCTTTATCCCCCCAGCCCCGAAGCTGGAGCTCCAAAACTCCAGCTCTTTACCAGGTCAGCTCAGCCTTTGGCCCACAGCTGCTGAAGAGGCTCAAACTTATCCACCCCTGGAAAGGTCTAGGAAGCCAGCAAAACCCAAGAGGTTTTGGTCAAAAAGCTGTACTTCCTCAGGTGAGCCGAGAGAGAGAGAGAGAGAGAGAGAGAGAACACTTATAGACCCATAGACTTTCCCTCGTGCCCTCAGGCTCCCACCTCTGTAGTAGCTGAGTAACCCAGGAGCCAGAGCCCTCCAAGGGGATCCCAGAGCCAAGAATCTGCCAGCGAGAGCGTGGGGAGCCCCTCCCCGTGCACAGCAGCAGCAGCTGTTGCCCTGAAGGTCTGGGGCCGGCACTGCTCTGAAGAGCCCCGCGATGTAGGGGGAAGGCTATAGCAGCAGGGCGGGCGAGGTAGGCCTCTGGGCAGATGTGGCTGGTCAAGAGAAACCTGACCCGGCCCCAGCTATCACCCAGAGCTCATCGGAAGAGCCCTCCGAGAGAGGTGCCAGATGAAGCCAGACCCATCACCTGGCCTCAGAGAGGTCAGAGGTTGGGAGGGAGAGAATGGTCTGAGGATGGGGGTAGTCGTTGCGCTCCCCCGACTCCCTTTCTTGCCAATATCAGACCGTCTCTCCTGTACCACCGTGGGGAGCTTGTACGGTCTCGGGTCAGCTGCCCAACCCTTCCTTCCCCCATAGCTGACAACTTTCCTGCATTCAAGTTCCCCATCTGTGCACCGAGGATGATGTCATCTCCCTCAGAGAGCTGTGCCTTCTCCCAGGCACTGTCTGTGACTCCCTCCCAGAGTCGCCTCCTGGTGGTGACCTGGGAGAGCCAGCCCCTGACCCAGGGACAAAAACTGTTTCTTCCCACTCTGGCCTCCACTCCTTTTCCATATCATCCCCTGAGAGGACAACAAAGTTTGAGAGATGAACTCATTTGATTCCAGCCACTGGGCAACTCACTTCTCTCCGGTTTGAAAAGCCCGAGGGCTGGGCCACCTCTGAGCACCGGCACCCTCACCTGGCCAGTGATGCCAGAGAATCCAAAAGCAGAGTCTCCGTTTCCCTATAGACAGCCCAACGCCTCCCTTCCCCACCCCTGCTTCCCAACCGCCCAAGGGCAAAGACGAGGGGTCCAAACCCACGAGTCAGCTGGGACCAAGTGCCCTCAGCCCATCCTTCATCCTGGGCCCCACTCAGCCTTCACCCCACCAGCCCAGGCGGGCAGCGCACACCCCACCTTCCCCGCCCTGCCCTCCTCGTCCTCCCCACCCACCTACCCTCCCAGACCCTGTGCCAGCAGGTGAGGAGCAGGACGGAAGCGGAGTGCCGTCACCCCCAGCTTGCAGTCTAAGAGATTCGGAGCAGATAGTTAAGGCATCGAGGCTCACAGTGAGAAGCACACAAAGCTGCAGCCCCTAGATCTAGAGACAGTATTTGATTTTTATCAGAACAGGGAAGGGGATGAAATGCACCCCACCCATCCCAACCCCACCCTCTGCCTCCACATGAGGAGTCCGGAAGTGGAGAATTCCAAGAAATCTCATTAAGTCCTCTGACCAAGACCTCCCCAGTCCCACCTCGGAGCTGTAGGAAGAGGAGAGGGAAACAGTTGCCAGGCAGCCCACCCAGAGGCCTTTCTAGACAAAGCCTCCTGGAGCAGGCCAGGCCGGCCAGTTGGACTCCACTTTGACCCTCTGGCCCGTGGCTCCTGTCAGCTTCCCCTCCCCTGAGAGAAAGAACAAGGGCCAGCTGCAAAGGGGTGGCGGGCACCTGTTACCGGCAGGAACCAGGGGTCTCTCCAGGACCGCCGGGCCCCTGGCTCTTCAAAATAGAACACAGCCAGTAAGAGCAGGCACACGTGGATCTCTGAGAAGGCAAGAGGGACGGCTCCTCTAAATTCTGGAAGCAGAGAAGAGCAGCCCCGTTCACTGCTGCCCTTTGGAGAGCAACCATTGAGGGAACCAGCTAGACCCTTCGGAAAAGGCCCAGGGTCCCAGGCCCGCCCAGCCCTGTGTGAGCCATCCAGGACAACACTGCAAAGCCCCTGGGGGTGCCCAGCCCTCACCCCTCTGCCTGCTGTGCGGTCATCTCCCATTTCAGAGGACGGAAGGAGCCATGTGTCTAGAAAACGCAGCTCTCGCAGGTCCCTGCACCGGGCCACCCTGGCTGTTCCAGGGTACAGGAGTCTGGCAGTCCTTTCCACTGCCTCAGTGGCTCCCAGGGCTTCTGTGCTGCTCAGACCCGAGTGCCCGCCAGCAGGACACTGCTCTCCAGCACTGCTGTGCTCGCACACCTTCTCACCTCCTTGGATGTCCTCTTACATGGACGACAGACAGAGCCTTGGGTCTAACCCAATACCTTGAGCCCATCACACACTCTGTCGGTATGACCATGGCCAAAAACGTGGGGAGCCTCCTTGTCACCTCAGACCTCAGGTCTCCACCATCAGTCCCTCTGACCGGCCAAGCCATCTCGAGATCAGCCTGGTGCCGCCTGGTCCAAGGACTCCAAGTACGGGATTCCAGCAATCTCACCCCCCCCCCCACCCCACCCCCCCACCCTCATCGAGCTAAGGCCACCTCCCCATCTGGAGATGAGGAATGCACGAGGAGAGGACGTGCTTCCCCCCCATGGGGTTGCAGGCCAGGGCCCGTGAGAGCCCCTCTGCAATACCCCTGTGGTCCCATCAAGCCCTAGCCCACCTCCCCTCCAGCCCGGGGATGCGTGCACTTACAGGAGTTCCTCGAGACTCGCAGGCGGGAATGAGCTCTCGTGTCTGAACTTGGACAGACAGGATGGGGCGCCGGCTGGGTGGGGGGTTTAAAGGGCCGCTGCTGCGGTGATGTCAGCCTCCCCCGCTGGCTCACCCCTGGGCCCCCTCCCTGCCAGAGGAGCCCGTCCCGTTCCCCACCCCCCGCCCCCCCAGTGACTCCACACAGACTCCATATTTGGGGAAAGACACCAAGTTGGAGCAGTCTGCCGGGGGCTGCCCGGGACATTCTCTGCGTGCTTTGGAGATGGAGCCGGCGGGGCGGAGCTGCGCTGCCGGCTGGGAAGCAGCCGGGAAAAGCCTTTTATGGACAGGACCACGAAGCCCTGCCCTGCTGTCTGGCCCTAGGGCTGCTCCTTCTGCACTGCTCCCTGCCCCCGTGTGTGACTTGACGGGAGGGGGCAATTCAAGAGGGTCTGGCCAGGGAGAGGGGGAAAGAGCTGGGGGACAGATCCCTGAGGTCCGTGGTGGAGTAACCCACCACCCTGTCCTCCTGAGGGTTCGGCTTTAGGAACTTCCTTTACTGAGGACCTGCCGCTAATGCTCTCATTTAATCTTCGAGGCTACCTGGTGGGATAATTACTAACCTCGTGTTACACGTGAAGAAACAGGCTCAGGGTGCATGTCACCCAAGGCCACGTGGGAGGCCATGAGTGGCAGAAGCCGGACGTCCCCAGAGGCCCCCGTGTGGGAGCTGAGAGTCTGTCGGGTGTAACCACCCTGCTCAGGTTGGGCGCTTCCAGTTGGGGTGGGTCTTGAGTTAGATGCTTTAGCCGGGGCGGAATCTGAGGGCTGGGCAGCTCAGTGGACCTTGGCCCTCATCCAGGGCATCTCTAAGGCCTGGTGGGGCTGAGACACCAAGGCCGGGTTGGAGGCTCAGAGGCCGCTCTCCTCCCTCCCTCCCTTTGGAACAGTCTGTGCCTCCCCTAAAGAACAGACTGGGCTCCATCGCTCCAGGAAGGAGACTCACTCCCATGTGGCTTGCACCCGGCCTCAGGGGTCTGGCGAAGGGGCAGGAGGCGAGACTTGCTGCGGGGTCTCTGGGCTGCCGGCTGTGGCACCACCCCACCCCTTTTCCCAGGACGGCTTGGCAGGGAGGGGCTAACACTCCCCACCACACACTGGACACCGGCACACCCGGCACCTCCGGGAGGGGGTCAGCCAGGCCTGGCCTTCGTGGGAGGCCCGCCCACCACAGCCTGCCTCCCCTGGCCAGAGCCCAGTGGCACAGAGCTAGGGTGCCCTCCAGTGGCGTTTGCTGGGAAGGGCAGGGAGAGGGGCGGGGAATCAGCTAGAGGGCAGCAGACCTCTGGTGAGTTGTGAATTCACCAGCTTCCTGCCACCGCCCCGATCTTGCCATCCTAGGCCCGCTGGAACCTAAATCAACTTTCTAGGGTCATTTCAAATTCCGGCTTCTGGGAGCCTGCCTGCCGTCCACGCGCAGTTACCCACCATATACCAGCAGCTTGTGTTCCCCCAAGAACCTTCCCGGCCTCGGCCTGCATTCTCTATTCAAGTCGTGTCAGGGGCGGTGCCTGGGTGGCTCAGTAGGTTAAGCATCCAACTCCTGATTTGGGCTCAGTCATGACCTCACGGTTTGTGGGTTGGAGCCTGCTTCAGGTTCTGTCTCCCTCTCTCTCTGCCCCTCCCCCACTTGCTCTCTCGCTCACCAAAAAAAAAAAAAAAAAAAGAGTCATGTCAGGAAGTACTGCCTGCACACACAGCCTGCCCAGCCGGGAAAGGCTAGGGTCAGAAGTGAAACCGGCCCGACTTGTAGGCGCGGGGGGGGGGGGGGGGGGGATGCAGGTGGGCCAGAAGCTGC
This sequence comes from Panthera leo, assembly GCF_018350215.1. Lineage (NCBI taxonomy): Eukaryota > Metazoa > Chordata > Mammalia > Carnivora > Felidae > Panthera > Panthera leo. The sequence goes on along the minus strand of NC_056688.1, from coordinate 15,013,507 downwards.
TGCCATTTATTTGCCAGGTAAGGGGTGGGGGTCGCAGAGGAGAGATGGTGCTGCTAAGGCTTATTTACCACACTCTCCTCTCCGCCCAGCACAGCGCCCAGAGCGGCCCCTGATAAGTGTTTCCTGGATTGATGCTATTGCTCAAAGGACAGGAATAACCTTGGGGAACCGAGGACGCAAGGACGCGAGGGGGAGACAAAGGAGAATCTCTTGTTGAGAGAGAAAGGTAGACCAGGAGAACCGGAAAATGTAGGACTGCTGCCCCACCCTTCATTCTCAACATCTCCACCCAGAAAGGAGGAGCAAACAGGGGCCCAAGAGCTGCGTCCGGTTGTTTCTTTAATTGAATGCAGACCCATTCATAGAAAACAGAAATGCAACCATAGCATGGCAACAGACATTAAATGGAGTTCTGAAAACGGATCCAGATCCACCTCCTCTCCCCAGCCCAAGGGAGAGCTGTAAAAACAAGTTGGGCAGAATAAGACACACTCCCATCCCCAAGGCAGAGGCCTGACCTGCCCTCCCCCAGTCTTGGCATCTGGAATGGACCGGGTAGGGGAAGGGGTTCGAAGGACAGAGCAGCCAGGGGGCCCAGAGCTGGGGCGGCTCAGTGTAAACTTCAAGGTTTCATACATGTATATGTGTGTGACTAACACAAAACTTGGCCAAAGACAGGACGGAAACACCGAAGCCAGCCCCAGGTCCTAGAGTGAGGCTGGACTGGGGACATTGAGAGGAAGATCATGTCCCTTCCTGAGCCCCCTTCTAAGATAGGCACTGGGGCTCCCGCGGCTATGAGGAGACAAGAGGAGCTAGGCGCCTTGTGTCCCACTCCTCTGCCCCTGGACATTCTTGGGCAGTGTCAATGGCACTGAAAGGCCCCCAGTGGGGGCTTGGCAGGACAGAGGGCCTGGAAAGAAAAAGAAGGAAAGGGGTGAACTGATCTTTCCCTCTGATCCTGGTGCCAACATCAGTCTGGGGGCTGACGAGATAGGCAGGTGACCTCTGAATTCAGTCCCTCAGCTCAAAGGCGACTCTCACACATAAGCTGACCCTTATTACTACAGAACCGGCTCCAAGCACAGGTCAAAGGGAGGAGGCAGCACTGCCTGAAGCCCCTCTTAGGCCATAGCACCAAAAGCGTGGCACCAGCTGGCCAGCCTCCAAAATCCTACAGCCCATTCATCCTGGCTGGAATGGGCAGTGATGGCAGTCAGGTATGGCCCCAAAGTGCTATGGGGCCCTGGTGCAGGACAGAGAATCAGGCCCAACCGGGCCCTTGACTGGAACTTGGGGAAAAGAAAGGGCTCGCAGTCATAGGCTCGTGGGGAGGGGAGGGACGGGCAGAACGCAAGGCATGAACTGGGCAGGGCAACACTTTCCTCCTTCCTCCTGCAGAGGAACAGACGGAGAGCCAACGGACAGGGCCCCTGAAAGGCCCTCAACACTGAGAAGCAGCAACAAGTGGCCAACATCTGGGGTCTTGCGGGAGGAGGCCTCCTTCTCAGCAGAGGGCAGCCGCCAGGCCCACCGCTGTGACTGTCCCGGGCCAAGCTTGGGCCTCGCTGTCCCGCCACCACCCACACTGGGCTGCAGGGCGGGGATGCACGCCCCCAGAGCTGCAGGAGCTCTGGGCAGGGAGGCAGAGGAGCTCAGGGCCCCCTGAGTAAAGCGAGGGGCCTGGCTCCCACTAGAAGACATAGATCTTGTCCCGCTGCACGGTGTCCAGGTCATCGTCCAGTGTCAGCAACACCTGGGGGGCAGACGCTGAGTCAAGCACAGGCAAGGGGGCGGCCTCGGCCTCTCCCCATGCTTGGGCAGAAGAGTCTCACGTACCAGGAACGACCCGAACATGGCAATGGAGGAGAGGAAGTGCCAGATGTCATGGTCGTCAAAGAAGTCCAGGAGGATGCAGTCTCGGTTGTGTTCCCGAGACTCTGCGGGGGTTTTCTGGGGAGGAACAGGGAGAGCCGCCTGCGGACGCTGCCCACCAAGGCTGGGGCCAGACCTGCTGCCGGCTCCCTCGGGCTGCCCTGCTCCCGGCGCCAGGCAGGAGAGCACCCTCCTCTGACTCGCCCTTGCCTCGTCTCCCACACCTAAGAACTGGCTGTTACACGTTTCTCCCCGAGGACGCTGGCTTCTGTCCTTCCCTTTCCTTTCACTTTTACCCTCAGATTCTTCTGCCCTTTATGTAAGAGAGCACAGGGCTGAGATCACCTGGAGACGCTAGAAGGCTTCAAAAGCCTCCTAACTTGGTTCCCTGCCTTGGACTCTGCCCCCTGCTCTAATCAGTGACTCCAGGATCACTTTTTCTCCAAAGTATTATTGGTTGGTCACACAGCTCTGCTCGAGGACAACAGAAGCTATGACCTGTGGGCCATGACCTAAGGCACTCGTGGTCCTCCATGCTCACCCATCACCCTATCCAGCAAACCCTGCCCGGACATTACTGTGTCTGGGGACTGTCTGTGCCCCACGCTGAGGCCACCGAGAAGACCAGAACTGCCTTGCCCTCAGGAGCTCAGTCTTTCACTCAGCTCCCAAATTGGTGCATTCATGGACTCCAAATCTGCCTCATCTAGTTCTGCCTCTGTAACATTACTCAGGTCACAGCATCTGTGGGCCACAGGGTGCTTTCTTATCACCCAGGGCCTATAAGGCCACGAGCACAGTCTGCCTCCTCCAGGAAGCTTTCCTGGATCTCCTCTGTCCTCTGCCCTCGTGTCCATTCCTCCTTCCTGTCTTGCCCATACCTTCGCCTCATATATCATATTGCAAAGAGCAGTCCAGGAATTGTTCATCTCTCTCTCTCTCGAACTAGATTTTAAGTACTTCAAAGGAAGAGACCGTGCTAGACTTAGTTCTGATCACAGAATTGAAGCCTGATTCATGGCGGGTGCCTGTGAGGCAAGAGGGAGAACCTGGCATTTCTGGCTTCAAACCCCAGATGTGCCACTCACTGGCTGTGTGACCTTGGGCAGGTCACTTGGCCTCTCTGAACCTCAGCTGCCTCATGAGTGAAATGGGGATACCTCCATGCTGGCGAACTGAAGGTTGGGAAGATTAAATGAGAAAGCAGCTGTCAAAGAGTCCAGCAGGTGCTCACAAATGGTGTTTGAAAAGAGAAGTGGCCATTTGTTGGCTCACAACGAGCCTGTGGGCGACTCCCCACCTTCTCGGCAGGATGACTACTCACCTGCCAGGTGCTGAGTCCCTGGAAGAAGAAGAAGAGGGCAAAGCCCCACACCACCGAGGTGCAGACAATGCAGAGGAGGGGGATGAGCTTGATCCGTTCCCCGCTGCGGAGCTGGGGGGCAGGGGGGTGGGGGGGAGAGCAGCCTGAGGGCCAGGCCCCGGCCCGGCCCGTTCGCCAGCCTGCCCTTGATGCCACTTCCCAGCGCACAGGATGGATCCTTTAGGAAGCCATCGCGGATTCACACCATCACCTGACACAGCTACACAGCTCAGTACGCCCCACACCAGCAGCCCGGCGTCCTCACCCCTGACGCTCACCCTGGCCAGGCCTCCGTACGTCCAGAGCCCTGCGCTGGCAGTGTGGACCGGCCTGGGGGCTCTCCTTGCGCTGGATGGCACCAGGGTCCCCGGGAAGCACCTGGCCCTTGGAGGCCCCAGCCTGTGCGGACACAGTGAGCCCCGCCCCCACCCCCTCTGCCCTGCGGGGGGGGGGGGGGGGGGGAGGGGAGGGCGAGGGGGGCGCAGAGGGAGGCTTTTTCCAACTACAGCCTGCGGTGCTACCGTTTTCATGCGCCCTTCTTAGAACACGGAAGGGGCTCAGTAAATGGGTCTTTGGACACAGCTGGAGTACCTGCAAGAGACCCGAGCCTCTCCCCACCCCAAACTGGCGAAGACAGGAACGAAAAATGCCCGATCCCTCTCAGTGCTACTCGGAGACGGGCTGCGCCCATCTCCCTCCTGCAAAAGCAGGGCGGCCGGCAGAGGAGGCCGAGCCATCCCCACTCACCTTCATGATAATGTAAAAGGCAAAGTAGAGGAGCAGGTTGCAGATGCCAATGGCCAACAAGTAGGAGGCGAAGTCATTGGGGCGCATGATGAGCCCATAGGCAGCTCTGGCAAGGGAGGAAGAGCCGGTGAAGCAGGGGAGGTCCAAGAGCGAGGAAAGGGCTCTCCCTCACTCCTACCCCACGTTTTATTATGATGTGAGGCTGGGTTCAGAGGCCCGCAGAAATTCTAGAACCCCACGTGCCGAAAGCGCTCTCCTCAGCCCCCGTTTCTCATGCCCAAAGTGTAGAATTTGTCCGTGGCCCCCAAGGCAGCCAGTGGCTGGCCACGTCCCCAGCCGTCCGCCCAGCCAGGCTACCACGGACAATGGCCAGACTCACAGTGACCAGTTGATAATGTTGCCCATAACCAGCAGCACCATGCGGTCCTGGAGGGAAGCAGAGACACGGGGACTGAGAGAGGAGAAGAGAGACAGGGAGAAAAGTGGAAGAAGGCCCAAGTCAGCCGGTCCCCCCCTCCCCCGGGCCCCCCCCACCTCCCGCCAGAGGGAAGAGAGTAGACGGAGGAGGAGGGCTGGGGGGCCGGGCCGGTACCACGTAGAGAGGCCCGCTGCACTGGCGGATGCAATCTGTGTAGAGCACGTGGAGGATGCGGCGGCAGATGCCCGAGTCTGCAAGAAGGGAAAGTGCTCGAGGGCCCGGGCTCCCCTCTTTCCCGGCCACCCTGGCCCGCGCCATGTGAGAGGACCCCGGGCCTTCAGAGGGCACAGCCACGCCAACCCTCACCAAATTCCTCACTCAGTGATTCTTCCAGGGCCGCCAGCAAGAGGGCAGAACCCAAAGTCGGCCGTGAATCCAGGTCCCTGAGGCCACCAACCCCTCATTCCACGGGGCCCAGCTGGCCCCCTCTCACGCGCTCCGTCCCGGGCAGGCCCTCACCCAGCTTCCAGCGGCCCATGTAATAGAGCTGTGTGCTGAGGAGCAGGGTGGCGATGATGTGAATGACCGAGAAGACAATCCAGAACGCTGTGTTCCCTTTGCCGAAGACCTGGGGGGGGGGGGGGGGGGGGCGGGGGCACGGCGGGCAGGGCTGAGGAGGCGCTGAGGAGGCCGCTCCCGCAGCCCACCCTTCTTCCCGGGGAGCAGCGCTCGCTGCCGGGCCGGATGCGGCTCTCCGAGGAGCCCAGGGAAGGCACCCCAGGGAAGCAGCAGGGATCTCTCCCGCGGGAGGCGGAGAGGGTGCGTGCGCGCGCACACGTGTGTACGTTCCCTACGGGACGAGCACAGCGGGTCAGGGCCTCACCACGCCCAGCACGGAGAAGAAGATGACGATGGCCAAGCAGGCATAGGCGCTGTAGGCACTGGCGTTGATGTCCGGGTGCCGCTTCTGGTAGAGCTTCAGCATGCACAGCCCGGCAATCATGTACATGAACGACGTGTCTGCGTTGGGGGACGTGAATGTGAGCTCAAACACACGCACTCAGCACGGACCTCCCAGCCCAGACAGTCGGGGCGGCAAAGAGAGCCCCTCCACCTCACCGGGGCCGCAGAGCGAGCTGGCGGTGGGCGGACTCCAGTCCCTTAACTGTCCCTGTGACACCACACTACCACCCCCCGGCTGCCACCCAGTCTGACTCCCCCTGACAACAAGGACAACTTAGTCTGAGCGCCCTGAGATCAGGGACCACATCTTAATTATGTTCATTTTCTCCGTGTTTATACACGCCTTTCCGTAGAAAACGATCAACGGATGAAGGAAATAGCACCCAGCTGCCTCTCTTCCGTAAGCGAGGATGTGTGTGCACACAGGCAGCCCAGCTCTGGAGTGCCTTGCAGAGCTGGGTCTGGGGGATCCCTGTGGGGGATGTGGGGATGCCAGAGGGCTTCAGCCAGGGAAGAGGGAGGCCCCACTCACCGAACTGGAAGTTGGTATAGTTGGGGCAGACGTGATAGCAGGCACTAAGCAGCCCCTCCATCATCAGGGCTGTGCCCATGGCATAGAACAGGCCAAAGTGTTTCGGGATCCCACATTCCTATTGGGGACAAGGAAGGGAAAGAGGAGGTGAGGTGGGAGGAGAGGTGGGAGGGAGGGAGGCAGGCAGGCAGGGACCCAGACAGGGAGAGCGTGAGAGAGGAATGGAGTGGGATGTGGGCAGGGCAGGGCAGGGCAGGGCTGGGCCGTGCCTGCTAGAAAGGGTCTGGAGCCGAGCCCTCAGTGGGCACATGCTCTCTCACCAGGGCATACAGGTCATTCCGCAGCAGGGCCCGGTTGTGGTTGATCTCCCGCTGCAGGATGATGAGTAGGAATAAGAGCCCCAGCAGGATGTACCCCAGGTTGCTCAGGATGTTGTTGAAGGCGCTGGAAGGGGCGACACAGGGTGCGTTGCTTTGGCCCCGTCTTCCGGCCTCCTCCCTACCTGGGACGTGCATTGGCAGAGCCCCTGCCCCCACCCTGGCTGGCTCAAGACCATCCCCACCTGAGGTTGCCCAGCGGGTGGGCACAGAGGAAGTTGTAGTAGCAGATGTCCTGATTCCCTGTGACATTCACCACCTGCAGCAGGGCATGGGAGCACAGAGGGGCCGCTAAAGCACCTGACTCAGCCCAGAGCCCAGGTGAGAGGGAGCCAGGCCTGAGCCCATGCCACACCACCCGGCCCCATTCGAAGGGACAGGGAAGTGCCACACAACCAGCATGTGTGTGCATCCGTAGACCAGGCCAGCCCTCTTTCGCACAGTCGCTGTCCCTCCTCAGCAGGTGGGGCTAAAAATCATGGGGCGTGACTGTGACACAATTTCTTGCCCCATAGTACAGAGAAAAGGGAAGGGAAACCGAGACTTACAAAGTCTCATGACTCTTGTTGCAGAAACCCTGCAACAAGCTGGGGAAGGTGCCGTCATTGAGATCATGCTGCCCCATTTTGCAGATGAAGAAACTGATGCTCTGGGAGCTTAAGGGACTTGCTCAAGATCACCCAGCTGGTGAGGCAGAGTTAGGATCTGGAACCTGAGTCCCGTGACCTGACTCGCTCCAGTGGCCCAGGCTGGGACGCTCTGCACTTCAGGCCACGTCCCAGACTGTGGCGAGGGCGAGCACGCGGCCCATGAGGGCATGCCGCCCGGGCCCAGGGAGTCAGCCCTGCCGCTCACCGTCTGGTAGGTGATCACCAGCTGCACGACGGGAAGCGCGTAGAAAACAGCGATGGTGGCGATGTTCCTGAGGAGTGAGACGAGGGGCGGCAGTGAGGAGGCAGGCCAGGCCCCTAGACACCGCCACACCGCCACACCACCCTGCCAATAACAGGAAGGCCTGGCCGTGCCACCCACTCACCAGAAGTAGATCTGGTACTTTTTCCGAAGGACGCGTTTATCCTTGCGTGCCAGGTCGGCCACATAGAGGTATTGCTGGGGAGAAGCTGGAGTGAGACCCGGGAGAAGTCCCCCGTGCCCAGGGGAGAGAGGGGGACAGGAGGAGCCCCCTTACACAGGCAGGAGTTCTGCCGGGCGGGGGCTCCAGGCCATCCTGTTGCTGCTGGCAGATCAGCCCGGAAGCGCTGGGTGTGGAGCCGGTTTCCCCTGAATCTATCCTGCCCCAGCTGAGTTCTTTCCCTTTGTTTCTCTCAGATGTCATCCCAGAGAGGGATGCCTGGGTGGCTCAGTCAGTTAAACGTCCAACTTTGGCTTAGGTCATGATCTCACAGTTTGTGGGTTCGAGCCCCTGTGCTGACAGCTCGGAGCCTGGAGCCTGCTTCGGATTCTGTGTCTCCCTTTCTCTCTGCCCCTCCCCTGCTCGCCCTCTATCTCTCAAAACAACAACAACAACAACAACAACAACAACAACAACAACACGTTAAGATGTCACCCCAGAGGGAGATGTGCTAGGGCCCGAACACAGAATCTCCTTTCCTTGGGAAACCCATGACCCAGGGCCAGCCCGCATAGCACCAGACCTTGGTGCGAATGACGTTCTTGTCTGAATCAATGTCGGTCAATGTGTCATAGTCGTCCTCCTCCACGGAGCTCATGGAGTCCAGGCGTGGCCGAGCGCCCACAGGGTCAAGGGAGCGATCTGGGGTGGGCAGGAGGGAAGAGTTACCCGGGAGGCACAGAACCCAAGGTCTGTCCCTACCCACCTGGGGCAATTGTCACAATTACTAGGCAATGGGAAGAGGCAGATTGTGGACTGAGAGCAGGCATGGAGGTGGGCTCAGGCCCTGGGAGGAGGGACAGGGTACTCCTAAGTCCTTGAGGGAAACAAGGGTGGGCCACCCTCAAACGGGCCACCAGACAGGTACTGCTCCACCCCTGCTCCCCTCACCGAACTAGGACTTCCAGGCCAGGACACTGAGCAGATCCTGGGTCCCGGACAGAAGCAGCAGGACTGAATTCGGCAGAAGTCATGCTGATTAGGTGCCCAGCCATGTGGGTTCTGAGAAGACACTGCCTTGGCCCCAGCTGGAAAAAGACCCAGTGGGTTCTGGGGTGCAGGCAAGGGTGACAGGCTGCCTCTAGGAAGAGCACTTGCTCCTTCATCCTGACCTTTTCTTGTGCCTTCAGAAGCTTCCTCCTGTGACCTTGCCTGACCAAAGCCCCCGGAGGCCAGGACATGACACCCCTGCCCGTGAGCCCTACCCCGGCAGGCCAGGGAGTGAGGTGCTGGCAAACATGAGAGCGAACCAGAACATCTGGCCTGGGGGTAGCTGGGGTGCCAGCCCACCAGCATCGAGGTCAGTGCCTGCTTATCTCAAAAGGCACAAAAGCGGGCAATTATTGGCATTAGATGGGGAAGTCATGCACAAAAGCGTCTCTCCGGCCCTGGAGCCTACCGGCCCCGGTCAAATGCCCCGGCAGGAGCTGATTGGCAGAGCAGCGCCCCCCCGCCCCCACATCTACCCATGGCAATGCACAGCTGCCGCATCTGGCCAAAGGGGAGGCGCCGCTTGAACCACTCGTGCCCTTCAAAGGAAAGGGAAAGTTACCAGGAAGTAGGGCCAAGGGAGAAAGAACGAGCAAGGAAAGGGGCAGGAAGACAGCAGCCCCTTCCCCCGTTCCAGCGCCCGGCAGAAGAGGCAACCGCCCTTCACCACGTCTCACGCAGCCAGCTCCGGCCCCACGCTTCGCGGCTCTGCCCGGCAGGGCTCACTCACCCTGGCAGCTGTAGGAGAGGTCTCCAGTGCCTGAGCTGTCGACCAGCCCGTCGGTGGATCCGGAACTGTTCTCTGCGGGGAACAGTGAGCAGTGAGGCAGGTGGGAGGAGATGGGGAGGCGGGGGTCGGAAGGGGCTGGCTGCCATTGTGCCACGTTGGAGGTGGAAGCCTAAGGAGGCCTGGCTGTGAGTGGGTGAGCACAGCTTTGGTGTGGACACGTACCAAAGGAACCGTAGTTATAACCTTCATATGGGGAGCTGCCGGGGAAGGCATCGGCCAGGACCCGGGGGTTACCTGCAAAGAGAGGTCAAGGGCCCTCTTAGCTCTGGAAACAGCCCGAAGCCAAAAGCCAAGAGAGAGAAGGAAGAATCCAGAGAAGAGAGACACAGAGAGGCCACGGTGGCAGCAGAGAGAACGCATCTATCCTGGCAAACACAACTCACTGCTACCACTAACAGCTGCCCCAGCTTCCCAGGTGTGTTCCAGTAGAAACACTCGCCATCATCCGTCCTCGCTAAGGACAGAGAAAGGTCTAGGAATTGATGCTTCTACATTAGCAGCTAGGACAGCGAGCCTCGGCCTGCCCAGGGCCCACCCAGACACCCCTGCGTGTCCCTTCCCTCCCCCGCTCTGGATTTCAGCTCCTCTGCCCACGGCACCTGGCGCTTACCAAGGAGAGAAGCTGAGAGAGAAGGTCCCAAACAGGAGGGAGGACAGACAGAGAGGGCGAAATGGAAGAAAAGGAGAGAGAATGAAAGGTTAGTAACCCCCCAGACCGTGAGCTACATCATCTGAGGCAGACAGCATAGCTAGGCCCAGAGGAAGAACCAAGGGGCAGCCATGAAGACAGCCATGTTAGGGTCACGGGTAGGGCACAATAGCCCAGCCCCATTTCCATCTGCAGAGTGTTCTTTCTCAGTCTGGACATCCAGAAGCCCCCAGCCAGCCCTTCCTCCTCCAGCCCCCAAAGGGAACCGTCCACCAAAACACAAAGCAAACTCGGCCCTCCCTGCCCAGGCCCTCTGGAGGTACCGCTTTCTGGGCAGGCTCGGTCCATGGCCACCAGAAGCGTCTTCTTCCTCTGCCTGTAGGGACAGAATCCAGAGGCAAACCAGAGGGATGGGGCGAGGATCCCTCCTTTGCTGAGCTGGCCTGCCTTCCACCCTCTCCACCCCATAACCCTGTCCTCCATCTGTGATCTGAAGGTTCCTCCCAGGCTGGGAAACAATGTGGGGTTTCCCTGCTTGGGAAGAAGATTGAGGGGAGGGGTTGGTTTCCAGAGCAGAGGCCTCGTGAACCACAGACCCTCAAAGGGGCCTGCCTTCCTATGCCCCGCAATGGCGTGGGGCACTATCCTGGGTTGGCTCACATCCTGCTCAACCCACCCCAGAACAGGGGGGCACCCAGCAGCCCGCTTTACCTCCAGTTCTCCCAGCAGGCCAGGAGGATGGTCAGCAGGTAGAAGGAGAGAAATATGCCCAAGCAAAAGAGCATACCACCAACATAGGCCTCGGCTGTGGGGAGGGAGGCAGGAGGGTGAGCACACCGAAGCCTTCCAACGCTGCCCGCCATGGCACACAAGGGCCCGGCCCAAGCTCTCCCTGCATCTCCCCTCAAATGTAGCGACCCAGAGGGGTGAGCAGTAGGCAGCTTCCCAAATATGCCAAACTCTGACACGATTCCTGCCTTTGCTCATGTTGCTCTTCCTCAAGAACTCTACCCTGTCTTCAAACAGTTTCCTTCCAAATACAGCTCGAGGACTATGTCCTCTGGGAAGGCTTCTCTGCCCTGTGTTCCCTGTGACCTGTCCTTTGCCCATCACAGGCCATCGGCACCCTGCACAGCAACAGATTCCTGTCCTCCAAACAGGAGCTCCCTGAGGACTGTAGCCAGAACGCAGCACCGGGCACATAGAAGGTGCTAGATAAATATTTGCTGGATAAAGAATCTGTAAAGAAGAGACAGTTTCTTTCCCCTCCCATCACAATCCCTTATTTTTATCTTATACTTATTTTATCTTATATGTATACTTACAAACATCTATATTTTTATCTCATACTTATATTTTATCTTATATCTTTATACTTAGATATAGCCCAGTTTACAAAGGGCTCCATTCGATCACTCAGTAAATACTTAGTGAGTCTGACTAAGGGGCTTGGTACTTTCCTGCTAATTCTGTGCTAAACCTCACCAACTTGGTGAGACTACAGGACAGATCTTATTACCTATTAGAGAGACAGAGAGACTGAGGCTCAGTGAGATTACAGGGCTCATAAGGGGCGGAGAGAGAACCAGAACTCAGTACTTCAAAAGTCAGCCACAGACTCTCAGTAGCACATCACACCAGGACCCACCTCCTGACCTTCCCCTTGTGAAGACCGCCAAGAATTCTCCTTCCTCCTACCCCATCAGTCCGCTGAGTAGGTGCGCATCACCCTTCCCATTCAGAGAACACTTCCTCCCCCAGGTCTGAGAGGAAGAGCCACTCAGCCACCCACACTCACACGTGACTGCTCGAGATACCACCACTGACAGGGTTTTTTGGCGGTGACCTTGATCAACCGGTTCATCTGGAAGCAAAATGTCAAACAAGTGGCTGCGTGGAGCTCGGTTAAAGTTTGTGGGCCCAAACCCCACATCTCATCAGCTCCACCAACCAGCCACAGAGGTTCTTCTACCTCCCAGGGAGTGACCCTGCCCTCCCCACCCTGAGCCAGGCCCAGGACACAAAAGGTACCTTCTACAAAGGGGTAGAAAGGCAAGGAACCCCCACAGGCCTGGTCTTCAGTCTTCACCACGACCACCACGTAAAAGCTATTGCTGGGGAAGTCTTTGCGCTGCAGGATGATGATGACGATGTGATCATGATGTTTTATCATCATCATCATCAAAATAATCAGTCATCAAAATCAATACATATGTGTGTATATACACAAATATTTTTACTTGGCCCTCACAAAGACCCCTATGAGGTTAGGACTATCATCATCCCTGCTGAACAGGGATCACACTGCCTGTACGTGGTAGAGCCGAGGTTATCTGGCTTCAGAGCCCAAAACCATGACCCTCCACTATAGCCAGGTGAGCAAATACGTGTATGACCCACCATCATGGAACCCGCGGGTGCCCTTTTGCGGTCTGGGCATCAGCCGGAGAAAAGGTGGAGGCGTCCCGCTGCCTCCTACAGTTGCAAGGCTGGATGTTGTGAGGTAAACACATGTCTTCACTCTCCCTTCACCCAGCATAGGTTTTTAGCCTTTGCCAAGGGCAACACTCAGCATCAGCCAGGAGGACTCTTTTTCCTCTCTTAGCTATCATTACAGTGAATGAAGCAGATAGGACAGCCAGAAAGGATACTCTGCTCTTTCCTGCCCCCAAAGGTGATCATGATTATGAATCAACATTCACACATATGAGAGGGCCCCAAACCTCAGGGACTGGCAGGCCAAGACTAGGGTAGAAATGGGACAGGGATGAAGGAGCAAGGGTTTGGTAAGCTCATCACCTGGCCAATCTTCCACAGGGCCCATCCATTTCCTACCTGCACAGTGATGGCTGCCTTCTTGGTCATAGTCTGGTACATGCCGATGAAAGCTACATTGTTGTCCAGGTCGTAGACAGGGCACTACGTGGGGAGGGAGGGAGAGGCAAATGGGCAGGGACCTGGGCCCCGGGCCCCCTCTTTATCAGCTCTGCTACCTGCTGGCAGAGAGTAAAAGGGCAGACAGCTTACCAGGACATCCTGGATGGAGATGACTGAACAGGGGAAGGCCTTGTTGGAGGTCACCTTGACAATCACCGAGTCCACTCCCTCTGGGAACTCATACTTGAAGTACTGAGGGCATAGGAAGGGCAGGGAGAGCCCCATCTCATGAGGATGCTCTCTCTGCCCCTCTAGAAGGGAGCAGTGTGAATCTTCTCAGAGTTGGGCGGTAAAGGCTCTCTGGGGAGAAAGGCCCTGCCCACAAGCAGCCCTATATTCTTACATCACTCCCCTCAACCTCAGCTGGGCACTCGGGATAGCACCCCAAGAGGCAAGTAGGAAACGTGGCAGCCAGATCCCATGCCTCTGCACTTCCCGGCTGCCTGTCCCTTACCGCCTGAGGGCCAGAGCTCCTGTTTCCAGACAGTGCCGCCACGGTGTGTACAGCCAACAGGAGACTCTCGGCAGAGCCTGACGACCGCTCCCCCTCCCACGTGCCCAAGTCTCCTCCTGAGGGCTGGTCGACAGGGAGATCTTACCTGGGGCTGGGCTGCTGTGGTATTGAAGCTGAACTGCTCCCCGGTCCTGGAGGGAGAAGAATCCCCCCCACCCCCCTGCCACGGTCACTCCCAGAGCTCGGGAAGGAGGCCAGTCCCGCGGTGCCCTTGCATCTCCCCTGCAGACCTGAGCACGAAGTCGTCCATTCGGCTGACCCGGAGCTGGTATGTGGTGTTGACTGGTGACAGGGTGGAGACATCCACGTAGAAGAACTGGACCTCGGACTCATTCTTGGTGGGGGGCTGACACAACGTCCGCTCCACCTTTTGGTAGAGGTACTTGCGCTGATACCTACAGCCCAAAGCAGAAAGTCAGGATGCTATTACTGCCCCAGCCAGCAAACCTCTCCAAGGGAGCAAGGCCCCAGTTCCTCCACTCTGGTTTCCAACTTCTCCCTACTCCTACCCCAACCAGGCTGGCAAGCTCCAGGCTGGCTGGCTTGGCCGCTGACCAGCCCCTGGTTGGGAATGGGGAGGAGAAACAGAGGGACTCCTGGGTGGTCTGAGGCCCTGGACAAGGCCCTGGGTGAGGCTTTGGGCCTGGCCTGGCCAAGGCCTACCCCCCTCCCTGATCCCCGGGTCCTACTCACAGCCCTCGCAGGATTAGGGGCACCTGGAAGGACACCACAGCCTCCTTCTGGCGGACCACAAACAGCAAAGGAGCCCCCTTCTGCTTGTTCAGGACATTCACAGACACACGCACGCCTTCCGTCTGCAGAATGACATGGAAACGCCCCTCAGTCAAGCCAGTGATGTCTCCACCTCTGCTACCCGGGACACATGGCTCCAGAGACCGTGAGCCCTGCCCTACGTCATGCCAACTGCTTTGCTCTCTCCCTATCCTGGTCAGGCTGGGGAGCTACAGCTATGCCCTTTCTTCTCCCAGAGCAGCCCCAGGCTCTAGGGGGGATTATCACTGAGTTAGAGGACAGGGTCTTAGAAGAGGCCTGGTCCTGGATGGCAGGGATGTGCAGGGACAACAGGAATCACGAAACTTCAGGGCCTCACTTCCCAACAGGAAACTCAATGGAGACCTCGGGCACCCCCAGGATACCCCATACCTATCCATGTTCGTGGGATACACATGCCTGCACACACGTGTGCATGCACACACAGGGACACAGGAGAGCAAGAAGTGCTCCTCAATTTTCTTCTGTGTGAGCCAGGAAGCTCCCATTCAACAACTAATCTGGAGGCCAGAGCCAGTGGGGAGGTGGGGAAACAGACTGTTGAAAAGCTAAGAGAGCCAAGCTCTATCCCTAGCTCTGACCAAGGGCTAGAGCGGTGGAGAAGTCACTTCACACCTCCGAGACTCAGTTTCCCCCTCTGTAAAACGGAGACATTCTTGCTCTTGGCACATGGAGGAAAGTACCTAGAACAGTGGGAGCTTAAAGAAAAATAATAAAACTAAATAAATCCTGGCAATGCTTGTCCCTGGGCTGCTGAGACCCAAGCCCTAGGGCAGCATTTCCCAGAGGGGTAGAGATCACAACTCTCAGGATGACCCCAGAAAGAAAGGACTCTAAGCAGGAGGAGATCAAACTTCAGAGAAACAGGCACTGAAGGCAGATCCTGGCCTGCCACAGAAAGCAAATCCCTCCCTATTCTGAGAAATAGCCAGACTCCCACTCTCAGTTCTACTGCTTCTTAGTAAACCCAATCATGGGAGAGAGCTGGACAGGAGACCATAGAGCCAGGCTGCAAGAATTCTCCAAATCTCAGCTCTGCTACCGGGGTCTAGACTTCCCAGATCTAGCTATGACCATATTTAACTCATAGCTGGGAAAAAAAATGAAA
Source organism: Panthera leo (assembly GCF_018350215.1). Classification (NCBI taxonomy): domain Eukaryota; kingdom Metazoa; phylum Chordata; class Mammalia; order Carnivora; family Felidae; genus Panthera; species Panthera leo. The sequence continues at coordinate 14,998,320 of NC_056688.1, read as the reverse complement.
CAGAAAGTCAGAGTGAGGTAGATTCCCTACTGGAGACAAACTCCCTCTCTCCTCCCATCCAACTTGGAGTTGACCTTATCTCCACCACCTTCAATTTACAAGGCCATCTGGCTTTCTAAGGCAGAAAGAGGGCTGAGAGGGTCCCAGCTTTACAGCAGCCTGAGAAGTCCCACATTTGTCTTCCTGGGGAATCTCAGCTATAACTTGCCTGAGCAGAGCCTTTCAGAAGGCCTGTCTCATCTCCTTAGGGTTTCCTGGGCCAAGCCCAGTAGTTAGCCTGCTTCCCCCTGCACCCAGCCCAGCCCTGAATGGGCTGTCCCATTCTGGGTGTTGGGTAAGGTACAGGCCAGTACTGCTCAGACCACAGCTGGTGGAAAGGGGGGGGTGGGGAGTCAACGAGAAGATGGGAAGGAGACAACTTTAGAAACTGTCCAGTGGGAGCTTCAGAGAGACTGGTGGCAAAGCAAGGAGGACTGGTCCAGAGAGTCCAGTGCCTTTCTGGGAAAAGGAAACCCAGTGGGGCGGCACGTTCATGGGCCTCCTTAAAGAGCATGGACTGACTCTCAGAGCCCTGGTCTGCTCAACCACTCACCACCAGCCCCCAGCCCAGCCCGGCCCTCACCCGGTTTCGGGTCACAGTGTGGTTGAAGGTATAGATGTTGACCAGCTCGCTGTTGACCTCGTCCACGTAGGTGCGCTCAAACTCGGCATCTTTCTGCGAGACGTTCTTGGGCCCCAGAACCCACAGATGGCTCTCGACGGAGGCCACCAAGAACGCCAAGAAGGGCAAGCCCAGAACGAACATGGCCCCGGCAAGGCGGCGGTGGCGGCGGCAGCGGTGGTGGCGGGGGTGGCGACAGGCGACAGGACACCTCCGGGACGGGTTGCGGCTCCGGCCGCAGCTTCCAGCATCGCACCAGGACCAGAACTTTAACCCCGGCCTGAGATTAGGAAACGTCCCCTCCCCAGAGCCGCAGAGACGCTCCCAGGGGGCCCGACAGGGAGGGGCGGCGGGAGAGGGGGTGGGGGGAGTGGGGTACGGGTCAGCTCGCGAGGGACTGAGCGCGGCCCGGAGACCTTGCGGCGGCCAGCCAGGGCCGCGAGAGCCAGGGGGCGGCTGGTTGCTGGGAGCTTGGAGACGCCGGGAAAGGGGAGGGAGGAAGGGAGGGAATCCGGCGGCGGGGGCAGCCGGGAAGGGAGGAGTGTCTGAGGGTGAGGAGCGTGACAGGCGGCAGGGACCGGACGCCGGGAGGCGCGGCGAGTTTTCTGGGGCGCGGGCCCTTTAAGGGCGGGCGGCCGTGGCGGCCCCGGTGCTCGCAACTCGGGAGAGTGTGCGGCGCCGCGAGGCGGTAAACAGCAGGGTAGCCGGCCCGCTTGCTGACGTCAGGGGAAACTGACACAGATTTAAAGGGCCGAGTCCCGGATTGGGCCTTAAAGGCGCCGCAGCTCTCCAGCTGGAAGGCGCCACCAACTCCTCCTCTTTCGTAATCCTGCCCGTCTGTGAAAGATCACTTTGGTTGGAATGTACGGATGTTTCCGTGAAGGATCTCCGAGTGTTGGATTCTTGTTGACAAAGTCTTCTTTGTGCTCAAACCTAAGGATCCACCTCCACCCTCACTGCCTTTACTACCAACATGCTCCATCCCTGGGCCATTTTTTTCTTCTGGGGAATTAAGAAAGGAAGACCTCAAAGAATTAGGAAACCAGACGGGCGCCTTCCCGGTGAGGGACGGCTGAGGCAGAACTACAGAAGTACCCGTGTGTACTCTCACCTTGCATTGCAGCGTCTGGGAAGCTTGCAGGGCTGTTTCTCCTCTTCTCTGCAGAGGCGGCTAAAAAGCTAATTGAAAGATAGTGACTTTCAGTATAAACTGATGAAAACTTCTCTACAAAATATTTTGGCACTGCGTTTCAAGTTTAAAGAGCTTTATACTCTTTGACAGAGTAATTCCACTTCTGGGACTCTATCCTAAGGAAATAAAAAAATGCAGATTAAAAATTTGTAGGCAGTAATGCTTATCATTGTGATACTTGTAATATCAAGCATAAAGGAGACAGCCTAAATGTCCATAAGGAGGGGGTGGTTAGAGAAAGGTACTATTATCATAAAGCCATCTAAAATGATGCTTAAGACTTTAAGGAACATGTAGGCAGAGAATTCACAATATGACACTATATCAACAGTCTGGTTTCCAAATGCGTTAGACATGCATAGAAAAGCACTGAAAAATCTTTTGAATTACAGATGTTTTTAAAAATAGCATATACCATTTTCCTCTAATTCCAAAAGTACAGAAAAGTACCAAAAAGAAAAGAAAAATCACTGGGCTGTGGTTTCAAAATGTTTTTCTACCTTTTAAAAATTGATATATTTTCTATGATGTACATAAATTCCTTTTATAAGACAGATATGTTTAAAGGAAAAGAAATGTAGCATGGCTGCCTCTGAAATTATCAGATTTCCGCCATGAAGCTGGCTGGGCCAGTGGCTTGTGAGAATTCTCTTGCTCAAGAGATTCCAACAACCTCAGCTCCTGCCTCTGCCTTACTCTCTGGGCTTTGTTCCAATAGGGACTATTTTATCTCATGACCAATTATAGATAGTTCTTCATTCTTGCAATAAATATTTAATGAGCACTTCCTATGTGCAGGCACTACTCTATTTATACTAGGTAAATGGTTTGTGAGAGAATCAGACCTGGCCCCTGCACAAGCATTCATATATGAGGAAGAAGAAGAAAGGAGCAAAGCCGCAGGGGGTGGAGAACCCTAAGAAGTCAGACCAGGGGGAACCTTAGCAGTCTCGTGGACCAACCGCTCATTTTACAGTTAGGTAGAGTGAAATCCAGAAAAGGGCAGCTCATGAGTGTTTACTTAACTCCACATGGCTTGACCACCCGAATGGGAAGATCCTCGGGATAACAAGAAGAATTTCCATTATAAGCCTGTGCAGTCAGCAGCCCAGTTTGGACAGTCGATACAGGATATCCATGTTCCAAGTGAACTTCACTTTCTCTCTCATGGTGACCCCCTCTTTATCTTGCCAGTCAGTCTGGAACTCTAAGAAATTCTCCCACTCTGAGCTTGAGCTCCCCACTTAGCCTGATGTAATCTAGCATCTCAGGAACTTTCCTTGGTGCCTTGAGAACCACAAGTTTACGATGATAGAGTCCCAGCTACAGGGCTAGTTGGTTCTGTGGCTGCATTGAATAAGCCCCAACTGGGGGCATTCCAACTCTGCCTCGTAGACTCTGGGGTAAAATGTGATCCTAGGACTGTTTATAATGCATATCCGGACACTACCTACAGTTATTGAATTGCACTCTCTGGAGGTGCAGGCCAGGAATCTGGATTTTTTTAAGTTTATTTTTGAGGGAGACAGAGACAGAATGTGAGCAGGGGAAGGGCAGACACAGAAGGAGACACAGAATCCAAAGCAGGCTCCAGGCTCTGAGCTGTCATCAACACAGAGCCTGATGGGGGGCTCAAAACCATGAACTGTGAGATCATGACCTGAAGTCGGACACTTAACCGACTGAGCCACCCAGGCACTCCAGGAATCTGCATTTTAACAAGCACTCCAGAAGCTTGATAGGCACAATAAATTTTGAGAACCACTGTTCTGGGGCCAGACACCTAGGACTACTGGTATTTCTGTTTGCTCCCTCTCTCCTAGCAGTATCTTAGGAGAAATCTATTCAAATAAACCCAGAAGGGACCCTTCCCTCTTGCAAGGTCTCATGGATTTAACCTTTGAATCCTCAGTATCCGGAATGTTCAAACAGGGTAGGAGGGCAGCAGCCCCAGACTTTCTCAGGTCTGCAGAACTTTCCTCAGTCCTACCCCCCAGGGAGGGAACAACACAACCCAGTTATGAATAGGTCCTTTCTGAGGTCTGGCAGCCCTGAGAGGAGAGAGGGCCTTTTTGTTGGCTACAGCAGTTAGTGTAAAAGAAGGGCCGCGCTGGGTCTCAAAGCCAGACTTGTGAGAGCCAAGCAAATGTCAAGGTCTCAGGGCAGCCCCCTTGGCCTTCTGCACGGGGCCAGCTACTGCACTGTCTGCCATGTTATATAAAAAGCCCAACCCCAGCCCTGGCAATGAGAGCAGGGTGGGGTCACAAGGCTCAGATGGCTTCTTTCTATTTCCCTGTGGGCCATCCTTCCGAGCCTGAGTGCAGAAAAGGCCTGTGGAATAGGACCATTAACCAGCTGACAAGGCTCCCAGATTTCCATAGGTCCAGTTCCATTTTAAGTGACAGGATTTTTGAGGTTTGGAACAAGAGGACAGGAAGGAAGCTTCAGCTGGTCAGGTGTATTGTTAAAATGCCCTTAAGATGGCACCAAGAGCAGGCACATTAGAAGCACATTAGACGGATTAGGTGAATCGAATCAAATACTTTAGGAACCTGGTGTTGGGGAGGGGTGGGTAGAGGGTGGCTGTGCCTGTGGGTGGGTGGCAGAATCAAGCCAGACTTCAGAACTAAGTAACTTTAACCCAGAAAAAAAAAAAAAGGCTACAAAGCCAAGCCCTCTGAAGGAAATGGACTTGAAGTTCCCTGTTTTCATCATGACCATAAAAGGGTCTCAGTGTATCTGTGCGGAGCTCGAATAGACTTGTCCAGGACATACGTAGCCCCAGCAGCAAGAGCAATGTACAGCACTCCTTTCTTGCAAGTTCTCTCCTTTCTCAGGGCTGCCCTTGTGTCTGGTTATCCCTCCAAGGACTGTGAAAACGAGATGCATTGAAGATTAGGAGTTGGAGTATTTACTCTGTCATTCTGGGGCTAAGGTCCCAGAGCCGTCACATGGCTTCTTGGTACTATGGAAAAAGCAAGGAATTTGAGGTCAGCAAGTTCTGTTTAAGCCCCTGCATTATGCATCTTAGGCAATGAGGAGTCGTGTCTTAGCTCTATTTATCTCCTAAATGCAGCACAGCAGAGCTGGACTGTATTCATCATCTTGAACTACTGTCTAAAGAGTAGAAGGGGAGTCGAGGGAGAGTGATTTTGACTGAGTGGGCAAACTTTCTGCCATAGATAGATCAGCCACTTTCCATTTCCTGGGCTTTCACCATTCCGCCTGGGAAATGTGAACAATAATACACGCAGGCCTTGCTTCTTGTTCCCTGTGGCCATGTGATAGAATCCACATTGGAGCTTTCCAGGAAATGAAGCTGGTCTTCAGTCAGGCTGCTGAAAACAAGAAGATAAAAAATTGATTAATTCAAATCTGTCTCCAAAGATCACTGATAAAAACGAGCCAGCTATCCTCCTACCTGAAGCGAGCTTGGGTCTCCAGCTACGAAATCAGAAGATGCAACTCAAGAACCTTTCCTCCTCTCTGGCTGTTATCTAATGATAACATGTGCAGCTACTCAGTCCTTATTCCATGTTGCTCTCAATAATAGAAAGGGTCCCCTCGCTTTACACTCTGGCTCACATACAGGCCAGCGCCCACAGCTTCTTGTGTTACCTCATGGGCCTCAGAGCCTTCACAAAGGCAGTTCTCTCATTCACAATACCTTTGTTCCCCTGAACCAGTCTAGCTTTTTCTTCTAGCTTCACTTTTCCTATAAAAACTACCTTAATAATTCCATTTGGTTTCAATGAAATAATTCTAGAAAACGTTTCAAAAACTTTTCTAATAAGTATGTGTGGCATCTTTTTTTTTTTTTTTCCAAGTTTATTTACTTATTTTGAGAGAGGGAGCATCAGCAGGAGAGGGGAAGACAGAGGGAGAAAGGATCCCAAGCAGGCTCCACGCGGTCAGCGCAGAGCCTGACACAGGGCTCAAACCCACAAACCAGGAGATCATGACCTGAGCCAAAACCAAGAGGCAGATGCCCAACCCAGGTGCCCTGGTTTTTGTTAAGTGAATTTTGTTTGCCCTTATTTATCCCGAGCAAGAATAACATGCATTGTTTCTCACAAGCAGCAGCATGGTACCATTGAAAGAACAGGAAATGAGGTCAAAAGATTTGTATTCCAATTTCAATATTCACAGTTACCACCTAGATGACTATGAACAAATCACTCAATCTCCTATTCATTCATTCTTTCATTTATTCAATGCCCAGTTTGTACTAGTCACTAAGCTAGGTGCTGGGAACACGGATACTTTTCATAATCTAACAGTGTAGGCAATGAGGTAAGCATTTAATACAGAGTAAGTGCAATGATAAAAGATTTACACAAGGTATTATGGGAACTCAGAGAGATCTAGTACAATACAAACCAGAGCTGGCAATCAGGGAAATCAGAAAACAACCCAGGAGGTGTCCCTGAGGGGGTTCTTAAAAGATGAGTAGGAGCTAGCCCAGCAAAGGAATAGGAACAAATTCCAGACAAGGAGTCTCAACTTGAAGCAAAGTCATAGACTCAAAGTTCAATGCTATTGGCATGAAGGTTCAAAGTAAGGGGTGGGAGGATATGGACTGAAGAGGGTCAGGTCATGGGTAGCATTGGATACTAGATTTCATGGCTTGGACGATCAGCAGTTACTGACGAACATGCTGCAGTACTGATGTGTCACGAAGGTCAAAGCTTGATCAGAATGTAAAATGTTTTTTGAGATCATAAAATAGCACAAAATCAGGCCAGAGTGGAAGACAGACTGTATGTTTATCAAAACATTGAGGATCTTTGCTTCATGGCAGTGTAAAAATATGCAGCTAAGATTTCACCCCTGCTGTGGCGGGAGAAAAGTAGACGGACTCTTCTTGCTGGTTTTGGCCAGTGTTTCCCCAAGTGCCTGCTGGTAAAGGAACCTTCCCTTCTACTCACTGCCGTCTCCTCCACTTGTCCTGGGCCACTGAAGAGGTTCACACAGAAGCCTCAGGACCTAGGCTGCCTTTACTGCTGCTCTGTGATCTAAGGGGAACCAGTGAGCAGCTGATAAAGGCAAAGACGGGTGGGGGCGGGGAGGACGGTGAAAGAGAGGAACTTGGTGTGATTAGATATGGGAGCAAAGGCAACTAGAAAAAAGTATCTCCGTTAGTACTCCATATTCTCTTCTCTTACAGGGGTAAACCATTTTAATCCAAGAGCATCACCGTGATTAAGAGTGATCAAAGAAATGATACAGAAACCATAGCAGCTTTGTACTGGCTATCAATTTGCCGTAATTACTGCTGGTGTGGTCTGTGGCCAGTCATCAGGTTAGGCCCTGATGAGCTGGTGGCATAACTGACCTTTGTTCTAGCCTCATAGCTATAAAGAGGTCGTCCTTGGATCAGGCTTCTTTAGCCTGGGGAGGCAAAGGTGCTACATGAGAGTTGTGTCTACACTCCAGGCTCCTGTCGTGAATTCTGTGGTCACATCGTGTCCTAGTGAGATTCATGCCACTCATCTGGTTCAGCTGAGGTGTGCAGCATACAACCAGACCAACCCACTTGCAGAAACAAACATTCCAGACTCCTGGGTGAGCGTGGACTGTAAAGGAGGCAGTCGTGCTTCTGGCAGGTCTGGTATGAATGAACCCTCGTTCAATGTTTTCACCTACAACTGTGGTCCCCACCCCCACTCCTCAGCGTATGGAAGCTAGTAACTTCCTCTTTTAGTTACCCTCTGCCATTTGTACTTTCCTGTTTCCTTTAGATCTTAAATTTCATTTACCTGAGTGTCTTCCTATCAGTCTGAACTTACATGTCTTAATAAGCCAGGCAATCTTCAAATCCCTTCATGTGTACTACCAAAAACTCTTGCTCTATAAACACTATTTCATTCTGCTGGTTTTAAGGTGGAAACCAAGATGGCCAGGTAATGCACTTTAGTTTTAATGTTTATTCATTTATTTTTCAGAGTGTGTGTGACTGGGGCGGGGGAAGGAAAGAGACACAAAATCCAAAGCAGGCTCTACGCTCTGAGCTGTCAGCACAGAGCCCGACGTGGGGCTCAAACCCACAAACCACGAGATCACGACCTGAGCCCAAGTTGGACGCTTAACCAACTGAGCTACCCAGGTGCCCTGGTAATTAACTTTAAATAAATTCTAGTAATTGTGTGACCATGTGGAAGATGGAACTGAAGAGGATTATACTGGCTGCAGGAAAGACTGAAGGAAGCTGCTGTCACTTAATTGCCAGGCCCTTCAACTGGAAGGCAACTAGGGATGTATCTGTCATGAACCCAGTGAATCAGAATCTATAGCTCAAAAGATACCCCAGACTGAATGAGTAATGGCAAAGGCAAGGACTCTGAAATCACATAAAGCTGGATTCAAATCCCAGCTCAACCAATGAAATTACAGGACTCCTCAAATGGATATCATACATACCTCCCTGGGCCTCTCCATCAACAATAAAATGGGTTGGATACACCCTACGTATTAGATGTAGGATATAAATATTATCCTGAGGACCTTCTCCCTAGATGGCACAGGAGCTCAGAATAGTCCAATTAACCTGAAGCACTCAAGTTCATGCTGGGGGCGGTAGCGGAGAGATATTCTAAAGTGTAAACAAGAAAACTGAGGATTATTAGTATGAGGAATAGAGAGACAGTGGAAATTAGAAGTTTAATGTGAATAAATTCTAAAGATTGAAATTAGGAGAAATGACCAAAAGGTCAGTGTAACGGTTTAAGAATCAATTCTTTAACTGCCAGATACTCATAACCAATCGGAGACACTTCCTTTGACAATTTTCCCATGTATCTACTTAGAATTCCTCCTATCTGCTCAGCCCACCCTACCCTCCCACAGCCCTGAGATGTGATGATGGTCAGCTCAGTACATTCAGTTCCCCAGAAAAGCAGCAGATGATCTAAGTATCCAATGTGCTTGTGATAAGGTAGGGGGAAAAGGGATGCCTTTTTTCCCCTCCATTGGAATCCAAACTTTGATAAAGGAGACAGAAAGACATGAGCAAGTTTGAGTGAAATGTTTACATTTATATTGAAATATGCACTAAAACAGAATGAGTTCTACTAGTCAATGAAACTTCGCCAAAGCAGAGTCACAAACTTCTGTTGGGGAGGCCCAGTCAGCTAGCAGCAGTGATCCCCAAGCAGGAACACCAAGGAGAAGCAGGAGACCCACTCCAAAAAGCCTCCTTTCCAGAGACCCCAACTCACTTCTCCCACATGCACCCACACGGATTTCGGAGCGTGGACATGCTCCTCATTTTCATATATTTTTAGTTTCTTCTTCACTGCAATAAATATAAAACTGGCAATGCTCATACACCACAGCACAGACAGTATTTCAGGCTTTTAGCATACAACTGTAAACAGCGACTAGGTTAAAAAAAAGTTTAAAAAAAAAAGTTGTGTTTTGTTTTGAAACAACAAGAGACAGAATTATTAAGAGAAGGGCATGAGCTACTCAAAATTTGTTGTGTCGGATTAAGGTTTTTCACAGAAGATTCAGGTTTAGACAGATGCCCCCAACAGTCCAAAAAGACCCAAAGTGGGAGCTGCACCACTGCCCACGGCAGTCCAGAAGACGTAGGCAGCAAAACAACATGCCTTAGGTCAGTGTTGGCAGTACATCCTCCACCTGCCACATTCACAATGTGACCGCAGAATCCACAACGCCATCACCGGCTGCCGGCTAGGATATCGGGAATGGGTGGGCAAAGGAATTAAAACTTGCTGGGGGGAGGATCAGAACACCTCTGCTAGCTGTCTGGAAAGTTGGCCCCTTAATCACAATGACAACTAAGACATTTCACTTGGACAGTGCATTAAGTTTACATATACATGAAAAGTGAGCAAGAAATCCAAAGGGTAAGCACTAAGTTCTGTCATCGTAGCAAACAGGGATGTCAAAGAAAAACAGATGAACACTTCCTGCCTAAAGCAGTGCAAAGAAAGCTGGCAAGAAATGAAAGTGGACTCAGTATCTGCACATTAGCAACGGGGCAGACTTTTATTTAAAAGGCTAGTGGTTCAAATACTATTGCTCGAATAGCTCTGGTAGGTATAAAATGTAGTAACACCCGAGGTTTACACACATAAGCAAAGGAGCTGAAGACCAGCTCACAAAGGGATATTTGATTCTTAGTCAAGAGGGAAACTAAAAGCGCATGCTGCAGGAATCACCTAAGGGATTTGTTTGGACGACACTCCCGCCCTCTGACAAACGGAAAAAGACCTGAAGAAATGGTCTTTTTACAGACAAACTTCTGGCTTTATTAAATCTCCTCCTTAGAACAATGCCTAACAACGCCTAGCTAAGAAAGAACCTGTCCTGAAAAACTCAAGAATCCGGGCTACTCAAAACAGAAGAGGGAACTTTAATGTGGGAAACGAGTCTAGTAAACATCACATGTACTTTCTGTCATTAGTGAAGACATGATACATTCAGAAATGTATTTAAAAAAAAAGACTAAAAATAAGACGGAAAAAATATTCCTAGAAAGAGGCTTCACAAGAAAACATCAGCCCAAGTTCTCTATCCTTCTCAATCACAAGTGGCTCCATGCTCAGATCGGCAACCCCCTCCAACTCACAAAAGCATTTGCCTTGCAAGCAGATCATCGAGCTTCAGCCTTAGTCACTGAACTTGAACGTTAAGCAGAATCTGTGCAGAGCACGTGTTAAAAGGTTACTCCAGTACCCACCTGGTCCAGTTTAAAGTATCTGTTTGTAGATCCAGTTTGTACATATTCCATAGGTATACCAAACAATAAACCATGTATCATCCCATTATTTTTTAAATGGCAGTTATTGTAGCTCAAGCAAACCGACAGGATTATAAAGAGCTCTCTTGGAAGAAATTTTCAGGTGAAAATACTCTAAGGAGAAAACCTGAAAGTTAAACAAACCTAGTTCTTTTTCACTAAAATGGTGGGATCAAGGCAGAAATGTCTGTTCTGAAAAGCAGCTCCGTTTGTTTGCCCATAAGGAAAGGCCAAATTTTTCTGGACTGATTATAATTTAAAAACTAAGCCAATAAAAAAATAAAATATACATCTTAAGATACTATAAAACTTGAAATAATGTCAAGGCTTATGGAATGGAAAATAGAGTTCTGATTTTTTTTTTTTTTTCCAAAAAAGGAAACTGTAACATATTTTACAGGAAAAAAAAAAAAACAAAAAACAAACAGAACTCTGCACATGGATAGCACGACACAGACTCTATGCACAGAACACCTCACAAGGACGAGTTGCACATCAGTAACATCATGAGAGTGACTGACTGGGGACTTACACTTCCAGCAACAGAGCTCCTAGGTCAAAAATGTGTTAAAAGCTTGTAATGTCAACAAGGGCTCCCCCCCCCAAAAAAAAGAGGGGATGAGGGGAAATAGGGAGGAAAGGCTGCATGCATGGGTCTATTATAGACATGATATTCAGCAGCATAAAAATAATACCCTCCGCAGAGTCCCCCAAATGGGGCAAAACCTATCTTCCACTGCTAAACACGGGAAAGATTAACAGAGTGGAACAAATTCACTTGTAACCATAGCATCTCCCATATGTGAGTGACAAGCACGTTCAATCTGATGCTGTAAGTTAAAAAAAATGTGGCAAATACATATGAGTAAAACAAACTAAAAACAAAAGGCTAAATTATGAACCTTAAAAACTGGAAAAAACATCTGTTTTAAAGCCAAGTAGGTGTGATCCTGATCATTAGTATATATGACATAATCCATAGAAAGAAAGGCCAAGAAAAAAATCTTCATTTTGTTCAGTACTTAGGCTTGATGTTGTCCTAGGAAAAACAGTGATAACTGAATGAAAATGTCACACATACAACTAAAAAGTCCCCTTCTGGTTTCAAACGAATTTAAACAACAATCTTCCTTGGCTAATTTTTCTCCTGTGTCAAACAAACCTTCTATGTACAGGACCAGTTTAAATCCCTCCTCCCTTCAAACACTAGATATGAACATCCAGGAACATTCTACAATGCAAAGTGCCTTAAGAAAGAGAAGGATTCTGTAGTGCCAGTGATATAACTGATCTGAGGAAGCTGGGTGCTATTAACACTGATGGGAGCCAGTCAGGCAATGGTGGTTTGTTTCTCCTCAGGTGTTTCCTCCAATAACTGCATGATCAGTTCATGCAGGGGTTTGCAGATCTTTGCGTAGCCCCCTCCCGTGAGATGCAGAAAATCAAACATGTCGTGGCAGGAGATGGCACCGTCCGAGTGCACGAAGCCCCCATCTGTATCCAGGAGCTGAACGTTGGCAAGCTTCGGCAGGGAAACCTTGAGGAGTTGGTTCACCTTGGCATTCTTTTGCCTCAAAGGGTTGGGCTTCTCACCTCGAGGTAACAAACCCTGGGGCAAAGCAGAGAAGAACAGAAGATGAGAAGAGTCACTGGTTTTTCCCTTCTTATTTATCTGTGATTTCAGTTAGTCCTAGAAGAACCGTTCCATTTGGCACCTTTTGACACTCTGAGTTCTCAAACACTGGACTAGACTGGTGTTGGTGGAAGTTCTCTGACCATTGCTTCTCAGTTTTTTCACAAGTTCCTCTTCCTCCTCCTGTCCCTTAACTGTCGGTAGTCTTCAGGTCAGGGTCTTGTCCTTGGCCCACTACGAACACTCTAGTTCAAAACCGAACTTGAGCATTCCTGAGGCACTCCCAACTTGACGTGTCCGAAAGCAATTCATCATCGTCTCCCCACAATATGCTCCTACTACATCCTCTGTATCAACTGTCATTCTAACATCCCTGAGTCTCTCATTCCACATACCTTCCCTATTTATCATTAAATTACTCAGCTTTTGCATTCTCAGTATTTTCAATTTTTTTTTTCTCCATTCTGATTACACATGCTGCTATGGCTAGGAAAGTTACCACTATTCGCTCAGTTAACGTAAAGTCTCCTGACTGGTCTTCCCTTCAATTCATTTTCCCTACAGTCATCAGAATAATCTAGCTCAAATACACATGTATTTATTAATGTTACATGGAACCCATACTACTGCACATGAGAAACAGAGATGGGACAAATGTGGTCTTAAAAAATCAAAGCCACTTCATGTTTGCTAGAATAAAACAGATGTTTTCTAAAATTCATTTTTAACTTATGTGAATCATCTAACTTTTAGATAAATCACATGTCTGTCCTCCCATGGTCCATGAAAGTCTACGCTTATACCGCAAGAGCAAGGTTTTATCATCTCAAACTAGGAATGTCCTTTTATAGAAATTGATCCTATTATAAAATTATTGTCAGACAACCTTTTATTGGTTTATAGCCAATGATATCACATAGCAAGTTTTTGTTATTTAGGCAAAAAACTTTCCACTCATTTCTCCTAAGAGGGATTATTTCACAAAAATAGATTTTCTGTGGGTATTCTACTAAAAGAAAAAAAAAAAAAAAAACCGCTTCATGCTAAAGTAAGTACTTGGTCATGTCTGCTTTAATTTTTTTCACCAAATGTTGGCGCCGTGGTTACCAATTTATTGTGACTATATAGTTCCCTTGTTAAGCGCCTCAAAAATTTCACAGATGAAGTCAAGCCTAAACCCTAGTTTACAGAACTGTTAGAAGTATAAGGCTTTGCATCTGACAGTTAACAAAAAAAGAACTACCCTCAATGCTCACAATGAGCCAAATCTGGCTGAGATATGAGCAACCAAGAAGGATGACCAGTGAACAGCAAATACATACTTTGTTCTGTCATTCAAAGAATATCATGGCAGTCAAAGCCGTAAGAAATGATTACACCTTAAGAACAGGGACCATACCTACTGGGATTTTCAAGCCAGGATGAGAAAAGCAGCTTATGTATTTGCATAGCATTTTCCTTAATATGAGAGTATCAAAGGTATGCCATGTGATTTTTTTCCCCTGTAATAATTAATAATTGCTACAATACTGGGGCACCTAGGCGGCTCAGTTGGTTAAGTGTCTCATTCTTGATTCTGGCTCAGGTCACAATCTCCCGATTCAGGAGTTTGAGGCCCACGTGGGGCTCTGGGCTGACAGTATGGAGCCTGCTTGCGATTCTTTCTCTTTCTTTTTCTCTCTTTCAAAATAAATAAATAAAAATTAAAAAAAAATTTTTTTTTAACTGCCAAAACATTATGTTAAAAGAAACAAAAAAGAAAAATATGCTCCCAATCTCTTCACCATGTGACAACTATAGCAGATCATGGAACAACAAGTTTGAAGTGCACGAGCCCACTTATTCACAAATTTTTTCTGATAGAGTACAGTACTGGAAATGTATTTTCTCTTAGGGTTTTCTTAGTAACATTTTCTTTCCACTAGTTTTCTTGTAAGCATACAGTATGTAATACACGTAACATACGAGTACGTGTTAAATGACTGCTTATCAGCAAGGCTTCTGATCAACAGACTGTTAGTAGCTAAGTTTTGAAGGAATCCAAAGTTACATGCGGATTTTGAACCGTATGGGGGTCAATGCTCCTAGCCCCCATGTTGTTCGAGGGTAAACCGTATTTTAAGTAACTCTAAATATAATGCACATATGGTTTAGCATTTGGAATTTTCACTTAAATACATCATAAATCCAATCTCCACACAGTTCTCCCAACTGTCACAGGATTAGTGCTATTATATTCAATGGCTTATACAATTATGGGCCCATTCAGTTATTCAGAGTATGGCCAATGTTTTAGTGTTGTAGACAACACCAGCGTACATCCAATATAAAAGTCTGGCTGCAACAAAGACTATTTATTTATGGAGAATTCATTCAGCAACACTGATGCAACTAATACATCTTGAGCAACTATTATGTACCAGCCCCTGTACTTCAGAGGTGGACTCTTTAACCACAATGCAATCCTTTCTGGACTAGAGCAAGGATATAAAAAAGAATGTAATAAAAAAATAAAATAAGACATGGCTCCCCAGCACCAGGAAGATAAAATCTACACTCTTATCTAGCCATACAAATCACTACCTGACCTGGCTGTGGCCTCCTTCTTCTCACCAACCCAGTCTTAAACTTTAATCGAAGACAGCCCAAAATTCTTCAAGCACCCTCCTTCACTCACCCAACAAACACACACCTAGGTATATATGCCTTCCATCCTTTTTCCCCCGACCTGTAATGCCTTTTCTTTCCTTTCCCCATTTGTCTGGAGACAAATGAATTCTTTAAAACTAAAGTCAGATTTCAGCTTTTGTGTCTAGAATACACCTATTCTCCCCTTAGCATACAGTGTACTAATTCTCTCTTCATATTGCTACGTCCATCTACCACTAGACCAGACTGACAGCTCCCTGACAGGAACAAGGTCTTATTTATTTTTGTAGGCTCAAGACCCAGAACAGTGCCTTGTACATAGTGATCTTCACGTTTGTTGGATAAATATCTTAACATCATCTCATTAAAAAACTGAATACCTATCAGATTCCACAAAAACATACATTTTTAGTTTTGCTATTTTTAGTGTTGCTAAGAGTATCTACAGATAAACTTTTACACTGAAATAGACAGCTGTTTATCTCTGAGACCACGAAGATTTAATGCTTTAATCTCCACAAAGTGTAGCACTCTCTGATAGGGTAAGACTATATAAAGTACCCATCTTCTTGCTAACAGAATCGCTGATGTTTTAGAGACCTCAGAGATTTTAATAAATACACCACATTTAACAGATAAAGGGATGGAACAACACACCTAAACTAATCCAAACCCAAGTCTAACAAAAACAGATTTAGGACTAGGACTAGTTTCACATGCAATTTTAAACACTATCAGAATGTTGCTACCTGAGGCAACAAAGACGATTTCCACATCTAAACAAGGATGAGCAGGTAAGAGATGACCCCCACAGCTGGTCTGGGAAATGATGAAACTGGTAAGACAATGGGACATATCAAAGAAGAGCCCCCTCAGGACTATCATAAACTGCTTCCACCTAAACAGTCTCTATTTCACGAGTGATCATATATCTAAAAACATTCCTCACCTGACTTAATGACATCAAAGACTCTACCCACCAAAGACTACATACCAATACAATGATCTTGGCCTGCGGCTGCCTTGTGTTGATAAGTTGTACAATGGCCTCGATTCCACCTGCTACTTCTTCTGCGGTATTTTCATGGTTGTTTGTTCCTACCCAGACAACAATGACCTATAATTAAGGGGGAAAATAGGGGGGAGGAGGGCAGGGATAAATAGCCAGGAAAAGAGGAATGTTTAGATAAAAACCTAATATTTTGATAAAAATATTTATCAATATGTAGATAAAAATCTTATTTCAAAAATCAAAGGAAGGAAAGATGAACTTGTCAAATGGTAGTGGAGAACTTCAACTGAGCAGCCACCCTCAAATACTGATTTAAGGCCTCATATATCCCAGGATAAATTCCAAGCAGATCAATTCTGAAGCAGTACAACTGTACTAAGAAGAAATGAGAGAATTCTTTCATCATTGTGGAGTTGAGAGCTAACCTCTTAAAATCCAGAAACTATACAAAAAAAGATAACAAATTCAACTGTATAAAAACACTGCATGTCTTAAAAAAATACTAAAATAAAGTGAAATCTAAGAAAGTCAGCGGAAAATATCTGTAACTCCTACCATACTAGAAATATCTTCCAGAAAAAAATAACAAAGGTACCCAAGGGAGTGTAACTGGTAGAAGTAAATACACAGTTGTACTCAAGGAAAAAGAGTTGCTGGGCTGGAAGCTGGATGCAGTTTCAAGTTTTTCCTCTTTATTTAAAAAAAAAAAAAAAAAAAGAGCTCAGGTCATGATCTCATCGTTCATGGGTTCAAGCTCCAGGTCGGGCTCTGTGCTGACACTTCAGAGCCTAGAGCCTAGAGCCTAGAGCCTGGAGCCTGGAGCTTGCTTCAGATTCTGCGTCTCCCTCTCTCTCTAACCCACCCCTGCTTGTGCTCTGTCACTCTCTCTCTTTCTCAAAAATAAATATTAAAAAAAAAAAAAATTTATAAAGTGGCTGTCACCTAGAGACATACATTTACTATATGACCCAACGTAACTTTCCACCCTGTCACAAAAGACAGGAACATGGAGGAGTTTTTCTATTAGAAAGGCAAAAAGTAAAATATTTTCAACAAAGGCAACTGTTAGCAGTTTTGAGTATTTTTTCTTTGTTTAGGACTGAAAAAAATTATATGCAGTGTGCCAACTCAGGACATTTATAATGTGTTCAGTTACTGGGAACATGTTTACGGTGAACATTTGTTCACATGTGCTTCAGATTTTCTTCAGAAAAACTTGGGAGGCCTCGATTACACATGTAATGTGTTTACATGGATAAACCAGATGCAAAATTCCTTCCTGAAGTGAACGGTGGCACAGCGGGCTTGGCCCCCTTCTGGGAAGTCTCCCACACACCCTGCTTTCAGGTCTACAGGAAAGCATTAAATCTCTTCCTACCGCTGAAAAAGGGCATTATTAACAATTACCAATACAACCTGAGCGAGCAATGCCCCAATTTCTTAGTAGGCATTTGGCACATTCTGAAGCAAGGACGATATTATTTATCTAAATGGGCACAAAGCAAAGACAATAGCAAAATAATGCTTTAAAAAAAAAGTAATTTGTTTCTACTAGCAGTTTCAATTTAACTCATCTTGGGAAAAGACCCAAGATTAAAAGATAGTCTAAAAATTAAGTTTCACTTCACCTTAGGTTTAATGTTCTCCAGTTCTCCATTCTTGAGTCTCCACAAAACATGTCTGGTTGTATCTCCCCCAATTCCAAAATTCAGTGCATGAAGTGGGGAAAAAAGCTCTCGCCATATCTAAAAAGAGAAAAACTGGCTTTATTTCAACTGAGTGGGAAATAAAATCCCTCAACTACAATGTGTCGCGAGGTACCTAAGAGAACAATTTCCCTCTTGTGTGTTCAAATGTTATGTGTTCAAACTTGTGTTCGCAGGGCACCGCATCACTCACTTCTCGGGCAGCCTGCCACCTTGGCCGGAGAACTGAGTCCCAGTGCCACCCGGTGCCCTTTAGGAGGTACCAGCATTATGCCCAAGGTGCCAGCTCAGTTAGCTCTCCCTTCCCTTTACTCAAGTATCTAAAGGAACAGGATGAAGTAGAAATACAGGAGGAAGAAATTTAGAGTGCTGGAGCCAGAAGGAAATTAAGCTATCTTTTCCTTTCAACTGCCCTTGGAAGAGTGAAAACCTTAAAAAAAAAAAAAAGACGTGGAACAGCTCCCCACAAAAACACACAAAATAAGGAAATGGTCAAACAAAAATCTTAACAATTGAGAATCACAACTAGGACAAATATAGATAGATAGATAGATAGATAGATAGATAGATAGATAGATAAATAAATAAATAAATAAATAAATAAATAAATAAAATAGAGAAGGTTCTCGGAAGCCAAGGCAAAAACGAGAGCGGAGTTACAAACAATGCTAAATTTTGTCTCCTCACGCTTGGGGGCACAAAGAATCCCATTATGTAGGACTGACCTCCCTCATACTCTGAATTGGAGCTTTTCTAAACTGTCACGAAGAAGCCTTTCAGGTTCGGCTCAGAATGAAAGTTTGCTAGCAATGAACAGATTTACCTTCGTAGCCAAGATGCACCCTTGCCACGTCGGCCTTACCTCGTACTGCTGCATTAACTGCACCATGGAGTCCCCCACAAACAGCACATCAGGTTCCTTGTCTTTACAGTCCAGGACAAATCTGTTGTGCTGGTTCAACAAAGAGAGAAATGAGAAACTGGCATCTTCTCTGTGAGACGTCTTTGCCTAGACAGAACAGTTGTCCATCAAGTTACTGTGTTGTTAAACATTCTATTTAGCCTGTCTGTGATTAACTACTGGAACTTTCTCTCCACCCTTACCACACTGATTATTCTAATATGCTCAAGAAAACTGCAATTCTACTCAAACCAGACTAAAAAAAATACATTTAACATGTTGTTTACAAGTTTATCTTTTCCTCAAACTTAAAATTTTTTAAAAAAAATATTTAAAGAGAGACGACAGACAGATACAGCATGAACAGGGGAGGGGCAGAGAGAGAGGGAGACACAGAATCCGAAGCAGGCTCCAGTCCCTGAGCTGACAGCACAGAGCCTGACACGGGGCTTGAACTCAAGAACCATGAGCCAAAGTGGGACACTTAACTGACTGAGCCACCCTGGCGCCCCTCCTCAAACTTTTTAAGACAGTTTCAAATATACAGAAAAGCCACAGTACAATAAACACCTGTACATCCTCCACCTATATTTGACAATAACATTTTTACTTTATCTGTTTGTTTGCTGAACCATCTGAAGGTAAGCTGCAAATGTTGTGATTCTTCACCTTTCAATATTTCAGCACGAGTAAGGAAAGTCTCCTATAAATCCACAAAAGTATTATCACCTCTAAGAAAATGAACGATAATCCCGTAACATCTAATATTCAGTCCATACTCAATCTTTCCAATTGTTCCAAGACTTGGATAAAGTATTACATCTCTTTTATTGAACTAGGACCCAATCAAGAATCATGTGTTTTATTGGGATTTTTTTTTAAGGGGGGTGGGGAAAGAATGTTAAACAGCCTCCACACTCAACACAAGAGCCTGACACAGGGCTCAGCCCCACAACCATGAGCTCCTGACCTGAGCCGAAATCGACGGTTAGATCTTAACCGACTGAGCCACCTAGAAGACCCTATTTGCATGTTTGTAATGTGCCCTTTGAAAATGTCTGTTAACCTCCAAATATGAGACAATGGCAAAGTGGGACTCAAGCCTTTCTCAGTCTGATCCAAGCCTGTAAGTGGTGGTGACTGTGGACCTAGTCCACTTCTCTCTGTTGCCAAGGCACAAGACGCTTTTATTTATTTATTTTTAATTAAAAAAAAAAATTTTTTTTTAACGTTTATTTTTGAGAGACAGAGCGTGAGCAGGAGAGGGACAGAGAGAGAGGGAGACACAGAATCCAAAGCAGGTTCCAGGATCTGAGCTGTCAGCACAGAGCCCGACAGGGGACTCGAATCCATGAACTGTGAAATTGTGACCTGAGTTAAGGTCAGATGCTTAACCGACTAAGCCACCCAGGTGCCCCTGACAAGACACTTTTAAAATGGATTTTACTCACTAATGCTAAAGGACATAGTTTAAGTTTCTATATTCATCCCCAAAACAAATTTACATGATGCTTTAGGCAACAGAAAGGTCTGAATGCTGTCCCTTTTTTTTCAAGCTCTACGTTCAACGATGCTTCCCTTAGTAATTAAGGTACAGTTATGTTGAAGTATTTCTGCTAATATCAGAACAGACAACAATGCAGTGAATCAGAGATACTCATCTGCTCTGGGTGAAAATACAAAAATACTTCTGGAAATAATTTTAACAATTTATTAAAGAGTTGCTCCTTAGGGTGATAGGATTTGAGACCGATTTTCCTTTTTTTGCATCCACGTCTTTGTACACAATTTTTGGGGGGCACCCGGGGGCTCAGGCGGTTTAGCGTCCGGCTTCAGGTCATGATCTCAAGGTTCACAAGTTTGAGCCCTACATGGTGCTCTCTGCTGTCAGCACGGAGCCCGCTTGGGGTCCTCTGTTCCCCTGTCTCTCTGCCCCTCGCCCGCTTGTGTGCACTCTCACTCTCTCAAAAATAAACATTTTAAAAAATTAAAAAAGCTTTTTAAATGACTGTTGTTTCAATATTTTTTAGTTAAAAAAAATTTTTTTTAAATGTTTGAGACAGAGACAAAGCATGTGCAGGGGAGGGGCAGAGAGAGATGGAGACCCAGAATCTGAAGCAGGCTCCAGGCTCTGAGCTGTCAGCACAGAGCCCGACGTGGAGATCGAACCCACGACTGACATCACGACCTGAGCTGAAATCGGACGCTTAACCGACTGAGCCACCCAGGCGCCCCTCAGCAAGTCGTTTTAAACTGAAGGGATAAGATGGGCAAGAATAAAACTTCAGCTGGTGAGCAGGTACACTTCCACAACACATCACCTCTCCACTGAGGTACTACAGTACTAACTACCTCTCAATACCAATAAAATAGTTCATGCTTCTAGAAGGTCATGGAATTTAAGCTCCGTTGTTCTAAAGGTTCCGGTACTCTATATTTTCTTTTTAAGTACAAAAGTAGCTACAGTAAGTTTGGAAAAATAGAAAGATCAAAACACTTCAAATTCTATCATCTTAACCCATAACTATTACTGTTTCGGGGTATTTTATTCTTGCTACTAAGAAAAATTATTTTATTTCTTTTTTAAAATAGGCTCCACACCCAATATGGGGCTCGAGCCCACGACTCCAAGATCAAGAGTCACACGCCCCACTGACTGAGCCAGCTAGGCACCCCTCTTCTTGCCATTTTTCCACGTGCCTCTAACATGTCTTTTTTTTTTTTTAAGTTTTGTATGTATTATGTATACCTCCTTCTGGCACCATAGCTTTGGAGACAGAACAGAGTATGTTCAAATTCTACTTGTCTACGTTCTAGCCCAGAAAGCAATATAACCTGACACTTGTTTTCCACATATGCTCTTCTGCTGGTAACTTTTTTTTTTTTTTTTTTTAATTTAAAAATAAAAAAGCCTCCAGTATGCTCAGTATGGGCCTCAAACTCATGACCCTGAGATCAAGAGTCTCACGTCTTACTGACTGAACCAGCCAGGCATCCCACACCTGTTGCAGAGTATGGAGAGGAAAGGTTTAGGAAAGAGAGACAGGTTTTGGCTGACACCCAGCAGGTGCCCCATGAACCGTGGCCACTGTAGCTGCAGTTAACACTGCACTAGAAGCATTTTCCTACGTAGCTACGTGACTTTCATGACCATAATTTTTAACAGCCACATAACATCCTACTCAACAAATCCACTGACACACCCATTTTTTAAAGTTTTCCTACTGACAGACTTGCCAGTAGTGTCCTCTTTCCTGTGATGAGGAAATCTACACATATTCAATTTTGTACATGATGGGAATTCCTAGGTGAAAGGAGATGAGCACGTTTGTGGATCCCAGATATATTTCCAGGTTGTTAACAAAAAGGGCTGTATCCGTACTGACTCTAGCACTTTATCAGAACTAATTTTACCATCTTGCACCAACATTGGATATTAGTATTTCTCCCTCCCTCTCCCTCCTTTCTCATTATTTTAATCTGTACTTTTTGGGAACAAAAAGTGAAACACTTCCTGTCATGTATTGAGATACTACTTATCTAGTGGTACTTGGAGGATATTTTTGCTGATAATATAAGAAAAAATATCAACGCTTCTTCTGCATTACTTACTACAAATATTTTCCTCAGTCTGCTCCTGAGCCTTTTTCTGGTTAACATGTTTTGATACAATTTGTATTAAATTTGTCTACAGTCAAGTCTTTCAGTATCACCCTTAAATAAATCTCATTATGAAAAATACCAAACATCCACAAAAGCTGAGAAAATAATATAACAAGCCTCCATGTATTCATCACCAGCTACAGCAATCATCACATGGCCACTATTATTTCAGTCATCCCCTAAACGACTGACCCCTACCCTCAGATTATTTTAAGCAAACTCAGTATACAGCATTCTATATTTATTCTATTTATATTTAGTATACCATTTATATTACTAGTATAAATATTTCATTATATAACCCTTTTTTTAAAGTTTATTCAAGTAATCTCTACACCCAACATGGGGCTCGAACTCACGATCCCAAGATCAAGAGTCGCATACTCTACCAACTGAGCCAGCCAGGCCCCCCTAGTGTCACTATGCAACTCTTAAAAAAAGGGTTTTTTGGGGGGGGAATGCCTGGATTGCTCTGCCGGAAGCCTGCTTAAGATTCTTTCTCCCTCTGCCTCTCTCCTGCTCATGCATGCACACTCACTCTCAAATAAAATGGAAACAAAAAAAAAGTTTTTTGAGAGAGCGTGTACACAAGCAGGGAGGGGAGGGCAATGAGGAGGGAGGATTTAAGCAGGATCCACTCTCAGGGCAGGGCTTGATCTGTTGAACCATGAGATCATGACCTGAGCCAAAATCAGAGAGTCAGACACTCAACCAACAAAACCACTAAGGTGCCCCCGAGTTTTAAAAAATAACCACAATACCAATGCTACTCTCCCAAATTAACAGAGGTGTCTTTAATATCAACAAATAACCAGTGTTCAAATTCAAGTCATAAAAAAATTTTAGTTTTTTTTAAAAGTCAGGATCCAACTTGTCTATTAAATCTTTTAATCTACAGGTTTCCCACTCCCCCTGCTATTACCTCCCAAATTTACTTTTATTTTTTAATTTTTTTAATGCTTATTTATTTTTGAGACGGGGGGGGGACAGGGAGAGAGGGAGGGGGAGAGGGGGAGAGGGAGAGAGGGAGAGAGAGAGAGAGAGAGAGAGACAGAGAGACAGAGAGAGAGAGACAGACAGACACAGAATCTCAAGCAGGCTCCAGGCTCCAAGCTGTCAGCACAGAGCCTGATGCAGGGCTTGAACTCACGAACTGTGACTATCATGACCTGAGCCAAAGTCAGATGCTTAACCAACTGAGCCGCCCAGGCGCCCAAATTTATTTTTTAAATATTTTAAGAAATATGATCATTTGATCTATAACATCTCCCATAGTCTGGATTTTATTGACTGTATTCCTGGGAACATGTTCATCTGTTCCAGGTATTTGCTGATATGTGGTACACTGGTTGGCAATACCTCACAGGAAGTACTGAATATCACATCAATACTTGTTTTAATGATTTTTTTTTTTTTTTTAGAAAGAGTGTGAAAGCACGTGCAGGCAGGGGAGGTGGCAGGGGGAGGTGGGGAGAGAGTGAGAAAAAGAGGATCTTAAGCAGGTTCCACACCCAGTGCAGAGCCCAGCACGTAGCTCAATCTCACGACCCTTAGATCATGACCTGGGCCAAAATCAAGAGTCAGACACTTAACCAACTGAGCCCCTTGTTTTTTTTTTTCTTTTAATGTTTTGCTTTGAAACAATTTTAGATCTACAGAAGAGTTGCAAAGATAATACAATATCCACTCAGCTTCTTCCAATGTTAACATCTTACCTAAGTATGGTACACTGGTCAGAACTAAGAGATTAACATTGGTAAATGGTATCAGCCAGAATAGTTTTACTCAGGGGCACCTGGCTGGCTCAGTCAGTAGAGTACCTGACTCTCCATCTCGGGGTTATGAGTTCGAGCCCTGCACTGGGTATAGAGATTACCTAAAAAAAAAAAAAAAAAGGTTACTCAGATCTCACCAATTTTTCCACTAATATCCTTTTTCTGTTCCCAGGACCAATTCAGGATATCACATGGCATTTACTATATATGTCTTCTTGGTGTCTTCCAAGATGGGACACCTTCTGGGTCTTTCCATGTATTTCATGTCCTTGACCTGTTTAGTATCAGGTGTTTTATAGAATGTCCCTCAATCAAGGTCTGGTATTTTCTCATGAATAGAAGGCGATGGATTATTCTGGAAGACTACCACAGAGGTGACGTGCCCTTGTATCGTATCAGAAGGGAGTACACAATATCAACACGATGTATTAACTGGTGATGTTAACATTAATCATTTGGTTAAGGTGGTGGTTGCCAGATTTCTCCACTATACATTTATTATTTTTCCTTTCCATACTGTATCTGTTAGAAACAAGACATTAATCCGGCTCACAATGATGAGGAAATTGAGCTCTACCTTCTGGAGGGAGGGGATATCAAAAAATATGTAGTCAAATGTTAAAAACACCAAAGTAATTTCCAGGGAGATACTTCTGAAGCTAGGCAAATACACTGTTTCCCCTGGAAGTGGTACCTACTAGTATTCATTGATGGACCTTCCCTATAGTAATTACTACTGTGGTGTTGTAATGAGATATATCTTTTCCCTCTCTCCTTCCCTCTTTATTTATAAAATATTTTATTTAAAAAATTTAAGTTTATTTATTTGAGAGAGACATAGAGCACAAGCACAGGAGGGGCAGAGAGAGAGGGAGAGAGAGAATCCCAAGCAGGCTCTGCACTGCCAGCACAAAGCCCGACATAGGGCCTGAACTCAGAAACCATGAGATCATGACCTCAGCCGAAACCAAGAGCTGGACGCTTAACCGACTGAGCCACCAAGGCGCCCCTAAAAGATTTTATTTTTAAGTAACCTCTATACTCAACTTGGGGCTCAAACTCTTCAAGAGTCACATGCTCTATTGGATGAGCCAGCCAGGAGCCCCCACGTTTATGAACTCAAGTTATTTTCTAAGGAAGATGTGTCCCTCATTTCCTATTTATCTAATCACTTATTTATGGCAAAATGGACTCATACGTATTTTATCCTTGAGTTACAAACCAATAATACTATGTTGCTCAAGTTGTCCAACTTTGCACCTGAACGCTCTTTCAGGTGGCCTCAAGTGGTCAAAGTGACTATATCATTAAAACAGACCAGTATAGGGGCGCCTGGATGGCTCAGTCGGCTAAGCATCCGACTTTGGCTCAGGTCATGATCTAGAGGTTCGTGGGTTTGAGCCCCGTGTCGGACTCTGTGCTCAGAGCCCGAAGCCTGCTTTGGATTGTGTGTCTTCCTCTCTCTCTGCCTCTACCCCACTCACACTCTCTCTCTCTCTCTCAAAAATAAATAAACATTAAAAAAATTTAAAAAACAAACAAAACAGACCAGTATCACAGGTCTTCCATGAGACATGCTGAGGACATGTCACTGCAGTGATATTCTTGCCACACACCTTTTTCCCCCCTCCTTTTCTGAATACTTGCTTTCTTGCACTACAAGACACTCCTGGTTCATCTTTCATTTTCTTTGCTCTGGCTGTAGAAGCAATCATTTCTCCAAGGAGCTCTGGCTCCTTTCATTGGAGAATTAGAAACCAAGATCTGGGTGTGTGTCTGTGTGTGTATATTACATACATATATATTTTTTTAAGTTTATTTATTTTGAGAGAGAGAGAGAGTGAGAGAAAAGGAAGGAGGGAGGGAGGGAGGGAGGGAGGGAGGGAGGGAGAGAGGGAGAGGGAAAGAATCCCAAGCAGGCTCTGAGCTGTCAGCACACAGCCCGACACAGGGCTTGATCCTACAAACCATGAGATCATGACCTGAACCAAAACCCAGAGTCAGACACTTAAACCGAATGAGCCACCCAGGCACCCCTGGGGATGTATTTTAATATTTAGTAAAGTCATCCTTCCATACTATGGAAGCTTTTTTTAAAGTTTATTAGTTTGAGACAGTGTCCCTAGTTACTACCTTTAATAAAGTTATAAATAACCTAAAAATACCTGAATGGTATTTTCATATATAGCAATGAAATACTACCTAAAGAGAGGAAAAAACTACAGCTCCACTTTTAACATGCATGATATACTGTAGAAAAATACATTAAAAAACATAAAAAGCTTAAAAATATGCAAAAATTCTATACACATATAATTAGAAATTTTATATATACACCATGTAAACGCACGAAAAATCCCCACCAAATTTAGGATACTGGTTTGGGGATGGGAGGTGGGAAAAAGATAAAAAAAAAAATGATCACTGAGGGGTATACAAAGAACATCAACTCTATTAGCAATATTTTATTTTTTTAGGGTGACTGATAAACACACAGCCGGTCATAATACTGTTTTTAAAGACACAAACGAACTAGAAAAATTAAGAAAGAATAACCAAGCAATTGATCTATGTAAGAACAGTTGAAAAAATACTAACTACCAATCAAAATAAACTGGTTGACAGACTGATTTTTATGTCTAGGAAGACAAAAACATAAGAATATTATATAATTATCAAGAGTGTAAAAAGAATCATTAAATACTAAAATGTAAAACTTTGGGTACTTAAAATCATAATAGAACTTGTTATTTCAAAGAGGAAATATGGCTGCAAACCAGTAAGTGAAGATTAAATATAGTTAAGACTAAGTGGTGACAGTCTATTAGAAGTTAAGAATATGAAGACACAGTGCTAAAAAACAATGAAGGAGCACTTGGGTGGCTCAGCTGGTTGAGTGTCTGACTTTGGCTCAGGTCGTGACCTCAGGTTCGTGGGCTTGAGCCCCATGTGGGGCTTTGCACTGGTAGTGTGAAGCCTGCTTTGGATTCTGTCTCCTTCTCTCTGCCCCTCCCCTGCTCGCATGCTTGCGCACACACACACTCTCAAAAATAAACATTAAAAAACAACGGAAAACATCAAGAAGACTCAGGAGTCAGCCTGATAGGATTCCCACTTGCTTTACCTGGGACAATGTGAGCTTCAAAACTGCACTGAAAAGAAGACCCAAGAGTCCATTCCATAATACATTCGGTTTAGGCCAACAATCTTAACCAACCAAGTGATCAAATCAGCATCACCAATGAAACAAACGAACGTCATGTACCTCCCATGTGATGCACCAAGGACACCACTTCACTGATATCCCTGCCAAAGATGCAAAACCTGAATCTTGATTATGAGGAAAATGACAAATCCAAATTGAGGGATTCTCCACAAAATAAATGGCTTATGTTCCAAACTGTCAATGTCATGAAAAACGCAGGCTGAGAAATACTTCAGATTAAAGGAGAATAGAGAGATAGGACAACTGAATACAATGTGTGATCCCAGACTGGGAAGAAAACTGACAGAAAAACATCGAGACAAATGGAGAAATGTGAATATGGTGTAATACCAATGTCACATTTCCTGACTTTAATAACTATATGTAGTTACATAAGAAAATGTCCTTATTCTTAGAAAATACACTGAAATATTTAGGGGAGAACGGGCACGAAGACTGCAACATCTTCCCACATGGTTCAGAAAACACCGTATGTTGGCGTATACACATACAAATACAAATACAGACAGAACAGTTAGGCAGATGTGGCAAAATGATAACTGGCAGGTCTGGATGAAGGATATAAGAAATTCTTTCTAAAATTTTTGTGGTATTTGTATAATTTTGAAATTAGTTCAAAATAAAAAAAAGTTTAAAAAAAAAGAATGCTGTGGAGACACCACTATCTTTCAAAATCAACAGAAAGCAGTTACTGTGCTTTCAAAATACTCTTCTGTACCAACATCAGATTGGTGATTACATAGGACATTAGCGTAAAATCAGATATTCGTTTAAAATAATAATCCTTGGGGCACCCAGCGCTTTCAAAATACTCCTCCGTTCCAACATCAGACTGGTGATTACGTATGACATTAGCACAACATCAGATTTTCGTTTAAAATAATAATTCTTGGGGCACCTGAGTAGCTCAGTAGGTTAAGCATCCAACTTCAGCTTAGGTCACGATCTCACGGTTCCTGGATTCAAGCCCCACGTTGGGCTCTGTGCTGACAGATCAGAGCCTGGAACCTGCTTCATACTCTGTATCCCTCTCTCTCTGTGCCTCCCCCGTTCGCACACTGTCTCTCTCAAAAATAAATAAACATTAAAAAAATTTTTTTAAATAATAATTCTTGAACACCTGGATGGCTCAGTCAGTTAAGCATCTGACTTAGACTCGGGTCATGATTTCACAGTTCGTGGGTTTGAGCTCACCGTCAGTGCAAAGCTCGCTTTGGATCCTCTGCCCTCTTTCTCTGCCCCTTCTCAACTTGTGCGCACGCATGCGCGCACACACGCTCCCTCCCTCCTTCAGGTCATGATCTCCCGGGTAGTGAGTTCAAGCAAGGCCTGCATCGCATCGGGCTCTGTGCTGGCAGCTTGGAGCCTGGAGCCTGGAGCCTAGAGCCTGCTTTGGATTCTGTGTCTCCCTCTTTCTCTGTTCTTTTCCCACTCATGCTCTGACTCTCTCTCAAAAATAAACATTTTTTGAAAAAATTAAAAATAAATAAACATTAAAAAATTTTTTTACTTAATAATTCTCGGGGCGCCTGGGTGACTCAGTCAGTTAAGTGTCTGACTTCGGCTCCAGTCATGATCTCATGGTTCATGAGTTCTAACCCAACATCTGGCTCTGTGCTGACAGCTCAGAGCCTGGAGCCTGCTTCACATTCTGTGTCGCCCTCTTCTATGCCCCTCCTCCCACTTGAACTCTGTCTCTCTCTCAAAATTAAATAAATCTTTAAAAATTTTTAAATAATTCTTCCTGACCATAAAAAATGCCCTTTTGCTGCTTTGGTCAAAAGACTTGGGAAAACTGAAAAGACTCATCTTGGGTGAATACATACGCACTTCCTTTTACCTGAGACATCCATCTGTCATCTCCTTGGATATCTTCTGCTGCATGTGGAATAGCTGCTGGGTTTGAGTCTCCTTGGCTCATTCTACACCTGAGGGGGAAAATGTCTGTGTCATGTTTCGTTCATTAACAGGAGTGTTTATTTGTTACCACTTAAATATTACACGTCAGGTTTGAAATAATAATTTAAGTCTCACTGTGGTTTTGCCGAAAACAACTGGAGATTATTTTCAGCAGAGAGGAATTCAAGGACACGACTGCTTAAGTCCCATAAATATCTAGCATCATTAAACTTCTAGACAGGTTTGAATATCATTGAGGAACAGTGCATTAAGTGCATTACATAGAAAAAAATCTGCTGCAAGTATACACTTTACATCTACATTAATTTTTCGTGATTACATGTTAATGTAAGTACCAAATGACACAAGGAATTAGACACTTAAGAGTTCAATGAAACCTGCATTAGAACCTTTTAGGCTGCTCAAGTTAGACACCTGAGAATGACTACAGCCATGATTAGAATCCACTACTAAACATCACAGGTAACTACTACAGATTGTGACAAAACTAGTCATAGGCTTTGGTGGTGGTTTTTTGACAATGTTTACAAGGTTTTTTATGTTTGTCAGGTCTCCACTAAGAAAATGTTATTAATGACTAACCCAAATACGGCATCTGATAGTGGAAAAGAAGCAATGAGTGAAATTTAGGAAAACTAGAAGTGCTAATCTTTCTAGAAAGACAAAAACACCTGTTTTCAATCAACTCTAAAGTATACATACTAGAGACATCAGGCTCCAGAAATCACTTGGTGCATGCAAAGGATGTGAAAGAAAAAACTGGGGTTTTGTAGCTTACAGAAAAGGGGGCCATTCTTTTTCTTTCCCTTGCCATCATCAAATACAGCTAAGCCTTCTCTGAAAGAAGATGGAGATATATTCATTCAGTAAGTACTTACTGAGTAAACACACATACTGGATTGCCAAAGCAGCAATTTTTGAGAATTAGAAAGTAACAAACCTCTAAACATAAAAACATACCTTCATTCATGAAAAATACATTACAGAAGCAAACCAATTTTTTAGCACTATGCAAATAAATTAGCTCCACTCTAAATAACACTAGGTCTAAAAAAATTAGGCTCAGGGTTAAGCCCATATCTAATTGAAAATGTAAAATACCATCCACACCCTGTGTACAGATCTTCCTCAACTTACAATGGGATTATAATTGGATAAACCCATTGTAAATTGAAAATATCCTAAGTCACAAATGCATTTGATACACCTAACCTACCAAGTACCACAACCTAGCATACCTGAGAGGTGCTCAAAACACTTACACTGGCCTACAGTTGGGCAATATCATGTAACACAAAACCTATTTTACAACAGAGTGCTGAATATCTCATGTAACTTATTGCATACTATACTGAATGTGATGAACAGAATGGCTGCATAGGTACAGAATGGTTGTTAGCGTATGGGATGTTGACCCTCGGGGTCATGGGGCTGACTGGGAGCTTTGGATCACTGCCACTGCCCGGTCACTGCCCAGCAGCATGAGAGGATCTTACTTACTGCATATCGCTAGCACGGGGAAAGATCAAACTTCAAAACTGGAAGTACAGTTCTACTGAATGCATACCGCATTCACACCATTGTAAAGTCACAAATCCTAAATAGAGTCATTATTGTATCAAGGACCATCTGTATGTACTTCTTTACTAAAATTTGCAACTATCAGAAAACAGCTATCTATGAAAAATTATATATGCCATGTTTTATATATACCACCTCCAACCTTTGCAAAATGAGATTTGTGAGTAGGTAATTTAGGTAATTTGTGCAGGGAGCAAATGAAATTAGGTTTGCTTGACCCCAATAACGTCACACCTGGCCCACTAATCACAAACCAGTTCATGCTGACTCCCTAAAGAGGGCCTTATATCTATCTAACCATTTCACCCAAAAACCAGAAACTACTTGGAGCTAAAAACATCAACGTAAAATACAAGAATTAGATAGAACTGCCAGATGAATTTGTAAAGCTCCAGTCAGATTATGGTATCTGTTTGAGGTTTCACTGTCCAAGATAAAGGATGGAAAAATTAAAAGATGCACAAAAGAAAAAGAAAAAATGACTAAGGGGGTTAAAACAAACAGTCATATAGAAACATTTAATTGGGGGGGGGGGGTTGCTTTTGTTTTTAAGCTAATAAAACATTCTATACCTTCTATACAAAAGTGTTTTTGGGTCTAAATTCAAGTCTAGATTGAACTTTGGCTACACAGGTTAAAATCTGACATGGTGCTTAACAGTAGTTTTAATTTTAAAAATACCTTTCCTGGGGTGACTGCTTAAGCGTCCGACTTCGGCTCAGGTCATGATCTCACAGTTCGTGAATTTGAGCCCCGCATCGGGCTCTGTGCTGACAGCACGGAGCCTGGAGCCCACTTTGAGTTCTAGGTCTCTCCCTCTCTCTCTGCCCCTCCCTGGCCCTGCTCACACTCTCTCTCTCTCAAAAACAAATAAACATTAAAAAAAAATTTTTTTAAAAACAACAAACTTTTCTCTCCTGCTGATCAAACAGCTCTACTGGCCTTAAGACAGATAAGGTGCTGGGGCGCCTGGGTGGCGCAGTCGGTTAAGCGTCCGACTTCAGCCAGGTCACGATCTCACGGTCCGTGAGTTCGAGCCCCGCATCAGGCTCTGGGCTGATGGCTCAGAGCCTGGAGCCTGTTTCAGATTCTGTGTCTCCCTCTCTCTCTGCCCCTCCCCCGTTCATGCTCTGTCTCTCTCTGTCCCAAAAATAAATAAACGTTGAAAAAAAAAAAAAAAAAAAATTAAAAAAAAAAAAAAAAGACAGATAAGGTGCAATCAAGTTTTTGCATCTTATGGATTTCAAAATTACATATATAAAGTACCGCAACAAACAGCTTCATTTTCCACTAATCCAAAAAAACTATTTCCTAAGTTTTTAAATAGATTTTTAAAAACCCAACTATTTCATTAGTTTGTGCTCATTTACTTTCCCACCTGGAGAGACACTTAATACGTTAGGTATTTTGTGAGACAAAAGTTAACGGACACAGAATTAACTGAGAGACCACTACTAAAACGGAGAAGAATAATCTGTCCTACTTTCACTATATGATTATATAATTGAAACTATTGTTCCTGGGATTGCTTAAAGAACAAGGGTGACAAGCTGCAAATACAGGGTGACCACTTAAAAGACAAAATGCAGGCACTTCAACTTCATTTCAGTTCTTGGGATACCATGTTCAGATCTTGAAGAGCTTCACGAATTTTGACAAACTGGCAGGTGTCTAGAGGAAAGGAGCCAAGACGGTGAGAAATTTAAAAGCGTGTCATATTAGAAATAGTTGAAAGGAATAGCTATGTTTATAACGTGTAGAAAAACTCAATCGGGAAGAGGAAGACACAGGACACACATAACTGTCAAAGTATGTGAAGATTCCGAGGAGGTATTAAGCTTAATTTGTATGTCCCCAAATAGGAACACAGGGCCAGTGGATAGACTGTACAGTTAGACAAATTTCTAAAAAATATGATACAAAATGACATGGCCTGCCTCTAAGTAGACTCCTCCAATAAAGATTGAAAGAGAGGCAAGCTGAGCACCTAACAAAA
This sequence comes from Panthera leo, assembly GCF_018350215.1. Classification (NCBI taxonomy): domain Eukaryota; kingdom Metazoa; phylum Chordata; class Mammalia; order Carnivora; family Felidae; genus Panthera; species Panthera leo. The sequence continues at coordinate 14,965,638 of NC_056688.1, read as the reverse complement.
AAAGCATAAAGTGAATTAAAGCATATGAGTAAAGATTGGTCCAGATTCATGGGGCCCAAACATTTTTAATATTTTAGAATCTTTTTGAAATGTGCCCTGACATATGTATATTTATTTATAAATTAAATGTGAGTGGTTAATCTGTATATGAAATATTAATAAAGTCTATTTTCCCCCTTTCTACATAAAAAAATAAATGTAAAAAGAAGTTCTAAATTGTTTCCTGTATTCCAATGGATCATCTTCTGCAATCCCCAGGAGTGCACGTACTCTACATTCAAGACCAATGGTCTATTTAAGATATAAAACCTTTCGGTGACTCAGTCGATTGAGCAACCGACTTTGGCTCAGGGCATGATCTCACGGTTTTTGAGTTCAAGCCCCGCATCGGGCTCTGTACTGACAGCTCAGGGCCTGATGCCTGCTTCAGATTCTGTGTCTCCCTCTCTCTCTCATGCTCTTTCTCTGTCTCAGAAATAAACAAACATTAAAAAAAATTTTTTTTAAAAATTTTTTTTTCAACGTTTTTTATTTATTTTTGGGACAGAGAGAGACAGAGCATGAACGGGGGAGGGGCAGAGAGAGAGGGAGACACAGAATCGGAAACAGGCTCCAGGCTCCGAGCCATCAGCCCAGAGCCTGACGCCGGGCTCGAACTCACGGACCGCGAGATCGTGACCTGGCTGAAGTCGGACGCTTAACTGACTGCGCCACCCAGGCGCCCCTAAAAAAATTTTTTAAATGATACAAAATCTTTCTAGATTTGATTTAATTTACTAACATGGATTTTCAGAGTTCCTCCAACTGGTAAACAACTGATGATGAAGAACTTACTATTTGCAACTCACTGTGCTAGGAGCTTTGTTATTTAAATAAAACTGAAGCTCAGTGAGATTTCAGGAACCTGCTCCACGACAGGGAGAGCTGGGATTGGAACTCAGGGTGACGTACCTCCAAAGCCTATTTATTATTCTTGAGCAAAGGACTTTTCGCTCTATATAGAAAAGATATGATAAATTCTCATTTACTAATTCAACTCACTTATATACCCTATTACTACTACCCAAATTTAGTGGCATCCTGATACTGTAAGCAAAATACTTTCATCTTGGTCCTAAATTTCTTCTTGGGCAAAACGAAGAAACAGAGACAGAAACTGAAGGGGGTAAAATGTCACTTATCTGAGGCTACCAGGCAGGCAGAGCTGAGAGAAGACTGCAAAATATTCCCAATTAGCAGTCTTTTTTCCCCCCTTTAACTATGAATACAAGGTCATCCTTCCTACTCTACAAGGGCAAAGTATCTGAGCAAAAAAATTGTTTCTTTGTGCTTTCAGACACTCGGATTTTGAATTGTTTTTGCAAAATCAAATTCTCACAGTGCAGAGTAGTTTTCCGTTTTATTGATCCCTATGGCTTAATAACCTCTTTAAAGAGCAGGTGAAGAAAAACTGAGCCAAAACCCCATGCAATCTCCTTTTTAAGAACCAGGTTGTAAATGTATAATCTAGGGGACTATGCATTTAGAAGATTTAAATAATTTGGGAGTCTGATAAAATAAGCTGTTGTTTTCTTTATAAGAGAAATGAAGAATGAATCAGGAACTATTCAGAACAGCCTATGGTAGGACACAAAAATTGAATGATTTTCGGTTTCCTGCCTCAGGTAGAACAATACTGTAGCACAGCAGTATTCAGAATAGTGAAGCTGTACTCAGTAACCCAACAAAAAAAGTACCAACAGGGAGGGGCATCTGACTCCCATCTCACCTTCCTGATTAATAATAATCCCACTGGGGGGAATTAGAAGTCACTAACTTCTAATCAGAAACAGCAGGTTCAGTTAGAAAAACAAAGCAGAATGGAGATAAAGATCCCAAGAATGAAAGTTTTGTTAATTCAGACTCTATTCTGAATCTCTGATAGTCCATTAAAATGAGCTCTTTGGAAAAATGAAGAGTAAGCACAGCATTTCCGTTTTCTCTTCTTTCTACCTTAACTTGGACTATGACAGTGAACAGAATTTCCAGGTACAATACTTCAACCAGTACGTGGTGTAGCACGTTTAATCAGAAAGCAGTTCCAACAACAAAGAAATATAAATTCTCTAGCTGAGCTGGATCTTTAGTTTAACCAAGAAAGAGAGGGAGGAGAAAAGTTGCACTAAGAATTAAAAGATTTAGAATGTTTCCACTCTGACCTCAGACTCTTCATTTTGTTTCAGAGGGAATTAGCAGGGTTATTCTGAAAGGGAAGGAAAGCCTCATCCGGAATACCCTGCCTCAGTGGGCAGGTGGGTGGGTCCCAGGGTTCCAGCACATCCATAATTTATTATCAAATGCCCGCCCAAGCCAACAAATTAAAGCACAATGATTTCCTCCTCCTCCCCTGCTCCCCCACAAGGAGGCAACCTTTCCATCAGAACAATGTGCCCAGGACAAGCTAAAGACAAGCGTTTGGGAGGCCAAGGCATATGCAAATGCTCAGGAGAGACAATCCTCTGCAGTTTCTTCCTCTCCCTCCACACCTTCATCTCCCCCAATTTAAAGCTGTGCGAAATGAAATCCTAGAGCGGGTGCAGATGGTCCTCCCTTTCTCTGCGGACACGCTCTTAAAAAGAGGCCAAAGCTTCAAGTGTTGCTTTTCTTAAGGTTTGTACATAAATCAAGAAAGGCAACGCTGGCCTGAGAGCTCCCGAAAACAGAACAGTGAGTCACCGTGCAACGGGTACATCACAAACCTGGCCAGAGGTCCTGGTCGGGTAAATGGACACGGATGGACCAAGTAAAAAGCACCTGAGAAAATCTGTCCACTGGCATTTTAAGCAGCTGGTTGACCTTGGGCTGGGCCTCATCTCTAAAATGAGGTGGGCTACATAGCCTTTGGAGTCCTGACAGTCTGCGGGTTTCTGAATACATTGGAGAAAACCGAGAAGTTTGAAAAGAGTTGAAATTTTTCAACAAAAGGGAGAGGAAAAAGTGCTCGGTCAACATGCAACCGAGTAACGGGTCTGGGCCCGCGTTAAAGGCCTCTCCGACAGGAGGAAAGGGATGGGAGGGTCTGAGGTTCGAACGCGGGGATGGAGGGAAGAGGCCAACAGCTGAGGCCAGAGGCAGCAGAGTTGCTACAAATGGGGCTTGCGGCGGTTCCCCTCCGGCCCCAGAGAACTGGGGTGCCGGGAGGCCTGCGCCAGGGGGTGGGCCGGGGAGGGGCGGCCGCCCCGCCACCTTGTCCCCCCGCCCCATCCCGGGAAAGGCGGGTGGAGACGGCGGCCAGCGGCCTAGCCGAGTCGGCACATTTGGGGGTGGGGTGAGGGCGGGAGGCCCTCAGGGGGGCGGCGAGCTGTCCGAGGGTAGCGCGGGCAAGTAGGGTAGCCACGCCGAGCCGGAGAGAAGGCGCGCGCGCGAGGCCCCCCGAGGGGCGGCGGGAGGTGGCGGGGGAGGTAGTGGCGCGGAGGGGGAGGGGCCCAGAGTGGGGGAGGGGAGGTCGCGAGCCTCTCACAATAACACATCGCCGGCCCTTCCGACCCCCGCCTCTAGGCCACCGGTTCCCCGCGACCCTGGCTGCACTCACTCAGGCAGAGGGTCCGTGCGGGCCCCAAGCGGCTGCGGCGTCGGCGGGTGGCGCGTCTGTCGCTCGCTCAGTCCCGGCGGCCCCGCTCCGGCGCGTCCCTCCTCGGGCCCCAGCACCAGCAGCAGCGCCCCCACTTCCGGTTCCCCTGCCACTCAAGCAAATGGATTCCGGAAGTCCCGCCTCATCCTGCGCGGCCCCGGCGTGGCTCCCTGGTCCTCGCTTTCACTCCCTGCGGGCGTTCGCTGCTGGCGCCCAGGTGTCCTGCCACACCCCGCGAGGTTCCCCGCAGTGTTTTCCGTCCTGCCGTCTTTTTGCTCGTAGTCTGCATGAGGTGGGCCCGTATCTTTCCTCCAGCTGCATCCCTCCATCCTGCGTTAATGTAGCCTCGGAGTGGAGATGGCAGTCGGGACAATGTGGCGTGACCTCACACTGACGCCATTCCTTTCCCACCCTGCCAGCCTGGCTTCTTTCTCCACCCCGTGGAATAAACCAGATTGTTGCAAGAGAGAGGGAAATAGGGCCCCAAGGTTAATGAGAGAGTCTGCTACATTATGAGTGGAATTTCTATTTCTGTGCTGAATGTACGGATCTGGGGCGACCGCCTCTTAAGGTGATACCATAGGGGGGGATGGAGAGTTACAGCCTTTAGCTAAACAATCCCTCCAGTTTGGGGAAGACACACATATACAAAGTCAACACTGAAAAGAATATATGTTAAATGCTATATAAATGCGGGATCTATAAGAGTAGAGAGGGCGAAAGGTGTACGCAGGCTTATGGCAGGGAAGCGTTTGGTAGAGGAGAGCCCTGAGCTGGCCCTTTAAGGATGGAGAGGCTCCATTCAGACCTCTGCCAGGTAGTAGGTAGAGCCTTGCAGCGCTCTGAAAAGATAGGGGCGGGGTGGGTAATTTTGCTAGACAAAACCTGTTTTAAAAAATAGTATTCTTCTGGGGGCCTGAAGTCTCAAGATAAATTGTTTTTCAGATCACAGTGGTTTCAAATGGTTTCAGTGGTTTCAAATGATAGTAAAAATATCAGGCATGTATAATACAAAATAATTTTGTACTTGTACAGAAGGATTCTTACATTGCTAATTTATCTTTCTTGCGGATGTTCACGTACTGTAAGGCACACCAGTAGGTATTCAGTAAACGTTTGTTGTTTTAAATGTTTTATTGAAAAGAATTCATGTTTGGAGAACTCACGAGGCAGCCCAGAAATATATTTATAACAGAAGAGAAACAGCTTGAATTTTTCCCCAGGGATAAATCCATAGAATCTGGCATTTCCCCAGGTGTAACACTCAACACACTTGAATGTAATTACTACTGTGATACTCTGTCTTCACCTGTAGTGTAAGCTCTGAGGGTGCAGGGACTGTGTTCTGCGGATTCCCAGCACCTGGCATAGTACCTTATCCGTATCAGACTTTAAATACTGCTGAATGAGGAATGAATGATCAAGGATTGAATTTGAGCCCATGTGGAACCCATGGCCTATCTTTCTACTTTTTTGTTTTCAACTTTTTAATTAAGAAACATAAACAAGGGAGGTGTACCCCTAGGAAATACCAGACCTAGTTTAAACTAGCTTCTGCAAATATTTAAATACCTTTATGGCTCAGGCAGTTTTTAGTCTTTTGATAAAAATCTCACTGTCACTGGAACCCTGAAATCTATGAAGAGTTTGTCTCTTGCATTTGTCTGTTTTAGCTTTCTAAAGAAATAATTTTTTTTTTTTTTTTTTTTTTTTTTTTTTTTTTTTTTTTTTTTTTTTTTTTTTTACCATTTGTTTATTTTTGAGAGACAGAAACAGAGCACAAGCCAGGGAGGGGCAGAGAGAGAGGAAGGCACAGAATCCAAAGCAGGCTCCAGGCTCTGAGCTGTCAGCACAGCCCAAGGCAGGGCTCCAACCCACTAACCATGAGATCATGACCTGAGCTGAAGTAGGACAGTCAGCTGGGTGGACTGAGCCACCCAGGTGCCCCTCTAAATAAATCATTTTCAAAAATAGACAGGGGGTATAGTAGAAAGGACCATGAACTAGGCTTCAGACTACTTCTTGCTCCTGGCTACTGCTATTTTACTTCTTTAAGCCTTTGTTTCTTAGTCTGTAAGATAAAAAAGATGAAGTAGATGATTGCTAAGTTCCTTTCTGGCTCTAAATTTCCATCCTCCTCCCAGTTACGTGGAGGAACATAATTCTGGTGACATACACATCCTATCTCACTCCTCCTCACTTCCCACACACAACCTCCCCTTCCCCCGGGGTCCCATTCAGAATCTGTGTTTCCACACAGTCCCAGTTGGTGACAGGTAAAAACAACTTTTCTGACTATGAGACAAACTGACTGAAAACTATCAGGAGAGCTTGCACTTCGAGTTGTTTTTCCATTCATGATTATGGGTTTTATGAATCCATCCAGATTCTTTTTTTTTTTTTTTTTTTAGAGAGAGACAGAGTACACAAATGTGGGAGAGGAGCAGAGGGAGAGAGAATCCCATGCAGGCCCCATGCAACGCTCAGAGCCAGACACAGAGCTCAATCTCATGACTGTGCTTTCTGGACCTGAGCTGAAATCGAGTGGAACGCTCAACCCACTGAGCTACCCAGGCTCCCCCATTCAGATTCTTTGGTTTCCCTCGTGATTAAATGCCACCCTAAAGGGAGAAAATCTATAAATCCTGACAAAATGTCTGTGGACTGCTGGAGTCTTCAAGTGGGCAAAAGTAAAAGTGATCTAACATAAACCTAGGACTTCGAGAATGGGAAGTGTTAAGATACTACCCAAGTGGCCTGGAATTTAGGAGACTGCTTGGCATTTCATCACTTACAGTAATGAAACTGGGAGGTTTCAGAGGACCTGGCATTTCAGACGTGGAAAGAGGACAGAAAAGCCATGTGGACTGAATGGACACGTGGTATGAATTCAGGGAATTTCTGTGGATAGAACCCAAGATTAGATGGTTTATAAAAGAGTTTCAAAGTGTTGTTTATTGTTGACAACATTAAGACATGTTTTGACAGAAGAAAACAAGTTCCCTTACATCCTCACAAATAAACACAATCTCATTTGCCTCGGTAACCATATATTTAATAAATATTTCATAATTTTCAAATCTCTGAGGTCAAGCCAAATGTTAGAAATACAGTACAGAACATATAATATTATAACATTTCTGTTTCCACCACCGACAATTGTTTGTCATAGGCTTATTTTTGTAAACAATGTGTGTATGTATGTATGTTTTAATATCGTTACAAACTCATGGATTGAAACACATTTGATGTGCAATTCCATTGCAATTATTAAGCTTATTGATAACTAGATTTGTCCAGTCTTTAGGAGGTAGGATCCTATTCAAGTTGCCTGAGTCATTTTGACATGACTAAATGTTGATTTGCTTCCTGTCACTTTAGTTTTTGCCTTTTCTACAGTTTCATAGAAGTAGAATCATACAGTAGGCACTGGTTTGTTTCTGGCTTCTTCTGTTTAACATGTTATTTTTGAGATTCATCCATGTTGCTCTGTGTATCATTAGTTCATTCCTTTTTATTGCCCAATAGTATTTCATTGCATGGATATTCCACAATTTGTTTATCTAGTTAATTGTTAAGGAACATTTGGTTTCTATTTTTGCTAACTATGAATAAAACTAATATGAAAGTACATATAGAAGTCTTTGTATGGATATGTGTTTTCACTTTTTTGGGGTAAACATCTAGGAGCGGAATTACTAGTTATATGTCAAGTGCATGTTTCCCATTTTAATAAACTGCCCAACTGCTTTGCAAGGTGGTTTACCAGAGTGCCTGGTTGGCTGAGCTGGTGGAGCTTGTGACTCTTGACTCCTGGGGTTGTGAGTTTGAGCCCTATGTTGGGTATAGAAATTAGCAATAAATAAACTTTAAAAAAAGTGGTTTATCATTTTATACCCCCACAAACACTGTAAGAGAGTTCCAGTTGCTGTTCATCCTTGACAATACACGGTATGGTCAAATTTTTTTAATGTTCATTTATTTTTGAGAGCGTGCCTGCACAGGCAAGCGGGGGAGGGGCAGAGAGGGAGACAGAAGCAGGCTCTGTGCAGAGAGCAGACAGCCTCATATGGGGCTCAGGGGCTCAAACTCCCAAATTCCCAGATCATGATCTGAGCTGAAGTCGGACACTTAACTGACTGAGCTACCCAAGTGCCCCGGTATTGTCGATCTTTTTAATGTTAGCCATCCTGGTGGGTATGTTATGATATCTCATTGTGATTTTAATTTGTGTTTCCCTATTAACTATATTAAACATCTTTTCATATTCTTTTTGGCCATTTATACTTTTTCTTTTGCACAGTGTTCATTCAACTCTTTTGCTCATTAAAAAAAATTACGATGTCTTATTACTGAGCTGTACAAGTTCTTTTATGTTCTGAATACTGGTTCTTTGTCAAATATATCTATTTCAAACATTTTTCTCCCAATCTGGGGCTTGAGTTTTCTTTTCCATTATTATTGTTTATGTTAATTTCAGTATAGTTAACAGGCAGTGTTGTATTAGTTTCAGGTGTGCAATACGGTGATTCAACAATTCTGTACATTTCTCAGTGCTCATCAAGGTAAGTGTAGAGTTTTCATTTTTTTAAAACCCATTTATTTATTTATTTATTTATTTAATTTATTTATTCATTCATTCATTCATTCATTCATTCATTTCTGAGAGAGAGGGAGAGTGCAGGAGAAACAGAAGAAGAGGGAGTGAGAGAGAATCTAAAACAGACTCTACTCTGTCAGCCCAGAGCCCGAGATGTGGGGCTAAAACTCACAAACCATGAGATCATGACCTGAGCCGAAGTCTGATACTTAACTGGCTGAGCTATCCAGGTGCCCCTAGAGTTTTCATTTTTTTAATAGTATCTTTCAAAGAACAAAGGTTTTTAACTTTAATAAAATACAATTTATCTTTTTTTTTATTTACGGTTTCTGCTTTTTGTGTTTTATTTAAGAAATCTTTGCCTACCATTGGATACAATGAATTTCTTCTGTTTTCTTCTAGAAATTTTATAACTTTTACATTTCAGATAGTAACCCTTTTAAGGGTAATTTTTGGGGGTGCCTGGGTAGCTTTTGGTTGGGCATTGAGCTCTGTGCTGACAGCTCTGAGCCTGGAGCCTGCTTCTGATTCTGTCTCCATCTCTCTCTTCCCCTCCCCTGTTCACAGTCTCTCTCTCGAATATAAACATTAAAAAAAATAATAAAAGTAATTTTTGTGTGTGGTATGAAGTGAAGGACAAAACTGTTTTGCATATGGATGTGCCATTGTTCCAGCCGTATTTGTTGAAAAGACTTTTCTTCAATGAATTGTCTTGGCCCCTTGTTGAAAGGCAATTGACTATATATGTGTGGGTCAGTTTCAAACTGTATATTCTGTTCTGTTGATCTCTGTATCTACTGTTACACCAATACCAAACTGTCTTAATTGCTGTAACTATATGGTAACTCCTGAAATCAGATAGTGTTCAGTCCTCCAACTATCTTCTTTTTCAAAATTGTTTTGACTGTTCTAGGTCTTTTGCATATCCATATGTATATACACGTATATATATGTGTGTGTGTGTGTGTATATATATATACATATATGTATATATATATACATATATGTATATATATATACATATATATATATATATTTTTTTTTTAAGTAGGCTCCATGCCCAACACAGGGCTCAAACTCACAACCTTGATATCAAGACCCCAGCTGAGATCATGAGTAGGACACTTGACAGACTGAACTACCCAGGTACCCAGGGGTCCATATACATTTTAGAATGAGATCATTGATTTCTACAAAAGGTCTTTTGAAATTCTGATGGAGATGAATTGAATCTGTACATCAGTTTGGGGAGAATTCATTCCTTGACAACAATGGGCCTTATGATTGATGAATTTCTTTTTAAAGTTTATTTATTTTGAGACAAAGAAAAAGAGTATGAGTCGGGGAGGAGCAGAGGGAGAGAGGGAGAGAGAGAGAAAGAAAGAGAATCCCAAGCAGGCTCCGCACTGTCAGTGCAGAGCCCGATGCGGGGCTCAAATTCACGAACTGTGAGATCATGACCTGAGCCAAAGTCAGATGCTTAACCAACTGAGCCACCCGGGTGTCCCGATGAATTTTTTTTTTTAATTTTATTTTTAAGTAGTCTCTACACCCAACATGGGCCTTGAACTCACGACCCTGAGATCAAGGGTTGCATGCTCCACCGACAGAGTCAGCCAGGTGCCCCTGATTGATGAATATTGTTTACTTTGCCATTATTTTAGATCTTCTTAAATTTCTCTCAGTAATAATTTGTAGCTTGTAGGGTGCAGGTTCACATAGTTGATAATTTTACCGTTAAATATATAAAATATATCCTTTGCATTCCTGAGAAAATTTTCTTGGTCTTTGAGAACTCTCCATTTTTGAAAACCCCGTAATAGCATATAATTTTCTGATGAAGTGTTCTTGAAGGTTTTTTCTAAGTTCTTATTTATTTATTTTGAGAGAGGGAGAAGAAGAGCATGAGCAAGGGATGGGCAGAGAGAGAAGGGGGAGAGAGAGAGAGAGAGAGAGAGAGTCCCAAGCAGAGTCCTGACATGAGCCAAAAGCAAGAGTCAGATGCTCAACCTACTGAGCCACCCAATTGCCCCTCTTGAAGATTTTAAGCAATCACCTAATCTCTGTAGTGACTATGACAATATGCTTAAGGAGGTGTAAGGGACCCCAATGCCAGGCTGAAATGCACACCGTATCAAGGCATCTGGACCCAGCTTTCCGGCTAGGTGTTTTGTTTCATTGCTCACCAACCTTGAAGATAGCTCCATTCAAATATCCACCTTAGTAAAATTACAAATCCTTATATCATGGATTTTCTGCCTCTCTCCCAAGATAAAAGCCCAAATTCTGAATGCCAAGAGAACATGGATATTTCTACTGTAGTGTGCAGCTCCCTCTTTCAACCCTTTGTTTACAAGCCTCTTTCCTTAATTCAATACGAGTTCTAGGGCAGGAGCCTTGTCGCATTTCTCCTTGTAACCCCAGTGCCAGGAAGTGCCTGGCAGAATAAATATTTTTGGTAAATGATGAATGAATAGAGCCAAGGTGGATTTTGAGGCCTCAAGAAAAGAGAGCATAAAAGCTGAGGGGAGCAAATGCAGGAATCAGTCAGGAATAGGACTCGGCAAGAGGAATCCTAAAAGACAGGCAATACAGTGGGAAATTAAAACTCAGGAGTTAGGGGCGCCTGGGTGGCTCGGTCGGTTGAGCGTCCGACTTTGGCTCAGGTCACGATCTCACGGTCCGTGGGTTCGAGCCCCGTGTCGGGCTCTGTGCTGACAGCTCGGAGCTTGGAGCCTGTTTCGGATTCTGTGTCTCCCTCTCTCTGTGACCCTCCCCTGTTCATGCTCTGTCTCTCTCTGTCTCAAAAATAAATAAACGTTAAAAAAAAAAAATTAAAACTCAGGAGTTAAGCTGGCATAATCCAGCTTAATTCTGGAGGACAGTTTCTTGCATATTCTCATATGCTTTAAAAGCTGGATACTCTTATGGGTGCCTGAGTGGCTCCGTTGGTTGAGCGTCCGACTCTTGATTTTGACTCAGGTCATGATCCCAGGATCGTGAGGTTGGGCTCCAGGTTGAGTGTGGAGCCTGCTTAAGATTCACTCTCTGTCTCAATCTCTCTCTTTCTCCCCCTCTGCCCCTCTCCCCCACTCACTCTCTCTCTCTCCCTCTCTCAAAAAAAAAAAAAAAAATTTTAAAGCGGGATACTTTTGTTTGTTTTTGAGAGAGCATGCAAGTGAATGAAGTCCAGAGAGAGAGAGAGAAAGAGAGAGAGAGAGAAGAGAGGCTCATTCAAAGCGGAGCTCATGTTTTTCCCAAAGCGAAGCTTGAGCTCACCCCATGTGGAACTCCAACTCAGGAACCGTGCGATGATGAGTCGAGCCTAAGTCAGATGCTTAACGACTGAGCCCCCCAAGTGCCCCAAAAGCTGGATACTCTTTCTTTGTTTTGTTTTTTTTTTTTTGTTTTAATTTATTTATTGTTTAATTTACATCCAAGTTAGCATCTAGTGCAACAATGATTTCAGGAGTAGATTCCTTAATGCCCCTTACCCGTTTAACCCATCTCCCCTGCCACAGCCCCTCCAGCAACCCTCTGTTTGTTCTCCATATTTAAGAGTCTTTGATGTTTTGTCCCCCTCCCTGGTTTTATATTATTTTTGCTTCTCTTCTGTTATGTTCATCTGTTTTGTATCTTAAATTCCTCATATGAGTGAAGTCATATGATATCTGTCTTTCTCTGACTGACTAATTTCACTTAGCATAATACCCTTTAGTTCCACCCACGTAGTTGCAAATGGCAAGATTTCATTCTTTTTGATTGCCGAGTAATACTCCATTGTATATATATACCACGTCTTCTTTTTTTTTTTTTTAATGTTTATTTATTTTTGAGACAGAGAGAGACAGAGCATGAATGGGGAGGGTCAGAGAGAGAGGGAGACACAGAATCCGAAGCAGGCCCCAGGCTCTGAGCTGTCAGCACAGAGCCCGACGCGGGGCTCGAACTCACGGACCGCGAGATCATGACCTGAGCCGAAGTCGGCCGCTTTACCGACTGAGCCACCCAGGCGCCCCATACCACGTCTTCTTTATCCATTCTTCCATCGATGGACATTTGGGCTCTTTCCATCCTTTGGCTATTGTTGATAGTGCTGCTATAAACATGGGGGTGCGTGTGTCCCTTTGAAACAGCACACCTGTATCCCTTGGATAAATACCTAGTAGTGCAATTGCTGGGTCATAGGGTAGTTCTATTTTTAATTTTTTCAGGAACCTCCATACTGTCTTCCAGATTGGCTGTACCAGTTTGCATTCACAGCATCAGTGCAAAAGGGTTCTCTTTTGCCTCATCCTCGCCAACATCTGTTGTTGTCTGAGTTGTTAATGTTAGCTATTCTGACAGGTGTTAGGTGGTATCTCATTGTGGTTTTGATTTGTATTTCCCTGATGATGAGTGATGTTGAGCATTTTTTTCCTGTGTCGGTTGGCCATCTAGATGTCTTCTTTGGAGAAATGTCTATTCATGCCTTTTGCCCATTTCTTCACTGGATTATTTGGTTTTTGGGTATTGAGTTTGATAAGTTCTTTTTTTTTTTTTTTTTTTTTTTTTTTTTTAATTTTTTTTTCAACGTTTATTTATTTTTGGGACAGAGAGAGACAGAGCATGAATGGGGGAGGGACAGAGAGAGAGGGAGACACAGAATCAGAAACAGGCTCCAGGCTCTGAGCCATCAGCCCAGAGCCTGAGGCGGGGCTCGAACTCACGGACCGTGAGATCGTGACCTGGCTGAAGTCGGACGCTTAACCGACTGCGCCACCCAGGCGCCCCCTTGATAAGTTCTTTATAGATTTTGAATACTAATCCTTTATCTGATATGTCGTTTCCAAATATCTTCTTCCATTCTGTTGTTTGCCTTTTAGTTTTGCTGACTGTTTCCTTTGCTGTGCCGAAGCTTTCTTTTTGATGAGGTCCCAATAGTTCATTTTTGCTTTTGTTTCCCTTGCCTCTGGGAATGTTTTGAGTAAGAAGTTGCTGCTGCCAAGGTCAAAGAGGTTTTTGCCTCCTTTCTCCTCAAGGATTTTGATGGCTTCCTGTCTTACATTGAGGTCTTTTATCCATTTTGAGTTTATTTTTGTGTATGGTGTAAGAAAGTGGTCCAGGTTCATTTCTCTGCATGTTGCTGTCCAGTTTTCCCAGCACCATTTGCTGAAGAGACTGTCTTTATTCCATTGGATGTTCTTTCCTGCTTTGTCAAAGATTAGTTTGCCATATGTTTGTGGGTCCATATCTGGGCTCTCTATTCTATTCCATTGACCTGAGGGTCTGTTTTTGTGCCAGTACCATACTGTCTTCATGGTTACAGCTTTGTAATATATCTTAAAGTCCAGGATTTTGATGCCTCCAGCTTTGGTTTTCTTTTTCAGGATTGCTTTGGCTATTCGGGGTTGTTTCAGGTTCCATACAAATTTTAGGATTGTTTGTTCTAGCTCTGTGAAGAATGCTTGAATTATTTTGATAGGAATTGCCAAAAGCTGGATACTCTTAAAGGCAATGTCCAAGTAACTGACATTAAATTTCTTTTCATTTCAGGTTATATATTTATTGAATTCTTACTATGTGCCAGGCACTCTACTAAACCATGGGGAGAAAAGATGAGTAAGGTAATATCCCTTCTCTGAATGAACTCACAGTTTAGTCATAGATACAGATATGAGGATAAGTGATTCTAATATAATATGCAATAGTAGAGGAAAGCATTGAATACTCTGAGAAATGAAAAGGAGGAGTATTTGCCCAACCTGGAGGTGAGGTAGTTAAAAAAAAAAAAAAAAAAAAAAAAAGAGACTTCTAGGAGAAAGTGAGGCCTGAACTGAATCTTTTTTTTTTTTTTTAAGAGTAGTGTTAGTTTTACAGCAAAATTGAGATGGGGGAAACTACAGAGGTTTCCCATATACCTCCTGCTCCTACACATGCATAGCTTCCTCCATTACCAACACCCGCCACCAGAATGCTACATTTGTGACAATTGATGAAGCTACACTGACACATCATCATCACTCAAAGTCCATAGTTTACATTAGGGTTCACTGATGGGGTTGAACATTGACAAATGTGTAGTATGTATCTATCATTACAGTATCGTAGAGTATTTTCACTGCCCTCAAAATCCTCCGTGCTCCTCCTATTCATCCCTCCCTCCATCCCCAAACCCTGGCAACCACTGATTTTTTTTTTTACTGCCTCCATAGTTATGCATTTTCCAAATGTCATATCGTTGGGATCATACAGTATGTAGCCTTCTCAGATTAGCTTCTTTCACTTAGTAATGTGCATCTAAGTTTTCTCCAAGTTTTCATGGCTTAATAGCTCATTTCTTTTTAGTGCTGAATAACATTCCATTGTCCGGGTGGACCACGGGTTTTGTTTTTGTTTTTTTTTTTTTTATTTAAAAAAATTTTTTTTAATGTTTTATTTATTTTTGAGACAGAGAGAGACAGAACATGAACGGGGGAGGGGCAGAGAGAGAGGGAGACACAAATTTTTTTTTTTAACGTTTTATGTATTTTTGAGACAGAGAGAGACAGAGCATGAACAGGCGAGGGGCAGAGAGAGAGGGAGACACAGAATCTGAAGCAGGCTCCAGGCTCTGAGCCATCAGCCCAGAGCCCGACGCGGGGCTCGAACTCATGGACCGCGAGATCGTGACCTGAGCCAAAGTCAGACGCTTAACCGACTGAGCCACCCAGGCGCCCCGGACCATGGTTTTTTTTATCCATTCACATACCAAAGGACATCTTGGTTGCTTGCAGGTTTTGGCAATGATGAATAAAACTGCTATAAACATCCATGTGCAGGTCTTCATGTGCACGTAAGTTTTCAACTCATTTGGGTAAATATTAAAGAATGCAATGTATGCTGAGGTTTTGTGAAACGAAACGAAGCGTATGAACGCCCAAACCAAAAAAGACACAACAAAAAACCCATCAAAGTGTCTTCCAACATGGCTGTACCATTTTGTGTTTCCACGAGCAACGGATGAGAGTTTCTGTTGTCCACATCCTTGCCAGCATGTGGCATTTGGCGATGTCTGTGTTCTGGATTTTTATTCTAATAGGTGTGTGGTAAAAGGTCATTGTTTTCATTTGCATTTCTCTGATGGCATATGACGGACCATTTTTCATATGCCTGTTTGCCTTCTGTTTCATGCCTCTGGTGTTGTACCTAATAAGTCATCGACATGCTCAAAGTCATCTGGGTTTGTTTCATATGTTACCTTCTAGCTTTATAGCTTTGCATTTTTCTTTTTCTTTCTTTTTTTATTTATTTTGAGACAGAGAGAGTGAACAAGCAGGGGAAGGACAAAGAGAGAGGGAGAGAGAGAATCCCAGTAAGACTCTGCACTGTCAACGCAGAGCCCGATGCAGGACTTGATCTCACAAATCAAGAAATCATGACCTGAGCCAAAATCAAGAGCTGGATGCTTAACTGATGAGCCACCCAGGCACTCCTAGCTGTGCATTTTTCTTTACCTCTGATTTTCTATAGTTTGAAATTAGTATGCCTAGATGTAGTTTTTTTGGCATTTATCCTGCTTGCTGCTTTCCGAGTTTCTTGGATTTGTGGTTTGATGTCTGACACTAATTTGGAGAAATTCTCAGTCATTATTGTTTTAAACGTTTCTTCTGTTCCTTTGTCTTTCTTCTCCTTGTGGTATGTTATGCATGTATTACACCTTTTGTAGTTGTCCCACAGACCTGGGGTATCCTGTTTTATTTTTTGTTTTCATTCTTTGTCCTCTTGCATTTTGGTTTTGGAGGTTATCAGTCAAAAAATCCTCAAGCTCAGAGAGTCTTTCCTTGGTTGTGTTCAGTCTACTAATAAGCCCATTGAAAGTAGTCTTCATTTTTGTTAAAGTGTTTTTGATCTCTAGTATTTCTTTTTGATTCTTTCTTAGGATTTCCATCTCTCTGCTTACATTACCTATCCGTTCTAGCACGGTGTTTACTTTATCCATTTGAGCCCTCAGCCTATGCTTGGGCTGTCTCTTGAAACTGTGTTTTTTGCCTTTCAGTATGCTTTGTGTTTTCTTGATAGCTGAACATGATGTGCTGAATAAAAGGACTAGTATCAGTAGGGCTTTAGTTATGTGATGGTAAGGTGTGGGGGAGGGAAGAAGGAAGCATTCTCCATCTGAACTGAATCTTAAAGAATGAAAAGGAGTTACCAAGTGTGAAGCGAGCCAGGTAAAGGGGAGAGGTAGGGAGTGTGCTACAATTAAAGGCTTGAGGGGCGCCTGGGTGGCGCAGTCGGTTAAGCGTCCGACTTCAGCCAGGTCACGATCTCGCGGTCCGTGAGTTCGAGCCCCGCGTCAGGCTCTGGGCTGATGGCTCAGAGCCTGGAGCCTGTTTCCGATTCTGTGTCTCCCTCTCTCTGCCCCTCCCCCGTTCATGCTCTGTCTCTCTCTGTCCCAAAAATAAAAATAAAAAACGTTGAAAAAAAAAAAAATTAAAAAAAAAAAAAAATAAAGGCTTGAGCAGAGAAGGCAGCAGGAGAAAAATCTCCCTTGCTTAAGATGTCTTAAGACTGGAATATTTTTGTAATGACCTCACAGTAGCTGACTCCGTCGCCAGATTGGGATCATGCCCAAATCAGCCTTACTTTCTTCACGTTGTCTACCCCAGAGCATGAGTTCTCTACACAAGTGTTGTAAAACTAATAAGTAATCATTTCCCAATGACATGGGACCTCTCTGCTGTCAGAGAGAGTCACTCTGGACAAGCATAAGTTGGGCCCGAGTCACCTAAGACCAGCCTCACTCTTACACTAAAGCTGAAAGAAGGCAGGTCAGTTACCCAACACCAGGCCACATAGTGGTGGAACTGGAATCCAGAGCCAGTTCTGTCTTAATTCAAAGCCTATGTTATTTAAACTTCAAACTACCAAAGTGGAAGAGGCATGACCTCTGTGTGGGATGAGAAAAGCCTTTCAAAAGTACTGAGGGGGGGAAAAAAAGAGTGCCATCAAACTAAGCAGAGGTTTGAAAAGAAGAAGGAAAGTGGGTTACTCAGGTAGGTAACCAGAAGCCTCTGTAGGTTCTCAAGTGGAAGCAGTAACACCATCATTATCAGGGAACTTTAGAGTTGGAGGGAATCTCAGCTTAGAAGTAATTTGTTATTTCTTCAACCAAGAGAACAAAACAGCTCAGGGACCACGGTCAGAGCTTTGTATTTCACTCCTGGAGATCTTCTAGGTTAACAGGAAGCCACGAATCCATACCTTTTCATCCACTCCTTTCGGAGATGCTTAGTGAATGCTCCCATATGTGCCCATCACTTTCTAGGGCCTTGGGCTACAAGGATCCCTGCCGTTTTGGAGCTTACGTTCTAGTCAGGAGACTTAATAAACGTTAAGCATCATCAGCATCAAAACTAAATCAAGTTCCGCAGAAATACAAGAGAGCTATAAAGTGGTAGGTGGTACTGGGAGAGGAGGGCTGGTGGAGCTGGTAGAGTTCCATTTGTTCAGGCAAAGCACCATTTGAGAAGGCAACATCGAGAGAAGACTGGAAGGAAGTGAGTTATCTGAACTGATTTCTGGTGGAAGAATGTTTAGGGCAGAGGGAATAGCAGCTGACAAGGCCTCGAGGAAGGGTGCAGGTTTGCATATCTGATGAGTGGCAAGGAGGCTGGGGTGTCTGGAGTAGGAGGGGTACGGGAGGCATGGTTGGAAACAGGAACAGGAAGTGATGGATCCAGAACACATGAAGGCTCTTGTAGACCAAGAGCAGGACTTTGAGACTGAGGACGTTGGGGAGCCATTGTAGGGTTTGGAGGAGAAGCATGAGCCTAGTTTAATTTAATTTATTATTTATTTATTTTTAAATTTCCATCCAAGTTAGTTAGCATATAGTGCAATAATGATTTCAGGAATAGATTCCAATGATTCATCCCCTGTGTATAGTGTAACACCCAGTGCTCATCCCAACAAGTGTCCTCCTTAATGCCCTTTACCCATTTAGCCCACACCCCCACCCATATCCTCTCCAGCAACCCTCAGTTTGTTCTCTGTATTTAAGAGTCTCTTATGTTTTGTCCCCCTTGTTTTTATATTATTTTTGCTTCCCTTCCCTTATGTTCATCTGTTTTGTATCTTAAATTCCTCCTATGAGTGAGGTCATATGTTTGTCTTTTTCTGACTAATTTCACCTAACATAATACCCTCTAGTTCCATCCACATAGTTGCAAGTGGCAAGATTTCATTCTTTCTGATTGCCGAGTAATACCCCATTGTGTATGTGTGTGTGTGTGTGTGTGTGTGTGTGTGTGTGTGTGTGTATATATATATATATATATATATATATATATATATATATATACCACATCTTCTTTATCCATCCATCCATCCATCGATGGACATTTGGGCTCTTTCCATACTTTGAGCCTACTTTAATTTTAAAAGGATTCCTCAGGGGGCACCTGAGTGGCTCAGTTGGTTAGGCATCTGACTTTAGCTCAGGTCATGATGTCCTGGTTCGTGAGTTTGAGCCCCATGTCAGGCTCTGTGCTGACAGCTCAGAGACTGGAGCCTGCTTCGGATTCTCTGTCTCCCTTTCACTCTCCCTCTCTCAAATAAAGAAACATTTAAAAAAAATTTTTTTTAATTAAAATAAATAAGTAAATAAATAACTGAAAGGATTCTTCAAGCTTCTGGGCTGAGAGGTGACTGTGTGGGAGAGCAAGGGTGGGAACAGAGAGACCAGTCAGGGGGAGGGGAAGGTTATTGCTGAGGCCCAGGTGAAAGACGAGGAGGCTCAGACCAGGCTGGTGGCAATTTGAGGTTGTTTGTAGTTTGTTGCAATCTGCATCTCCCTGCATCAGCCCGAGCCAACACATCCAGAACGTGTTTTTGCATGTGGAACTTTGCCTACGACCGGTCACTCTCTCCTCGGGTTTATTTCCTCTCCCCAGACTCTGGAGGTGAACATGGTCAACCTGACTTTCCTTCCCTGTCACTTCCCAAGACAAGCCACAAGATCTTTCCACTGTATAGATGTCACTGCAAAACCGCTACCAGAAAACTGACAGGTAACAAAAACTAACATGGATGAAGAGGTTATAGAGATTAATTTCGTAGTTTGTGTATTAGCAGTGCCTGGTCTATAGTTTCTGACTGCCTCTATGATGGTTTGGGGAACTTCAAAGCCTTCTGCCTTTGCTTTTATTCTTTTTTTAAAAAATTTAAAAAATATTATTTATTTATTCTTGGGACGCCTGGGTGGCTCAGTGAGTTAAGCGTCCAACTTCAGCTCAGGTTATGATTTCATGTTTCACGAGTTCAAACTCCACGTCTGGCTCTGTGCTGATAGCTCAGAGGCTACAGCCTGTCAGATTCTGTGTCTCCCTCTCTCTGCCTCTCCCTCTCCCTCTCCCTCTCTCTCTCTCTCTCTCTCTCCCTTGCTCAAAAATAAATAAACATTTAAAAAATTATTTATTTGTTCTTGAGAGAGAGATAGAGCAGAGAGGGAGAGAGAGAATCCCAAGCAGGCTCCGCTCTGTCTGCGAGGACCCTGATGCGGGGCTTGAACCCACGAACCGTGAGATCATGATCTTAGCTGAAATCAAGAGTTGGATGCTTAACCAACTGATCCACCCAGGTGCCCCCATGTCTTTGCTTTTATTCTTGAAGAATGGGTCTCCCTAACATTGACTGTGACCTCTGCCTCCTATAGTATTTATCCTTTTGGGGGTGGCTTTTTCACTCAGCATAATATTTTTGAGGTTCATTTATGTTGTAGCAAGTGTCAGAATTTCCTTCATTTCAAGGCTGAGTAATGTTCTATTGTATGTATATACAACGCCACCCTCCTTATTTTGTCCATTAATGAATGAATTTGTTGTTTCCATCTTTTGACTATTGTGAATAATGCTGCTAGGAATGTACAAATATCCATTCAAGTTCCTGTTTTCAATTCTTTTGAATATATACCCAGAAGTGGAATTGATCACACGGCAATTCTTCAATTTGGGGGAAACTACCACAGTGTTTTCCAAAATGGCTGCATCATTTTACGTTCCCACCTGCAATGCACGAGGGTTCCAATTTCTCAGCACCTTTGCCAACACAGAGAGACCCAGGGAGACAAAGAATCCGAAGCAGGCTCCAGGCTCTGAGCTGTCAGCACAGAGCCTGACATGGGGTTCGAACTTACCGACTGGTGAGATCATGACTTGAGCCGATGTCGGATGCCTAACCAACTGAGCCACTCAGGCACCCCTCTTTTGATAATCATTCTAGTGAATGTGAAATGGTATCTCATAGAGGATGGCAGGCACAGTGAAACAGGAGGATGGAGTGACCGTTCACATACTGAATGCTAAACGCACAGACCTCCTACCCCTTTTTCCCACTTGGTTCCCTTTATTGTCCATGCAGGCAACTGAAAGAGATTTCTCTGGGGAATCTTGTTCCCAGCAAGTGACCAATGCAGATCACCCCTGTTGTGAGGCCCAAAGCCAACAAGCTCCACGGATGTGCTCAGAGATTTCAACAGCTCTTTAGTCCCCCACTCTTTTTTTTTTTAATGTTTATTTATTTTGAGAGAGAGAGAGAGAGCATGAGCAGGGGAGGGGAAGAGAGAGGGACAGAGAATCCCAAGCTGGCTCTGTGCTGTTAGCCCGGAGCCCAGTGCGGGGCTTGATCCCATGAACTGTGAGATCATGACCTGAGCCAAAACCAAGAGTCAGATGCTTAACCGAGTGAGCCACCCAGGCACCCTTAGTCCCCCCCTCTTAACCAAAGGCAGAGCAGACAGCCAATATTATCAGATATCTGAGAAAAGCCTCAAATCCTGAAGGCAGAGAACAAAACAAGAAAATATATTTTCATGGGAAAAATGTGAATTTCGTGATACCTGAAAAATAATATCATGAAGGGAAGAAGAGAATATATAAGGTAAAGACAATCAAGTACTGGGTGTCCTCACTGCTACTAGTGAGTGTCACTGCCTAGAAGCCTCTCAAAGGACAGAGCTAGGAAATAAACCTATCTATACTAACGTGTATATACACATAGGATAATTATCTCTCCACGTTCTATCAGTATCTGTATTAAGCTAAACATAAGTTCACATGGATATTTCCTGCTGTAACCCAGCACCGTATGGTACACTTTCTTAGTGTTTATTGAGATTTCACAGTGCCAGGTTCTATTCTTTCTTATTTTTTTTTTAAATTTTATTTATTTATTTGGGAGGGGGGCAAAGAGAGAGGGAGAGAGAGAATCCCAAGCAGGCCCCACACTGGCAGCGCAGAGCCCAATGCAGGACTCAAACGCATGAACTGTGAGATTATGACCTGAGCTGAAATCAAGAGTCAGATACTTAAGTGACTGAGCCACCCAGGCGCTCCCATATGGTATGTTCTAGTTTGCTCTCCTTTCTTCTCTGTAGCCGCACACCAGCAGTGAGAAAACTGGCTCCCACCCTCTGCTAGCCACACACTTACCTGCTCGTTCCCAGTATGCTTGTAGAGCAGTTTTAGAATTTAGAGTAGTGCAAAGCTTATGTCTAGTTCCTTTCGTCTTTAGTCTTATGGTCTAGAGTCCTGAAAGTGGCTTAAGTCATCACCTCTTTTTCCACACCCTGTTCAGTGAAGTTATGTCACTTATAATGCAGTTAGAGTCTTTTGTCACAGCCTGCATATCATCCCAGGATCTTCCATCCAGCTAGTTAATTTTTCTTTTAATTTGCATACATTAAGATGCACTGTTTGTGTTATAAAGTCCTTTTGGTTTTGACAAGTGGATAGTGTCGTGAGCGATATGTTTCTTCACACGTAAACGGTGTGAGAAAATGTAAGATGAGAGAGGGCAAGGAAAGAGGACAAGGAAGAAGCAAATAGATGTAAATTTTTGGCAAAGTTCCACTTTCTAAGTTAGGCAGTAAGTTCACTTATGTAAATAATAAACAAACAAATAAATAATAGATAAGACCCTACATGGACCAATGTTAGTAGTACATACGTACCAAGGATTGTGAGTTACTATTATGGTCAAATTGTATGGACTTTCTGTCTCCATTAGGGTGGAAAAGGGGCCATCTGGCTACCACAGAATTTTTTTAAAATGTTTTATTTTTTAGAGAAAGAGACAGAGCAGGAGCAGGAGAGGGGCAGAGAGAGAGGGAGACACAGAATCCGAAGCAGGCTTCAGGCTCTGAGCTGTCCACACAGAGCCCGACATGGGCCTCTCGAACCATGAAATCATGACTTGATCTGAAGTCGGACATTTAAACTACTGAGCCACCCAGGCATCCCCCCCCCCTTTTTTAATGCTATTTGAATTTATTGGAGAAAGGTAGTTTATTTAACAAATGGTGCTGGAACAATGGACTCCCCATCTCAAGAGAGAAGCCTTATTACCTCACATATGGAAAAAATTCATTGAAAGTGATTAACAACCTCAGTGTAAACAACAATAAAAATCATACACTTGGATCTTAGTCGAAAGGCCAAGAAGTGGGCACCTGGGTGGCTCAGTCATGATCCGACTTCGGCTCAGGTCATGGTCTCACGGTTCACGGGTTCGAGCCCCATGTCAGGTGCTGACAGCTCAGAGCCTGGAGCCTGCTTCAGATTCTGTGTCTCCCTCTCTCTTTGCCCCTCCCCTGCTCATGCTGTCTCTCTCAAAAATAAATAAACATTAAAAAAATTTTTTAAAAAAAGGCCAAAAAGTGATCGCAACAATAATAATTATAGAAGAAAATGTAGGCACCTATATATACAAGACAGGAGACTTAAGAGTTATAAAAGAACAGGGTTAACAGTATTTATTTAAAAATGTTTTTGTGTGAAAATATTTCATAAACAAAGCCAACAGGCTATTAATATGTTGAGAAAAGTTTTCACAATGCAAAGGGCATATAGGGACTAAGAACTATAAAATGTAAAGAGCTTTAAAAGTTTGTAACAAAAAAATGAACAACACATAGAAAGGGGACAGAAGGTATGAATGGACGATTCACAGAAGAAGAAATACAACTGACAAGAAAGCATATGAACAGACGCTCATCTTCCCAGCAGTCAGAGAAACACAGATCCAAGTACAATGCTATCATTTACGCCTATGAAATGGGCAAGAATTAAAAAGAATAATCATGCCTACTGCTGACAGTGACGTGGAAAAGAAGGACTCTCATACTGGTGGAAATATGAACCTTGTTGACCTTTTGGAAGGCAATCCAAGAACATCTGTTAAAATTCAAAATGTACATACCCTTCACCCAGGCAATCCCACTGCTGGGAATCTATCTCATAATAATAAAGGGTAACAATTATGGAGTGCATATTTTGTGCCAGGCTTTGTTCCATGCACAATAAGATATTATCTCATTTAATCCTTGCAGTGACCCTGTGAGGTAAGAACTATTATTATCCTTATTTTATAGCAAGTAATGAGAAACCCCTGGCACAGAGAGATCAAGTGATTACAGATCACAGAGAATAAGTGAGGAACTGGATTTCAAATCTAGGCCGTCTGAATCCAAGGTTTGTACTCCTAACCACCAACTGAACCCTCTTTTCTTTTTTGTGTTGTTGTATTTTTATTTCAATTTTAGAAGCCTCCTTTCATAATAGAAATAAAAGACCAGTGTGTGAGACTAAAGCAGCAGGACATGCACTGCAGCAGTGTTGGCAATGGCACAAGCCAGATGCCAGGAGAATGACCAGCCACAGGAAATATTTGAATAAACCATGGACCGTTCGTGCTATGAAATACTATACAACTATGAAAAGCAATGTGTTAGATCCATACCAGTTGATTTGGAGGGATTTCCACAATGCACTAAGAAAAGCAAGGTAGAAAGAAACATGCATAATCTAATCAAGTTTTTTTTTTTTTTTAAGGCAAAAACAAACCCCTTTAGCAATATGAAAACAAACAACCCAATTAAAAAAATGGGCAGGGGGCGCCTGGGTGGCTCAGTCGATTAAGCATCCAGCTCTTGACTTCGGCTCAGGTCATGATCTCATGGTTCATGAGCTTGAGCCCCACATTGGGCTCTGTACAGATAGCACGGAGCCTGCTTGGGATTCTGTCTCCTTCTCTTCTCTGCCCCTTTCTGTGCACTCTTTCTCTCTCTCTCAAAATATATTAAAAAAAAAAAACTTAAAAAAAATGGGCAGGCACCTCGCTAAAGAAAATATACAGATTGCAGATATACATAAGAAAACATGGTCCACATTGTACGTCCGTAGGAAATTGCAAGTTCAAACAGCAAGCTACCAGCACACGCCTATTAGAATGGTCAAAATCCCAAATACAGACAATGCCAAATGCTGTCAAGGACGCACAGCAACAGGAACTCTCACTCATTGCTGGTAGAAATGCAAAACCGTACAGCCACTTTGGAAGACAGTTTGGTGGGTTCTTACAAAATGAAACACACTGTTAAAAATCAAAACAGGAGCGCCTGGGTGGCTCAGTTGATTAAGTGTCCGACTCTTGGTTTTGGCTCAGGTCATGATCTCCTGGTTGGTGGGATCGAGCCCCACATCGGCTCTGTGCTGACAGTGTGGGACCTGTTTGGGATTCTCTCTCTCCTTCTCTGCCCCGCTTCCACTCTTGCATGCTATCTCTCAAAATAAATAAACTAACATTAAAAAAAAAAAACAGTGGATACAGGTCATAAAACATTTGTTCAAACTCATAGAATGTACATCATCAAGGGTGAACTCAGGATGCCTGGGCGGCTCAGTCAGTAAGTGTTTGACTTCAGTTCAGGTCATGATCTCACGGTTCATGAGTTCGAGCCCCACATCATGCTCTGCTGTCAGTGCAAAGCCCACTGCAGATCCTCTGTCCCTTCTCTCTGCCCCTCCCCTGCTCATGCGAGCTCTTTCTCTCTCTCAAAAATAAATAAACATTAAAAAAAAAGAGTGAACCCTAATATAAGCTATGGACCATACATACATGGGCTTTGGTTAATACTGCATCAATATAGGTTCATCAATTGCAACAAATGTACAGTAATGCAAGACGTTAATAATAGGGGGAATGTAGGGGTGAGAGTAGTATGGGGTATATGGGAACTGTGTACTTTCTGATCAATTTTTCTGTAAACCTGACTGCTCCAAAATATAAAGTCTATTAATTTAAAAACAAATCCCCTGATATGTGTCTTTCTGTGTGTTTATGTATGATAGCATTGTGCATTTTCTCTTTTTAAAGTTTATTTATTTATTTTGAGAGAGAGAGAGCGCGTGCGAGAGAGTACAAGTGGGGGAAGGGCGAGAGAGAAGGGGACAGAGGAACCTTAGCAGGCGCTGTGCCGAGAGTAGAGAGAGCCTGATGTGGGGCTTGAACTCATGAACCATGAAATCATGACTTGAGCTGAGTTCAGATGCTTAACAGGCTGAACCACCCAGGTGCCCCACATTGTGCATTTTCTTAGAAAGCTAGGACAATGTGCCCTGGTTTGGGTGATGAGTGATGGTGGGGACAGGAGGAGGGTGGAAACAGACTGAGCAAATGCACAAACATAACATTCAGGATCCTGAGTCAAGAAAACATCCCAGCCAAACAGGGTGAAAACAAGGCCAGAATGGTCACGCAATCTGGCACTGTATCCAAACTGGTTCATAAGCCACACTGGTTAAGGGTTATCAACAGTTTCTAAACTTGTAAGTGATATGGAGTTGGCACTAAAAACAAAGCAACAACCACCCAAACAAAAGGATGGCCATTAAGAAATGCCCTGTTTGGGGCACCTGGCTGTCTCAGTTGGTTAGGCGTCCAACTTCGACTTAGGTCATGATCTCATAGTTCGTGAGTTTGAACCCTGCATCTGGCTCTGCACTGACAGCCCAGAGCCTGGTTTGGATTCTTTCCGCCTCTCTCTCTATTCCTCCCCACTCGCTGTCTCTCTCTCTCGAAATAAATAAACTTAAGAAAAAAATGCCCTGTTCTGATCTCCCTTATGTGTCCTTGCCCTGCCCATATTTCAAGACCCAGTTGAAATTCTGGTTTTCACAAAGCTCTGATTCTATCAGCTGAAAGAAAACTGTCTCCTTCCTTTGAGCTTTCATAATACTTCACCCCTATCTTCTGTGGGTATCTTATATTGTACATATCTGTACATATGTCTACGATATGGTGCACACTCGGACCAAAATTAGCCTCCTTAAAGGCATATTTAATAAGGATGTATTGAGAATGAACTGACATCATGAAATGAGATACATTTTGCACAAGGTTAACTTGAACAAAATTGCTTTCTTTTTTCTATTATTTTTTATTTTTTTAAAATTTACATCCAAGTTAATTAGCATATAGTGCAATAATGATTTCAGGAGTAGATTCCAGTGATTCATCCCCTCTGTATAACACCCAGTGCTCATCCCAGCAAGTGTCTTCCCTAATGCCCCTTACTTACTAAGCCCATCCCACTTAGCCCATCCCCCCACCTACAACCCCTCCAGTAACCCTCAGTGTGTTCTCTATACTTAAGAGCCTCTTATGTTTTGTCCCCCTCCTTGTTTTTATATTATTTTTGCTTCCCTTCTCTTATGTTCATCTGTTTTGTATCTTAAAGTCCACATATGAGTGAAGTCATATGATATTTGTCTTTCTCTGACTAATTTTGTTTAGCATAATACACTCTAATTCCATCCATGTTGTTGCAAATGACAAGCTTTCATTCTTTTTGATTGCCATGTAATGCTCCATTGTATCTATATACCACATCTTCTTTATCCCTTCATCCATAGATGGACATTTGGGCTCTTTCCATACTTTGGCTATTGTCGATAGGGCTGCTATAAACATGGGGGTGCATGTGTCCCTTCGAAACAGCACGCCTGTATCCCGTGGATAAATACCTGGTAGTGCAATTGCTGGGTGGTAGGGTAGTTCTATTTTTAGTTTTTTCAGGAATCTTCATACTGTTTTCCGGAGTGGCTGCACCAGTTTGCATTCTCACCAACAGTGCCAAAGAGATCCTTTTTCTCCACATCCTCGCCAACATCTGTTGTTGCCTGAGTTGTTAATGTTAGCCATTCTGACAGGTGTGAGGTGGTATCTCGTAGTTTTGATTTGTATTTCCCTGATGATGAGTGATGTTAGCATTTTTTCATGTGCCGGTTGGCCATCTGGATGTCTTCTTTGGAGAAGTGTCTATTCATGTCTTTTGCCCATTTCTTCACTGGATTATTTGGTTTTTGGGTGTTGAGTTTGGTAAGTTCTTTATAGATTTTGGATGCTAACCCTTTATCTGATATGTCATTTGCAAATATCTTCTCCCATTCTGTTGGTTGCCTTTTAGTTTTGCTGATTGTTTCCTTGGCTGTGCAGAAGCTTTTAACACATTTTTATTTTTATTTATTTAAAAAAAATTTTTTTTAACGTTTTATTTATTTTTGAGACAGAGAGAGACAGAGCATGAACGGGGGAGGGTCAGAGAGAGAGGGAGACACAGAATCGGAAGCAGGCTCCAGGCTCTGAGCCATCAGGCCAGAGCCCGACGCGGGGCTCGAACTCACAGACCGCGAGATCGTGACCTGAGCTGAAGTCGGCCGCTTAACCAACTGAGCCACCCAAGCACCCCATTTTAATACATTTTTAAAATGTTTATTTATTTTGAGAGAGTGACAGAGTGTGAGTGGGGGAGGGTCAGAGAGAGGGAGGCACAGAATCCAAAGCAGGCTCATGAGCTGTGAGATCATGACCTGAGCCGAAGTCAAACGAGAAGCTTTTTATCTTGATGAGGTCCCAATAATTCCTTTCCGCTTTTGTTTCCCTTGCCTCTGGAGACATGTTGAGTAAGAAGTTGCTGTGGCCAAGGTCCAAGAGGTTTTTGCCTGCTTTCTCCTCTAGGATTTCGATGGCTTCCTGTCTTATATTTATCTCTTTCATCCATTTTGAGTTTATTTTTGTGTGTGGTGTAAGAAAGTGATTCAGGTTCGATCTTTTGCATGTTGCTGTTCAGTTTTCTCAACATCATTTGCTGAAGAGACTGTCTTTATTCCATTGGATATTTTTTCCTGCTTTGTCAAAGATTAGTTGGCCGTAAGTTTGTGGGTCCATTTCTGGTTTCTCTATTTGGTTCCATTGATCTGAGTGTCTGTTTTTGTGCCAGTACCATACTGTCTTGATGATTACAGCTTTTTAACACATCTTGAAGTCTGGGAGTGTGATGCCTCCAGCTTTGGTTTTCTTTTTCATGATTGGCTATTTGGCGTCTTTTCTGGTTCCATACGAATTTTAGGATTGTTCGTTCTAGCTCTATGAAGAATGCTGGTGTTATTTTGATAGGGATTGCATTGAATATGTAGATGGCTTTGGGTAGTATTGACATTTTAACAATATCTGTTTTTCCTATCCAGGAGCATGGAATCTTTTTCCATTTTTTTGTGTGTCTTCTTCAATTTCTTTCATAAGCTGTCTATAGTTTTCAGTGTATAGATTTTTCACCTCTTTGGTTATATTTATTCCTAGGTATTTTATGGGTTTTGGTGCAATTGTAATGGGGTCAATTCCTTGATTTCTCTTTTTGTTGCTTCATTGTTGGTGTATAGGAATGCAACAGATTTCCGTACATTGATTTTATATCCTGCCACTTTGCTGAATTTGTGGATTGGTTCTCGCAGTTTTTTGGTGGAATCTTTTGGGTTTTCCATATAGAGTGTCATGTCATATGTGAAGAGCGAAAGTTTAACTTTCTCCTTGCCTATTTGGATGCCTTTTATTTTGCTGTGTTGTCTGATTGTTGAGGCTAAGACTTCCAATACTATGTTGAATAACACTGGTGATAGTGGACGTCCCTGTCATGTTCCTGACCTTAGGGGAAAGCCCTCAGTTTTTCTCCATTGAGGATGATATTAGCGGTGGGTCTTTCATATGTGGCTTTTATGAGCTCGAGGTATGCTCCTGCTATCCCTACTTCCTTGAGGGTTTTTATCAAGAGAGGATGCTGTATTTGTCAAATGCTTTCTCTGCATCTATTGAGAGGATCATATGGTTCTCGTCCTTTCTTTTATTGATGTGATGAATCACGTTAATTGTTTTGTGGATATTGAATCAGCCCTGCATCCCAGGTATAAATCCCACTTGGTCGTGGTGAATAATTCTTTTAATGTATTGTTGGATCCAGTTGGCTAATATCTTGTGGAGAATTTTTGCATCCATGTTCATCAGGGAAATTGGCCTAGTTCTCCTTTTTAGTGGGGGCTTTTTCTGGTTTTGGAATCAAAGTAATGCTGGCTTCATAGAATGAGTTTGGAAGTTGGACAAAATTGGTTTCAACATATTAAAAGCTAGTTCAAAGTAAGTTCTTATAAGTAATTTGTAATTTTTTCTTCCTCCTGGCTTAAAGACTTCTGGTCTCCTCTGCATATCTCTTCTTCCTGGTTCTCCTGCTTCACTTCCTCTCTGCCCCTGCTACGCCTGTCCTATCCATTCTGGGCTAGGAAGTGACTTCTTTTATCAGGGTCCTTGTTATGACTGAGTAGTTCAGCTCCCCATCTGTAGCTGCCCAACACTCCTTTTTGATAGCCACCTTCTATCAGAAGAGCTTGGCACACATTGACATTTTTTCATGAAACACCTATTTTCCAGGGAATGGGTTCTCCTTCCATTTGTCTGACCCTGCAGCTTTGTGTTCTTATCTCTTATCTAAGCCCTTTCTGTTCTGGCCAGGTGCCTCATGGAGATGAGCAGAATAAGAGTCTTTACCTGTGGTAGGAAGAGTAAGTCCTTGATTAGAGTCTGGCTGTGCTCCATTTCCTAGATACTTGTGTGAGAGTAGTCGGCGTAACTTTGACTTGGCAGGTTCTGAACTCCCTGGGGGCAGGAGCTAGTTCTCATTTATCTTGGTGTTTCCTGCAACAGCCTGCATGGTAGCACAGTGCCATCCGCATGGTGGGTTAATTTAGCAACAACTTATTAAGTGCCCATGAGCCAGGCATTTTACCTGATGCTAGGGATATTAAACATATAACAGTTTCTGCCTTCATAGAAACTACTTGTCTTCTGTTGGAGGTTGGGATCCATGGAAAAACAATGGCAGAGGGTTGATAATTGAGTTGGGTGATAGGCAAATAGAGGATCACTGTATTATGTTCTCTTCATATTTTCGTGTTTGATATTTTTCATGATAAAAAGCCTAAAAAGGTATAGAATGGGGGGAAATGTCCTGGGCCGAATGGGACTCTGATAATTTTTTTTTCTTAAATATGGATGGGGTGCCTGGGTGGCTCAGTCGGTTGAACGTTGGACTCTTAATATCAGTTCAGGTCTTGATCTCACAGTTCTTGAGTTCAAGCCCCAAACTGGGCTCCACGCTGATAGTGTGGAGCCTGCTTGGAATTCTCTCTCTCTCTCTCTCTCTCTCTCTCTCTCTCTCTCTCTCTGCCTCTCCCCTGCTCCTGCTCTCAAAAATAAATAAACTTTGATAAAACAATGGATAAAGCAATCAGCCCATATTATGGACTGAATGTATCTCCCCAGTATTCATATGTTGAAGCCCTAAGCCCCAAATGTGATAGTATTTGGAAATTGGGCCTTTGGGAGGTAATTAGGTTTAGATGAGTTCATGAGGGTGGGGACCACGATTGGATTAGTGTACAGCCTCTAGAAGCCTGTAATTCACTTTATAGGCTTAGAAGAGGATTGGTACCTGGAGCTCAGATGGGACTCTATTTTTCTCTTCTTCACCATTTCTAGAATCTCTAGTCCAGAGTGTAGCTTTACCAGGACAAGAGGAAGGATGCACTGGTAAAATCCTGCCAAGAGGTGCTTGTTCTAGAGATATTCAAGACTTGCCCCAATCTCAAAAGAGGTGGATGAGGGTGGCATCTTGGGATGGGGAAGGAGTTTATCAGTGAAAGGATCAGGGTCCAAGGAGGAAATCAAGTCTTCAGGTTTCTTTGTTTTATGAATATCTTGGCTTTCTCTCAATCATTTCATCAAGTCCAGTGAAGGCTCCAAAGTTTTAGTTGAATAAGTTACTTGCAAACTCTTGACAGTGTTAGAAAATAAAGCTGCTCTTGCCTTTGCCACAACCCAGACTTAATGAATTAGAATTTACTGGGGCAAATTCCCCAGGTGATTATTATAGACACAAAAGATTAAGAACCACTGATTACACCCTTTTCTCTGGTTACATTTAGGCAGCAATCTTAAAAACCTAGAAACTTTTATTTTCATTATGTTTTATTTGATTTGCTTGTCACTTACCTAGATTGCTAGTTATTGTCTCTCTCCCCACATGTAAGACTGAAATCCTTTCCACCTTGGGAAATCCTAAAGGAAATCCAGCTTCTACTTCAGTGAGGAGTCATTTTTAAAATGAATTCAGAATTAGGAATAGTCAATTTTTCTCGCTACCCTCATAACTTCATCCCCAATGTATTAAGGATGCAAAGAGAGCACCTGTCTCTTGTTTTCAGGGAAGATAGAATGTTGCCTATGGCAACTACCAGACCACTTGAGATTTACTGCCAGAGGTTCCCTAAGCAACCCTGGCAACCATCTTTGCAGGGACTTTTCAGGGGGCAAGGACTATAGATAATCTAGATCTATTGCCTCCCCAGCTACCACCCATTTCAGACTTTTCTTGGGAGGCGCTGAGATTCAGAAAACCTATTCACCAGGGAAAGAGCTAAGGATTCTCTGGCTCCTTTGGGTCCCTGGGGGCAAAGAGAGGCTTTTTTTTTTTTTTTTTTTTTTTTTTGGAAAAAGCAGAGACAGCAGCTGCTCTGAGTGAGTATAGGCAAATGGCAAGAATTACCTCCTAGGGAGACTGACTTCCCAGCTCTTAGTCTGGCACAGTGGCATTAAAAAGTCTCTTTTCAAACTCACAGTGGCATTTTGGGGTGTTGCAGAGTCAATAGTTGAATGTTTGCTCTCTGACTTGTGGAGTAAAAGGCACCTTTCAATCTGTTTTTTAAAAAAAAATTTTTTAAGGTTTATTTATTTTTGAAGGAGAGAGAGAGACAGAGTGTGAGTGGGGGAGGGGCAGAGAGAGAGAGAGAGAGACAGAGACACAGAATCTGAAGCAGGCCCCAGACTCTGAGCTGTCAGCACAGAGCCCGACAGCGGGGCTCGCACTCACAAACCGTGAGATCATGATCTGAGCCGAAGTCAGATGCTCAACCCCCTGAGCCACCCAGGTGCCCCTCAATCTGTTTTTTAAAAGATTTAATTTTTTAAAGCAATTTCTACACCCAACGTGGGGCTCAAACTCACAACTCCAAGGTCAAGAGTCGCATGCATTACCATCAGAGCCAGCCAGGTGCTCCACCTTTCAATATTTGAACATGCATGGTGAGCAACTTCAAGGTCCAGTGGACACTTCCTCTGGGATGTCAGTGATTCCAGTCTACTAACTTTTTAGTTATCTGAAATGACTCTGTATTACGTGAACCTTCGCTGGCTTTTTAGGGCTCACCCGCTAACATAGGGGTCCCAGTTCTCTGCAAATCCCCCTCCCTCAATGTTCCTGACAGATCCATTGACTATCTAAATTGTCTCTCTTTTTTAAATTTTTTAAAGTTTACTTATTTAGTTTAAGAGAAAGAGCACAAGCTGGGGAAGGCAGACAGAGAGGAAGAGAGAGAATCCCAAGTAGGCTCCACGCTGCCAGCACGGAGCCCAGTGTGGGGCTCGAAGTCACGAACTGCAAGATCCTGACCTGAGCTGAAATCAAGAGTTGGACGCTTAACGACTGAGCCACCCAGGCACTCCTAAAAACTTTTTTTTTAATGTTTCAGTTTTTGAGAGACAGAGAGTGAGCAGGGGAGGGACAGAGAGAGAAGGAGACAGAATCCAAAGAGCAGGCTCCAGGCTCCAAGCTGTCAGCACAGAGCCCGATGCAGGGCTCAAACCCAGGAACCGTGAGATCACTCACGACTTGAGCCGAAGTTGGACGCTTAAGTGACTGAGCCACCCAGGCGTCCCCTAAATCCTTCATTTCCAAAATATCCACAGTGCTCTGGCAAGAGTTGCTACTGCTCTGAACTGATCCATTAACACTGCCTCCCACTATGCTGCCTGGCACGGCAGTTTCTGCTAGGGATTGTCACTGCTCTGTTGCAAACAATGCACACTGCTGTCCGCGCTGGAAATTGATGCCTCTGCAGGCTGGCACTGCCATGACTCTGCTCTTTCTCCTGGGTGACCTGGGTCTTTCCCATGGGGTTCCTCCTGGGTATCAAAGGAGCACCTACTGATTGGTAGCAGAGTAGGGAGTAATTTCTCTCTCTGTATTATACACTTGGTGGTGGGGGGAGGGGGTGGAATGTCCCAGAACAAGTTGTTTGAGCTCCAAGGTATTATAGAGCTAGGAAAATCCTTCTTTAAATGTCTGTATAAGATTTGTCTCTCCGGGACGCCTGGGTGGCTCAGTCGGTTGAGCGTCCGACTTCGGCTCAGGTCATGCATGGTCTCACAGCTCGTGAGTTCGAGCCCTGTGTCGGGCTCTGTGCTGACAGCTCAGAGCCTGGACCCTGCTTTGGATTCTGTGTCTCCCTCTCTCTCTGCCCTTAACCCACTCGCATTCTGTTTCTGTCTCTCTCAAAAATAAATAAATGTAAAAAAAAATTAAAAAAAAAAAAGACTTGTCTTTCCTTTGAGGCCTGGATCTTCAGCTAAGGAGCTGTGGTAGGGTGTTTAACAAGATCAGACTTCATTCTGATGAACAAGGCACTAACTCTTGGTGAACCTATCATGCCTGGCTCTCTATTCCCCTAGGAGGAGGTCTCTCAAATGAAGGTTTCTTGCAAATGAACTCCCTTAATGCCACCCTACCAGCTAGCCAGGCACACCGAGCCATATCTGAGCCATTGGCAATGGGCAAGATGAGATCCCTGACCAACCCTGTGCGGCCATGTGCTAGCCTAAAGGCTTTTCATGTTTGCAAGCCTTATTTAATCTCATAGGATCTCATAGGAACTTGAGATCAGGGGCTATGATTTCCACTTCTCTTGTGTTTATAACACTAGCCTGGCCCCAGAACAACTAACAGGAAGCAAAACAAATGTACACGACCCTTTATAATTTACAAAGTACTTTTGTAAACATTATCTCCTTTATTTTTTTATTTATTAAAAAAATTTTAATGTTTATTTTTGAGGGGGAGAGAGAAGAGAGAGAGACAGAGAGACAGAGAGACAGAGCACAAGCAGGGGAGGAGCAGAGAGAGGGGGAGACACAGATTCCGAAGCAGGCTCCAGGCTCTGAGCTGTCAGTACAGAGCTCGATGTGGGACTCAAAGGCACGAACCGTGAACCGTGAGATCATGACCTGAGCTGAAGCCAGATGCTTAATCGACTGAGCTACCCACGTGCCCCAACATTATCTCCTTTAGTTTTTACAGCAAGCCTGTAGTTAGGTTATTACTATCCTCATTTTGCAGATGAGATATCCCAAACTGACCAAGGTCACCAAGATACTCAGTGGCAGAGCCGAGCCTTGAACTGCTATTAACTGCCTCGAGCAGAGGTCTCTGTTCCTCCACTAGAGCACATCGGGGAGCAGCTACAGAGCTTACACCTCAATCTATCTGCAACCTTCCCTCCATTTTAACCCCTGCTTATCCCCCAAACCTCAGCAGGAGGCATGAAAGAGGACTGAGGACAAACCATTTGTATCCCATCCTTTTTCTTTCCTTTTTCAACTTGCCCTCCTATATTTGGGATCCTCCTTGAACCTCTGAGGCCTTGTTATGGACTGAATATGTCCCTCCAAAATTGTCCCAAGTCCCAACCCCCATTGTGATGGTATTTGGAGGTGGGGGCTTTGGGAAGTAATTAGGTTCAGATGAGGTCATGAGAGGGAGTCCCCAGGATGGGATCAGTGCCCTTAGAAAGAGAAAGACAGACTAGAGCTCTCATACTCTCTTTCTGAGAGGTGAGGACACCACAGGATGGCAACTATCTGCAAGCCAGGAAGAACCCTTCTTCCTGGAACCAAATCAGCTAACACCTTGATCTCACACTTCTCAGCCTCCAGAGCTGCAAGAAATAAATTCCCGTTGTTTAAGCCACTCAGTGCATGTATTTTGTTAGGGCAGCCTGAGCTAATATACGTCATTGCCTAGTCTTTCTGTCTTTGTTTTTTGTTTCTTTAAAAAATTTTTTTAAAAATGTTTTATTTATTTCAGAAAGACAGAGAGAGACAGAAACAGAGCATGAACAAGGGAGGGGCAGAGTGAGGAGGAGACATGGAATCCAAAGCAGGCTCCACGCTCCAAGCTGTGTGCACGGAGCCCGATGCAGGGCTCGAACTCACAGCCTCGACATCGTGACCTGAGCCAAAGGTGGATGCTAAACCGTCTGAGCCACCCAGGTGCCCCATATTCTTCCCGTCTTTGACTTCCAATTCTCTGGTCTGTCATAATCGTGGAAAGCAGAGTATTCTTTGCTGCTGCTGCTTTGATCTTTTTGTTTCTTGGCTTTTCTTCACTTATTCCTGGGAAGAGAGAATATGAAGGCATGAGTGCTGGCTTCATAAGGAAAGAATCAGAAGATGTAGCTTCAGGGGGCGCCTGGCTGGCTCAGTCGGTTAAGCGTCCGACTTCGGCTCAGGTCATGATCTCACGGTCCGTGAGTTCGAGCCCCGTATCGGGCTCTGTGCTGACAGCTCAGAGCCTGGAGCCTGTTTCAGATTCTGTGTCTCCCTCTCTCTCTGACCCTCCCCCGTTCATGCTCTGTCTCTCTCTGTCTCAAAAGTAAATAAACATTAAAAAAATTTAAAAAAAAAAAAAAGAAGATGTAGCTTCAGATTCCAAATCTGCTACTACCTGTGTGAACTCAGACAAGTCCATTAATATCTTCAGTGCTCAGACAGGTGGCTTCATCTCTCTGAGGCTCAATTTTCTTATCTGTACCATGAGAAGATTGGAAAAATAAGATCCAGGATTCTTTCTGGTATAGAATGTTCTGATTTTAATCGATTTGAATTAACATCCTAGGTTCTTCCTCTGTTGCTTTCAGTCCCTTGACAACCTAGCCTTCTTTTTTTCATCAACCCACCAATTCATTCAGTCTGTCCCTCTTTCTAAGTCCTGATCACATATTTAATGTTATCAGATGCAATGCTAGGCACCCTCAAATACACCCAAGCTATTTCCCTGGGAAAGGGATTTTTTTGCCACAGAATCAGCTATAGCATAGTATGGTCTATATAAGCTGTTAATTTTCCAAGACCAGCTTATTCAAGACAAGGAATGTGTTTCAGTGAATCTAGTTCATGTACACAATGAGGAGGTGTTTGGGGCTTGTTGGTTTATATAACTTAAGGTCAAGTGGTCTGTTTGTTTTATTTTGTTCTAGATCATTCCTTTATCCCACTGCTTTTGGTGCTCTGTGTTCAGCCATGCTGTGCTGTCTTCTATGGAAACCCCACCAACCTCTTGCCATTATTTTTCTAGCTTGGCTTGGCTCTACTAGGGGTGAGGAAGTTAAGCAAAATAATGTCACTCCAGTTCTTTCCCCAACTCATACTTCAAATCCCATTCTGGAGGAGATGTAATTCATCATCTCCCCTTAGATCTGTTAGATACTCTGAACAGCTGATCTCATAGCTGCAACACTGATGCCGTGAAACAGCAGCTTTAGCCTCTGCATATTCAACTCTTTTCCAAGTCAACAGTGTTGGTTTGCAAATTGGCTCCCTTACATGGAGGGCAAGGAGAGACCAGAGAAAGAGGCAGACCACTCCAGATCGATAAACAAGGAGACTTATTTATGAGGTTTGTCTTGGGAGGCCATGAGATGAGGAGATATCCACACTCACCGGCCAGAACTGTAAAAGTTCCTAAAGAAGTCTTAGCTGGCTTCAATAGCACATACCATCCAGATGGCCTCAACAAAACCTTACCCTCTCAAGGCTATGTCCTTGGAACAGCTCCCACCGTGGAACAGTGGGACAGCAGGCAGAGCATACGTGCCAAGGACAGGGGAAGGGATGAGGAGCCTCTGATTGCCAGGGTCCAGCTTGAGTGCCACCCGGTGGTCATGTCCTTTTGATTAACTCCTCCAACAAACAGAGTACTAAGTAAACACTGAAGATAATTCTGCCCCTGAGACTACCTCCAGAATGAGACTATAAATGACAGCCCTTGAGGTCTAGCAACAAGGGATAGACAGGAAATAAGCAGACATTGCTACTGCCACAGAGCCGGCTGAGCTTTTTATAACTATGAGGGATTCTTCAGGAACCCCAGGGCAAGGCTGCTGGTTTTCCCAGGAATCAGTGGGATTGGCTCTATGGTCTATTTAAGTCACTGCATACAAAGTGGAGTTTGTTTCTTGTTCGTTGAAACTGATGAACGTAAATGGGGAGAATTTTATTCTTTCCTCCTGTGAAAGGCTCCCTTCCAGAGATGTTTCTCATACACTCTCCCTTCCCTGTAGTATGTATTCTCTATAGAAAGAAAACTGATTTTGATTCTGGATTCTAGTCAAAAGTAGTGCAGACTTTAACCCTTCCCACTGTCCTCCCTGAAAGTGTTTCTTGTTACAAAGACCTTTAGTGCTTGGATGAAACACCTGATAATATGTTTTTTGCCCCTTTGTTATGGAACCCCTTCAACTGAGTCTCCATTGGTAGAGAATTTCTCCGTAATGAATTTTTCTTTAATTACAAAAAAACCTAACACCTTTATTGAGATACAGTTTTCATAGCATAAAAAGCAACCCGTTTAAAGTGTACAATACAATGATTTTGGTATATTCCCACACTTGTGCGATCGTCACTACGATCTAAGTTTCAAATATGTTCATCATCCTAAAGGGAAATGCTTTCTCCATTAGTAATGACACCTCATTCTTTCCTACTGCCCAACCCTGCCAGCCTTAAGCAACCACGAGTTTCCTTTCCGTTTCTATGGATTTGCTCATTCTGGACATTTCATATATATGGAATCCTACGATTTGTGACTTTTGTGTCTGGCTTCTTTCACTTAGCATACTATTTTGAAGAATCATAAGCAGGCTCCAGGCTCTGAGCTGTCAGCACAGAGCCCAACGCGGGGCTCGAACTCGTGAACTGCGAGATCATGACCTGAGCCGAAGGCGGACGCTCAACCGACTGAGCCAGCCAGGCTCTCCAATACTTCATTTGTTTTTATTGCTGCATAACAATCCACTGTATGGGTGTCACATCTTATTTATCCACTTATCAGTTGAGTCACATTTGGGTTGTTTTTGCTTTTTCGGCTATTATGAATAATGTGTCTGAACATTCATGTACAGATTTTTGTATGGACATGTTTATACCTAGGAGTGGAATTGCCAGGTCATATGGTAACTTTATGTTTGATTTTTTGAGAAGCTGCTAAACCATTTTTCCAAAGTGACTATACCATTTTACACTTTTTAAATTAGTTTATTATTATTATTTTTTTAATGTGTATTTATTTTTGAGAGACAGAGACACAGAGTGCAAGCAGGGGAGGGGCAGAGAGAGAGGGAGACACAGAATCCAAAGCAGGCTCCAGGCTCTGAGCTGTCAGCACAGAGCCCGACGTGGGGCTCGAACCCACGAGCCTTGAGGTCATGACCTGAACCAAAGTTGGACGCTTAACTGACTGAGCCACGCAGGCACCCCACCATTTTAATTTCTACCAGCAATCTATGGAGTTTCCAATTCGTCCACATGCTCACCAACTCTTGTCACTGGCTGTCTTTTTTATTTTTGCCATCCTAGTCGGTGTGAGGCAGTATGTCACTGTGGTTTTGATTTGCATTTCCTTAATGACTAATGGTGTTGAGGATATTTTCATGAGTTAACTGGCCATTTGTACACCTTCTTTGATGAAATATCGGTTCAGATCCTTTGCCTTCCTATAACTGGAGTGTCCATTTGTTACAAATTGGATACAGATCCTTATCAGATACATGATTTTTACTTTCTTGATGGTACCATTTGCAGCATAAAACTATTTATTATTTATACTCTTAATTTTGATGTGGTCCCATTTATTTATTATTAATTTGATCTGTTGTGCTTTTGGTATTGTAGCTACAAAACCATTGCCCAACCCAAAGTCATGAAGATTTGCTCATGTATTTTCTTCTGAGTTTTATAGTTTTAGCTTAAAAATTTTTGTTATAATGTTTTTATTTTTTTTTTGAGACAGAGACAGAGCATGAGCAGGGGAGGGGCAGAGAGAGAGGGAGACACAGGATCTGAAGCAGGCTCCGGGCTCTGAGTTGTCACCACAGAGCCCGACGCGGGGCTTGAACTCACAGACTGTGAGATCATGACCTGAGCTGAAGTCGGATGCCCAACCGACTGAGCCACCCAGGCGCCCTGTTTTAGCTTTTACATACAGGCCTATAGTCCATTTTGATTTAATTTTTGTGTACGGTGTGAGGTAGGAGCCCAGCTTTATTCTTTTGCATGTGGATATCCCGTGTCCTAGTACCATTTGTTGAAAAGACTATTATTTCCCCCATTGAATTGGTGTGAAGGAAATCACAATTTAATGAGAAGACATTCATTTATTTAAGTAATATTTGCTATGTCCCAGGCACAATGTTAAGTGTTGGATGTGGGGTAATGAATTAAACAGATATGGCTCCTGCCTATTTGGGGATTACAATCTAATTAGACAGAGAGCCATAAATGTAATATAACATAAGTTAGACTGCTAAGCATGGATTTATAATCATAATAATAATTTTAACAATCATTTCTAGAGCACCAATTATGTGCCAGGCACTATCGTTAGTAGTTTATTTATTTTTAATATCTCTTTATTTTTGGGAGAGCATAAGCGGGGGAGGGACAGCAAGAGGGGGACCAAGGATCTAAAGCAGGTTCTGCATGACAGGCTGATAGCAAACCCTGAGATCATGACCTGACGAAGTCAGAGGCTCAACTGACTGAGCCACCCAGGTGCCCCGTTAGTACTTTATATGTAGTAATTTCTTCAACTTCCAGACACTCCTATGAAATAGGTGTTATTATTATCCCTATTTTACAGTTGAAGAACTGAGGCCCAGAGACGCTCATTAATTTTTTAAAGACCACCCAGCTAGTAAGTTGTGAAGTCATTGTTTGAACCCAGTCCATCTGGCTCCGAAGCCTGTGCCCTGAATAGACAAAATGCTCGGGAGACCCAGACAAAAACTGTGACTGGTTTTTACAAGGACTGTGAAGATGCAGAGCTGAGCTGTGCTTAAAGGGAGTAGTAGAATTTCAAATAGCAGTTGGGTGAGCTTCAAGAGTATTCCAAAATCTTGGAATAAATAAGCAGGAGCAGAGGTTAAGGAGAAAATGAAGAATGCGTTTTGATCGTAAGGGAGCCTGTAGTGGTTCTGGGTGGGGAAGAATAGAGTGGGAAAATACTTGACATTTCAAAAGCTGAAAAAAGAGGTTGGGACCAGGTTGTAAAGGCATCCGAGGATGCTGCTCTGAGAGTCTGAACTTTACCAATGAATCCATAAATATTTGATGCTTGGAAGTCACAGGAAAAAAAAATCTCTAGAGAAATCAAAGCTCCTATTAGAGCTTGCATGAAATGGAAGGGGAGAGTATTTGACACCTGCTTTGGTTTCCACAATCAGCTTTTATACGAATGTGAATGCGGCTCAACTTGGAGTTTGGAGTTGGGGCTAGGACTCTCAGAGCTCAAACCCTAATACCTCATCATATCCTGCCCCAATTTTTACCTTATTTTTGAACTCAGTGTAATAATCTTCATTAAGAGTAAAAATAAATTAGGGCATTTAAACTTTATTTGGAAAAATAGGCTTAAAAATCACACATGGGTATTTGGAGTTTCTAAAAAGTAGATTATTGCAGAAAATAAAAACAATGGCATGAACATAATTCGTAATGTTTTACATTTATGATTTTAAATGAATTTTTAAAATTTAAATGTTTTTATTTAGTTTTGAGAGAGAGACAGAGACAGAGAGACAGAGAGACAGAGTGCCAGCAGGGGAGGGACAGAGAGGGAGACACAGAACCCCAAGCAGGCTCCAGGCCCTGAGCTGTCAGCACAGAGCCCGACACGGGGCTCAAATACACGAACTGTGAGATCATGACCTGAGCCAAAGTCTGACGCTAAACTGTCTGAGCCACCCAGGCACCCTGGGAATGCACACAATTTCTTAAGCAGATTGTTGCATAGCAGCGATAGAAATATTTTAGTATTTTCCTTACACATCTACTTTAAATAAATTTTAGAAGAAAGAAAAAACACTGGTATTATTATCTTTTTTAACAGACCACAGACACTGGTGTACTGTAAAGTTCAGAAAGACAACAAGCTTTGGAGATCGAAAACCTGGATTTGC
Organism: Panthera leo; assembly: GCF_018350215.1. Classification (NCBI taxonomy): domain Eukaryota; kingdom Metazoa; phylum Chordata; class Mammalia; order Carnivora; family Felidae; genus Panthera; species Panthera leo. The sequence continues at coordinate 14,924,180 of NC_056688.1, read as the reverse complement.
TTCTCAGAGTCGCTGCTTCCTGGCTGTGTGAGTCAGTCATCAGATGGGTCAAATAACCTGACCATCTGTAAGTGGGGGGAATAACTACTTTATGAGGTTATGAGAGCAGGAGGGATTTTACTGGACATCTATGTTTGTATCATGAACCCAAATCCATCCAACTTCCAAAGACTGAGAGATACGTGTTTAGTAAACCAAACTAAAACAGTTACAAGTATCGTTTTCCCCCTCTGACTCTGAAGTGAATTCATTTTCACAGCCCTAATCGTATTCTCCATCATTCCTCATCTTTTCAAGGTGACTTGAGTGATATGTCCTTGTTTACATGCTTTTAGAGGAAAGAAATTAATACTTGAGTGTGTACTATGTGCCAGACTTTAATATAAGCCCCTGTACGTCTTTATAACAGCCAATTCTCCTCACAAGCCCATGAGGTAGGAGTGATTTTCCAGAAAAAGAAACCGAGGCTCAGAGAGGGCCTCGTAAATGGAAAAGCCCACTACAAAGTCTAGGCCTAACTGTCAAACCCTTGCTCTTTTTGCTTGTGCGCCGGGCTGCCCTTTAAATGTGCTAACAGGAGGAAATTACTTTTTTTAATAAAAGTAAGTGGCAATTAATTTCATCCTTAATAATTCTTTTTAAAATGCCGCGAGAACTCTGGGGGTAAACGGAGACATCCTTGGGTGGCACAAAGCCACGGCCGCAGACTGTTACCTAAGTCCAAAGTATGGCTGTAACTTCAGCTCAACCGTGCTTTCTGTTTAGCCATACAGACATCCAGTTTCCTGGAGCCGGCTTCCATTTGGATTCCAGCTTTCTGGCTCCTGATGTGGGTTTGTGGTTTCCAACTGCCTGGAGTTTAAACAGAAATGGAGAACAAACAGAGGGTTGCTGGAGGGGTTGTGGGAGGGGGGATGGGCTAAACGGGTAAGTGGAATTAAGGAATCTACTCCTGAAATCACTGTTGCACTATGTGCTAACTAACTTGGATGTAAATTTAAAAATAAATAAATTATTTAAAAAAATAATAAACAGAAAGGACTAGAGAGCCTTGACAGAATGGAAAAAGGAGTGCAGCTAGGCCTCCTGCAGTTTAGAACTTTGACCAGCAGGTGTCTCTGCAGACAAGGGAGAGGGCTCCTTTTCGCCTCAGAGGGGCGAGATGGATCTTCTAGTTTAACTGAGCAAAATTGTGGTGGAAATGAGGCAAACAAAGGTAGGTCGGCTACGTACAGGAGTCAATCCCAACTGCATAAATTTGTCTTAGCCAACAGCTGGAGAGGCTGGTAGCAAATCTAAGCAAACCCCAATCTTAAGGTAAGAAAGCCGCTGGAAAGGCAGAGTCCCTATACTGTCTTCCGAACGTGCAAGGCTGTTTGAAGGTGAGCGCTTAAAACTCAGAGGCAATTCCCAAGGCAGGTGAGGCAGGGAAGATGGCTGTTTCATCAGGAGAGATGTGAAGATGAAGGAAAGAGGGGAAAGATGGTTCTGGAGTTTTAGAGCCAGTGAAATAAAGAGCTTCTGTTAGAGGTACACCTTTGGAGTGCACCTTTATTTTCTGTGAAATATTGTGAATTCTCAGAATTTTAGGTACACTTATTTATAAGAGAAAGTAAAGGACCCAAACGTACCAAAATTTTAATTAATATTTGTTCAGTACCACTGTTTTCATTTAGGAGAAAGAAGCCAAGAAAAAAACTTTAATTGGTATAAATATTAAGGAGTTGATCACAGGGTAACTAAGTGTACCTTTCCTTAAGGAGCAGAACCTTTTGTGAAAAAAAGTTGTTCTGAGTGGATTTTCTTCTGTAGCAAATGTATTTTTCCATATAAAACCAAAGGTGTATCTACCCATGGAAAATACTGATCCTAAAAGATGATAGATACAGTCACATCTAAGAGTGCAGAAAATCTTAAAAAAAAAAAAAAAAAAAATCATCCTAAAGATCTTTTGGATGATCTAAAGGGTAATTAATCTAAAAATGCTTAAACCATATCCTAGAACATATGGAAAGTAATAAGGATAATGTTTTTAAGTTTGGGTCGTAGCTTGAATGGCCCTGTTAAGAAGAATACTATGAGCAAGCTGAACAGAAAATCCTTAGTTTAAATCCTTATTAAAAAGCTTATTTACCTTCTCTTAAGCCCCCTCCCCAAGATGCTTTATAGGAGGAGACTATGTTCTTACTTTGGCTGCCTACACCTGTTTCTAGACACCCAGTCCAGTTGTTCTGGACACAACTAGGTTGATCTGGGATAGGAGGGGGAAAGGCAACGGGCTCCTGGCGAGGTGGTAACGCAGAACACACAGTCCTCGTGAAGAGAAGGCGCACATTCAGCTCATCCCAAGAACCAGGGCATGCTGAGTGTTTGGACAATGTGATCAAACAGTGCCCTGATTTCTACGTGATGGCGGAACTTATAACTGGCTGATAATTCCCTCGTTTGGGAATATGGGACAGGTAAATACGATATTGCCTTTGACATACAAAATTTTTTTTAAGTTACTTACAATGAATTTTATGAACTTTTAAAGTTTATTTATTTTGGGGAGAGAGAGAGAGCAAGCACACAAGCAGGGGAGGGGCAGAGAGAGAGGGGGGGACACAGAATCCGAAGCAGGCTCCAGGCTCTGAGTTGTCAGCACAGAGCCCGACGCGGGGCTTGAACTCAGGGACTGCAAGGTCATGACCTGAGCCGAAGTCGGATGCTTAACTGACTGAGCCACCCAGGCGTTCCAACGTATGAAATTTCTGAATAATGCCTCTGTGTCAACTGAATGTTCATATAATGTTGGCTTTTTTTTTTTTTTTTTTTTTTTGCCAGAGCACTAATAAGTTGGGCCAACATAAAGTGAGGGTTGGACTATCTTCAAGGCCCCAACGGCTCTGAGAATCTGTGGAGCTGTGTTGTGAGGCTATAGTTTTCTCTCAGGTTGCTGGTAAACTGCCCTGCAGACAGGCTAAGAGAGCCTTTAAAATCGTAAAAGAGTTAATGTATTGCCTCCTACTGCTTCTATCACTTGCTGGTCAGACCTTAGCTCAGAACTTTCACATCATTTCTAGAAGTGTCTAAGGGCCTCTCGTATCCATCAGGAACGCCTTGGTTTGCCCTTTCCAAATTCTAGAAACAAGACACAATGACATTAAGGTAGGAAATGTCTCATTTTCATCTCTTCATCTATCTTTGCTTTTCTAGAAAAGAGTGAGTCGGTTATGGAGGCTGACTGGGAGCTAGGTGGGGGCTAGGTCTCGTCCTCCTAGCCGGACTGCAGGGGGCTCTGAGAACTCAGCCCCCAGGCCACTCCTCTGAGTTGACAGCAGGGTAGGAACACACCTACCTACCTGTTTTCTAAAGTCAGCAGAAGCACGTAATAAATAGTAAGGCTCTTTGTGGGGCTACTTACAAGTGAAGCCATCCTGGAGACTTCAGCCAGTTTGGTAGTGTGCTGTTTGTTGATATACTTTGGTGCCAGCTCTCTCGTGCTCTGAAGAACTCAAGTCCTCTTCCCTGGGTCTCTGCTGAGCTCAGTCACCTTGGGTTTCTGGAGAAACCATTTTTCTTACCAGCTCCTACCTTGACAGGGCTTGTAATCCAGTCGGGGAAGAACTCAGGTTCCAAAGGTACACTGCCTGGGTGTGAATTCTAGTTCTACCACTTTCTCGTTCTGTGGCCATGGCCAATTCCCTTAATCTCACAGTGCCTCACTTCCCCTATTTGCAAAATGGGGATAGTAATATAATCTGTTCCATAAGGTTGTTTTGGGTTAGGTGAGTTCACTTACGTAAACTGCTTAGCGTAGCGTCTGACAAATTGTTATTATTGACTGTGATTTTCTCCCCAAACCTACCTCAGTCTTGGTACTCAACAAATCCTTATTAAATGCATATGTCTAAACAGTTTTCCTTGTTTCTGATGATTTTTGTTGTTCACTGCCCTCCCCAATTTTCCATGTTCTTCTCACCAAAGAGGATTCTTCAGGGAGCTTTCTAGCCAGGCTTTGTCCAAGTCTCAACAGGACACACACCATCTACTGGCTTCCATCCATATAGGCAGGGAGCATAAAAGATCTAACACACAGCATACGCATTATGGTCATGATTAGGGACAAGCACGATCTGCCTTTTTCTCTTCGGAAATTAGACCCGTGCTCCCCTTGCTAGTTTTTCCTCAGAGGCTTCTGGTTTTTGACACCCTCCAGAGATCACCAGAAGTTGTGGTGCTTGATATTACAATGATGTCTGTGAGTGGAGAAGAGGCTGTAAGGACACTAGTGAGCATGGTTTCGGTGCTGCTCCTGCAGCCTCCGGAATAAGAGCTCCTTTTCCCCTTGCCTTACCAGCTTGCTAAGGTTTCTGTTGCAACCCCCCCTCCCCAGAGAGATGGTGAAACTTCGACTCTGGGACCCAGCACTGAAATTAATGTATAGCCCCTTATACAGGCTGGTGAGTGAGGTCCTGAAGAGATAAAAAAGAGGCTGGCCACACTCCATCATTTATCTGCGATTGAATGAGCTCAACCCAGGAAAGGGCTTAACTAGGGCAAGAAACTGAGGACCACTGCATCCTTATCCTTATGTGCTAATCAAGGAACCAATTACTGTTAATGGTGTTGGCAATTTGGAACCAGGGAACTGGTGCAAGACCATTGTGGGATGACCTCTCTGTCCCATCCCATCCCAGCCATTACTCACGATCAGACGGGGAACCATAGTGCTAGTAAACATCTACTGGTCAGAGAGAGCAAATATGTGCTCTCCTTCTCACACATTCAGGGTGCCCTGGGTGTCTGTGTTCAATATTGTGCATGCAGTGACCTGATGACACAGTTCTGCCACATAGAGAGACACAGAAGTGGCTAGATCAGGACCGCACTGAAGGAACACATTTAACTTTGGAGTGTTCAGTCTTGTCTCTTCCTCCCCCCCCCCCCCGCCCCCCCCACCGCCAAGCCTGCCAAAGACCATCTTGTTTTCCATGGCCCAGAAGCCTATCCCTCCCATCCCCACCTAAAGCAGTTAAGTTAATCGACTTAATAAAAGCACTGGGACCAAGAAGGAACGGAAACCTGGGAGCGAGTGAGGCACCTTGGAGGATGTGGAATGCCAGATAACAGAGGGAGGAAGAAAAAAGAATATGAGATTTATTGCCGGAATTATAAATTTGATCACCTTTAATGTCCTTGGAGAGTCACTGGAAGGATGGAATTTTTATTTTACTATTTACTTATTTATTTTGCCCAACAGACGGTTTTGTCTTTACCCATGACGTGGCTCACTGGCCAACGTGCGCCTCTGCTCCATCAGGGTTATACAAGTGACAGAAATAGGACGCAGGCATCGGGACAGTCATCTAGCTATAGAATTGTTCAGAGACGGGGTGGGAGGAAGGAAAATGACGTAGCTTCTCTGGCCCTCACCCACTCAGTGACTGGAATGCATGTTTGGGCTGGTTTCTCCACCCTTGAACACACAAATCCTCGTTTCCCCATTCCCCTCTACTGGGTGACAATTAGACGAGGTGGGTTTCGTTAGCAGAAGGAATTTTACTGCAGAATTCCCCTGCCTCGCTCCCAGCTTGGTTACAGTTTCTTCGGTGCTGTAGCTATTCCTGCCTTTGTGGCCTCAAGGGCTAAAGTGGGACAAGGCCGGTATTTTTGGTGATGAGGAAATATTTTGTTTTAAGGGACGCCGGGTGAGTGCTGAACTGGGACAAAGGTCAGAGCAGGGGTCAGGTCAGCCGTTCCAGGGGCGACCGGGGGCTGGCCTCGGGCCCGGGCTCCCGAGCGCTGCGGCGGCGGCGGCGGCGGCTAGGAACCGGCGGGCGCGCTCGCGGTGCCCACTGGCTCATCCCCGGAGGGGGGCACCCGGGAGCCGGCGCCAGAGGAGCGGGACCCACGCGGGAAGGTCGAGCTCGCCGGTGAGGTCACGGTTGCCATGGCTGCGGGCAGTGACGCGCGTCGGCACGTGACGCGCGGTTGCCATGGCGCCGGGCCCCGGCGGCGCGGGCGCCCCGCCTCCCCGGGTGACGTCCGTCAGGCCCCCCCTCTTTTTCCCGCCCCCCTGCCCCCTCTCCCCCCGCCCCCCCCCTCCCCGCCGGCTCCCCGCGGGCCCGGGAGGTTTCACTGCACAACAAGATGGCGGCGGCGGCGGCGAGCGGAGCTGGCGGGGCTGCCGGGGCCGCAGCGGGGGGAGCCGGGCCGGCGGGCCGCCTGCTGCCTCCGCCCGCCCCGGGGCCCCCGGCCGCCCCAGCTGCCGTGCCCCCGGCGGCTGGCCCGCCGCGTCCCCCAGCCCCGGCCTCCCGCGGGCCGGTGCCTGCCCGCATCGGCTACTACGAGATCGACCGCACCATCGGCAAGGGCAACTTCGCTGTGGTCAAGCGGGCCACGCACCTCGTCACCAAGGCCAAGGTAGTGGCGCGGCGGGAGCGGGCGGCTGCGGGGCTGCGCGGCCCGGGACCGTGGGTCCGAGAGTGGCGGGGGCAGGAGCGACCCCGCGACAGGGAAGCTGAGGGGTCGGCGCGGGGAGCGGGGCTCGGGGTGGTGGCGGGGAGCGTTGGGGATCGGGGAGACGGACGCGGAGGGGAGTGAGGAGGGGGCGAGCCGAGAGAGGGGAAACTCCGCGGCCGCGGGGGTCGTGGGGCGGGGGGGGGGAGGAGACTTGAGCGCGGAGACCCTGGGGACCGAGAAGCCGGGGATGGGGAGGGGGTGCCCAGGGCTTTGCGGAGGGTAGTGGAAGGGGCGATTGGAAGGAAGAGGTTTGGAACTCTCACGGAGCCAGAGACTGAGAGCTGAGACGACTCTGGAAGCAGCAATTAGGAAATCCTAAGGGAATGAGGGCGGGGGGGGGGGGGGCGGATAGGAAATGTGGACAGGAGGATGGGGGGAAGACGAGGGTGAACTGGCAGCCGGGGGAGTTAGGAGGGGGACAGGGACATGGACTAGGGGTGTGTGGTGGGTGCAGGGTGCTGGGAGATACGAGGGACCTGAGACCTTATGACAGATGCCAATCGGCGTTTGATCGTCTGAGACTGATGGGTTGGTAGCAATGGGAGCCCGAGGACAGACCACATTATCCGAGGAGGCGATGAAGAAAATGGGGAAATAAGGAGGAAAAAAATTACTTTGCTTTTCCGCAGGAAGGGGCTCAGGGAACAGAGGCCCAGGGCGCCCCAGGTTCATGGTTGGCACTAGGTAATCAGGGGTTAAACAATTTGGGAGAACTGGGTTGCTGGTTATTTTTAGTTGCTGGAGGGTCTGGAATCATGGGCTTTATAGAGCCCAGGGTGGGCTCTCAGTGGTGGGGGGGGAAAGCCTGGTGGGCGACTGAGGAGGTGTATGAGAAACCCAGACCCTGGAGGATTCCACTGGGCCCTTTGGTTCTCAAGGGATTTGTGGAGCTGTAGTAATGAAATTGGCCAAGGTCAATTAGGAAGCCATACAAGTATACATACACAGTTTGACATAGAAGATTTTTTTTTTTTTTTTTGAGGAAACGGGTAGCACTTTCTTTCCTGTAGCTTTCTTCATTGGAAATACTGGAATCGAAGTCATCAGGAGAAATCTTTGGGTTTTGATAGGACCCACAAAGCCCATTTGTACTCCAGATTTCTTTCTTTGCTCAACCTCTCACTTGAATGAATACTTTCAGTGTAGTCATTCATTATATTTAAAACTGCACTTTGTGTTTCCCCTCAACCCCGGGCTAATGAAGAACCCTTACAGCTGCTGCTGCTTCCTACCAAAGCCACATCAATTCCTCACCTTCTCAGCCTAGCCCCTGCTTATCATCACCTACGTTGTTGTTGCTTTTATGGCAATTGCTTGTTTTCAGAAGCCAGTAGCTCATCTAGGCCTTCTCTCCTGCTCGCTTACACCCTGAAGTTCCTTTTTCCCTCCTTTCTGTCAAAGCCTGCAGGGGGCCTTTTTTTTTTTTTAAAACCAGGGTGGCAGGGTAGGTGGCTGTGGAAAATTGATTGGTCAGTTTCACTTCCTCTGGGGGGCCCCCTTCAGCTTTTTTGTCAGTTTTTATCAGAGGGCCTCAAGTCTGTAGGTCTGAGCTGAATGAGGTACCAAAGTCCAGGGTTCTCTGATGTCCCTGTCAGATCCTGAGGGGGACTAGACTCAGCCAAGCTTGGGTGCATCTCTGTCCAGCCCCCTCTCCCCCCGAGGTGTTTACAGTTCTGTTGACTGTTGGCTAAGCCAAAGTTGTGTTTATAAACAGCCCTAGTCGTTCGAGAGCTTTGTTCCTTGTTTCAGGATTTCCTTTTTTGATTTTATTTTTCTCCCTTTCCCCTCTCTTCTCAGTAATCACATTGAGGTCCTGTGATTATTTCGCTCTGACCTCTAGGGGATGGACTCCATGAATTTAATTGGTTGCCTGGTTTATGGTATCTGTGATTTAAAGAATTTTGTGTCCTCCAGCCCTTGGATACACCAAAATATTGATAAAATAGTCTGCGACAGACAGGGTTGTATGTTTTTGTAAACGTAATTGCAAACAGTTGATTCTTGGCTTTATGTATAAAAGAGACGTTTCTGTCTTCAGTAGTCAGCAAAGCCAGTGGCTAATTATGGCTGATCTGCTCGCTTTCTAATTTTCCTGTGTGTGTGTGTTTCTTGGTTTTTCTCTGAGGCCTTGGTATCCTTTAGGACTGCAGCATCTTAAACATTAGCTTGTTTATAAATGGGTGTCACTGTTTATGTCGATTTTCATCTTTAATCATTTGTGGTATGCAGTTATGTAATTCCTATGTATGGAAATATTCGAAATCCTGAATGAGGCTGAATTGGCTCGGACAATGAGTTGCATGTGTGAGGGGACCACACCAGCACTCATTTGTGTTTCTGTAACAGTGTGCAATTTCCTAGTTACAGTTACAAGCGCCCTATCTTTTGCTGCTTAAATTACTCTGACGAAGTGAGTGAAGCTTAATTCACAAGGAGTTGTCATGTGCTCTGGGTGAGCGATGAGCATATTTTGGCCTGCTCCATGGTTATCTGAATCCACTCTGGAAGGGATTCTTAAATGCTGACAGCTTAGATGTGCCTAACAGCTGTTGACATACAGTGCGATGGCCTAGTAAGGCCATGATTTGGTTATATAATGGCGAGGAAGGTGCCTAGGTACTGGTAAATGCAGGAGCTGCTGTTTCAGTAACTCAGAGAAACAGATTTTTCTCTCCCTGTGCACTGCAGCGTTTATCTTACTCCTGCAGTAAGGTCACTTGGAGCCCAAGAGAGCTATTTTTTTTTCATGTCTTTCTAGAATCTATAATTTTCTTTTTTCATCTTTTAGAGGTGCATGATTTTTTTTTTTTTTCTTTCTCCTTTTCCCCCTGTAAGCCACTGGATGGTCTGGGTTTTACATAAAACCATCTTGAACAATTAGACTCTGGTAATTCAGAAGCTATCTGTGTTGAAGGAGGGTAGGTCATACATGCTTTCTGAACTTCAGGGAAGTATTTATGATCTATTTTTTCTTCCACACACTGCCCATTCCAAGGACTAAGAGGCTAAAAAGTAAACTTCATTTATTGACTAAGCTGCCCTCCACGCAACAATAAGTGGTAAAGCTGGCTCTTTCCCAGGTTCTGTTAACTCTCAAACCTCCTGGAGTAGGGCCCCGGGCTGAATAAAATCAGTAGAGAAAAGGAGATGTTTTCCTGTTATGTTGTGGGTGACTTATGCAGCCCAGCAGTGGTGAGCTCAGACCGAGTACTGTTAGCACTGCGGTGCTTGGGGCATCACTGCGGTGCACTTACCAGGAGAGAACGTTCATCTGTGACATACTTTGGTCAGCAGCTCACCCTGGCTGTCTTTGTCCTATCTTCTTCTTAGTTTTCTTTTGGAGAAAGACATTTTTTTTTTCCTCTTGTTGAAGGCTTGGTCTGAGATTCTCTGGCTCTCTTCTTTTGGTAGGAGACTGTAAAGTATTAAAGACATTAAAAAAAGATTCTCTGCTTCCAATTTGCTTATAGGCTGTTCCCGGTGCCTGATTATACCTTCACTCGTTGGATAAGTGGGGACAAAGAGTAGATCTGTGTTGTGTGCGTTTTAAAAATGTATACGTGACTATAAAAGTCATTGGTCAAATACTTACAAAATGTCCTTTCAGCAAATGTGTATCACTTGCTTGTTACTGGATTGTAGTTAAGAGGTTGGGCTTTGGATAAGGCTGCCTGGGCTTGGATCCTCTTCTGCTTAGTGGCTGCATGATCTTGGGTAAATTGTGTAACCTCTCTGTGCTTGGATTTGCTCACCTGTAAAGATGAGATGATGGTAGTACGTGCCTCACGGGTTGGGGTGCTGTGGAGATTAAATAAGATAAGATAGGGGATGCTACTGGAATATGCCTGGCACGCAGTAGGGATACGGGAACTATCATCGGCAGCTGCGGTAACAGAGATGCGTGGGGCATAGCCCCTCCTCTTCTGCCTTTTACCCATTTGGAACAGTTCATGAATGCACATCCTGTTCGTGCAGGTAGATGCCACCTTCATGATATGCTTTCAGGGCAAAACAGTTAGGTTGCTGTTATTTCAGATGCCACTTTGTGATACCGGGGTTGAGCTCCTGTGGACTGTGGGCTAATTTCATGAGATTGACATTTTAAAACACGATTTTCCATTAGTTTCCATTTTTTTAAACTAATCTCTATGCCCACTGTGGGGCTTGAACTCACAACCCCGAGATCAAGAGTCGCACACTCCACTGACTTGAGCCAGCCGGGCGCCCCTAAACTTTTTTTCTTTTAAAGCAATTGTGAGACTTGTCTGCCGAAAACTGACACTGGCTTTTGCTTTGGGCCGCCCCGGATTTTCAGTGTGTTTGTGTAACGACTCCTGGTTACATTGGTGACGGAACAGAGTTTCTTTGAGTATACTTTCCTCCCAGAGATTCACTTAAATTTGGTGGAGGGTATGAAGAAGTATTTCTGCAAGCTGAAGGATGCATTTGCATTTGGGTGCAGAGGGTGCTACTTAGAAGACCAAGGTCAGGATTCTTCACTTTAGATATTACACAGAGAAAACATTTTGCCCCATGACCCCATTCCAAATGTTGAACAGCGTTGACACATCTGTGTGCTGTGTGGTTTAGTGCAAACTCATTTCCATGAAAAGAGCAACTCAGAGTGGGAAGTGGTATTATTTTCACTTCTAAGGAGGAGTGTAATGAAGCAGAGTAGATGATGCTTACACTCATTAGATGGCCGAAAGCAAGACTCATTGGTAAATAGAAAAGAGAATTGTATCAAAAAGGAAATGAAAGCGAGGTTGCATTAGATACCTTTGAGGAGGATAGTTCCATCTTTAGATAATCTAAAAATGACTATTGAAAGATGACTGACTTCATTTTGATGCAGTTGTGATGGGGTTACTGACTTTGTTGAAATTTTGTGAAGAGCTAAGATTGATTTGGACTGGTTTCTCCAGAGTCAAAATACCAGTATTCCACTTTCAACATCAAAGCTGTTTATTTTAACATTCTGACTTTGGTGCCAGCTCCCTAGAAAGTCATAGATCTGGCTCAAGCCAGAGGTGCCCAGACTAGTTATTTCTGTGCCAGAAGTGCTGTTTTCATTTTCCAAGCATCAATCTGGCGAATGTTTTCTAGTTCACGGCATAAGAGAGAACAAAATGGATGCTTTGAAGAGAAGAAGAAATGCTCTCTGCTCACCAGAACCTCTGTAATTCTAAAAAACGTCAAAAACATCTTTGCCCAGGGATGGAGCCTTTGCCTTATCCATCCATTCACTTGACACGTGATTGCTGAATCCGAATGTGGGGTCAGGTTCTATCCTAGGCTCTTGAGTACACCAATAACAAGAAAGAGAAAAAGCCCCTTGCCTTCTTGAAGCTTACTTTCTAATGCAAGGAAACAGACAAGAAAGATGGAAACACACACATAACTTCATACAGTGATGAATACAATGAGGAAAATTGTGCTGCCTCAGGTGTTCTCAAGGAAGGCCTTTCCAAGGTGATGATATTTGAGCTGACACCTGAATGACGAGAAAAAGCCAGCCTAGGAAGGTTTAGGAGACAGAATTTTCAGTGCAGAAGGAATGGCAAGGGCAACAGTCTTAGGATGGAAATGAACTTGGTTTATCCAAAGATTAGACCCAAGGTCGTGGTGACTAGAGCCCAGTGAACAAGGGGGAGGGTGGCCGTTTTATGGAATTGGATATGAAATGGGATTGGCATCAGAGGATATCAAAGTAGAGCTCTGGTATCATCTGATTAATGATTTTAAAAATCCATGCTGGTTATTTTATGGTTAAGGGTAAAAATGCTTTTTCTAATGCATTTCTTCAGATGGGGGCAGCGTTCAGTTTTAACAGCTTACATTCTTTCACACCTATAAGAGAATGACATACATTTTGCATATAAAGTAAACATAATCAGCCAACAATACTTGCTGATTTGGGGGGGGGGGTGGCACACACACAAAATCTTAGACATGTTTCAACTCTTTCTTTTCCAGAGTCTAGAAAGGTGGACAGCATGAAATTTAGAATCTTAGGCTTTTAGGGACTATTAAACTAGTTCAGACCAATTATCTATTAGAATCTTGTCTTTCTGTGGTATCTTCTATCCCCCCCACCGCACCATTTGCCCAGAATCTGACAGCTAGTTAATGGTGAAGTTGGAATTAGAATCCAGGCATCCCTATTCCTAGTTAACTCTACCCTGATTCACCCAGTCATAGAAAACATTGTCTTTTGCCCTCTTGATCTTTTATTAAGGAAATAAGATGTACCTACTAACTAAAGTCTAAGACATTTATCATTTCTAGTACAAAAAACTGCAAAATGAGATACCATGATAAGAGGAAAAATTTCCGAGTAGGGAGGAAGGGTAAGTATACCAACACTGTATTTCATCTGTCCTTTGGCATTATTTCACTCTGTGACTTCTGCCATGCACCAGTAGTCCTCCATGGGACCATTGCTTTGCCTTTGAATCCTACTGAGATACCACTTGGTGTCCCCTTGACTTGACTGAGGCATCAAAAAAGCCTTTCAGAAAAACCAAACCAAAACAGAAAACCCCCCAAAAACCCTTTCCAAATACTAAGGAAGTAAAAAAGGAAAGCAGTGAACACAGAAAAGGCAATGACCATAAACACAGTCTGCCTTATATAGTTTTCTTTCACCACTATATCTAGCTTACTCCGAGGGAATATGAGTAATTATACTTCTGCTCTGTTGGTCTGGTCTGGTCTGGTCTGTTTTTGAAAGTGCCTTTCTGAGATGGACTCCTTCCTTACCAGATCACTACCAATTTCTAGGGCATGGTGCCATCCTTTAACTCAGTAAGAGAACTGGTCACCAAGATACATACCCTTGATGACACAGGTGAGGGCCAAGAGAACCAGTTATCTAGGGCTCCTCTTACGTGGTTCTACTCTCTGGTCCACAAGCTACGCCTGTTCCGTAGGTGAATCACCTCAAGCATCAAATGAGTCCCTGACCTCTCTAATAGTGAGTACCTTGGTCCCTTTTGGCATAGAACAGTTATCCTGTCTCAGACCGATAACATCCAGAGAATGAAAATGATATACATCATGCACTTTTGTCCTAATGTAATAAATAATTGTTAAATAACTGACCCAGGCAATGTCTTTGAGAAGCCTCAGCAGTCTTGGATGAATTAGCTTGAAAGGGCTTGTTTTGGATACGTTCAGAATAAAATTCCTTCAGCTACTACCAAACTGTTGGATGAGCTATGGTGAAATTACATTTAGGAATATACTTCTGTTTATGAGGTGTGTGATCCGTTGAAGACAAGAAGTCTCTGGCTGCTGTGTATTTCATGTGAGAATTTGGTTTGTCAGAAAGGTAGGAATCAGATTATGAATACTCAGCTTCATTTCCTAGAAACTGAAAAGGAGGGAGAAATATACCCATTGCCTGTTTAAGCTTGTCCGTGTGGGCTGTGCTCACTCACTTGGATACTTTTGGTTCTTATCTTAAACTATATTTAGGTTCTGATTAGGAAGTTCTGAGAAATTTTCAAATTTCTGCTTAGTTTCAGCTCTAGTATTTCAGCTTTATTTGCCAGCAGTGTGCCTAACTTATTGCTCCCTACAGAAGAATTGGATGTGAAAATCGAGGTTGGCTAATCACATTTCTTTTTTTTTTTCTTTTTTTTTTTGCTTTATTTACTTTGAGACAGAGCTGGACTGAGCTGGGGAGGGGCAGAGAGAGAGAGAGAGAGAGAGGGAGAGAGAGAGAAAATCCCATGCAGGCTTCAAACTCATGGACCTTGAGATCATGACCTGGGCCGAAATTAAGAGTCGGATGCTTAACTTACTGAGCCACCCAGGTGCCCTAGCTAATCACATTTGTTGAGACTGAATTTTTTTGGGAACAAATTTTTCCTTCCATCCATCCATCCATCCTGCGAACTTTTGAAAAATTAATTGTCAAAAACCAGGAATGGATGATACATGGCACAAAATTCAAAAAGTACAAATTTATATATGATGAAGTTAAGTCTGCCTGCCACCCCAGTACTCAGCCACACAGTTTTTTAGTCTTGTTTCAGAAATCTTCATTAAGCACTTCTCTGTATCAGTCCAAATGCTGGATGCTGTTTGTGACATGCTCGAAATTTCTAAAAATAAATTTACTTAAAAAAAAAAGAAAATATCTAACTTTTAAAGCATGTTAGGAGGCACAGTGTGATCATGAAAGCTCACGAGGGAAGGGATTTTAATCTGTTTGTTGCTATATTCTCGGTATCTCCTGCAATGCCCGTAAATACTCATGTAGTGAATGGGTATCAGGATTTAAAAAATGGAAGCTGAGTTTGTTTTATACTCATAACACTTTTTAGAGTACATCTTAGAATTTTGCTACTGAAATCTCCCATCTCCAGTTAAGATGTTAAAGGAAAGTAATTGTCTATTTTTCTTTTTTTTTTTTTTTTCTTCACAAATATCTGAGTGAGGAGATTTCACAAGCTTTCTGGGCAAGTAATTATTTTTGGCATATCTCAAACTTTCATTATTAGTATATCTAAAATAAATCCTGCAATTTAAGTTCCAGTCCCTTACTTTAAAGGGAACGTTCTTTTATATGCAGGCTCCCAATGGGTTATTTCCTTGAGAAGGCTCCATGGTAGTACATCCAGTGTGGTATAGTCAGCCAGGGCCTTGTTTTCTCTTCTGCCTCCGAGCAGACTCACCAAACTGTCTTGGGCCGTTAGCACTTTCTGACATAACTTTCAAGTATTTGTTGTTCTTTTTTTTTTTTTTTTTTTTTATCCTAAGTGATCTGATTTAAAAACAAAACAAAACTTTTCTGTCACTGGCTTTTAACTTGAATGGGTTACTTTTAATGGCCCTTTCCTTTAATGGACTAATTCAACTAGTATTTGTTGTGTCATCTGTATCCAAAAAGTAGCAGCTCCCGGTACTGGGAAGACAAGAGGATAAATTTTATTCTGGTCAGGGTAGACTGTAGGTGAAGTTAAAGGAGCAATTCAATGCTTACAGCCTAAACCTGATAGGGGAGGAAGAGGTGTTAAGCATAGATTCTCTTACTTCAGCTCAATTGCTTATTATTATTACTGGGCTTTCTTCTATCACTTGGCCCTGTTCCCCCCCCCCCCACCATTATAAAAGTAATTTGTATCCATGGAAGACATTTGGGGGGAAAACTCAGGAAATTATAAAGAAGCAAAGGGAAAAAGATCACCCTAATCCTGTCACCTAGAGGCAGTAGTCATTCATATTTTAAGATATGTAATTGGGATCATATTGCTGTACTATTTTATTCCTTTTCTCATCATTGGAAACTGTAAACATCAATTTTAATGCTTGTATACTTTTCCATTATCAGACTACTGTCATTTTTTGAAATTTTTTTCATAATTGAAGGTCCTTCCCAGTTTTTCGCTTCCAAATTTGCTGTGATGCCCCTTTTTGCCCACGAGTCTGATGCATTTCAGATTTTTTGCTCAGGATACATTGTTAGAAGTGAAATGACTGGGTCAGAGGATACACATGTTTTCAAGACGCTTGATACCTGTGTTGCCACATTGCTTTCGCGAAAGGTTGTGCCAGGCTTAGCCTCCGCAGCATGTATGAGGAGGCCTTCTTCCTTTATCTTGTTTTTAATGTTTATTTACTTATGATGAGAGAGAGAGTGCAAGTGGGGGAGGGACAGAGAGAGGGAGAGAGAGAATTCCAAGCAGGCTCTGCACTGGTGTGGAGCCCACCGTGGGGCCCAATCCCACAAACTGTGAGATCGCGACCTGAGCCGGAATCAAGAGTCGGACGCTTAACCGACTGAGCCACCCAGTGGCCTCTGTAATTTTAGTATTTTAATTTAAGATATATATAGACATTCACTAATCTTTTTAAAAGTGTTTATTCTGGAAAATTTCAAACATAAACAAAAGTCGAGAGACTAGTATAATGAACCCCCGTGGACTCATCACCCAGCTTATGCTGTTACCACTTCATGGCCAATCTTTCATCTGTACCCCTTCCCAATTCTTTCTAGTTTATTTTGAAACAGATTATAGAATCCTATAATTTTATCTGTAAATATTGGCATGTATCTGTAAACGAGGATTCTTTTTCAAAAAATATAACCTCAAGACCATTATCCTACCTAAAACAACAGTAATTCCTTAGTGTCATTAAATATCAAGTTAGTGTTAAGATTTCCCTGGTTGTCACATATACATATTTTTTTTTCTTTTTTTTTTAACCAGTTATTTGTTTGAATCAGGGTCTCCATGAGGTCCATACATTGTAATTGATGCCCCTTAAGTTTTTGTTTTTGTTTTTAATTTGTTTGTTTTACTCTATAGGTTTCCTCTCCTTCTCTTTCTCTTCGCAATTTAAGAAACACATTCACTAGCTAATCTTTTGATGTAGGGCCAAGGCCTTTCTTGGTGTGTTGATGTCTTGATTGGAGTTCCTTCATCTTGTTTGCGTTAAACATACCCAGAGTTTATCATCTTTGATTTCCAGTTTGTTTTGCTTTTTTAAAGCAGAGCATGAATTGAAAGGCATTTGTGAAGCAGTATGAGCACAGGATCCCTCTTGAGTTTTATGATTCCCTCCCCCCGCCAGTCTTTTACATCTGTTTCATCTACATCTAATTTGACTTTACCAAGTCTCTTTAAGCATTCAACTTAGTTTTCATAGAAACATGCCTTTCTTTCCTCCCTGATTTCACATGACTAGTAACAAGAGCACCTGGTATAAATAGGTTTGGGGGAAGAAACAACTCTTGGTAAGCATGCATCTCAATGGGTGGAAGCAGAAAGATGGAGAGTTAGAGTGGCTATTCATTGGGGCCAGTTTGCATGCTGGGGTACCAGTGGCTTCCCAGAGTGAAGGGGAAGCATTGGTTATTGGGGCGGGTTGGTTGAGTGGAGGTGGGTTAAGAGAGCTTCTGCACTAACATAAAATTATAAATAAGGGGAGGTTGTTAGCAATTTGGGGACAAGATATTTTATAGAATCTTTTATTTAAAGCGTATACTTCAGGGTGGTATTTTTGTCCACTTCTGTTAGAGTTTGCGTGAACTGAATTGAATTTGATCATGGGCCAGCGACGTTAAAATTTTGGTGAGGAAACAGCCAGACTCTCTAGTTTAAAAGGTTTATATGTGTTCACTGCCAGTGTGGTGTTCCATGGAACAAGTTGACATTTTCATGTAGTAAGTTGTTTTCTGTTCCTGGCAAAAGAAATCTTGGTTCCTATGCCACAAGAAACAGAATTGTTTTTATTGTGAAAGGCAGGAGCAGAGATGTGTGTCTCTTATTTGGATTAGATGGGCACCTGCAGGATTTCTTCTTTCTTTCTGCTTCCTGCCTCCTGTTGTCCTTCCTTCTGTCAAAATGTTCATTAGAATGTTGCATAAAGCAGCGTTCGGACAATAGATGAGTTTTTTTTTAGTAGCTCATTTTTCCAAATCCTCAAAATAATGTTTTTAGTGATTGCATGTTCTTGGCTTACTTTCCATTTCTACATCAACAGTGATATTGTTATTCTAGTCAAATGGGACAGTTGTATTCCAGCAATGATCTCTGTGTGTAAGTCAGCTGCAGAGACACCACGTTCATATATTAGACCTAAATATTTTATCTGTATAGAGTAGTTCTGGTACATAATCGAATTTGAGCGTGGTTCTTTCGGATCTCCTTAAAGGGTTTTACATCCCTTGAGAATAAAGTAACTAGTTTGAAGCGTGTCGTTCGTTGGCCCCTTGGACACATGCAGAAGGGTGGCCAGTGATTTCAGCCTGCTGCCTCTTCTGATCTCATTTTTCTTCTTCCTTTTCAGTCAGCAGCTGCATCCAGTGCCCTGATCTAATTGAGTTCTTAGTAAAAGGGGTACTGTTATACTGAGTCACAACGTCTTATATCAAGGGGGGGGGGCTAGATTTTTTTTTTTTAGGTCAGGACTCCATCTTGGAGTTACATACAATTTTAAAACCATATTTCAGTTGTGTTACCTAAATTTCTCTTCCTTTTCTTATGCTAGTACTTGTGTTTTCTGCTTTTTCAGCTCTTTGGGGAACCTTATTGGCCCATCAAAATTGCCTGAGGCAGTCTTTAGCAATGAATTGAGCATTAGTGTGGAAGTCCAGGCACATGTTGGCAGATTTAATTTTTAATAGCTAGCAATTTTCTTTGGCCAAATCACTTAACCTCATGGAGCTTCCAGTTTTGTTTTGTTTTTTTTTGTATATATATATTTTAAGAGCTTTACTGAGATATAATTCACATGCTATACAATTCACTCAATTCAGTGTTTTTAGTATACTCACAGAGTTGTGCAGCCATCAGCACAATTTTAGAACATTTTCATTCCCCTTAAAAAAAATGGCATATACCAGTTAGCAGTCATTACCCGTTTCCTCAGCCTCCTTCCCCCAGCCCTAAGCAACCACTAATCAGTTTTCTAGATTTGTGTCTTCTGGACATTTCATAGAAATAGAATCATACAAAATACGGCCTCTTGTGTCTGGCTTCTTTCACTTAGCATAGTGTCTTCAAGGTTTATATATTTGCTGGCAGAGATGCATGTCAGAATTCAGAATTTCATGACTTTTTATGGCCAAATAATAGTTTTCTGCACGGCTAGACTGCTCTTGGTTTATCCGTTCGTGAACTGATGGGCATTTGCATTGTTTCTACTCTTTGCCTGTTGTGAGCAACGCTGTTATGAACACTCACATACAAGTTTTCGTGTGGACAGATGTTTTTATTTCTCTCGGGTGTATACACTCAAGGGTGAAATTGCCCGATCATGTAGCTCCACGTGTAACTTTTTGAGGAATTGCCAAACTGTTTTCCAAAATGGCTGTTCCCATTCTACATTCCTACCAGGAATCAGTGAGGGTTGCAGTTTTTCTATATCCTCACCAGAACTTTTAATCCGGCCATCCTAGTGGATATGAAGTGGTATTTCATTGTGGTTTTGATTTGCATTTTCCTAATGACTGTTGGTGTTGAGCATCTTTTCATGCACTGATTGCCGATTTGTAGATCTTTGGAGAAGTGTCTATTTCGATTTTTGCCTGTATTTTTGTGGGGTTATTTGTCTTTTTGTTGTTGAGTTGTAAGAATTCTTTACGTATTCTGGGTACAAGTTCTTTATCAGATGATTTACAAATATTTTCTCCCGTTTTTTGGGGTGTCTTTTCACTTCCTTGATGGTTTTGTTAGTAGCACAAAAGTTTTTAATTTTGATGCGCTTGTTTCTTTCTTTTTTAATTTTTTAAAATGTTTTTATTTATTTTTGAGAGACAGAGAGAGAGTGAGCATGGGGGAGGGGCAGAGAGAGATGGAGACGTGGAATCCAAAGCAGGGTCCAAGCTCTGAGCTGTCAGCACAGAGCCTGACACGTGGCTCGAACTCATGAACCATGAGATCATGACCTGAGCTGAAATCGGACACTGAACTGACTGAGCCACCCAGGCGCCCCTGATGCACTCGTTTCTTAATTTGTAAGGTTATTCTAACTCTGAAATTATATGCTCTGTTGTGAATATTTTCTTCTATTTTTTCTCATTCTCTTCCTTTCTCCTACTTTCAAATAGTTCTCCCTTTTCCAGGACATTTTGTAGCCTCAAAGACTGTTTAAAAACATCCGTGTATCTATCTGATACATGTGTCTTATGAAATAATCAAACTTTACAAGTATATGACATAGGAAGTAGTAGTTCCCTTTCTTCAGAGAAAATAGAGAGAGAGAGAGAGAGAGAGAGAGCAGTGGAGAGGGGCAGAGGGACAGAGGGGGAAAGAGAGAATCTTAAACAGGCTCCATGCCTGCCTAGCGTGGAGCCTGATGTGGAGCTCGATCCCAAGACCCTGGGATCATGACCTGAGCTGGAATCAAGAGTCGGATGCTCAACTGACTGGGCCACCCAGGAGCCCCATTGTTAACATTTTATAACCAGATTTTCCTATTCACGTGTTAACATTTTATGTTTTTTTTTTTTTTTATTAAAAAGGGATCATACCACACATCCAGTTTGTTACTTATTTTTTAACTTGAATAATATATCTCTGATCTTCTCCCATGTTAGTACATTTTGCTCTAGTTTCAATCTTTTTAATGGCTGCTGAGTATTCCATTTTATGGATACACTGTAATTTATTTAAGTTATACCCTATTGATAGATTTAATGTTGTTCCCAGCTTTTATTGTTATTTATTACAAATTATATCTGTTAGCCTCTCTGCACATGTATATTTGCACGCTTATGTTAGTGTTTCTATTTCATTTATTGCTTTGCATTATTTAATACTCAAAAGACTCAGACTTAATTTTTTTTTTTTAATTTTTTTTTTTAACCTTTATTTATTTTTGAGACAGAGAGAGACAGAGCATGAACAGGGGAGGGTCAGAGAGAGGGAGACACAGAATCCGAAACAGGCTCCAGGCTCTGAGCTGTCAGCACAGAGCCCGTCGCGGGGCTCGAACTCACGGACCGCGAGATCATGACCTGAGCCGAAGTCGGCCGCTTAACCGACTGAGCCACCCAGGTGCCCCCAGACTTAATTTTTAAAAATAAAAATGTTAAATGCATTTTTATCGGGTCCAGCTTAGAGTAGAGGTCCCAAAAGTTATGTTTTCTTTTCCATTTTGATACATACGGTGCGAGGATCTCCTTTTGAAACTAGGTTCTTCATTCTCCCAGTAATTTAATACAGTAATTCACTAGAAGAGGGATGCATGCTTCGAAGTATGAATGCTTCAAGTTTTAAACGTTGCCAAACTGCCCTCCAAGAAAGGCCAAGCTAATTCACTGCACTCAAGAGTGTACCACAGTGCTCTTTCTGTTCTCTTTAACATTGGCAACCAGCCACCTTTTTAGAGAGCCAATCTGACAGGTAAAAAAATATTATTTTAGTTTATACTTATTTATTAGCAAATTATTTAATTTGCTGCTTGGCCATTTGTATTTTCTTATTGGAATTGTTTGTGTCCTTTGTCTACTTTTCTTTTCTTTTTTAAATGTTTATTTATTTTTGAGAGAGAGAGGGAGACTGAGAATCTGAAGCAGCCCGAGGCTTAAGCCTGAGGTGGGGCTTGAACTCATCCCTCAAACTCACAATCTGTGAGATCATGACCTGAACTGAAGTTGGATGCTTCACTGACTGAGCCACCTAGTTGCCCCTTTTGCCTACTTTTCTATTGGGCTTTATGGCCTTTCCTCAGTATTGTGCAATAGCTTTTTGAATATTAGGGAAATTAGTTATCCCTTAAAATTTTACAGATTATGTTTTTGGGTTTGTCATTTCAATTTATGTGTGTAGTCAGGTTTTCCTGTTTTTTTGCTTTATGGCTTCTCATACAGTTTCCGTTCTCATTCTAATGAAAAAATTTTTTTTACCCATTTTTTCATCGAGTACTTTGATGGCTTTATTTTATTTATTTATTTTTTTAATTTTAATTTTTTTTCAATATGTGAAATTTATTGTCAGATTGGTTTCCATACAACACCCAGTGCTCATCCCAAAAGGTGCCCTCCTCAATACCCATCACCCACCCTCCCCTCCCTCCCACCCCCCATCAACCCTCAGTTTGTTCTCAGGATGGCTTTATTTTTAAATTTAGATCTTTGCTTAACGTGGAATGTATTTTGGTGTGAACCGAATGAGAAGGGATCAGGGAATTTGCTGGAGTTGTGATTTTACATTTATTTTTGTGGTTATTAATAGCTTTCTTCTCCTGCCAGACTGTAAGCTCCTTGAGGGCAATGATTGTATAGTTTTTTTCTCCTCCCTTGTTCTTATTTTCAGTGTTGAGCACAGTGCCTGCCTCATGCCAGGCCTTCCATTTACTGAACGAATGAACCTTTTTCTCCAGATACCTAGCTTATTGTCTCATCACAGTTTCTTGAGTAATTATTTCTTTCCTGATGTCTTTCCTTTATCTATAAAATCTCCACATGCTGGTTATGTTTCTAAGCTCTTTTATTTTTTTATTTTTTATTTTCAAGTTCTTTACTTATTTATAGAGAGAGTGTGCATGTGCAGGGGCAGGGCAGAGAGAGAAGGAGAGAGAGAACACCAAGCAGGCTCTGTACTGTCAGCATGGACCCCGACACGGGGCTCGATCCCATGAACCGTGAGAATCATGATCTGAGCTGAAATCAAGAATCAGATACCCAACCAGCTGAGCCACCCAGGCACCCCTTTAAGCCTCTTTTAAGTCTTTACTTGCTTTGATACCGGGTGGCTTTAATTATTATAGCTTTATACGACTTAAAGCGTATTTGGAAGGTCAGGCTCAAATATTCTTAAATATACCAGTTTGGGAAGCACCATAATCTCCGTTGCTAGCCCTTAGAAAACATTCACTTAAATTACTGATTTAAATGTTCCATCTCTTCCAAGAGGCAGCCTGCAAAGTAGAATTGGTTTGGGGGTGTTACTTATTGGAGTTTTTCTAGGATATGACATCTTTAGCTCTGACTTGACATCCTAAGTGCTTTTTAAAAACTCATTTTATAATCTTGGGTATCTCAAAAAAAAAAATAACATTTTTCTCACAATCTTTTAATGCAGAATATACAGGGAGAGGGTAGGTGGCAGAAAAGGCATCAAGAAATTGCGTTGGCACCCAGCTGACAGCAAAGGCAGATAGTGGAAAAATTATTGCTTACAAGTGGTGTACAGAATTCAGTTCAGTGACCTTGGTTTTCTCACCTTGTGCACGACGCATGTCTTTCCTGTGGTGTGCAATATTAGATCAATTCATTGCATATGACTTGGGTGAAGTTCAGGTAACACTGCTCACGAGCCACTTTCTGTTTCTTTGGTGACTCTCCTTTTTTCTGTAAAACATTAGACATTCTTACAGTCTGAAATAGAATATTCTCTTGGGATTTTCTGTCCCGTCGTCCTTATGCAGGAACTAACATGAGGGTCTTCTGAGTATTACAGAAGTTTAATGTCTGGGGAGTGGAGCTAATGGAACAGAGCGTACCTATTGCAAAAGAATCCTTGCTTACTTTTCTGTTGGAACATTATTCCAGAGCGCTTCGACAAAACTCTTGATTCTAAATAATTGCTAATTTACAAGTGTATTTTAGGTGATTACCCATATTCTTTGAAAAATAAAATAGTGGTTTTGTTACGTTTAGACTTTTCCTTAATAAGCCTAACCATGGATTCTAGAAGTATGAAAGCAGAAAAATAAAGTAGGTTTGTTTGGGACCCTTAGTCTCCACCCTAGAATTAAACACCACTGAAAATAACCCTGGAATGAAGGGTTTTTGTGTGGCAGGACTAGTTGACTTACACAATTCTTCCTTTTGCAAGTTTCTGTTGGTGGAAAATGGGCTTACTTTTGTTTTAGTTGTATTCCTGACTTTTCTCAATGCCAGTCTTAACTGCGAGATTTTTAGGCAGTTAACTGTTCCAGCACACCAGTGAGCAGCTTGTTAGTAGATGTTATCTCAGGTTGATTAGGTACTCTTGAGATTTACTGTGCTTGCAAAACACCTGTCTGTGTTTGAGCTTTGCTAGGTTGTTGGCTTTTGTGTTTGACTGAAGATTTGCTCCAAAGAAAGCAAATAGCTGTTGGAAAAAGGGAGAAGGGAAAGGGAGTCAGCAATTTTCTATATGCTTTCATTGAAGAGATTTCCCAGTGAGAAAGCTCTTGTAGGCTTGACCTTTTTGCGCTGAAGTAACCCGGCATTTCATTATGTATTCCGTTGAGGTTTTGGAGCTCTGTGCCAGAAAGTGCAAACCAAGGTTGGATGTGAAAGGAATATTCAGAGGGTGAAGCTCAGAGTCAACAAAGTGCTATTTCATAGGCCAGGTCCAAAAATAACCTGCTTGCTATAGGAGAGCAGCACGGAGGTAGTGCTTTTGCTGTTCTGAGCAGTGTTTTAGGTCCAGTTATGTCATCCCAGCACCATTCAAGTCAGGTTTAAGGCCATACCATTTAAGACTTAGGTTTGGGAGAATGTTCTCGGTCACTCTTACCCCACGGAAGAGTTATTTTGCAAGGTTTAGAAGGAGTGCTTTTCTGCCACGTTGGAAGATACTAACATGATTTACTCTTCTGTAAATAGGGGGATGGTCTACGTCATAGCCTTCTAATTGTTGAGACTCAGATTAATGGTTTGCATGGATCCTGTGGTTGATCTGGAGTAAGTAAGAGATAGAATTTAGTTTTTGGTTCAGAAAAGCTAGCATCGGAATGGATCCCTGACCAACCCTGAAGGTTAGGAAATGTTACAGTCCAGAGGTCCCTTCTGGGGGCTTGCAGTAGGACTCTAAAGACAGTAAGTTTTTGGAATTTATAAATAATTTTGAGTGTGGAAATGCACAGCACACAGACTTAAAATAAGCAGGTCAGGAAGTTTGATGAGAAGGAATAAATGAACTCTAGTCACTTGATGGAATGAGACTGCGGAAGAGAACAGTCTGTTAGGTGGTGGTAATTGTGAAGTTGAGGCTGACCCCGGAAATGAGTTGTCAGGTGCGCTGTCACCCTCATTAATGGTTCATATTATTGCTCAGGTTTATAGTTGTGTGAAGAGATGACTTTCCAACCCCATCCGGGGCACTAGAGGTTCAGAAGTTTAAAAGCTACAGAAGAGTGAAATACAGAAAAGTTTCCTGCCCACACATAGCCTATAACCATCCAGACCCCTTTCCCATAGGCAGTTGGTGTTATCAGTGTCTTACGCATCCTGAGATATTTTATGTGTATACAAGTAAATGTGTATCTCTATTTACTATACCCCTCTTTAAAAACAAATTGTAGTAAATTCTACATACTAGCCTGTGTCTTTTTTCACTATTGTATCTTGAGGGTTGTTACACGTAACTATATGAGGAGCTTTCTAATTAAAAAGAAATGCTTTACGGTATTCCCATGAAAGAATGTATCTTTTTTTTTAAGTTGGTCTCCTTGTGGATGACTGTTTTTTTTTTTTTTTTTTTTGAATCTTGCTAATGTAAATAATACTTGAGGGGTGCCTGGGTGGCTCAATCGGTTAAGCATCCAACTCTTGATTTCAGCTCAGGTGGTGATCCTAGGATTGTGGGACCGAGCCCTGCATTGGGCTCCATGGTAAATGTAAAGCCTGCTTGAGATTCATTCTTCCTCTCCCTCTCCCTCCCCTCCCCCTGCCCCTCCCCTCCCCCTCTCCCTCTTCCTTTTCTTCTCCCTCTCCCCCTCTCCCCCATTCATTTGCTTGTTGTCTCTCTCTTCCTCAAAACAACCCCCCCAAAATTAGTGGTTTTAAAGAAATATATTAGGGTTTTATATTCAAAAGTAAATGTTTTAAGTCATAGTAGAAACTTGTTATAGTTATAATAATATCTCAGATCTGTATAACATGTTTACAGATGTCATATTTGAGTTTTAACGCAATCCTGTGAGGTAAGGCCACGATTTTATCCATGAGGAAGGGACGCCTGGGTGGCTCAGTCGGTTGGGCAGCCGACTTTGGCTCAGGTCATGATCTCCCAGTCTGTGAGTTCGAGCCCCGCGTCGGGCTCTGTGCTGACAGCTCAGAGCCTGGAGCCTGTTTCGGATTCTGTGTCTCCCTCTCTCTGACCCTCCCCCGTTCATGCTCTGTCTCTCTCTGTCTCAAAAATAAATAAACGTTAAAAAAAAAAAAATTTATCCATGAGGAAGTAGATATCCCTTCTGAACAGTTTTGAGCGGCAGAGGTAGCGGTAGAAGAACCAAGGTCTTTGAACTCCCATTGGTACCTTGTCACTTTACCCAAAATGGGGATGTTCCGGTGGGGATGTAGGGAAACGGTGGCAGGAGAATAATACGAAATAAACCTGGATGAAGCAAGCTTGAGAGAGAGAGAGAGAGAGAGAGAGAGAGAGAGAGAGAGAGAGAGATGGAGAGAGGAAGAGAGAGAGATGGAGATGTATCTGTCATTCTAAAATCAGGATCCCGTTTGCCAGGGCAGAGAGGAGCTGGGTCCGCCTCTGACAGAGACATAAAGGCGTTTAGGCACTGGCAGAACATCACGGGTTGACTGCCATCTTGGAGTGTGTTAGGAAGGTAAGCCGAAGTATGGTGGTTCTTGAGAAACTGGAGGCTTTCAGAGTTCCCTAGGATAGACTGGGGAAAAAACATTGTTCAATATCTGTTAAGGGAGTGCATTTGGGGTAGGCCATAAAACAGAAATAGGTGATAATGAAAACAGAGGATTTTCTCCAGACCTTAGAGTCAGGGAGGGGATGATAGTATGCTAATGGCAAGGAGATGGCTGTAAATGTTAGTCGTTTTTGGCCTCAAGACTGAGTACTGGGAGAGGGTCTTCTTCCAGAGATTAGATGAAAATACAGGAGGGCAGCTTAAGTCAGCCCACAACTGGACTAGAGAGAGTGAGAATCATGGAGGACAACATCAGCATGATTTATGTTATTATCGTACAGTTAATAGTATTTGGAAATGTGAGCGTAGGCCTGGTTATCAGCCTCCCGTCATGATTTCCATGTGCTAAGTACTTTCCGTGTTCTTCATGCTTCATGTCATACAGGCTGACTTCTCAACAACTTTGCAAAGTGTCTGTTGTTACAGCTAGTTGAGGAAACTGAGGTACAGTTAGGCAACTTGTCCATGGTCACATATCTTTTCTGTGGTAGAGCTAAAATTTCTAAGTAGGTCAGTAGGACTCCAAGACTTTTGTTCTTTCTGCCATACCAGGTGGCACTAGGCACCAAAACTGAACAATGGAATTCTAAATAACCAGAATTCTGTCACTGTCATTGTAACTGTTAATATGTAACCAGACACCTTGGCTGTTACAGATGATTTAGGCTGAAAGAGTAGAAGGAATGCCAAGGAAAAATGACCATTGGAGAGGCTAAGGACTGGCCAGACTCACTCTGAACAAGCACATAATTTAAATTGAAGTCATGCTCTTGCCGTGCATTACGTAGCTTTAAAATTCTCCAGTGTCCCCTCCCCCATTACATTGCTCTTTCTGAAGTCCTTCTCTACAGAGATGATATAGCTGCCACTGAAGACCACAGCTGGTGGTAGCCAGGACCTAGAACTTCTTGGGGTGAAAAGTCTAGGGAATCCATATACAATAATGTAATTATGAACTCTTCTATTGCGAAGTTTGAGAGAGTAAGAATCTTCTTGACTTGACGGATTTTGAATGCTTATAAACTTTGGACTCAACTAGATTTTATTCCCCTCAAACCTTTAACATTATCCTGCAAAATATTGGAGAATACTTTCGATTTACTTGCGGCCACCATTGTAGGGGACTGTTAGTTAATATGGGAGGTCGACAGTTTGGTGAAATCATCACCTGGAAGCTATGCTTCAGTATCAGTCACTGGCTTTTCTGCTAGGTCACCCCCCTCATTCCCCACCCCCCCCAGCCCCCAGTCTTTTGCCTTAATCGTGGTGCATCTCAGGCCTTTTTGATTGCACAACTATCAAAGAAACTGACCTTAGTGATAACCCAGGCACATTTCCAGATAGTAAAAATATTTGGGGAGAGAAATCATTCATCTGCATTAGCTAGTGGTATTAGTTCTCTGGAGAAGTGTTAGTACATTTTCCAGATTATGTCCTAGAACATCACCAAGATGAGTGATCATCTTAAGGAAAATGGCCATTTGTACTGCTAGTGTTCTTAAAAAGTGGAAGCACGACAGAATGTGCTTTCTGGATATGTTCATTTTAGTATTTAATATGGGATCAGTTTTATATCTCTCTTGACTGACTTTTAAAACCATGGGTGATTTGGGTTCATTCCACCTGTTTTACTTAATTTCTCACCATCCTGTGATTCTTCCCTGTTTCATGAAATCGCCACGTTTAATCTTTCATTTAAAAAAATATTTTTTTCTGGAATGTCTATTCTTTGTTTCCTCCCTTCTTTCCTTTCTTCTATTTGTCCTTCTAATCATCTACCAATATTTGAGTGGCTCCTGTGTTCCAGACACTGTAGCAGGCTTTGGGATGGAGTTGTGGACACGAGGAAGACATGGTCTCTGTCCACATGAGCTTACAGTCTGTCCTGGTGTTACTGCTTCCTAACCTGCCCTGCCTTCTGGGTTTCTTCTTCTTCTTCTTCTTCTTCTTCTTCTTCTTCTTCTTCTCCTTCTCCTTCTCCTTCTCCTTCTCCTTCTCCTTCTCCTTCTTCTCCTCCTCCCCCTCCTCCTCCCCCTCCCCCTCCCCCTCCCCCTCCCCCTCCTCCCCCTCCTCCTCCTCCCCCTCCTCCTCCTCCTCTTCTTTTTCTTCTTCTTCTTTATTCTTCTTCTTTAAAAAAACCCTTTTTTTAAAAAAAATGTTCATTTTTGAGAGAGAGAGAGAGAGAGAGCATTAGTGGGGGAGTGGCAGAGAGAGAGGGAGACACAGAGTCTGAAGCAGGCTCCATCCAGGCTCCAAGCTGTTGACACAGAGCCCGACGTGGGGCTCGAACCCATGAACCGTGAGATCATGACCTGAGCAGAAATCAAGAGTCAGACGCTTAACCAATGGAATCACCCAGGCGCCCCTCTTCAGAGCTTTCTGTAACCCTCTTGGACTTCTTTAGCCCTTGCTGACCCGACTCTTCTGTGAGCTACACTACTTTAAATCTGATTCATGCAGTGGAGTGCTTAGTGACATCTCATACTGTGGGTTAATTGCTGAAGTGTCTTAGTCTCGTCTTACCAGCTAGAGTGTAAGTTCCTTAAAGGCAGAGCCTGTCATGTTCTTTTTTGTCGTCTACAATGCTGAGCCCAAGTCAGCAGGTGATAAAAGTGTTTTGATTCACCCTGCCCTGCTGAATGTCCAAGTTATATTAGAGGTCATTGTGAAGATTATGCTTTAAAAATTTTTTTTTTTTTAATTCTTCCCAGTTGTTTGCCTAAATTTGCTGTTTATCTTAATCGTGCTGCAAACGAATGAAGATGGCCCCACTGATTCACTGTGTGCATTTATATTGTTTGCCAGTAGAGAGTTTGTATTTGAGCTGATTGTTGCACACCTTCTTGTCTGGTTCCCCTTGTGCTTAATGAGGGGTGAAATTCATGGCTAAGGAATGGAGCTAACCTATTGTTGATCTCTTAGCACTGTGCCTGTAATCTGTTAGGCTTAAATGTCCTACCAACTATTAACTCACTTAAAATGGGAAGCTGACCATGTAGTAACTTAAAATTTAAAATTGAGCTCCTCCAAAAGATTAATAGGAATGGAAAGTAATCTTTTAATGGGGGCCTACAAAACTTACATTTATATGATATTAGAGCTCAAAACTTCCTGAGTAGTAAGTGAAAAATGGCAACGTAACTGTGAAGGAAGGAGGCTGGACCACTGAATTAAATGCTTTTTTCTGAATGTGTCAAAAGCGCTGAGGTAATGGCACTTCAGTGCTGGGAATGAGAAGGAATATTTTCTTTCTTTTTTTTTTTTTTTGAGAAGGAATATTTTCTTATAGAGCGGGAGAGCAGAGGGTACTGGGAAAGGGAAATGCTCGTCTGCCTACACCTGAAAATGAAGAAGATGAGTGTATTAAATTGAAGGACCATGGAGCTGGAGAAAAGGAAACACTTTTACTCTTGAAGTAATCGTGGTTCCTGACTTGAACAAACCGCTGATACAAGAATCACGTGACAATAGGGAGATTTGAACACTGACCGGATATTTGATGTCAAGGAATTATGATCTTTTCAGGTGAGATGAGGATTATCGTGGTTTTATCGTGGTTCTCCCCATGGGTGCAAGCTCAGGGAATTCCTAAACTTATTCCCCACACTCCCCTTTTAGAAATATATATGGAAGTACAAAAGGATGAGATAATAATATAATATCTGGGGTCTGCTGGGGAGAGGAAGAAGTGGTCAGGAGTCTAGATTCCAGTGGCCTTTTATTTATAATTGTTGTGGCTAGCTGATGGGTCCAGCAGGATCATTATCCTGTTTCTCTCTACTTAAGAGTTTCCATAATAAAAACAAAGAAAAAAGAACTCCACAAAAAACCAAAACACCTAGCAATTTAGAGGTAGAAGCATCAGACACACCCCTCTGCCTTCTTCCAGCTGGACTCCCCAGATTCCTGCCAGTGCTGCCCAAATGGGGTGCAGTGCAGATTTCTGCCCTCTCACATGTGATCCCGTCTGTAATGCAGCACCACTGAGAGAGTGGCAAGTGTGGTGTGTTACGACAGAGGCCATTCTGTCCATGAGGCTCATCGCTTTTTATAGGGGAAGATACATATAAGGCTCCAAAAGCAAAATCTAATTAGAGAATAGGAAAATGTGGAGTAAAATCGAATGCTGTATTTTATAGTGCTGAGTGGGCACTGGAAATTCAGAGCATGGAAACGAACACTGGATTAAGGATAAGCAATTTTTTTTTTTTTTAAAGGACGAGCAAAGTTTGTATGAGGCCACTGGACTTTGGGATCACCTTTAAACAAAGTGTAAGAGTTGGATTGCCTCCAGGAGTATGGAGGCAGCATGTCCAAGGAAGGAACATATTATGTTTGGGGAGAGTAGATGAATTTGGATTGGTATATTTAATTAATTAATTAATTAATTAATTTGAAAAATATTTATTTCTTTAAGCAATGTCTACTCCCATTGTGGGATCTCATAACCTTGAGATCAAGAGTCACATGCTTTTGTGACTGAGCCAGCCAGGTGTCCCTTATTTTATTTTATTATATTATTTATTTATTTATTTTTAAGTTTATTTATTTATTTTTGAGAGAGAGAGAGAAAGAGAGAGAGAGAGAGAGAGAGAGAACAAGCTGGGGAGAGACAGAGAGAGAGGGAGACAAAGAATCCGAAATGGGCTCCAGGCTCTGAGCTGTCAGCACAGGGCCCGATGTGGGGCTTGAACCCACAAACCACGAGATCACGACCAGAGCTGAAGTCATATGCTTAACCGACTGAGCACCCAGGCACCGTTATTTTTATTTTTTAAATAAATTTCTACACCCAATGTGGGGCTCGAACTTACAACCCCAAGATCAAGAGTCACATGTTCTACTGACTGAGGCAGCCAGGCACCCCTGGCTTGGTATATTTTAGATAAATGGGATGGGGTGGGTTCATAAAGGACATGATTTTTTAGCTGAGGCATATGGACTTGGTCTTATAGGCTATTTGGAGCCATTTGTGGGCTGGGGAGCCATTTTTAACTCTTAAGGTTAAAATTATTTGATTTGATGATAATGTAGTGTATTCTAAGTCACATGCTTTTGCACAGAGAATATAACTTGACTGTATAATTTAAAAATTCTTTTTCACAAAAGTTCTCTATTTTTGTAGTGCCCCAAAGGGCCATTCAGGGACCAGAATTAATATTTTTATTTTTAAAAAGGGAGGGACATTGAGGCCCTCAGAGTTAGTGACCTTCATAAAGTGTGAGTGAGTCAACAACAGATCTGGGTTCAGATCTGATATATTGGGTTCTGAGCTCCTTCTGTGTGCTTTACTTGTATTAAAGTAATTGTTTTCCATATGACTAAAGCCAGTCATGTTAGAAATTTTTTAATTTGAGATGTGTGGTACATATAGGTAATGTTGACTTTAGGCATTTCCTGCCTTTTCTTAACTACCTTCTTCCTGGGAATTTATATATTTTTTGGCTCTTTATTTTTTTATGTGGTTCAGCCAGTTTTTTCCAGCAGATCAAGACCCAGCACTTCATTTATCCCGTCCTGCCAGTTTGTCAGGTGGTAGTTTGATTGCCATTGATAAATCTGCTCTGTGTAATGTTCTGCTCTGAACTCATGCTTCTAATTGCTTCTACTGTATAGCCTGCTTCCCCTCCACCCTGTAGTTTATAAAATGGGATAATAATCCCAGCCTTTTTTGAGATTCTTTGTAAGAGTATCAAAGATTTGAAACTAATCTACCAGAAGGTACTATAAACATCTTAAGAAACAGTGTATTTCACGGATTTTTCCCCCCGAAATAATGTTTTCATATTTGTAATCAACTTTGTTAAGACATAATTTGCATACAAGGGAATTGAACCATTTTAAGTATTCAGTTTGCCTTTGGCCAGCCATGTAATGACCACACCATCAACATGTAGAAGTTCTCCGTTATCCCCAAAAGTTCTTTTAGTGCCCTTTGCATTCATTCCCACCTCCTCTAACCCCAGAAAACCCCTAATTTGCTGTCAGCATAGGTTGTCTTTGCCTATTCTGGAATTTCATGTAAGTGACTTTAACCAGGACGTATCAGCATCCTGTGTTTAAGATTCATTCACTGCACATATTAGATAAAGGGTTAGTATCCAAAATATATAAAGAACTTATCAAACTCAACACCCAAAAACCAAATAATCCAGTGAAGAAATGGGCAAAAGACATGAATAGACACTTCTCCAAAGAAGACATCCAGATGGCCAACCGACACATGAAAAAATGCTCCGCATCACTCATCATCAGGGAAATACAAATCAAAACCACAATGAGATATCACCTCACACCTGTCAGAATGGCTAACATGAACAACTCAGGCAACAACAGATGTTGGCGAGGACGCGGAGAAAGAGGATCTCTTTTGCACTGGTGGTGGGAATGCAAGCTGGTGCAGCCACCCTGGAAAACAGTATGGAGGTTCCTCAAAAAATTAAAAATAGAACTATCCAAGACCCAGAAATTGCACTACTAAGCATTTATCCAAGGGATACAGGTGTGCTGTTTTGAAGGGACACATGCACCCCCATGTTTGTAGCAGCACTATCAACAATAGCCAAAGGATGGAAAGAGCCCAAATGTCCATCGATGGATGAATGAATGGATAAAGAAGATGTGGTGTGTATACATATATATATATATATATATATATGTATACACACACACACACAATGGAGTATTACTCAGCAATCAAAAAGGATGAAATCTTGCCATTTGCAACTACGTGGATGGAACTGGAGGGTATTATGCTAAGGGAAATTAGAGAAAGATAAAAATCCTATGACTTCACTCATATGAGGACTTTAAGAGACAAAATAGATGAACATAAGGGAAGGGAAACAAAAATAATATAAAACCAGGGAGGGGGACAAAACAGAAGAGAGTCATAAATATGGAGAACAAACTGAGGGTTGCTGAAGGGAGTGGGGAGGGGGGATGGGCTAAATGGGTAAGGGGCATTAAGGACTCTACTCCCGAAATCATTGTTGCACTATATGCTAACTAATTTCGATGTAAATTAAAAAAAAAAAAAAAAAAAAGATTCATTCACTGTTGTTGTCTGTACATCTGTATGGTAGTTTGTTACTTTTCATTGCTGAGTGGTGTATCTGAGTAGTGTTACATTGTGTGGGCATAAGAGGATTAGGTTATGTATTTTTCTGTTGATGAACACCTGAATTGTTTCTAGTTTTTGGCCATTATGAATAAAGCTGCTGGAAACTTGATGTGGAACTTTGGGTAGACTTAGGTTTTCATTTCTCTTGGGTAAACACCTTGGAGCAGGACCACTGGGTCATATAACCATGTTATATGACCATAACCATATGATAGGTGTGTGTTTAGCATTTTAAGAAACTGCCAAATTATCTTCCAAAGTGGCTGTGTAAGTTACGTTCTGTCTGGCAGTATCTGAGGGTTCTAGTTGCTCCAAATCCTCACCAGTGCTAGGATGAGAAAATGTTAGCCATTCTCATAGCTGTATATGCTGTCTTGTGCTTTAAATTTACATTTTCCCAATGACTAAGGATATTGACATCTTTTCATGTGCTTGTCAGCTGTGTATCTTTGGTGAAGTGCTTGTTCAAATCTTTTGTTTTTTTTAAGCTTATTTATTTATTTTTTGAGAGCGAGCGAGCAAGCGGGAAGGGCAGAGGGAGAGGGACAGAGAGAATCCTAAGTAGGCTCCATGCTGCCAGTACAGAGCCTGACATGGGACTTGAACCCACGAACCACGAGAGCATGAGCTGAGCCAAAATTAAGAGTCGGACACTTAACTGACTGAGCCACACAGGTGCCCCACTAGTTCAAATCTTTTGCCTGTTTTTAAAAATTGGGTTGTTTGTTTTTTTAATGTTGAGTTTTGAGAATTCTTTGTTCTGGACACACATCATTTATCAGATACATGCTTTGCAAAGATTTTCTTCCATTCTGTGGCTTAACTTTCCATCCCCTCAACAGTGTCTTGTATTTATTTCTGAAATGCTTTATTTATTTTTGAGAGTGAGAGAGTGTGAGTAGGGGAGGGGCAGAGAGAGAGGGGGACAGAGGGTCCAAAGTGGGCTCTATGCTGACAGCCACAAGCCCAATGTGGGCTTCGCAGTCAACTGACAGAGCCACCCAGGCACCCCAACAGTGTCTTTTAAAAGCAAGAGTTTTTATTTTGAATTCCAGTTGATCCATTTGTTCTTTTATGAATTGTGTTTTTGGAATTTAGTCCTTATCCTATCTTTTCATTTTTTAAAGTAATAAAGTCATTTGTCAGAGCAAGGCAAGAAGTCAAACCATATTTCATTTTTATGTCAGGTAATAATCACTAGAGACAAATTATTTTCTGTGGGATCGATTTTTGAATTTTCTCTAGAACAAGATTTCTAGCCATTAAAAGTCAAATGCAGTTCAGATACGTTACTTCATAATAGTTTGAGTGCT
The DNA here is from genome assembly GCF_018350215.1 of Panthera leo. Taxonomy (NCBI): domain Eukaryota; kingdom Metazoa; phylum Chordata; class Mammalia; order Carnivora; family Felidae; genus Panthera; species Panthera leo. The sequence goes on along the minus strand of NC_056688.1, from coordinate 14,889,125 downwards.
TCCAAGGAACTCAATTTGTAAGCTGTTTAGTTACTAATTACCCATCCTTTTCTGTGGAAAGAACTTAAGTTCTATTTTAAGGTGACCTTTTTTTCTGAAGGGGCTGTTGTTGGTAGAAAATGTGGGTTGTAGCTAATGATCATAAAGTTCATTGTGAGAACTTCCTCAATCATATTGTTAATCCTAATTTGTGACAGTGTTTATCAGTAAAAAGAAATGTAAGCTATTGTTAAATACTGAACTACTACTGAGGGTAAAATACCTTGTAGCTAAATTTCTTCAAGAGTGAAGAAAAAGAAGTTAAGATCAGGACACAATAAATAGTATGCTGTTTCCATTTAAAATACTTCAAGAGATAATTACAAAGGCATTGGGGTCTATGATTTTTGGTCTCTCTCTGATGATAATGAAGTGTGTTATAAATTGGATAAAACAAGCCCTCGGAGCTGTTTAAAAAATGTTTTTGGTAGTTACTGACAAATTACAAGAGGAAGGTTGCGTCTCAGTGCAGAGGTGATTTCAACATTAAAAATAATAAAGGACTTTGACCTTAGTTTTGAGTCTTTCTCTTGACCTGTTTCTCTGTGAATTAAAAAAAATTTTTTTTAACGTTTATTTATGTTTGAGACAGAGTATGAGCAGGGGAGGGGCAGAGAGAGAGGGAGACAGAATCCGAAGCAGGCTTCAGGCTCCGAGCTGTCAGCACAGAGCCTGACGCAGGACGCAAACTCAGTAGCCACGAGACCAGGTCCTGAGCCAACGTCGGAAGCTCAACCGACTGAGCCACCCAGGCGCCCCTCTTTCCGTGAATCCTTAACGCTGCACTCTTATCGCACACTTTTCCTGGACCTTCGTGTTACCATGCTCACTGGCAAAGTTATCAGTGCACCTGAAGAGGTGTTTTTGTTTTTGTTTTTGTTTTGACTGAATACAAGACACTGAGTGTGCAATTTCTAACATTACTGACAAGGCCTTTCTCTTAAAAGGTGAGGAATCTTAAGAACCTTAAGAATTTAAGATCTGGGTATGCTGTCCTCCTGAATATTTCTTTCTTGCTTGCTTTTTTTTTTTTTTTTTTTTTTTTTTAAACTTTATTTATTTTGAGAGAGGAAGAGAGAGAGAGAGAGAGGGAGAGAAAATGGGGCAGAGAGAGACAGAGAATTCCAAGCAGGCTCCGTGCTGTCAGCACAGAGCCCAAATGTGGGGCTCGAACTCACAAACCGTGAGATCACGACCTGAGCCGAAACCAAGAGTCAGACGCTTAACTGATTGAGCCCCCCAGGTGCCTCCTGGTCATTTCTCTTTACTCACATCTTTATTAGTAAATCAGGCCAGAGGGATCGTTTACCTTTTGAAAAAAAGAAACTAGATGCCGCAGTTTGTTTTGGTTGCAAGTATCTGGACAGCTGAATTTCGATTGAGCAGTGATGCTGCCCTGAGTAGTGGGGTGCTCTAGAAACTGAGAGACCTTGCCTGCTACCTGTGTGGTGGGAGATAATGAATCTCTTCTTGCCTTTGTGGGGGAATGCCACCCTCACTCGCTTATGGTTTCATTGTAGTTACATTCAGATCTTCTGAGATATGGCTACTGATGGTTTTAGCTTAAACGTGTTTGAGTGACAGTTTTAGGGAAAGGAGAGTGTGTTCTGTTCCAAGGATGGGCAGTTTTACTCTATGACTTTAATAAATTCATGTCCAGTGATGTGAAGAATAGTACTGGGGAGACCCACATATAATACATTTTGTTAAGTATAAGTAGTAAAAACAAACAAAAAACCCCCCAAACCCTCTGAGTCGTGGTTCATTATAGCAGCTGAAAATTTTAAATACGTTGTAAGAAACCAGTGAAGCTAGTTTCTGATTCATCCAGAGTGAAATAATTTAATATTCTAACTTTAACAAAGGCAACTAAAAAGCAAACTTGAACCACTTCATGTGCTTTCGATATGTAGGAATGTTTTTTTCATCTTTTCTCATATGTTTTACTTCTTAGTCATTTACTTCCAGTAGTTTCAAATTGGTTGAGGGAATTAAGGTGGTAACCGAGTCCCTACAGTACAAGATTTTCCTGCTGTGTACGTGAACCACTTTTTCTGGAAAAACCCTTCCACTGGCCGTCTTCTCAAGGGCATTTACTTCTCTACCCTTAGTGATTTGAGGGCTGAAGCCTGTGTTTAGTCAGAGATGACAAATGGCTCAATTTTTTTTTTTTTTTTTTCCTAGTTTGGTGACCGAGAAATGATTCAGAATTGAAACTGAAGCGAATATGGAGTTACTTGCAGTTACCCTTAAACAGTTGCTGTCTGTTACTATTAGGCGTATTTTGGACATGTGGTTTCCATTTCGATATTCTGTGTTACGTTGCTAAATTTCTTGCCCGGTTTAGACACTTTGCTTTTGAAATTAGGTTGGACGTAGCTTTGAACAGAGGGCCACTGGAAATTGAACATTGTGGTCCATTTGGGGAGGAGAAGTTGGCATAGTTTTACTTCAAGGATTCTTAGGAAACGTTTGATAACAAAAATATATTTTCCAAATGTTACAAGCTTAGGGAGTTAAGTACTTATTGAGAAAACCAGGAAGCTTGTGATTCCTATGAAAATATTGGCCTTTTAAGCTAAGACTATCACTCACTACTTTTTCCTTTCATAATTGAACGAAGGTAAGTTTAAAAAAGAGCAGGTTCTTTGTTTGGAGTGCAGTTTATAGCAATTTATAAAGAAAAAAGCAAAGTGCTTTTTCCATTCCTGATTTTACACTCTAGAGATAAGCACTAGGATCAGTTTAGCATATGTTTTGTATCTTTGGCTGTGCACATGCACATATTTATAGGTAGATTTTAGGGGTTTATTTTATTTATTTTTAAAGCATATTGATTGACTGACTGATCGATTGATTGAGTGAATGAGAGAGAGTGCACAAGAGAGGGGCAGAGGGAAAGAGAGAGTCCCAGGCAGGTTCCACACTCAGCCCAGAGCCCAACATGAAGCTCGATCCCACAACCCTGGGATCATGACCTGAGCCGAAATCGAGAGTGGGCACTCAACAGACTGAGCCACAGGCACCCCTTTAGGGATTTATTTTATTTTGTGCTATTGCAGCTTTTGTAATTTAGTCTTTTTACATATGAGTCTATAAAATCTATTTTATTTCCCCACCTCCAGTTTTCTGTTAGCTTTTTCTTTTTAATGTTTATTTTTTGAGGGGCTGGGGAGGGTAAGAGAGCATGGGAGAGAGGCAATCCCAAGCAGGCTCTGCGTTGTCGATGTGGGGCTCGATCCCGTGAATCGTGAGATCATGGCCTGAGCCCAAATCAAGAGTCAGACAGATGGTTAACGGATCGAGCCCCACAGACGCCCCTCTCTGAGTTTTTTTTGAAAGATTATTATTTATTTTCTTCTTCATGCGTCAGACCTTTGAAAAGTCATAAGGTGGAGCACGTGGGTGGCTCAGTTGTTTGAGCATCCAGCGCTCGATTTCGGCTCAGATCACGATTCCAGGGTCATGGGATCGAGCTCTGAGTAGGGCTCTTGCTGAGCTTGGAGCCTGCTGAAGATTTTCTCTCCCTCTCTCTCCCTCTGCCCCTCACCACTCACTCTCTCTCAAAACACAAAAAGAAAAAGAAAAAAGTCCTATAAGGTTATTAATGCTTTGCTCAGTATTTTCTTTCATAGCATTTGTCTTAACTTTTAACTTTTGTGCTTTTTCTTGTTATTTAAAAGATTTATTTATTATTACCTGTCTTTATAAAAAATGCAGATTGCTTCATGAATTTGTGTGTCACCCCCATGCAGGGGCCGTGCTCATCCTCCGAATTGTTTCAGTTTTGGTATACGTGCTGCCGAGGTGAGCACTAAAAGGTTTTGTTTTTTTTTTAAACTGTAGTTTCAGTATGACTTCTGGGTTTTATAGTATCCTCAGGAGAGGTGTACTTAGGAGTTTTATGGTATCCTATTTGAACATTAAAAATACTCTAGGGGCTCCTGGGTGGCTCAGTCAGTTAAGAGTCTGCTTTCAGCTCAGGTCATGATCTCATGGTTTGTGAGTTTGAGCCCCGTATCGGGCTGTCTGCTCCCAGCGTAGAGCCTGCCTTAGGCCCTCTGTCCCCCTCTCTCTGCTCCTCCCCCACTTGCACTCTCTCTCTGTCTCTCTCAAAATAAATAAACTTAAAAAATATATCCCATATTTTCTCTTAGTGCTTTGTAAATTTATTTTTAATATTTAGGTTTTTAATCCACTTGGAATATATTTTCAGTATAATGTGAGATAAGGATCTGGATTTTCAAAAAAAATATTGGTAGCCAGTTGTCCTAATAATTTGTTACTTATATACTTATTTGAAATTCTCTTGTTAACATATACCCTTTCTTATTTATTTAATTTATTTAAAAAGATTTTATTTGCAAGTAATCGCTATACCAGACATGGGGCTTGAACTCACATCCCTGAGATCAAGAGTCACATGCTCCACTGACTGAGCTAACCAGGCACCTCTCAACATATATTCTTTTTTTTTTTTTTTTTTTTTTTTGTGTTTTAAATTACACCCTTTTATTTGAATAACAACCATGATAACAAAAACATTTTCAATTCATGTAATGAAGACTTTAGATGATATCTCAACATATATTCTTGATAAAGAGTACTTATCCGTGTATGTGTACTGCACGTTTTAATTACTGTCACTTTAGAGAATGTTTCAAAATTTCCTTTTACAGTTGATTCTCCCTCTCTTCTTAAAGGTAGACTAACCATAATCATCAGCGAATAATAATTTGAACTCTCCCAATGTTTATGCTCTTTTTTTAGTGACAACGTTGAAGAATAGTTATGATGATAATAATACCACCTAATATAGTGCTTCTCAATTTTATATGCATAGAAGTTACCTGAGGGATCTTATTAAAATGCATATTTAAGCAATTGTGCTACTAGGTGTTTACCGAAGAATATCAATTCAAAGGGATACGTGCACCCTGATGTTTATTGCAGCATTATCTACAATAGTCAAATTATGCAAACAGCCCAAGTGTCCATTGACTGATAAATGGATAAAGAAGATGTGGCACACACACGTGCACAGATGGTCACACACACACACACACACACACACACAATGGAATATTACTCGGGCATAAAAAAAGAATGACATCTTACCATTTGCAATGACATGGATGGAGCTAGAGAGTATGATGCTAAGTGAAATAAATCAGAGAAAGACAACTACCATACGATTTTACTCATGTGGAATTTAAGAAGCAAAACAAACAAACAAAGGGGAAGAAGAAAGAGGGAGGGTGGCAAAGCAAGAAACAGACTTTTAACTATAGAGAACAGATTGCTGGTTACTGGAAGGGAGGTGGGTGGGCGGGATGGGTGAAATAGTGGTGGGGATTAAGGAGTGTGCTGTCATGATGCGTCCTGGGTCTTGTCTGCGATTGTTGGATCACTATGGTGTACGCCTGAAATGAATATTACACTGTATGTTGACTGGAACTTCAATAAAAACTGAAAAAAAGAAGATGTCAAAAAAATGCAGACTTGGTAGTTCTGTCCTTTTTATCACTGGATATTATCCTATTATCTGGATGTACCCTAGTTTATCCATTTACCTACTGGAGGACGTCTTGGTTGCTTCCAAGTTTTGGCAAATGTAAATAAAGCTACTCTGAACATTCACGTGTGGGCTTTCCTGTAGACCTGGGTTTTCAACTCATTCGGGTAAATATAAAGAGCGTGATTATTGGATCATATGGTAAGAGTAGATGCTTAGTTGTGTAAGAAACCACCAAAGTGGTTTTCCAAAGTGGTTGTACGGTTTTGCATTCTCACCAGCGATGAATGAGAGTTCCTGTTGCCGTACGTCCTTGCCAGCGTTCGGTGTTTTCATTGTTTTGGATTTTTGCCGTGCTAATAGGGATATACCCGTATTTCATTTTTTTAATTTGCAGTTCCCCAGTGACAGAAGAGGTGGGCATCTTTTCATATGCTCATTTGCTATTTGTGTGTATCTTCTTTGGTGAGGTTCAGATCTTTTGCCCATTTTTTAATTGCCTTCCGTTGTTTGTTTTTTTGTTGTTGCATTCTAAGAGTTCTTAGTGTATTGTGGATACCTGTCCTTAAGTCAGATGGATGTTTCGTAAAGATTTTCTCCCAGGTTTTGGGTTGTGTATGTCTTTAGTTTTTACCATTATTGATGATGCTTGCCCTTGAGTTGTGACACATAGTCATCAAGTTGAGAAAGTTTCCTTCCCTTTTTGTCTTTCTGAGAGCTTTTTTTCGGGAATGGTTTTCGGGGAATCTTTGAAAATTTTCTGGCTAAATGAATAGATGAAGCTTTGCTATTAGCAAGGCATCCCTGTTTTATTGTGGATACTTAAAAATACATTCCTTATGGCATTGTATTTAAAAACGTAACTGGATATTTAATTCCTAATCTTTGTAAGTAGTTTACTTTTACTCCTTCCATGATCTCTTGTCTCTTTGATGTTTATGTTGATTGCTTGTCCAACATTCTAATCTCGTTCTGGCTTGATGTTTGTGGCTATCTGTTCCTCTGCTTGTCTGTAGCAATCTATTCCTGCAGCAGGTCAGACTTCCACCTCTGAAATCACATATTTGGAAATTTTGCTCTCTGGACACAATTTCCTGTCTTTTTAGTTCTGCCGTTTGCTAAACTCGATTCTCTGATTTCACTGAGGCCTCCAGCCCCTTAAATCCTGCCGGTCTCCAAATTCGTGACATTCTTCCTGGCATCCCTTTTGTTCACGTGGACACAGTTGGTCACTTTCAGTGAGTCAGAAGTATCCTCAGTCCTGCACCTTTGTTCTCCTCTCCCATCTGCCACACACATCTCCAGCTGTGGATTAACAATACTGCCCGTTTTCTGGGTTCCTGCTTTAGGGCCTGAAGAAATGATTGAATCGTGTTTATTTGTTCTATTGCTAATTCATGACTTCTACCCTCATCTGTGTTTGTGATTCTCTTTAGTAGTCTTCTTGTCTGTAGTTGATTTCTTTTCTCTTTCACCAGAATGACTGTTCTTTCTAAATCTTTACCCATTTTTGGTAAGCTCATGTTTACCTCCCTCTATCACAGACGACTCCATAGTCCAGTAAAGTGATCTTAAAAGAAAAAAGAAAAGAGAAGAAAAGAAAAACCAACAAATTTCTTTTATAATACCTTCTGTTATTCAGATAAAGATAAAATTCCTAAGTTTAACATGCCCTTTCTGGTTGTCCAGCCTCTCACCTCTCTCCTCTCTCCTCTCTCCTCTCTCCTCTCTCCTCTCTCCTCTCTCCTCTCTCCTCTCTGAGCCCCAGCTCCCAGCTTCATTGGCCTTTTGTCAAATTCTTCACGTGCCAGACTCCTTCTTAGCATAGGGTCTTTGTGTATGTTTTCCCCTATACCAGAGAGTTTTTCTCTTGTGCTGTTTCACTCCTATTCATCTTTGGAAATTCATTTATATGTCGCTTCCTCAAGGAAGCTTTTCCTGACCTTCCATTTGCCTGAAGATAGGCATAGACTCCCCCTGAAATAATAATAGTGATGAGACTAACCACAATGATAATAGCAAACACATGATGTTTATTGTGTGCCGGGAACTGTTTTAGGCACTTTATGTATACAGACTTTTTTTTTTTTAAGTCTTCATAGCAACCCTATGGGTTAGATGGGTAAATAAATAGGACCTATAATTGTCCCCATTTTATAGGTGAGGAAACTGAAGTGCAGAGCGTTACGTCACTTGTCCAAAGTCACGTGACTGTTTGGCAGTGGAGCTGGGATTTGCACACAGGCAGTCAGGCCTCGGAGCCCTTGTTCTAAACTGGGCTGTACTGTAATGATTATTATGATTGTGTCATTTTGGTTAATGTCCACCTTTCTCAGTGGCCTCTCAGTTCCTGAGTTCAGAGACTGCCCCTGTCCGGTTAAATTTTGATTTTCCAGTGCCTAGAACAGAGCCCAGCAGTGAGTAGTCTGTGACAGAACGAATCCCCCTTTCTGCTGACTTGAGTAAATAGAGGCTTTGGTGCGAGCGTCTTCAGTTTTCGTCCCTTCTCCTTCCACGCACCAAACCCCCTGGATCGAGACAATAGGTGCTCCCACTTATTTCAAAATTGAATCCCGCCACCTGTTTACTTCCTGCGTCCTGAAAGTAATATTTGCACTTTGTAATTAAGAACGATTGTAAATGTCCATAAAGTGTGCTGCCTTTTTTCCCTCTCGCACCTTTCTCACTTTCCAGAGGTGGTGAAATGATAATCTTTCCTTGAACATGCACAAACTGTATGGTCACTTAAAATACACAAAAGGGAGTGCGTGTAATATGCACATTAGTCTATGTTTGTTTTTATATTAAAAATTAACTTGCAGTATTGAACCGTAGTTTTGCAAGCAGTCACCATTGAGGGCAACCAGGGCAAGGGTACGTGGGATCTCTCTGTATTCCTTTTTATGCTTGCAGGCGACTCTCCAATGATCTGAAAATAAAAGAAGAAAATTTAGGAAACTAGAGAAACCTTTCTACATCAGCATATTTATCTCTTTCTTCCCAATGACCACATCCGACAGGTCACAGGTATGCAGATGTGCACCTTTTGGCCACCGACGGACTGTTACTTCATTTTTTCCTTTTACCAGCACTGCTGCAGGGGAACACTTGCATTCATAGCTTCATCCTTGCTCGGGCGGATATTATATGCACAGCCAAGTTTTAGAAAAGGAGAAGAGAAGGGATCCGAAGACGTGCGCACGTGACAGTTGGCAGGCTGTTCCCTGAACCAGTTTATCCTTTCAGCTGCGGTTAGGATACGGAGCCTGTTCTCTGTGCGCTCACCTGTAGTGTCCTGATCCTGTCCCTCCGCTTCTTCTATGGGACTTGAACAAAATTAATTAGTCCTTTTCCATTTGATACCCCCCTTCTCTTTTGGCTCTCTCCTGTCTGCCCATCCTCTGGCAAGTCCTTCACATCAATAAGACTTTTCTTAGCAACGGAGTGCTTGATTTGGATTTACTTCTCCTTGTGACACCCTCAGACATAGCTCCTGTGGTTATCCCCATTTTACAGGTAAGGACACTGAGACACAGAGAAGCTAAGGGACTTGCCCGAGGTCACCCGGAGAGTGAGGGCTGGATAATGATGCGGTCAGTCTGACTGCAGAGTCTTTGCCGCTAACCACCACCCCCTGAGAAGGAGTCAGGAAACTACTGCCAGCTGCTCAAGCCTGTCCTGCGGCCCGTTTTCTGTGTAACTCAGCTAACACGCTTATTATGTTTTTATTTTTTTTCAACTTTTTTTTTTTTTTTATTTATTTTTGGGACAGAGAGAGACAGAGCATGAACGGGGGAGGGGCAGAGAGAGAGGGAGACACAGAATCGGAAACAGGCACCAGGCTCCGAGCCATCAGCCCAGAGCCTGACGCGGGGCTCGAACTCACGGACCGCGAGATCGTGACCTGGCTGAAGTCGGACGCTTAACCGACTGCGCCACCCAGGCGCCCCCAAGTTTTTAAAGCGTAGTTAAAAAAAAAAAAAGAAAAAAGAAAATAGGGGACAGTGTGTGACCCACAGGCCTAGAGAAAAAGTTGACTGATCTTATTACCATTAAATGAGATCGTTCTTGTAAAAGTATTTAGCATAGCGCTGCTATGTAATAATAGCTTAAGAAATATTAGAGGCATTATTACTTTTATTATCAGAACCTCTCTTTTACCACTAAGCTTCTACGTCATCTCTTTTTCTTCTGTGCCTACTGCAAGCTTAGGGCCGGCCCAGAGCTTTCCCTTAACTGCTCTGGGAAGGGTTTTCAGTGCCTTGTTGCTAATTCTATAACCTAACTTAAACTCGACTTCTAAGTTCTGTGTCTCATTTGACACTAACTACCCTATTCCCTTAAAGATTTCCTATTTGTTTTTGAAACAGGAATATTTTCTGTGTTTGCTTTTTCTTCACTGGTGTACTGCCCTTAAAAAAAAAGTGTTTTTATTCGCGGGCATGAGCTGGGGGTGGGGAGGGGGCGGAGAGGGAGAGAATCCCAAGCAGGCTCCCCGCTGTCGGCACAGAGCTGGGCGCGGGCCTCGAACTCACGAACTGTGAGATCGTGACCCGAGCCAGAGTGGAGAGTTGAACACTTACCTAACCCAGGCGCCCCTGGCAAACTATTACTTCTTAAACCCCTTTCCTACTCTGCTCCTCTGCCTGGTTTGTAAGGGATTGTATTCTGAATTCAGTCCTTGGCACACCCTCCCTACCTGGCTTCTGCCCCACTTCTCTGCCCTCTTGTGAATCACAAAGACCTGCATTTGAGTGTGAGTTCATTATCTTCTGTCTGAGCAACCTGAACGGTTTATTTCATTTCTTGGTTTCTTTTTCTGTAAGAACAAGAGTAGTGGGACCCACTTTAGGATTATGAGGATTAGATGAAACCATGTATGTAAAACATCCAACAGTGTCTCATTTACAGCAAGGGCTTAATAAATAATAGCAATAGGAGTAATGACAGTAGTGTAGTCGTGTTGCCATTGTAACTCTACCTCTAGCCCTCCCCCTTTCCTCAAGTCCACACATTCGGTGGCCTGCTAGAGGTCCACCAGTGGATACTTCTCCAGATGCTTTAAACTCTGAGTGCAAATCTTTGTCTGGCTTCAGTACTTAGTGACCGTGGCCTCAAATAAATCACTTATTTTCTTCCAGTCTCAGTTTCTCCATTTTTGAAAGAACGTACCTTATTCACATTGAATGAGCTCGTTCTTGTACAAATGTTTAGCACAGCGCTGGTACATGATAATAGCTTAAGAAGTGTTAGGGAGATTCACCTGGCTGGTTAGCTAACTTGGTAGAGCAGGAGACTCTTGATCTTGGGGTCACGAGTTCGAGCCCCACTTCGGGGCTGGAGTTTACTTGAAAAACAAACAAACCAAAAAGAAATACTAGAGCCATTATTACTATTATTATCCATGTTATTGTTCTTCCTCTTAAAATTCAGTCTTCCTTTCGCTCAGAACGAGAGCCTCCGCTTTGCCTTCTCTTCTTGATCCTCCACAGGCAGTTAGTCACCAAGTACTGTTGAGTCCACTTCAGAGGCATCTGCTCACATTCATCCACTCCTTATCGTTTCTTGACAGAGTTATTGTGTAACCTCCTAATTGGTCTCCTGGCCTCTGGGCCACCTTCCACCTCTCATCCAGATTTATCTTTATCGAACGCACATCTGCTCACACCACTCAGTGGTAAAGGCCTGAGACAGGCCCCTCTTACCTGAGATAGAAAGCCTGCAAGGCCCATAACACCTCAGTCTTTTATGGCCTCATCACTTGATCCTGGAACCCAGGCGTCCTCCAGGAGAAGATTATGCTTCTGACTATTCTTTGCACCATATACTCTAGAATCTTATGCCTGGCCCCTCCTGTTATGGCTCCTCCTTCGTTCTTGGTGCTCAGAGTGCTGTCTCCCCAGCCACTTTCTGCAAATAAACAACCCTCTCCCCCAAACGCCTTGTCCGTCTGGTGGATGCTTGGTTGCCCTTCAGTGGTGGGTCTCAAAGATGCCATCTACTGTCTTCTGCTCTCTCTTGTCTGAACTGCCCTTCTAGGCAACAGTAATTAGTCCTTCATCAGGAAGCAGTATAGTGAGGTGGGTAGTTTGATCCCTGAGTTACAGGAGCCAGACTGGCTTGGTTAATAATGTGGCTGCAGAGAACTGAGATGCAGTTGTTCACCTATCTGTGCTTCAGTTTTCCAATCTGTAAAAAATGGATAATATTAGTCTTGTTGTGAGGATAGTGAATTAATATAGGAAAAATGCTCTGAATAGGGCCTGTACATACTAAGTACTTCATAAATACTGGCTGTTGTTATTATTATCATCATCACCAAAGCGTCGCTTCCATGCCTCTGTAATGGCATTAACTGCTCTGTATTACATTGACTTTTTTATGTATGTTTCCCAGTAGACTGTTGCTTCTTTGAAGGCAGGACTGTTGCAATCATCTGGGTCATCAGTATCCAGTCCGCAGCGGGCCCTCAGTAAACACTCAATCAGTTGTGCTGTTTGCTCAGCCGATAATAAAACCCTGGATCCTCCTGGATTTCAGCAGTCAGTACCTCACATCTCTGGAAGTGATTGCTCTCTGAAACTATGGCATTAGAGACACAAAACTGTTAGTATAGGACGTCACTGGGCTCTTCAACCAGAAATTTACTATTACAGTGAAGCTTCCCACTGAAAGTGGGCAGAATGCAGCTGATAGTGTGCTGTCAATGGAGGAAGTTTCTCCTCAAGTAGAAGAGGGCCTCTAATGTCATTTGCTTAAAGGGACACAGTCCAAGGTTAGAAAGTCCACTTGCTATCAGACCTGATTTGTTTTGTTTTGTTTTGTTTTGTGTTTTTGGTTATGGGTAGAGCTGTTTCTGCCTTTTTAACTTTATTCTTATAAACCTGCTGAAGAATGAAATGTTAAAACTTTTCCCTTTTAGTGATTCAGAGAAAGATTTTTTTATTGTAAGCATGATCTCAATGAATGCCAGATATGGAATCTTTTATTAAATTTTTTCTTAAATGTTTACTTATTTTTGAGAGAGAGAGAGAGAGAGAGAGAGACAGAGACAGAGTGCAAGCAGGGGAGGGGCAGAGAGAGAGGGAGACACAGAATCTGAAGCAGTTTTCAGGCTCCATGCTGTCAGCACAGAGCCCGACATGGGGCTCGAACTCGTGAACCGCGCGATCATGACCTGAGCTGAAGTCGGATGCTTAACCGACTGAGCCACCCACGTGCCCCAGGTCTTCTTTTTTTTTTTTTTTAATGTTCATTATTTCGAGAAAGAGTGCTTGTGAGAGCATCTGAAGGGCGGAGAGAGAGGGAGACAGAGGATCTGAAGTGGGCTCTGCCCTGACAGCAGAGAGCCCAGTGTGGGGCTTGAACTCCCAAACTGTGAGATCATGACCTGAGCTGAAGTCAGACGTTTAACCGACTGAGCCGCCCAGGTGCCCCCACAGATGAATCTTTACGGACAAGTCCAGAGCATCAAGTCATTAAGCTCCATATGGTCTGGTTCTACTGCCAACCCCTAGCACCTTGCCATGCCTGGGCTTTTGTAACGGTAACTGATCTTTCTGCCTTTGGGCTCTTCCCTCCAGTCTGTCCTCTCCACTGCTGCCATATTAATCTGGCAAAAGCCCTACTTTTATTTTTCTCATGCATTATGAAAAATCCTCCAAGAGTCCCTCGTTGTATACCCGGTAAGTTCCAAACTGTAGTTCGACATCCAGGATGCTCTATGGTCTGACTCCTGTTACGTTTTCTACCTTCTCTTCCACTGTGCCCTAGAAGGCACTTTGTGGCTTCTCTGGGCTAGTGGTGATTCCTGTAATACGAATTGCGTTTTCTTCTCTTATCCCGTTTGGAGTAGTTTCCATTGTGTTCCATTCCCTTCCATGTTCTTTTTGAAATCTTGCCTCTCTTTTCAGATCTGTATTTTAAAAACTTTTTATTTTTAAATAATTACAGACTCACGGGAAATTGTGGAACAGTACATTGTGTTCTGTGTTCCTTTCCCTCAGCTTACCCCAGTGATGATATCTTGTGTAATTGTACTATAAGAAACATTTTAAAATTCCATTTTGAGTAATATTTTCAGTGGTAAGGAAAAAAAAAACATGTTTGTTCGTTCCTTTTTTTTTTTTTTAAGGCTGGATTGGATTTGTGGAAGTGGTCAGGAATCATTTGGACTCAGGTCTGTAAAACAAATTAGGTGGGTGATCAAGCTGATTGGTATGGTGTCTGATCCTTAAAAGGAAAAGGGTATGGCCATATGGTATCAGAAGACCGATTTTATCTGCCTTTATGAACTGGCCTTGGAAGTAATTTCAAAAGAGACATTTCCAAAACTAGAATGGGTATATAATCGTAGTATTCACTTACGAGATGTGAACATTCTAGTGTGTTGTTTAAGTTTCAGTATTTTATAACCATGCCATTTGTATTCTCTTTTAATGCTCATGTTCTTCCTAGAGATCATGTTTTTATAAAACAGGCTAGTTGTTGAAACACACATTGGAATGTGAAATAAAGAAGTTTATTTTCCTCATATGCTCATTTTTTAAAGGAAGGCAGAAGGTTTGTAAAGAAGCTATTTTGGAAAATATATCCAGTTTCCAAACTGGAACTCTCATACGCTGCTGGTCAGAATATAAAGTGGCCACTTTGGAAAAACAGTTTGGCTGTTCCTCACGAAGTCAAACACAGAGTCACCATATGACCCAGCTATTCTACTCCTAGGTATATGCCCAAGAAATCAAAAACATACGTTCACACAGAAACATGTATACAAATGTTCATAGCGGCATCATTCGTAACAGTCAAAAAGTGGAAACAACCTCAATGCCCATCAGCTGATGAACAGATAAACAAGATGTGGTATTTCTGTACAGTGGAGTATATTTCAGCCATTAAAAGGAGTAAAGTACTGATCATGCAGCAATGCGGATGAACCTTGAAAACAGCATGCTAAACGAAAGAAGCCAGACACAGAGGGCCACACGTTGTATGATTCCATTTAGGTGAAATGTGTGGAATCGGCACACCGGCACACACACCGTAGGGACAGAAAGTGGATTTGTGGTTGCCAGGGGCTACGGGGGAATTGAGAGGGGAGGGGAGGGAGGAGGGTGACTGCTAATGGGTATAGCATTTCTTTCTGGGGTGATGAAAATATTCTGTAATTAGACAGTGGTGGCGATTGCGCGGTCTTCTGAATATACTAAGAACCATTCAATTGTACGTTTTCAAAGGGTAAATTTTATAGTACGTGAATTACATTTCAAAAACGTTTCTTCTCCAGTTGCCAGTATCGTGTTGTGGTTTGGAGTGGTACCTGTTTGCCTGGTGTGGTAGAACGTGTATTTGAGGTTTCCTATGTTTTGAGCTCCAAGTGAGGCAAGAGATTTTCGGGGAAAGGGCATAACTCTGCTAGACTTAGGACTGGTAACTGCTCAGTGCCCTATAACCCTAGTGGGCAGAGTAAAGGTAGAAGCAGATCAGATAAGGATGGAATAAACTTCTCTTCAATTCCATGCAAATTTGTTAACACACAGAGAACTCAAGAAGTATTTTAAACAAAGCAGGTTCTGACCTGTTAAATACGATTGGCTGAAGTTCTTGCCATTCCGTCTTGGATGTGAACCTCCCGGATCTTTTTTCATAGATACTGGGAGAGAGAAGTCTTGTCTCATTAATGAATTAAAAGGAAAATTTCAATAGGCTTTTTTAACCTGTGGAATTAGAGGTATTTTTGTTAATTTTTATTTTTTTAGTTTTTAAATTTTTATGTTATTTTTAATTTTTTTACATTTCTTTATTGTTGATCTAGAGAGACAGAGCACAAGTGGGGGAGGGGCAGAGAGAGAAGGAGACACAGAATCCAAAGCAGGCTCCGGGCTCCGAGCTGTCAGCACAGAGCCTGACATGGGACTCGAAGTCACAAACCGCGAGATCATGACCCGAGCCGAAGTCGGACCTTAACTGACTGAGCCACTCAGGTGCCCCTATTTTTGTTAATTTTTAAAAGGTAAATTCAATCTGGTTTTTCATCTAGGTGTCAAATATGTTTTTCACCATTGCCATACTTATTTTTGCCATGTTTGCATAAAAAACCTTTTGGTTTTTTTCTCAAATTAATCTGTATGTCTATGGTGTAAAAGTCATGATATATTTATAGAAATGGGTACCAAGATAAGACGGTAGCTGTCCTGAACATTATTCTTTGGCAGACTGAGCTATATGTGCGTTTTAGAAATAAATCATACTGCCATATCTGAATAAGACTTTAATCTTACTTAAATAAAGGTATGACAGATGGGGAGAAAGTAACACAATTTGTCTAATGGTAGGTAACATCCACTGAGTCTTACTATCTGCCAGGCATTGTTGTCAGTGTCTTGCATTCATCATCTCATCTAATCCTCTGGGCCAACTTAATCATTTGACTTAAAAAAAAGAAAAAAGAAAAAAAAAAGAAAATCAGTACAACATAGATGTTCTTAGTGACTGACATTTTTTCATTTTTTTTCTCCCACTCCCTATTTTTTCTTAAACTATTTTTTTTTAATTTTTTAATATGAAATTTATTGTCAAATTGGTTTCCATACAACACCCAGTGCTCCTCCCAACAGGTGCCCTCCTCAATGCCCATCACCCACCCTCCCCTCCCTCCCCCTCCCCATCCCCCCTCAGTTTATTCTCAGTTTTTAAGAGTCTCTTATGCTTTGGCTCTCTCCCTTTCTAACTTTTTTTTCCCCCCCTCCCCCTCCCCCTCCCCCATGGTCTTCTGTTAAGTTTCTCAGGGTCCACATAAGAGTGAAAACATATGGTATCTGTCATTCTCTGTATGACTTATTTCACTTAGCATCACACTCTCCAGTTCCATCCACGTTGCTACAAAAGGCCAGATTTCATTCTTTCTCATTGCCAAGTAGTATTCCATTGTGTATATAAACCGCAATTTCTTTATCCATTTATCAATTGGTGGACATTAAGGCTCTTTCCATAATTTGGCTATTGTTGAGAGTGCTGCTGTAAACGTCAGGGTACAAGTGCCCCTATGCATCAGCACTCATGTATCCCTTGGGTAAATTCCTAGCAGTGCTATTGCTGGGTCATAGGGTAGATCTATTTTTAATTTTTTGAGGAACCTCCACACTGTTTTCCAGAGTGGCTGCACCAATTTGCATTCCCACCAACAGTGCAAGAGGGTTCCCGTTTCTCCACATCCTCTCCAGCATCTATAGTCTCTTGATTTGTTCATTTTAGCTACTCTGACTGGCATGAGGTGGTATCTCAGTGTGGTTTTGATTTGTATTTCCCTGATGAGGAGCGACGTTGAGCATCTTTTCATGTGCCTGTTGGCCATCTGGATGTCTTCTTTAGAGAAGTGTCTATTCATGTTTTCTGCCCATTTCTTACTGGATTATTTGTTTTTCGGGTGTGGAGTTTGGTGAGTTTTTTATAGATTTTGGATACTAGCCCTTTGTCTGATATGTCATTTGCAAATATCTTTTCCCATTCTGTTGGTTGCCTTTTAGTTTTGTTGATTGTTTCCTTTGTAGTGCAGAAGCTTTTTATCTTCATGTGGTCCCAGCAGTTCATTTTTGCTTTTCATTCCCTTGCCTTTGGAGATGTGTCAAGTAAGAAATTGCTGCGGCTGAGGTCAGAGAGGTTTTTTCCTGCTTTCTCCTCTAGGGTTTTGATGGTTTCCTGTCTCACATTCAGGTCCTTTATCCATTTTGAGTTTATGTTTGTGAATGGTGTAAGAAAGTGGTCTAGTTTCATTCTTCTGCATGTTGCTGTCCAGTTCTCCCAGCACCATTTGTTAAAGAGACTGTTTTTTTCCCACTGGATATTCTTCCCTGCTTTGTCAAAGATTAGTTTGCCATACTTTTGTGGGTCCAATTCTGGAGTCTCTATTCTGTTCCCTTGGTCTATTTCTTAAACTATTTTGATGCAACAAACATTTACTGAGTTCCAATAAATGAACCCAGCAGTGTGCTTTAGAGCCCTGGTCTTCAAACTGCAGCGCATGTCAAGAGGTATCAAGGCCGGATAGTTTTAAGAGAATCAATTTTCTGGTTCTTAACATACACTTATGCTCTTTCCTGAAATTGATCTGTCTGAAGTCAACACTCACATCATCTTCCTTCTTTCCTACCCTCCCTTTAGTTGTGGCCCTTCTTCCAGTTGACAAGAGAAAAAGCCTTAGTTTTCTTTCATCTTGAATCTCACCATTGTATGTTTCTCTGAGGTATAAAATCCTCCAGGGTTCCCACAAAGGGATCGTGAGAACACTGGCATGAAGCGCGAAGCTTCCTTCCATCAAGGTGTAGACCTTCTTTCCTATGTCTTGTTAAGACCTGCGACTCCAAAAAGGGGAGTTACTTTTTATATTTTTATGTCTACTTACCAGAATTTGTAGCATAGTTGCATTGTTTTCATCAGTTGTATACTACTAATAACACTGACAGAATGTCAATCTAAAGGAAATACGTTAAGTAAATAAAAAATAATTAATTTGCGTATTTTTGTTACAGCATTCCTAAGTATGATAAAAGAAATTATGTTAAAAATATTGTGGAAGAAAAATAGAAATATAATTCAAGGAGAAAAAAGGTAATATAACGTTTCACATAAGAAAGGAAGATGCTGTTCTTACAGTTTTAAAATGGAGGATAGTGGGTATCAGATTGCGCAGGTGTTCAGATTTCATTGGATGCATTTATTTTTTTTATTAAAAAAAGTTTTTTTTGACAGAGAGAATGGGTGTGAGCAGGGGAGGGGCAGGGGAGGATAGGGAGAGAGGCAGAGAGAAGAATCTCAAGCAGACTCTATCATACCCTAGCGCAGAGCCTGACGCGGGGCTCAATCTCACAACCATGAGATCATGGCCTGAGCTGAAATCGAGAGTCGGATGCTCAACTGACTGAGCCACCCAGGTGCCCCAATTTCATTGGATGCATTTAGTGACATAATTGTTTTATTTTTTAGATCTCAGTTTTCAGATTGACATATATTAATCTATAAGGGAAAGTGCAACCTCTGTAATGATTTGAAGTTTTAATGAAAAATTTTATGGACCAACTTCAACAATATTCAGGGAAGTGCTCCTCCTGCCCCCAGTTTGGTTTTAGGGAGTATTTGAGCAAAACTTTTTGAAGAATAGTACTTCATAGGATATAGAGATCCAGAAGAAACCATTTCTGCCGTCAAGTGGCATCGTAGTTGAACGATGGAGTGGGGACATATATACATAATTTGGCTTAAATAAAGCCTCTATTGGGTCATATTTTGCTGCTTATTTAACACGGGCATTGTGCCTCAGTATTGCATCATGCTTATTAAAATGACCTTTGAATAGTGATTTAGCTCATATGTGCTCTGTTTCTACATAGGCTATTGTGTAGAACAGAGAGGAATTGTTTCTTTTAAAAGACAGAGGGATAGGAGAAGTGCCTGCTGCACTTACCACTGATGAATAGTAGGGCTTTCTGTTGTTGAGTTCCTGTGATCGTGAAGAAGAACATGAGACTGGGAACCAGGAGACCCTAGTTGTTGTCCTGACTCTACCACAGGCCGTGTGACCTTGCTCAAATCACTCAACATATTTGAACTCTAGTTTCCTTGTATAAAAAGCATTTAAACCAGATAAGCTATAGCTCCAAAATTTAGAAGCCGTCAGTTGATTTTATATATTTTTACACAGTGCGTTAGTTTTACAAGTGATAGCCGTAGCAAACTTTAAGAAAGAGCTGGCAAAATAACGTAGCCGATGGCTTGCTCGTTGTAAGTAATGCTGTGGAGAAGAATAGGGAGTTTTTATCTGAGGTGTGAAGACAGCCTGTCAGATAGCCCATCAGAAGCGTAGTGGTCTCACCACTGGCCTTCCTATTTACCATTTTAAACGGGGAGAATTTTCCTGCCTTTTTGGGAATGAGAACACATTCGACACAGGATTAGTCACCGAGAATCCCAGTTTTAGCTTCATGCCAGTGCCTTTAGTGAAAGTCACATTTTTGTACTGTTCTAGCAGAATGTTAAACTGGATTATAGATTATAGACAGCTCCAGGCTTCGCTCTTTATAGGTCAGAGGCGTAAACCAATACAGCAATTACTGTTCTCTCTTGTCATGGATGGGGGCCTCCTAGGTTCTTTGTGGAGCTAAAGTGAGCTTCTCTGGAACAGTTCCACTCGAATGGCTTTCCTGGGGGCTTATGAGGCTTACATTCTGAAACTGATACTCTTGTAGTACAAGAATAACTACAAACCGATGTGGAATTAGGAGGCCATGGAGGGGAGATGCCATATGTAGCTTTCATTCTCGAAAGTCCCTTGGCTGCTGAACAGAGATTTTTCCCGTCAGTAAGCAGATATTTGGTTATATATTGACAGATCCTCTCTAAACAACGTTTAGAATAGAAGACTCTGTTTCTGTTTTGTGCCTTTGGAGGCTAAGAAGAATATTGAAGTGTGCCGAATTAGCCGGTTGGACAGATACAAATATTATCTGTTGAAGTCCTGTCTGTAGTCTTAAATCCGTTTGTTCTTGAACATGATCTCCGTTGCTTGCGGCCAGGAGAGATAACTGAATCAGTGCTTAATGACTGATTTGCAGGTGTTGTTATCCTTTATTTATTATCCTCAATATTAGATAGTTTGGTTTGCCTTGTTTAGGTGGAGATTTAGATTGGACCCTAAACTGTTTTAACTTTTTTTTTTTTTTTTTTTTTTTTTTGGGCAGTACAAAATGTGGGGTGAAGAGGCAGGTCTGTCCTTAAAGTGACCAGGCCTGTGCCTTTTGATGCTGAATTGGGAAACCCTGTTTCCTGGTAGAGTTTATTGTGTTTGTAGTATCACATCTCTAAGTCAGCAGTTTACTTTTTGTCTAGTAGTATGTCTTGGCTTGTCTGAATGAGTCATAATTAAACCATAGTCACTGGGACTCATAATCTTGTCTAAACAGGAATTATAGTACAGAGATACTATGCCTTGCCTTGTGTAGAACGAGGGTATTACAGGTCTGCTGTGATCACTGAGATAGGTTTTTATAAATATTAAACTCCTTTGGAAGAACTTTAATAGGTTTCTTTATCACCTACCAAAACAACAACAACAACAACAACAACAACAACAACAACAACGAGTAGAAAGTGAAAATGAACAGAAAAGTACGTAAAAATAATGGTTACTATAATTGAATTCTGAAAGTCTCTTTCACCTCCTTGAGTTTTTGTATTGTGTAAAAATGAAATGATTGTTTTGGTTTCCTTGAAAAGATTCAAGGAATCAAACAGTTTTAAAATCAGTTTTGGCATTCCTTTTTTCATTGACAAAAACATTGTCAGGAGTGACAGCTCAGGGCCTGTGGCTTATGATCCACATCCATGATTGGTATTGCTAAGGTTTGCCGTGGTCATTCGACAGAAGTATTTTATTGAGCGAGAGCGGCACTGGGACGGTAGCCTTAAAGCCAATAAACCTGAATTAGGAACTAAATGCAAAGGATACAAATGTGAATAAACATCATTTATATACTATGTTGCGTTCCACGAAGGATTTGAAGTGGCTGACAGGAAGTTAATGTAATAATATTGTAAATTATAACTAAAGTTCAAAACCAGGGAAAAATAGAAATTAGATTTGGAGGCCAAGATGTCAGATAAGAAGCCATGGGCCCCATGGCTGAGCAGCTCAGCTGAATGTCCGTCCTTGTGGTGCCATGGTGCAGAGGCTGACCATGTCATGTTCCAGCCATGGTGAGGCACGGTTGATACATTGAGCAGGATTATGAAGAGTGCAGGAGTTTTTTGGGAACTCCCACGAAAATGTCACCTAGAGTTGGTTTTGTGAGTGGTAGTACTTTTGTTGGGTAGTGTTATATGAGTTGAGTATCACCTGGATTTCAGTATTATTTTTAAATTTTATTTAAATCTCGCTGTGTTGTGTGTGTGTGTGTGGCGGGGGGGAGGGGTGGATGGAGACAATCTAGGTATCTGGCTGAGGAGCAGAGGACTGAGGTTTCACTTTATATGGTAATAGCTTTTGTTGACATGATAAACACGGATTTAATGTTGAGGTGGAAAAAGTGGAAGCGAATTGACGTTTGAAAATTGTTCTATTTCCCTTCTTTCTGTTTTTCTTTTAGTTACTAAGTGTTCTCTTTCCTTAGTTTCTAGACTGGTTTCGCGGCATCTTGGTGGGACGAGAGCAGGGTGTAATTTTTGCTGAGTCAAAAACTGTGTTTCTCCAATTGCACAGGCTAGGGAAACTCTGATCAAGTACGTAATTTGTAATTTGAATATAGAGGGTGTTTTGGGGACTCTTGTGGGCATATCGTGGTTTTAAAAGGGAAAAATACACTGTTCTAAGGGGCTATATAACCACTACTTTATGACCGTAGCTTTAGATTTTATTGGTTCAACAAATAGCGTTGTTGCACAATACGTCATCTTCCAGTGTGGTAGCTAATGAGATACAAAACTGCATAATTACACCAACAGTTATTTTCCTTATAGAGTTTGGCGGCTACTAACTAAACAGTTTTTTTACTTATCTTAATTAGCTTAGTTATATGCCATCACGGGAGGAGTCTTCTATTTTCCTTCATGTTGTTGCGCTCCACATTTTTAGTTGAACAGAGAAAGATATTAATTATTTTAAAAGAGGGCTTACTCTTACAGTGTTTTAGTCCACTGGTTGCCCTTAATTAGGATGGTTACTCATATTTAGATGAAATCCAACTCAGAAAGAAATCACGATGAAATACTGACAATATTCAGGTGGCCCGTATGGAGGAAAGCCTTTTAGAAATTTAAAATATTTCAAGGCCGTTTTAAAGTTTATCCTCATTGTTTTTATTCTTCCTTCCATGCGTTAACTGTACGAAGGTTCCTGGTTGTGGGACTGATATTTTGGTGGTGGTCTGTGTTGTGTCTCAAGAGCTTTCGATGCGGGTTCTGACCGAAAAACCAGACACATGTAGATGTACAACAGGGACACCACTCCAGCCTTCTGTGTTTCTTTTTTAACTTGTAAGTTAACGAACCATCTGTGTTTCTTTTTTAACTCCTAAATTGTGTTTGCTAGTGTATTTCACGTTTCAGCCAGTAGAATCTAAAGAACGCAAACGGGAGCATCCAGAACCTGTCTGGAAATAGGTTTTACTTTCAGGAGATTAGAAGACACTGTTCGGAGTGCGGTGTACTAGTGGGGAGGAGCGCTTCGGTGGCTGGCGGTATCGACCCTGTGTGTCATCCCTCGTGTCATTTACTAGCAGGAGAGCATGTCTTCTGGTCATCTTGAAAGTCCACAGGTGCAAGAGACTGATTTGAGCATGGAGCTGGGAACATAGAGAGGACAGAGGCACACAGGATGAAAGTGGGCCCGTCAAGAGAAAAGCACATATGGATGGAAGAATAGAGAATGAATGGTACGTTAGAAAAAGATTGAGGGGCGTCTGGGTGGCTCAGTCGGTTGGGCGTCCGACTTGGATCCGTCATGATCTCACGGTTCGTGGGTTCGAGCCCCACGTCGGGCTCTGTGCCGACAGCTCAGAGCCTGCAGCCTGCTTCCCATTCTGTGTCTCCCTCTCTCTCTGCCCCTCTCCCACTCAAGCTCTGTCTCTTTCTCTCTCAAAAATAAATAAACATTAAAAAAAAAAAAAGAAAAAGATTGAAAAGACTTGAAAAAAAGAGTGAGAATAAACAGGCTCTACCTGTTGTCTTTTTTGGATTAGGAAAGGAAAATACATTTGTAATGCCTAGGCCATTTGGGGCAAGGGAATTAAATGTTAATTCAAGCTGTATTGTGGTCAGAGTACAGTCTTAAAATTTTTTTATTCTCAAGGTAGAAAACAAAGTATGATATTCACTCTTGACACTCCTCAATTGGGTGTTTTATTTTTGGGTTTTTTTTTTTTTTTTTTTTCATTTTGCCACTTTGGATAAAACAAAATAAGGGAGACTTCCAGAGTAGCATGGGTTCTTGTAAAAGCCTTTCTGAAAAATGATCATAGGGCTATAAGGTATCTCCTCTCTCTTATGTGAGATCACACCCATCTTTTCAGATATTTTAGGATCAAAGTTTCCCAGAGTGAGTTCTCTAGAACACCAGTGCCCTTTAATGTTTAAATATATGTTGTAGGAGGAAAGGGACCATTAAGTAAGTTTGGGAACTGACAGGATTCCAAAACAAAAAACAAAATGGTAAACACCGTTAGTTTCTGTAGATGTCTGTACAACATCTGAGCTCTAAAATACAAGTGTGCCTTGTGAATCCCTGAAAAAGTCAGTGGGGGTGGAGCATGTAGCTTTTCTGATTTAGTTGCCCACCATATGGTTTGAGAAAAACTGGTGTATCTGAGTTACCTGTAAACCTGGCTTTCTGTAAGAATTCTGATTTGCTTTGCTTTTTTTTCCCCTTACTTTACTTTTCTTCCCCACGCCCTCCCAAATGGGGGGATTCTCTGCTTTCTCATTTCTATATGTATATTTCATTTGGGGAAACTGTTACTACTAGTTTACAGTTATCTAGCCATGTAATAAATTCTAGCTGACTAAGGCCAGTTAGCGAGGGCTCAGGTGGGCCGTGGGAGTGTTAGAGATGAGTGTGTGGAGAGATGCAGGATGTTGTGTGTGGTCACAAAGGTTCATTGCTGTGCTGGAAACCGCTGACTTCCTTGTTGAGGGAATGATGGGGGGTCCAAGCCT
This sequence comes from Panthera leo, assembly GCF_018350215.1. Classification (NCBI taxonomy): domain Eukaryota; kingdom Metazoa; phylum Chordata; class Mammalia; order Carnivora; family Felidae; genus Panthera; species Panthera leo. The sequence continues at coordinate 14,864,872 of NC_056688.1, read as the reverse complement.
TGGAGACCTGATAGGTCTCTGAAGGCCTGGAGAGGAGTTTCAGCTTCCTCCCGTATTAGTAGTTTGGGCAAGTTTCTTAACTGTTCCACATCACTGTTTTCCCTTCTATAAAACAGTAATAGCTACTTCATTGGTACCTTTCGGAGGATTAAAGTCAGGTAACCACACGAAGCACTTAGCATAGTCCCTAGTACATAGTAAGTGCTTAACAAACGTTACTTAATGTAAGCTTAGTAGTCCAACATGCAGTTTATTCTCTATTTCATGGCAAGTATGTGAGCACTAGACTAGGAGCTCAAAGCACTAGGTTCCAACATTCTTCTTATTCAGTCCACTCACTTTCTATAGGTGATGTTGGCTGTGTTACTCAGCTTGTGGCTGTAGTCACTGATCAGAGATTTGTAGTGCTTTTTTTTTTTAATGTTTATTTTTGAGAGAGAGAGAGTGTGCGCATGTGTGCATGAGCGGGGGAGGTGTAGGAAGAGAGGGAGACAGAGATTCTGAAGCAGACTCTAGACTGTCAGCGCAGACCCCACACAGGGATCAAACTCACAACCTGAGCTGAAATCCCATGCTTAACCGACTGAGCCTCCCAAGCGTCCCTTTTGCCTCTTTTGATAAATGAAAAAATCTCATGCTTTAATGCCTTTTGTAGTATTTTGAAATAATTACAAAATTGCTTTATTTTTTTAAATGAAAATACAGTCTTAAAAAAAATTTTTTTTAATGTTTATTTTTGAAAGAGAAAGAGAGCATGAGTGGGGGAAAGGGCAGAGAGAGAGGGAGACACAGAATCCGAAGCAGGCTCCAGGCTCCGAGCTGTCAGCACAGAGCCTGGCATGGAGGTTGAACTCAGGGACCTTGAGATCATGACCTGAGCCGAAGTCAGATGCTTAACCGACTGAGCCACCCAGGCGCCCCGAAAATATTATCTTTACATAAAAAGCGATCTGAATAAAACTGTTACCTGAGGAGAAGAGAAAACATCTGTGTTTATGATAGGCCGTACGAATTGTGGTGTGTGTCCCACAAATATGCACCACAAACATCGTCTCTTAATAGCTGGGCTGTCATGAACCAAGTTTGTTCTGGGTGTTTTCTCTTTCTTGAGCTTTACTTGTGGTGCTGGAATATGAAGACAGTGGGCGTCTATTTATTTATCAAATAAGGTTTGTTACTTACGCTTTTTCCTTTGAACTGTACCCTCACGAAGCGGATTCCGACCTTCCTGTGCTGAGATCCCTGTAGTCTTGGTGGAGAGAGCTAAGGTGATTCTGATCTGGGAGGACCCCCGGATGAATGTAGTGAATGTGTGATTGCCAAGAATTTCAGCCTTGATTCATCTATAGGAAAGACGTACGAGATTATTAGCAAAGGTAAAAGGAGTGGGGAGTCATTGCAGATAAATAATTTTGTAGTAATTTATTCTAGACTGGAGCCAGGGGTGTGTTGATTTGGGTATAAATTACTAAAGTCGGTGTTCTGTGAAGTTTTCTTTGAGTGCTGCTTTGTTTGGTCACGCAGGTTCAGACGAGGCTGAGAAAACAGGAAGATTGTGTTTGGGAGAGGAGAAAGTTGTCTTCAGGCCAGGACAGGTCAATAATCTTATAAGAAGCATCCCCAGACAGGATGTTTCTGCTTTTAAAAATACTGTCTGATATGTAAATTCACACATCTGGTACAAAGTATTCTGGCTAAGGTTTCTGTTTTCTTTTGATTCAGAAATAAGACCAAACAGACCTCTACCTCCGAACACATAACAAAAAGGAGAAATCGCGAAACTTTTCAGACCTTCTGAAGTGATAGGATTTCGGGATCCGTTCAGCATTTGAAAAGCCATGAGAGAACAGAGGAAAGGTGTTTGGCATGGGAATTAACTTGTTTCTTGGCAAGGAGGCCAGGCAGTATTTGAATTCCTGGCTCTGTGGTGGTTCTGTTGTTTTCTGTGCCTGTGTTTTTTTGTTTTGTTTTGTTTTGTTTTGTTCTTTCTTCTTGATTGTCATCTCTTTTACAGTTTCTGCCTTGGATGATGTCTCCTTATCTAGGGCAATTACCCTGGTGACACAGGAGGCGAATTCAAAGCAAGTGGTTGTTTTGTTTAACCAGAACTTGGATTTACAGCTGGTCCTAAGCTGAGCCGTTGACGTTTTGTGTTACCCAGGTTAGGTCTTGATGCTTGTTTGCTTGCTTGCTTGCTTGTTTGGGAGTGACAGGAACCTTCTTGTTGGTATTAGCAGCTTAATGCTGATAAAAGGGGTCAGATGCATGTCGTCCTTCCAATGTCACCTCCTTCAACAGATTCAGGGCTGAACGGACGGGACCATAGGTGAGGGGCCGGTGTGCCCTTCCTTATCCCTCTACCATGCATCCCTAACAGCTCAGCTTCCCTCAGATGCTTCCCAGCCTCAGGGAAGCTTTCTCAGTTTATTCTGGCCCAGGTGATCATTCCCTCCATTCAACTCAGCCTGATTGTTTCTGAGTCTCGTGGTGGGTAATCTTGTGCTTTGTGGTGTCTCTTGTTAATTGACTTATATTGTCAATGTTAAACTGCTTGAGAATCAAGGCTGTTGTTAATTTATCATTCCCTATACATTTGACATTGACTACAGATTTTTACCCCCCCCCCCCCCCCCAGATTTACCTTGGAAAGTTTTCTTGCTTCTCAAATGGCAAGAGGACCCTTTAGAACTTGTCACAAAAACAGTCTTCACAGGCCGTGCTGTGTTTGTCTGTGGCCTTCCTAACAGACACAGCCAAGATTTTGGGCAAAGAGCAGGCACCACGGTCTTCCTAGATTAATACAACTTTGAGTAGTTTTTTTGCAGAGAAAAGAACAGTATCCTTTTAATTTTCACTACCAAATATTTTAAAGATAGAAGCAGATGATGCACAATACTTAGTTATTGGGGGCAGGTAAACAGGCTTACATTTAAAACTAAGATCTTGCATGACTAGTAAATACTGTATAAAACACGTTCTAATTTTGCCACAGCCACTCTGTAACTTTACAGATCAGTGACTTGATTGACACGGTGCTCACAATTTTCCTTTACAGGATTTCTTTCTTCATGAATCAGGGGCTTCAAATGTAAAAGTAATTTGCATATTTTAATGTAATATCCCAATTTTCATCAGAGTTATTTTATGGTTTTCATGGCCCTGTGGGAAGCCCTAATTATATAGTGTATATATATAATATTTATAATATATAAATATAATAAGTATATAGATATATATAAATATATGAACATACATATATATATATATATATATATATATATATATATATATAAAATATATTTTACACAGTGACGGGGCTTGGTGGCCTTTAACAATAATTCTGAAGGAACTAGTGATACCTTATTACAAGTTACCTGTGATGGAATAATGACAATAATAATGTCAGTTTGAGGGGAAAAAGTCTAAAATTCTACTTCGAAGGAGCTGCTCTGAGCTATTGAGAGGACAGATTTAGATTTTTTTTTTCCCCCTCTAACACATTGTGGGGAAAGATAAAAACCTTTGGGTTATTTCCTAAAATATTTCCCATGATGATTACTATGTTAGGTCTTAAGGATCTTTCTTCAGGAGCTCTGATTCTTCTACATGTATGTACAGTTGGCATGCTGGCCTTTCTTTAAGTAGAGTCAGAGTGGGCATCCAAAGCTTTGGATGAGTCTGTTAAATAACAAACATTCAACGAAGTAAATTTTTAAAATCAATTTGGCTTGATTGGACGATTCACAAATCAAGTAGCACCCTGTCTAGCAAGTAGAAAGAAGCTCCAAGGAGCTGAACAAATCCTGCTATACATAGAAAAGTCCTTGTAAACTGTAACAATTTCTTGAAACATCTTGCCTTTACACAACAGCAGTAATAAAGGCATCTAACATTTTTGGGCACTTAAGCACTAGACTCTTGATAAGAGCTTTTGTGTTATTTACACAGCAACCCAGTAATGTAGGTAAGTTACTTTGATCTCTGTTTCACAAATGAAAGAATTGAGGCATAGTGAGTTAAGATAATGAAAACAATTTATAGATCGTAGGTGGCAGAGGCGGGCTCAGATTTGGTGCTGTTAACCGCCGTGCTGTATCTGTATTGCTCTGGAAACATGTCAGCGAATCTGATCTAGAAGTTTTAAAATGGCGTTGCAGGAAATTCTAGTTCACAAATAGAATCACTAAATATTGCTTGATTCACACGTGTTCAATTTGTAGTGATTTTTGAGTAACTTTCTCAGCTAATTTAAATCTTCATTGTGTGTTTGAAAATATTATCAATGTCATTAAAAAAATCCCCATTGCCTGTCTTTGTCTTTTATTCAAAAAATTTTTAAAACAGATAAACACATTTTGTTTTATATGTACAGTTGAAATTTTGTTTTAATTTTATCATTGACATCATTTCAGTCGTATGGTGTGCTAGCGTTACAACCTTGCTTTGTAAGGTTGTTCAGAATATTGGCGGGATTCAGCAGCTGGTGCAGCTGTGTTATAGTTGAGAGATACTAAAGGAATTTCTCGGGAACCAAAAGTTAAAAAAAAAGTCAAGTTTTTGTTATTGTTTTGTTTGAACTGTTTATAATAGAACTTGCCTTTAGAGAGTCAACACATTTAACAAATGAAAGAGCAGACTCTGGGACTTACATAATTACAAATAACTCTGTGAAGTCTGAAATTTAAATACCGTGCCTTAATCAGAGTGATAATTTGGATCATGCTGGCCTCTTCTTAACAGCTTGTGCTTGTCTGTGGAGCATGTCGTGCTTACTTAAACTACATTTGGGTAATAGCTGTTATAAAAGCTCTACTTCGACGGTTTCTCCTACCCTTTTTTTTATTACCACCCATACAGATCTCATTGTGTTTGGGCCCACTTATTTGAGGGCATACCGAACATCAATCTAAATATTACTTAATTTTTTCCATCCTAGTGTACATGGTGTTTCTTAAATAAACTTTCCTTATCTTTACTTGCATGAACATATCATTAAAAATATTTTGCGATTTCCAACCTTCATGCCTTTGCCTTGTTGAAGTTTAAAAGTTTCACATAATTTTAGCCTTTGAATTGTTCTCTGGTCTCTGTTTTCAAATAATGGTTCTAATTTTCCTTAAGCAGCAGTGTGTTCACCCAATAAACTTGTTCACCATATACTAGTATAGGATTTAATAGAAGCCTTTCCTCCAGGGTAGACACTAGTCCTGAATGTTCTGTGTAATAACTTACCTTGAATGATGCTATGTTATTGTTATTGTCAGATGTAAGTTTTGTTTGAACACTTTTCCCTGGTCCCCCTTAACATTTTACTTTCTTTTTATGCTTCCCAGTTTGTTATTTTTCACCAAAAGCTCACATAACTTGACAGGGATGATAAATCTATTTTTGTGAGATTTAACTTCATTAAACATATCCGAGAGTTGAGATCTATTTTGTTTCTCTCTATAAAAGGTGACCTCCAGTGATGAAATGGCTGTTACTTTATTTATATGTGATTCTTTCATTTCACATACTATTGTCAGTGCGTTTACTATTGGTTGAGGAGTTGGTTGGCGTTGGTTTCTATTACTAATTGTTAATTTGCCTCGAGTCCGACCAGTCTTGTTATATCCATCATAATATACTTTTGCCTAAGTCTCAGAATTTTAATCCTATTTTGCTATGGTTCACGGAGGGTAATCATTTTACCTTACCGACATGTAAGGTATTGAAGAACTATTAAAAGCTTATGAGAATGGCATCATAAATATAAAAGTAGGGCGAGAAGGACCCAGATCTTCATATTACAGGTTCACTTACTTTGTGATAGTCGTGCTGGGTCACCTGTACGTGTGCTGAGGCAGTGGCCTGACACTAATGGGGTGCAGCATGTGTGTACGCTTTTACCATTTTTTTTGTGAACGGGATATATCTAGTCCTGAGTAAGAAGAAGAAACGCTAGTGTCCAGCTATAGTCTTCCTAATCGAGGACGCATTTTAAAGAATTTCACGCACAGCAGATGGACAGGGAAGGCTTATTTTGAGTCCTGCACAAAAGTAAATTCTCCTAGTGGGGGTAACTGCCTGGAACTTGTTTCCATTTTATGAAAACTGGCATGTAACACACATCCGTGTGCATTGGTGTTATTGAACCCTTAAAAAATACAGTTTATTTAATTTTTTTTAACGTTTATTTATTTTTTGAGACAGAGAGAGAGACAGAGCATGAATGGGGGAGGGGCAGAGAGAGAGGGAGACACAGAATCTGAAATAGGCTCCAGGCTCTGAGCCATCAGCCCAGAGCCCGATGCGGGGCTCGAACTCACAGACCGCAAGATCGTGACCTGAGCTGAAGTCGGACGCTTAACCGACTGAGCCACCCAGGCGCCCCGTTACAGTTTATTTAAAAAGATGACAGTAACACAAGTGTTTGCAAATGCCCTGATGCTTTTTGGACATTAGTTTGAAAACCAGCATCTTCAGATAACTAGTTGCGAGCCCACTCGTCTAAATTCAGGAGGATAAATTCAGGATGTCTAAATTCAGGGAGGATGGAGTCCTCGCTAATGAGGCAGAATCTCTGCCCTGAGTTGGCTTGACTTACAGTGTATTTGTCTTGAGAGAAGTTGCACTATCATTATCAGCCAGAGCATGGATTTTGGCAACACAGGTTTGTTAATTAATTAAGAATAACTAAAAAGTTGGGTGCCTCGGTGGCTCAGTCGGTTAAGTGTCCGACTTCGGCTCAGGTCATGAGTTTGAGCCCTGAGTCAGGCTCTGTGCTGACAGCTCAGCGCCTGGAGCCTGTTTCAGATTCTGTGTCTCCCTCTCTCTGCCCATCCCCTGCTTGTACTCTGTCTCTCTCTCCCTCACAATAAATAAACATTAAAAAAAAAAAAAGAATGACTAGAAAGAGGGGCGACTGGGTGGCTCAGTTGGTTGAGCTTGAGTGTCTGACTTTGGCTCAGGTCATGATCTTGCAGTTCGTGGCTTCAAGCCCTGCATCGGGCTCTCTGTTGTCAGTGTAGAGCCCACTTCGGGTCCTCTGTCTCCCTCTGTCTCCATGCCCCTCCCCTGTTGTGCTGTCTCTCTCTCATAATATTGGAATTTTATCTTCTGCAGAAATAAAAATATTCATCAGGTATAATAAAAGATTGTTTTATGAGTAAATGAAATCTCAATTAGATATTTATTGGTATGTGAAGACGGAATATTTAATCATTAAGAGGCCTTCACTAGGCTTTGAAATATCAACATTTTATATTATGGTAAGATATTCTCTATTGGGAAGAGTACTGATAAATGAGTCTTAATGATATACCCTGTTGTTTAAAAAAAAAGTTTGTGGATTGTAGCTCCAAACTGGAAACAGCCAGCAGATAAATAATTGGTGGTATAGGCATACAGTGAAATACTATTCAAATAAAAAAGGACGAACTTGAAATGAATCTCAAAAACATCATGTTGAAAAAAAGCCAGACGCAAACGGCTATATGCTATATGACTCCATTTATATGAATAATAGAACAGGTGAAACTGAGTGATGGTGATGGGAATCAGAACAATGCTTTTTTTCTGGGTAGAAGGATGGAATTGACTAGAAAAGAGTAGGAGGGAACTTTCTGGTGGAAATGACCTGTACCTGGACTAGAGTGATAGTTAACATGAGTACACACATTTGCCAAAATTCATTAAATGGTACCCTAATATGTATGTTTTATTATATATGTTATTTATTGAGGTATACACTTTGTACTATACTACATTTTATACTAGTAATAGAAATGACTAATAATTATTGATCTCTTGTGTACCAGACAACAAACCAATGAAGTAGGTTTTATTAGTGGCAAAGGAGATTGGGTCTTGGCGAATATAAGTAACTTGTACAAGGACACAGAGCCACATATCTCTATTAAGCCAGTGAGCTTAATAGTGACCCTTTGCTGGGTCTATGTATTTAACGTGTTCAGTATTTTCTTGTCTTCTTAAATAGAACATATGAGTATAATTCAAATTTATTGTATGGCTTAGGGTCATTATGATGAACAGTATTTTTGTTCTGAAATGTATAGGATTCTTTCCCATGGATTTAATGAACTAAATGTTTTTTTGATTCTTTTCTAACACTTAATGCCTCTTCCCTTACTGCTACTCTACGAATTTTTTCTCCCATGGTTCCCCTTTTCAGTTTTTTCCCTTTTTAATATGCTGTGGCTGGAAATGAAACTTAATAGTGATTTTTATATAAAACAAGATTGTAGTAAGGACCCAAGGGGCCCTTCTCTTCAATGTCATGCTCGAACCTTTTGATTTATTTATGTTGGCTGCTCAAGAGCCATGAGGACTGTCCCCCCGTCCGTCTTTCCCCCTTTTAATTTACCTTCTGGTTTTTGGTTGTGTTTTAGTTAGATAATGAAATTAGAGACATAAATAGCATTTTTTTTTGTGATGACTAACAACTAGTACTCACACAGTAGGCCCATTGTTTATTTAGCAAATTAGTGTAGGTCAACTGGTTTTGGGCTTAAAAGAAATCAAACTAGAAGTAAATGCTTTTACCAAATATTGATGCTGAGCTGGGAACTTGCAACTTCCATTCTGCTTGAGATGACAGGTTTTTTTTTTAATTTATTTATCTATTTTTATTTTAATTCCAGTGTAGTTAACATACAGTGTTATATTAGTTTCAAGTGTATGAGGTGACCTTCGGGTATAGTGACATAGAGGATGGGTGCTTTTTATATAAGGAAACGTTTCTAAGTTAGTAGCTTGAAAATAAAATCTTTGAAAAGTGTTTTAATTTGTGGTTTAGCCTGACTTACTGAATAAATAATGGCTCTACAGAGTTTTGCAAGGAAGACCTGACAGTGTGTGTACTATATCTATATCTTTACTGAGCGGAGGCCACTCTGCTCATTTTGAACTTTGCCCACCTGACTTTTTGGTAGCCATGGGAGAGAGACTATTTTAAATGTTCAGACTATTAATAGAATCTTAGTCAATGGAAAGATTCTAGAAGGACTCTACAAAAACCAGACAAGTAATTTTTATTATTTTTTATTATTTTATTATTTATATATTAGATGTTATAATTTGAAATCCCTCCTTTCATTTAGTCTTCTCCTACCTCATGTGAAAAAAAGAAGCCCATTTTTATTATTTGGATGAGGTATTTGAAAAGTGGGGAAAAAACTGTGGTTGTAAATATTCATCATACTTAAATGTTGACGTAGTCTATTCTAATTCTTACTCAAGGGATTGAAACTTTTGGCCTTTCCTTTTTTAAAAACCTGGTGGCACCTGGGTGGCTCAGTCGGTTAAGTGTCGGACTTTGGCTCAGGTTATGATCTCATGGTTTGTGGGTTTGAGCCCTGTGTCGGGCTCTGTGCTGACAGCTCAGAGCCTGGAGCCTGCTTCAGAGTCTGTGTCTCCCTCTCTCTCTGCCCCTCCCCAGCTTGTGCTGTGTCTCTCTGTTTCTCAAAAATAAATAAACATTAAAAAAAGTTAAAAAAAACCAAACTGTGTAATGATTCCATAAAATAGTGACTTAAATTAATAGTTTTATTTGTTACTTGCTGTGCTCAAGACACAGTACTGAGGAGTATAAACAATGTGTGGCCTAGTCTCTGTCATTATTGTATTCAGTAGCCTAATTGCCCAGGTTAAACTGGGTTACCAGTTTAAAATAAAGTTATTGTCTTATCTTTATGACCAAGTTATTCTGGTAGGAAATGACTGATAGGAAATATCATGGCTGAATTAACATTGTTAGAGAGTCATGTAGATAGCTTACCATAGAGCGAACTGCTTAATAAGACAGTATATGTTTTGCTTTGTGAGGTTTTGCCATGTGAGAAAGTGACAGTGAGAAACAGGTAATTGCTTTTCCGTTTGTGATACATAATCTTAGAAGGTCTCAACCGTTTTGAGCATAACTTCCCCAACTTGGTAAAGAGCATCTACAAAAACTCGATGGCTAACATTACGTTTAATGTTGAAAAACTGAATGCTTTACTTTTTTTTTTTAATTTTTAAACCTTCTTTTATTTATTTATTTTTTTAATTTTTTTTTTTTTAATTTATTTTTGAGACAGGGAGAGACAGAGCATGAACAGGGGAGGGTCAGAGAGAGGGAGACACAGAATCTGAACCAGGCTCCAGGCTCTGACCTGTCAGCACAGAGCCCGACGTGGGGCTCGAACTCATGGACCGAGAGATCATGACCTGAGCCGAAGTCAGACGCTCAACTGACTGAGCTACCCAGGCGCCCCAAACGTTCTTTTATTTTTGAGAGAGAGTGCATGTAAGGGGAAGGGCAGAGAGGGAGGGAGACACAGAATCCGAAGCAGCCTCCAGACTCTGAGCTGTCAGCACAGAGCCTGACGCGGGACTCGAACCCACAAACCATGAGATCATGACCTGAGCTGAAGTTGGATGTTTAACTGATTGAGCCAACCAGGTGCTTCCTGAATGCTTTACTTTTAAGTTTGGGAATAAAGTGAACATAGTGCTGGAAGTTCTAGCTAGTGCAATAAGGCAAGAAAAAAAAAGGCATATAGATCAGAAAGGAAGAAACAAAATTTCCCCTTTTACAGATGAGATAATTGTCAATATAGGAAGGAATCTACAGATAAACTCTTAGAAGTAATAATGCGTGTTAGAGAGGTTGCAGACTATAGGATGAACATACAAAAATTAAATACATTTCGGTATACTAACAACACATGGAAATAAATGCAAGTATCATTTACAATCACTGAAATAAAAAGTGATGTTTAAGTGTATATCTAAGAAAACATGTGTAGGACTTATGCTGAAAACTACAAAATGTTGACAGAAGAAGTCAAGGTTAAAATCATTGGAGAGACGTGTTGTGCTTATGGATTGGAAGACTCAGCATAGTAAAAAAAAGTCAGTTCATCTTAAATTGAAATACAAGTTTAGTGCAAATCCTATAAAAATTCCAGAAGATTTTTTTTTTTTACACACAGACAAGTTATAAAATATATGTGGAAATAAAAAGTACCTAGAATAACTAAATATAAGAAAAGTCAGAGGACTCATTCTCCCTGACTTCAAGAATTATATAGCTACGGTAATTAAGATTGTGTGATATTGGTGTAGGAATAGACACGTAGATCAATGGAACAGAACAGAGAACCCAGAATAACGGAATAGAGACCTACACAGATATCCCCAGTGGATTTTTTCTTTTTTTGTGTGTGTTACAATTCACAAACCATAAAATTTACCCTGTAGGTTCAGTGGTGTTTAGTACATTCACACAGTCGTTCACCACTGTCTTAATTCCAAAACATTTTCTCTCACCTAAAACAGAAATGCCATGCTCATTACCCATTGTTCAGTTGATGTTTGACCAAGGTGTAAAAGCCATTCAGTAGAGGAAGAGCAGCCTTTTCAGTAATCTTGCTGGAGCAGTTGGACGTCCACAGGCAAAAAAATTAACTTCGACCTCAACTTCACGTATTATACACAAATTAACTCAGAATGGATCACAGCCTTACATGCAAAACATAAAACTATAAAACTTTTAGAAAAAATAAAAAAGTTTTGGAATCTAGAGCTAGGCAAAGAATTTTCAGACTTATCACCAATTACATGATCCATAAAAGGAAAAAATGATAAATTGGATTTCATAAAAACAAAAAACTTTTGCTCTGCCAAAGATTATATTAAAAGGATGAAAGACCAACTACAGACTGGGAGAAGATATTCAACAAAATACTAGTGTCTAGAATATATAAAGAACTCAGTAGTAAAAAACCAAATCACATAGTTAAAAGATCGCAAAAGACATGAAGACACATTTCACCAGATGCCACATACGTATGTGAAGGGATGTTCAAGGTCATTAGCCGTTAGGAATTACAAATTAAAACAACAATGAGATATCTCAAAATAAAAAGTCTAATTAAAAAAAAAAAAAAAAAAGGGAAAAGACACCTGGCTGGCTCAGGTTGTAGAGCATATGACTCTTGATCTCAGGGTTGAGAGTTCAAGCCCCACTTTGGGTGTGGAACCTACTAATAAATAAGCAGATAAATAAATAAGTAAATATTAAAACAGGAAAAAAATAAGCCACGAACATGATTAAGTTTGGTAAATACAAATGAGGCTAAAGAAGAAAACAAAAACAAGTAATTTCACTACCTGTATAAACTTCCACCAACATTCTCTTGTGTCTTATACTTTTTTTTTTTACTCTATGCATTTTTATTTTACACAGTTAACTGAACATGTGTGGTTGTATCCCCCTCTTTTCAATAAGCACTACCATGAGTATTTTTCCATATCACTTAATATTATCCATGAGTATAATTATTAGATGGTTTATCATATTCATTGTATGGATGTACTATAATTTATTCAACCATTCCTCTTTCATACATTGAAAGTATTTCCGTCTTGTTGCTATTGCAAATCATACTGTGATGAACATTTTTGGATATAAACCACAGTCAGGATTTCTGATTGCTTTCTGAGAATAGATTCTTCGATGTGGATTACTGTCACTGGGTGTGGGCATCTTAGAAGCCTTTGGAAACTACACATTGCCAAAATGCCAGATTGTTTACAGAAATACCGTTTCAGTTTACGTCCTTTTACACTCCTCTCTTAAAAAAAAAAAAGTATTTTTTTATTGTGCTAACCCCCTGCTCTTGAATTTCTTTTAGGTTTCCACACTTTATCTTGGCTTTCCTCCAACAACTCCATTCTCTTCTCAGCTTTCTGACATTGTTTGTCTCTGTCCCTTAAAAATTTGGCTTCCCTAAGCTTCTGTTCTCAATCTCTTCGCCCTCTATAGTTTTCTTGGGCTAACTAGAACCAGGCCCATGTCTTTCCCTACAGCTTACACCCTGATGACTTACACCCCATGTCCCTTCTGAGTTTCAGGGCTCAGTTTCTAACTGCACAGTGGATATCTTTCCCTGATGCCACAGCGTATTATCACAAACGTACCTCAGTGTCTAAAACTGAAGTCATTATTTATCTCAGCCAAACACCTTTTACATCTTCACCTTGTAGCAGAAGCCAGAGGTCTGAGAGTTGGCCTAGATGACTCCTTAAACCTTGTTTGCCACTTAGTGTCAGTCACTGAGTTTTAAGGTACTGCTTCCAAAAGAACTCCCCCATTTGTTACCTCCCCTCCGTGCTTTTTCTCACTGCCTGAACTTAGGCACTCATTTTTCTTATCCTGCTTCAGTAGATCTTAACTGATAGGCCTATTTTGGGCCTTGTATCTGCCGGTTACATCCTTCATACTAAAACGAGTTTGATCTTTTTAAACCTAGATTTCAGCATGTTACCACCTTAACTGTCTTCTGTAGAACAAAGCCCGTTTTCCTTCGCATGGCATGAGTGAGCCTGGTCTTGATTGCCAAGGCCCCTGCCTGTTTTCCAGCTTTATCTCTCACCATGCCTCCTATGGCTCCCTGTCATGCCGAGCTAGTTTCCTCAGTATATTACATGTATATATAATTTTTTTTTTCCTGGCCTTTATGCCTTTGCCTATCTTGTTTTTTTCTTCCTGACATGTTTCCTTCCTGTCCTGTCCACTTGCTAGATTTTTTTTTTCATGTTCCAAGATTCAGATAATACTATACCTCCTATGGGAAGCTTTCTTGCCTTCCACAGGAAGAGTTAAGGGCTTCCTCATCTTTGTTCCTGTTGTGCCACATACCCATTTCTGTTTGCCACTTCCTACATTGTTGTTGTTCTTGTTGTTGTTGTTGTTGTTAATCTGCTCTTGGACGTTCTACTGGATTGCAGTATACCCTCTCTACTACTTAAAGCAGGAGTTGTGTGCTTTTTTGTTTCCTCATCATGAGAGAACAGTGACCGACATATAGTAGGTGTTTAATAGATACTTTTTGAGTAGATAAAGGAAGGAAGGAATGAAAGGTTCCATGAATGAAGTGTTTCATGCTGGCGAATGGCCAAAAGTTTTAAGTTGAAGGAAAATTACAGAATTTGAGGTCCTAGGGATTTTGAGTTCTCCCATCATCCTGGAGTATCAGTAATCTCAGGCCAACCATTTCCTTTCTCTGAGCTTCGGTTCTTTTGCAAAATGGAGGCAGTAGCAGTAGTAATAGTAATAATAATAGTTACAATAATACAAACGCTTTTTAAACAGTAAATACACTAAATTGTAGGTAATATTGTTATCAGTAATAAAAAGTATCCTGTATGTTCCGCCTGGCACACGGGTAATGTACTGTCTTCATTGAAGTGAGTGAACAGTTACAACTTTGGGTAGACATACCCCCAGTTACAAGATCAGTTGGCCTGGGTTTGCTATAATTTGGTTGCCTGATAGAAAACAATCTTGACTAAAAGTAGTCCGTGATGCTTATGGTCTATGATGTGAAATTTCCAGGTTGATGAAGTGTGTAGCTGTGCATAGAGTTCCACGCTACTTTCTAATGTGGTTTGACTTTTCTAACTGTTGTCAGTGACAAACTTGTGTACCATTAGTCTGCCCTGTTTTCCGTGTTTTCTATACAGAGATGTATAGTTAGTGCAGTGATGAGTAATATGTTTTCAAGAAAAGCTATCCTGTAACCTTTAAGTCTAGATGGGTAGATTGAGCATTTAAAGCTGGAGCTTTTTCACTGCTTCTGCATGACTGTATGTTCTTACCAAATGAATCACTTTATGAATATGCATGAGCTTATAAATGCTGCTTTTTAAAAGAAATTTTTGTGTTCTGAAATAAAATTGGTAGTATTTTCCAAGTTTTCTGTGAGAAGGTTTCCATTAGTCTTAGAAATTCTTTGAAAAAAAAAAAAAAAAGTGTTTGTGTCTGTATTTCCCCTTCCCTACTCATGCTACATTTTGTGATATCTCTGGCATTTTTTTCTCCATTCTTTTTTCCATCAAGTTTCTTTTCTTTTTTCTTTCTTTCTTTCTTTTTTAACATTTATTCATTTTTGAGAGACAGAGAGAGACCGAGCACAAGCAGGGGAGGGACAGAGAGAGAGGGAGACACAGAATCCAAAGCAGCCTCCAGGCTCTGAGCTGTCAGCACAGAGCCCGATGTGGGGCTTGAACTCAGTAACTGTGAGATCACAACCTGAGTCGGAGTTGGACGCTCAACCGACTGAGCCACCCAGGTGCCCCTCCATCAAGTTTCTTAATTTCACTGTTTCCTCCTTATCCTTTAAGCAGGTGAAATGGTAGCAAGTCATTTTAGACTTTTGAGTTTGGGAGATCTGGTAGACACTGGAGCACCCTCTCTTTATTGTCCTTTCTTTATTGTCCACGTGGGGCTTGTGGCAGAGATAAGCCCATTCAGGTTTTCACTATTGTATGACTTGTAGGTTAGAGCACATCATCAGAGTGTATTTACATTTGACCTGGAAGTTCAACCCAGTATTGCTTTGGGAAAGTTTTTTTTTTTTTTTTTAAGTTTATTTTAGAGAGAGAGCGAGCGACCATGTGAGAGTGTACACGTGTGAGCAGGTGAGGGGCAGAGAGAGAGGGAGAGAGAGAATCTCAAGTAGGCTCTATGATGTCAGCACAGACCTGATGTGGGGCTTGATCCCACGAACCATGAGATCATGACCTGAGCCAAAATCAAGAGTTAGACACTTCACTGACTGAGCCACTCAGGCGCCCTGGGAAATTTTTGATTGTCAAAAATCACCATTGGCAGGGGCACCTGGGTGGCTCATTTGGTTGAGCCAACTTTGGCTCAGGTCATAATCTCACAGTTTGTGAGGTTGAGCCCCGGTTGGGCTTGCTATCAACCTGCTTTTGGATTCTCTGTCTCCACTGTGTCTCTGCCCTTCTGCTTGCGCTTTCTTTCTCAAACATAAATAAACATAAAAAAAAAAATCACCGTTGGGTTGTGATCATTGTGTACACCCTCAAGTTATTACTCAGCCACGTTACGGGCTTTTCTCTTAACTTCAGTACGTAACAGCAGACTGCAGCTCAAAAAAGTCACAATGGTTTCATTCGTGCCTTAACAAGTATTCACAGTGTATCTTCTTGTAGAATGCCAATATATCCTTTATCTACAGTTCCCTCTTTTGGCTTGCATAGATTGAAAATTCCTTGCATTTACTTTTAGTTCATGTAATGGTAAAGATTTTGTTTCTTCTGCATGACACCATTTTGTTTTCCTTGATAAAGAGTTATTATAAAATCCAGATTTGAGGAGTTGATAGGAAGGGCTTAGCACTGATGAACACAAGCGTTGTGTGAAATAGTGGAAACAGCCTTGGAGAGGCAGTCAGGAAACTCGAGTTCCAGGTCTGGCTGTGCACTGAACTCACCCTTAGTCATCTTGGCTAATAATAACTGAACAATAAAAATAATAGCACCTTATGCAGTGCCCTGCTGTCTACAAAGCACTTTTATAGAAAGTATGTTGGGCAGAGAGATGATTATTCCCATTTTATGATGAGGATACTAAACCTCAAAGAGTAAGAGATTTTCCCAAGGTCACATACCAGGCAAGGGCTAGAACCATGATTGACTTTATTCCACTGTGTCCTTTTCAGTTACTTCATGCTGCCTCTCATTTTGCTTTTAATTGAGAAGTGAGGGGTTGGAGCACATCAGTGATTTTCAAGTCACTTTCACCCAGAGCCCTAGCATTCTGTAGGCTAGCTTCCTGGTTTGCTTGTGAATAAGGAGGGAAACACAGGGAAAGAGGTTTAAAGTGGGCACCAGCGTGACATGTTGGGGTACAGTGGTGGTTGTGCATTTCCAAATGACCTGCAGGTCTTTTTCAGTCTCTTTTATTATTGATGGATGGTTTTATGTCCTTTCAGTGTGAGGGGGGCAAAAGGAGGTGGAAAGGCATCTGGTGTTAACTTTTCTTTTTAATTTTATTTTTAAGTAATCTCTAAACCAAACATGGGGCTTGAACTGACTGAGCCATCCAGGCACCCCTATAAACTTTTTTTTTTTTTTTTTTAATGGGTGAAGGGATTTCACAGTTCTGAACAAAAGTTTGAAAATGACTACATTAGATGATTTTGAAGGCCATGTTTTAGCCTAGGAGTCTGAAAAATATTGCATCCTTAACTTAGTTAGGTAGCATTACCAGATGGGCCCATGACGACTTTACAGACATTGCAGCCTTCCATCAGTTTAATGTTGTGGGGCACTGTTGAAGCCCTGTTTATCCTCCAAAGATAGGCTATGATCACGCCTCTGTCTTTAGGGAAGAGGCAAAATGTCTGAAATGAGTATGGGTAATTATGTATAAACAAATAGCTAGATTTGGTAATGCGTTTTTTAAAAGACTGATAGTGAGAATCAATGACTTTGGAGTTGCACTGGGGTTGTTTTAAAAAATGAACATGTTGGGGCACCTGGATGACTCAGTTAAGTGTCCGACTATGGCTTCGGTCATGATCTCACAGTTCCTGGGTTCGAGCCCTGCGTCGGGCTCTGTGCTGACAGCTCAGAGCCTAGGGCCTGCTTCCGATTCTGTGTCTCCCTCTCTCTCTGCCCCTCCTCTGCTTGTGCTCTCTCTGTCAAAAATGAATAGACGTTAAAAAATTAAAAATAAAAAAAGAACATGTCCGTTAACTTGGGTGTCGTGTGTTTCCTACAACTGAATGGTTAAACCTGGCATTTCTATCAAGAAGGAGCTACTGCTGTTTTCTTTATTTGCTTCAGGAGTAAAGGTGTTTTTATTAACCCTTGAAACAGATAACCACTTCCATATTCATTTCTGTGTTTGAACAAAATAGACCTGGCCTTTTGGCTAAAATATTCTTTTAGCTCCTTAGAGATGAAAGTGGTAATTTCCATTTGTAATACTGATTATTTACATTTGTACCCTTTTGCATTCCTTACCTGTCCTCTATAGTCCAATAAGGATTGCACTGACAGGTATGACAGACTAATTTGGGCCCTGGGGTTATTAAGGAAATTTCAGTTCATTTCTTCTCAGTCTGCCTCAGAGGAGAGGTCTATGAAATATCCATGACTTTTTTGATGATACTTTTGACATAAGGGTGGTTTTTGTTACTTTGGCTGATGCATGAAGCAACTCTAGTTGATGTGTTTCTGAGCTTATAGGCACATGCGAATGTCTCCACTGCCCTGAGACCCTCTTCTTTCTACTTACACGAGGCTGTGAAAGCCCATGGCTTTTTGATTCTTTAAGAATTAATTAGTGCACGGAAGTTGGAAATACAGGCTGAAGGAAAAGAGAGCAAGTTTTTTTCCAGCTGGGATTTTTGTCTTACTGTGGAGTGATGTGGGGCTTCCTCTTTGGTGCTTCCTTACTCAGTCAAGCATTTGGCTATTATTAAATAATTACCTTTGCTTATATTTTTTTTATGTGAAATTTGCCTACTGGGAAATGCACAGATCTCAAGTATATATGGTTTAATGAGGTTTGATAAATCCTATAACTCACGCCTCAAGATAGAGAAAATTTCTATCATCCATGCTGTTCTCTTATGTTTTCTTTATAGATGGTCCCCAGACACATTCACTTGTGTGATAAAAGGATTCTGACATGCCCAAGTAGGAAACGATCACACCTTTTGTTCTATAGCAACTGGTAGTCTAAGTAATAAAAGGAAAACTTACTCAAGACGAATTTATTTTCTTTTCGTATTGGCAGAAGGTGCTCGAAAGCTACTTCCTTAACTAATTAACAGACTTTTTGAGAATACTTGACAAAGACAGTGATAAGCAGAGCAGCTCTGCTACCTTTGGTATAGAATGTATATCTTAAAACACAGTCTTATATGTGTGAAACTGAGAGCAGCTTTCTCTAGTCAAGCCGTAAACAGAGACCTCAAGCAGCTTTTTTGAGTAGTACGTAAACCAAATCAAAGGCAGAGGGGGCCAGGACCTGACCTTTTTTTTTTTTATTTTTTTTGTATCCCCAGGATACATTCTCCCTATTTGTAAAACATTAATTACCTCAAGGCTGCCATGGGCATCGGTTAATATCTGGAAAGTTCTGGGTAAAGAGTGAGGTGTCCATGTTGTCTTACCAAAGACAGCGAACAAATTTGTACACGGCGATTGCCCTCTGATAAGCTCCACAGCCTCCCATCCCAACTTCTGATTCCATTTTCCTTTTGCACAAACAGTTCTGGTGGTTTAGTGTTTAGTTTTCCACTGCACACGCAGCCTGCTTGCCCTTGTGTAGAAACTGTCCCAATGACCGTGGATGACCCAGGCTCCTCTCAAGGGTGTGTGCTCATGGGAACTGGCCAAGTTGGCTGTTACACTTACTTTTTCTGAACAAACAAATATATAGTTTCATCTGGCTCATGTAGTCAGACCTCTGGTCTGGGAGGTGGTTGTTTCTTTTTGTGTATTTGTTGTTTTTGTTTTAGGTAGTGGTAATTGATGTGGTAGAGGTGGAGCTTCTGGCGGGGGGGCGGGGGGAGGGTAGCACTTTGAACCCCCTTCCCTTTCCAGTAGACATGATATAGCCTCTTACAGCTCCGTCGTATCAGTGAGTACTTACTTTAGATCCTTTTCTTTTACTAAGGAAAATACAGGGGCAGAAAAGGATTTTGTTTTGTGGCCCTGATGTCAATTAACAGTGATTTCTGGAGATACCTCTTTTTCTGATATTGAACATAGTGTTTATTAGTGTTATTTGTCTACATTTTTAATTTTTTAAAAATAATATCTACATCCAATGTGGGGCTGGAACTCAACCCCAAGATCAAGGTCACCTGCTCTACTGACCGAGGCAAACAAGTACCCCAGTTATCTGTGTACATTTTGGAAAAATGACTTCAATTTCATGCAAAGGAAGGAAATATATCAGCCCTCCATTCTGCTAAGCCTAAAGTTCTATTAGCAGATTAGGTGTCTGGGGCTGGTAATATATGTCTCTGGAGAGCAAGGTCATAGCAAAATGATACAAACGAATGAGTACTGAGGAGTGGAAATGTGATATGAAATGCCTGCAGGCTTCCTAATCCACCCCCACTTTGTTTCGGGGGAGGGGTGGAATTTATGTCACTGTGCCTCATATAAGGCCACCAGTCTTTAGTGTCCCTATTCCTGAAATTGTGTGGGGCGTTATGGGGCTTCCGTTTAATTGGTTCAACATGTGTCCCTTGACATGAATTGTCATAATATAAATACTCAAGTGCATAACATGCAGATCAAGAAATAAAACAATATTTCCAGCACACCCAGAAGCCAAGTTTTTATGTACTGCCTCAAGTCAACATATTAACTTAAAAAAATTTTTTTTAATGTTTATTTCTTTTTGAGGGTGAGAGAGATAGAGCTTAAGCAGGGGAGGGGCAGAGAGAGAGGGAGATACAGAATCCAAAGCAGGCTCCAGTCTCTGAGCTGTCAGCACAGAGCCCGATGCGGGGGCTCGAACTCACGGACTACGAGATCATGACCTGAGCCGAAGCCTGGCGGTTAACCAACTGAGCCACCCAGGCTTCCCCAACATGTTAACTTTTTGATACTCATTTCTTTGCTTTTCTTTATGGTTTTTCCTCCTAAATATGCAACTTTAAACAATATAGTTTGTCTAGTGTTTGGCCTTATGTGATTGGAATTACACAATATGTATCCTTTTTTCACCCAGTTTTGGGTTTTGTCCTATTGTTATGTATAGCTACATAGTATTTTCATTGATATATAGTATTCCATTGCATGAATATACCACGATGTATTCATTCTACTATTAGTGGACATTTGAGGTTGTTTACAGTGGATAGCTATTATGCATTTGCCTGTATGAACACTCCTGTATTTGTATTCTGGTACGTATCAGTGATAGTTTCTTTTGGGGATATACCCTCAGAAATGGAATTATTAGTAGGTTGTGGGATTTGTTCATTTTCAGTTTTACTAAATACTGCCCAGCAGTATCCCTAAGGTAGTGGTAACAGCTTATATTCTCACCAGCAGTGTAGGAGTGTTCTCGTTGCTCCCCTGTCTTTAACACTTGTTATTGTCAGACTTTAAAATTTTTGGCCAGTGTACTAGGAGTGTAGCAGCATCTCATTGCGTTTTAGTTTGCATTTCCCTAGTTAATAATGGGAACTTGGGGTGCCTGGGTGGCTCAGTTGATTAAGTGTCTGACTCTTGATTTCAGCTCAGGTCTTAATCTCAGCTCATGAATTCAAGCCCCGTGTCGGGCTCTGCGCTGGGCACGAAGCCTACTTTAAAAAAAAAAAAAAAAAATGGGAACACTTCTAAATGAGTTTATGGGCCATCTGTGATGCCCGGGTCTCTTGCAGATTTTTCGATTGTGTTGTCTTTTTTTTACTGACTTGTGATAGTTCTTTAGTATTTTGGATATGAGCCCTTCTTTTTTTGTGCTTGTTACAGATGTTTTTTTGTGACTTGCCGTTTCACTCTTGATGGTGTCTTTTGACACTATTTTGATGAACAAGTTCTTACTTTTAATGTAATGACATTTTATAGCATTTTTCAGTATGATTAGTGCTTTCTGTGTCTTGTTTATGACATAAAATCATGACGATAGCCTCTGATAATTATCTTCTAAAATTTTTATTGCTTTCCCTTTAAAACATTTTACATTTAGATTTCTTAAGAGCAGAAATTATTAGGTCACTTACTATTAGTTGATTAAGTGTAATTAGTGAATGAGTATTTATTGTAACTTCAGCTGTGTTGAAGAGCCAGTGGAAAGTATAAAGAGATTAAGGCATGGCCCTTGCCCTAAAATAGTCTGCCTTCTACCTGTGTAGGTGAGGCCCTTAGCAATCGGCATTATATGTAACAACATTGGACTGGGAATCTAGAGACTTCTATTCCGTTCCAGAAGCCTGGCTGTGACATTACCTTTGTGACTTTAGGTAAACTCTTTTCCCTCTTGAGGTCTAAATTTTAACTTACCTGTAAAGTAAGGGGCGTGGCCTAAGTCAGTGGTTCCTGATTTTGGTTCTTCAGATTTTGCTAAAGGTCTGGTGAAAAATAGCAAATGGAAGCTTTATTTTTAAAGGTGAGAGAAATTATGCAGTTTTAGCCATGAGGAGGCTGCACAGGTTAACCAAAATACCAAGCGTCTTTGTGGGTTTTTTTGTTTGTCTGTTTGTTTGTGTTTTTTGCTTCTTCAAGTATCTTTGTTTTTAACTGGCGTCGGATATGCTTTCTGTTTGAGAATTGCATTGAACTGAAAGAAGCTCTGATCGACAACAAAAGTCTTTATTTTTTTTTTAAATAATGTTTATTGGTAATTATAGTTTAGTAGATAGTTTTTATTTTTTTTATTTTTTTGTTTATTTATTTATTTTTGAGAGAGAGAGCACGAGCACGGGGGCGGGTGGGGGGCAGAGAGAAGAGGGGCCAGAGGATCCGAAGCAGACTCCGACAGCAGAGAGCCGGATTTCACAAACCGTGAGATCATGCCCCGAGCTGAAGTCAGATGCCCAACCAACTGAGCCACTCAGGCGCCCCTGTAGGCAGTTTTCAAAATGTGGCCTTCACATGTCAACCAAGAGGCCAAAGAGTGAGAAGCAGGGGTAGGGGGGAGGTGTTAATAACTAATGAAAAGTGTCCTTAGCGTTGAAAAAGTTGGGTACCTACTAGTCTATAATGACTTTTAAGGACCTTTCTAACTCCAAAATACTATGAATCAGTGAAAAGATGCTATTTACGGCTTTGCATCAGGAGGTACCCAAATGAGTTAATCTGGACAGCCACCATAACAGAGTGTGTGAGGAGGGACAGAGAACCTGTGGCTGACTGGGATAGTCAGGGGAGGAGGGCTTCCCGGACGAGCTACGATTGAGCCATGTGATTCTTTTACGAGTAGGGAGAGGCATGGAGAGGGAACTCTAGACAGAGCGATGAAAGACGGGACAGTACAAGTCATTGCTGGGCACAGAGAATGAATCAGTTTTGCATTGAAAGGTGATGAAAAGGTAGTTTGAGGTTAGGGCACCAAAGGCCTTCAAACATAAGGCTAAGCACAGACAGCTTTGGAAAAATTAACCATTACAAGTATGATTGTGTCAGGAGGATTCTATTCTGGCTTTTCTAGAACTGGAGGCTTGTGGATATAGGCCAATGACTTTAGGATGTCCTCCATGCTTTAGTATATAGTGCTGGCTGGCCCTGAACAACATTAAAAAAACATTTTTTTAAGTATCTGAGAGGTAACCAGGAAGCATGGCATTATATTGACAGCTGAACTACAAAGCAGGAAAGCTTATTTTATGGTAGCTGTCCATCTGTATCTTTCTGAATTTATGTGTAGAACGAATCCCTGGTAAATCCCAAGATGCTTCTCTCTATGCTAAAAAGTGGCTCATAAATGGTGTTGAATTCTTTGTAAAAGTCACCAATCTCAACAGAATTTCTGGTTCTGGAAAAGAAGGATCTTCTCTGTTTATTTTCTGTAGAAAACGACCACTTAGGAATAGTCCACTCTCCATTATGTGTAACAATGGAAAGACATTCTTCTCTGGATGGTATAAAACAATGACTCATCCCAAGCCATCTCTTGGAATTAAGAATGTAATCATAATACACCCATAAATGCCCATGTATACATGCTTAGGCAGTCCCATTCTGCCTTCCTTTTTATTACTCCCTCTTACCCCATTGTGGTTTAGCTTGACTAACCTATTTGCAGCACATTAACATTCTTAGTACAAAACTTTTGCAGCCTCTGAGAGGAAAAAAAAGAGGTGTGGAGATGTCAGATTTCATCTCTGACACTGTTTCTTAAACTATATTAGAGATGTATTTTTTAAAAAAAACATAGTAACCATTTTCGGTTGACTCCTCTAATATAATTTAATGAAGGGAGGTTATCTGCCTTGGGCTTCTTCCATAGAAACAGCATTTAAACACTTAAAGGAAAAATTAAAGAGCGCAGTGGCCTTGGGGACAGCGAGTGGGAGCATGGACAGCATAGGATTTAATAAGCTGACAGAGGAGAGAGGAATCCCACGCTAAGTGGAGACAGCCCTGGTGATGTCATAGGCAAGGACTGGGAAGAGGGGGGGTGTAGGCGGAGAAAAGAGAAAAGTCAATAGGTCTTGCATACCTCATTCTCAGTATCCCTGAGAACATGACAGGCAAGCCCTCTTGTCTCCGGTTTATCAGCTCTCTCCTCGTAGGGGTTCCTCTCACACAGCTTTTATCCCAGGACTGGAAAAGTTAGGCCATATGGGCTTCAGAGGTAAAGTTTTGTGGGATTGGTCAATGCTGATCTGGAAGTTGAGCAGCAAACGAAAATGGTACCATATCAGCATTAAAACAAAATCGCTGAAGTAAGTGTTCTTGAAGAGTAATTGAACACCCGGTTGGATGAAGATTTAGATCCAAAGAGAAAATTTTTAGGATGATGAGTAAATTATTGTTATTTTGAAAAGTTTTGATGTTTATTTTTGAGAGAGAGAGAGAGAGAGAGCGTGAGTTAGGGAGGGGCAGAGAGAGAGGGAGACACAGAATCCAAAGCGGGCTCCAGGCTCTGAGCTATCAGAACAGAGTCCGACGCGGGGCTCGAACTCACAAACCATGAGATCATGACCTGAGCTGAAGTCAGACCCTCAACCAGCTGAGCCACCCAGGTGCTCCAGGAGTAAATTATTAAGTGGGAATTTCTAAAAGATTCTGGTACAGATGTTAGAGCATGCTAAAAAGTATACTTAGATTGACAGCCTGTAGGGCAACTGGGACTATTATCGTAATTATGAAATGGTACATTTTAAATAATAAATCTCGACTTTGTACACCATAGGTTCTTAAAAATACCAGTTGATATCTTTGTCTTCCTACCTTTATTCCGTCTAATTTTGGAATAATTTATTTCTGGGTTGCCTTCTGTGGTCTTGGTAGAATTGCGGATTTTACAACATGTTTCAGGAAAGTAATTTCAACAAATGTAAGATTATCTGCAATTTAGTTTTCTGATTCAGCAGCCATAACTATTTGCCAGATTTTTGTTGTTGTTGTTTGTTTGTTTAACCCTTACCAACAAGATTTTGAGTAGTTCTGGAATTTGAGATTAACATATTTGTAGTAAAGAAACCAGTGTCACTTTCTGCAGGAAGAGTGTGTTTTTTTTTTTTTAATGTATGTAAATATACATATGTGTATTTAACTGAAAACAAGGTTTTTTGACTTCTCTCCATAGAGAACTTGAGTTGATTTTTTTATTGTTTTGCCTTTCTCTCCTTCCTCCTTTGTTTCTGTATTAGCAGATTTAGAGTTTGCAAGGATCTAATAGAAAAAGCAAAGAATTTGGAGTCGGAAAGTACGAGGCTCCGGATTCTGGCTTGATGGTAGCTGGGCAAGTTACTTAGCCTTTCTGACCCTCAGAATCCTCACCTGTAAAATAGGATAGTATCACTCATCTCTTGGGGGTATTTGTATGGATTAAACCAGGGGGAGAAAAGTGCTTAGCAATAAAGGTTAGTTTGTTTCCCTTTGGCAGTCTTTTAAGCTTAAGGGTCCAACTTTCTACTTGTTTTAGAATAAATCCGAATTTTATGGTTATATTTCCATATTTTTCTTCAAAGTCAGGCTTTTTTATGTGTCTTCCTCCCAATTTTTAAAGCTGGGTTTTCTGTCTGCTACTCTGTTTCTTTCTAACTTACGTTTTCTGTAAGGTATGTATTAGTTATTGAAGTATCTTTGAAAGAAAAATGGTGTGCATTTTTTAGTGGGGACCATTGAACAACTTAACAAAATGGTTAACTCACATTCTAAACTCTTAGAGTGTGCCTAATGTCAAATTTCTTAAAAAAAAAAAGTTATCTAAATCTATTTATTGTGATAAACCATATTGTGATATGTGATTATCATTATTGTGATACACCATAACATAATTGTGAGACGTGGGGGGGGGTGCTGTAAAGATACAACTTTGCTTAGGATCCTTACCACACAAGAGCCTGTGATTGAATGTACATTGGCATGGGCACCTATGGACATTCCCGCCCCCCCCCCCCCCCCCCCCATATTCAGTATAGATCTGTTGGTTTGAATTGATGAGGAACAGGAGAAGGGTTTTGGTGAAGAGAAAGCAAATGGGCTTATATTAAAATCTAAGGTTGTTTTTTTTTTTTAATGTTTGTTTATTTTTGAGAGAGACAGAGTGTGAGCAGAGAAGGGGCAGAGAGAGGGAGAACAGAATCAGAAGCAGGCTGCAGGCTCCGAGCCGTCAGCATAGAGCCCGACGCAGGTCTCCAATTTATGAACCATGAGATCATGACCTGAGCCGAAGTCGGACCTTAACCGACTGAGCCACCCAGACACCCCTAAATTCTCAGTTTTATCATAGATACTTAATTCACCAAATTATTATTTTTCATCCCTTTGCTTTCAGTAGGAAGCTATTGCTGCTGTGATAGAGCATGGGCCAGAGGGAAATACTATGGGATTGATGGCATTCTAGTGAATTGTGGATGAGCTCAAATTCTAGAGTTAGACTGAGCTCAAATTCTAGATCCATCATTTACTAGCTGTGTGACTTTGGGTGCGTTATTTAACCTCTGTCTACCTAAATTTCCTTATCTGTAAAAAGAGGCTAATAAATTGCACCCACCTTTGGGGTTGTTAAGAGGATTAAAGGAGATAATGCACTTAAGTGCTTAATAGAGTGCTTGGCACATAAGCTTTCAGTAAGTGTTAGCTATTAGTATTTTTTTATTTGTTCCCAGTGCTTCATCCTTTGTCTTATATTCTGGATATTATATAGTAAAAAAGGAGAGGAAGTCATTGTACAATCTTCTGAAAACTGATCTCAGCGACATAGTAGGAAAGATGTTGGATTGCGATCTAAGAGTTTTGGGTTCCAATCCTGGCTTTAACAGTAACTGGTTGCGTGAGACTTGGGCAACTCTTTCAGTTTCCTTACCAATGAAATTGTGGTAGCTATTCTATATGTCTCTAACATGCCTTCCATTGCCCAAGCCTTAGGACATTAAGTTTAATTAGAAGTCTTTGGTTTGGGACCTCTTCATTACCTCATAGCCTGTGACCTTGTTTCCTTTCTCATTGTCCAGTAGGAATTGGACCAGAGCTGGTGGAAGGTGGGATGAGGAGAGGAGCTAAGAGTTTCACTGGTTGGAATGTTATTGCCAGGCGGGAAGAAGTGCTCTTGTGACTTTTAAGATTAGAAGGAAAGAATTGATTCAGGTCTTAATTAATAGTATTATTCTGTCATTTCCACCTTCCACCATTTTATTATTATATTTTGTCAGAATTGATTAGCAAAATGCATTTACCCAGGGGTTGTCAGGGTTCCTGTTTGTAAGGTCCAAACAACATTGTTAGTTACTTCAATCAATGTATGCCCCTAAGGGTAGATTCATCGAATTTACCTGTCAAAGCTTAATTAAGGACAAGCTCCGGGTTGAGTTCAGGCTACTCAAATTCAGGGTTACGTTCTGTCCGTTTTGCTTCTAATCAATGGGTGGTAGGATGTCATTTGGAGAGGATTTTGAATATTTGCGATTTCTGAGGTAGCGTTTTGCTGCTTAATAAGTACCTTAGTGTGATTTCTTACTTCGTTTGGTTTTCTTTCTCCACAATTTCTGTAGATGCCCAGATGAAGGCAATAGCACCTGGATAATCAGAGCATATCCTTTGGAGCATTTGTTGCTAACGTGTAGTTTTTGAGCAATGCTTGGCAACTGAAATGGGACTCTTGTATTCCTCTTTTATAGATGAGTCTGTTAATAAGTAGGTTGCTCTGCCTTTCAATTCTGAGCTTGAGCTGTTTCTTTTTTGTATGTGGAATTCGTAACCCTCTTTGATGTCGACCTTCTGTAAAGCAAACAATAGCTGCAGGAGCAAAATCCAGGTAACAGTAATAATTGTGTTTATAATGTGCTTACCGTGTACCTGGCATTGTGTTGAATATATTATTTTATGAAATCCCAAGAACAACCCTGTGAGCTAGGTACTTCTGTCGTCTCTGTATTACATGAAGGAAATTGTGATTGAAGATGTTAAACAAATTGTGCCAAGTGCAAGACTGGTAGTAAGTCGTGGAGCTTGATTTCCAAGCCAGATCTGCCTGAGCCAAGGCTTTCTTTTATGTTGTCCTTCACTAAAGACTCACTGAACAGAAATGAAAGAGTGCTGGGCACATGCCACGCGGTTAATTCTATATAAATCCGGTCAGATTCTGAATAGTGTCGACCTGGTAGAGTCAGTGTGAATTTCTCATCATAACAAGAGACTTAACGTGGCAAAAGCCAATATCCTAAGAAAGGAGATGTTAATGCGCCGTGCAGACTGCCGTTTTTGGGGGGAGGGTTGTTGTTGTTGGTTATTGCTCTAGCAACTACCACAAAGGCAGCATTTACTTGACAAGCCACGTGTACTTAAGGCAGAACACTGACTGCTTTTCATGCTGGCAGATCCGTACTCTACCAGCACTGGCTACCTGTGAGGAATGTGAGCAAGTTGGATTTTAGGACAGGAAAAACACAACTTCCACCTCATTTCACAGTAGGGTTCACTTCGGGATACAGACTTTTTGGTGGCAGCGACTGTTACCTTCTGCTTGTGATTTCTGATACTTGCAGAATACTTACCTGGCAGATACTGTCAGATGACAGGCCCTCCTCCTACATGTTCTTCATGAAAGAAGTGCTAGTTGCAAGCGTTTTATTACATTAGAATTCTACTTAATGCCGCTTTAGCTTAGAGTGTGTTTATTATGAAGTCAGGATCGTGACATGTTCTTTTTTCCTCTTGTTCTTCCTGAGTCTGGTGTTCTTTCCCTCAGTAACGGACTAAGATGCAAGTGTGTTGTGAAGAAGGAGAATTTCTTGCCCAGATGGACCCCGGTGAAAGTAACTTACGTAAAGAGACTCCGCTTCTGTTTGGGAAAATGATCTAAGATGCACGCAGTGCTTTTCTTTTTGGAGACGAACTCTTTATCCTAATATTTGGCCACTTACAATCAGTCTGTTGCAGAATCAGGAAGTGTTCTATATGTTAGCATGAAGTTCAAACCATAGCCTTTAAACACTGGGAAAGGGAATTGAGGGTAGATGCCAAGACGGGTTTGGAAAAGGCATGGTAAGTTCAGGAAAGTGTAAATGGTTTCATCCGGCCAAAGCACAGTAGCAGTGTGAGGAAGTGGTAGGAGGTGAGAAAGGATAGGTTGTGGGGACCAGACAACAGAGGAGCTTTGTATTTTATGCTAAGGAGTTTGGATTTTTTCCTGTAGATAGTGGGGAAACTTATAATACCTTTTTATTTTTTATTTTTTGAGAGAGAGAGAGAAAAAGAGGGTATAAGTGAGCAAGGGGCAGAGAGAGAGAGAATCCCATGAGGGGCAGAGTGAGAGAGAGAGAGAGAGAGAGAGAGAGAGAGAGAGAAAGAAAGTGGGGCTTCTGAAGCAGGGCCTGTGCTCACCCGATGTGGGGCCCGAGCTCACCTGGAGTGGGGCTCGTGTTTATCCAATGCTTACCCATGCGGGACTCAAACTCCCGAACTGTGAGATCATGACCTGAGCTGAAGTCAGTTGCTTAATGACTGAGTCACCCAGGTGCCCTCTCATACCTTTTAAGAAGGGGACACATGGAATCAAGTTTGCATTGATGGATTCGTGTGGCAATATGGAGTGTGGATTGAAGGTAGAGAGACTGTTTGTTCGTCAGGAGAAACACTCTTCTAGAGTCTCCTAGTATTCAAGCAGGAAATAATGGCCTGAATTAGGAAACTGTTCTAGGCATGCAGAAAAGGGTGCCCTTTATTCATTCAGTGTTTGAGAAATGTTTATTAAGTTCCTGTTCTATGTCTGACACAGGATTAGTTATATATTGGGTTAACAAGGTGAACAAGGTACAGTTACTACCTCCAGGGAACTTATCATCTGGTGGGAGATTGGACAAGCAACAAAAACTGCCGTTACAAAGGCCAAGTGCTGCACCAGGGCATTTATGACAGCATGTAGACCCTAACCCAGTTCTGGGGGGCGGGAGGGCCTTTTTAGGAGACAGCCAAGTGAAGTTGTACAGCTTCACTTAGGGGTGGGGTTAGGGGTGTTGGAAAGAGCTGAGCTGCTTCACTTGAGGAAATAGTATCTGAAAATGGCTAGAGCAGATGAGAGAAAAACCCTGGTCCTTTTAGGGCCCTGCAAGTCAGTTAGTGTGGCAGGATTGTGTAGATCAGGGAAGTGTGGAGACAAATAAGGCCAGGGGAATTAAACAGTCACCTGGTAACCCACATGAAAAGAGTTTGTCTAAAAACACATGAACTGTTTTAAGCCAGAGAGTGTCATGACCAAATTAGACCTTTAACAAATATCCTTCTGGCTGCTGTGGGGAGGATGGGAAGGGAGGGGGAGGAATAGGGTCAATAATAAAAGAGGTACCAGAGAGGTAGGGGAGGGTTTGTTGGGAGCAGAAGGAAGAGTTGAAGGAAGGGAGTGGTCAGTTCTGGAAAATATTGCTGGGAAGTCATTAAGATGGAGACTGGGAAGTATCTATCAGTAGGTCAGTTGGTGACCTTAGTGGGACGGGTTTCACTAGAGTCATAGGGTGGGAGGCCAATGCTAGGGGATTGAGGAGTGTTAGGTAAATAGGTAACACTAGTGATTAAAGGCTACTTGTCATAGAAACTTGGTCGTGATAAGATAAGGAGCAATTTCAAGAAAAGGGAAGGAGAAGGGGTCAAGTGATGGAAGGTTCTAATGACGTTAAAGAGTGTTGATGTGGTTCTATAAGGCAATGAGAACAATGACAATAGACTAATCTATTGGGGGGGGGATTAACATTATCTTGAATCCTTGTTAGTTGTTTCTTATAATTTTGCAGGACAAGTATTATGAATGTTGGAAATTGGAAAAAAAATCTGTCTAGCGGATGCAGATATAGTACTTTAGGATTTCAAGACTGGACTAGCTATGGATTATGACTAATCTAGGAGAGGAGATAAAGGTCCTTGGCAGTAACATCTCCATAATGGGAGGTTGGCTAGAAGGATGGTTGTAACTAGGATGGAGAAGACCGAGCCAGTGCCAAATTATTCTCGTACTTTGGAAGGTGGGCTGGAGATGAATTAGAACATTGACTTAGAGAGTCGTATGGTTGAGTGGCGTGAACTTCTGAGGAGAGGAAGTTTTCCCCACTCACAGAAGGTGGGAGAACTTTGGGGAGAGAGATCAATGATCCCAGATTCTAGTTCCATGTATGAGGAGAATTTGCCAAGAAGGTAGACTTTTTTAGCTGAGCTTCTTTGCCGAGGGATCAGTGAGTACTGTTTTATGAATACGTTCAGTCTGATTTTCTGTGGAGAAGATTACTGTCAGTTTTCTTCATATGAATGCATTTGGAAAACTGCTGCTAAGCAACCTGTTGTCTTTTTGAGTGTTACTATAATCTGGTGTCAACGACTAAATGATCTCATTGGGCCAGTTTTCTCCCCTCCAGCTATGCTGGCATAAGTAAGTACATTAATAGTCTTTAAGAAATACATTCATCACAAACCAGGTAATCACTCTGGAGCTGGCCTTGGCAGTGTCTGAATGAGTCGGACAAGTTAGAGAAAATGTTGAGCCCAAAAGCTGCTTAAGTCTTTTAGATTTGTTCGGGCAAAGTAACAACCAATGAATCAGCTGTAATTTAATGGGGTCTGATATTACTTTTTAAGATAGATCACTTTAATATGATGCTTTGTCATTAATGTTTTAGTAATCTGACAGCATTAAAGAGAGTTGATAGTCCCTGTTTCATTATTTCTTGGCTCCATGACAGAACTATGCATTAAAATGCACTTAAGATTTTAAAAGGGATGTCTAGGAAAGTAGTTAACCAACAAACCAATCCCAAGTGGGTTGATCTGACTTATAAATTCCAAACAATGTGTAGCTAATTGCAGATAGACTTTATTCCTCCAGGTGTTGTATCAGGTCTCCTGTGTATACCTTTTGTATCGGAGCCCAAGTAGCGGAGATGTTTTCTTGCCAACATTAGGTTTGAGGAAGTAGTTTCCAGGACAGGAGTATCGGGATAGTTTTATTTTATGGTGTACTTTCTCTTTTTTTTTATAAGCCTGCTAAAATTCAGAGGTTGAGCAAGAGGCTTTTGAGCTAAAAACGAGCTGATAGAAATTTTTAGCAGCAATGAAAAAAACATACAATTATCCAATGTACATATCTAATATTAGATATACCTTGTGTGTGTGTGTGTGTGTGTGTGTGTATATATACCACCCAGTGTCAATTATGTAATGTCAATTATGATGTAATTCTTTTTTACTTGCCCAAACGGTGAGATTTTATTTGGAAAAAAAAAAAACACAAAACCCATACTCAGTGTTGCTGTGGGGTGAGGGACTAGGTAGGTACAATTTGAGGAGTATCTTAAAAAGTGTATATTCGTTGGGGTGCCTGGGTGGCTCAGTCGGTTGAGCGTCTGACTTCGGCTCGGGTCATGATCCCGCGGTTCATGAGTTCGAGCCCCACGTCGGGCTCTGTACTGATAGCTCAGAGCCTGGAGCCTGCTTCTGCTTCTGTGTCTCCCTCTCTCTCTCTCAAAAACAAATAAAAAAAAAATTAAGAAAAAAAAGAAAGTGTATATTCGTTGACTTAGCAGTTTTGGTTTTAGGAGTTTGTCTTGTAGAAATAAGCATAGGTCACAAGAATGTAGCCATAAGAATATTTACCACGACATTGTTGAGATTGATTAATTGCATATGATCTGAGGATAACAATGAAAATGATTGTTTATTTTACTCATTTTGTACTCTTAGCATGGTCAATTGATGGGATTATTTTGGAAAGACTTTAAATTCAAGCCAAGTTTAGAGAGATGATTTTTATTTAAAGTCACATTGCTAGGTTGTGGAAAACTGAAGCATTTTACTGAATTGCTTCTTCAGATGAAGAATATTTTTCAATTAAAGGTCTTCTTACAGATCCAACCCCCTCCTGTGTCTCACAAGATTATATTCCTACTGGTATCATAAGCACACAAATATGCTGAACTTAAAGCTGATGTGAAGCCAGCGTTCATCTGGATGGACTAGACAGCAGTTAGCATCATGAGTTGTTTGTCATTGCTGATCTACCCTGAGCTTAGAGGAATCACAGATTTTAAAGAATTTTAAAGGAATTGAAGTTACAGCTTTGGAGAAGTCATAGACATTTAAGTTTCCAAACTGTAACTAGAGTGCCAACATCTGTCTCTGGCTTAATTATCACACACTTGCCCTGTTGTTAACAGCTTGGGGTAAAGAAGTGAAGAACCTACAGGTAAGCCATATCTGCCAATAAAAACATAAAAATGCTTTACACTTGGACGCACCTGGGTGGCTCAGTCGGTTAAGTGTTCAACTTCAGCTCAGGTCATGATCTTGTGGTTCACGAGTTGAGCCCTGTATCGGGCTCTGTGCTGACAGCTCGGAGCCTGGAGCCTGCTTTGGATTCTGTGTCTCCCTCTCTCTCTGCCCCCTCCTCTGCTTGTGCTCTGTCTCTCTCTCTTAAAAAAATAAATAAACATTTAAAAAGTTAAAAAAAAATGCTTTACACTTGGGACTTAAACCAGTTATTCTGGAACTGTTCTAATATTTTAAATTCTATGGCCAAACTCTAGGCATGTTTGGTTCCCCTGTGTTTGTAAAAATGTATTTTGTTCGTAAGTCTTTTGAACTAAAAGCCAAGAAATATCATGGCTTGCATAAATCTGGAGTCTGATTTGAAATGTGCCTTTATTTCATATACCTTTGTTCTTGAGGGTTGAATACCTATAGCTGTCAATTTTCTTTTCGATTTGTTCAAAATGGATCACTTAGTAAAATTAGTTCTCTAGCTATACACTTTTAGTGTAATTCAAAGCAAGTTCTTTGGACTGGTTTGGGATTATGGCTAACTTTTCATTTTTGTATGGCTGATAATTTATACTTTTACTGTATTAAGTAAAAAGCTCATGTAACTACACACTTAAAAATTGTGATTCTGTGAAAAACTTAAGTGATCTCGGAGGTGTGGGAAGAGTGCAAAGCACTAGATGAGATGAGACCTTTCTGTGCCAGGTGGAGGCTTCCTGAGGCATATGGTGCTCAGGTTTGGTGAGGAAATGGTGAAAGCCACAGCCTTGCCCTGCCATTTCTCCATTTCGTTTCTTTACCTGTGAGATCATGGTCAAAGTCCCTGGCTATCATGGTGGGAATTGAGGTTTTAAACATTTATTTCTGTTTACATCCCAAATCCACCTTATAAAGAGGAAGGAGAATTACAAGTATTTTTTAAACTACAGTTGTCAGTCTGTTACTTACTTTCCTTTCTTTGAGCCCCTGAACATTAATGGAAGTGCCACTATCTCAACTTACTCTATGCTTTCTAGGCATTTCTAAAACTGGTAAAAAGGGAAAAACTAATAATTAACTTTAGAGGCTAGTAGAACCATGAAAATAATTGGGTTGTTAAGTGGATCCAAGAGACCTTTATTTATTTTTTTATTTATTTATTTTTAATGTTTTTATTTATTTTTGAGACAGAGAGAGACAGAGCATGAATGGGGGAGGGGCAGAGAGAGAGGGAGACACAGAATCGGAAACAGGCTCCAGGCTCCGAGCCATCAGCCCAGAGCCTGACGCGGGGCTCGAACTCACGGACCGCGAGATTGTGACCTGGCTGAAGTCGGACGCTTAACCGACTGAGCCACCCAGGCGCCCCCAAGAGACCTTTATTAAGCACCTACTATGTGCTTGATACATTGCTCTAGGCATTGGTTGTTACCAAGATCGTGAAAGACCTGGGAGGGAGATACACGAAGTATTAAAGGATGTAGACGAAGAGCTGATCAAACCTGTTCATGTGTTTTCTAGAAGAACTTCTTACATACTTTTTTTTTTTTTTGAGCAACAGTATTCAATTTTGTCATTTAAAAAAGGAATCAACCTTCTTTGTCAACAATAGCCCTGTTGTGCTTTTTTGAGTCCCAGCCTTCCCTGATTGTCCTGATTGGCTGAGATCTGTTGTTCCTCCAAATTCATAGTATTTTGTTTTCTATACACTGTACATTCGTCGCTCTCTGGAAAAATGTTAAAGATCCCAGTGTTCTCATTTTAGTATACTAACATCTTTTTAAAATCTTGTATTCCTAGGGGCGCCTGGGTGGCGCAGTCGGTTAAGCGTCCGACTTCAGCCAGGTCACGATCTCGCGGTCCGTGAGTTCGAGCCCCACGTCAGGCTCTGGGCTGATGGCTCAGAGCCTGGAGCCTGTTTCTGATTCTGTGTCTCCCTCTCTCTCTGACCCTCCCCCGTTCATGCTCTGTCTCTCTCTGTCCCAAAAATAAATAAAAAACGTTGAAAAAAAAAATTTAAAAAAAAAATAAAATCTTGTATTCCTAATCTCATTTTCTCTTTTTCTTTCTTCATTTTATATTTAGCCAGTGTGCATTTATGTAAGTATATGTATTTAAACATTCCCTGAATCAATGTGAAATATAAATATGTTAACAGTAAATGCTGTATTTGCCTTTTTAGTGGTGTATGTCTTACACCTTTTATTAAAAACGCAAGCCACTATGGAATGAGTCTTTGTTTAAGTACAATACCTTGCATATAGTATAGGGTGCATAGATGTGGATTTACATTTAGTGCCTTGTATGTTTGTTGAGTGAATAATTGATACCCATATGAGATACTCTGCTCCTGGGTCTTTTGTTTGTCCGCGTCTCACTTGCCTCTGTAGCAGACTGCCTGCCCTGTTAGATCCAGATGAATTGGCTGAGTAAATAAGCAGTATTTTGCTCAGCACATCTCTGTTCATGTGCGTGGATTTATGTCCATCCTCAGACTAGTTGCTATGGAGTCAAGTGCCTGGCAAAACAAAGGAAGACTGGCAGTGAAAGTATCTCAAGATGGGTAATCTAATAATAATGGCCAGCGGTTCCTCTGAAGCTTGTTTCCTCCAGTTGTTAACTTCAGAGAGATGTAAAATTGCTTGTGTTAGAATAGACATGGGTGTTGTTTTTTGACAATGGAATAAAGTGGAAAGGTCCTGATATTGTCGCGGATGAACGTGATACTGGTCAGAAAACACGAGCCCGCCCACGTTAAGTCTGCGTGATCCCATTAACAACTGAAGAATGGTAGACAGCTACCTGTTGTTTAGTTATTTCTTTTTTTTGTATCGAGGATAGAGAAATGCCATATTTTTCATTCTGTTGGAACTGCCCCTCCTCGTGTGACTGGATTTGGGCAAGTTTATGTGTTGATATTTTTCTGGTCATAAAATTGTGGCTACATTTAAGAGAATATTATTTACAGCCTCCTGACATAGTCAAAGCTATAATATGGAACGAAAGATTTATCATTCATTGTGTTTATTGAATAAAATTTTGTTCCTTGTTTTTAGTTGTGGAAACAAGTGAGTGGAGAGCTTATTACAGTGCACAGCATTTTGCTGGAAACCGTGGATGATGTTTAGGGAAGATCTTTAGGAGAAGAGTACTTTGTGGAGTTTGAACTAACAGACACGACTAGACAGCAGTGTACGTTATCCTCTGCAGCTAGGTTCTTGAGAGGATTAGGGGCAGTCACCAGGGGATCAAAATATCGGCAGCTTCTCAAAGAATCCGGACTGTTTTCTGGAAGTGTGGATAACAGTCGCACAGGCAGAAGGTAGGGGCGAGAGGAGCCTGGAAAGCGGGCCTTTTAAAAAGACTGTACTTGCTGCAGAGGCAGAAACAAAAGAGGTAAGTTTTGTGTGAAGGTAAGTGATAAGCAGTAGCAGGACAAAAAGTGATTGTCCGGGGGCAGATGCATATGGAAGATTGCGTGGGGACGGGTTTTAGAGGATCGTGAAAGCCGGACCCATAAGTCTGAGTTTGATATGAGCAAACACAGGTTCTTGATGTACTACGGAAGGAAGTGTTTTAGGGAATTGAGGCTGACGGTGATATCACAGGAGGATAGTATATATATAACAGTGGTCAAGATGGAGAGATTAATTAGGTAATGTCAAAGGGATTTGATGGTCATTTATTGAATCCTGAACAAGCACTGTTTGTCCTAAGTAGTTTAATCATGATTTCGTTTAAGCCTCACAACTACCCTGTGAATTAAGTATATTATTGTCTTTACCTTAACAGACGAGGAAGCTGAAGCGCACAGCAAGGGCAAGCAGCTTTCCTGAAGTCACACAGCTCAGAAAGAGTAGAGCAATCAGTCTGGCTTTGGAAGCTGAGGTCTTACCCTGTGTTCTGTTTCCCAGAGGAAATAAAACTAACATTCTTTCCTTCTATGTGATTTTTTTTCTGTATTAATTCCCCTTCTCCTTAACTACAACATGGTTTATTGGCCTTCCAACAAAGGTTTGGCTTTGGGATTTCAAGTAGTTTTGCTCATTTTGAACTCTTCAAAATCAGTGACTACTGGTTACTTATAAATGATACTTTGTAATTTCACTTTTCCCCTCTAAACTGAGACAAATCGAAACAACTTTAGACTGGACTTTAAGGTTGGAGGGCCAGAGGTTAGCTAATGTCATAAATGTTTCCAGTTTGCTGAGTTTACCTAGGTGATATTGTAAACAGTAATGGTTTTTGTATTTATATCTGTTTAAAAATACAATTTACAACTATTAAAAAATTTTTTAAATGTTTATTTTTGAGAGAGAGTGTGAGTAGGGGAGGGGCAGAGAGAGGAGACAGAATCCAAAGCAGGCTCCGGACTCTGAGCTGTCAGCACAGAGCCCAATGCGGGGCTTGAACCCACGAACCATGAGATCATAACCTGAGGCTCAGTCAGATGCTTAACCAACTGAGCCACCCAGGCGCCCTACACCTACTTAAATGCTATAGCTGACAGGAGCTCTTTTTTAAAAATAGCGTGTACGCATACACACACACACACACACACACACACACAATTTGGGTTTCAGCAGGTCACAGGATTCATCACAGATTCCTAATTCGTCTGTGGCCACTCTGATATAGATGTACTGCGCAATTTAGAAAAGGCAGATGCTTGGCTGTTGGTATGCTCTGGGGTCCCTATGTCATTTGTGACCATTGGTCTCTTCCCTGCGTGTCTTTTAGGACAAGGGATTAACCTCCTACAGAGGCATTTCAGAGATTTTCCAACTAATGATTTTTCCTCTTAGACTTTACTGTTTGGTTTCTTTGGCAACCAGACCTCCCTCAGCATCCTACGGCCCCTCTTCGTCTCCACGGCTTCTCCCGTTACTTGAGGGTGTTTTTCCCTTGCTCCTTTAGCACTGTACTAGAAGAATATGCATGTTTTCTTAAATCTCTGTTTCTCTTTGCTTCTGAGAATAATTAGAAGGATAGAGAAAGGAATCCCTTTTAGAAGCTAAATAACTGGTATTTTTGGGTTTTAGGGTTCCAGCCATAAAAAGCTAAGTTTATTCTTTTTCTGCATCTTCCTTCCTCCCTCCCTTCCTTCCTTCCTTCCTTCCTTCCTTCCTTCCTTCCTTCCTCCTTCCTTCCCTGCCTCCCTCCTTCCTTCCCTCCCTCCCGCCCTCTTTTTGTTAAACAGTAATAAAGAAAATATTTTCCAGTTAAACCAAACATTTTACAATCAGAATATTTTAGGATGTAGGGTGTAGAGAGAAAAACAATCTGAAAATGACATGTAGTTTGATTATATAGAGTTATGCTGTGATTTGTCTATTTAAAAATCATCAACTGTGGGGGTGCCTGGGTGGCTCAGTCAGTTAAGCATCTGCCTTCAGCTCAGGTCATGATCTCACGGTTTGTGGGTTCGAGCCCCACATCGGGCTCTGTGCTGACAGCTCCCTCTCTCTGTGTGTCTCCCTCTCTCCCTGCCGCTCCCCTACTCACGCTCTGTGTCTCTCTGTCTCTCAATAATAAATAAATGTTAAAAAAATTTTTTTTTTTAAATAAAAATCAATCGTGTCTATGGAAAGCACTTTTGTTACTTTGGGGTTCGGGGGAGGAAATAAAAATCTATCCCATTGTTCGTTCACATTTGGTCCTTAAATGATACTTTAACATTTTTTTTAAATTTATTTATTTATTTGGGAGAGACAGAGATAGCGCGAGCAGGGGAGGGGCAGAGAGAGAGGGAGAGAGTGAGAATCCTCAGCAGGCTCTGCACTGTCAGCACAGAGCCCGATGTGGGGCTTGAATGCACAAACCGTGAGATCATGACCTGAGCCATAATCAAGAGTCAGATGCTCAACCGCCTGAGCCACCCAGGCGCCCCTTAAGTGATATGTTTTGAATCCCAATTCCTTGACCCTGTTTGTAGTAGCTTCACTATCCTGGGCAGAGGCGGCCGTTTCTACTACCTAGAGCACAGTGACAAGCCCTCCTTCTTTAAGTGTAAATGAGACCATTTGTACAGTACCATTGTACAATATATATTGGGTACCACATGGTTGATCCTAACTAGAGTCTTAGTAACCATGTCATTTACTTTGACATTTGGAAATACTCACTTTGGCATACACTCACTGTATTTATTTATTTTTAACATGCTGTGGAGTGAATATGGTGTAGGGAAAGAGTGGGTAAGAAAGGAAGAGGTAAGGGAACAGAAAGGGGAAAGATTGGTGCACAAATGTCTTCCCCTACAGGTACACAAATATATGGGGTTTCAGTATGCGTGTCCCCATATTTGAAAAGATAAGATGACTCCCTTTTTGGGATCTGTAATAAGTTTGATGATGTATGTGTATGAGTGTAATGTATATGTCTGTAGATATGTTTGCTGTAAGGTAGGAATGAATGAAAAGCCTGCTTATGGAAGCAAGAAGAAGGAGGAATTAATTCTGGCTGGAGAAGTCAGGGAGCGCTACATTGAAGAAATTGACCACAGACCTGGCCTTGAGGAGAGTGAATGAGAATTACTAGTTGCTACAGTGGTTAGCATCAAAAAGTGTGGATGGGGTGAAGGGGACTGTCACTGGGAATATGGGAAGATAACAGGTGGGAGGTAGGGTTGGAGCCAGATTGTGAAATACTCTTTGTCTTTATCATTTAAGACAATGGACAAACACCAAAATATATTTTTGGTTTGGTCTTTTAGATCACTAGATTTGTGTTTTGAGAGTACCTCTAAGTATAAAATTATCTGGAGTCTGTGGCTAGAACTGTACAGTAAATAATGAATTTGTAACTTAGCTATTACAGTAATCAGATAATACCTGGTTTTTCCCTTCCCTCAGTCTTTAGAAAAGTGTTCTGTATAATGAGGCAGTTTTATACAGTGGTTAAGAGGTGGTATCTGATCTCGAACTCCTAGTCTCCCATTTACTAGCTATCTTTTTAACTTTGGATAAGCCTTAAGCTTGGTTTAATTCGTCTGTAAAACAGGCATAATAATGCCCACCCCAAAGAATTGCTCTAAGATTGGATTGAATGAGATCATATATGTAAAGCCCAGCACTTAACACAGAAAACATACCTAATAAATAGTAGCGATTATTATTTTGTGGCACTGCTTTCATTATAGAAGAAATATTTTGGAATTTGAGGGATTAATGGTTTGGGGAGCGGGAGGAGGAGACCTTCGGTAAGTAGATTAATTAGGAAGTAGACTAATTATGGCTTTATCCCAACAGTGCTTTTAGGTGACAGGGGAATTCAAGGTAGAAGAGGAGGTTTGGCCAGAGAAGAGAAAATGTAATCATTTTAATTATGGATGGGCTGACTGTCGGGTAATGGAGTATATGAGGGTGATGCCCAGGAGGTGATGGTCGGAAATATTTGAGCCTGCAGGCACAGATGTGGAAGTAATCAGTGTCTGCTGGGAGGTACCTGAGTCAGGAAAGAGTGATCGAGTGAGTAACAGTAAAGAAAACTGATGGTTAGACTTGGGAGCCCGACAGAGATTGTCCCTATTTGACTCTAGGGGTATAGTGCACTAGTCTTTCGTCTTACATTCTTGAAAAAACTAGGGACCAAGAGAAATTAATGATTTCTTTTTCTTAATGTACTGCCAATAAAATAATATCTACCATTATACTGAGGCTTTAGACTATACATTTAAATGGCCTGTGCGTTCAGATTTGCTGCTTTACTCATTCATGTGTACAGGATGGACCCAGCTTTGGTTAGCCTTCCGACCGTTGGGCCTCCCTCACGACATCGTCTCTCCTTCTCCCTCAAAGTGGGGGAAAAGTTACTTCTTTGAACTGGGGAAGCTGTCTGATGTTGGCAGGTGTCCTCCTTCCCAAGTCTAGGCACTTGGCCTCTGTAGTCGCTTTTTATTCGGGGAAGTTCCCACCTCTGAAGTGAGGACTTAGTGTAGCTTTGCTGGTAATGGGCTAGTCGTGATCACTATGGGGATTGGTATGGGGAGGTACCATGTTCCGTTGCTTCCAAGAAGCTGGCACAGTTAATGCGTTCAGTCACAGCCTTCTCTTTACGTGACCGCAACATTAAGAGACGCATTGTCTTACTGCCTTCTCATGGGATGTCTGCTGTTTCTAATTAATTTTGTTTTTTTTTCTGAGTGAGAAGAAGTCTTTTGCCATTGTCTTCAAACTGAAATTTAAATTTCAGCAGCTTTTGATGTGATACAATAAAATATTAAGAGACTCAGAAATTATTCTATTAGAACTTAACTCCTGAAACCAGCACTATGTATGTTAGCTAACTTGAATTTAAATAAATTCAAGTTAAAAAAAAAAAAGTTTGAAATGTTTATTTCCCAGTTGATAGTAGGATTTAAACCTTAACCCCGAGGTGTGTTTTTAGTTACCTTTTTGAATTAAATTGTCAGAAACTCTCTTCCTTGGGTTGAAGATTTATGGCTGTTAATCGTCCTGCCTTATCCGACTTCATGTACCGAAATCTAGAGATGGGGTTATAATTGGAAGTCCACATTAATAGGAAGTTAACAATTCCACAGGGTCAAGTCTAATTTTTCATTTTAAATTACTCCATCCTTTCTTTACTTCTGGGGTACTAACTGAAAATAACTTGGGTTGCCTTTAGTTTTAATTTATAACTTTTTTAGGGTCTCACAGGGCTGACCTTGTTCTTGATTTTTAGGGACTTACGATAGTTTGTATTCGTGTTGAACTAGCAACATCCTGCCTGTTTTCAAGAAGCATAGTGGATGAATACTGAGGTGCAAGTTTGTGCAGACTTTAAATAAGTGTATGGTGAGCTATAAAGTTACAGTGTTAAATTAGCTTCTGGCCTGCCTACTTTGTTTCCAAAGTTCACTTTGCATTTTAAGAGCCCTTCCTGATTTTAAAAGCAGATACAAAGAATTGCATGGAAATACAGATAGATCATCATCTGAGGGACTTTTGAAGTTGGAAAAATAGTGAATGTAGCAAAAGCGAGGGTGCTGTTGGCTGGGCATTATGGACTAGAAACCCGCATTTCAAGTTTAAACCGTTTGGGTAAGACGACACATTTTCCCTGGTTTATACTCAGATTTTTCCCTCCTTCTCCCCTTACCACTGTCACTCACAACACAGAAAAATCTCATTTACTGTGGTCTTATTTGGAAGAGAGACTAGAGTGTGGATTATTTAGGGGCAAAGAAGGAGCATCGAGGTCTTTTCAATATGAGGTATTTCTGTCTATGGACATAGCACAGGGCTCAGGTCCTTCACAAACGTTTTATAGTTTTCTCTATAAAGTTCTCACATATTTTTGGAATGTTTTTTCCAAGGCTTCTGATAGTCTGTGGCTACTGTGAATGTGTTCTTTGAAAAATTATCATCATCATCATCATCGCATCTTCTTACAAATCGATGTTAGTGTATTAAAAAGTTACTGCATTTTCATATGCTGGGATCTCATCATTTATTTCATACTTAGGTTTTATTTATCCCCTCAATACTTCATTTTCATCATCTGTCCATCCAAGGGGTTGGGTTAGAAAGATATTTCCAAGGATCTTTCTGGCGTCAACATTACGTGCATCTGTGATGAGCTGACATCCTTTACGTACTTTATGAGGTGAGTGGGAGTTGTACCAGCCAAACTGCAGATAAGTTCTGTGAATGCAGCCAAACTTAGCTTCGTTCATATATGTCTGCATGTGCTTAACACTCCTTGTATCATGATTCTTAAACATATTGAGGCAAAGAGTAAATACTTAGCATTTTAAAAATAAACCTCAGAAGTACAGTTTCTTATTCTGCTTAAAATGGTTTACTGTTCTCACCCCGCACTTTTGTTTGTTGCTGTGTTAGTTGTACTGCATATAGTTTTCCTCCTGAAAATACATGATCTTTAAACCATAGTTTTTATAAACATTTGCATCTCAAGTCAGATTTTTTCCTAGAACATGGATTTCATTTGGTGGGTTTCATTAGAACAGGTTATGTTAAGAGCGCTTTCTCGCACATACCTCTGTTCCAAGGATCCTGTGT
The DNA here is from genome assembly GCF_018350215.1 of Panthera leo. Lineage (NCBI taxonomy): Eukaryota > Metazoa > Chordata > Mammalia > Carnivora > Felidae > Panthera > Panthera leo. The sequence goes on along the minus strand of NC_056688.1, from coordinate 14,821,628 downwards.
GCAGACGTCAGAAGCTTCCATTGGGAGGGTGGGTGGTGTTCTTGAGGAACTATTTTAATATAATATTTATTTCTGCGGGGTGGAGGGAAGCAGAAGCTGTGCTTGTCATCTCTGAGAGTGTTCAATCCTGACCCCAAGTGGAAGTCAGCAACAGGCCATTTTTTTATACCTTTCAGAAAGACATAGGCTGTATAAGTTTCTGTCTAGATGCTAGCCAGGAACTTGAACAAATTGAAATGGCTAACTAAATTTAAGTCATGGTTTGAGGAGGGTTCCCCAAAACGAATTCAGGGCAAAGGTTGCTGGAGGTCGTATTGAGGTGGTACTGACTAGTACCGATATGCACGTAGGTACATATGTATGTATACATTTAAATTGTGCTAAAATTAGCATGTAACATAAAACTTACTCTCTTTACCATTTTTAAATATACAGTTAAGAATAGTGTGAAGTACACTTACATTGTTGTGCAACCAGTCTCGAAAACTCTTTTCATCTTGCAAAACTGAAACTCTATACCCATTAAATTAAATTGGACTAAATTAAACTAAAAAGTAATTTTTCATTTTGTATACTTCTTTAAAAAAAGTAACCTCTCTGTGCAGTGTGGGACTTGAACTCAAGATCCCAAGATCAAGAGTCACATACTCTACCAACTGAGCCAGCCAGCCAAGTGCCCGTCTATATCCATTTCTAGAACTCTGTATTTTCCCCATCCCCCTGCCCTTGGCTACATTCTGTTTCTGTGAGTTTGAACTGGTAGTTATTTTTTGGAGAACTCGTCCTCCTTTATGCCAGCTAAATGGATTTTGAGGGTAAAGAGTAGAGTAATCTAGTAAAACCAGTAGCCGTTCTCCATAATCACATGAATGTTGGTAGTTGTCAGCCCTGAAATTAGAGCATCGGTAAGGCTTCTGCAACACAGAGTTTAGAAATTGCTACCAGTTTTGTTTGTTTGAGGAGGAGGAAGAGGAGGAAGAGGAGGAGCATAGCTGGTGACTCTTTTGGGTACTTGTTACTTGCCTGAGGTTGGAGGAGAGACCTACTTCTTCTGGGATGAAACAAACAGGACAAGTTTGGGTGCATGCAGATGCACAGAGACATAAAAGAAATCGAAGGAATTTTTCATGTGTCTTTTCCATGTCAAGTATAAGATCCCATCATCTGTTGAAAGTTAGGGGTCTACAGTTGGTTAGAAGACTTTTAGGAAGTGACAAAGTTGGGGTTCCTAGACAAGGGAGTAGAGACCTGGTCGAGGATAAGTAGAGTGATTGTAATTGCAACAACAACAACAACAAGAATAGCCAATACCTACTAGTTTCCTGTTCTGGGCCAGCTCTCGTTCTAGGTGGTTCTGTGCTTTAGCCTTCGTAGCAGCTTTATACAAGCAGTTGTTCTTCAGGTACGAAAGTAAGTGGTGAGAGTTAGGGTTCCAATGGCATTTGCTTGCCCCAAGCCCAGGCTCATTTCTCTGTCTGCACTGTTAATGACCCTGGGAGTGTCTGAGTGGCGTTGAGAGCCAGAAGTTTAGGGTGGAACTTAAAAGGTTGTTCTTCAGAGAAATCGGGAGAAGGGCGGACTGAAAACAATGGATCTGTCCAAAATAGAACAAACATATCGATGCCTTTTTCCCCACCAGAATGATTGGTGCCCATGATGGGCCGCTTCACTGTCCGGAGTGAGCTGCCACCCCCTTTTTCACTTTGTAGAGAAGAACTTGAATTTATCTGTGGATCCGGTTATGTGACTTCACAGAAATATCTGAAATTGCAAACTCATTTTCTCTTTAAAGCCCGTATGTCTGAAATATGGGGTTGAAGTTAATGCTAGTAAATGCTTTAATTTCTGTCTAGGGGGAAATGAGGGCCTTTTCATTTGTAATTGTTACATTTATTGAACAGGAGTTAGTTGTACTCCTATTTTGTATTAAGAGACTGTGTTGCAAAGTATAAAACACAGTATGCTGGGTTTTTTTTTAAACAGTAGTATCCCTTTATGCATGTTCATTATTACTCTAAATAAGTTGTGAAATTTATAAAAAGAAAACCCCCATTTTTCTTAGACTCATAAATTTAAGCTTAAGTTTCTTGTTTGTTTTTTACCTGACATATGTGAAGGTAATTCCAAACAGCTAAAAGAACAAATGGAGGCCAGAAGAGTCTGTGGTACAGTAGGCCAAAATGAATTAAGTCATAACTGAGCTTCTGTGCCCACTTTACTGTCCACATGGACAGGCAGGCTCTTATTAATTTACGAGGGTAAACTCATCTGGTAAGATCAGTTAATTTCTAGGCTATAGCTAATTTATATGAATATACCCTTAGTACTCACATGCGAAAATTCGTTACTGTTATGGATTAGATTTACATTGTCTAAACCTGGGGAATGTAATTTCACATGCCCCCCCCCCCCCCCCCATTGCATATGTCAAATTACTTGCAATTCAGACTGAGGATTTACCCCCTTCCAGGTTTAACCCTTTTAAACTTAGTAATACCTCCTAGGCTTGATGTATTCTGTGTGCTGTCTACCTTGGTAAGAAGACTCTTTGATTTTGATGTTAGGAGAAAAACTAGCAATAAGGTATGGGATGAAATGTAACATAGATGGATTCTGTCAACTTGGTAAACACACTGCTATACAATAGGGGTTTGTTGCAGACTTTTTTCATAAGTAGAAAACTCTTCCAAAAGACATTTTTGAAGTTCTGCTGTGAAGAAAGATTGCTAGTGAATGAAAAGAACCTTTTGTAGACCCCTCTATCTGAGAGCTTGGTAACTGGCACTTTTGGATTCTGTACACAGAGATTCATGGCTGGGAGAATATCTCAGGGTAAAGCTATCTGAGTTTTGAATCCAAAGCCATTAATTTCTTCAATTATGAGAAGAAACCACAGATTGCATAATGGCCTTGGTATTTTGTTGGTATGGAGAGGGTGATCGCAGAAGGCTTGTAAGCCTGTGTGGGGATGTGTGTGACACGTGCCTTTTTTCTGATTTTTAAATTTCACCAGTCTTCGACACATTTTTGAAACTGTGGATATCCTAAGTTAGCAAATCCAAATCAGTGCACAAAGCAACCATTTTTGCCAGTGCCAAATGCATACTTTGCGGAGTTTTCTAATCTGGGCTCCAGAGTTTATACATAGCAAATTCTCACATCTGCCAAGTTCTGTTATGACCCAGAGGGGAGGAGAGCCACGTGGGACGAAGAATCTGGAAATGCATACTGCCCATAGGGGAAATGGCATTTTGGAATTTGTTTCCATGTGGATTTTCTCCTCCTAGACCACTGTGATGCTTAGCAGGCTGAGCTGGAAAGTTCATGTTGCACAAGATGAAGAACAATAACTGGTCTGTTCGGTGGCTTGCTGTTAAGTCTCCTGCCAGTGCCGACTAATAGTTGTGATAGCCATTTCTCCCCTGGGATGTAAGAGTTTGGCTGTCATCTTCTGGGGAGTATGATAATTTGTTGCCATTGCTTTCAGCATGGTGGAGAGATCTAACATTTAAAGGCTCTTATCCCAGTGGTTTACAGCTTTTCCCCCTTCCCCCCCCCCCCCCCCCCCCCCCCCCCCCAATAAACTGCTGCTGCTTCTTTTGAGCCTTGACTGTAACTTAAAAAATATAGTAAGGGCATCTGTTTCATAAAATGCACATGAATATTAAATCTACTTGCATATGAATATTAAATCTAATTGATTCATTTTCATTTTGCCAAAGAGAACTTGAATTTATCTCTTACAAGACATTGGCCTCATTTTTTTTTTTTAACCTTAAGACATTGACACTAGAAATTGTTTGTTTTCTTTGCTTTTCTTTTAAATCAGTAAAATGTCCTTTTTCTTGGGTTGTGGTGCAGTTTTAAATCATGTTTAAAATATGCATAGGGGCACAGACCCCAATAGGGTTTAAAAGACATGAAAAATCTGGGATAGAAGTTAGTATGTCTAATAAATTTAAGTTCCCTCAGATGGCTTTATAGGAAGTGTATTAATATTTTCCAAAGCGTTTCCATTCAAGTGCTAGATTTTACATAGCTGCCTTTTAAAAATATAAATGTATTCCTGAAATTATTTATCAATTAAAAAAATTTTTTTAATGTTTATTTTTGAGAGAGAGATGGAGACAGAGAGACAGAACATGAGCAGGGGAGGGGCACAGAGAAGGAGACCCAGAATCCAAAGCAGGCTTCAGGCTCCAGGCTTCAAGCTGTCAGCACAGAGCCCAACATGGGGCTTGAACCCACAAACTGTGAGATCGTGACCTGAGCTGAAGTCGGACACTTAAGCGACTGAGCCACCCAGGTGCCCCATTTATCAATTTTTAATAAGTAAAATAACTTAAAATGAGTGATGAGTAATTTCTTTTGCAGTAATACAATAGATTAGATGTACAGAGAAGCCCCTTCTGGTCAGAACATTTTAATTTTTTTTTTTTTTTAACGTTTTTTCATTTTTGAGACAGAGAGAGACAGAGTGTGAACGGGGGAAGGTCAGAGAGAGAGGGAGACACAGAATCCGAAACAGGCTCCAGGCTCTGAGCTGTCAGCACAGAGCCCGACGCGGGGCTCGAACTCACTGACCGCGAGATCATGACCTGAGCTGAAGTCGGACGCCCAACTGACTGAGCCACCCAGGCGCCCCTGGTCAGAACATTTTAAAAAGAAGCTGGGGAAAGGAAAAAATATGTGAACACATATATATGTAAAATGCTGGAGCTTGTGTACAACAAAACAATAGAATGTCTCAAAAGGGCTAGAAAGCATGATTTCATAAGGTAAAGTAAGCCCTGAAGATGGTGCTTATGCTGAGGGTTTCTTACAGGATTAGAGTAAAAGAGACGAGAAGAGAAAAAGAATAGTGTCCAAGCAGAGTAGTGGGAGGTCATACTGGAGACTGCCTGTCGAAAAATGGGACCTCAGAAAGGTGACGTCCTCAGCGGATAAAAGGTGCTCTGCATGCAGAGACTTGCTTTCTAATGTCTTGGATCTGGATGGAGGGGGGAGAGAGTCTTTAATGAAACTGCCTAAACAGAAGCTCACACTCACATGGATTTGCAGCCAGATTTCATACTATCCATGAGGCTTGAAAATCCCATAAAGTGATAACTGAGTTAAAAGTACTCCCAGTTGCTGGGTCACCTGGGTGGCTCAGTCGGTTAAGCATCCGACTCTCCATTTCTGCTCGGGTCGTTATTTCGCGGTTTCGTGACTTCAAGCCCCACATCGTGCTGTGCACTGATGGTGCAGAGCCTGCTTGGGATTCTCTCTCTCTCTGTCTCTCTGCCCTTCCCCTACTCACGCTATCTCTGTCTCTCTCAAATAAATAAATACAATTAAAAAAAAAAAAAAAAAAGGAAAATACTCGCAGCTGGTTATGATTCCCAAGTGTCTGGGAGAATAAAATTCAGATCCAACATGGGAGCACCCAAATATATAAAATACTAATAAACATAAAGGAACTAATTGATAACAATACAGTAATAGTAGGGTACTTTAACACCCCACTTACATCAATGGGCAGATCATCTATGCAGAAAATTAACAAGGAAACAATGGCTTTAAATGATACACTGGACCAGATGAACTTAACAGATATATTCAGAACATTCCATCCTAAAACGGCAGAATACACAAGTGCGCAGGGAACATTTCCAGAATAGATTACATATTAGGTCACAAATACAAAAAGATTGAAATCGTACCATGCACCATTTCTGAATGTAACAAACACTGTGAAGCTAGAAGTCAACCACAAGAAAAAATTTGGAAAGACCACAAACGCAAACACTGGAGGCTAAAAATGTGCTATGAAACAATGAGTGGGTCAACCAGGAAATCAAAGAAGAGATGAAAAAATATATATGGAAAAAAATGAAAATGAAAACACAATGGTCCAAAACCTTCAGGATGCAGGAAAAGTGGTCCTAAGAGGGAAGTATATAGCAGTAGAGGCCTACCTTGAGAAGCAAGAAAAATCTCAACTAAACAACCTAACCTTACACCTGAAGGAGCTGGAAAGAGAACAACCAATGAAACCTAGAGCCAGGAGAAAGAAGGAAATAATAAAGATGAGAGCAGAAATAAATGACCTAGAAACTAAAAAAACAGTAGAACAGATCTTTGTAGGAACACATTTTATAGAGTGGCCTCAACAAAGTTTTATAAATAAAATGGCAAGAAGTGTGAGCTTGCACAAGAAAACAAGCAACTATGAGTTAGATTATTATTTCCAAAGAGGCCTCAACAATATTTCCTGACCAATGTCATGTGCTCTTCTAGAACCTTGCTATTCTATCATCAAGAACTAGTCTGCTCCTTTCCATTAAACCTGGGCAGGCTTTTGTGACTGCTTTTTTTTTTTTTCTCCAGAAGAATCTGACAGAGCTGACATTATGTGATTTCTGAGGGTAAGCCATAAAAATGCCACACATTTGTTCCTTATTCTCTTGGGATATACATTTTAGGAACACATCCGCATGCTGTGAAGAAGCCCATGCAGTCCACGGGGAAACCCATATGAACAGGAACTAAGGAACTAAGGCCTCAGGCCCATGACCCCGGCTCAGCTCCCAGCTGACAGCCAGCATTAACTTGCCAGCCTTATAAGTAAACGTGTTGAAAGTGGATTCCCAGCCTCTGTCACGCTGCTTTAGGTGATGCCACATAGAGCAGGGACAAGCTGTCCTTTCTGAGCCCTGGACAGATTGCAAATTTGTGAGCAAAAGAAATGATTATTGTTTTGATCCCCTGAGTTCTGGGATGGTTTGTTGCACAGTGACAGGTAAAACTAGAACATCAGTAGTAACCATCAGTCTCATAGACTGTAGATTTTTGAAGAAATAAAAGAGGGAATTAAAAATATGATATCATGAAGAGACTCAAAATTGATGAGAAAGATACGAAAGAAGAGCTCAGTCTCAGTAGAACTTCTTAAAAATAAAAAACAAATGAAAAACACAATGGAAAGTTGGTACAGTTTGGGTAAATTTGAAAAGTGAACTGGAAGATAGATAGATCTGAAGATTTCCAGAACTGTATGAAGAGAGGAGCTGGGGCACATGACGTTTAGTGACAGAAGGATGAGAAGATACCACATGTGTCTGACTAAAGTGGTTCTCAAACGTTTTGATCTTAGGACCCTGTCCATTCATAAAAGTTGAGAACCCCAGCTTGCTTTTGTGTATGTACGTACACTTATAATTTGTTCACGTTTCTGTATATACATTATGGTTCAATAAAAAACTTACTTTTAAAAAAAGACAACATAGGGGCACCTGGGTGGCTCAGTCAGTTGAGCATCTGGCTTTGGCTCAGGTCATGATCTCACGGCTTGTGGGTTCAGGCCCTGTGTCGGGCTCTGTGCTGATAGCTCAGAGGCCTGGAGCCTGCTTCCGATTCTGTGTCTCCCTCTCTCTCTGCTCCTCCCCCACTCATTCTCTGTCTTTCTCTGTCTCTCAAAAATAAATAAAATGTAAAAAAAACAAAAAAAAGGATAACATGAAGAGTAAAAAAGTAAGGCACAATCTGAGAGAAGATGTACTGATAAGGTTATTCAGAATATAATATAATATAAGTAATATATATACAGAATATAATACATATAATATATGTTATAATTATAGCATATATATGATATAATATATAATATATATATACAGAATATAATAGAATATATTCTGTTATTCAGAATATAAAAGAACTCCTCAAATTAAAAAGAATAAGATAGGGAAGAAAAGGAAATAGGAAAGTCCTGAATAAGTTGATTTCACTGGAGCAGGAACAAATGGTCTATGAATGTATGAAAAGATCCTCCATTCTTTTAGTAATCAAGGAAATGCAAACTAAAACAGCAAGGAACTCTTTGCCTCCTTATGCCCCATCAGACTGGGAAAAATTAAAAAATAGTAGTTGTTGCAGATGATAGAAAGCAGTGGGAACACTTAACACTGTTGGATACAACCATTTTGGAAAACAATTTGGCTTTACTTAGTGATTCCTAAGTATACACCCTAATGAAACTCTTACACTCGTGGCCCAGGAGACACGTATAAGAATATTTAAAGTACTGTTCATAATAACTAAAAATGCAAACAACTCAAATGTCTAGCATCTGTAAAGCAATACATAAAGTTGGTGTATTCATAAAAGGATGACTGTAATCAGTTTTATAAATTTAATTGGGATCAAAAAAGGTAGTAAAAAATAATAAGTATGATTCTATGTACATAAAGTTTAAAAACAGACATATCTAAGTAAATAATATGTTGTTCAGGGATACGTATATGGTGAAATCGTAAAGAAAAGCAAAAGAATGATAGCATAAGTTTTAGGACAGTGGTTATTCTGGGGTAGGGATGGAAATGGAAAAGCACATAAAACACCAAGGTTTGTATATGACCCATCTTGCAGTTAAAATTTCTATGAGTGTGTTGTTGAACCCCAAGGTGATTCTTTTTCTAAGGGAGGAACTTTGGTAATGCAAACGCTAGTTCTTAATTAATTTCTTTGTAGGTGTTCTTGATTATAAAAGCCTCCAATAAATACATTTTGATTTTTTTTTTCACAGTTGATGTCAACCTTGCTAAGTAGGGAGTGTGCCCAGGAAGAAGATGAAACTGGGAGGATTTATCCACAAATTCAAGTTTAGTTGTTGTCTTAGAATGAGAAACTAGGCCTCTTTTCCTACCGGTCTGAAAATCGGCTTACCGTTATTAAAAACAAGAGACTATTTCCCAGTTTATTATTATTATTATTATTATTGTTATTAGCAGCACCAGCAGCAGCAGAGGCACTCTTTTGCCTCTACCCCTAGCCTGAGTCTGCTGTTGGTTAAAAATCTCCATGCATTGACATCTCTTCCTTTTTCTAAAGGAATGTGAAACCCAGTAATTACACACAGACCTGACCTAGTTTGGAGGAACCAGAGGACAAAGAAACCCTAGTTTTCTTCGTCCTTTTTTTGGTTAAAAAGCAGAGATTTGGGGAGGTGAGGGCCAGAACATCTTCTATCTATGCTTTGAAGAGTCTGACACATTTTGTCCCTGCTCCATATATTAGAAGTTTCCCCTTGTGTACGTTGCTTATAGACTCACGGACTTGATGGTGTTGAGTTGTTTGCATGTCCGCTGACCTGGAGATGTTCGGCCATTTCCCAAGGAGACAGTGGCTGAAAGAATCTATTGATTTGTTTTTATTTTTGATTTTCTTATTTTATAGATTTGATTTTGTAAGCACTTCATCGGTCCCTTTTTGTTTGTTTGCTTTTGTTTTTGTGTTTTATAAAGAAGTAGTTGGCATCTAAACATACACATTTGTGTGAACGAATGAATGAATTGAAATAATAGCTTGGACTAGGCACCCCATTTAAGCATCACCGTGTTTGCCTAGTGACTGTTACTCCACTTCTTAGTTACTTTATTTGCTATTTTGCTAAGTTGGTAGGCGATCTTTATCCCAACTTTTAATATTTGCTTTCTCAATCGATTTTTTCAGTAATAAAATCTGAGTTCCCCTTAAGCCGTAGGCAAAAATGTTTTTGGTTTGGTTCTTTAACATTTGCTAAATTGCAACTGGGTTATGGTCCTCCTAGGTCCTATATCGGGTGCTTGATACTTTATTAAGCCCATTGTTTTGTTTCCTAAGTATCAGCCTTCACAGAGTAAGGTAAATGTGAATATCTGGAACATCCAGAACTAGGAGGCAAGACAGTGTGCACAAGGATAGACATACAGACCATTGGAGTAGATTCGATAGTCTAGAAATAACCCTTGTATTTTTGGTCATTTGACTTTTGACCTAGAGTGCCAGGACAGTTAAATGGAGAAAGAATAGTTTTCTCAAGAAATGGTTCTGGGACAACTGGATATCCACTTGCGAAGTGATACTACCTTCGCAGGTGACAAAAGTAGGCATGCTTACTTTTTCCAGTGAAGAATTTACCTCTGTTTTTACGGAAAGGGTTTGCCAGGATTCCTGTAAGTAGGGCCAGAGCTTTTGTCATGAAAGAGCTTTAGTTCTCTTTTTATGCTTGAATTCTTTTTGAAGCTCCTAGATTTCTATACCATAAATTATGGAAGAGATTTCCTTGGCCTAGAATTTCTTAGAGATGAGAGTTATGTACGTCATAAAGGACCGTGGTGTATTAGTTTTCCTTTGTTGTGTAACAACTTACCCAAAACTTAACAGCTTAAGAGAGCACACGTTGATTATCCCCTGGTTTCTGTGGATCAGGAGGCCCGGCACAGCTCAGCCTGGTCCTCCACTCAGGGTCTCATAAAGTTGCAATCCAGTTACTGGGTAGATTGTGTTCTCATCTGGAAGCTCAAATGGGAAAGAACTCCCTTCTGAGATTGTTCAGGCTTTTGGTAGACCTGATTTCCTTGTGACTTTATGAGTGACTTTTTGCTGGCTGTTGGCTGGAGGCCACCGTCAGGTTCTAAGGATGTTGCCTATAGTTCTTTGAGATCACCCGCAGTTGCTTTTCCTATGGTCTTCTCAAACATGGCCACTTACTTCAAGACCTCCAACTCGAGTTGGATGTGAGGGAAGAGATGACACAAAGGTGTGAATCTGTGTATCATTGTATATGTGGTATCAGTGGAGTTTGGCCACCCTAGGGTCTCTCTGCTACATATTATATGACTTCTGTAGAGAATATTTAATTTTGAGTCTTACCCAGTGAGTCACAGATGACAGTCAGATACCTTCTAAACAAATACCAGTTTGACAAGGTAGAGCTGGTTGTAGTGAAGAGAATAAACCTTATAGTAACTGGCATTATGTTAAGTGGAGGAAAGTTGAGGTGTTCATGAAGCATACCCACAGAAGTTGAAGAAAGCAGTCGGAGAAGAGGTGAAGTACTCGAATAGGTTTTCTCTGTTACAACTTTTGCTGACTTATTTTTTTAAAAAATTATTTATTTATCTATTTATCTATCTATTTATCTATCTATCTATCTATTTATTTATTTATTTATTTATTTAGAGAGTATGCAAACAGGGGAGGGGGCAGAGAGCCAGGGCGAGAGGGGGACGGGGGGAGAGAATCCCAAGCAGGCTACTTGGTGTCAGCACAGAGCCCAACGTGGGACTTGGTCTCACAGACCATGAGATCATGACCTGAGCCGACATCAAGAGTCAGATGCTTAACCATCTGAGCCACCTAGGCGCCCCTAAACCTTTTCTGACTTCTGATGTTGTCTGTCATTAATTCCTTTATGAGCCAGTTTTCTTTGTTTATTTTCAAGAATAAAATAAACAAAATCTAGTTTTCAGAGGCGGGAAAACATAGTAGTTCAGGGCTTGGGTCTAGAGCTCCACTGCTTGGGTTCAAATCCCACCTCCACTGTCTAGTATTGTATTATCTGGGCAAATGACTTCACTGGTGTGTACATTAGTGTTTTATGGGAATAATCATAGTACTTCATAGGGTTGTTGTGAGGAAGAAGAGCTAATGCCTGTAATTATTCATTTTTTCCCAGTGCAATGGTGATTCCATGGTTATATTTTTTAAAAGAGTGTGAATCCTTTTAAGATACATACTGAAATATTTCCAAATGAAATATGGTGATGAGGTCTTGGGTGAAATTGGTGGAGGTAGAGAGCAGGCAGAATTGGCGATGAATTAAGAATTATTGAAACTGATTGAAGCTAATTATGTTACTCTGTCTACTTTTGTGAACATTTGAAGTTTTCCATAATAAAAAGTAAAAAGAAAGGAACAAATACCATGGCACACATTAAGTGCTCAATATATGTTGTCTATTCTTATTATGTTTATGTTTAATATATTGGAATTAACTTGTCTAAAACACAAAGAAAAATGTAAAACTAAACTGGACACTTTAGTTTTTTAATTTCTAAGACTTTTGCTATAGATGGAAACTTTATCAAATTTGGATAGCATGTCCAAGATCTTAGACTTGGATTTTTGTTTTTGCTATTTGCTTCTTCCTAGTTAGGTTGTATTTTATGGTTTACTTAGTTTGACTTAATTGTGGCTGGCATCACACTTCATTTATAAAGTCTACTGTGGTTTCTGTAAGTGGGATTGAAATTAATATCAGTATTATTGATTATTTAGTGTAATTAGTACCAATGGTAGGAGACATTGACTTCACCATTAGTGAAAATATTAGTAGCAAATGCCAGGGTTTTCCTAGGCAAACAGTGGTGTTACACTTTTTGTTTAGTGTAATGGCTGCTTAATTTAAGTGAGAAAGGTAATACTCTTTTTTTTTTTTAATTTTTTTTTTTAACGTTTATTTATTTTTGAGACAGAGAGAGACAGAGCATGAATGGGGGAGGGTCAGAGAGAGGGAGACACAGAATCTGAAACAGGCTCCAGGCTCTGAGCTGTCAGCACAGAGCCCGACACGGGGCTCAAACTCACTGACCGCGAGATCATGACCTGAGCCAAAGTCGGCCGCTTAACGGACTGAGCCACCCAGGCGCCCTGGTAATACTCTTTAAGAACTAATTCAGTGAGGTTATCTTAGCTGTAGTAAATGAAGCTTTTTTAATATGGTCTTACATTATAAAGCACTATAAGAGTAGGCTTGAAATATTTGTATTTTTTAATAAAGAATTTAAAAAAATTTTTAGAATTTACATCCACGTTAGTTAGGATGTAGTGCAACAGTGATTTCAGGAGTAGATTCCTTAATGGCCCTTACCCATTTTGCCCATCCCCTCTCCCACAACCCCTCCAGTAACCCTCTGTTTGTTCTCCATATTTAAGAGTCTCTTATGTTTTGGCTCCCTCCCTGTTTTTATATTATTTTTGCTTCTCTTCCAATAAAGGAGAATTTTTAAAAAATTTATTTATTTTGAGAAAGAGCAAGCAGGGAGGGGCAGAGAGAGAGAGTAGAAGAGAGAGAATCTCAAGAAGGCTCTGCACTGACAGTGCAGAGCCCAACTCAGGGCTTGATCCCCTGAACTGTGAGATCATGACCTGAGCCGAAATCAGAGTCAGACAGTTCACCAACTGAGCCATCCAGGGGCCCCTTGAATATTTTAATCATTCAAGGTTGAGAGTTATCTAACTAGTGATTCTGATTTATTTTATATGAATGAAACTTAGAACTTAAAAACATTTTTTTGAAAGAAGCGAATTTGAAAGAAGAAGAAATGTTGGAGTTCTAATTAGGAACTGGCACAGCGAGAGCCTTTGTGTTGATAGCTCTGCTTTCACGTGCATGCAGGCACACACTTATGTCATTGACAAGTATGTCGAGGACTACAGAGTTGGTGACTTGCCCGAGATTTGCCACAAACATTTTTAGTGATAGAGTTGGGAATTGAACTCTACATCCCAGCTCTCCGTCCAATGCTCTTTGGCCATCCTATTTCCAGATTGTTGTCTAGAACCCAAGGGTTCTAAAAAGTTTTGTCTGTTTCTGAACCTTTTACCCAAAGTTAACCACAGTAGTTGTTTTCTTTTTTCTTTCTTTCTTACGTATTAGGGTTTCTTTTCTATTAGCAAGATTTTGTTCAAAGGGGAAAAGATTCTGCTCCTGTGTATTTTAGTTTTGATGTCTTTCCTGCCCTGAGCCCTTTATTCCGTACCATCTTCTACTCAGAAAAGTACATTTGATTTATTGGCGGGGTTTTGTTGGACTTTGTTTCAAAGAATGCCATTGTGTCCTCCATAGAAATCTGTGACCCAAAGACCTCTGGAAAATTCAAAAGGACTTTTAAACATGGAGGGATAATTATTTTTAGTATGAAATTATTATCAATGAACGTTTTATTTCCTTCCAGTTCTCTACATTCTCCCTTTGTTTTCTCATCTCCTAAATCTCAGTCCTTGTGATTTTCTGGATGGTGTTTCTCATGAGCTGGTGTTTTTAAAGAAGATATTTATGCACATATATCTATTTTAAATGAAACAATTTCTGATGTCTGGAGGTTTTTTTGGCTCTCTTTGATAGTAAGTTAGGGTCATATCAATTTGCTTAAAAATAGTCTTGTCAAGACCAAAAGAGGGCCCAAAAGATAGTGTAATGGGTTGGGCTTTGCTGAAATTGTGGATACTTTTAATGATTAAATAAGCCCCTCACTGTTACTAACTGTACTCAGTGTTTGAGTCAATTAGTACACAATTATGATTACTTAAAATCTTTGATGATACTTTAGAAACTTGTCAGAATTCTAGGCTTGTACCATAATGTCAGATTAGGACTGTCGTAGAAGGTCAGAATTGAGGATGCATGTAGTCCTGCTAAGGGAAAGGATAAGCATTCTTATTATATGTCAAGTCTGTTATTTCAGGTACATGCTTCATGTAGTTGTGTTTTTACATTTAATGTGGATATAAAGATATTAACATATATGGGATATATATATAATAACAATACATATGATAATGAATTACATTTTAATAGAACATTTTTTCCTATTTTTCTCTGGCAGTGTTAGCAGTAGTCTTCTTCCTACCTTTAAATGTCAGAAATTTGAGAATTAATTAATGTTTACCATTAGGCTTTCCAGAGGAGTGATTTAAGTTACTTTACTGTCCAGCACATGAAATACAAACATTAATTTTGGAAATGTAAGGTCTATCGATTTGAACATGTGATGACCATTAAATGCAAGGAGCTCGTTGAAGCCAGAAGCAGTGCGAAACACCATCACACGAAATATTCCCATTTTGATGGAATCCCAGGGGGGCATTTTTCTGCCAGCACTAAGGGCGAGCTGTGAAGGAAGCCCGTCAGAAGGTACTTGGCGCCGTGTTCCTAACGAGCACCAGGAAGCTGGCTCTTGAATTCTGGGCTGCCACAGGGAGGAGAGCGTGGCGTCATCAGTATTCAGGTTAGGAAGCGTGGTTGGACACAGATGTACATCGTGACAGCTCACAGTACTGGCATGCGAGGACGCAGGACCAGTAAGTTTCAGAATCGGAGGATAAGCTAGATGCTCTCTGGTGATCGAGATGGCTTCCCGTGTTCCCTTCGTCTCCATTACCAAATAATCAGACGTAAGAGATGAGGAATTTAGGGTAGTTTTCCGGCTGTTATTGTGTTCCCTTGGTTCGCTCAACTTTTGCTACCACAGGCTATCTTACTAGGCCTTGGAGGCATATTAATATAGTTTAAAACAACTTAAAATATGAACTGTTGCTGACTTTGTTCACCAGGAACAACACCACCATTGTAAGGTTAGCAGGATGTTCAGTGTAATAAATCTCCATTGGGGAAGTTTAAGAAAGTTACGCCGTGCCAGTTGAATTCAACTTTCTTTCCAGCTGGTGCTTTAAAAAGCTCTGAGTGTTCTAGGTGCTACATCTAAATGTGCTTAACAGTACACAGGCTCCTTGACAAATGCCGTTCTTGGGAAGAGCACAATCCTTCTATGAGTGTGTGTTATTTTTACCTATGAGCTGGCACTCCAGGAAAGAGTGGCGTGTACTTCATTAAGAAGATTCATCTTGAAATTCATTCAGCTTTCTGCCTCCTTCTAACCTCACAGTTGAGGTCATTGCCAAGTTTCACCCACATGTCTCATCTTTCTTCTCTGGGACTAAAATTCCATCCTTCATAGCTTCATTCTCCACCATAGCTTTACGTTTTCCCTTGGACTACCCGCTGTTCCTTGTTTGTCTTTTATTTTAGAACATTCCTGTAACAATTCATATTTTTTCATAATACCATTTTCTTAGATCTTGTTCTTTGGTGGCCACTTTCAATCATCGGAAGTTGCTTATTAAACCACTGAGCTCTTACCCTTTTCTTCTCCATCTCTTGAATGCTTTTTTGCTCAATCCCTCTATGTTCAAAACATCTTCTCTTTGCCCTGCATTCTTCAGTCCCACTCCCTCTTTCCTGCTCTTTCCCCTCCTGCCCTTTCTCATCCTTGTAAAATAGCTCCCTAACCTTGGAATGAAGCCATCAATCCCATTCTGAATCTCTCTTTTAAAGTTCGAAGCCATGGTCAACTGAAAATAGATACCCGAACATGGACGGGGCACTGATATTTGTAAAGAATTCTTCATTGCTGTGATCAGCTTCTCCTCTTCTCCACTCCTTTTTTCCCTTTTGAATATCTTTTTATTCAGTTCATTTAAATGGGAAACTTCAAGACCAGAAGTTGATTTAATGTTCTAGAAAGCATACAAAACGTTGGCACTATGTAAACGTTGAAATGACAACAGCGATGGTAATGCCAGTGTGGCTGAGAGAGTTGCCATTCCATTAGAGATAGTCTGAGGGCTTCTGCCCTCCAAGAGGGTAAATGTTAACCAGATGGGAATTATTGCAACTGAGAAATCATTTTCTTTTTGTTTGAAAAATTTCCCTTCTACTCCTTGAATTCCAAGTAATCACCAGAAAATTTCCATCGATCAATTATGTGCAATATAGCCATGTTCCACCTTAGGAATTTTTCCAAGAAGAATGCATGTTTCATGGTAGATTTTCTCGCTTCGCTAAGCTCGCAATTCTCTATCCTCCAGACATTGTAAATGCGCAAACGGTTTCATTGTCACCATTTAGTACAGCCCAAACTGAGAAGTATAGAAAAATAAGTCACCTAAAGACCTGTTAGATACTGCGAACTATTTCCTCAGGGGTTCATTGAAAGCTGATTTACCCTCACTTTTGGTGGTCATGTGGCGGCCTCCTGTGTGGAGTTGGCTGGGATCCTAGCATCTCAGTCATTCTTTAGGCTTCACAGCTTTGTATTTTTCCAGAAACACTTGTGATTGGTATGTAAAATGGATAGAATAATCAGTTCCTCCCAAATATATGTCTTTGCTTTGCCCCTTTGAACTTGATTTGACTATTTGTTACAAAATAAAATATGTAGTCCTTCTTGCTTGGTTCCGGGGCAGAGGTCAGGATTTCCCAAGAATATGGCCAGCCTGCATCCTGACAACTGCCACATGGCACATCATTAATCATGGCCAGTTAGTGCCTGGCAGGTTTAGCTTTATAGTCCAGCTTGTATATCTTGTGATGGTTTGGAGTTTCATTAAACCTGTTTCCTGATGACAGTTCTATTTTCCAGTATTTTAAAAGAAAGAAGTTTGTGTGTGTGTGTTTAAATCAAGGCTGATTGCAAAAGGCATTCACATTCCCTTTCTGGAAGCTGTTCGTAACTGGGAATGCATCAAGTCCTACAGAAAACAATTTGAGTGACTATATTTTCAGCTTTCCCAAAGGTATACGATTTAAGATAATAGGAAAGAAGTTAATTGATCACATACAATGATGCCTCATGGCAGTTGTTCTCAAAGTTTGATCCAGAGACCCCCAAAAAAGAGTCTCCAGAATTGTTTCAGTGAGTCTCAGAGGTCAAAATTGTTTTCCTAAATATTTAAACATTATTCTCATTTTTCACCGTCCTTCTCTCACAGTTATACAGTGGTGATTTCAAGAGATTATACATGATAAATGAGGTAATTACTCTGATGGCTGGTCAGATGTGTGCTGTGTGTTCTAGTGTTCTAAAATTTTCTGTTTTCATTTCTGATTTTAACCAATTTCTAAGTAAATCTTGACAGATATTACTCATGTTAACAAAACTTCTTTGAAGGTCTCAAAAATTTTATTTAAAAAATATTTTTTAATGTTTATTTATTTTTGAGAGAGAGAGAGAGACAGAGTGTGAGCAGGGGAGGGGCAGAGAAAGAGAGAGAGGGATACACAAAATCTGTAGCAGGCTCCAGGCTCCAAGCTGTCAGCACAGAGCCCGATGCAGGGCTTGAACTCCCAGACCATGAGATCATGACCTGAGCCGAAGTTGGAACCTTAACCGATTGAGCCACCCAGGCAGGCTTGGTCTCAACAATTTTTAAGAGAAGGAGTCCTGAGACCCAAAGTTTTGTGAACTGCTAGCTTAATAGTGGAAAACGTAATTCTCTCTCAGAACCCTGCTGAGAGTAGCCTCCAGCCGGCTGCACCAGGGCGCTGCCTTAAGCCAGTCAGTTGTTCAATAAACAGTTTTTAATGGAATTAAATTGAGTTCTTGGAATGTAACTTTTCAGACCTAATTTAAGATTCTCTCCCAAGGCAGCGTTTGAGCGCTGAGTGTATTGCACCCTGCCAAGTTTCTTCGAGATCAGTAACTGGCAATCCTCAACATTGAGTCAAGTATTTCAGAAGTCATTGTCATGTAATACCTGCTTTAACTGGCATCTTACTGGCATCGTCTAACATGTGGGCCACGTATATGATTTTAAATTTCCTAGCAGTCATATTTAAAAAAGTAAAAAGAAACAGGTGAAACTCATTTTTTTTCCAGCTTCAATGAGGTATAATTGACAAAATTGTAAGATATTTAAAGTGTACAATGTGTTGTTTTGATATGCTCATACGTTGTGTAGGATCCCCACCCCCCACCTCCCCACTGAGTTAATTAACATGTTCATCCTCACGTATTTGCTATTTCTTTTCTGTTGGTTGTTTTTTTATTTGTTTTTGGTGAGAACATTTAAGTTCTAGCCTCTTGGCAAATTTCAATAATACAATAGTGTTATCAGCTATAATCACCATGTTTTATATTAGATCCTCAGACCTTATTCATCTTTTAAATGAAAGTTTGTATCCTTTTACCAACTTGTCCATATTTCTTCCACCATCCCCCAAGCCCCTGGCACCCACTTTTCTACTTTCTATTTCTGTGAGTTTGAATCTTTCTTTTTCTTTCTTTCTTTCTTTTTTTTAGATTCCACATATAGGTAATACCACGTGTATTGTGGTATTGTGGTTGTCTTTGTGTCTGTCTTACTTCACTTGGCATACTGCCCTCCAGGTTCATCTGTGCTGTCACAAATGACAGGCTTTCCTTCTTTTTTAAGGCTGGATAATATTTCATTGTATATATGTATGCTGCATTTTCTTCATCCATTCATCTGTTGACAGACACTTAGATTGTTTCCATACCTTGGCTATTGTGAATAATTCTGCTTAGGAATACGGAAGTACAGATATTTTTTGAGATCATGATTTCACTTCCTTTGAATAGACACCCAGAAGTGGGATTGCTGGGTCATACGGTAGTTCTGTTTGCAATTTCTTAAGGAACCTCCATATCGTTTTCCATAGTGATGGCACCAATTTATATTCCCGCCAGCAGTGCACAAGGCTTCCCTTTTCTCCACACCCTCACCAGCGTCTTTGGTAATAGACACCCTAACAGGCATGAGGTGGTATCTCATTGTGGTTTTTTCATTTGCAGTTTCCTGATAAATTATAATGTTTTGGCCACTTGTATGTTTTCTTTGGGAAAATGCCTACTTAGGTCCTTTGTCCATCTTTGAATTGGGTTATTTGTGTTTTTTCTGTTGAGTTTTGTCAATTCCTAGTTTATTTTGGTTATTAACTGCTTATCAGATATGTTGTGGTCTGAAAATATTTTCTCCCATTCTATAGGTTTCAGTGAAATTAGTTTTAATAATATATTTTATTTAGCCTGGTATGTCTAAAATGTTATTTCTTCATGTAATCAATATAAATTTATCAATGAGATCATTTATATTCTCATTTTAATATTAAGGCTTTGAGATCTGGTATATATTTTACATTCATAGCACATCAATTTGCACTGGACACATTAGTAAGAACTAAAAGGGGCAAATAGCTATTCCTCTCCCCCCACCCCCCCGCTTCTAGAATGAATAATGAAGAACTGTGACTTTAAATTTGGCATGATCTGAGTTTAATTTTTTGTCATACCACATGCCAATGAAAAAAGGAGAGTTTGTTGAATGGAAATCTCTCGGGTAGAGACTCCCAGCAAGCTGTATCTGTTCAGCAACATATTTGATACAGTGCCATGTTTAATTAATATTAGTGTCAGTTCATAAAATCCTGCTCCTAGTAAGAGAAAAGAATTCTGTGTAGAACAAGAAACTTTAAGAAATCTATGGTCCTTGGTAGTGTGTTGGAAGTTTCCTTTTTTCACTTGTTACGCTTTTTATATTTAAGTACAGGGATGTGATTCATAGATTTTTCAGCACCAAAATTTTTTTTTTAAATGTTTATTTTATTTTTTTTTGAGAGAGAGAGAACATGAGCAGGGGAGGGCAGAGAGAGAGGGAGACACAGAATCCGAAGCAGGCTCCAGGCTCTGAGCTGTCAGCACAGAGCCCGACGCGGGGCTCGAACTCACGAGCCTTCGAGCTGTGAGATCATGACCTGAGCCGAAGTCGGCCGCTCAACCGACTGAGCCACCCAGGCGCCCCTCAGCACCAAAATTTAAACACATTCTTTGAGAGTTTATCTTCTGTTTACCTAGCAGTTAACCTTTTGTTGTGGATGCATTTCATTTTTTAAGCAACTGGGGCGGAGTAGGGGAATGCGTGGGTGACTCAATCAGTTGAGCATCCGACTTCAGCTCAGGTCATGATCTCACGGTTCATGAGTTCGAGCTCCGCGTCAGGCTTTCTGCTGTCAGTGCAGAGCCTGCTTTGGGTCCTCTGTCTCCCTCTCCCTCTGCCCCTACCCCACTCACACGCTCTCTCTCTCTCTCTCTCTCTCTCTCTCTCTCAAATATAAATTAAAAAAAAAAATTCAAGCAACTGGCATGTACTTTAAAACGTTTATTATGTAGTCACCAGTAATCTGTAGCCATGAAAATTCATGATCATTGATCTCTTCAGGTATTCTTAAAATAATCATACCTGCTCGCCAGCTCCTTGCTCTCTGACTTGGTAGCTTCTCTGTTTCATCGGTATTTTTCCATTTTCTCGAAAATCTCCACTTTTCAGTTTGCAGCTAAAATTGGAGCCAAGTAACATGTGTGTCCTCCTCTCTGGTGTTAGTACTTAGTGTGGAGGGCGGGGAGCCCAGCCTGCCATGAAGTAGCAGAGCTCGCTGTCCCTGGCCCAGCCCTCAGGATCAGGTCTTGCTGTGGGTTCCATCTTATGGCTTGGTGTGACTTTCCCAAATGGAATGCATTTTCCCCGCTAGCTACATTCCTTCCATGTTCTTCCCACATCAGCTGGAAGTAACCAGTTGGTTCTGGATGCTGCCCACAAATTCTTAGCTCTTTTGCTTCTTGGTCCCCTCAACTTGCCCCTCGATTTAAGGGACTGATGTTTTTGAGATCCAGGATTATGTTGTTGAGTAAAGCAAATCTCATTTTTTCCGAGGAATGCCTGAAGTTTAAGGCTTGATTCCGGAAAACAAATCACGACAGCAGTCCCTATAATTAATGTGTATTGCGTGTTTACCACATGCCAGGCATTGTACTAAGCAGGTTGCATCCATCAGCTTAGTACATCCCCGGCAACCTTTAAAGCAGGTTCAGTAGTTGCCCACAGTTTTTAGGTAAGGGACATAGAAAAATTAAATAGTTTGCTCCAAGTTATACATTAAAGGGCAGCTCCAAGATTTCGAACCCAGGCAGCTTGACATCAGAGTCCTTCCCCTTGACACTGTATTCAGCTGGTAGGCAAAGCTTTGCCTATGTCTTGTTGAATCTTGAGTCTCATTGAAGAGTAGACAGGAATTTGATGTTTTAATGTATTAAAACCTCTCTGCTTCCATCTTCTAAGAACAGATTATACTTAATGCAATTTTCCCTGAAAAGACAGGGATACATTTCAGTACGTAGGACCGTATTCCCTTTATGTGAAGTCAGATTGCTTGTTATGAAATGTGAAACTACATCCATGCTATACCGTTATCTTTATTAAATTAAAAATATTTATTAGGTGCACAGAATATAAGATCTTAAAGCCAGTTTGTTCTCATAGGTGATTAGGTTTGGTTTTCTCTTTCCCTTTATGAAAATCTTACTGCCTCAGAGAGCCAATGAAATTCAGAATGAGTTCACGTGAATTAGGAGGCCCTACTGTATGACTCCCCCAATTACAGTGTGACTCAGTATTGGGTGTGAAGAAGTACAAAAATATGGTTAAATGCATTAAAAGCCCTCATTAACTGTCTTCATCCTCGCCCCCCATTACTTTTTCAATACCATCCATTGGTAGGCATAGGCAGGTTAGGGGATTTGAGGCCCAGTCCTTGGACAGTTGGTGATCAGCAAAACTAGCATTGCTTCCCAACTTTTTGTGTGTTGTGGCATACGCAGAAAATGATCATATTTTCTCTGGGGTAGACAGATGAGGTTTCTTGAGGCCGGAGGTGATCCACTGCCCCTGACCCATGGCCTTGGGTACACTTGTAATCCATTTCTAGCACACCAGTTGGAAAGCTCTGCCACGGCATATGGCTGCAAGTTTATAAGCATGTTACGTATATGAAAGTAATCTGTAAAGTATGATGTGCTATTTTATTAATAATTAATTAAGACCCAGATACTTGTTATATAAAAAGACATTGTAAACTGTGATTTTTTTTCCCCCAGTTGTTTTGGGAGCCGTTCTTAGAGAACCAGGTGCAGATGTCAGACTAATTGCTGGAGTTAAGTTCCTGTATGTGATATATGGCACAGTAATGAGGAGAAGTAGAAACGCTAACAGTCCAGGGTGATAGGCAGTCAGATGTTCTACCACTGAGCTATCCCCGCTAATCTGGGGTGATTTGGTGCAAGGCTTCTTATAGGAGATCAGACAGCTGGTGAGATTTGTTAACGGTTTTACTATTTCTCCTGTAAGATTTCCTACCCTCTTTTCTGCCTGTCCCACTTCTTTCTTTTCTCAAGTTCTGCTTTGTTGGTAAAGTCTTTCTGTAGGTCAGCTTCTCCCGTAGGTGAAGGTCACACTCGATCCTCCTTTCTACCGTCATAACTTGTACTTGGCTTTGCCGATTGTGTTTCCAACGTTGTATTGTTGTCTGTTTCACACATGTCTTTCCCCAACTAGATTGTGAGTCCCTTGAAGTTAAGGCTGCATCTGATTTAATTATTGTAGGCTGAGCTACATCCAGCTCACTTTATTACTTTCCATCATTAGGCAGGGCTTAAATGTTCTTTGAATTGAGCTGAAATTTGTCTCCCTGGGCCTTTCTCCCATTAGTCTTCATTCTAACATCTGAAACAACTCCAGAGTTACTTTTATGTTAGTCATTCTTACATTTGAATCATCTCCCATGTATGGTTCTTTATAGTCTTTATTGCTCTGGACTGAACATTTTTATTGTTGAAATTTTGCTTCTCTGGTTTTTCTTTTCTTTTTCTTACTAGTAAACTTCCTTTCCCTCTCTCAGTGTGGGGAATCACAGAATTTTAGTATTGAAAGGAGCTAGAATTTACCTTGTCTTGGTCCTTCATCAAACTAATATTCTTTGCCTACTTGCTGATTGACTGAGATGGAGATACAGATATTTTGGGGCAACACAATATTTTGAGTATTTCATTCACTGGGAATAATGACAAAGTTTAGATACAATGGATTATAAACATTCTTCATCTTTCATTCTGTTTTAAAATGTACCTGCTGCTGGATGTCTTAAGAATGATGAGCAAAATAGATGTTTGATGCTGAAGGAGTGTATCTGCAGTACAGAAAGAGCTTCAGATTTTTATAGCATTACCGTTGAGAATTTGACTCTAAAGTCAACCTTCCTGGGCTTTAATCCTGGATCTACCACATGCCAGTTTACATGACTTAATCTTGAGTAAATTACTTAATCTCTGTATGTCTCAGTTTCCGTATTTGTAAGATAAGGTTAATAATAATGTAGGGTACTGTGAGGTTTAAATGATTTAGTACTCGGAAAGCACGAAGAGCAATGCTCGGCGCCCAGCAGATGTTCAGTGTATAGTGATCGCTGCTGCTACCAGCCTGTTCCACCCCCAGGACTGTGGAGTTACGCAAGCATCTGGTGAGATGTGGGATGCATCCGTGTAATTTCTGGTCCAGTCTTACCGACTTATCATGTACTTGTGATACAAGCCTCTTATCTTAATAAGAGGCCCAACATCTCATGGCCCGCATCAGAGCATGATTTTCCCAGAATGAGACCACATCTGTGGAGCACTGAAGTATTTTGTTTGCCATAAGGTTTTACTGTAGGAGTGGTTTAAGAAATGGCAGAAACACCCATTAGCTTTTGGAGTCTGTTCCTTTGAAACCAACTTGCTAGGAATACATTTCCTGACTTTTTAAAAAGTAAATTCATTTTCTTCATTGACATTCTGTAAACACAATACTGGCAACTTATATTTTGTGGAATATAATGTGTTCAAGTGGATTTAATTTTCCGTACGTAGTAAACT